>NC_091857.1:10888886-12129780 GCF_037783145.1 Equus przewalskii | reverse complement strand
TGTTCACGTAGGCTGCACCGTCTGCACTCAGACTTTAGAAAGGCCTCTCGTCCCAACTTGCTCTGAAGTTGGACAGCAGCCGAAGTAGCAGCTGCCTCGCCAGTCACTTTTCTTCCCCTTGTTTTGATAATTATGAGCAAAGGTCAATCACTTTCCCATCAAGGCAAATCCTGACAACCCCACATGTCAGAGCCTAAGTTATAGATGACATGCTTGTCAACATCAAAAAACCGGGAGTGGATCTTTACTTCCTCACGACCAGCTGAAAGTCAAATGTCCACTGAAAACCGGAGGCAGGAGGGAATGAAGGCAGGGTGGCTGTGTGCCCTGCCTTTGTCAACGGCAGATATATAGTTCTAGGGAGACTTTTGTAATTTTAGGCTCGACAAATGGACAATTACCTTCCGCTTGTTAAACATGGACTATGAGCACCCTGACGGAATGCAAATGCTTCTGTTAACGCACGACCTTGTAGTGTCTCAGATGGAGAGGCTTTACTTTTATTGTGGCATTTTTTCCTAGACCTAGCTTAGTTTTTTAGATGAAGATGAAATGTTTTAAAGCTGAGAGGGGGGTAAATAATGCTCTTTTTATAACCACAGTCTGGGTGAAGTAAAAACTCAGCTAGGACCACTGTAGGGATAAAGACACACAGCTCAGTTCACTAACACTGAAGGCATAGAGAAAGAGGTGTTTTCTTTATATTTTGAAATTTGATAGTAAATTTGCACTGCTCAGATTATGCCAGAGATTCATTTACATTTAATTACACAATATCTCCCAGTCTCCCTAATTCCAGCATTCATAGAAATATGCATTATTGAGACTGCTGGTAAGTGACCCTGAGATCATAGAGCAACTCACAAAACCATTAGCAATGGAGAGCTTGTGCTTGAGTGGTTGTTGGGTATTAGAAGTCCTGCGCTCCTATCAACTTGTTAACAGCACACACTTTCAAGAGTCACAGCACTTTGACTTAAGAGAATATTCTGTGAGGTTAAAATTTGGCCCAGGGTCCCAATTTAGTACCTCCTCATGATTTGTATGCAATCAAACATTTTCCTAAAATTCTTTGGGTCGTTTTATTTTAAATACTTTTAAGGGCTTTCTGTTGCAAGGAAACCGGTAGAAACTCCTTTCTCTTCTTCTAAGAAGGTAATAGTCCATCTGACAGTAAATCATTACCATCAAGTCATTATGCTGTACACAAACTCGTACCATGCTGTATGTCAATTATATCTCAATAAAACTGAAAAAACATCATTACCTCCTCACTTGTTTAAATCAAAAATTTTATTTACTGCATTCTGTGAGTGCTATGTAGGGAGTTGGTACAGGTATACTATGATAAATTGTTAATGGGACTTTCACTTCCAGGGTGAAAGAAGCCATTACTTTCCAAGAAAGTTATGACCCAATGTGATAACTTAAGATTAAAGAGAAAGAGTCTTAAGCATTTTCTGAAATGAACAAATCTAACCAGCATTACAGCAAATAATATTTATCTCAGATTCTTAAGAATGAAAGTCTGTGTAGAAATGTCCTGAGTTGTGGGTATATAATTCCACGTTCTAGTCAAGCTACACTTGTTCTTTCCATTGTATACTAAGGTGCAATATACAACCTCTCATAATAGGTATACTTGTTTTATCACGAGTTGTTGTCCTTGGATACGTATGTCTTCAGACAGTGATATGCTCGTGGTGACACTCTTGAAGACCATTGCTTTGATTCTCTTCCTTTCATCTTCATTGCCCTGTTGCCTGCATCCCAGTTGTACACCTTCCATGATACCCCCAAGAATGGAGTCAAGTGGCAGATACACAGGTGTTCCGTCACTTTTTTATCCCCTCCTCAGTTATTCATGATGGTAATGGCACTTTGTGATGTGCAATTTCTGGATTTATGACCCATTCTCGATAAGCATGAATCTGGACTGCATGTGCATCTTTGATAAGGTTCTAATTGGATAGCAGTGACCTTTCTGAATGTAATTCAGGGAGGAAGATTAAAAAGCAGTCCAGGAAGTGACAGGTTTGGGACAATAACATATGAATTCGGCTCTGCTGGCAGGCAAGAGATGTAAGCCGTGATAAATTAGAGGCAGACCAAACAGGCTTACTGAATAATTTTTCATTTCTGCTACATCCTTGGGTAAAATTCTGTTGCAGAGATTGTGCTAACACTACTGGATCTCCCACTCTTGTGTTACATATGCGACTTATTTACTGAATGCGGAAGCTGGCAAATTGTTCAGTTAATGTAATTTCAAAATGATGGAAGACCACGTATTCAATTAAAAGTACAGGCTCCAATTAACACACTTGTATTCTTATAAATTGAACAGTAAGTGAGTATTCGGAAGAAAGCTTCCAAAACTCAGAAAAATCTTTCTCTTTGTCTCTCTCTGTCCTTCCATCCCTTCCTTTCTCACTTCTGTATGTAAAGCCTGTTAGAAGTATCTGTGTTACATACACACTCAGTCATGAGAACACCTTTATCCAAATTTAAACTTAAATCTAAATTTAAAGATGGATTCTAAAAGAAAATCAATGTAATCAGTAAACAATTAATATTCTTATATATTTGATAAAGTCTGAAGCTAATATATCTTCCACTTTGGATATATATTTAAAGGATAAAAGATAACCTGAGATTTTTTTCCTCCAAAGTGACGCTTTTCCTGAGGAGTGCCAATATATGATAACCTAAAGTATATTACTATAATAGAAATGTTAATAAAGTAGAATTAATTTTTTAAAAAGGAGAAATTGTAAAGGGTAACTTTTAGCTTTGTCAGGTGATTTTGTAACACCTGCCTTCTTTGCAGTTGGAGCCTGTTGCTTATACACATGGAATACAAAATAAACTGTCCAAGTAGCAGGCGAGTCTGGTGTTGGGCCTCCTACCAGGCTTAATGGAGGGACGAGTTCTGTCCTTCACATCCTACACACACACACACACACACACACACGAGTGTCTTCAAGGAGCACAGGGTCTATCAATTCCGCATTTGCCTTTAAAGCGAGCCCCCTGGAGCTTGCCATAGAAGGAAGGGAAAGCAACTACGTTTTCTGAGAGCCTGAGGTGGGTAGGCGCTATGCTAAGCCCACATGCATGTAGAGTTGTGTTCTGGCCTCATCATAACTTAGGGAGGTGTTGCTACTAGCCCTGTTTTTACAGGTGAGACGTGTATTTTCCCGACGCTCAGTACAGGGCTTGGCCCCCAGCAGTCACTATGTAAGTGGCAAACAAAATGAGTAAGGCCAGGAGAAATGAAGTAACTCACCCAACGTTACACTAATTGAAACCCGGCAAAACCAGATTTGAATGTGGGCTCTGTGTATCTTAACACAAGCAAGCAAACAAACAGAAGCAAACTTCTAGCTGTGTTGCTTTCTGACAGTTTTGCCGTTCACCTCCTAGACACCATTTTGTTAAACAGATTTTTTGTGATGTACTTCACATACCACACAATTCACCATTTAAAGTGTCAGACGTCACGTTATATTTTATACCTATTATAAAATCGGTATAACACACTGCCTCTTCAGCTGTGTTTAATACTCATGGTCTGAAGACCTGTTTTTTTTTTTAACCTGAATAACGAAAATAGGGGGTAAAGAGTATATTCCCCGCTTCATCCAAGAGTACATATTTCTGCTAAATTTTCGGATACCTACATTGGTATTCTTCCACAATTTCTCTGACATTCATCATTTCCTGTGCATTTTTTCATATTCACTCTTCTGGTGCCCTGCTAAGATAGATATTTGGACCATTCCTAGAAGCACTTGTGTGTACCCTTTCTAGAGTTCTTGTTACTCCATTCCACCCTGTAAACTTACTGACAATTTAATTGTTCTGAAAAAGTTTACTTTCTCCGTGACACTTTGCTGTTCTTACAGCACATTGGCTGTCAGGTTAAGTTAAAAAGAAAGACCTTCAAAAATGGACTGTCAGAGCCCTCCATGATCTGTTCTCACCTTGTTTGTGCAGCCCTTACATTTCATAATTCCTATCAGGAAATGCCTTCTTGGCGTAGACCAAGCCCCTTAATCTCCCACTTATGTTAATGTTTATTTCTGACTCTGTGGCTTTTCTTACCTGTTTAACCAGTTTACCATCCATTTTCTTTCCCTCTTAAATGTGAGGCAAGATGAAAATTAAATAGTAACTCCTTGATCAAGCCTTACTCTCCCACAAATCCAGATCATATTGACCCTTTCCTCCTTTAAAATCCCACTAAACTTGCAGTGTTTTTCACATAATTTAACTCTTGATAATCAGTGGTCCCGTATTTTTTCCTAATGAATATTTCATATATGTATATTCTGACTTTTAAAACTTTGAATGAAATATTGGATCAAATATAGTAATTCACATTCGAGTGGACTCTGCAAAAGAAACGTATGACAAGATATATGGCACAGGGTGCTATATATAAAGTTGTACCATTAATTTTTAGGAAGTATAAAAAGCCAACTGGGGGAAGGAGTTGGAGTAAGCAGAATTTTCATCAATTCCAATACGCATACTTTTGTGATAAACTTAGGTATAATTTGGTTCTCAATCAGGGTCAGGCCTCAAATATCAGAGATAGTGTGAGTCTTTGACTAATTATTTATTAGTGTCTGGCTTAGTGGAGCATGATGATAAAAATCGGCAGTAGATACCTCTCTGAGTATTTGTTTTGTCTTATTTTAATCTCTCTAAATGTAAAAATATGGATCATGATAGAAGCTGTCAGTGGTCCTGGTACATTGATATTTTTCTGTTTGCTTTTAAATATTAGCATCATATATAATGAAGGTATTTTGATTTAAACTGAAAATGAATAGGAGAAGTTAATTGGCTTTAATTGTTTAAATCCCAAGTCTCCACAATATTTGTCTGAAGAGTGACTAGTCTAGCTTAGTTGGATGAACATGGACTACGCGGGTAATGTAGAGACTGCATTTTCTCCAGGTGCTAAGGAATTCAGACAAAGATATTCTAAGCAAAAAGGGTTCATGATCTCTTAATCTCTCTAAAAGTATTAAGATAAAATAACATTAATACTGATTCAAGGGAGACATGTTTGAAAATTGAACATTTTGTCTATAACAATTATGGTCACAAAAAATGTATGTTTAAATTTTCACGGATATTACGGTGATTCTTGTAGCTAATTTTCTAAAAAAGAAGTACAGTCACCCCTCAGAATCCATGGGGCATTGGATTCAGAAGCCAACTAGTTAACAAAATCCACGGATGCTCAAGTCCCTTATATAAAAAGGCTTAGTATTTGCATATAACCTAAGCACATTCCCCTCTATAATTTTGATCATCTCTAGATTACTTATAATATCTAATACAATATAAATGCTCTGTAAATAGTTGTTATCCTGTATTGTTTAGGGAATAATGACAAGAAAAAAGTCTGTGCACGTTCAGTACAGACACAACCATAGTAGGCCTTTCAATCTGAAGTTGGTTGAATCCGTGGGTGTGGAACCTGCAGATGTGGAGGACGGACTGTACTGTTTTAGGATATATATATTCTATGGCATAGAGATAAAAAGCTCGAAATTTCTTTATAATGTTAAGAGAGACACTATTGAAAAATGTTAATAAAATATTGCTTAAACTGTATGTTTCAGAATATTTGCACATGATCTAAAAATAGGCAAGCTGTAGAACTACGATGGATCTTATAAATTAAATATAACAAGATGGCACTTTCCATGGTTTAAGGATGCCATTTTTATGCCTCCACCACCCATCAACTGAATGAGAATAATTGATGGAACAACCTAAAATAAATATGGCATAAATTAGTTTAGTGTGTTAAAGTGTTGATAGAAAAGATGACTTCCACATGTACAATACACAACATTGTGTGTACAGTGTGACATTATTGTCATTTGTTCCTTGAAAATTGTCAGGAAGAAAGCTTAGTGATTTGGGACTTTTGGTCTCTTGAATTTCTGAGCTAACAGCCTCGTGCACTTATCTGCTGAAGGTAATGATTAGAAAGCACAGACTGTTGCTGCTCAGGACATCTACAAATTTCACTCCCGCTTTTAAATGTTAGAGGGTAGAGAACATTAGCTCTTCTACAAGCTGCAAACTCCCAGCCTGCTGCTGTGTCAGGAAGCCAGAGAAATCAAAGAGCCACCTACTGACCCTCCCTATTGTCTGGGCTTGTCGTCTTCTATCAGTAGCGTGCCTCAATCAGTGAGATACACATGTACCGCCTGCCTGCTCCGGGTTTGGCAGCCCCTGATCCCTGCACCTGTTTGCTTATACATGAGCTGTGCATGTTTGAATTTAAATAGACGCACGGGGGTGGAGCAAGGGGGGAAGGGCGATGGCTGTGTCAGAAGCAGTTCATTGCTGCGTGCAGAAGAGCCCAAACCAGCTTGTCGGGAGATGGGGAGGTATAACCAGACAGTGGTGGTTGAGAAAAGATGAGTTTTCTCTGTGGGAATAATTTTTTATTTTCTCTTTAGAGTTGAATGGGGAAAGGGTTCAGTTAAAACAAGATTAATACTCATTTTGATTATCTATCAATAAGCAATACTTTCAATTATATAGAGAATTGTAAATAAGATGATGAATTGTGTTACCTGAGGTCCTTTTGTTTTTTGTGAGGAAGAGTGGTGCTGAGCTAACATCTGTTGCCAATCTTCCTCTTTTTGCTTTAGGAAGATTGTTGCTGAGCTAACATCTATGCCAATTTTCCTCTATTTTATATGTGGGATGCCACCACAGCATGGCTTGATGAATGATGTGTGGGTCCACGCCCAGGATCTGAACTTGTGAACCCCAAGCCACTGAAGTGGAGCACTTGAACTTGACCAGTACACCACCAGGCCAGACCCCCGTGGTCTTTTCTAAAGTTACCTTTCCCTAAAAACTTCAAATGATGTCATTGTAAAAAGTAATTATTCTAATGTATCAAAGAAATAACATGAAATTCAGCCATGCATACAGGTGAAATTTTTAGTAAATCCATATACTGTGACTCATATCTATGCTATATGCAATACGCACCTTTTTACATAAAGAATTACTTACCTAACAAGAAACAATACTATTGGCTTTCTTTTTCAGCTTGTTTGCTAAACCATAGCTTATTTAGATTTATTTCCACTCTTGTTTACTAGCTGTGGCATAATGCCTTCGATCTTCTAGTCTTTGAATCAGAAGACCTGAGGCCTTTGGTGTTTCTTAGTTCTGTGATCCTTGGGTGGGTTATTTAATCTCTCTGAGGTTCCATATTTTCCTCTGTAAAAAGGGAGTACTTGTACCCACTGGAGAGGACTCCAAAGGGTGAAAATTTAATAACACAATAATAGTGTTTTTTTCAAACCATAATGTGTTAAATAAATTATATTAGGTAGTGTTACTGTTAATATTGATGTTGTATAAGATTAGCCACTGTCTCCATAGGATAAAATGCTCCGTTTCATTACTAAGTAAACTTTCTTGGTAAGGACAAAGTACTTCCAAAAGCAAATTTGTCGCCATAATAGTGAAAGTTCCATAGAAATATTTCCTGTGTAAAGCACAGTTTTGCTTGTTAAAGTATTTTCATGATGTGCTTCCCTATCATAAATAATTTACAAAATAATCCAAGAGAATCAAAATGGAACTTTTAATATAATATTAATGCTAATATCATACTTCACTGTAATCTTACTGTGCCAAGAATTAGTACAAAAGTTAACCAGACCAATGTATCCTTTTTTCTTTCCGTTTTCAACATTTAGTTTAACAAAAAAAGATGAAGTAGCTTGGAGAGATGATCTGACATTAATAAATACATGCTCCCTCCCCTCTATTTACATCCCTAAAAGTTACAAAAGATCTGTTGCATCTGGGGGAGACCTTGAAAGACTGAAAGCTGTCAGCATTTCTCTACCCCATGTGGTTTGAGCAAATGAGCAGCCTTGAACTTTACACACAGAGTTCCAGGGCCTGGGCAGAAGGCAGTGCATCTGCGGGTCCTTGCATGACTAATTTCCTGTCAGCAAGTGATTTTATTATCATTTAAATAAGAATTTATAATAATAGCAGTAAACTTGCCATATGGCTGAATTGGTAAATTTTGAAGGATGTAGGTTTAAAACACTTCCGTGCTTTCTTCTTCAACGCTGTCTCCTGCTCCTCATCCCATTGCAATCAACTATTTTGGTTACCACTTTTGATTTAGGCACTTTCATCATTCCTATTGATTAAAAGGATTTTAATAGCACAATACTGCCTTGCCTGTTTTAGCAGTGGATGCGCTGTGATTCACTGCCAGTTGTTTACATCGGAACTGGGGAAAGCCAAGTGTGAGCAGTGATTTCCCTGTGTCCTATGATAAATCTCTGCATGAAAATTTTTTTTCTATCTCTACTCATCCAGCATTTAAGAGAAAAGAAGAACTACCTGGACGTCGTAATTCTTATTCCTTGTACAAAGTTAAAATAATACATTAAAAAGAACTACTGTGTATTCATTTCTTATGGTCTCTGTCCTTGGTAAGCACAATTTTAAAGCAGCAAAGGGGAGGATAATCGTAAGGAGAAGAGATTACTGATATTGCAGCTTTCACAATTTTTCCCAAAGAGTGCAGCCACAAAAATAATTCATATCGGATGAGATCTTACAAATATTAAAGAAAACTATGTCAAGCAAGTGCCTCTAAATATACAAAATATTGACCCTCTTTCATAAGACAGTTTATGGCTAACAAATAACCTTAATATAGAACTTTAAACTACCAATTTAACTTAATTAAAAGGTACAGTTTCCTCGATCCTGATTAAATAAAAGTAAAAGCATGAGCTGCATCCTCTCCCTCTGAGGTTTTTCACGGGATGATTGAGAAAGTTTGGTGTTGGAGTTCAGTTACACGACAGTGACTCCGCTGATTCTTTTTGATTTAAGGTATTAAATATTAACATTGCTGCTAACCAAAGTCCATTAATTAAAAGCTTGGAGACAGTGAATTCTAATGGTGTCTTGCAAACATATGTATGTGGATAGTGGTGTTTAATGTGGACTTGCAACATTGCCTGGGGGAATTAGGACTCAGGCATGCCCTGACGAAGCCTTCCTAGTAGCTAGCTCTGGGCTCAGAAAACCCAACTTGCAACCTGTAAGACAACATGTTTGTCAAGAGTTCAGTACATGTCTCAGGGGGTTTCTATTCCCACAGGTCAGTAGTGGCTTCTAGGAGATTTAGATGCTTCTGCTGGCATTAGGCAGCTTCAAACACCCGCCTCCTCCAACTCACAGCTTGAACTTCCTTGCCCACCACTATCTGTGCTGGCTGCCTGGAAGGCAAACTGTTGAACAGCAACCTAAAGGAGAATAATAGATTCTTGACTTGGTCCCTTTCAGTCTTCTCCCAGACGTAATCTATATTACGTATTTTGGTGATTAGGCATTATTCCTCTTTTGCTTTTTTTCTGCTTTTGTGATTCTGCAAATTAGTCCTCTGGTTCTCATTTCCGTTTTCTTTAAATTCTGCATATTAACTTGTTAATTGTGTACTCTTTAAGGAGGGTTATAGCTAATTTGTGAAATAACAGGAAAATTGGCAAAAAAAAAAAAAAAAACGAAGCAAAAGAAAATGCCTCTTCAGGAAAATGTCACAATTGGATGATTATTTTATTATATATTTTTTGCTCCTGTTTTTTTCCTTTTCAGTGGATATATAATTATATCATCGTTTCAGTAATGTAAAACAAAAATTAGATGTGGAGGAAAACTCTAAATAGGGAACCACAATGTTCTTTTAAAATGAAGATTTTGACTAAACCACTCTAAAGTCCCCTGCTGGGCTCAGGGAAGCTGAAATTAATTCAAGACGGCAGATAAAATTTTTAACCAGGCCGAGTGGAGATGACGGATGTGACAGCTCTCAGTTAAAATGTCTTTTAGTGGCAAATGCATGCGTGTTAGTCAAGAGATGTGACATAACTGTCCCCGGTGAGAGAAAATGAACCAATGACCATTTGCATTGAGAACAAAAGAAAAATTCTTGGTAGTAAAAATGTAGAGAAGGACAAATGAGTAACTCATTTATGTTTGAGTTCAGTTTTGGTAAATCTTTTTACCTTCAGAAAACAAAAACACCTCTGAAAGTTGAGGAATATTTTATCTCAAGCAGTATTTCTTTTCTTTCTTGTCTATGTATCAGAAAAGAGAGGATGGTTGAATAAAATGTCTATGGCCAGGAAAGACAAGTTGTTCTTTTCATATTTCCCCCTTTTCTGCAGAGAACAACAGAAAAGTATCTGTAGATAATCATGCTTCAAATCTGGGCTGGAAAAGCCTTGCAAATTATAAACTCAGATTTGGCTACGTAAGTGAAATCCTGAAATGAGACGCTTTTTTATTTTTCCATGGGGACACTGATTGCCCATCCTTCCACTTCTCCAGGATAGTTTATTATGAAGCCATGCAAACAAAACAGAAATAGATGTGATTCTATGGCAGGATGTTATAGGGAATGAAAATGATTGGGAAACCACGGCTGGCAGGATTTGACCATGTGAAAGTCAAGTTTGATTAACTTTAGGAACAGACACTTTCAAGACATAGTGGTTATCAGGAAGAGCTACAAGTATAATTGAGTTTTTAATAGTATACAGTTTATCTTTCCAATTAAAATCAAATTGCATTACCATAATTTTGTTATTAGAAGATGTGACACTGGATGCTTTAGAAGGGACATTCAAGTGTGAACCTAGAATTTACCCTCTTTTTATCAAAAGGAAAGAATCAGCCTAGATGTATTTTAAGTCTCAAGACACAAAGTACGTAATTTCCAGTTTAGAAGTTTGTTATTTTCTCTAATAATCTGTTAATCTCAAAAGAGTATATCAGAACATAAAAAATTATTACAACATTCTTTGGGCTAAGTAGAATGATGTATAAAAATATTCAGTGAAGCTGAATGGGTTAAGAACATGCTGCAAAAATAAAGTGATAATTTGTGTGGGCTTTCAGGGATAAATAGGAACTCCCCATCAAAAGACAGTTGTTTTTATTCCAGGTAAGGTAAATAGAGAAATAAGTTTTTCTCTTCCATCTCTGGTCTTTCTTTCTCTTTCTTCTTTGCAGGCTTGCTCTTTTATATGAAGTTAGTAAAATTTTGAATTCCTTGAGGCTCAGTTCTATCCTCACAACCTATACCTGCTTCCTAAACGATTTCATCCATACACACGGCTTTAATTGTAACCTGTGTGCCAATTACTACCAAAATCAGTGTCTCTGAGGCAGCCTATTCTGCTAAGGTACAGATCCATGTTTCCAACTGCGTGTTTGACAACTCTTCTTAAATGTCTTAGGGGTACTTAAGGCTCAAAATGTCCAAAGTCTTGCTAACGATGTCTCTCAACACCCAAAAGGGTCCTCTTCAGATACCACTAGCCCAGGAAATGGCATCCCTTTAGTTATGCCCCCTTGACTCTTTCCTTTCTTAACCCCCATATCCAACCCAGAACCGAGTCCTGTTGATTTTCCCTTTTCAAAATCTTTTAATCCCACTTCTCTCATTTCCATCAAACAGCCATCATATCTCAGCTGGACTACTACAATTTCTTTCTAACTCATGTTCCTCTTCATTATGTTCCCAACGATCTATCAAAATGAAATCTGGTCAAGTTGTATTCTGGATTAAATACCTTCAGTGGCTTCTTACTGTTTCAAAGGACTTAAATTGGCTACTTCCTACCTATTTTCTCCTTTATCCTTCATCTCCCCCTTTCTCTCCATACTCAGCATCCTATTTTAAGTTCTGTAAGTTCATCAAGCTTCCTCCTGCCCCAGAGCCTTCGCACATGCTATTTCTTTTGCTTGTTCAATTTCGTCCACATCTATGTAACTTCTGCTCACTTTCAGATGTCAACTCAAAGTCACACCAGGGAAGTCTGCATTGACCATGACCAACCTGCCCTCACCCAATCTAAATTAAGTCCCTATGATATCCGCTCAGTGCAGCATACTTTTTCTTCTCATTATCAGTTCTCATAGTAGGAAGTTCTCATATATTACTGGCATTAGTTGCTTAATGTCTGCCCTGCTCATTAGACTACCTTTTCCAACTGCATCAGGATATAATACACTTGCAATTTGAGGGGTCATTTATTATTTCAGTAAAATTGAGTAGCAAATATACCTTATACATGTGTAATCATTCAGTTAAGGTGCACATGAACTTACAAATTATTCTTTTCAGTTTTGGATTGAAAGTTAACTTTGGTGCTGACTTTAGCAGTAACAATATTTTATATTTATGTGTTTAGTAGTATCACTTGGTTCATTGAATGCCTTTTAAAACAGTCTGGAGTCTCAGAGAAAATGAAAAAACAAGACACACAAAAAAATGAGAGATGAATTAAAGTCCTTATCATCCTTGCCTGATTTTCCACTTTTCTTTCTGGCCTGTTTTGACCTTTACAAGAGTACGATCATTAACAACCTCAAGGTTGTATTCATTTGCCTTGCCAGAAAGAATGCTTTGTGAATCTTCTCTTTCTGATGTCTAGCATAATTTTATGTGGCCAGCTATCAGCATACACTGTTTGGACAGACGACAACTTTGATTTGCTGTTCAGGTTGTCTGACTAAATTTCCAACAATGCTTAAGGATTTCCATTCTACGCGTACTTACTGATCTAAGTACCCAACAGATCTTTAAATCAGAGAAAAAGATTCATTTACTTTATTTTGCATTCTGAGCTCTGCACAAAACAGTGGTACTTTCTTCTATGTCTTACATTCAAATTTTCACTTGCAAATGATGTATTTAGATGAGGTCGAAGAAATTAAGCAATATCAATTGTGCCTTTCCATAGCACATATATGTAAAATTTCCCTTTTGGCGTGGATATACTCTGGGATTTCTGGAATCGCTCCCATTGCAATTCTATCGTTTGGATTTTTATTAGGTCCATTGGCTTTTGTATGCTCTACTATGGATAGTCTACTACCATAACATCAGCACAATCCTCAGCTATATCACGTTATTTGAAGATGTACATTTATTTTAATTTTATTGAGGTCATAACAGTTTATAACATTGTGAAATTTCAGTTGTGCATTATTTTTTGTCAGTCACCGTATATATATGTCCCCCTTCATTCCTTGTGCCCACCCGCTCAACCCCTTTCCCCTCTGATAACCACTAAACTGTTCTCGTTCTCTGTGTGTTAGTTTATCTTCCACATATGAGTGAAATCATACAGTATTTGTCTTTCTCTGTCTGGCTTATTTTGCTAAACATAATACCCTCAAGGTCCATCCACATTGTTGTAAATGGGACGATTTTGTCCTTTTTATGGCTGTGTAGTATTCCATTGTGTATATATACCACATCGTCTTTATCCAATCATCAGTCAGTGGGCACTTGGGATGCTTCCATGTCTTGGCTATTGTGAATACTGCTGCAGTGAACAAAGGGGTGCATAAGCCTCTTTGAATTGTTGATTTCAAGTTCTTTGGATAAATACCCACTAGTGGGATAGCTGAGTCATATGATGTTTCTATTTTTAACTTTTTGAGAAATCTCCATATTGTTTTCCATAGTGGCTGCACCAGTTTGCATTCCCACCAGCAATGAATGAGGGTTCCCTTTTCTCCACATCCTCTTCAACATTTATTATTTTTTTGTCTTGGAATTATAGCCATTCTAATGGGTGTAAGGTGATATCTTAGCGTAGTTTTGATTTGCATTTCCCTGATGACTAGTGAAGGTGTGCATTTTTAACAGTTTCCTTCTCTTCTGCTTTTGATAGCACTTCCTAGGATCACTCTACAGCAATATTTGTGGTATATTCCTGTTATTTATTAATTGCATTCATTCAACAGAATGCATTTTTGCTACAACTATGACCTGTCTACAGATTATGACATTAAGAACTTTCTTGATACTGATAATGGCTTGTCCTTTACAGTTCAACAACTCAGTTTGCTGGTGATACTGAGAAAATGCACTAGAATAGCAATGTCACATAGAAATATAATGTAAACAACGTAAGTAATTTAAAGTTTTCCATGAGCCATATTAAAGGGGAAAAAAGAAATGGGTGAAATTAGTTTAATATTATATTTAGCCCAATATCCCCAATTTTTTAAATATGTAGTCAGTAGAAATGTTATTAATGAGATTTAAATTTTTTTCCTGCTAAGTCTTTGAAATCCAGTGCATACTTACACTTCCAACACATTTTAATTCAAACTGGCCACATTGCAGTGCTCATTAGCCACATGTGATTGGTGGCCATCATATAGGACAGTGCCACCTCTAGGAGCTTGCTACTTAAAGGGTGCCTCTTGAATAAGCAGAATCCACATCACCTGTGAGCATGGTAGAGGTGCAGAGTGTCAGGCCCACCCCAGGCCCACTGGATCAAAATCTTCATTTTAGCAAGATCCCCAGGTGATTGTATGCACTTGAAGATTGACAAGCATTGATCTAGAATTGATATAACACCTCTAGGTTCCCAAACATATAGAAAATTGGTGTTAGTATCACTCTCTACACCATGAATTATTTTTTATAACAACTCTATTGAGATATAATTCACATACCATACAAAGACCCTTTTAAAGTGTACATTTCAGTGGTTTTTAGTATATTCAAAGTTGTTCAATCATTACTACTATCTAATTTTAAAATATTTTTCTCACCCCAGAAAGAAAAACCTATACCCATTAGCAATTACTCCCCATTCTCTTCTGGACCCAGCAGCTGACAGCCACTAATTTATTTTCTGTATGTGTGGATTTTCCTATTTTGGACATTTCATATAACTGGAATCATACAATATATGGCCTTTTTTTCTGGCTCCTTTCACTTAGCAAAATGTTTTTAAGGTTCATCCGTTCTGTAGCATGTATTCGTTCTTTATTCCTTTTTATGGCCAAATAATATTCCATTGTATGGATACACCACATTTTGTTTACCCATTCCTCAGTTGATGGAAATTTGAGTTGTTTTACCTCCTGACTATTGTGAATAATGCTCTATGTACAGGTTTTTGTTTGGACATATATTTTCAATTCTGTTAGGTAAATACATAGGAGTTGAGTTACTGGGTCATACATTAACTTTATGTTTAATTTTTGAAGAAATTTCCAGACTGTTTTACAAAGTGGCCACATTACTTTACAAACCTACCAACAAAGTATGAGTGTTCCAGTTTCTCCACATCCTTGCCAACACATATCATTGTCCACCTTTTTGATTCTAGCCGTCCTAGTAGGTGTTAAGTGGTATCTCATTTGGTTTCATTTGCATTCTCTAATTACCAATGATGTTGAACATCTTTTCATGTGCTTATTGACCATTTGTATGCAGATATACCTTGCAGATATTGCGGGTTCCATTACACATCACTGCAATAAAGTGAATATTGCAATAAAGCGAGTCACACAAATTTTTTGGTCCTAGTGCACATAAAAGTTATCTTTACACTATACTGTAGTCTATTAAGTGTGCAATAGCATTATGTCTAAAGAAGACAATGTATAGGGGCTGGCCTGGTGGCACAGCCATTAAGTTTGCATGTTCTGCTTTGGCGACCCGGAGTTTGCTGGTTCGGATCCCGGGTGCGGACATGGCACCGCTTGTCAAACTATGCTGTGGCAGGCATCCCACATATAAAGTAGAGGAAGATGGGTGTGGATGTTAGCTCAGGGCCAGTCTTCCTCAGCAAAAAGAGGAGGAGTGGCAGCAGATGTTAGCTCAGGGCTAATCTTCCTCAAAAAACCCAAAAAAACAAAAAAAAATGTATATACCTTAATTGAAAAATATCTCGTTGCTAAAAGATGCTAACCGTCCTCTGAGCCTTCAGTGAGACATAGTATTTTTGTTGATGGAGAGTCTTGTCTCAGTGTTGATGGCTGCTGACTGATGAAGATGATGGTTGCTTAAGGTTGAGGTGGCTGTAGCAATTTCTTAAAATAAGACAACAATGAAGTTTGCCTCATCCATTTGACCCTTCCTTTCACAAACCGTTTCACTGCAGCATGTGATGCTATTTGATAGCATTTTACCCACAGTAGAACTTCTTTCAACATTGGAGTCAGTCCTCTCAAACCCTGTTCCTGCTTTGTCAACTAAGTTTATGTAATATTCTAAATCTTTTGTTGTCATTTCCACAGTCTTCACAGCATTTTCACCAGGAGTAGTTTCCATCTCAAGAAACCACTTTCTTTGCTCATCCATAGGAAGCAACTCCTCATCCATTAAAGTTGTATCATGAGATTGCAGCAATTCAGTCACATCTTCAGGCTCCACTTCTATTTTTAGAGCTCTTGCTATTTTCACTATATCTGCAGTTACTTCCTCCACTGAAGTCTTAAACCTTTCAACATCATCTATGAGGGTTGGGATCAACTTCTTCCAAACTCATGTTAATGTTGATATTTTGATCTCTTTCCATGAATCATGAATGTTCTTAATGGCATCTAGAATGGTGAATCCCTACAGGATGTATTTCTTAAATGAGAACACTTGAATGTTGAAACAACTCCTTAATCCACGGGCTACAGAATGGATGTTGTGTTAGCGCTCATGAACACAACATTAATCTCATTGTCCATCTCTGTCAGAGCTCTTGGGTGACCAGGTATACTGTCAATGAGCAGTACTATTTTGAAAGGAATCTTTTTCTTCTGAGCAGGAGGTCTCAACAGTGGGCTTAAACTATTCAGTACACCATGTTGTAAACAGATGTGCTCTCATCTAGGCTTTGTTGTTCCATTTATAGAGCACAGGCAGAGTAGATTTAGCGTAATTCTTGAGGGCCCTAGGATTTTCGGAGTGGTAAATGAGCATTGGCTTCAACTTGTAGTCACCAGCTGCATTAGCCCCTAACAAGGAGAGTCAGCCTGTCCTTTGAAGCTTTGAAGCCAGGCATTGGCTTCTCCTCTCTAGCTATGATATTCCTAGATGGCATTTTCTTCCAAATAAGCCTGTTTTGTCCACATTGAAAATCTGTTCTTTGGTGTAGCCCCCTTCGTTAATTATCTTAGCTAGATCTTCTGGAGAACTTGCTGCATGTTCTACATCAACACTTGCTGCCTCACCTTGCATTTTTATGTTATGGAGGTGTTTTCTTTTCTTAAACCTCATGAACCAACTTCTGCTAGCTTCCAACTTTTCTTCTGCAGCTTCCTTATCTCTCTCAGCCTTCATAGGCTTGATGAGAGTTTGGGCCTTGCTCTGGATTAACCTTGGGCTTAAGAGAATGTTGTGGCTGCTTTGATCTTCTATCCAGACCACTAAAACTTTCTCCATGGCAGCAATAAGGCTGTTTCGCTTTCTTATCATTCCTGTGTTCACTGGAGTAACATTTTTAATTTCCTTCAAGAACTTTTTGTTTGCATTCATAAGTTAGCTAGTTGTTTGGTGCAAGAGGCCTAACTTTTGACCTGTCTTGGCTTTCAACATATGTTCCACACTAAGCTTAATCGTTTCTAAATTTTGATTTAAAATGAGAGATATGCTACTCTTTTTTTCACTTGAATGCTTAGAGGCCATTGTAAGGTTATTAATTGGCCTAATTTCAACATTGTTTTGTCTCAGGGAATAGACAGCCCTGAAGAGAGGGAGAAAAATGAGGGAACAGCTGGTCAGTGGATCAGTCACAATACACACATTTATTAATTTCATCCTTTTATATGGAGGTGGTTCGTGGTGCCCCCAAAATAATTACAATAGTAACATCAGGGATCACTCATCATAGATTACCAGAACAAATATAATAATGATGAAAAAATTTGAAATATTGTGAGAATTACCAAAATATGACACAGAGACAGGAAATGAGCAAATGCTATTGGAAAAATGGTACCAATAGACTTGCTCCACGCAGGTTTGCCACAAACCTTGAACTTGACAAAAACTCAATATCCGGGAAGCACAGTAAAAGGAGCTATGCCTTTATTGTCTTCGGAGAGATATCTATTCAAATCCTTTGCCAAGTTTGTAATTGAATTATTTCTCTTCTTATTGTTGACTTGTAAGCATTCTTCATGCATTCTGGATGCAAGTTCCTCATCTGATATGCGATTTGCAAATATCTTCTCCCATTCTGTGCATTGTCATTTGATGGACTTGTTCAAAACAAGAAAGTTTAAAATTTGAAGTTCCGTCTCTCTATCTCTCTATCTATCTAATGTATCTATCATCTACTCTCTTGTGCCTTTGGTGTCATATCTAAGAAACCATTGCTAAATCCAAGGTCAAGAAGATTTACCCATATATTTTCTTCTAAGAACTTTATAGTTTTAGCTCCTACATTTAGGTTGTGATCAATTTTGAGTTAATTTTTATATATGGAGTCAAGTAGGAGCCCAACTTTGCTCTTTTGTGTGTGGATATCCGCTGTTACTGACACTGTTTTTTGAAAAACTGTTATTTTTCCCATTAAATTGTCTTTCCATCACTGTCTAATATAAAATAAACATTAGTCTAATTGTTTATTTCTGGACTCTCAGTTATGTACCATTGATACACATGTCTATTCTTATGCCAAGACCACACCGACTTGATTAGTCTGACCTTGTAATAAGTTCTGAAATGTGGACGTCTAAGTCCTGTAACTTCATTCTTCCTTTTCAAGATTGTTTTGGCTATGCTGGGTTCCTTGCATTTCTTATAAGTTTTAAAATTAGCTTGCCAATTTCTGTAAAGAACGCATCTGGGAATTTTATAGGAATTATGTTGAATCTGTGGGTCAATTTAGGAGAGTATTGACAGCTTTAAAATATTGTCTGCCAGCATTCCATGAATATGGAATATCTTTCCATTTATTTAGGTCTTCTTTAATTTCTTTCAGTGATATTTTGTAGTTTTCAGTGTGTAAGTCTTACGCTTTTTTTGCTAAATTTATTCCTACAAATTTTATTCTTTCTGATGTAATTATAAATGGAATTGCTTATTTAATTTTATTTTCGATTATTCAATTTTATTTGTATCCTGCAACCTCGCTAAACTCATTCGTTAGTTCTAGTAGTTTCTTTTGTGTGTGTGTCTATTCCTTAGGATTTTCTATATGCAGGATTATGTCATCTGGGAATGGAGATAATTTTATTTCTTTCTTCCAGTCTGTATGCCTTTTATTTAATTTTGTTACCTAACTGCCCAGGCTTGAACTTTCATTGCAATGTTCAACAGAAGTGATGAGAGCAGACATCCTTGTCTTATTTCTGATCATAGGGAGCAGGTACTCAGTTTTTTACTGTCATGTTGTTAGCTGTGGAGTTTTCCTAGATGGCCTTTATCAGGTTAAGAAGTTTCTTGCTCTTCTTTGTTGAGTATTTTTAACATGAAGAGATGGTGGAATTTGTCAGATATTTTTCTGCATCTGTCATAATGATCATGTGGTTATTGTTTTCATTTTATTAATTGGTTTATTACACTGATTGTCTTTCACATGTGGAACCAAACTTGAATTCCTGGAATAAATTCCACTTGATCATGCTGTGTCTTTTTAATGTGTTTCTGGATTCAGTTTGGTAGTATTTTGTTGAGAATTTTTGTATCTGTATTTATAAGGGATATTGGCCTGCAGTATTCTTTTCTTGTGATGTCTTTGTCTGGTTTTGGTATCACAGTAATACTAGTCTCTAAGTAATTTGAGAAATATCCCCAATCTTCTAGTTTTTGGAAGAGTTCGTGAAGAATAGGCTTTAAATCTCCTTTAAACATTTGGTGGAATTTTCCAGTGAAGCCATCTGGGCCTGGGCTTTTCTTTGTGGGAAGTATTTTTAGTTATGAATTCGTTCTATTTATTTATTATCTGTCTATTCAGATTTTTTATTTCTTCTTGAATCAGGTTCAGTCCATTGTGTCTTTATAAAATTATGTTCATATCCATACCATGAATGAAATATGGTCATTAAGTGAATTGGGGAAGTCAACACTTTTCCTTCGCCACTCTTCCGTGTAATGTGCAGCAAATATTTCCTGTAGTTATCCTTGTAATAGTACAACCAAAATGAGCCTTGAGAAGTATATATAGTTTCTGACGTTCAATAAATCTTCATGAATTCTCAAGCAGTGGACAGTGGAACAAGATCTTTTCTCTAGCCACAGTTGATTTCCTAGTACCCCATAATATGCACAGAACATTTAAATAATGAGGGAAGACTAGACAGAAAAAAGTACCAGTAGTAAAATAATGCATATCAGTAACCCCCTCTCGAAAAAAATTAATCACATATCACAACACACAAAAGATTAGATTTGCATTTTCATGGAATAGATCGCATCTAAGTTAAATCTGTATACTACATATTAGAAGAAACTTAATGGTGATTTAATCCAACCTTCCACCCTATATGACTTTTATACATTTCTATTTTATAATGAGATGAAAGCCCTTCACCCTTTTTTTGAATACTTACACTGACAAGGTGATCATCTTTCATAAAGTAGTCCATTTTATTATTAGACAAGTCTAATATTTAGGAGGACCTTTTTTATTTTAAGCAGAAAACTTCTTCCTAAGCTGTGCATATTTGGTTCAGGTTCTGTCCACATGAGCAGTATGGAACAATTTACTTCATCTTCTACTTGACATCAGATACCAGAAGTCAGCAAAGCATTTTCTTCTCAGTAGATTTATAACAGAAATATAATGAGATCAAACTAAAAAAAATTTTGAGTATATAATCTACACCTTAAATTCTGTAACGAATTTTCTCTTGAAATAATACATGTAACTGAAAGTATCTCCTACCAATTTCTAAACAGCTGTTTTTCTTTTTTGCCTTTGTTTTAGTATGATGTAAAAAGAAATGATCAAGAAACAATAAATGTGTACAGAGAAAGAGCAGATAATGAAGTGTGTTTTTCTAAGTTAAAGTGGAAAAGAGATTTGCCTGGAAAAATATCTCAAAGTGGTTTTTTTTTCTTGGTGAGGAAGATTGGCCCTGACCTAACATTTGTTGCCAATCTTCCTCTTTTTGCTTGAGGAAGATTGTCCCTGAGCTAACATCTATGCGAGTCTTCCTCTACTTTTTGTATGTGGACACCACCACAGCTTGGCTTAATGGGTGGTGTGTAGGTCTGCGCCCAGGATCCGAACCCATGAACTCCAGGCCATTGAAGAGGAGGGCACGAACTTAACCCCTATGCCAGTGGGCCAGCCCCTCAAAGTGTTTGTTTTAAAATGGCATGTTTTTGAGAAAATGAAGGCGATTACTGGACATATTGTCAGTGCTTCAATAAATTTTGAATGACTTTGGTGTGGAAGGCAGAATAATGGTTGTCAAATATGCCCATGTCCTAATTTCCTGAACCTATGAATATGTTAGATTACGTGGCAAAGGGGAATTAAGTTTGCAGATAGAATTAAGGTTGCTAATCAACTGATCTTAAAATAACGAGATTAACCTGAGTTATCTAAGTGGCCTCAATGTAATCACAAGAGTTCTTAAAGTTGGAAGAGGAAGGTAGAAGAGGGAATGGTTGTCTGATGTGAGGACTTGACTCACTGTTGTTGGCTTTGAAGGTGGAGGAAACTGGCCTGCAGCCATGGAAAACAGGTGGCCTTTAGAAACTGGAAAAGGCAGGGCAAGAGATCCTCCCATAGAACCTCCAGAAATCCTACTAACACCTCCGTTTTAGCCCAGTGAGCCCCATGTCAGACTTGTATCCTACAGAACTTTAGGACAATAAACTTGTGTTAAGTCAGTAAATTTGTGGTAATTTGTTACAGCAGCGATAGGAAACTAACACACATGTTAGTTTCTTAATAGCAAAACTAACAGACTTACTCTGGTCTGGATTCGGGTCCAATTACTCCACTAGAACAGTTCTTTTGAGAGTCCACAGTTACTTCCCTGCTGTTAACTGTTTGCACATTTCTCAGTCTTCACTTTTTTTCGTCTCTCAGAGCATTTGACCTTGTTAACTGTTTCTCTTTCCCTCCTTAAAACACTCGCTTGCTTTGCTTCCATGACCAAGCACTTTGCTGTTTTCTTTTTGCCTCCTTGGCCTCTTTTTCTTGATCTCTTTATCTTGATTTCCTTCCAGCCCATTTCGATTTAAATTTACAGCCCTCCCCTCTCATTGTTCTAGGACCTCTCATCTGCCTTCACTGCTTTTATTGCCACTCTTTCTAGATAGCATGCAAATTTCTATCCTTAGTCCAGACCACCCTGCTGAGCTCTACCCAGAAAACCCATTGCCTACTTAAATCTCCGATTCTTTGTCTCAAATGTTCTTCAACTCAACGTCTCCCAAACTGAACTCATAACTTTCTGTGAACGTGACGCCATTCTCCTGCTCCTTTCATAGCCAAGGCGCTACTACAGCCTGCTAATATTATTTTTTTATGTATGTCTCCAACTGATCCTCTTTATTTCTGCCCCACCTATCACCCTAATCTAGCTATGATCCTTTCTTACCTGGACTCCTAAATGACCCACCTGCATCCACTCTTGACTGTGTTCATTCTATTTTACACATTTTAGCCAGAGCCATTTTAGATTGTCACTCTCACCATGTCACACCTCTATCTAATAGTTTCTATGGCCTTTAAGATCAAGGCAGAACTTTTACAAGTGCTATGCGCTATTTCAGTTTGCTAAAATATTTCAGTAGCCCTAGTAGCAAGGGAAGTACCCCCTCTTCAATATCATTTTAGCACAATTTTAGTCTCAATAACCATTTTTTACTTAAGACCATAAATAGTAGGAATAATGACCTTGAACACATAAGTAATAAACAATATGGAATGAAAATCTCCAAGCTTTTCTTCCTAGTTTTCTCCTCCAGTATTGTGCTAAGTCGTGTGCCCTTCTGGATTGATTGCGAAAGTGGAGTAGGCTCCACTTGGGAAGGAGTAGGGGGAGGGTTGATGTAGGCTAGAAGATGTGTTGGCAATGCAGTCAGATCTGAATTTACTTGAGAACATGTTAAATAATGTAAGATCTTATCTTAATGCATATAAATAATTTTGCGTGTTTTCCACAGTTAAATTGATATGAACTAAATGGCAATTGATAACAATTCCCAATTTAACTGAACTCCAAATATGAACTGGTTTTGTATTCACTGCCTGGTTGAATTGTTCATGTACTGATGTACCTATGATAGTGGAAAACCATTATTAGTTAAATCAATTGTCACACATATTGGTCATAAGAAATTCAGTGGAAAGAACTTTTATCTGTTGCAGGTTATTGTGAGAAATTATAACAAATTTTTTTCAAAGATTTCAGTAGTGTTTGTGCAATAAATTCTTAACATTATTAAGCTCCTGTAATATTGCAGGCATTTTATTTTATAACACTTCATTTAATCTTCACAAAGTTGTGCTGGTGTTTAGTATTGCTTTTTATCGACTCATTAGAATTTAGATTAAGCTGACTAGTGAGTAAAAGCCCTAGGATTGGAATAGAGTTCTTCTGTCTCTAACGTCTGTACTCTTTCTTCAATAGCAATGGTTCCCAAAGTGTAGTTACCACACCAGCAGCATCAACATCACTTGGGAACTTGCTAGAAATGCAAATTCTTGGGCCCCACCCCAGACCTGCTTAATCAGACTCAGGGTTGGAGCCCAGCAGTAGATGTTTTAATAAGCCCTCCAGATGATTCTGATGCATACTAAATACTGAAAACCACTTTGATGTACCTCCCATAATCCGTAGGTGTGACAAGTACCTAACGTCTTTCTCATTCTTCTTTGACTCACTGATTTTTGGCCACTAAAGCAGAATAAGCGAATAATTCATTGTTTTATTCCAATTTGCTTAAGGAAGAGATAACAGACTTAGCACTTAGTGTCCCCAATTACACTTAAGATAGTACATAATTAAAAGATTCAGATGTCTAAAAATTAACTGAATGCTCTTGTTGTAAACTATATTTAACTTCAATGTCCTGTGCTGAAAGTTTCATTTGATTTCATTATGAAAACTTAATGATTCTCTAATTCTTAGGTTAAATTGCCAAGGAAGGAAATTCGTAACAAGTTTATACTTGAAGGAGAATTCTCTTGCTTTCTGTGTGGGAGCAGAGCAATTTTTGCGTAACTGCTCTACTCCCTTTGGCAAGGATTAGGAAACCACTGAAGGCTGTTGGAGTCTGTGGGGTGGGCACTTGCTGGCAGTTAGTAACAGGTGAAACAGCTGTGCATTCCCTGGTTTTTGGTATACTGATCGTGAATTGATTCGAACATCCTTACTTCACAATCTTGTAGGTTGAAGGGAAATATTGCTTATGAGGAAATGCATTCTGTGTTCTAAAATCAGTTCTAAATGAGCTTTTGGGACACAGTTTGTTTCTATATTAGAGATTAACTATATTTGATTCTGGGGAATAAAACATTGCTACTTAGATATTAAATTTCAGTGAGTACATATTTACCAAAATTCTTATGGGAGTTGTGGGAGCAAAGCAATAACAGTTCACAGAGGAAATCCTGAAATGTGACCCTGATTGCCTTTCCCTTTAGCCAAGGCTTCATAATTCAGTTGTTCGATGTAAAAAAAGGGAAGGGAAACGTATGAATTACAACTCAAAATTCTCATGTGAAATTAATCTCATTCAAGTTGTCTATCCTCTATATACAGCTGCTAAAAGTACACCTGAGTGTTGTTCTTCTCCAGGCTGACTCAGGGATGAAAAAGGTTAACAGTGAAGACTTTGAAGGAGATTTAAGTTGGCAGTGTGCAATGTATGAATTGGGCATATGCCAGGACCCAGTCAACCCCCTGTTCCAACATTGGGTAGAGCTTGTTGGTAACCAAAAGTGGCTAGTAGAAACTTTCTCAATGAATATTCCTCTACCCAGCCTGCTTGGGAATGGCCCCTGCTATCGATCTTTGCAGACTATTACTTGCTCTTAAATAGCTATGATTTAGAGAGCCAGCACTCAGGCACTAATGTAGTTCAGTGTGTGAAAAACAGACAGCTCACCGTATGAGGTAAGTTAGTATATGTAACTGGGGATACTGCAAGTTGAATTCTTTGGAGGAAAAGTGGTTTATAAATTGAATACATTAATAATGAATATCGTTACTAGTTTACTCATAACATAAAGAATAAGGCCAAGGGATAAAAATGGGTCTCTAGTTTTTGCAACTCAAGAGGTGTTTTCATACCTTAGATAATACATACTTGTAGCAGGTATTAGCTTGTAACTAAAAGTATGCGCTAAGAGAGTCTCCACAGAAGAGTTTGTCTTCTGACATGCTGAATTGCCCCGGGGTTGGTGGCAGCTTAATAAAATATATGAGTGTTCAGTGTGGAGCTGTTAAGTTATTTATTCCTCTTCTGATACTGCATGCATGAACTGCCACTGTTTGATGAATCACTGAAGAGAATGGGATCTGACAAACAACTCTTCCTTTAGCGGCTGGTCACACTGACAGCATCAATAGAAAAACACATCATGGGTTCTAAAATGCCACATTTTCACCATTTACCCTGAATAAGACATGAAGCTCTTTAAGGAAAGCAGTAGTACGTTATCATTAAGGGCCAGCTGACAGAGAGGCGAGTGTGCTTTGAACTCTCTCAAGTCATCATTCTTAATTTCTTCTCTCCTTCCATGGAAGGCCACCCACACGGACTCTGAGCAAGGCAGGGACTACTGCACCTTTTAAAACCTCATTGATAGATTGGTTTCATCAACACCCATCCTGGCTCCTGCCCATCGGGAGAGGTTCCTGTTCTCATTAGGGTCCTGTAATGTCTGCGGCTAACATTGTTCTCATGCAAATAGAATGACACAGAAGATAAGTGCCATGAAAATTCAATTTCCCCCGACCATCATTACCCTTTTTCTTTTAGTTATTCCCACTTCAATCTGCAGGAGGTAATGTGTGCAATCTGCTGGTCCTTTTACCGTGATGACTACATTTTAGTAATGAATTTCCCAGCTATTTCACTAGGGGATGTTTTAGCAGGTTCCCTGGTTTTTCTAATACAGACTTGGCAGTCCTGGCACACTTCTTCCACAGTAGATTTTCACTATGGTGAATCCTGGTTAATAGAACTAGTATCCGGTATTTCCCCTTTAGTCATCAATGTCATGTGTGAAGTAGAACAAGTGATTTGTTTAATGTTGTCGGGAAAATAAAAATAAAATGTGTCTACTGCCCAAAGCGAAGGATAACAACTCCTATCAAAAGATGCATAATGCATAGTAATATTTATCTGTAGTCTATAACCAAACTGGGATAATTTAATGAGAATGTCAAATTCAGAGTAGCTCATATAAATATATTGAACTCACAAAAGTGTGTAAGTTAAATAAATCATGTTTTCGAACTATGGAGAATTCCTACTGAGGCTCAGCTGGAAACAGAGAACTGACGGGGCGCATTTCAAATTCCCATGCTTAATCCTATCCTTTCTATTTTAAGTTTCTTCAACAATGTAATTAAATATGTAATCATTTTATTACCAATGATATTTCATGTTGTAGAAGTTCTTTGTTTCTTCTTCTGAAACTATCCTCCTGTATTTTCATTAGTCTGGGAGTTAGCTGTAAGGAAAAAGGAACAAAGAGAAAGTGAATAAAGAGAAAACTGTCGATATAACACAAACAGATTCGTATACATGTTTCTGTTCACGTCAAACATAGAATGTGAATTATGCTTTCTCTGATGATTGTTACACTAATAGTAATTGTGGATGGCCACTACACAAGGCACGCTTTTCAATTTCTTTTATGGAAAACTTATTTATTTCCTAAATAAGTAGAGATGTGCTTTCTCAGTGATTAAGAGAAGCCCTTTACGTGTGGTAGCATCTTATGCAGGAAGGAGACTGAAAGTTTTAAAAAAATTTGGCACTTATTTGAAAAAAATTGACATTATTGTCTATAAAGCTTGTCTTAGAAAATACTTTTTTTGTTGTTTTGTAAAATATGCAGCTATTTTTGTAGAGTAAATGTATTTATGGTATTCTTTTTACATGATCTTGAGATATTTTCATTGGATTAATGCATTGGATGCATTAGCCATTTCTTTCATTACTGAAATATACTCATTTAATAATATATTTCCAAAAGTTGAAGATATTTATACAATGAAAGAAAAAATAAAGAGAGAAGTCAAGTTATTTCTTTACACAAATTACTTAATTTCACAAATTGGTACGTATAACATAGTTCAGAAATTAGGATGAAACTGTCCAGAATATCCATGGGGCATACTACGCAGTTTACATGTGAACAGTTGCCAACACGTGGTGCAGAAAATTATATTTGAACTACGCTCTTAGTACTACCACCTCAAGTTAGACACCGAGCATATAATTACTGCATTCTTGGTGTGTAATTACACAGGAGTTACAGTTTATATTGACCTTGAGAAATACTGATAGTGTAATTTTAAACTAAAAAGTAGAACTTGAATGTAATTTTGTGTCGATTTTTAATGGCTTGTATTGTGAGTTTGGTCTCCTGGAGAATAATTTATCACTATGATAACTTCCCCAATTTCCTATGGAATTAGAATACGTAAAATGTTATTAAAGCATCCTTTATGACTGAATGGTTAACTGGTTACACAGATAGGTAAAAGAAAGGGTACTCCAGTGGGTTGGAAGAAGCTGCTAATTACAACCCTCCCTCTCTGTAAGCTTCAGGGCCTGCACTCCTCAGAAAGATAGAGTCAATGGAGCATGACTGCCTAGGACATCTCAGTCCCAGAGGGTTTTTGTTGTTTGTTTAGGTGTTGAGAAAAGCACTTTATGACTGTAATAATAATTATGTATTTAGAATTGGATTTTGCATCTGCAACACATAGTTCTGTCTTCCATAAAATGCAAGCTCAGCACCATTTTTATGATGCTCCATTTGCATATGGAGCTAGGACTATTCAAATATAGGCTTCATTTGACCACGGTGCCACTGTTGTTAATTTACTATAGTATTGTGTGTTCCCAGTGACCACTCTTCAAGCAATGTTTCAACTCTATTAAGGACAAATGTATGTACGCAGTCTTTCGTTGATATTAAAAGTAAGATAAAAAGATCACAAATTATTTTCCATTTCACAGTAGTATGCCACCTTCTTATTCTTTTGCATAACATGGCAAAAGTGAAGTAGTTGAAATTTATGTAGATAATGCTTCCATAGCAATTTGTTTTTATTTTATGAAATATAGCCCAAAGATATTCTATTTTTGGCTCCTCTTAACAAATCAGATTTAAAAATAAAAAATTCAATTTGAAAATTAATGTTAGCTTTCATTCACTTCTATATATTTTCTGAAAATATGTTTTCTTCTCTTTGTCTCTCTTACGGCAAGCAGCCATCATTCAGTTTCCCTTATTTGGTCCAACTTCCTCCTCTTTTTTCTTGCTTCATTCTTTGCTGTCATGATTTTTACTAAAACATATAGTTTCCTTTCTAGACAAGAATATTCTGTGTAATTGTTAAATTAGTAACTTCATCCACATTGTACACAAAGTCATAGTCTGAAAATAGTGTGAGAACAGAACTCCTCTATTGCAAATTCAATGGTATCAATAATTCATTTTAAAAGATAATCCCTTTCTAAAGAAGATATAGGTATAATTTATCTCTTTTCAAGTTCAATAAGTAAAAACTTGAACATTAAACTCACCAAGTTTCAACTAGGGATATTTGCAAACTTTCTTGTCATAGCTCTTCAGTGTTACAAAAACAGAACGTATGGCAGAAAGCATACTCTGAACATAATAGCTAAAAAAGAAAAAATAAAACAACTTAAAAGTAAATATCATGTCCTTACCAGTAATAACAATAGATATATATTTGTACTATATTTCTATTTTCACGGTTTAAGTTTTGAAATTGTTGGATGCTTTATATATATAATTCTGATGAAAGATGGCTATTAAAACAATACATAGCTTGACAAATATGATCTTATACATTTAGATATCTTCCATACAATGAATGAATATAAACGCATCGTGTTAGGAAAAAAGCTCCCATTGTCTCCTGCATTTAATTAAAATAGCTTTCAAGCAGAAAAACAACAGTGTTTCCATAGGCAAGATCCAAGAAGTACCACCTTATAGATGCCAAATTTAGTGTCTTAATGAATTCTTGAAATGTTGCTAATGAAAACAGTATACACCTGCCCGTGTGTCACTCTCTCCTTGATTAAAAGTGATATGGCATAGAACATTAAAAACAATCTCCCTCTTATATGCATTAAATAATTTGTCCTGGGAGGCTGGCCCCATAGCCAGGTGTTTAAGTTCACACGTTCCGCTTCAGTGGCCCAGGGTTGTCTGGTTCAGATCCTGGGTGCGGACATGGCACCACTCATCAGGCCATGCTGAGGCAGCATCCCACATAGCAGAACTAGAAGGACGCACGACTAGAATGTGCAACTATGTACTGGGGGGCTTTGGGGAGAAAAAGAAGGAAAAAAAGAAGATTGGCAACAGATGTTAGCACAGGTGCCAACCTTTAAAGAAAAAAAGAAAAAAGATAATTATAATTTATCCTTTGTAAATGGTATGTATTTCCTTTTTCCTCCTCTAATAAACCTGTAGAGGATTTAAATTAAAGCATTGGGCCAGGAAGTTGTGGGGGGTGCACTAGAATTAGAAGACGCTCAAAATCATCCAGTTTAGTACTTGAGTATTACTTTGGAGATTTCAGTAAAGTTGCTGTTACAAAATGTGCTTCATTTGAATCTATGCACTGTTTTTGCATTTCCTGATGTCAACGATGTCCACTGGCTTTGAAAATATATATATTAAAGTATTCTTCTTGCCATCTAAACATGCTATAGGAATAAAGAACCCATACATAGATTTTACAGATGTTATTTTACATTATATAAATCATCCAGAATATCTATGAATGAGAGTTAATTGTTGCTATAAGGCAGAGACCAAGCTGATTCTGTCAGTGGTCCTGCTAATCATTAAACTGTTAACTTAGAGATTCGAATAATCCAGTGACATACATTGTGGTCTAGTCCATTCCTTTAACTGTGCTGTATCGTAAAACTCCTCAATCACAGAGATCAGCTATGCTTGCTGGCATCTTTTTAGGGTCCTCCTGCTATTTTCTTTCACGGCACCCTGTCATTTCACGTTATAGCATTTATCATGATTTGAAATCATATCTGCATGTTCATTTGTTTAATATCTGTTTTCTCAACTTGACTGACAGTTCTGTTTTCTTCACTAACTTACACCTAATACTTAGACATGGTCTGGGGCACATAATAAGAGCTTAGGAAAATTATGTTGAATTTGCTTGATTTATAACAGTTTGACTAAATATCTTACTATTACTCAAAAAAATGTATGTATATTTTAAATTTATTTCTGACATAGCCAAAAATGGTCTCTCTTGAAGGATGGTTGGATAGCTAGACAAACATACACAGAGATAAATACAGATATATTCATATGAACATAGAGTTCTCTTCTTAAGATGAATAGATCTGAATCAACGAGATATTTCATCAACTCCCCACTGCATAGAGATAGTCTGATAAAGAGAATCTGCCCTAATCCAGACACATATGTAGATAAAGCAGCATGCGGATGTCAACATCCTGGTTGTGATGTTGTACGATAGTGTTTCAAGATGTGACCATACATGGAAACTAGGTAAAGGGTACATGGCATGTCCCTGTATTATTTCTTATAACTGCATATGAATGTACAACTATCTTAAAATAAAAAGTTTAATAGAAAAATGGTATGTGACATTTGTGTAAGAACTTTACCAGATGTAGAAAATGAAAAATAAGACAACTCTGTTTACTATTATTTTATTATTTTTATTTGCAAAGATAAGACAACTCTTTTTATTACTACTTTGGCAATTGGGGACATTTTATGTCCATAATTTGCACATTTAAAGAATTGAATTAGGCTGGGAGAAATTAAAAAAATCAGTGATGATCTGTTAATTCATTCACGAGTTTTCCGTATTACCTGATTCCTATATTTTTGTAAATTTTATTTGAAGTATAATATGCATACAGAGAAGTAATGCATAAGTATCCAACCTGATGAATTTTTGCAAACTGAACACCCCTATGTAACCGGCACCCAAGTCAAGAAATAGAGCAAGGAACCTCTGTCCTGACTTCTGATTTCATAGCTTGAGTCTTCTTTATCCCTATTTTTCTGTTCTGAAAAATTTCAGTCTACAGAAAAGTTTAAAGAGTAATGTAGGAGCAATCGTTGCCCTTCACCTAGATGCAATATTTTGCCAAGTCTCTTTATCTCTTTATACATACACACACCACTGAAGTCACTTGCAGGTGGTGCCACTTCACCTGTAAGTACTCCAGCATGTATCTCCTAGGAACAGAACATTCTTTTACGTAATCTCAATAAAATTTTCACACTCAGGAAATTTAATATCAACACAACACAATCATTTAATAAAAAGTCCCCATCCAAATATCCCCAGTTGTTCTGATTATATACCTTATCATGTTTTTGGCATAATATCCGAGTCAGAATTATGCATTGCTTTTAGTTTCTATGTTCCTTTAGTCTCTCTCTTTTTTTTTATTTTGAAAATCTTCCAGCGTTTGTCTTTCATAACACAAATTTTTAAGGAGTCCAGGCCCGCTGTTTTATAGAAAGATGTCTCATATATATGTATGTCTCACTGGAAAAGTTACAAATTTGGATTCGCTAATATTTATGACATTTAAAAAATTCTTTCTGTTTCTAGTATGGTTTAGCATCTGGCCCATTTTAAGTACTAAACAGGTGATCTGATGATAAATTTATTGGACTTGCAGGTAGAAACACCTCTGTCCCTCCTCCGTTAGAAACTGCATGAACTTGGGTACGTGTGTTGGCCTCTTTAGACCTTAGATTCGTATCTTTGAAATGAATTGATTGGATTCCCTTCCATTGCTAAAATTGTATTGTGTTTATTTAAACATTATGTTTGACTGTGATACCATATCTAAAATTAGTATTACTACCATAGGATAGAAAATTTTATCAAAACTTCATCGTTTACTGCTTTGGGTAGAGTAACACTTAGTCCTACAATATCATGAATGTGAGGCATGATTACTAAAGGACTTCAGAATATTCTGGGTAGAAATTACACTCTAAATATTCTATACAACTTGTCTAATTTAAACTTCTAAGCAGTTAAAACATTCTTTGAAGAGTTGGCTGGCCTCACCATCAACCGTAGTCGACAAATTTCTCACAGCCTACTTGGGAACTTTTCTTCTTTCCTTGAATTCCAAGCATAGGAGGGAATACTGGCATGGCAGTTAAACCTATACATGTATTATTTTGCTGTTTATTTCATTTCATAAATACATAAATGTTTTTCTACACTCTTCAAAAATCGCCTAATTTTCTGTATAACGTTTAGACCTTAGGAAGTATGCTAGTGTTAGATAAAATGAAAAAAACATTTTCTCTTGTGGAATACATTAGCATTGTTATAATAGTGCATGCCTGTTTTAAAAATATGATATATTAACCCTTGGATCTTCTCACTTTACAATTTTGTCATATTTTTATGGAAGGTCCTGTGCCACTTCCATTAGAATTATTGGAATTTGGAAACTTGTCTCTAATTGTCTACCAAGAGGGGTGACATGATGTTTCTGTGCTGCATTAACTTTATTGTTCCCTGTAAAACACTAACATGGCAAAACTCTGAGCTTGTAAATGAGAGACTTGTCCTCATCTTGATCAGAGAAATAAAATTTGTAATTCAAATGAGAAAAGGTAATGAACTTAATGCATAGCCTGGAAAAAGGGTTGTAATGTGCCAATTTGATTCTCATAAGTTTGGTTCCAAACATCCTCATTAAGGTATTGATTGTGTCCGTTTAGTAAAGCTGAGGGTGCAGTGAACTCCCCAGTGGCTTGGCATTCCATCATTATACCTGGACCTCCACAGTAATAAACCTCCAAGCATTTTGCTTAACATACTTCCTGCCCCTAAATATGTGATAAGTCAGCGAGTGGAATGGCTGTGTAACCAGTATGGTTCTTAACCTTGCTGTTAGTCTTGGTCTTACGAAGTCTTATTATGAAGGAAAACATCATGGCTGTGTACAGTTAAAAGGAATGTCACTATGTAATCCTTCTTTTTATGGAGTTATTGAGCCTCCATGGGGAATATTTATCCACTCAATTACATTTGTGAAATTGTAGCTTTAAAAACTAGCAGGAAGAATAGGATTTGAAATCTTGATCTTTTCTCATTTCCTTCACCCTGGGCACCAAGACAATGGAGCTATTGGACCTGGCTACATTCCTCATCCTTAGTCTCATAGTGATATGTTTATATCACATTTATTACAATTAATTTTTACTTGCTTGTCCTCTCATTATAATGTTATATCTTTATATCAGATACCATCAAAATTTAATTTTTCGCCCTGGCACCTAGTAAGTGCATAACTCATAGTAGGGAATTTAAAACAAACAAATAAAAAGTCTACTCAATCAGGGAATGTTTTTTCTTTTTTAAAGATTTTATCTTTTTCCTTTTTCTCCCGAAGCCTGCCAGTACCTAGTTGTATATTCTTTCCTGTGGGTCCTTCTGGTTGTGGCATGCGGGACGCTGCCTCAGCATGTTTTGATGAGCAGTGCCATGTCCGCGCCCAGGATTCGAACCAACAAAACACTGGGCCGCCTGCAGTGGAGCGCACGAACTTAGCCACTTGGCCACGGGGCCAGCCCCAATCAGGGAATGTTTTAACAATTGATGAACAAACCAGTCCAATTTCTCCCTCACAGAGGGGTCCCTTTTGTCCCTGTCATACGGAGTCCTACCTGTGTCATCTTGAAGAATTCCAGAGTCCAGCTCAGGGAAGGATGGCATTGCTGCTGGAGTGGGCGGACTTGCCTGTCTTCACCTCCTCTCATCTGTGAGAATGTTTTCTCCCAGGTTTAGGTGACTGTGTTTCTGTGCACAGGTTGTTTTGTCTTTAAGTGTCAACAGAAAATGGGGAACAACAGTCATTCCATTTCCAGTGTTTAAAGGAGAAGACTAAATGAGCACAGAATAAGGATTTTCCCCCCTCCGTTTGAATAATGTTCTGATTGTATGTACACGTATACAAATCTAAACATTCAGATTCCAGCTTCTAAAAGAATTGAGTATGTATTATATAGTCTGTGTTCTTTGAGCTTATGAACAAGTCACTAGGCTATTTGCAGGTAAAGTGTTTATTCAACTTTTTTTAGTTTAAAAACTTAGATTTTAAACCTAAATTTAAAAAAAACTTTAAACCTGGATTTTTTTTTAAATGTTCATAGTATAATGTTTTAGATACCTATGACTAAAATAGCCCTCTGCTTCATTTTTTGTATTCAAATTTGTCAAGCTTTAATAAACCTTTATCAATATCTACCAGACAGAATCTCTAAATTAAAATAAAAAGAGATCATAAGATTCCTGAATTGCCAAATTGTTTGTAAATCACCATTACTAGGTACCAGAATTAGATTTAAACTCCCTGAAAGAATGTTTCCATTAATATATTCAAAAAATTTCATATGCTAAATAGAATTCAAGTATATGTAGTTAGAATTCTGTGAATATCGTTTCTGGAAATTACTTTGCTACCTGTAAATCATACCTACTTATCCGTATGACTTCAGTGAAAACTTTTCTGTCCTTGACTGAGTGCTTAAACTGGAAACCTGCCCTGGTGATAACCACCTTGATGTTGGCTTTTTTTTAATTCTAAAGATAAAGGTCACTCTAAGAAGGTAGTTCATGAGTTAAAAGGGTTCCAAAAGGTTGGGAGTTACAATGAAAACAGACACAGTTCCCCACAAAAGGGAGGAGAGTTGAGCAAGAGCCTTCCCACAGCGGTCCTCCTGGAGGCTCTGGGGGGTGGGATGGGATCTGACGGTGATGGGCTTCCCTTGACTGGTTCCTTCCTTTGTACCTAACTCTGGTCCGGAAATAGAGCAGCACATCATGCTCCCAGACTGACACCAGGGAAGCATCATAAATCAGCAAGTGAGTGTTCCGGCGTGATCCTTTAGCCACTGCCTCCCCTTCAGAGCTGACACCTGTCACCTTTTAAAGAGTGTACATTCTCTGTCACTGTAGCTGAATCCTGTCTTTTTTTAATTCACTCTCATATTCTGCCTAGGTGGTATTATCGAGTGGCTGCCCATATATTATTAAATCATTGTCATTATGGACTAGATAGTTTTTATTTGTGCCTAAAAACTTGGAATTTTCATATAGTCATTGGCACACAACTAAAACCATAATCCAAAATGTATTTCTTTTGTAAAAGAAAATAAGCATGTAAATGTATGAACATAGACCTAATTATGTGTTTGTAATCACTGATAAAATATTGCACTTAATGGTCTTGTATTATAATTAATACTGTAGAGCATTTTAAACGATAAGAATCCTTAAGAGTCAGTCAGTTAGGGAAAAGGGCTTTGAATGTCATCAGACTGTAACCATCGCCATTAAGCCAGTAACCCTTGGTTGTGTGTTTCTGTTAAAACATGTGTATCTTCTCTTTGGCACACATCACTTTACTAGAAAGTCATGCTTTGATCAACTCTTCCTTCATCTAGTTTTATTTTGTCCTAATATGGTTTATAAGTAAACGACATAGTAGAATCCCTTAGCTTTTAGAGAGGGGCTATGGAAAATGTTTGTAAAAATTTGGCAAATCACAAATCTACATGAGCAGAAAGTGTTTTTAATATTTGCATATTAATGACATTAAAAATAAAATATCCAATACATATTGGGGATTTCTCTACCCGCTCCCAAATGAATATTTTAAATCTTACTGTGAATTCTAGTGAAGCAAACAAGGACCACAAGGTGTTTGTAATTGCGGGGTATTAAGTGCAAAATACAAGTAGAGGGTGCTTAAAAGGGACAGAAAAAGTCAGTTTCCTGTTGATTGCACTGTGTTGGGATAAATGTGTGGCTTCTGCCTTTAATGGAAGCTGATTGTTCAGGGATGTGCCAGTGAGACTGGTCGATTCTTGAGCTGTTGTTTACTGGGAAGGACAATATCAATTTTCCAGAGGGATGATTGGTGGGATGTCAAGGCTGTCACCCTCTTCTCCTCTTCACTGACAGACAGCCCAGTGACAATTACCAGTGATGGGACATTGCCTGCATTGGCATATACACTAGAGGATAAAACTGGAAAACAAAAAAGGAGGAAAGCACTTCTATAAAAAAGATAGACTCAGCAGTTGTCAGGACCAGTTACATATATGATGTCTGAATAACAGGGCCACAGCACGTGGCCTTTACTGCTGATGTAACATGGAGCTTGCTTCATCCTGCTTAGAAAATTAATCTTGGAATATTTTAGGCGGGTTAGCATTATTTGTTGGCATTTTTTCTATTGGAGCATTAATATCAGAACACAAATATTTTCTTTTTTTCTAATTAAAATAGACTTTGGAGAATTCAAATGGGCTTGAACATAGACATTTTTTATTCTTTGCAGAAATGATTTCATTTGTAGTATGTATTCTTAGGAGTGAAGATAAATTTTATGACTTCCTCCTGGGCTCACATTACAGGCCGAAGTCCAAATGCACAACTGATGAATTACACTGAATAGGGATCAGAATGAGACACTAACCTCCATCAATTTTGGCAGAAATGATATGGAAATGTGGAATATGTTCAGTGAAGGATGGGTAGTACATGTGCAGATCTACCAGTTTTTTCTGTCAGTCTCCTGTTTCCTATTTCTTTCTGTTCTATTGTTTAATAATTTCAAATGAGTTTAAAGAAAAAGAGCAGTATTTCCAATGCCTACCTTCAGTTGTAGAGAAACTAACACCGAAATCAGTCAGATCATCTGGAGCAAAAGATTTGTCAGTTAGCTGTATTTCTTCTCAGCAAGAGACTTTTCTTTATGTTAATTCATAAATGTCATTTTTAAAATTAGTTACATTCACCCTAATCATTTCATAGATTCACTATATTCTGCTGGAATTTTACTGTTTGGAAAAATTCACAGTGAGTGTACTTTTGCGTAGTCAACTGACACGTATTTGTTGTGTATGAGTTAGACATCTTACTCCACTCCAGATTTTCTTTACGTCAAAGTGGAAATTTCTGTACATATCATACATAGTTAAACAGATTTCGGTCTGCTTTTCCACGAGTAGGACAGATTGGGAATACTTTCTAGGCTTGTACTCAATTGTCTCATGAGGGTTGCTTTCCACAGAATTGGTCACTATAGAGATGAAGATGATTGGGTATACGGTCTTGGTTTTCTGCCATCTATGTGGCATTCATGATTTACTTCAGATATATTTGTTCTTTGTAGGAAATATTTTCATAAATACCATTTATATGATTTTAAAAAGTATATATTTTTATTATAGAATTTGGCAAACATTAAAAATAATATTTATAAAAGTCACCTACCATTTAGAGGAAAACAATGTTAACATTTTCATATTTGTCCATTTTGACTTTTAAGATTTTAAGTGTTTCTGTGTGTGTGTGTTCTGTTAAGTGTTTTCAGTGATGCTGTTCTCAAGCTTGATAACTATATAGAGAAGTCTGTGATTTTGGTGGTGTCATTTTATTTTAAATAAGTAGGTTATAATATCACCAACTCATTACATATGGAGGTTATTTCTTATTGGGTTTGTAAGATGCCGTAGAAAAGTTATCATTAACTTCCTCGCATAAACCATTGGCTAATTGATTTTCCATTGCACTCATTAAAAATAGATACTTTGCTTTTCAGAAGATTGTCTCAGAAAACCAAGACAGGGACCAGGTCCTCTGGGATGCTATCAACTGACCATTCCATCAGGCCTAGACTAGTGGCCCTCCTACTTGTCAGAACTGAAGTATTTATCCCATTTCCCAGCAGATAAACATTTGCAAGGCAAATAATAAATTAGCCATTAATCAGAAGAATGTTTGCATTCGATGAACTCTGAATGGAGTGGAGATGTCAGGTAGATAGACAAGGCAAATCAACAAGGCAGAATCAATTTCTAGGAAGAGCCAACCATAGTTTAAAAAGTGTTGGACCATATGTTTAAAGACTTTGGAAGTTAAGAACATTTCATACAGCAAGAAAAGCTGTTTATAAGAAGGTGTAGGTAGATTTCAAGAAGAGACAGCATATTAACAATTTTTGTATTTTTAAGCCTCCAGTGTAATGATATATCATTTAGAAGTTTGATTTGAAAAATGACTGTCAAATATTTATTTTTAAAAGCTTTATGTATTCTAATAATTTTTTCAACCCCAAGAAAGTGCTCATATTTCATGAAAAGTCCCCATGCCATTATTCTATTTTCCAAATTAACAATTTGGCAAGTATATTGTTTTAAAAATAGGAAATGGCTTTGCTATTTTAGGTTCTTTTTTTTCCTAATTGGGTTTGCTCCTTAACATGTATGATGCAAAGACTCAGATTTGGAGTCTGAGAGGTTTTGCTTGGCCACACAATAATCATATGATCTTGGGTAAGTTACTTAACCTTTTATGACCCTCAATTTTCTCATTTGTAAAATAAGGATAATAATGCCCATCCGAAAGAGTTTACATAAACAATGAGATAATGAAACCAATACATATACATAAAGCATCTAACAAGGACTGGCATTATTAATTTTTTTAATTTAGAAGACATGTCTGTGTTATATAAATTTATTCTAAAGCATTATTCATATTTAATCATTTCAAAACAATTTTCATAATTGGCTAGCAATGCATATTTTGTTTCTGAAGATATTATATCTAAAGGGTTTTAAAAGGCCCAGTGGTTATAAAGAGGCAATATTATCTGTCCTAATTCTCTTGAGATTAGAAACTACAACCGTTGTTTTCTTAGACTTGACCATAAGGGAAATTGCTCTTGATTCCAAACATCAACCATCTGGCATACTTTATCTTCTCATTGTGATGTTCAATGCCTTAGGCATCCTAAAAGTTAATGTCATATACCCTGGATTTTTCATGTTTTTTATTCATTTATTTACCCAAAAGCATAAGAAAGAATGAAAGTAAATGGAATAACCATAATCCTGAGCACTACTTTCCTAACACTTCATTTCCCACTCACTCACTTTTTTCTTAAGAGTAGAATTCTATCCCCAAGCTGGGTTTCCTGGACTAGGTAGTTTATAAAGTAATGACACTTTAACCAAGGTCTTAACTGGGTCATGGGTATCCTATGCCAGTAGTTTTGCTTGACTAAGAAAATCTTTCTAATCATGAATTTTAAATGAAGATTTGCAGTGTTGATTAGCATTGCCTCAAGCATAGAGAACAATTAAAATGTTTTGATATTTTAAAATATATAAATTACTCTTACAAAGGAAAAAGAGATTTCTTCATACAATCCAGAAACTGTTATATTAATCTCCATTAATAGATTTAAATTGAAAAGTATTCAAGCCAATACATTTTAACTCAGCCTTCAGTATTACTTTTTTTTCCCCAATTTTTGTTCATTCCTGTGGATCTCCCTTCCTGCCGTGCCATCTTTGTCTTTAACTCTTAGAGGATAACTTTAAGGTGAATTTCATGAAGAAATATCGAATTATTATACATGAATTGTTTCTGTTTCCCTCTTGTTTACCTCAAGATTTCTCCAAATCTTCATTCGTTCTTTTCTCTTTCGTTCTGTTCTGATACTCCCGTCTAAGACTAACCTATCTAGTTAGGTTTATGGTTTTCATTTACTCCCATTCTATACCTGCCAAATATCCATTCTTTCTGTTTCATTCTTTATTGACTCTCCCTTAAATTAGAAACATACCCAACTCTCCTCCGTAATAAACTCAGAACAATATAGATAAATAGAAAAATTCTGTAGAATTTTATAAAGAAAAGATGGCATTTAGTTTTGGAAAAGAAAAAGGCTTCATAAAGGCAGTGGCATTTGAAAATATCTTTAAATACTAATATTTTAAAGCCTATTGTAACATAAATACAACTGTAGGGGAGGAAGACATTACCTCTACCCACTGTGGGTTCTTCTGGCCAGAGAACGAATTAAATTCACATGAGACAGAGTAACAGGAGAAAATTAAACAAAGCTTTATAACATGTATACATGGGAGAGGCTCAGGCAAACTGAGCAACTTGCCAAAATAGCTGAAGCCACTACCTTAAATATCCTCCTCAGGTAAAGACAAAGGAGGATGTTGGCCATGGGGGGAGTCAGTTGCAGGAGGTTATCAGACAAGCACAGTAAAAATGATGCAGATTTAAGTTCTTGCCTTTGGCATTAAGAGTTTCTAGAGATAACATCATCTTCCCCAATTCTTCCTGGTATAGAGAGGGAGACACCTTTATGGATGGAGATTTCCTTTACAATGTAAACGTCTCCTAACAAAGGGCAAGCAAATTCCACCCCACAGAGTTGTCTTCCTGTCTGCAGTTTATTAAAAGTAACCAGACCCAAACAATCCTCATGCCAAAGAGACATATCTTGGGGTGGCCAATTCCAGGCCCCAATGCTACTAATTGTCATCATGAAGTCTTTCTTTAAAATATAACTCACTTTCAATAGCTAAGGCATACAGTGGGTCACACAATCTTCTTAGTAGTTTGAATTTTCAACTAATAATTTTCACAACAACCCTGTGAGATAAATTCTTTTACTGTTCCCTTTCTATAGATATGGAAACTGAGTCAAAGAGAGATTAAATAACTTGCCTGAGATCACACATCTGGTGGGAATTGTTAGAGCCAGACTGTGTACTTACTTAACTGGCTTTAGAATCGCTTCCTGACCGCTACCTTTACTGCCTCTCTACATAGTACTTGTATGTATCATTAACTATAAACCTGTTAATTCTATAAGTCTTACAAATCTATTTTCAGAATTATTTGTTTCTTTGTCTGTGTATCATCTAAAGGGAAATATCATGAGATATGAACAGAAGGGTAGATTGGAACTGTATTGTCAAGATTGTTCAATTCTAGACTGAAAAATTCTGACTTAATTTAATTAGTGTGCAATGAGGAGTCATCAACAGTTTTGAATGGGAAGTGACAGTATAGGAGCTACATGTTAGCAAATATAGGATAGACTGAAGCAGCAAACATTAATACAATGGATAATCATTTGGAAGCTATTGTAGCAGTGTGGGTGAGAAACCATGAAGCCAACCCAGGAGGGTGACTGTGCTATGGAAAGGAGATAAATTTGTGAGAGTGATTAGGTACAATTTACAGGATTTCCAAGCTGGAATAGTCAGGGACATTAGGGTCAAAGGCAAGGGTGGAGAGAGAGGGCTCCAAGAGTTTAAATCCCTGACTGACAAGACAGAGGAGCCATTAATGAAAACTGGAAAATCAGGATGAAAATTTGATTTTAGTAATATCTGACTTAGTATGTATTAAGTTTGGTAAATTAATGGGAAATCCAGATAAAGGTTTGTAAATATCATTCTATGAGTAGGGAGAAAAGACAGAGGCAGAAATAGAATTTTTGGAATAATCTAGTTAAAGAAAGTTGAAACCATTTGAGTAGACAGAATCATTAAAGAATGAAGTATAGAAAAACTAAGAGAGAGGGAGAAGGCTGAGGAATTAGCCTGTAAGTGGCACTTACACCCAGGTAGCAAGTAACAGGAGCAGGAGGAGGAACTAGGAAAGAACTCCAAAGGTCTAACGAATTTGACGAGTCATAAACAACAAAAGAGAATAGAGTTCCTAGAAGCAGGAAGTGGTCAAATTTCATACACTTCAAAGCTAGCTGAGAAAAGGGTCTTTACTTCAACCAAGGTCTGTAAAGAAAGGCTTCTGTTGCTGATCCCTGCTGTGGCCCTTGAACAATGGTAGACGCAGACTCACTCCTTAAATGTGAATGAGCCAGTGAGAATGCCCAGTTAAACAAATATGTATGTATATGATGTTTACATGGACAGATCCTCCTCTTGAGTACTTTCAGAGTTGTGTGGAAGAAATAATGCCTTTAGACTAATTGTTCATAAACACACAATCTCCACAGTAAATTTTAAGGTTTGTAATTTATTTTTTGATTGTGTTCAAATATCTTTAAAATTATAATGAAAGTCAGTAGGTAAATGTGACTTGGTATACAATATTTGTCTTGTACGCAGCATTCCAGAATACAAATTAAGATCACAATGCACTTTTTCCCCCATTTGATGAATTTATTCTCCTTTATCTTTGCTGCCAATAACTTTGGATGTTAGTAGATTCACACATGCTTAAACTTAAAAAAAAAGATTTTAGATTAATGAAAATAAGTTATTTCCTTTTTTTAGGAATAAACTGCATTATGTTAAAACTGTATCACTCTGGTCTGCTCCATGTATCAGAAGGAATTTTGGTCCAGATGTATGTGACATCTTATTTTAGTCATCTGTTGTTTAACTTCATTATGTAAAACGTCCAAGTTCAAAACTGAGAATCTGACTAAAGGCAGGAAGCAAAAATTCAAACTTGACGCTCTCTAGATGTAGAACAAAAACAACAAAAATGTTAGACTCCTTATTTACAAAGCATATTTTAAAAAATCTATAGACGATTTGTTTTGTGAATTCATTAAATTTTGGCTAAAAAAATATGGAAAATTCACAAATGTAGTCAAAGAGATGTCAGAAGGGATGTCAGTTGTAGTCACTGGTTGGTTGTTTACCTCCACTTCACTTTGTGTTAATAAGACTTTGAATATATCTCGTTAATTAGAATAGAAAAATGTAAAAGTGCAGCCAAAATATTTTCAATTTTTCATTTTAACAAAATTTCAAGGACAAAACCTCTGAAGATACTTTTTTTCCTTCTAGACAGGCAAATAGGAAGCATGCTCTTCATCCTGTCCTTTGATTTTGAGAACCTATCTGCTTTAAACACCAAATGATATTTTCGTATTTCATATTATGTGTCAAGAGATAATATGAATCCTTTCATAGTATCTTATTGTTGGTGGTAGTTTTCAGTCTAGCTTTCCATTTTTCTGATTAATCCTATGTATTAAAAATTAGATTTGCAAGCAGTAGGAAAGAAGAGAGAAATATCACATACCCTACAATGACCACAGATGAATTGATAAGTAAATTTTTTTCCTTCATGCTTTCCAGTGAATCAACACATGTCGCCCTTCCGTTCATAAATATGTATGTACACGTGCAAAAGCAATGTTGCATTTGCCACCCATATTTCTGCAGCCCCTTTGATGTTTTTTAATTCGTGTGTTCAGCTAATATATGTGGAGCATCTACCATGTTCCTGGGAGCGTTCTGGGCTCAGGAACAGAGCAGTAGATATTAGAGGCAGAGATTTGTCCCTATAGAGCTTCCATATAAAAGAAGTAGACAGAAGATAAACCTATAAACAACATAAAATTTAACAGCAGGTAGAGAGTAAAGACAACGTAAAAGAAGATAAGGGAATAGAAAGTGCTGTTGGGGTGGGGTGCTGTGTAAAGTAGGACCAATGGAGACAGCAATGGGAAAAAGCAAGCCTTGCAGATAACTGCTGCATGTAGTTTGAATAACGTACAATCCAGTTACCTTTCTCCTCCGTTGGTCATTTTGGCCTGTAGCACTGGGGTTCCCAATACACAGATTAGGATGTGATTTCAGAATACCTCAAAGCTGTGCCATGTAGAACAATGTGTTAATACCTAGATGATTGATTTTGACTTTTTAGGAAAAAGGTACTTTTCAGTGTGTTTTGCCCTCAACTCATGCTCAATAGCATTGATCTAAAATCTCCAAAACCTGCTCCACGTAAAATGAACACTCGTAAACTGATTTCAGTGCTTCAGGTTAATGACAAGACATCGCACTTTATTAAACAGTTGGGGATGGAGGCTCAAGACAACCAGCAAAGAGTTTTTATAATCTAAGGCACTAATAAAAGCACCTTAAATAAGTATCATTTTGGTTCTTTGAAATACTTTTATAACCTCCTCAACGTTTATGCAATTATTTGTTGCCATGTATATATAAAACCCCTCAATTTACATAGGAATTTTTGGGCTCAGGATTGTATTTAAATATTTTCTTAAATGCACTTTATAAGACATAGCTATTCTATTTTTGTTTAGTACTTTGCAGAAATCTCTTGAAAATAGGTAAGCTACTCACAGTAAGAACAAATTTAATCTTTTTTGCAAAGTATCAAGTTCGCGTATGAGTTGGAACAGAAATACTTATCTTGTTCTTTCTATTCCTTCTGTGGTTTAAACACCACAGTGATGCAAGGCGTCCTTGAATACTGATACCAATGCGGGTGACTTGAGTATCTGCCAGTATTTCCCAGGTAATTCATTGTGATGTCCTTAGTGTGTATCTGAGGTACATATTAGCATATCATAATATGTAGCTGCTTACTATATGTATTCCTTTTATTTCTAATTTAGTTAGTCTCATTATCCCCAGCTACAGAATTTCCTTAGACACACTGAAAATGAAATGCTTTTTTTTAAAAAAAACAAAACTGTCTTTTGCATAATGGAAATTCAGAAAGCTTTAATATTTAGTAACTGCCTTTAGGTGTAGCTTGTCAGTATCCTCTCCATCCTTAACAATAGGCTTCAAAACTCCTGGTCACTTGCTTACAAGTCCTCATTTCTCAAGAGATTGAATTGCTATAGGCAAGTTTATTTAATAAATCTGCAAAGAAAAAAGTTAAATTAAATAGAAGACTCATGTACATATCTCCTTTTTAATTATTTTTTCCTACATTGCCATGCAAATATATTTTATTCTTTCACATAATGTACGAATGTGTGCATAGACATACATATGCATGTTTTGAAGAAATAATATGCTAGATTAAAAAAATCGTAAATATTTTATGTGAAGATATTAGGAGCAGGGGAAATATCTAATCAAATGTAGGAGACAAGAAAAAAGTCACACTTTAAATTGGTGCAGCGTCAAGGTTAAAAAAAATTAATATCATTAAAAAGCATAGGTTGACATTCTTTTCTGTTGCTGTCCATACCCAGTCTTTTTTTTTTTATCTTGTACATAATCATATAGAAATCTTAAATCTCCTGTAAGCTTAGTTACTTTCCATAAAAACACAAATGAGCAAATATCAACAAAGCAGAGAAAACGATTGCTGTTATCGAGGAAATATATGTGAGTGAGAAGAGATCTTAAACAGCCGCTAAAGTTAATTGGTAAATTGTCTCTTAAGTTGCAGTCCTGGGTGTACTCTGTTAAGGATACTTTCATGAACAGGAGCCTGTTTGTAATTAGATAAAGAATACCGACAGCAACAGTGAGTTAGTGGCTCCCAAGGAATGACAAGTATTGACTGAACACTGGGCTGTGTTTGAGATGGTGTGGGAGTCGATAAAAGCATGGGGGCTTGTTGGGAGCACCACTGCCAGCAAGGCTTTAATTTGCTGCCTGGAAAAGAGCCACAGACATTCTTCCCCCATGTTTACGGTTGATGAGATTTAACACGTACATTTAATCTTCTATTTACCACTAAAAACACTTGTAAATGGTATATGGCACTACAAAGAGGAAATGGAACAGGGGAGCATATTCTGTATCAACTCTATGTTGCAGCCCAAGTCTAGAAAAGTAAACCTTGTTTGAGTCATTGAACCGAGTATGGAAGGAAAAGTTTAACAAACAAAAAGATCAATTGGGAACAAAAGTGTTAAATGATTTTTTGGGGAGAGATGAAGAGTAGAAAATGTTTCTAAACTATCTACAGGAATCCTTTACACATTTTTCTGTATAACATCTCTGTTGAATGAAATAAAATGAATTTAAAAGGAAATTCTTTGAACACATTAGGGATGTAATTAAAGATCTAATTTCATACTTCCATTTAAAACCAAATTCTTCTTAAATGCTTCCCAGATACTTTTGAAATGTGTAACATGAAAAGATATAGTCTATATATATATTTATACATTTATATACATAAATATGTATATTTTTTCATGTTCATATATATGTATATATAAAGGGAGAAACAAATTCTATGATAAAATATTAATGTATGATTTCATATGTAGTATTTGTTTTGACCCATAATGTCCACCCATAAAAATCCACAAAAGCACCTAGATTTTATTACTGACCTTTATAGCTCTCAAGTAAAATGATTATTGAAAGAGCGTTACTTCTGGTCCAGGTTCTACTGAGCTGCATTTCACTTGCTTCCAGAACTCAATAGACACCATTATAAAATTTGCACATACTCGTTACTACAGATTCAAATAATTCCCTACATGTAACCCTTCAGTGTCTAATTAAATAAGGGTAATGTTTAAAAATGCTATATTATTTCAATCTCACGTGGTTGCCTGTGTTTAGTGTTGCCCAACTGCTGTGATAGAGGAGCTGCCAAAGAGAAACTGACATGCGTTTTGGTTGTGCCAGGAAGTTTCAGCAGCTTAGAGTTATGTAGTGAATCCACTTGAAACTCCTGATAGGCCTGATTAGATGACCTACCAAGATTATCCACCATTCTGTGAAGATAATGACTATGTGAGGGATGAGACATGGCCCATGCTTCCAGGAGAAGCTCATAGAGGGGCTCTTTCCTTATTCCCATATATGTGCCAAAGCTGGGGTTGTTCTGGGGGAAGGAATTCACCTGTGATTGAGAATGTAGATCTGAATTTATTAGGTAAGGTGAGATCATTCTACCACATTAAGCATTTTATTTCAGTTTATAATTTTAAGCATGTGAAATGAAAAAAAATCAAGAGAGAAGTGTAATATTTAGATAATATTTTCTCACACATGCCTGGGATCCCTAAGGTGTGTAAAGTATATCCCCCTTTCTAAAGTCTTTGCAGAAATTAAAGAGGAAAAGGAATAGGACTTAACCAAATCACTCAGAACATAAAATGTTTAACCTGAAAAGGCATTATTGAGTACTATAACTAACAAGAAGAATGACGCACACATCTGCTGGCTTTTTGTGTCTTTTAGAATGATTAATAATGTTTGTCCTTGTTATTTTAGTATATATAAATTGGCAAATATTTGATTATACTGAAAATATTTAAAATGCAAAGTCACATGTAAATTAACATTGTTTTCTGGTAAGCCCAATAAAGTTGATTAAATCAAGCATTTCTTATGTAGGAAGAACTATAAACATCTCTCTTATTGGTACAGTGATGGATTTTGGTTAAGATAATCTTGAATCCTTCATGAACTAAAAATAATCAGTGTAGTTTTAGCTGTATGTATCCTGTGTTATGAAAACTGTCAGTCACCTTCTGATTCTTTGTACAGTAGTCCCCCCGTATCCGAGGGGGATACCTTCCAAGACCCCAAGTGGATGCCTGAAACAGCAGATAGTACTGAACCATTAGTACTATATGCTATGTAATTTCACATACATACATACATACCCGTGGTAAAGTGTAATTTATAAATTAGGCACAGTAAGAGATTAACAACAATAACTAATAAGAAAATAGAACAATTATAACAGTATACCATAATAAAAGTTATATGAATGTGGTTTCTCTCTCAAAATATGTTATTGTACTGTACTCACCCTTCTTCTTCTTGTGATGAGTTAAGATGATACAGTGCCGATGTGATGAGATGCAGTGAGGCATTGCGATGTAATATTAAGCTACTATTGAGATTATGAGGATGTGTCAGAAGGAGGATCATCTGCTACTGGACTGCATTTGCCCGTAGATAACTGAGACCACACAAAGCAAAAGTGTGGATGGGGGTGCTGTTATAAATAGTTATGTCATGCATAGAGGTTTATTTTATTCCTTTGAAAAGACAATTTGTATTTGGTATCTTCTGTAACATCCTTAGCTAATTGAGATTAAAGTACTGCCTATCAAGAGATTTCCAACAGCTGAGACCTAATATGTGGGCAATTCACATTGATACCTTATACAGTACTAACGATTTATGTTTATAGTGGTGGGAAAAACCAGATAATTCCTTCATTCCTTCATTTTTTCATTCAACAAACATTGTTTGAGGACTCACAGAGTACAGACCTTGTGCTTGGGTTTGGGACAACAAAGATATGTGTATATAGTCCCCATCTTAAAGGAGTCCCTAGCCCAGGAGGGGAGAAAGACATATAAATAAGTTATTGTAATGAGGTAAAGTACAGTTGATCAGCACAATAATAGAGGTACACACAAGCTGGAAAACTAATTCTGAAGGAGGGACTGATTAATTCTGTCTGAGGTGGGATAGGCGAGGGATTGAATTCAAGTCCATTCTTTTGAATAATACATGAGAGAGCAACAGTCCATCCTCCTAAATTGAGTGGTTTAGCCAAGGAGAGCTGCCAACCTATCGATCAGCTGATGAGAAGACAGACCTTAGACTGAGCAGGCCGAAATGAATGGTGAGCTGACAGAATCAGGGCTTGGTGCCATTTGTAGCTTTATCCCTGAGACTACAATGAGTTGGTGTGCAGTGCAATCTCTCCATAAAGATGAGGCAGTCCAACAGCTGAAGGAACTTTTAAAAGAGGAGTTAATAAAGAATGTCTAGAGATGCACATAACCAGGCTATAAATGACGTTATCTGAGATCACCTGAATACAAGCACTTTTCATAAAATACAAGGCGCCAAACCTATCTTTGAATGAAAATGTTACTTAAGCATTTCTGAATGTTCTGCAAGATATTCTTCCTATCTTAGGGAGTGGAAGGAATAAACAAAATGAACCTTAACATTAAGCAAAAATAACTTTCTTTGATCTTGCTCCCTCCCCTAAGCCATTATCATCTACCGAATCAGATTCCAGACTGTCTCTGTAACTCTGTGTTTCACTAATGTCAACTCATGTTTTATTGTTATGAACCCATTAAGTATTCTCAAAAACAAAAACAAAAAACAAACAAGTAACATTGTTCTAGCCCTAAAGCTGGATGTTCTTCATTTTATTTGCTCCTCTATAGCCTTTAAAAATTCCAGGAGACTGAGAGTTCTGTTTTCTTCAATGTTGCCATAGGGATTACTTCCTCAGCTGGACATGACCGGTAGTAATAGTTGTTATGGGATGAATGTGTCTCCCAAAATTCATATGTTGAAGTCCTAACTCCCAGTATGTAACTGTAGAATGTATCTGTAGTTGGAGAGAGGGTCTTTAAAGAGATGATTAAACCAATATGAGGTCATTAGGGTGGGCCTTAATCCAATATGACTAATGTCTTTATAAAGAGAAGGTTAGGATCTGGCATGTACAGAGGGACAGTCATATGAAGACATAGGGAGACGACAGCCATCTACAAGGTAAGGAGAAAGGCTTGAGAGGGAACCAACTTTGCCATCACCTTGATCTCAGACTTCTCCAGAATTATGAGACAATACATTTCTGTTGTTTAGCCCCCTACAACGTGATATGTTGTTATGGGAGCCCTACAAACTAATGCAATAGTGATGAAAGGTATTGTTTGTGTATTCTGTCAGTTCAATTACGTTGCTATTTCTTGCAGACTAGGGTCTCTCGATCACCTCCAGAACATGGTGCAGATTCTCTGTTCACTTAATAAACACTCAATAAATCACTGTTGAATTGATTAACTTTCTTATTTGCAAGCGATATGCCTTGATTCATAAAAATCTCTGCTATCATTGTTGATTTGTGCTATCCCGTTTATCACCCTAGCATGCAGCGTCAATTTTTCTGTTGTCTTTAATCATTGTGTATTTCACATTGGGTTGCATCTGAGGTTTACTATCTATTCCCTTATGGCCCTGGACATCATTCGATCCCATTAAACACCAACCAAACCTCCCAGATAAAAGTATTTATAGATAGGTTCACTGAATGATTAGGAGCATGTTTATAAGATTGATACAATGAATGAAGGCTCTGGAGATTTCTTACAGCTGGACAACATAACCTGAATCTCCAGAGCTGGTTTTGACTAATTATAAAGTGTATTTGCTGTATCCCTGATAAATTTACATCAGCTTGATTTTTAAATTCTGGGATTCGTGAAATATTTGATCTTTTGAACAGAAATTCAAAATCAGAAATGCAGCCATTCAACCGGCAACAAATTCTAAAGCATCTTGTATGTATCAGGCACTGTGGGAGACTAAGTGAATTAGATGTAGATTTTGCTGATAATGATCTTATGTTCTAGTAAAAGGGATATTATGTGAAGATAAGAAACCACAATAGAGTGGGATAATATGTGATCCAGAAGTGATAGAATGTTAAGAGTTCAAAAGATCACTTCTGTCTGTGGGAACCAAACAGTGATTGATGGAAAGCTGGCACTTGTAGAGTGCATACAATGCTACAACTGGTGTTTGGGTTTGCACATCAAGGAGTTGGAAGGGAGAGGGCATTTCAAGCTGAGGGGAAAAGGTGAGTGAAAACACAGGTAAGAAAACACATATATTTTCTTAAATACATGTAAAATGCTTTTATTGGGAATGAAAGAAAATATTGAAATGTTTGCCTCACATTAGCTGATCCTAGAGTGTCAGCTTAAAGAAATTATATTATTATATAGGAAGTAGAAATTTACCTACTATTTCTGAGTATGAGTTTCACATGAAAATATTCTGCTTCTAATAATAAAGGAATACAGTCAAGTTGCGGGATACAAAATCAATGTACAAAAATCGGTTGCGTTTCTATACACTAACAATGAAGTAGCAGAAAGAGAAATTAAGAATACAATCCCATTTACAATTACAACAAAAAGAGTAAAATACCTAGGAATAAACTTAACGAAACAAGTGAAAGATCTGTACACCGAAAACTATAAAACATTGTTGAAAGAAATCAAAGAAGACACAAAGAAATGGAAAGATATTCCGTTCTCTTGGATTGGAAGAATTAACATTGTTAAAATGTCCATACTTCCTAAAGCAATCTATAGATTCAACGCAATCCCTATCAAAGTTCCAACAACATTTTTTACAGAAATAGAACAAAAAATCCTAAAATTTATATGGAACAACAAAAGACCCCGAATAGCCAAAGGATTCCTGAGAAAAAAGAACAAAGCTGGAGGTATCACACTCGCTGATTTCAAATTATACTACAAAGCCATAGTAACCAAAACAGCATGGTACTGGCGCAAAAACAGACACACAGATCACTGAAACAAAATTGAGAGCCCAGAAGTAAACCCACACATTTATGGACAGTTAATATTCGACAAGGGAACCAAGAGCATATGATGGAGAAAGGACAGTCTCTTCAATAAATGGTGTTGGGAAAACTGGACAGCCACATGCAAAAGAATGAAAGTAGACCATTGCCTTACACCATGCACAAAAATCAACTCAAAATGGATTAAAGACTTGAATGTAAGACTTGAAACCGTGAGACTTCTAGAAGAAAACATAGGCAGTACACTCTGTGACATTGGTCTGAGCAGCATATTTTCAAGTCCCATGTCCGACTGGGCAAGGGAAACAAAAGAAAAAATGAACAAATGGGACTACATCAAACTAAAAAGCTTCTGCACAGCAAAGGAAACCATCAACAAAACGAAAAGACAACCTAACAATTGGGAGAAGATATTTGCAAACCACATATCAGATAAGGGGTTAATATCCAAAATATACAAAGAACTCATACAGCTCAACAACAACAAAACCAACAATCCAGTTAGAAAATGGGCAAAAGATCTGAACAGAGATTTCTCCAAAGAAGATATACAGATGACCAACAGGCATATGAAAAGAATCTCAACATCACTAGCTATCAGGGAAATGCAAATCAAAACTACAATGAGGTATCATCTCACTCCAGTCAGAATGGCTATAATTAACAAGACAGGAAACAACAAATGTTGGAGAGGGTGTGGAGAGAAGGGAACCCTTGTTCACTGCTGGTGGCAGTGCAAACTGGTGCAGCCACTATGGAAAGCAGTTTGGAGTATCCTCAGAAAATTAAGGATAGATCTACCATATGATCCAGCTATTCCACTGCTGGGTATTTATCCAAAGAACTTGAAAACACAAAGGCATAAAGATACTTGCACCCCTATGTTCATTGCGGCATTCTACACAATAGCCAAGACTTGGAAGCAACCTAGGTGCCCATCAAGGGACGAATGGATAAAGAAGATGTGGTATTTATACACGATGGACTACTACTCAGCCATAAGAAATGATGAAATCTGGCCATTTGTGACAACATGGATGGACCTTGAGGGTATTATGCTGAGTGAAATAAGTCAGAGGGAGAAAGTCAAATACCATATGATCTCACTCGTAAGCAGAAGATAAAAACGACAAAAAAAAAAACCACATAGCATTGGAGATTGGACTGGTGGTTACCATTGGAGAAGGGGGAAGGGGGGAGGGCAAAATGGGTGATTAGGGTCACATGTGAGGGGATGCGCTATAATTAGTGTTCGGGTGGTGAACATGATGTAATGTATCCAGAATTCGAAATATGATGTACATCTGAAAAAAATAAAAATTAAAAAAAACAAACAAAGTAGATCAAATCCCTAATCACTCAAAAAAAAAAAAAAAAGAAAATATTCTGCTTCTTTTATATATACAATGAATTTGGGAAAGAAAGCTTTGGAGGATATTTCAGCATCTGAAGTTGGGCAGATAAGACTGAGATAATACAATGCTCATCTTTACATCCTCAGATTCTAGCATGATGCCTGGCACTTAATAGCTTACAGAACTTATTGATGAATTAATTGCAGTCACAGCCTGAAATAGCTAAGTAGCCCCAGAAATAGAGCATAATGTGTGGAGGAGGTATTTGAAAACAGGCCCTGCGAAAGTTGGCAAGTTTTTTGTGAGTTCAAGGCTGCCAGAGAGATAGGGCCCATCCAAAAGAATAAGGGCAGAGAGTAAGTTTATGCTGGAAGAGAATGTAGTCATTTGGGGACCAACCATTGGAAATATATAATAGGGCATCTTGGATTTAGATGTGGATAAAGTGAAAGAATTATCTGTTTAGAATGGTAGTTAAAGACAGATCACTAAAGAGGACATTATAGAGAGACATAGATAATGCTGAAGAACAAGTTTTTGAGGAATGAATATTTTTGGAGGAGAGAAGAAATGGAACCACAGAAAGAAACAAGGGAGTAGCCAGACAACCAGAAGGGATACCAAAATGTCAGCATCCCAGAAATTAAGGAGATTAGAAGTGGACAGCAATATTTTATGCCTTGGCAAAACTGAAATGAAGTCAAGGGGGGAAGCGCCGGAAATTTTGAAGATTAGAAGGTTCACTGATGATTTTATAAAGAGCAGATTCCATACATTAATAACTTTCAATTCTAACTGGCAAGAGGTTAAAAAATAAATGAATGATTATTAGTACAGTAGGAGGTGATAGTTTGAAGGACCAGCAGAATGAGAGGAAGTGCCCTTTATGATAAAGAGAGTGGACGCAGGCAAGAGAGAAATCTAAATTCTAATGGAAAGCAACTAGGAAAGACTGGACCTAAGTCAAATGCAAATGAGTTTATCCAGGGCACAGAGGGCTGTAGAAGACTTTAACAAAAAGACAGATTTTTTCCCCCTGTAATACTGCTTCATGCTCTTCCTTGCTGATTAGTTGATAAAAATTTGCTTTAACTTTCTTTTAATTAGGCAATGTTATTTACAGACTGAACTGGTCTGCTGAATTGTTACGAATATGCAATGTCATATGAACCCCATCAATATAATTGATTATAAACTTGTACTTTTAGTATTTGGAGGCAGAAGTAAAAGCTATACATTTTCTGTCGTCGTTGTGACAAATGTAATCATAGCTCTTGTTTCTCCTACAAAATTCTCCCTGAAATAAGTGAAAATGAAGACAATAAGACTGATCCTTCATTGTAAAAACAAAAATAAAACAGCAACTAGGATTAAATAAGCCATCTATATTAAAATATTTCTTCTGTGAAGTGGCTAGGTTAGAAGAAGAATCTAAAATTAGCGTTTGATCTTGTTAAGCTAACTTGGCTATCCAGATTAACTTGAAACTTTGGCCATTCAGCAAAGTGCAAACTAATTCTTTCTTTTTAAAATATAATATGCTTAAGGTTTGGTTTTGCCATTCTTGGAAATTCAGAAGTTCTGATCGGTGCCCAAAGGGCCCATTTATCTATCCAACACCGAAATTGCACCCAAAGTTGTTGAATGTCAGTTTAAAATAGATATACTTAAAACTAGTTGTCAATTTCAAAATATTTAGTAAAAAAACTTTATATTTATGGTGAAGATTTTCATCTCCACAGTTGTTTTTGGTCTTGTTTTGACAGGCAGATGAATTTAATGACTTGTTGCGCTTATAAAGTACTTCAGTCCCACTGCAGAATCTGTGGATGCCCACATTCCTGTTCCGTGAACAATTCTACATGTTAGTACTTTCTTCTTTTTAAAAATCCTAGACACTCTCTCCAATTCTATTTAATTCTGCATTTAGAGTCTCTCTTTATAGTAAATTATAGGAAAAGAAATTCTGCAATTCTTTTAAGTTCCAAATCTCAATTGTTTCAAGAATGAAAAATAAAGTGTATTATGTTCAAAATTAATTTATGGATTTATAGTTGTTATATAGGTATGTATTTTTCTTTTATCTTAAACCATTGAAACAAGTATGAGAGAATGACTTTACTTATTCATTTAAAACTGAGTAAAGGATGAAGTCAGTAAGTGATAAAAAATGGTAAATGTAATTGCTCCACTTTAACTACGATCGTGAGTCACTTAAGGACAACAGTATGTTCTGAGAAATGTGTTGTCAGGTGATTTCATCATTTTGTGAACATCGTAGAGTGTACTTACACAAACCTAGATGGTGTAGCCTACCGCACACCTAGGCTCGATGGTACTAATCTTATGGGAGCACTGTCTTATATGAGGTCCATCACTGTCAGAAACATCATTGTATGATGGATGACGGTACAAGAATACTGACTGTATCACATGTATGCTTTCAATAAAATGACTTCCAACCTCTGTAGTACCATAAAATATTGGGATGATATTTTCAAATGGAGTAAATGAGTAAGAGTACAATTTTCATAACGTTAAGTATGAGAAGTTTCAGGTTGATTATGCTTTGCTTACATATCAATTTTTTGAACATTATGTAGATTCTTCCTTTGAATTACCAGTGTTACCAGAAAAAAAAAAAAGGAGAGAGAAAGATTTGAAATAAAGTAGGCATTCACTTATATGTGATTTACTCTGAAGCCAAAAGCCATCTGAATGGGCTTACAAACATGGGTAAATTAGTGTATATGAGATTTTTTCCAACTAGAGTATTAAATAATGTGAATGGAAGCATTAATATTTGTCAAAACAGAGCTACCTTTACCCTAGAGGGTCATTAAAGTCTAGATGCAAGCTTTATATGCAAAATGACCTGTCAGGATTATGGAAAAAAATTCTGACACCTGCCTCCTCGTATCAATGCCCTAGAAACAAAGGTGAAGAAATGGCTTTCTGGGCCGGTGACTGCATTGCTTACTGGGCTTGTCTGAGAATACATACGCTTTTATGTGGCGTTTTCATGCTTATCTGTGAGTCCCTGGTTAGTTGAAGGCAGAGAAATTACCACTAAAAGTATAATATGCGGTGCTAAAACAAAATATACTCTTTTCAGGATAAAACTGACAATGGCATTTTATTATGCTATCAGAGAACATTTTTATTATGTGTCTTTGTATTCTAGTATTTCTCTCTGTTTACATTTTATATTCATCAAAAATTAAAAAAAAATAGTACTGAAATTACAGAAATCTGCCAGAGGAATATTTGACTAATATATTTCTTGATCTATAGTCTTGACAGAGCCAAAAAGCAGTCCAGAAGAAAATGATTTTTTTGATATATTTTTAAGCAATGCATGATAGGAAATGACAACATTTCTAGTTCAAGAACAAATATTTAAAACTTGAAGTTAGATTACTTGTATGACTTGCGTGTGTGTGTGTGTGAGGCAGAGAGAGAGATGCTCTTGGTTGTCTGGTTCAAAATACAGAAATTTTCCCTAAATAAAACACATGTTTTAAGTAAAAGCATTGTATCGATACTTTCTAAAAATTGTTGTGTTATTTTAGCTCAATTAGAATCTTCTCATGGATTCTCACATTCGTTTGATCTCCTAATGAAATTTCTGAGAATTTCATTTCCCTGGTGTGAGAAATTTTGTGAAGCTTTTTGTACTAATTTTGTTTTGCTTTGATCTTGTGAACTCTTGTAAGTAGATATGGTAGGATTAAAATGTGGAACATCTTGAAGATTATGTGGAAACTGAAGAAGTTACAGGTTTTACTGACACAAGAACACCGAAGATAAGATTTGTAACAAACCATCTTAGAAGTGACCATGGAAAGATGATAAATGATATTTACCTCATAAGTCATGATAACTGTTTTTTAAGGAAGATATCTGTACCCTCTTTTATCAGGGGTATGGGAAAATGTATTGCTTACAAGCACTCAATCACTGTGACATAAAGAAATAGCAGACCTTGAACATGTCAAAACAGTTCGGTTTACTTCTTTTCATGAACACTGACTTATTCTCAATATTGTATCCCCTAAATAAGTAGTCTTTAAAATATGGTGTTCTTTTTATGGTGAGATTTTATAAAACATGTAAGTAGGGATGTGAACATACATAATATATAACAATTTAATATAAAAATAAATTTTAAAGTTAAAAAAATATTTGGACAGGACAGCAATATCTGTAGCTGTATTTCAAGTAGAATATAAAGGCATTAGTTCAAAACAAGTTAGTTGAGTTTTTTGATACTAAAATCAGCCTAAGTTACTGACGTTTGCACTCTTGTCCATGTTCTTTCTCTCTCCATGAAAAAGAGGGACTAATTCAGGCTCACTTAACACTGAATTCGAAACTACGTGTCTGTCCTTCTCTAGTGGTGAAATATTTTCCTGTGGGAAATTTGACCCTTTTTCTGAAGAATGCATGAAATTTTTGCAAAGAAGATCCATATCTTCATTACACCCCAATTGTATTCCAAACTTTCATGAAATACTAGAACACAGTTAAAACTGGACAGTAAACTTACTGGAAAATTCTAGCTGTACTAGAAAATACTCTTGTTTTGTAGTCATTCGCAACTTTTTCAAGGTAGCATTATCTCCGTATAAAGTAGTGAACATGAATCCTGACTACTCTTAACTGCTCTGCCAGATGTTTCTCAAAATAAAAGATATTGTCTCTGAAAGCTCCATAAACAAATTGACTTGAATACCTCCTTTAGCATTCGTCCCAATTTATCAGATAAAAATGAACTCTATTTTCCTTTTCAGAAAAACCTAATATAACTTCTTTTTAGAGAAAACAGTGAAATGTACCGTCATAATCTGTGAAAGACACACGAGATCTTGCCTGGCAGCATCTAACAAGGAAGCTTTGTATTTTGACTGAACAGACTTTGCACTTTTATTTTGACTAAAGCCTTTTTAAAAAGAACACGCCTTAAAAATTTTTGTTTCTGCTGTTCTATAGTAGATTTTTGAAAAGAAGAGTTTCCCTCAATGGTTAGATTCTTATACTATAAGAAATGTGAAGTCTGAGGCCAGCCTGGTGGTGCAGCGGTTAAGTTTGCACGTTCTGCTTTGGTGGCCGGGGATTCACTGCTTTGGATCCTGGGTGTGGACCTACGCACCACTTATCAAGCCTTGCTGTGGCAAGTTTCTCACATATGGGAAAATAGAGGGAGATGGGCATGCATGTTAGCTCAGGGCCAATCTTCCTCAGCAAAAAGAGGAGGATTGGTGGCAGATATTAATTAGCTCAGGGCTAATCTTTCTCAAAAAAAAAGAAATGTGAAGTCTGTACACAAAATTATTGTATTGATGTAACTTAAAGGAACTTCTGAGATGGTAATAAGTCTGTGTTTTTTATACAATGTATAATGGTGTACAAAAATGCCAAAATAGCCTATCTTAAAGGTGAATGGCCCTGCTGGCAAGAACATACACACGAACCTCAAAAAAAAACATGTTAGCATCTCAGAAGTACTTTTTGTATAGATGCTTCTGGAAATATTTCAAACATTATAAGCAAAAAGATCAAAATGAAGACACAGAACTTTAGGAGGATAGAAATAAATTAATGACCTTGCCTTTCAAATATAGACTCTTATTCTATGCTAAATAAACACATTTTACATGTCTGGGATATTTGACTAAGTTCTTAGGTCAGTTAATAGTAATAGAAAGTAAAAAAAACTTTATAGAAAAAATAGTAATAGAAAGTAATGTAATATGTGCTGCCATGCATTAATGACTTACTGGGTGACAAGTTTTGTGCTCTGGGTGTATTATTTCATTTAGTCCTGAAATAGCCCTAATAGGCTACGTAAGTATACTGTGTAAACAAGTTAGTGTGACTACCTTACATTTTTGACCTGTTGTGCCCACCAGTGAGTCCAGTTGAGAGCCATAAATTGAGCAGAGAGTCTTAATTGCTCGGGGACTCAGTGGTAGGGCTAAATACTCATGAGGGATTTCTCTAGATCATTCAGCTCTTTAAAAGTGCGACCGAAGACAGATAGGAACCGTGATCTCTAGGGATCAGAGGCTAATGCATTAAACTTGGACACTCTCTGGCTTTTGGTATTTACCATTTTGCCCTTGTTTTTTCTTTTTATCTAATAAAATTCAGGACGGTAAGAATTTTTTTTAAACACAAATATTGGTGAAAACTTAATCCGATGGTGCAAAGACTACAATTTACTATTTGGTTGTTAATTAGACTTGAAGAACAAAGCTAATGCTGTTCCATTTAGTGAGAAAGGCCTCTGAGGACGGAGAACTGACCAATATTGGTTCGCCTGCTGGGAAAACATTCTGCATAAACAAGTCCCCGGGGCTTCATTACTGAGCCTTTTAGACAAACACAGAATGCATCTTAGTTTATTTGGAAATCCTTACAATGAAGCTTTATTGTATATCTATAAATTTTTCACATTGACATGTCAAAGACTTGTAAAAGTATACTGGCAAGAACGATAAACATTATAAATAGCACTTTTCCTTTAAATGTAAGATGATTGTAGATAGTACACAGCATGGTCCTAAAATGAATACTATTCTGTTTGCGTAAGCAATTGCGGGAATGAATGGTAATGTCTACGCAGAGTGGTACACAATGCATTGAAAAAATAAGCAAGTTAACATGATTTAGAAAAGTTGGGTATGCGGTTTTTGATGCTTAACAGAGAAGATGAATGAGGTGGGTGTGTCATTTTTATTTACAAGATAGTTCAAAATAAATTTTAAGTGCCAATAGATCCTCAACGCGGTTACCTTATCTTCATAAGTTTATAAAAAATAAGTTCTGCTTTATGAGTATGTTTTAATATAATGCCAAGGATTTTTAAAAAAAGGAAGAGTGTATTTTCCTAAGAGTTTAAAATGGAAAGCCTCCAGTTTGTCTAGTCAGTGGGTTCAAACTATCACAAATTTCTCTACTTTGCCTGGTAACCTACATACATTTATTGAAACCAATTCTTGTAGAATACATGTAAATTTAAATTTTGAACATGACTATACAGATTTAGTCATAATTGTAATGTTAGCATTTCAAGTTATCTGCCAATTAATTTGAACCACTGAATAACTTTTCTTAGCTAATGATTTTTTTAAGTATGTTCTACTGGTCATATAGGTAACAGATGTGGTGCTCTAAACTGACTTGTTTCTCATTAAATTTGAAAGATCTTTTTCTTCTTGATGAAAGAGCTCATTTTCCTTATGACATGTACTCTGCTTTACAAATATTAGCATATGTTTTCACAATATGTTCACAGAGGTGCCTGGTCTGTAAGTGGCCTGCCAACATTAAAAGGTAAACATTCTTTCAGTACAGTTTGAGTTTTCACTCTGGTAGTATAATCACAGCTAGGAGGAGTATAAAATGGCTCTCAGAACAAAATTTGTGGTATTATAGTTACTTCTTTGTTTCAGAGAAAATGCCAGTTCCCAGGGCAACGTCCTACTAGTTCGATGAGAGGCTTGCACAGAAAGGATTTTTTTGTGGCAAGAGAGCTTACTAAGATGAGCAGTAGGGAAATTCTGATGAATGTATGGACCTTTGGAATCTTCATGTATTCAAGTCAACAAAATAATTTTATAGACAAATTTCCTTCATTTTGTTAATTGGGCCATGACCTAGGAGCAGCAGAAGGTGAGGACGGGTCATGACCTCATCAGCAAGGGTGAATAATTATATCATCGCCCTGGTAGTCAGTCTTTTGAAGGATTTCTTGTTTTAAGTGATGCAAAACCCCCTGTATTTCTTAAAATTTATAAAAATACATAAACCTGGAAAAACACAAGAATGAGAGTGGAGCACTCCCTTCCCCTTTTTGAACCTCTGGTTATTGAGTATAGCTGTATTAGCAATTATTTATTTGACCAATGTGTATGTGTCTGCTTTTTAATGTGGAAATCAGAAACCTACGTTTTCGGAATTAGACTAGTTTTGTATTCTGTTTTCTTGTCCCCAAAAGGCTGTCAAAATCAGAAGGAAAAAAATCAAAGAATAACTTACGTTATGTGAGAAGACAGCTTCTGCCGAACACCAATGGGCGTGGAATACTGATTCGAAGGTTTTGTTGTTTTTTCTTCATGTCCAACCCAGGAAAAATTCCTAAATGCTATAACTAGTTCTTAGTGTTACAGCTGATCGTAAGATCAGTGGCAGCTTCATTCAGTAGATCAGTTTACAGCCTTCCTCCAAATTCTCTGGGGGACTCTCCGTTTAAGCTTTCTTCTTGTCATTGGCCCCATTCACTTCTAATATCTAATTGTCCTATGTGCTTGGACCTGCTATTCTTCATGTAAATTCATTTGTACCAAACTTAACATGGTTATTAGTTAGCTTTAGTAACTCCTTTCTCAGGTTGTTACTTAAGCTCTCCTACACCTTGTCTGGTCACTCCAGACTCTTTCATATATTGCTATTTTCTGATTGGATACAATAGGTTTGTTTCTAAGATTTCTATCACGGACTACAGAAAATTGAATTAATTCATTCAACTCAATAAGTGTTTACTATGAATTGGTTAATTGCCAAGACTCTATGTCCATAGGGCAAATCATGTTTACAGATCTTTTTTACTATTCTGTAAGAAGTATTCGCAGATTTCCTGGAATCAGCATTAGGTGAACTGCTGTTAATAACTTAGAGTGTCTTTGACTCGTTATGTTATCTAGAACTTTCCATAAAATGATAGATTTTTATCTTTCAGGCCAATGTTGAAAAAGTAAGACTGCTTTATTGTGTTATTAGAAACATGGCATTGGATAAAGGAGTAATTATAATGTAAAGATTGATTTGCAGTATTTGATTTATATCGGAAAATCATTTTTCATAGTACTCATTATAATTTCTTAGAAATTGCACCCTACATGGTTCTTGGAAGAAGAATTTCAGCACAAAGTGGCAGTGTTATTAGGATTTTCCATGTTGGGAATGACATTAAAAGTTCTCACCATATTCCACTTCCCAAATCTTAACCCATGACATAAAAATGTTGTTTCCTTTCAGTGACTAATAAGTTTTTAAATAAGTTTTTTTCAGTTTGATTAAATTCATATAAACAGGACACTATACAAATTACACATCATATCTCTTTTTTTCCACTGTCAGATTTGCCAAACTAGCAATTTGTCATTGCTGCTTTTTATATTATATTTGACTTGTTTGCAAACAGAACAATTTCTTGTTTTAAGTTCCACATTTCCATTACTTTGGTGAGCTGGAGAAGTAAAGGACGTTGATCAATGAAATGTTAAGTAAGCATTTATGAATACTGAATGAATATAAACTTTTTAACAAGGATAATTTAAGTTGCTTCCATACACCTTTTTCTGTCTTCCAAATGAACATAAATGCACAAATGTTCAAATTTGAGAAAAAAATTCTAAGCTGACATAAAATTGTAAATGAACTCAAGGAAAAAGTAGATAAGATAAAATAATCTTAAAGATTAGATCTACTTCATTTTGAGTATTAATCAGGCATTTAAGATTTCCAGAAATATTATTGTTAACAGCAAACATTTTAAATCTGTCATATCTATGTTAATAAAATATTATAGGTTTATTTTATAAGAAACAATTTAAAAATGAAACATCAGCAATTATAGAGTTCCAGATACAGCTTTTAATAATTGCATGTACTTGCCTTGCAAGTTTCAAAAGGAAACACACCTGTTATAGAAGTGCTGAAATGTATGGAACCTAAATCTGTCAAGTTCACTGTCAAGTTGACTGGCTTCCCTGTCCCTCTCCCCACCTACCGGGCCTCATTAAACTAATCTGAAAAGAACACTATCTCTTTAAGGCTGGGAAAGCATTGTGCTGATGAGCCAGGGGCGGCCCACCAATTGGCAGACCCATTGGGTGATAAATGTCCAAGGACCTCTAAGCTGACGACACATTTTTCATCATTAATCCAGCCCATTGTAACCAGGGCCACTCATATTGATTCAAACTAGGGGGCATCATCTGCTGTTAAGAGGGTGATGACTCGCTAAAAATGAAGGCCTGAAACTAATCAAATATATTTAGAGCCTTCCCTGCCACCTTGCTGGAGAGCAGCAGTAGCGAGCTAATAGGGAGCAACAGACAGGTAGTGCAGTGCTCTGCTTGCTTTGTATGGGAACGTGAGAGATCCACATGAAAGCCTGTGATGTAACTCCAGCTATGACACCTTGCAGTACAAGTGTGTGTGTGGATGCGTCCAATACTATCTGTACTTGAGTGTTTCATTAAAAATGTAATTTTGAAACGTCATGCTTTTATTTGGAAAATTTAGCAAACCAGGTATAAAATGTTAGAATTCTGAAACACAAATCTCTTTGGGGTTGCTAAATAGTTTTTATAAGTTTGTAATAGGTTGTTTGAGAAGGGTTTTAATATTTGTTTTACTGAATTAGCATGAATGAATGAAATTTAGTGGGGTAAAGAGGATCTCCTTTTCCTCTTGCAGAATTCAGCAAACTTAGTTAAATTTGGCTTTCATACTTTTGTAATTTTTTTTACCTAATTAATTTAGTATGTTTTTTATCAGAATATGCTTAAATAACTTGTGGTAGTTCAAGGATGTGTGTGTGTATATATATATATATATACATATATAATACATAGGCATGTTCATTTTAGATAAATCTTTTATTACGTTAATTTATATTATAAAAAGGGGCTCTGGTTAGCTCATAACTAGAGATCCAAAAGGTAATGGGTAAGGGAACTTGTGGCCTCAGGCAAACACAGAAAAACATGTTCTTTATTTCCTGCTGGTACTTGATTAAGCAAAATCAGGAGCAAGTAGGAAATAAATTCAAATGATTAGATTTATACATTGGCAAATGTAACCTATCTACTCAGCCTCATAGCTATATATAATAGAATCAAAAAAGAAGTGGCAAAATTTGGACAGAATTTGGCTTAATTAAAAAAGAAAAAAGAGAGACCTAATGAAATTCCTTGTTATAAAGAGAAAAGTAGAAAGGAGGAAAGAGAGGAAAAAGACAAAATAAAATGAATAATGCAAAACCTCCAACTGTTCAAATTGTTGCAGTGTTTTCATACGTGAAGCCATTGGCTATCTCCTAAAATATTTTATAGTATCATGAAAAATTATTTCTGCTGGACAGAAAGGCTTCTACATGATTTCTCTGGAGGAAGGTCATCAATCCCATTTCAAAATCTTATTTCCTCCAAGTTCCCAAGCTGAAATTTCACACCTTTCACATTTAAGTTTTAATGAGGTCTATAGAAGTGTTATCAACTGCTTCTAGTGTTGGCTGAGGTCGTGTGGAAAGCTTCATTACTGAGCAACCAACGACCTGACTTTATCTACCTTATGATGAATATTCACAGTCTGAAGTTCATCTTAACTGGGTCTGCATGACACAAGGAACTGGTTATTAAGCATTATGTAGGAGCAGAAAAGAGACTGGCTAAATAATTATGTTCTTTAAAACCTGGGTTTCACTGAGGAGCCTGTTGGTTCCAGTGAAGACAAGTGGGGGCTAGTCAGAAAATGGCTGGAAAAAGGGGGAATTGATCTGCACAACACTGACTTCTGTGTTTCTGTCATCAGAAAGGGAGTGAGAGTAAATCAAACATCCAAACATCCAAATGCAGAGGAAGATGAGAAGCAATTCATTTAGCTTCCTGTAGGCAAAATAATGGACCTCCAAAGGTGTCCACACCACGGTCCCCAGAACCTGTGACTATGTTACCTTATAAGGCATAGAGAGTTTACATAAGTAATTAAATTAGGACCTTGAGATGGTGAGATTATTCTGCATTATCTAGGTGGGGCTAATCTAAGCACAGGAGTCCTTAGAGCTGAGAACCTTTTCCAACTGTACTCTGAGGGAGACGCAACTATAGAAGGTGGGTCAGAGAGAGGCAACAATGCTAGCTTTGAAGATGGAGGAAGGAGCCATCAGCCAAGTCTCTCTATTTGTTTGTTTATCTTCCAGCTCCCCAGCTAGAATGCAAGCTTTACCGTGGCCAGAAGTTGGTCCTCTTCACAGTTGTATCCCTGGCATCCAGCACAAAGCTTGACATACAGCAGGTGCTCAATAAATATTTGAATGAATGAACTAGTGAACAAATGAATCAGCGCTACAGAACATAGTTTTTCAAATTTCGATAACCCACAGACATAAAAGAAATCTAATAGTCTCCTAGTTACATTAATTATTTAGAAATAATTTATATTTATTGTACGTTAAAGCAATAGGGGAAAGCCTTTTATTTTTAGCCTATATAAGCTTTCCCCAAGCCAGTCAAGAAGAAATCTCTCTTGATTGCAATGTGCAAGCATCTGCCATCTTGTTGTATTCCAAAGTCCAGCTGAAAGAGAAAGAGAAATACAAAAGCAAGACATAAGTTGTGCATCTGGAGAGTTAGTATTCTCTCCTTAGATTGAGTTAAGGCCTCAAACTTGGATGTGCCTCATATGATCCTGCCACTAAGGTCCATTTCTTCATGGAGCTTGCATTCTACTAGGGGAAACACTAAAGAAGAACAATCCATCTTCAAAATAATTGGAGGTTAGGATCAGTGTTGGGAAGAAATGAACAACCAGGGAGGCCTGGTCAGAGTGGTCAGCACTGAGGAGGAAACATTTAAGCTGAAACTTGAGGATGAGATGGAATCAGTCTCATAAAGAGCCAGCAAAAGAGAATTCAAAAGACAGGGACCCACCTACCTAAAGGCAATGAGCTGAGAAAGCACTTGGCTAACTTAAGAACTGAAAGAAGACCCAGGGACTGAAGAAGAGCGAACAAGGGCTAGAAGTTATCAAATTGGAGGGTGGAAAGGCCCTGGTGGCCTGACCTTGTGGGCTGCTGAGGACCACGGTAAAGGGTTCAGATTGCACACGACTTCTTTAGGTCTGTCCTCAAAATGTTCCTTAGGATGGAATTTCACTTCAACAAGTGTTTCACAAAAAATATATTCTATGTTCAAGTGCTTGGTCATCAACGATAAACTTTAAATGATCCTGACTTTCAAAGAACGCAGACTCCAGGGAGACAGATGTGTAAACAGATAATTACAACACAGTGTGATACATATAAATGACAGAGTAATCAATAGTAATGATTCCCAGAAGGATAATATTCAGTTGAAGTGTTAGCCCTGCTGGTGGAAGATCTCTTATGATCTCTTGCAAGATTCCATCATGGGTTTTTATCTCCTTGTGGTAGTGCTCACTCCTTGACTCTTTCTTTAATGCAATTGTTTTCCCTCTTGTTTTCTTATACATTGGAGTTTTTGTCTCAGTTGGCTTGATCATAAGCACTTTGCCTATCTCCCTTGGGACCTGAGGTAGAGAACCTGGCTGATCACTAGTTGAGGAACCAGAGACATCAAGTGAGTCTGCTGATGGTCTTAGTAAGCTTGGTGAGTCACCAGTCTCTAAATGATGGCATCCAGGTGGTGTCCAGGGAGCAGACACAGGGTATTCAGGAAAAAATCACAAAGGCTAATTCACCTGTTTTCATTATAGGTTAAAAGTCAGGATTCCTTAGTGACAATAGTTGATCTCTTGTTCCTCAGCTGGTTCGTCTCTTCACAGTGGGCAGTCAGTGATGCTGGCTGTTCTTGTGATGCTCTCAGTCACTCTTTACATCACATACGAATAGTGTACTTGTCGAGCTTTATGAATTGACCTGGAAAAATCCCATTACATATTGTTAAATGTAAAGAGTAAATGGAAAAAGAGCATGATATCATTCATATAAGAAATTCTAAATTTTTCTGTTTTTACATGTAAATGTATGTGTAAGCAGTGGTATGGAAAGACTCACACAAAGCTATCTACTCTTGGAATGGGGAGTGCATTTTGAAAGCGTTATGGATCGCTTTCATTTTAATAATATTATTTCAATGATTTACAAGAAAATAGTAGTAATGAAATAAATACCAATAATTTGTGTGTGTGTGTGTGTGTGTGTGTGTGTATGGATGTATGTGTGTAACCTATGTATTCTATTATATATAATCTAATTACTGTAGGCTAAGGGCATAAAATGGAAAATGTTTCAAAGATTCCAGACATGGTTACTTTTGGTAGCTGTCCTTGGTATTAGATCAATTTCAAAGCCACAAAGAGCAACACAATAAATGCAACTTGAAAAAGGGAAAATTAAATCAGTATTACCCCCTCATTGGTCTCATATAAAAGTTTTTTGAAAACAGTGTTTATATTATGCTGTGGGTTGTTTGAGGTTCCCATTAATTGGTCTGTTTGTCTCGAGTGTAAATCATGCTCCTCGTCTGCAGACCAGATGTTCCTTCAATTGTAAGATTTTATCAGAAGAGCTACAGTTCAGCTCCTTTCTTAGTTGCAGCCCAACTGTGGACTGAGAAGTAGAAGACGATCACCATAAGAGAGTTCTTAAAAGCAGAAGTCCCTGAGAGCCAGTTAATTTTCTAAAAACACATACGGTGTGTTTGATATGTAGGGGAGGAGAAAGATCTTCTCTCTACCCATCTTAGGTTCTTGTCTGGGGCTCTGTAACAAAAGACAGGTTAACAAGAGTAAAGCATACAAATTTATTTAATATAAGTTTTACATGACACGGGAGGCTTCGTAAGGAAAGGAAGACCTGGAGAAGTCGCAAAACCTGAGTGCTTCTACATTAGGTTGAACAAGGAGAAGCAATTGTGGAAAAGTAATTAAGCCTATGAGGAGACTAAAGCAAGATAAAAGCTATTTTAGCAAGGTCTGTTTGTAGAGCATTCTTGTGGCCTCGACTCCCTGTCTCTGGTGATAAGAATGTTTCTTGCCTCCTCGTGTAGGGAGGCCATCTCTCATATGGGAGTTTTGTCTCCTGCTTTCAGGAGAAAAGGGGAGTTCAGAGCGCCCTTCTTGTACCTGCTGTTTTTCAAGTGCCTTTAGCTCAAAATAACCCTTATGCCAAAGTGGCATGTTTTGGGGTGCGATATTCTGCCACCCTTCGGATGCCAGTGACTGGAGGGCACATAGGATTAAGCACATTGTCTCTAAATAACATGCCAACTGGCAAACGAGGATTATTTCAGACACTGCGGGCCAAGCACTCCCTTCCCTCACCGAGCCCTCAGATTCCAGGCAATCCGCAATTGCACAGTTGCAAGGCTCTCTTTGCTGTGAGGAGTATGTACAATTTGAATGCAATTACTAGACATGCTGCCTTTGTCTTTGCTTCTGTCCTCCTAGTTATCATTTCTCAAGCACCTCCTAGGTGCTGGTCGTTATCGGTGCTGTATCACTTAGCTAATTATTTTTACGACAACCTTGAAGTGTAATATAGTATTATCTTCATTAGGCAAAGTGTGGAAAACCAAAGGTATAGAGATTTTAAGTCACACTCAAGGTCACACCTCTCATAAAACCGAACAACCTGGAGTTGAGCCTGGGTCTTTACGGATTCTTTGCTCTTTCTACAACTTCACATTTTTTTCATTTGTTTGGTGAGGCGGTACTTCACCATTTCATTGTTAAGGAGTTTTATAAACATTATAGAATAATGTAAGGGGAAAATGCTTCCAAAAAGCATCAAAGTCCATTGCAGCCATCTTTACTTAACTTGAAATTTGAGCATATAATAACGATTACAATTTAATTTTTCTTATTTTTAAAGTTATATTTGTTGTTACTGTTTGTGCCTCTGAATTGATTTAGTAGCAAGACCTATGAGCTTTGAATAGACCAAGGAAAAGGATAAAAGTATTTTGAAAGTCATATTTATTTTGTAAGTCAGGACATAATCCCAACTTTTCCATCTTTAAATTCTACGTAAAAGTAGTTTGGTTTGCCTTGTTTCACCTGTGCGTGGTTTAAGGACAGGATATTTATTGCTGCAAGTCTTGGCACATTCATATTGAACTGAGCTCGTGAACTTCTATTGCATTTGACCCTACACAGGACTGTACCCAAAGCTGAACTGATGAGCTTAGGGCAGAAGTATCCAAACTTTAGGGTATAAGAATCACTGAGGAATTTGTTAAAAATCCAGACTCATGGAACCACCCTCACAGATTCCCATCTGTGCGTAGAGATCAGGAGCCTCTTATTTTAAAAAAGCATCCAGGGTAACTGGGGGAATCCTGTCAAACTTTGAGGGAACATGGTTGGGTTATAAGAAGAGCGTTCCAGTTTGAATGTAAGAAAACAACAATACAGGTGCACACCACAGAGTACTACTTGAAGGCTTTGAAAAGAAAAAAAAGAAAAAGAAAAAAGCAAACTACACCAAAGAAGGACAGGTAGACCCAGAAATTAATCATGAAATCGTGAATAGGAGTAGTGTTCAAGGAAAAGAAATATTCTTCTCCTGGCTTTTTGTTGAAGCTTTCTGCTATAATTCTATTTTTATAATAAATAAAATATAATAAAATTTTTATAATAGCTGAATCTTGGTTTTGAAGTCATTGGTATTATTTCCATGAAAAACGACATTCCAAACAAAACGACCTGGATTCTAAAATCTTCCTTACGCTAGGATACAATGTTGTGTAACTGCCAACAGCCAATTTCTTAAATATTGTTTATCTTAAGATTCTAGGTTGATCTTCAAGGACAGACAAATTATGGATGGCCTAGTGGGCTTTACTAACTTAAAAATTGTACATCTAGATTACTCGCAAATTCCTAGGTTTTAAACAAATTGCATACACAAGCTGTTTAGAACTAATTGGTATGTGTGTATGATTCCCACTTAATATGCATTTTGATTAAAGTAGTATCTTTAATTTTGGCATGCCCAGATAGGTATGCACATATTTAGGAGTCAAAGAAAGAGTCAAGAAAACATCAAAGATCAGAGGGAAGCTAGCCAACTGTGAAATTAGTGGTTGTTGGTGTTTTCCTCTGAGTTTTGACCATATGTTTCAAACTGCTGGTAGACACATATTCTACCATGTAGAACTCTTCTTCCTCATGGCACTTTATTTTGATTTGCTCCATCTGATTACATGTCTGTCTTCTGTAGTAATAGAGAAAAGCTGAATGGTTTGAAGAAAAACGCACTAGTGATATTTCAAATGGGATGACATAGTAACAACTGCTAATGTTTTTAATGTATGCCTATCCTGTCATCCTTATCATTAAACCTTGGGGAAATGACCTGGGTGGGGCTTGTTCTGAAATGTGGTTATTCCTGTCCTTCTAACTCCATTATTGCTTTAAAAATTATTCTTCATAGGCAATTTGATTTTCCTTAGCATGAGTAATGGAATCATTATGTAAGAAAGCCCTCAACTTATTTCTTGACTTCCTTCTTTCCTTCCTTCCTCCCTCCCATCCTTCTTTCCATGTTTCTTTCTTTTCATACTTTCTTTCTCTCCCTCTCTGTCCCTTGCTCCCCAGTCCCCTCCTCCACTCCCTCTCCCTGTATTTCTGTTTATTTCTCTCTTTCTTTCTTGCATCCATCAAATATTTATTTTAGTGCCTATCAAGTGTCTCCTTGGGTGATTGTGCAGCCTCATGACATCAAATTACTCACCTTCTCAGAATCATATGACTGAATTTAACTGGAAGATCTTGGGACAGGAGATATTCAGCAAGGATCGTTTCTAGCAGAGCTCTTATTCAGAGCTTCCCTGGCAGAGAAGCTTTCATCCCTAGTGCCTTTTAGCATGTAGGAAAATAGAATCTCAGCCGCCCATAGGAATGCAGCTGGATTGCTTGGTGACCGGTTTTGAAGGCCCAGTCATGCTGTAAAGTCGGCTGGGTTTGGAGGAAGACCTATCTCCCTTTCTTGGCATTGCAGTGTAGCATTGTATTTTACTGTGCCTAAAGATTCAAGTAAAGCAAGCAGTATGTTTCCAGATCCACACATGCTGAAAGACAAGCATTGCGTGTAAACATGCTACCCTAGCTGTATGAAGGGTTTATGTGGAATCTGTAGAATATTTTCTGCTGAAGGTCACCTCACCCACTTTTCTGATTGTATTTGGTTAACAGGATTAAGTAATTCTTAATGCAAATGTGTCTTGGGAATGATTGATCACTCTCAGGTCTTGGGAGTGGAGTACAAACTGTGGCATTTTGAAAGTTTGCAAATAATCTTAGGTTAGGAATCTGTTTCTTCCTAGAATTCTTATAATACAAAAATAAATCAAGTTTCACATTTCCTTGGGAGGGAGAACTAGTGTGAGTAAGATTGATGTGCACTAAAGCGTCAGAAACCAGTGATGGTGCTGACATTTAAAATGTCAGCTTCCAAGTGTTTGAGTGTACTTGCTGTGTAAAAGTTACTGAATCAGACTTGTCTATCTTTTTGAAGAAACCAAATGCCAATTTATTATTTACACATCTATTTAATTTTTTCCCTCTCTTACTACTTCATGTTTTTATTGAAAGAAGCTTCAAGGCTTTTCTACAAGATATCTTGGTGTTGATAGTGACGGCTGAAACTGACACTCTTGGAATTGATTTACCTGTATTTTCTCATTCAATTCTCACTGCAGCTCTGTGAGACAGGAGCTATAATCATCTCTATTTTGTAGATGAGCAAACTAAAGTATAATTGAATTAGTAACTCTCTTCAAGGTCACACAGCTAAAAGGTGAAGGAGCAAGGTCCCAAGATCTGTTCTGTTAACTACAGTGCAGAACTACCTCTGCATAAAAAAAGCAACTTAAATAAGAGCAAAGTCTCTCTCTTTTGGCTGCTGTCTCTCTTAGGAGAAAATGTGACTCACAATTTGACTTGATCTTAACCTCTCCCCAGAAAATATAAATAGGAGATGAGTCTGCATTATAATAGAAGGTAAATAAGAATGAATTACTACCTATATTATTTAAAATATATTGCAGGTCTATTTTGAGTCAAGGCTCACAGGCAAACCTGGCATAATTTTGTAGGATCTCAATGGAGTATCTAGAGACGTAGGACCAGCAGCCACGCTCAGTGGTTACCTGGTTACCCATCAGTTACCCTGTATTCTCCCTCTGCACCTGCTTCATAACCAGTAAATCATATTGGATAGCTTTTTCCTACAGCCACATTCATCTTAACATTCCATTCAGTGGGTGCAATTTAAAAATATCCCACTTTTTTGTTAGCATAATACTTCTTTACATTATCCAAACTTTAAGACTCTTTTATTCAAATAATTGATCTTTGATGAGAAACTGCAAGATAACTTAGAATTAAGGAGTATTTTTTTTCCCCAATATATACATGAAATAATTTTTAGAAGGTATTTATGACAATAGCTTTATACCTTTAAGTGCTATGTTTTCTGTGATGGAATTTATAATTTAAAAAGATCTATTTATTTAAATCTGTATATTGAACCTTTTTAGACTGTTAGACTTCCCTTCAATTGTAATAGAAATAGAAAAAATGTTCATATTTTTCCTAGAGTATAAAATTTTCTTTTTCTTTTTTGAAGTCTTGTTGAGTATCCAATGGTTTACCTGATGGCACTTTTTATAATTTAGTATTTTCTCCCTGTAAAGGTGTAAAAAAGAAAAAAAAACAAAATAAGCTGTAGGACAGATTATCTACATTTTTCTTCCTCAAGAAAATGTCTAGTTTCAGTCCCGGAAGCCTAGTATTTAGGTGTGGCCGTGCTCTGCTTTAGCGGCCTGGGTTTGGTTCCTGGTCGTGGACCTACACCACTTCTCTGTCGGTGGCCGTGCTGTGACAGCAGCTCACAAACAAAAAAGAGGAAGATTGACAGTGGATGTCAGCTCAGGGCAACTCTCCCTCAGCAAAAAAAGAAAAAGAAATGAAAATGTCTAATACTGGGCTGTCTAATTAAGCAGATCTTATGTAGGGAGGCAGGACTGCATCAGGATTCATACCAGTAGTCCATTTCTGTGTAGTCTTAAACTAGCTTCATATGTTGTGCTATTGGAGGAATTATTATACTTTTTTTTAACATATAGGCAAAATAATTTCTGCTGATTTTATTTCAAAGATGCATTTTAAGGAATAATAACCTCACTTTGACCAGAAGGAAAATATTGAAATAAATTATGTAGAAAAATTCTTCTCTGAAGGGGGTTATGGGAAAGAAGAGTGGATTTCTAGGGCTACCATAACAAATCACTACAAACTGCGTGGTTTGAAACAGAGATTTATTCTCTTTTCTTCTTCTAGTTCTGGAAACTAGAAGTTTAAAGTCGAGGACCATGCTCGCTCTGAATCCTCTAGGAGAGGATCCTTCCTTATCTTGTCCAGCTTCTGGTAGCCCCAGGCACTCCTTGGTTTCTGGCTGCGTAACTCCAATCTCTGCCTCTGTCTTCACCTGGCTGTCTTCCCTCTGTGTCTGTATCTGCACACGGTGTTCTCCTTCCTGTCTCTCTCCCCTCTTCTTACAAAGACCAGTCATCTTAGCTTAAAGGCCCTCCCTACTCCAGTATGACCTCATCTTAACTTGATTACATCTGCAAAGATCCTATCCCCTGTAAGGTCACATTTGTAGGTACTGGGGCTTAGAACTTCAACGTATCTTTTTTAGGGACACAGTTCAGCCCATAACAATGAGGATATATATTTTTAAAAATCTTGATATTATTTGCATTTTAGAATAAGATAATTCTAGTGCTGGGCCTTCTGTGCATGAAAATAATTACTGAAGTGATACTCTCCTGTAAGAAAATATTTCTATTGTCCATTTAGCATTTTTTTTTTTTTTTTTGAGAAAGACTGGCCTTAAGCTAACATCTGTGCTCATCTTCCTCTACTTTGTATGTGGGACGCCGCCTCAACATGGCTTGACAAGTGGTGTGAAGACCCGCACCAGGGATCCGAACCTGCGAACCCTGGGCCACTGAAGCGGAACGTGCAAACTTAACCTCTATGCCACCAGGCTGGCCCCCGTTTAGCATTTTTAATTTTTTCATGGACATTCTAAATACACTGAAGTTTTCTTGAATTGTTACATGATTGCATCCTCTTCACTGACTGGTCTCACATAAAACATGGCACTAGGTTGGGCTGTTGTTTATTTTTTTCCCTTTCATCATCGAACTAGTGATTTGAAGTACTCTGGCCTCTACATAATAGACGTTTTGTACCAATAAACTACAAACACAGAATATAGTTTACATAATTTTATTTAAATATGGACATTATACCAATTTAATTGATTTATTTGGCAACACAAACTATATATTCTCTTATATAGAGAGAATATAAGGAATATCACTATCTGCGTGTGATTTTTCTCACTCGTCAAGTTCTGCTTCTCCCATCGTCCCTCCCATTAGAAGTCCACGATTTAGAAGGAGTTTGGGGTAAGAGAGGATTTAAAGGGATAGTTATTACTTTATGTCTATTTTAGTTAGAAAAGATCATTCTAAAATATAAACTTTATGTAATATATAAAATCAATTCTGACAGTCACACTATTCATATTAAGAATCAATTTTCACTCCACTTTTTATTAAATTTCAGAATTATAGATTTGGTCTGAATTTTACACTTAGATATTTAAATAAAACATTCATTCATTAATTTATTATTTTACTAATGTCTCTCTCTTTTGTTCACCTTAACCATCATTTTATTTTATTTTATTTATATTTGTATTTTTATTTTTTTTTGAGGAAACTTAGCCCTAACTACTGCCAATCCTCCTCTTTTTGCTGAGGAAGACTGGCCCTGAGCTAACATCCATGCCCATCTTCCTCTACTTTATACGTGGGATGCCTACCACAGCATGGCTTTTGTCAAGCAGTGCCATGTCCACACCCGGGATCCGAACCAGCAAACCCCAGGCCACTGAGAATCGGAATGTGCGGACTTAACCGCTGCACCACCGGGCCGGCCCCAGCCATCGTTTTACTTTTAAAACATGTTGAGAAATAGACATTAGCGAAGTGTGGTCTCAACATCATTTTTAGATAAAGGGAAGGTTAAAAAGTGAGAGTGTAATTGATATCTGACATTTTTTAGATGCTGTGCCTATATAAAATCCAAAATTATTTCTACAGTCCAGAGGGGAGAATGTACACCTCCCAAAATGGAATTAAGGGTATAGTTCCTGTGATTACTAAAGGGCAGTCTTAGGCTTGGAATGTAGCAGTTTCAAGAGCATCCTTGGTTAATGTGAGGCAATTGCAGATTCACTGGTTCTGTGTTTAAACCTCTAAATACATTGAGTGAAGTCTGTGAATGATGTACCTTATGTGTAGCTGACATTTTAAGATCCTTGCTGCTTTTCAAAAAGTGTAGGCACTAAAGATGTCTTCTTACTTTTGAGAATTGATTTCATACACAACAGGAGCTTGTGATGGATTCTCTCCCACTGTGGGAATTGGCCGTGAATAACTGAGGGCAGCAATTGGCTCAGATAAAGAATCTCTCTTGAGCTCTCTTTTGTAAAGAGTAAGATTTGTGCGTTAGAACAAGGTGATGCTGAGTTTAATTCCGAGTCTCTTTTGTGATTCCAAACCATTTGACAAGGCTCAACCTAGTGTGAACAGACTGATTAGGAAATGTATTCATCCCATGACCGTGTCCACTCATTTATGTCTTTTAAAAAAGCCTCTCACCTGGAGCTCAGAGCTCCCTCAGAATTCAGAAGTTGTGACTATATTGCTCTCTTGGTCTATAGGACTACATTTTGCTTTGGATGAAAGGTAGCATTTAGAGAGAATTTTGTTTTGATGTGATTGATCAGGCTCTACACTATATCCATAGATACATTCATCAGTTCCTGTTGTCATAAAGTCATATTTTCTTTCGTTTTAAAGAACATGGGGATTGAACTGAAACCAATAAATACAGTTTCACAAGCCAGCGTGACTGTCAGCATGTTGATGGCTGATAACGAACAGTGTTAGAATCGTCAATGTGTTTTCATTGACTTCTGACCTGTTAAAACTTACCTGCTAAGAATCTGTTAGGCTGTACAAAGTTAATACTAATAGGCAGACACCATTATTATCAGCCATAAATTAGAAATCAGTCTCATGTTTGTTTGAAAATGGATGATAGCTTATGGCCTTATGGCTTATGACACGACTCACTGAGTTATTTGTGTAATCTGAAGATTGGATTTTGTTGAAGAAAATCATATTTTCATATCTCATAAGACATAGAGATATCTTGAATTTCTCACTATTACAAATTAAAATAATCAGTTTCTTTCACATAATGAAAAAAATATTTAAAAATGAAATGTTGTCTACAATACTTTGTCCAATCTCTGTTTTTGCACAAATTCATTCATACATTCTCCCCGACACCTTTTAATGGAAGACCAACCGTGAATGAGAGGGACACAGCACCTGTTCTCAGGGTGATTATATTCTAGGGGTCATGGTAAATAAAAGAAACAAATAAGCAAACATTTACACAAGCAAATAAGAAAAAACAGTAGATAATCACAGCTGTTGTCCAGAATTAAAATCTGCTGCAGTAGGTGCGCATTGGTGGCCATTTTAGACATGGCTGTCAGGCAAGGACTCTCTGAAGAGAGAACCATGCAGATCTCTGGAGTAAGAGCACGGTACTCCAAAAGATGCTGCTAGTTTCAGGACCCAAATGTGTGGAAGAGCTTGGCAGACTTGAAGAAGATAAAGAAGGTCGATATAGTTGGTCATAATAGGTAAGGAGAAAAGTGGCAGAAGATAAGTTCAGAGAGAGAGGCATGTTCAGATGGCGCTGAGTGTGTAAAGTACAATTAAGCACTTGGATTTCAATTTTTTTTTCTGTTGAGGTCATAACAGTTTACAACATTGTGAAATTTCAGTTGTATATTATCATTTGTCCATCACCATGTTAATGCTCTCCTTCACTCTTTGTGCCCACCCGCAAGCCCCTTCCCCCTAGTAACCACTGAACTGTTCTCTTTGTCCATGTGTTTGTTTTTCTTCCACATATGATTGAAAGCATATGGTGTTTGTCTTCTCTGTCTGGCTTACGTAGCTTAACATAATACCCTCAAGGTCCATCTGTGTTGTTGCAAATGGCATTATTTTGTCCTTTTTATGCCTGAGTAGTATTCCATTGTATATATATATCACATCTTCTTTATCCATTCATCAGTTGAAGGGCCTTTGGGTTGCTTCCACTCCTTGGATGTTGTGACTAATGCTTCAATGAAGAGAGGAGTGCATAAGTCTCTTTGAATTGCTGATTTTAAGTTCTTCAGGTAAATACCCAGTAGTGGGATAGCTGGGTCATATGTTATTTCTATTTTTAGCTTTTTGAGAATTCTCCATACTGTTTTCCATAGTGGCTGTTCCAGTTTGCATTCCTACCAGCAGTGTATGAGGGTTCCCCTTTCTCCACAACCTCTCCAACATTTGTTATTTTTCGTCTTGGTGATTACAGTTATTTTAATGGGTGTAAGGTGGTATCTTAGTGTAGTTTTGATTTGCATTTCGCTGATGATTAATGATGTTGAACATCTTCTCATGTGCATGTTAGCCATCTGTATATCTTCTTTGGAGAAATGTCTGTTAATATCCTCTGCCCATTTTTTGATCGGGTTGTTCATTTTTTTGTTGTTTAGTTATGTGAGCTCTTTGTGTATTATGGAGATTACCTCTTTGTTGGATATATGATTTGAAAATACTTTCTCCCAATTGGTGGGTTGTCTTTTTGCTTTGATCCTGGTTTCCTTCGCCTGAAGAAGCTCTTAAATCTGATGAAGTCCTACTTGCTTATTTTTTCTTTCGTCTCCCTTGTCCAAGAAGACGTGGTATTTGAAAAGATCCTTTGAAGACTGATGTCAAAAAGTGTACGATCTATATTTTCTTCTAGAAGTTTTATGGTTTCAGGTCTTACCTTCAAGTCTTTGATCCATTTTGAGTGTATTTTTGTGCATAGCAAAAGGTAATGGTCTACTTTCTTTCTTTTTCTTTTTTTTTTTTTTAAAGATTGGCACCTGAGCTAACAACCGTTGCCAATCTTCCTGGGTTTTTTTTATTGCTTTTTCTCCCCAAATGCCCCCAGTACATAGTTGTATATTTTAGTTGTGGTTCCTTCTCGTTGTGGCATGTGGGACACTGCCTCAAAATGGCCTGATGAGCGGTGCCATGTCCACACCCAGGATGTGAACCTGGCAAAACCCTGGGCCGCCGAAGCGGAGTGCACAAACTTAACCACTGGCCACAGCGCTGGCCTCTGGTCTACTTTCATTCTTTTGCACGTGGCTGTCCAGTTTTCCCAACACCATTTATTGAAGAGACTTTGTTTCTCCGTTGTGTGTTCTTAGCACCTTTGTTGAAGATTAACTGTCCGTAGATGTGTGGTTTTATTTCTGAGCTTTCACTTCTGTTCCACTGATCTGTGTGCCTGTTTTTGTACCAGTACCATCCTGTTTTGATTACTATAGGTTTGTAGTACATTTTGAAGTTAGGGATTGTGACGCCTCTACTTTGTTCTTTTTTCTTAGGGTTGCTTTAGCTATTCGGGGTCTTTTGTTGCCCCAGTTGAATTTTAGGATTCTTTGTTCTACTTCTCTGAAGAATGTCATTGGGTTTCTGATTGGGTTTGCATTGAATCTTTATATTGCTTTGGGTACTATGGACATTTTAGCTGTGTTTATTCTTCTGATCCATGACGCTTGGATTTCATTTTTTTTTTTATTAAGGTTATAAAAGTTAACATCCTTGTGAAATTACAGTTGTACGTTATTATTAGTCATGTTGTAGGTACACCACTTCACCCCTAGTCCCCCCCACACCCCCCTTTCCCCTGGCAAACACCGATCAGTTCTCTTTGTCCATATGTTAACTACCACCTATGAGTGGAGTCATACAGAGTTCGTCTTTCTCTGTCTGGCTTATTTCACTCAACATAACACTCTCAAGGTCTATCCATGTTGTTGTGAATGGGACAACTTTGTCCTTTTTTATGGCTGAGTAATATTCCATTGTATATATATACCACAACTTCTTTATCCAATCCTCAGTTGCTGGGCACTTAGGTTGGTTCCATGACTTGGCTATTGTTAATAATGCTGCAATGAAGATAGGGGTGCATGGAGCTTCTGAAATTGCTGATTTCAGGTTCTTAGGATAAATACCCAGTAGTGGGATGGCTGGGTCATAAGGTATTTCTATTCTTAACTTTTTGAGGAATCTCCATACTGTTTTCCATAGTGGCTGCACCAGTTTGCATTCCCACCAACAGTGTATGAGGGTTCCCTTTTCTCCACAGCCTCTCCAACATTTGTCACTCTTGGTTTTGGATATTTTTGCCATTCTAACAGGTGTAAGGTGATATCTTAGTGTAGTTTTGATTTGCATTTCCCTGATGATTAGTGATGATGAGCACCTTTTCATGTGTCTATTGGCCATCTGTGTATCTTCTTTGGAGAAATGTCTGTTCATGTCCCCTGCCCATTTTGTAATTGGGTTATTTGATTTTTTATTGTTGAGTTGTGTGTGTTCTTTGTATATTATGGAGATTAACCCTTTGTTGGATAAATAACTTGTGAATATTTTTTCCCACTTAGTGGGCTGTTTTTTTGTTTCAATCCTGTTTTCCCTTGCCTTGAAGAAGCTCTTTAGCCTGATGAAGTCCCATTTGTTTATTCTTTCTATTGTTTCCCTCATGTGAGGGGTTATGGTGTCCGAAAAGATTCTTTTGAAGCTGATGTCAAAGAGTGTGCTGCCGATATTCTCTTCTAGAAGACTTATTGTTTCAGGACTAATCTTTAGGTCTTTGATCCATTTTGAGTTTATTTTAGTAAATGGTGAAAAAGAATGGTTGATTTTCATTCTTTTACATGTGGCTGTCCAGTTTTCCCAGCACCATTTGTTGAAGAGACTTTCTTTCCTCCATTGTAGGCCCTCAGCTCCTTTGTCAAAGATTAGCTGTCCATAGATGTGTGGTTTTATTTCTGGGCTTTCAATTCTGTTCCTTGGATTTCATTTTTTAATGTAAAAAGAAGCCATTAGACTGCTCCAAATAATAGACTGATATGATAGCATATATTTTTGAGAGATCATTATGGTGATGTATTATAAACACTTCTACTCCATTTTTGGTGAAATTTTTAAAGATTCTGAGAAATAGATCTCAATCTGATTCTTTGCAAGTAAGCGTGGACTTATAAAGTTAATAAGGATTTTCCTAAAGATATTAAGCTATTATTTATTAACAACTTTATTCCAGAAATAATTTGGCAATGTTAGTTTTATGCAGCAAATATGAATACTAATGAAGGAAATAGAACTCAATATTTTTGCTTCATGGTCTATAAATCTAAGGTCAGATCATTTATAGAAAAAATAATTAAATATTTATTTGCCTTGGACAATCTAAAACATATTCTCTGTTGTTCATTATCAAAATGTTCATATTTTAGTAGATTGATGTCACATATAAACATCTTAACTGAAGGCAAGATTGCAGAAGCCTATTGTTCTTTGGCAGTTTCATCTAATTTTCAGTAAGTTCAAGGTTAAAGAAAAGCAATAAGATCAAAATAGCAATAAACAGAATTCATAAGACATGTACTTGACTTGGTGAGATCATGCAATAAACATCATTAAATAATCCATTTCTTTCCTGATTGGTCTTTTAATGGTAGAACTAGTGGATTGATTATCACATGGGTATGCCATATTGACAATAATTGAAGCAAATTAATATAATGGAAGGAACACTGTTTTGAGATTTAAAGGTCTCTTTCTGCTTTTTTTTTGCTGGGTACAATTCACCCTGAGTTAACATCTGTTGCCAATCTTCCTCTCTTTTATTTCCCCCTCCCCATGGCCTCAGTACATAGTTGTGTAACCTAGTGGTAAGTCCTTCTAATTCTTCTATGTAAGCCACTGCCACAGCATGGCTACTGACAGACAAGTGGTGTGGTTCCACACCCGGGAACAGAACCTGGGCTACCAAAGTGGAGCGCACTGAACTTTAACCACTAGGCCATCAGGACTGGCTCTCTATCTGCCTTTTTCTTTTGGCTGAAGAAGATTCACCCTGAGCTAACATCCATGCCAATCTTCATCTATTTTTCAGTATGTGGGCCACCAGCACAGCACAGCATGGCCGCTAACAGAGCAGTGTATGTCTGCACTTGGGAACCGCGGGCTGCCAAAGCAGAGGGCACTGAACTCAACTAATAGGCTGCCGGGGCTGGCCCTCTATCTGCCTTTTTAATGAGAGTGTTGGGCAAACAACATAATGTGTGTGGCATCAGTTTCCTAATCTACAAAATGAGAGGATTAGAGGAGGCAATTAGATCCAAAATGCTGGTCCAAGGACAAATGTCAGACAATTCAGAACCATTTAGGAAACTTTTAAATACCACTGATTCCCAGATTTGATACTCAGAAATACTTCTGTATCATGTCCAGAATGGAGCTCATGGACAAGTAATTTTACAGAACACCAGGTGATTCTGATGTGTAGCCATGTTTTAGAACAGAGGGAATACATGACTCCTTAAAAGGTCCTCCTTTTAAAAGAAAAAATGTTTTTCTCTGAGTTGTTGCCAAGAATCATTGCAGGATAAATTGGGCCACATTGATGGATTTGCTGCTCAGGCTCTCAGGACTTTTTGCTTTGGACGTGAGCTTATGCTCCTTTTATAGCGTAACAACATCTTGTGCTGATATGTGTTAATATCTGAAACATCACCTTTCCCCCTTCAGTTTGGAAAATGGCCTTCAAATTTGCATGTGCTTTCATCTAGCAATGTTCTTCCAGGAATTAATCTTTAATTGTATTCATAGATTTATATATAAGGATATTGTGTAATAGAAATTAATTTAAAAGATCACATTCGGAGAAAGCCAAATATCATGTGATTTCATTCATAAGTGAAAGGTAAAAACAGCAACAACAAACAAACATGCAGACACAGAGACTAGATCGGTGGTTACTAGAGGGGATGGGGTAGGAGGAAGGGCAGAAGGGGTGAAAAGGCACCTGTGTATGGCGACGGATGGCAATTAGACTTTGAGTGGTGAACACGATGTAGTCTACACAGAAATCAAAACATGATGAATACCTGAAATTTCTATAATATTATAAACCAGTGTTACCTCAATAAAAAATTAATTAAATAAATTGAAAAATCACATATATCCCAAACCAAGAAATTGGTTAAAAGAATTTTAGTATAACAATAAAATCTTACACTCTGAAGAGATTAAAAAGTCTGTTGTAGAACTATATATATTTTATTGGCATGGAAACTATTCCCTATATATTATTTAGAAAGAGGAGCAAATTACCAAATGGTATTATCCTATGTTCGTAAACAAACAAAAGACCAAAAATAAAATCTCACATGTGCAAGGAAATAAAAAGCTTCTATAACACAAACTACTCCAATATTGAGTTATTTATATTTCTAAGGAGGTTGAATTATGAAAGATTATTTTGTGTTTTGTCTTGTTTGGACCAACATAATTTGTTGCAAAATATATGTTTGTTACTTTGTATTATTTTAAAAGTCCCCCATGACAAGAGTGTAAGATGGTGTGGGGAGACCAGTGTGATGAAGGCACTTTTTATTTTTAGCCTAAAAATCTAAAGATCCTTTCTGTGATACTGTGTAAATGATGTCAGAGCTTCAAAGTATATGAGATTATCTTGTCAAGGGAAAGCTATTGTAGTACAGCTCACAATGAGATATTCACATGAGCCTAGGCCCCTTTATTTTTCTACTGTACTTGAAGATACACATATTGAATAGTCAATTTTGACCTGATAAAGCCATGCATCACTGCATGGAGAAACTTTTTCATTCCTAGCTATCTTTTGTCAGTAATTCTTTATTTTGCCCCAGTTTCATGATGTGACTTTAATGGAATTATACTTGAACAGCTCACAATTAAATGCTTAATTATGTTCAGGTTCAATTACAGTTATTAATTGATGCAAGCTTATTAGCATGACACCTGAAGGGAACCAGTTACATAACGATTGTAGGAGGTAGTGCTTTGGGTATTGTACTCACGTGAGCTAACAATCTAGATGAATTTTCTTTTATTAATTTGATTAAGTTTCACAGCTTTTGGATTCATATTTGAAACTCAAGGTCTAGGCTTAACCTTATTTCATAAAGAAGGACAATAGAATACAAAAAAGTAAACTAATGTTACAGGCTGGAGTAGTTTCCTATCTAAATGAGTTAATGTGTCATTATTTTGAAATAAATTATCTTTTGTCCATTTTGGATACATGGTCAGCTCCTGATTATCCATGCCAAAGATAGCTTTAAATCTCAAGAAAGACATTTTCCAATAAATATATACATTCTTCCCAGATTCCAAGAAAATTATGATCCAGATTTAAGAGTATAGACATCGCTATTTAAAGTGATGATTTCATAGTGTCCAATTGTCATATGTGAGTGTATTGACTCCCCTTGCCCACTATGGTTTCCCACAGGATTGTGCGGTAAAATGCAAGTTCTTTAAACAAGGTCCTTCATGATCTAGTCCATATCCCTCACCCTGCTCTTTTATTTTCTTTCGGTGAGGAAGATTGGCCCTGAGCCCTGTGCCCATCTTCCTCTATTTTGTATGTGGGATGCCACCAGAGCATGACTTGATGAGTGACGTGTAGGTCCCTGCCCTGTATCCAAAACTGTGAACCCTGGGACTCCAAACTGGAGCACATGAACTTAACCACTATGCCACCGGGCTGGCCCTGCGCAACCCTGCTCTTTTGATATGCCACGCTCCTTCTCACACTGAAGTGTTAGACAATTTCCCTTCTGCCTGGAATTCTCTACATCCTCAGACTTTACATGTCTAATTCCTGCTTATTTTTCAGAGTTTAACTGAAATCCTTCCTTACAGAAGACGTTCTCCCAGTTATATCACCCTATTCTTTTCCTGCAATTTGTAGTGATATGTTTATTTGTGTTTGATTAATATTGACCTCCTTCTAGAGTTTAAGCTCTATCACATCAAGAACTATAAATTTTTATGTAATACTCAACATCTAGAATCTAACAGAACGTGACACATTGAAAGTGTATTTTCATGTTTTTTTAATTTAAACATTTTTGAAAGTGTTTAATTAAATTTCACACATGAGTGGAGTTCTTATCCTTCTGCTATCTTTAGCGTTTATGTTTTATCAACTTCTTTTTGGATACAGTACCCATTATTGCTTCTTTTTATTCATCTTGCAACTTCTCCCTAGCACCCCAGACTTTGGTTAAATGATTATAAACAAACTGAAAGTAAAATTTTGAGAGAACCATATTGACTACCTAAGTATATATCACATTGGGTGCTTTCCTCTGGGGATAATAGATATGGGTAAGAAACTAAAGATTTGAATTGTGGTGCTGTGATTTACTATTGACCGTGGACCTTGAGGAAGTCATTTAGCTTCTGTGAGCATGAGTTTGCTGATGTATAAAATGGTTAAATAGTAGCACTTGCCTTCATCAAATCACAGATGTAAATTAGACGTAGCATTCAAAAACATTTTATAAATGTTAAAAACCTTTACTAATTTCACTTCGTATTAAAAATTCAAATTGTGTAGAATTGTTTTAGATTCTGAAACTTTATGAGATAATAAATCTTTATGAGATAGTAAAGAGTTGTAGATTTCGATTACTTTAAGGCAAAATCCTTTAGTAATATAGGAATGATGACATATCCAATCAGAAGTGTAGATGACAATAGAAACTGTTTAGAAATAGTTTCAGAAAACGTGCTTATATTTCTTCACAAACTGACAACTTCTCCACACACACGAAAATGACATTCAGACTGCAAGTGAAAATATAGATATGTTTCCTCCTGGAAATTTGACTGTAAAAGAACGTGCCATATTTAATTCAAATTAGTCATCTTAACTCAATGCTTTATGCATATTAAGAAGTGTTAAGTTATATTTGTCATTTCTCCATAAATCTAAAATATTAGAATATTATTGTCTCTATTTTAACGCAGTTCGGTTAGTTTTTTTGTAGAAATTATAAATGATTCTTTAAAAAAACAAAGGCATGAATCTGTCAAGATGATTAAATGGACATTTTCTCTAATGTTCCAGTTGAACCATGGAATCTTCCAGTGATGTATACTTAGGATCATGAAAGTTCTGAATACACTTTCATGGTAGGTGTAACTAACTTCACCTGACTAATGAAGAGAGATGAGTATCTCTTTTATCATTTAGACATTAATGAACTTTCAGTCTTACACAACACAGTTACCCATTCATCTTTTCGAAAAAGATTAATTATTGTTTAACTTGCATCCTAAGTGTTATTATGTTGTATAATAGAAGAAATCACACATTTTCTATTACAAAAATAAATCGGTAAAGCAGATTCACAGAAAATATAATCCAAATGATGGAATCAAAGGTAGCATTTAGCAGTAAGTACAATTTTCAGTGGCCTTTATGTATGTGATGATAAAGGTTTTGCTCCTCCAGTTTTCTGTGATCTAAACATTTTTGGCAAGGAAACCATCAATTACATGAACACCTCAGACCGAAATATGACTGGTGCACAGCTCTGTCTTCCCATGGCTCTAGTGGTTTGTACCCCTGGGCGCACTCCTTCTTGACACGGCTCCCTCCACCCGTGCCGTCTGTGCTCCCCAGGCTCTGCTGCTCAGCTCTGTGTGGCTCTGTAAGCTGAAATCCCATCGCTCAGACCAGTTTCAAGGTAGATAGAAGGTGTTTACTCTTTGAAAGTGAGTTTTATAGAGTTACATTATATTATTTGGTAGTCTTTTGTTAAATATAACAGAAATACAGCTTAAACCGGTTTTAGCTGAAAATTACTTTTGTGATAAAGCCAGTAGGGTGTCACGATCCAAAGCACAGGGAGAAAGCTGAGCCATTTTTCACACCTCTCATGCCTCCCTCCCAGTGTCTGACTCTCTGTCTGTCTCTGTCTGTCTTCCCCTAGACTGACTTTCTTATAATTCATCCTACAGAATGTCCCTCAAATAAAAAGGACCCACTGCCCAGTTTATAGCAAGTGCCCATTCATGCACCAGTCCACTGACGCATGTAAAAATGTGGCCCTTTGGACAAGAATTATAGGAGTTCCCCAAAGAAGGGGATTCCTGTGAAGATAGACAACAGTCTTCCAACAGAGCAGTGATAAATATTTGTTTTCAAAAGTGGATGCCCCAGTGGACTATTAATACATTATCTTACTTTACCCTCCTATCCAAAAACCCTAAGTGGAAAGAGAAGTTACATTGACTTAAAAAATATATATATGTATAAATGGACGGATGTATATATAAATATATATATATCCATATATATATATATCTCCATCAAAAAACTGGTGCATAAATTTTCTCAATATGAAAAATTAAGTATAGAGAATGGTACCTTCCTAAGATTCCTTAATCTTACCTATTAGATGTATTGGCTTCCCTGGTGGGTTGTATATTACCAATAGCCTACTGTCAGAAGAATTTGAATATCATGGAGGATTTTCAAAGTGGGAGACACTGAGTAATAAAGAGATGAGAGATTTTTCTAGAAAGCTTTTTTTTTTAATGGAAAGAGTTTTCACTAGGAATGTAAGAACTTTCAAGAGTCTATTAATTTGCAAAGTAGATTCTCTTTTTCCCTTTAGGTCGTCTTTATTGGTTTATTCTCCTCAAATTTTCTTTAAGTCATTTGGAAAAAACTGCTGCTGGGAAACTTTATCTTTATATACACGCATTTGATATACAACTTTTGTTTATGCTTTTAAAGCTTTTCTCTCCCACGTAAACATTTTTCTCTGTATTTTAAGCTGATGATGAGACCGCGTGGTGATGTGTCTGTCCATTTGCTCCGTGCGATACGCACATTTGTTCTATGGGAAAATGTGGTCTACTCTTAATTTCATTTTCATTTCCTAAATAAGAAGACCCATTAAAAAGCAGACATCTGGTGTAGAAAGCACTTAAAGCTGTAGCTCCCAAGGAGTGCTTTCCTTCCTCTTTAAATATGTATGAACTGTTGTTTTGGTAATCCACTTCACCCTGTCAAAATAGAATCAAATAGAATGTATGTGTGACCTCTCCCCCTCCTACCCTGGGAAAATGATTTCAAAGATCACTGAGGTGTACAATATACAGAAGCCTTCACTTTCTGTTTTATTCACCGTCAAAGCTCTTAACCCTTCCAGAAGCTGAAAGTTTAGGTGACTCTGCTTTGTTAATTCTGTGTCCCTTACAAAGATGGCTCTGTGAGCTTGTAATAGTTCAACTGTAAAGAATGAATTTTAAATTGGAAAAACTTGAGAAAAAATTCAGAATATCTCTGCCTTTGTTGATATTTCATATTGGAAAGGGATCAAGTTTTTTAAAAGTTACCTCAACAATTCTATGTACATAATATTCATATTTAATGGGTACTGAGACTCAATATTGTCAACTTACTTTCCTGAGAGAAGGGAACAACGAAACCAGGCATTTGTGCTGTTTTTTTCAAGTGATGGGCATTTGGTGTCAGTTTGCTTCTTTGAGGTTTAGATCCACAGTCCCCAAAATTGTGTCTTGCAGAATACTAATTGTCCAAACCTACCCACTCTGCTCTCTGTTCCAAGACAAAAGGGTTACACAGTCAAATGCTACCTACTCTGCCGCCTCTTGTAGATTCGTGATGGAAATTTGTGTGTCACACTCTCTGCAAAGCCTGTAGTAAAGATATCTGTGTTATCTGGGTTCATTTGAGTTGCCCAAGTATATTTAACCCTTGAACGTTAACCAAAAAAATCCCTCTTGAGATACTGTGACTTAAACTATATTTATATGCAGATCATATTAGAAGTCAGTATAATACTTATTAAGACCAGAGAAGAGAAAAACCTCATTTTGTCTTCCTTCTAGTTTTGTTTACTTCAACTTGATTATATCAAGCTGATTTGGTTAGCTTGGAATTTTATTTTGTTATGGTTCTATAAATGGCTGGGTTTCCCATAACAGTCCATATATATCATATTCATATGTAGCATCCTCATTGCTGTTCAAATGTTTTTGAGGAGGTAAATATATATTTTTGCTACAGGAATTGATTAACAAGTATATCCTTCTAAATTTGTATAAATGAGGCTGTGCCTCTTCTGTGTTTTAAGATTATCTGTTGTAGTTACAGTACTTCTATGATTTAAAAGTAGCAGCACTGTTTGACTACTCATTGTAAATCAGACCTCTAACTCTGTTTATTAACATGTTTTCAACCAATTTGCTGCCGGTAAGAAGACAGCCACTTCTCTAGAGGAAAGAAAAAGGAGTTTTGAACTCTGACACAAACTTCTGAGTTTACCTACTGTATAATCCAAATCCAAAGACAGTGGATATGGTTTTTCACAAACCACAGAAGTTTGAATACTAGACCTGAAAGATTGCCTAATTAAGGAAAATACAATATTTATAGATGCTTGGGGAAAAGATAGCTGGCTAACTTGAGATTATGCAAAATGGCACGTTTGGCTTACCCATTGGCAAAGAAATCTTTATGCCTTAGAAAATGCATTAATAAAATACAGAAAAACATTTAGTATTTTTTACTTACAGTTTTATAATGCTTTAATGCTATCACTGTGGATATTAATGATCATTGTACCTAGTGTATTGTTGAATTAAATTTATATTAATTCTAAAGTTTATCCTAAAATTTGCTTTATTGTTTGACTGATTTGGGGTGGAGTGTTTTTTTAAAAAAAAACTAAACAAGTCATGAGTTTATTTGCTAGTTACAGATACTTTTCTCAGAAAATAAAAGAAAGAGTCATAGACAAAGAAATGGTAGTAGAATCCGTTTGAATTCTCGAATGCATGATTTCTAGGTAAGATACTCTTTATATTAGTAGCCATCTTTTTCTCCCTAGGGAACATTCCTGATAGTGATCTAAAAGATTAATAAATGATACTTGGTTTGTTGAGTTTCCATCAAATTGGGAAAAGATTTAAATTTAGGTACAGATTTAATATAAATAGCCTAATTTATCATTATAGAGTCTTTTTTTTGCTTTGTATTATGAAAATTTTCAAATATATACAAAAATCAGAGAAAATAGCATAATTATCTGACATATGAGCATGACCTAGGTTTGTCTGTAAGTAATATTTTGCTACCATTTTATCTATTCCTCCTTTTCTTCACTCTGAAGTATATTAAAGCATTTCTTTTACTACTAGATGTTTCAGTAGGCATCTCACAAACTATATATGCACTTTTTCTTACAAAACTAATGAAATTGTTGTAGGCATTTTTTTTAAATGGAAAGTATAGAATAATTGGGACTATGAGGCTCATATTATTTCATTCTATTGAAAACGAAGAATGGACTTTTTCCAAGGATATTTCCTCCTATTTTACTTTCATTAATGGATTCTAATTCAGTAAATTTTGCATAATATGTAATCATAAAACAGGCCCTTTTTATTCTTTCAGAGAGCTCTTGGATTCTATTGCTCAGAGGAAACTATCTTCAACAATATGCTCAGGCTGTGTGAAGTCTTGTTATATTTTTTTCTTTTGTTCTTCAAAGTGCAATTTCTCTAATATACTTGCAGCCATGCATTACCAGGCAAGCCTTTTATTTTTTTATAAATTCTATAATAAATTAAATAAAGCTCTGTGTGGGTCATTTTTGACTAACCTGATTTTTAAAAAATGACTTACTAAAGAGATAGAGAGGGGGAAATACTCTGTGCATCTGAAGCAATTATAAGCATATTCATCATCAAGCAATTGTGTGTAATAGTGTAGTAAAATGCACTTAATAATATAAAAACATGACTCACTGAAACTGAGTTAACACTTGTAAGCTTATAGTAGTATTTTAAAAGCTATAAGTATTTAAACAAAGTCCATCGCTTCCAGCCAGAAATATAATTTCTATATGTGGTTTTATGCTATGCAAATTTCATCACAGGAAGGTGTTCATGATGTTTAATTTAGAACCAGACCTCTTGGAAAGTTCAGATTTTAGGGAGAAACATTTTAATTAGAGTGGAGTAATGTATCATGAGTCTCAATTAAGTATGTGCTATCACACATCACTATTGTCTTTATCATCTGGAAAATTACTGAAATGAAAATTTGGGGATACAGGTCTACTCCATTATTTGCAAGAAATAGTATAACCTAAATGCTTTTTTGTTTTAGGAATGTTATACTCATCAAGACATTGAGATATGTTTACATTAACCTATGGACAAACGAATTCAGTTAAGGGTCTTTTGACTGGAATAACATAATTTGTTTTTTGACAAACAAATAGCAAGAAATTACTATCTTAGTAAAACAAGATGACGCTATTAGGACTGTTCCGTATAAGTATTTTCTTTCTTTCTTCTTCTTTTTAATCAGTTTCATGTATTTTCTTTAATTTTTACATGAGAATTCAGTGTTGGGTTTCATTTGATGGCAGTTTTTCTTACTTCCCACTTCCTCACCACCTCTCCCTCTTTCCTTCTCTCCCTTTCTGCTCTTTACCACACTTGTCCAGCTCAGAGCTGCTTGTAGATTCTGCTGCTTGAGCTAAAATATCTGTGGGAGGAACAGTGTAAGGTTCAGCTGAGGGAAATGTGCCTTCACACAAGCTGTTTTGACTCCTTATATTGTCTTGATTGACAAGGACAGGATTACTCAGTTAAAAATGAGTGGTATTGACCAAGTTGATTTTTCCTTGACAGTTTGAATTGTGGTACCAATGTAAATGTAATTTTATTCAACAAATCCTTGACCTTTTTATACAGTGAACAAAATTGCACCTTAAAAGCAAGTTTGTTTTTTATTAAAAGGCTTTTATGCTTATAATTTTCCTTTTATAGTAGTGGAAAACAGGTTCTGGATTTCTTTTTTTGTAGTGAACAAAGGTAACTTTTCTTAATAATGTATTTTAACTATCCCAAAATATAAGTAAAAAAATAAAATCAAGAAACATTGAGGGGCTGGCCCCGTGGCCGAGTGGTTAAGTTTGCTCGTTTCGCTTCTGTAGCCCAGGGTTTCACCCATTTGGATCCTGGGCGCAGACATGGGCACCGCTCATCAGGCCATGCTGAAGCAGTGTCCTGTAGGCCACAACTAGACGGACCCACAACTAAAAATATGCAACTGTGTACTGGGGAGATTTGGGGAGATAAAGCAGAAAAAGAAGAAAGAAACATTGACTAAAAATGATATTTATGGTGATAATAACCCTCAGTTAAAGAAAGAACAATAAGTGTCTTTGGAAATGTAAATATAAGATTCAGACATGTAACTCTGTCAATTTGTCTTATCTCTGATTCCACTTAGGACAGTTAAAAATACTTTCAAATAGATTATTTTCCTGTCTTAAAGTGGTTTGAAAAAGATTTTTCAAAAGGTAATTATTGAAAAATCTTTGCTATGATACATTTTGACTCCTAAAATAGGATTCTGGTAAAATAATGAGAAATTTGATTCCTGTCCAGTGCTATTGGACAGAAACCCCAGGGCAGCCCATTTCTAAGGAAAGAACATGTTAAGGATAACATGTAACAGAAAGTTGAATTTTTGCGAAGATGGCTCTCTTCTTTCTTAGAATGACACTCAGGAATTCTGCACGAGCTAATGTCTACGTGTACAAACAAGTTTGTATGTGATAAGTTTGACTGACAGGTTGGATGCAGTTGAGGTGGGGTATTGGGGTGGACGAGGGAGAGAAAACAGGTTATACTATCCATTCAAGTCAATCAAATAACCTGATTGTTCTTTCAACCGCCTTACCCTGTCATTGACTGTCAGTCAGCCAAACTAACGAAACTAGTTTTTGCGTGCAGGCAGAGCTTTGTTTTATAAGCTCTATTACCTCATCCTTGCAAACACAGACACAACAAATAATTCAGTCCACGTTTTAAAAATTATATGCAACCGTTAATGGGTGTGGGTGTGCGTAGGAGAGAAACTAGACTCAACTTAAATCCAGCACTGTATTTTCCTAATATTTGACTTATTATTTGACAGAGACTCAAATAATTGGTAAAGCATACAAATAAAATGTTCTTTACAGGAACATTCAGCAATATTTTCTCTGTATTAAGATTCAAGCTAGCAATAATTCCAGGAATTTTATTGAAGGTTTATATTAAATATCTAGGGGAGCAAATAGTGTGATTCACACATACACACAAACATTTGTGTATATATATTATTATTATTACTATTATTTTGCTGCAGAAGATTCGTTCTGAACTAACATCTGTGCCAATCTTCTTCTGTTTTATATGGGCATCGCTGCCACAGCATGGCTGCTGACTAGTGGTGTACGTCTGCACCTGGGAATGAAACCTGGGCTGCTGAAGCAGAGTGTGCTGAATTTAACCACTAGGCCATGGGGCTGGCCCTATATATATTTTTTTTAATTTAAAAAATTTACTTGCAAGATTAAAAATAAAATCTTAATAAAATCCAGAGAGAAACACTAACTTGAGCCAATGAAAGGCCCAATTATTTCTGATCTCTTGAAGATGGGCTTCTGTTGAAATGCTCAAGTCCAGGTTAAGCTCATCAGTCAACAAACTAGCTGATAGAACACCAACTTAAAAATGGTTGGACTACTTACTTTTAGCTCTCGTGCAATTTATGTAGCTCACCCTAAAATTGGTCTGCTAGGTTCAGTTGGCATGTTTTGTTGATAGGATATCTGCTAAACCAGGGAAACTCATCTCTAAGAAGCTGTTTTCACATTTAAGATTTGATTTTAATTTATAGGGCTTCATCATGGTTCCTTTAACATATTTCTCTCAAATAAACAGATAATGAGATGGATGTTCCTATTAATTATTGAGTGTGTGTGTGTTTCAACACTAATCTATAATATGTAGCTAGCTCTGCATGTATAGTTTGAGATTGTTTTATGGACATTATCTAATTTGCTTTTCAGAAACATCCCTAGAGATAAGCATCATAAGTATTATTAAAGCTATTGAACAGACGACTAAACTGGGGCTTGGGAAAGTTAAGTGAACGGGCCGAGTTGGACCTGCTCATGAGTCACAGAACAGGCAGCGGGGCCCAGTGCTTGCTGCCGCGCAGGGCACAGCCATGCTTCCCTCCTGCTGGACATCTTTCTCCTTTTAGGTGGTGTATATTTCAACCCATCGGAATCAGGAGGTTATTATTTTCCCTCATGATTTGTGTTCAGAATTCCCTCTGTGATAAAACTTAGATCAATTTTTTACTTCAGAGCTATTGTACAATAATAAAAATTGTTAACCTGGTTGTCTTAGTTTTAAAGGTGAAAGTATAAGATAGTGTATATAAAAGTAAAATTATTGCTTTATCCGGTGATTAAAACCTTGAGCTTTATTAAGTGATTTTCCCCTAGTGTTGGGATAGACATCTTTTGGTTGTGGCAGAGAACTCTCGGATTGTTACTGAGTTGTCCATGCCAAAATGCTTTTTAGAATATAACAACATAAACAGAAGTTACTGTACAACTCTAATGTTAACGTAGATTTTTGTGAAGGCGAAGTGAATGCAGTACAGTCTGCCAAAGGCAATGGGGAAAAGAAAATTAAACAAATATTATTAATACTAGAATTGGATACGTGTGGCTATATCAAATGGAGCCCTATTCATTAGAGTGCATTCAGTTTACATTAATTTACTTTGCTATTAGAATCCTTCAAGTAAATCTTAAGATACTTATCTGAAAACTGGCTTCTTTTTCACATTCTTTTAATGAAAGAACTGGAAGGTTGGCTGCCATATAAACTATAGAGAAACTAAAGTTTCTCTAAAGCACAGGCCATTTTTAAATCAAGAAAAAAATGTCGAACAACTGATTGGCAAAGAATGTTTCAGACAACACTTTCCGGTTTCCCGTCAAATTAGACATTTTGAATGCAAATTATTCTTTTATTACCTTTTTGGTGAAAATAGTTAACTCAGGTGAGCCTTCAGGTGCTCTAGATTTTGATTTAATGTTTTCTTTTAAGCTTGTTTCTAAAATATTTACTTACTATACAATTTAATTTTCAGTTAATAAAAGAAAATAATCTGCATGATTGAACACATGCTTGGAAGTTTTGGTACAATTGCTTTATGTAAAATTGTGAGTTACTTTCTTACTAGTCGGGAACCATCCTGTTCAGTAGGATCACGTAATTTTTTGGTGGTAAGGGCGTTAGGGTAAAACAAAAGACTTAAACTTGAAAAAACTGGGGGGGACAAATGCTAGGACCCCTGATCAGATTCTCTTCTTCTCTACTGGGTGCTTTAGTGCTATGCCCTGCTCTGTTGCTGGAGGTTTTAAAATCTCACCTCCTATTTTACAAAGAAAATCAAGGTGGCCAAGATGAAGTCTTTTATCAGTTTTTACCTATAAATCCTTCGTATGTTATCTTAAATTTTTTCTTTTCTTATAGTCTCAAGGACAAGTTTACTTCCACTCTTTCCCAGTCTGAAACCCTGAACTGCTGCTTTATTTCTCATCCTGTTATCCCTCTCTGGAGTGTGATTTTATCCCTTATGGTTCTCTCTTGGTTCCATTTGTTTTCTCTAGTGATTCTTTGTGCCCACTCACTATCTCTTCCGTATACTTTGTGGAAGTGGATTATCCCAGTCCTCTCTTTAACTTCTTGGAGTCTGATCTCTATCCTTGTGGCTCTACTGAAACTGCTCTCTCCGAAGTCCTTTAATGCTTTACCCAGTCCTTGTTCTCTGTAGCTTTCAAATTATTGACTGTTCGATCCTCCTTGAATATTTCTCTGTCCTTGAATTCAGTAATATTATACTCTCTTGGTTTTCTTCCTATCTTCAACCTTCCTATGTTGTTCCTTTTTTTCCCAAATTCATGGATTTTTCTTTCAAGTACTATTGCATGCCTGCTATGAGACAGGCAATGTGAGAGCAACTGGGGCTATAGAAGTGACTGAAAAAGAAAATGTCCCAGCTTTCATGGATTTGCGTTCTGGTAGAAAGAGAGAGGAAATGAAGGAGGAAACATATGAATAATATAATTTAAAATGGAAAAATATGAAAAGGCAACGGTGTAGAGAGTCACTGGATCAGAGAAAGCTATTTACCTGGCATGGTCAGGAATGTCCTCTCTTAGTGGGTAACGCTTGAACCGAGACCCGAAGAGAGGCTATCCTACAAAGACTAGAGGAAGAAGAATCCTGGAAGGAGAAAGAGCATGTGGAAAGGCTCAGACACAAGAATGATGAATCTGATAAGAATGGTTTCCAAGTTTTGTTGGTAAGTGGATTGGGGCAATGGGAAATAAAAATGTGTAGACAATGAGTATAAATTCTTTCCAAAATTTGATTCTGAAAAGAATTGGAGATACGAAGTTTCTTAACCTTCTTTACAACAAAATCATCCAGGACTGAGGGAGGCATTGATGATGCAGGAGGAGATGGTAATAGTAGGAGAAAATTTCTGCAATGTAGGTGCTCTTGGTTTCCTGCTCTCTGTAACTCACATGCCTGTCAATCTCCTACAGCCTCCTAGTGAACTCTCCTCCTGCTAGGTTACTGTATATCCTACCTTCCCTCCCAAATGCCTTCCATCCGATGGATTCTATTTCATATCGGTGGTACCACCATTCTCCCTTTTATTCATGATCCAAGCTCTATAAGGATATTTTCTTTTTCCCTTTTATTCAATATTCAGTAAAAAGCCATTTCCTTTGCTACCTACAAATACTCAGTAGCCAAGGCCTTTCTCACTTATGTCACATCTGTCTCCTTTTTCTGTTAGTACTTCTACTTCTTTGGTTCAGGCTTTCATTACCTCTGGCCTGGACTATTGTACAAATGGCTCTGCCTTCCTCCAGTCCATTTGTATACTGATCCCAGATATCTTTTTTGGGGGGTAAGGAAGATTGGCCCTGAGCTAGCATCTGTGCCAATGTTCCTCTACTTATATAAGTGGGACACTGCCACAGCATGGCTTGACGAGTGGTGTGTAGGTCCACACCCAGGATCTGAACCCACAAACCCTAGGCCACCAAAGTAGAGTGTGTGAACTTAACCACTAGGCCACAGAGCTGGCCCCCCCGGATATCTTAATCAAAAGGCTTCACTGACTTCAAGTTAGCTGGAGACTCAAGTATAAACACCCTAGCCTGGCAGTTAAGATCCTCCGTGTTCTTTCCACATAGACGCCAAGTACAAGTGAATCATTCACTCTTCCTTGCACCACCTTTTCTACTTCTGGCCTTTTGTTCAAGCTATTCTTAACTACTCACACCCTTCTCTCCCCAAAGGTTTATCCCTCCTAGTTGACAGAATTTCATCATTCTCATCTCATAGTGTGTTATTTTACTACACGTCACTTTCTTCCTTATGTTTTAGATAATTATTTACATATGTTTTCTTCTCCGTTAGTCCCTTGAGGATAGCGCCTACATGATTTTTATCATTGTACCACCCTAAATAATTAACACAATGACTAAATTAAGTATTTGATGATTGACTGGGCCATCTTAATCACTCTCTTTTGCCTCCAGTATCTGTACCTTTAACCTCTTTATGAATATCTAAATATTCAATTGGGTATCCCCACAAAAATACACTGTAGCTATTTAATCAGCCTGTAAAGACTAAATGTATGATTATTCGACACACCCAACCCCACTCTTCCTAGCTATTCCTTCGAAGGCTGTCACTGTAATTAAGGACACTGTCATCCTCTCCGCAGCCTAAACTAGAAAGTTCAGAAGCAGTTCCACTGAGTCGATTGATACTCCTTTTTACAAGTTTCTGAAATCTACCCTTTCTTCGTCTTCCCCTACCACTGCCCAAGTTCAGGACTCACAAAACAGTCAGGATTTCATCACATGGCATTCGTAACTTTCCCTAAGTTGCCCTGTAACGAACCTTTCCAGCCTGGTCTCTGTATTTCTCTTTCTCAACTGTAAGTTGAGACAGTGACTCTACGTGAGTGACGTAGAGTCTCCACTGTTCCTCCAGGTATTTCTTGTACTTATCTGTACGCATTGTCTTTGTGCTTACTTTCGACTTCTTTTCCCAGCAAAAAACTTCCTTCAGCAATCAGATTATGTTCAGTCCTTCTTGCATTTGGAAGATTTTTTTGGGTTTATGTTAATAGTATATATGTCTATGACTTCCAGTGTTACCGAGCAAAGGCTTGCTGACGAATGCACCTAGAAGCCAACACTATGGCACTGGCTTTTGAGAAAGGAAATCTTTTTATTACGGGGTCAATCGGCAAGGAGCTGGGAGGCAAGGATCTCAAATCTATCTCCCTGATCCAAGATTTAAGGCAAAATTTAAGGTCTTAGGGGGAACAGTCTGGCATGTGAAAATGCTGGCAGGACACGTTTAAATGGCAAGGACTTTAAACTTGGCAGTTTCTGGTAAGAAGTGGAAAGGTAGAGTTCAGCACTGGATCTTCCTGGACATTAGAGCCCTCACCTCTGAAAAGGTTCTGGCGTTCAGATTCCGGTCGTGCTCCCGTCTTCCGGTTCCTCAGGGAGGACATGTTGCTTCCAACTGTTGTTTGAGGTTAAGATTTTCTTCCTCTGTGTATGTCCAGATTACAAGACTTGCCACTTTGGCTCTTCTGTGTCTGCAAAACAACTAGACATCCTGTTATGTCCTAGTAGGGCCGGTTTGAACCAGCTTCCTGTGGTTACACCAGCAGATTGTAAATTCAAAATATTTCTTGTTCTTTGTTTGGCCCATGATCCCCTTTCCCAGCATCTAGTGCAATGGTCAAAGATGTTTGTTGATTTGAATTACCTCATCATTTTTGAAGTACTTCTGTATTTATGTTAGAATAAAATATAATTTTAAAATTGTATATTATTTCCTTTAATTTAAACAGTAACTTTTTATTTACCTCACCAGTTGCATCTGATACATATTCTACACCTTCTAAATACAAGTCATTGTGTTTGAGGCTGGTGCTTGTAATAGAAAGAGGTAAAAGGTATTTCCTCTACTTATATGGTAAAACAAAAGGGAAAAAGTGTGTACAATGAGGTTGTGTAGTAGCTTTTACCCAGCTTCATAGTCAATTTTGATCTCTGCATAGCTAATCTTATTTATTGCTGCCTCATCAATTAATATGTCTGAAAATTCCAAGTCAGTAATACCAGTGAACGGTTCAGTAATATCAATGAGGTGAGTCCTATTTGTAATATATTTGGAATGTGATTTAAATATGAAAAAAAAAATCCTTGCTGTTTTTGTCATCAGCAGTTCCGTGGGCCATACGTAACTCATCTGAAGTGGTTATGCGTTCATAAAGCCAGTGTGATTTACAAGAATACACTCTTAGGCCCTGGTGTAAGAGGACAAAGGCAACATCTGCTTCGCAGGCTTTCTGTCTTACTGAAGGAGACAACCCTGCCGGTCCGACATTATCCAGTGTATGGAATGTCCATGTAAGGGTCTAGAAGTTAATGGGGATTTAACTGTATTTCAAATTTTAATATAATATTAGTATAATACTTTCGTATCATTATCCCATGTGAACTATATATGCACATCCCTGTTTTAAATAATATTTAAGAATTAAAACCAAATCTTGTGTTTATATAGATTTTTATATATACATTTTAAATTATTATATATAATTGGATGTTTCTATTAACTTTAGAAAACAAAATATGAGCACTTAATTCTTATAATTTAACTTAAATTTGTTTTTTTCTCAAGAAAAACAATACTTACATGAAATGGCTCTTAAGGTCCTTATAAAAGACAAGATGTACATTGTGAATTTTCTCTGAATATACTTACGTGTCTAATATCTGCACAATTTAAAAATATGCATACTCTTGTGTTTCTGTTTAAAAAAGTAATAATAAAAAAATAAAACGTTGGGATTTATAAGTATTCCTGAAGAAAGCCCTTTATTTTATGGCCAAATTAGTTCTGAGTTGGGCAGTTGCTCCTAGTGGCCTAGCTTTGGGATTTGGGGCTTTTGCCTTTGGAAATTAAATATTTAATATTGCTTTGTCTGGGCTGGCTTTGAACAGGATCCTTCCTTATTCCGGGGCAATGTCAAAATTCATAGAAGAGCAACAACTCATATTGTCTATTAAAATCAAACCTGACTCCTCCCCTCCCTTCTCCCACTTCTGCCCTGGGGATTGTGACATCATTCCCATCTCAGAACCCCGAGGGTTGTTGTTCATGTTCAAATGAAGTGAGATTAGGGTTCTGGGAGAGAGCAGTCAAATATCTGAGTACTAATCATGCCTGGATATCTGTTATTACTTTTCAGGCAGTGGAATTCTTTGGGCTTGAAGAATTATACCGCAGTCATTTAATGTGAATGTGGACAGAGAATAAAATTAGGTGAATCACAGAGACAATCTGCTTTTTAGAACATTCTTTGAAATGAAAGACGCATCTATTTAAAGGTTATCTGGCATATGAAAGGGACATTTATCCCCCAAGGAGAGAAGGGAAGTACTTAAAAGGAATAAGACTTTTATTAATATTTTTCAATTACACGTTGCAATCTCTTTATCCTTTTTCCTTTTGTAATTTTCATGTTGACCTGTGTAAGTGCTTTGTCCATGTAACATTCACTCTTTCTGGGCAAGTCATCAGATGGGACGAGTTTATTGAAAAAGAAACAGAATTAAAAATTCAATGACAGAGGTTCAAACAGTGTCTGTTTAGAGCTTATCTTCTCAGCGTCAGGGCTTTCATGGTTATTGGTTGGGGACTTTTGGGATCGGTTCCTTGATGCTCAGGTGGATGATGTCAGCATCAAGGGAAGACATGGCCTTGCTTAACTCTGGGCGCTTCTGATGATTGCTTGTATTTAAACAGTGTGGATATATCTTTTTGACTTTAACATTCAAAAATGATGCATTTTTGTGTTTGAAGTATTCGAATTACAAACGACAGAATAGCTCCATCAGACAGAATGAAAGAGGCTGAATGAAAGAGGTCAAAAAATGACCAATGGCAAAACAATGACTTTGTATCATATTTGAGTAGACTTTATATCTATTATGATAAACAATATTTAAATAAGCTTCCTTAAAATATTCACTATATTTGGGAGAAAAAATATCATACATAAACTGGAGACTAGACATGAAAATAGAATAGTGTAAATACTACACTTTTTAATCTACAAAACTGAAGAAATATTATATGGCTTGAAAATCCTCATCCAACTCTAAAATCTTATGAATTCAATGAAATGAGAGAAAGACATTAATAATGTGAGTAGAATTTACCTAAATATAAAATATAGAAAATGAACTTGAACCAATGACACTTTTATATATTTTTCTAATACAATGCGAAAAATAGTGGTTATATATCAGCAAAAGAGTCAATTCAATTATCTGTTAACAGAAAGTCTCAGAGATTTAAGAGTATTTATTTTAAAAGATTTCTTTCATGCTGTCTGCCAAAAACAAAGTGTGATTCAGAAGCATTCATTCAGATAATTAAACTTCTTTCTGCTAGAATAATCTAGGATTAGCATGTGATGTGTTTTTGACATCATTTGCCCCTAAAAACAAAGTCCATATCACTATTACAGCTTTCCATTTTGCCAATTTTATTAAGAATATGTATGGCTTAAAAACTTCTTAAGAGTTTTATTTTAAAATTAGCATAAATTTGAAGAATGTTTACTACATTTCTAAATATTTGTTTTTAATTTTAACTTCAACTATATTTTTTATCCAATTTTCTTTTTCAGAGAAATATTTCGTTTAGTAGACTAAAGCTACTTTTCTGTTACTCAGTATGATCATATTTTTCCTTTCTTTCTAAAAAAGCAATTTTTATAGTTTTGGGGCTTTTTAGGCAATCAGGCCACCTTGGTCATGAATAGGTAATTTCTGCCAGTGTGTATCCGCTCTCTACTATGTACAGTGCAGAAGTACCCTAGTTGTATAGACCTTTACACAGGAATATTCCGTTTTCTCTTCCACCTGCAGAGAGAGAAGGTGGCTGATATCCTGAGAAATTCTATAATTTTCCTAGTGTCTCCAAAAATGTATGGTTTTTGCGTTAAATCTTTATATTTCTTTACTGATGTTAGGAAATGTTGATATTCCTAACGAAAATGGGCTAGTAATCACTACCACAGTAAACAGGGAAAATGAGCTGTGAACAGATATAACTTTGCGTAGCAGCCCAGGCTTCACATGAAATTGTAAACCAAACGCACACAACCAAAAATAAACCCCAGTCTCTAGTAATTTTAAATTTCAGCTACAACTCTATTCACAAATTTTCTGTGATTTTTCTTTGTGTCTGACGATTAACTGAGCGACGGTCAGGGATGATTGGCAGGTGTAACAATTCAAATGAAAATGTTTCATAAATTCCACGTACACTTCTCTTGATAAACCATTTTGATGAGTGAGTAAACAAAATGCTTCTATTGTTATACAGAAATCTCTGTACCTTGTACATATTTGATCATTCGTGCATCAATGGCATTTTGTAGGCAGGTTCATTCACCAAACTTACTCCTGGTTGTCGGAAAAGTAATAGCAAAATCTCAAAGTCTGGATAAGGTGAATTATTCAAATCAGTCTATGGCCTTATAAGTCAAATTATAACTATGCAGCGCCCGCTTAGTCTGGTGAAATAGAAACACTGCTATGAAAATTACACTTTTTTTCTTTGAATGGCACTAACAATAATGATTTCATCTTTATATTTCTAGTTTGGACTCAAACCATAAAGTGTCAGAATTCAAAAAGTAAAATAATTATAGTAAGAAAATAGCCAAATTTTATTTAGTTTTCTTGTTTCATTCAAATTCAGAATTGCTACTTAACAATGACAATATTTTCAATAAAACTTTACATTTTGAATGTCTGTCTATAGTTCATCTATAAGAATGGTGCTAATAAATAAAAACTATAATAAGTACTATTCATTTGACTTTCATAAGAATAGAGGTAAATCATTACAGATCGCAAATGACAGAGGAGAAAATTGGGGTGCCCACAAGTTAAGTCAGGTGGCAGGCTCACACAGGAAATAAATAGTGGCTAAGCTAGTATAAAAACATCAATCTTCTGACCTCTAATGCAGGGCTTTCCACAACTGCGGTATGATTAATCAATACCAGGAAGCGAACTAAGTATCAAGAAAGATCGTCCATTTGTATCAGTCTTTCCTTTATGTGGTCGGAATCTAAAATACCAAGAACATAAGGAATCAAAAGTTGGAAGCTTTGCCTATTTTAGTGACTATTGAACAATCTTTTCTTTATTATTATCGGGAGATTTGATGATAAACACAGACATTTACTAAGCCCAAATTTGTGAACTACTTTGTAGATATTTTGCTAACACGTGGAAAATAAGTTCTTTCTCTTAGCAACTTATTTAGGTTGTCTTTTATTTTTACACTAAGAGCACTCAGATATGCTCTGAAATATGTATTGCCTTATGGATTGCAGTTGGCAGAGGCTGTTAGTGTTAAAGATTCACACATTTCAAGTAAGATTGGATACATTTATATTTGTGTCAGGGAAGGAAAAAAAGGAATCTAAGAACTTAAATGTAATCCAAAGGCAGAATCGTGGCGTTTGGCCCAACAGATAGCAGCATCGTTCCCTGTTGAGGTTCTTTTTTTCTAAAGCTTAGTTTTCCAACCAAAGTTTTGGCAAGCAAAAGTTCTTTTTTGTGTGTTGGATATATTCTACTTTAACATCTTTGACTTCAGAAAATATAGTCATGGAGATCAAGCAATTTAAATCTAAGGTGGGAGAAGGCATTTAGTAGAGAAGCAAGCATTCCCTCAGTGCTGTTGGTATTCAGAATGCATCTTCTTTTGCAGTTTACTCAAATAATTTCTCCAGGATGTGGGAACTTCCTTTGCATCCAGCTTTGCTTTAGATATGACATCATATCAACAGTGACACGACTTGTTTACAAGAGGGTGGTATAAACAGCAAATGTTCATCCTTAAAACAGCTTTCTTGTTGAACTTCAACAGAAAAAAGGAGAATAAATGTAGAAGGAAGAGCAGAAGGAGATAATATTTAACGTGTAGAGTAAAACCTAAGGCAGAGGAGAAAGTACCAGATGATGTCTTCATGTATTTGCTTTATAAAAATGATTATTCTTTTTCATATCTAATGAAGGATCTTCAAATTGTAGATGGTCTTCAATGTGGAAGGTTATATGCGGCCTATTATAGTGTGCCTTAATATTTCAACATATGACCTGGTTTGAAATTAGCTAAATGCAAGAAAGAACCTGTAACAAGGGAAGAGAGAAAGATAGAGAATATGAGCACCGAATACCTGCTCCAACCTGACTTAGTCAATTTTCTGATCTAGAATGTTGTAACAGTCACTCTGAAGGAATTCTAGTTATAGCAAAGCCCCTCCCATCTTTTTGATCTTGTCTTAACCTTATTTCTTTTTCCATAAATAAGGATGGTTTACATAACACATTTCAGATCGTACCTGACCATGTTGCAAAATATTAGTTTGCTTCTTGCATGAGAAATATTATTTAGAACCAAGTAAAAATAAAATAAGCTAAATTTTAACCCTTTGAAACATCATATGGATTATGATTGCTAACTTTACTCTGGTGTTGATTAAAGATCTAAATGATTATGATCCCTAGACGTGGGAAGCCTTAGGAGTATCTACTGGAACACCATGTTCTGGAGGAAGAGGGCTCTGCCAGAGCTTGCTGGACTTCAGTCCATAACAGAAAGTTATCTGGGTAAATGGAGTGACTATTGTGGATACAGTGCCATGGCTTTTGCAGTCCGGTTTCTTCCAGGTTTCTTGGGAGATGTACTTGGGCTTTGTGAAATTGTGGAGTAATTGAAGGTGTATAGTACATGATTTTTGTCGTTAACACTTGAACTTGAACCCCGGCACTGTCGGTTACTAGCTGGCAGGTGGCCTTGCACAAGTAATTCAACCTCTCTGAATCTCTATTTCCTGATCTATAACACTAGGCTAGTATTGCCTCCTTTATAGGAATGTTTTAATATTAGATAATGCATTAAAGATACTTTAGATACTATTAATTCCAAGCCAAATGCCAGTTGTCATTGTTGTGTGGAATGAGTCATAGAGGTTTCCTCAGCATTCTTCTCAAAGCCTGGTCCCTACATTCCAGCTAAAAGTTCCTTGAAGATAAGGACCAGATTCTGAAATCCTGTTGTGTTTTTTATAGTACGGAATATACGCATATTGGGATTTCAGATTTGGATTGCTTCTTGGTATCAAGTATCCAGATTCCTTGGAGTCAGTAAGACAGAGAAAAAACAAGAGTGATTGTGTTATTATATGTGTCATTGGTCATGTTTTTCCTTTTAAACATTTATGGAGTCTCTAATATGTACAAGGCCTCAGGCTAGACACTGTAGGTTATGTAAGGATAAATATGGACTCCTTTCCCTAATAAATACAACCTAGAAGAAGAAATATATATATTTCTAGTGGAGGGAGTTAACATGTAAGGCAGAATAAATAAATGAATTAAGTGCTAAATAGATGAACAAGACACATATTGTAAGAAATCAGCAGGAGGAGTGATTACTTTGATAACATGAAAGAAGAGGGTAAATGTCAGGAAAAGATGGTGAAATAGGTAGGACCCAGGTAGGACTGTAATAGCTTGAGAGATAAAAACGCAGATAGGAAAATGTACAGCATGCCCAAGGGCAGGGATCCATAACTATCATTGGGTTTGTGTAAGGAACTATTAGTAGATAGGTGAGGGATGCTAAAATATAGAGTGAGAAATCCTTCATAAATCTTTTTTTTCTCTTAGCCTTATTTCTAGATATTGATGAAGATGTTTTGGGGAAATTCCAACTTAAGTACATGTGAACAAATGAATAACTAATTTTTATTAAAAAAAAAGAGCTATGGACTAATTTTACTCAGTGTATAGTAACAAATGTTATGTTTCCATTTTGATTTAAAATGATGAGGATGATGGCTAAAAATAAAATGAACCAAGTTTTATGCATGTTGCATTTTAACAAGTTGGATGTCTCATTGGAATGCACTGCCTTCTTGCTCCACATTTATTTTTGGAATTTAATAAGGCGCCTGTCATATCTGCCTCAAGGCTAAAAAACATCATGGGGGAAAAATCCAAAGTACTGTCATGTTTGAGTGACATGGAGCCAATTTTATTTTATTTCCGTTTCATGGAGGGGTGGCTGAAATTAGCCGGCCTCCCTTCTGAAAAGGCTTTGCTATACCATCTGCTCTAAAGGCCTTGTGTTGGTTAACTGGTAATGACATTGCCCAGTGACATTTGTCAGGTGGATTTGACTCAGAAAACCAGTAAAAGATTTTCATTAAAAAATTAACTCTGTGCATTTTACTGCAAAGCTCATTCTCATGATAGATTCTGGTACAGTGCCACACATCTCCAGAAGTGGGTCTCATTACCTGAGAAACTTGGGAAGGTAATAGCTTCTTTATTTCTTCTTTGTGCTCCCAGAGCACATAATTAACATACTAACTCATTTAGCTCAATTCTCCATAGGACAAGGCTGTGTGAATACAATGGAGACTTCAGAGAAACTGTGGCAAACAAGTATGGTTTCTGATTCATCCAGGGTGAGGGAAAACCTCTGCCGTTTACTGCTTCTTTCTTTTGAGTAGATGTTTACTACAATGTGACTTTAAAAAATAGAACCATACTATGTTAGGATTTAAATGGAATCATAATATTTTAAAGAATTTCAATAATACCAGGAATCACGGAATGATCTTGCTATTGCTGAGTTATTTACAAAATTGGAAATCATGGTTGACTGAAGGATCTGTCTGAGGCATAAAAATAAACTGTGTACTATTCAATAGGTGTGCTGTTGGAATAACAGGGATAAGCGCTTCAAATTTTTATGCTAATTAAATCAGAGTTTAGGTCCACTTTTTTAGTAGTGACTATGGGGAATATGTTAGTTAAATAATATGAACTTAAAACATATAAACAGAGTACTGTTCTGTCAAATAATATGTATGAACAAAGTCAATGATTTGTAGCTAGACAGCTCTTCCTACCTTCATTATTTGGAATTTCCTACCTTTTGGGTAAAAGGAAAAGGAATAGCGACTCTGAACTAGTTTTTAGTGAGTTTGCGCCTTCTTGGGCACAGAGAGAAATCATGAGCTCTTCTCTAAATCCCAGAAGACCTGTGAGGTAGGATTGAGAATTGAGTTTGTCTTCAAACTATGGATTGTTTGTTGGGTGGGTAAGTAAGGGGCTAGGGTGCCACTGCAGGACAGTTTAACCCTGAGATTGTGCGGCTACACTCAATGTAATTCCAACTGTGTGGGTTGGATCAATCCTTAATTGCATAGAAGATAATCTAGTGGTAAGAGCAGGTCTAAGCCATTAGCTATCAAGCCACCAGGTAAGAAATAAATGTGAAATATGAGATAGCAAAATGAGCTCTGCCCCATGTCAAAGATGCTCCACACTTTAGCATTCTCAAGGAAACATGTATCATGAGATGTGAACTGTCTTTTGACATGCTGGCACTCAACGTTTTATTTTCCTTTCTGATTGGAACTCCAAGGCAATATTGTATAGATTCCCTAAAATATTCTGAAAGCTATCAAGAAAGCAATTTAGCATTTTTTTGGTAAACAATGAATTTAATGTAAATAAATGCCATTCCTTGGAGAGACTATACCTCTTGATTATAGCTTGACTTCATCTTATTTTACACAGGCTATCTCTTGGGGGCATAATTTTTCAAAGAAACAGAAAGCTTTATTGGCTGTTTGATTTAAATATTTATTTGGTTCCCCCAACACTTTATTCCTTAACTGGTCATTGACAACTGTTGCTGAAAGTGGAAGTTGGGTGGGGTGGACTATCTTCAATTTAATGAAAGATTTAATGTAAATTCTCCTGAAGAAAAGTAATGGGGCAACTTTTAAAATATTTCAATTTTAGTAAACAATTAAATTTCATATTTTAGTGGTTATCCACCAAGAGATGAATCATTCTGAACAGATCGAAGTCTTTAGTCCATGTCTCTAGTTGAAAAGTCCATGCTTGGGACTGCTTTTTTTAACTTAGATGTGTCACTAATGATATTGCCGTGGAATTGTGTAATGCTATTCCCATGAGCAGCTCGGAATAGCTCCCAAGCTTGCAGTCTAGTCTTTATTCCTGGAGCTAGCAAGAGGAGGTTGTCATGGAGTTAGGGGGGAAATAAGCAGACTCAATTTGTGTTTTAGGTGAGAGGATACTGTCTTTCTTCTGTAAAATTTTGGAATTAGGCTGTGCTACAAGGGCATTAGTCTGAGAGCTTAACACAGAGTATTCTACACATGGGGCTCGATTCAGTTTGTTGATAATGGTGAGACTAATTCCATATTCACATCCCAAACGTGAGATCAGTGGCCATCCTTCAGTTCTTCTCTCACAAACACAGGGACTTCTCTTTTTCTCTTCACAAAGAGTAATTTTGCCTACAACCAAGAATGGTGAGTGATACAATCATCTTCCTTGACAGAAAGGCACTATGCTGACTTTGCAAATGTTATATACTCGCTCTTTCTCTTTTGGGTTTTATTTATTTTTTCACCATTTCCCTTAGCATTTCAAAGCATCCAATTGATCTGAGGTTGAATCCCAGATCTGCTACTTACTAACCTAAGCAAGTAAAATTGCAGTGTTGAATTAGTAGAAACACTTCCTTAAATTTTTGTAGAAGAAAATTACTCCATAAAATGAGTTTGGGAGCTCATTTGAGTATAAGTATTTCTGGAGCTTGAGTCCACCAGTTTTATTCTTATAAGTGTTAAGGTTCTTAATTAGGTTTTTTTTTAGTTTGAATTTTTATTTCATTGAGAACTGAAAAAAAAATTTTGCTTGGTTACCTGGAAACCATCTTATGATAAAGTATTCTGCTGTGGCTTCTGGGTATATTATCATTATCTTTTTCTATTGCTTTCTTTCCAGATGATATTTCTTTTTGTATTTTATTTTATTTTATTTTATTTTTTGGTTAGGAAGATTGGCCCTGAGCTAACATCCACTGCCAGTCTTCCTCTCTTTTGTATGTGGGGTGCCACCACAGCATGGCTTGATGAGCAGTGCCTAGGTCTGCACCCAAGAGCTGAACCCATGAACCCTGGGCCACCAAAGCAGAGCATGCAAACATAACCTCTACACCACTGGTCAGGCTCCTCCAGATGATATTTCTTTAATGTTTGTGACCCAGAGAGAAATAATTAAAGCTTCATACATATATGAAGCACTAGTGAAAGCAAAGACTATAAGATGGTATAGCATGCTGTCAGAACAAAGCTTTTCCAGGCACTTGAATAGAAAAGGATGGTTGGTCTTCATATGGTACCTGACAGTCAGCCTTATCTTCATATTGCAAGTGTTATTTAGTTTTGGCAGAATAATACCAATCCATCACATTAAAATGAGGATGTTAATCTAAATTTTAGAAATTGCATAGTTTTATATTTAAAAATTTTATAGTTGCCCAAGGACATAAACTTATGAAACCTAATTTTATGTTTATGAATTCGTATTTATATTTGTAATATAAAACAAATAATTATTGATAAATATTAGGAGACAGAGGGAATGTTTCTCGTTTTAAAAAAATGTCTTTTAAACTAATAAAATTTGAGAATACTTCCCGTATATTATGATGAGGATCATGACAATGATGATGACGATGATAATATCTAGGACCTATATCTATAACCACAAAAAAACTAAGAGCTGGCTGTAAAGTTACTAAGTGTTATATTTAATGGTTTTTTCCTGATTTTCCAAGTGTGAGCTTTATTTCAGGAATATTGCTTTTTTTTTTTTTTTTGCTGAGGAAGATTCGTCTTGACCTAACATCCACTGCCAATCTTCCTCTTTTTATATGTGAGCTGTCACCACAGCATGCCCACTGACAGGTGAATGATATGGGTCCACGTCGGGGAACCAAACCCAGGCCACCAAAGCAGAGTGCACTGAACTTAACCACTAGGCCACTGGGGCTAGCCCAAGGAATCCTGCTTTTAAGGAAGTCTTCCAAAGAAATTTTTCTATAGAAACACGGAAAAACTCTGTTGTATCATACAACACTAATAGTATTCATGCTGGAAGTCAGATTATAGCCCTAAAATGTTGCTATTATATAAAACAGTCATAAGTAAAAATGACTAGCTTACTTCAAAACTACTGTGCTTCAGAGTCACATATTAATTTTAGATGTAGAAAGGCCTAGAACTGAATTCTGTCTTTGCTTTTGATTGATACACTTTGTAATCTTGGTCACGTTATTTAACTCAGGTCATTTTGAGTCTCTTCCTCTGTAAAACTAAGGCCGACAGGCTACTTGGAAGATCACTTGGAGCATTCTGTCTGGTAAGTGTCGAAGGTCCCAGACTGGGCTGTTCCATGTTGGGCTTTCACTCACTGTTCAGCCTCCTCCCATTCTGCCTCTATCATTCCACAGGTGGAAGTGCCTTCTCCCTTTCCCTTCAATATCTTATCTCCCGTACACCTCCTGCTGGAGGCACGGCAGAGCTGGGCACCATATGCCTAAGAGCAGTGTATCTCAGAGAGCAATCTGCCGTCACCTTAGCAGAGGGTCTTACTTTTCAGGTTTAAACATTTTTTTTAATCCCTTCTTAAAAACTAAATTAGTCAAACTAGTCAAAGTGCAATCTGTGCGCCATGACTGAGCTCTGCACATAACGTAGCATCTAAGGCAGTCACAACTCTTTTCCTTCAGACTCAAACATTAAAGTGTTAACTGACTGGCATAGGTGGTCTCTTTGATATTGTCCACATTGCAATCCTCTTACTTACTTTGTGATACACCTGGATTATGTCTTAATTACTACTGAGTGGTGACATCTTTCAGTGTTTGCTTTTTTGCAGCTGTGATTCATAAGCAAGGAGAGACCATTCTTTCTTTAAAAAAAAAATTGAAATTAAGAAAAATACCTGGTGCTGAATATGGTGACCCAGAATGACAAAGGTGTGCATGGCTCGTTTATAAATCACTTCTTTCATTTTAAATGCTACTTGATTCTTTCGAAAGAACAAACATTTTACATCTTCTTTTTAACTGAGGAATAAATAGAAAGTTTTCATAAATGAATTCTAACTGGTTACCTGTTTAGAAAAGTTGAATTACTCTATTTGACAAAACAACATTAAATTATTTTTTATGGCTAGTTATATTAACCTTCAATTTATGTTGCTTTGAAAAATGTATGGGTGCACTGAAGTTGGCCTTACAGATGTGTGTGGAGCATTTTAAGATCCAATTTAAAGACAACTAGGAAATGTTGCAAACAAATTTCTGAGAAGTAAGCACTGGCTAGGAGTTCTCAGCTGGCCTGTGTATTTCTGGTTTTTCCAGGTGGCCAACAGATGCTTCTATTTGGTTTTGTAAAGAGTGGACTACCTCTGAAGTACCCAATTTCAACAGTAAATTTTTGATTTTAAAAAGAATTTTGGAAAGATAATTGTGGTTCCTAGGAGACTTTTTTAAAAGGTGAATTTAGAAATTCGCAGTAAAAATATATACAAGCCAAAGAAGTATGTCTATAAGTTACGTCAAGTATTTAAATATGCCTATGTGGAAGGGGTATTTAAATTAAACTGAGTGGAGAAAAACGATTTCTCTAGAAGTTATTCATATAAAGGGCTATGTGACATAAACTTCAGGGATAAATTTAATATTCATTGAATGGCTCCATTCTAAAAAAATAATCTACTTAAATTTTGTCTTTTTAAAAATTTAATCTAGTATTATCAAAGATATTACAAGATGTGTGTCTTGATGTGAAATCAAGTTTTCCCCAGGTAGGAAGAATCAAAATCTAGTTGGGCAATGAAAATCATACAATGTGATCAGTGGGCCTGGACAAGTTCAAAATGATGGAAGATCAGATTTTTTTTTTCTTTTGTGGCCACTGAGAAATGACAGCATATCTCAGCAGCAAGGCAACGGCATATTCTTTCATTCTAAATATTTGAGTTATTTCCAGTAGAAGATTGAGGTTTTCATAGACACAGATGTGGATTCTAAGCTCTAGACACAGATACAGTAAACTAGAAACAGTGGTAAAGAAATGACCTAGAGAGCCAGTCCTGTCTAGTAGTTAAAATTTTGCACTCACCACTTTGGTGGCCCAGGTTCATGTCCTGGTCGCAGAACCACTCAGCCCATCTGTTAGTAGCCATGCTGTGGTGGTGGCTCACATAGAAGAACTAAAAGGACTTACAGCTAGGATGTACAACCATGCACTGGGGCTTTGGGGAGACAAAAAAATGACCTAGAACCATGAATGTAAGTTAACAGGAGCTGACCCCAGGGCAGAGTGGTTAAGGTCACATGCTCTGCTTCAGCAGCCTGGGGTTCTCCAGTTTGGATCCTAGTTGCAGGCCTACGCACTGCTCATCAAGCCGTGCTATGGTGGCATCCCACACAGAAGAACTAGAATGACTTACAACTAGGATAAACAACTATGTACTGAGGCTTTGAGGAGGACAAAAAAAAAAAGAGGAAGGTTGGCAACAGATGTTAGCTCAGGGCTGATGTTGAAGTTGAACTTTCCAGAACTTTTAGAAAAGAGGAGAGAATTGCTGTACTTTGTAAAGTTTGGTTTTCATGTTTGTTTTTATTCTCAATAATCTTTTTGTTAGTTGCCAATTTAGACTGAGAAATTGAAGCACTTCTGGTATAACATTTGTCAAAGGCCTACTCTGCCCTTAATTCCTTATTGAACCAGCATTTCCATTTGACAGAAGAGGAAAGCAAGGGGCAGAGGGTTAAGTGTCTTGCTCAAAGTCACCCAGCAAAACAGTGGCAGAATAGGAACAAGGTCTCAGATCATCCGACCCGAGGTCTAATGATCTTTCCATTAAACTTCGATTGCCATTTTGTGCATATTAGTGGCAGGCTACTATATCTTTTCCTAGAGAGAAAAATACACTGAATTGCAAAGTTTAAACTGTGCTGTTAAAGGGAGAACCAGAGAAGGTGAGACTTCTCACTGAGATCCCAAATATCCAGGGAGGTAGAATTTAGATGAACACTGGGGAGATTGGATATTCTTTTGATAATAGAAACATAGAAATGTGATATTAATCAGAGAAATATGAATTGGGAACCCTTTTTGGGGGTTTTGAAGTCAAATTAAGTTAGATGAGTGTAAAGTAGAGAAAGCCTTTCTCAAGGAGCCTGTAAATTTAAAGAAAAGTATTGGCAAAGTGAAAATTTGCAGGAATTAATAAAACAAACCTAGCGTAAAGTTTTCTATGTTTTAAAAACAATTCACCTAGTGAGTAAATGTAGTATAGACAATGAGTTTTAAGCCTCATTCATTGGAGTTTCTAACCATGTGACCACAAATCTCTACTGCCACCTCGTGGTTGTATGTATATATCAGAGACAGGCTCCAGTGAGGAATATTAACCTTTGAAATGCTGAGAAGTACAGTACAAGAGGTCTGGTGGTAGATAAACTGTTTCTGAACTCAGAAACCAAATAGTTCAGGGGAACACGATATACTTCTAGAGTTTACTAGCCAACTCTTACTATAGCAATTCAAGAACCCCGTAGGTTTGGAGCACAAAGCTAATTCACAGACATCACAGGATGAAAGCCATGAGCAAGAATAGGAACTAAATTTCACTTCAGATTCTTTTGTGTTCATGGTAGAAGACATTCTCTTCTTAAGCAGATCCTAAACACCAACACAATTTTCATCTGAAAAATACATTTTAATTTATTCTGTAGAAAGCAATGAGAAAACAGTCTTGCCAACGGAAATTCTGTTGGTGTGTGAGAATGGAAGGCTTCCAGTTGCTTCTTCACATTTAGCTACATTCTCAGAACTGACCAATGGTGTTTCTGTCTGGAAGTTGAGTAGTTACTGCAGATTGTAAACCAGCTGTACTGTCAGCCCTGAGCTGGGTCTAAATTAGCACATCAAAAAATATCGGATTCTAAAATGATCAGTTATTGAAGCTCTGTATGTGATAGTTAATGTGTCTATAAAACTCATTAACCCAGTGAAGCTACCTAATAGTCAACAGTTGATCAAAAATTTTGTCTGTCTTTAGATAATTTCTCTTTAGTTGCCAAGGATCTTCCTGTTTTAATGCCAGTGGCAGAAATGGGATTAATAGATCAAAACAGTACAGATGACAACAAAAACAAATCTAAAATTCTACTTTATCATCCTAGAAATATTTAAAAACTTCAAAACTTGTATTATCACTTATTGTATATTTTATAATGTTTAAGAATGTTTGTAATATATCTTTGCACTAAAAAAAGTCTGTACCAATGACAAGTTATGTGATTTGGGAAAGTTATTTAACCTCTTTCCTTATATGCGTGACGAAGATAACATCAACATTATAAAGAACAAACAGAAGTCATAGAAGTAAAATGCCTAGTGTGCTTCTCCGGAAGAGTGTGTGTGTGTCTGTGTGAAAAAAATGTAAAAATTCTCTATTTATTCAACATAAACATCTTGAGGTCTCATATATTTTTTTAACTTTAAGATGGTGGGAGGCTTAAGCATTAATACAAAAAACTGGTGCAAAGTATTTTATTTGTGGAGAATATTGATGCAGAAAGGAGTAAGGAGGAATAAGCTTGTCCCAAGAGAGCTTTTTGCTAAGAGCAGAGTATGAAACCAAGCTTGCAAGGAACACCCAAACAAACAAACCCTGCCAGTGTCTCAGGAAGCCAGCCAGCTTGCCTCAGTAATTTTCACTGTGCACCAGTGATTTCTCAGGCAATTTTTAGAGCCTTTTTGAAATTGGTCTCTGAATTATGCTCTAATATAGCTCTGCTAATGAAAGCCCTCCTAGAATACAACCTCATTAGCTCTCACTTTTTTTTGCTAATCCACAAATTCTATCCTTCTTGGTGGACACCTGGTGGTCCCCCTCCCCTCTCCATATCTCAGCAGAGATGTAATTGCCAAGGAGTGGAGCGAGGTTTCATATTACCTAGACGTGTGGCTTATACAAACTCTTCCATGAGATTGTCTGTTGTCAATAATTAAGAGCTATCAAAACACTTGGCTAATTTACACTTGATAATCTGAAATGAGGGTCCCTGTGATCACCAGCTTCTGTTTTATTATTTAAATACACATAGTGCACAAAGCAGACTGAGCCCTCAGCAAGCCAGATCAGGGAAAAGATTGGCTTTTCAGCAAACAGGATGTAGCCCAAAGGTTAGGACGAGGCAGAACAAACACAGCCCAGTGAATGGTCTTTATTGCTGAGGAGCTGCCCAGAGCAGGTGGGATTTGAGAAGCTCTTTTGAACGCTGAGATGACGGGACCTGGCAAGATTTAATTGGCAAGCTGTTGTAGTCAAAGGCAGAGACCATGAAAATGGGCATGCATTTTGGATTTGAGTAGAGAACCAGAGCAGTATTTCAAAAGGAATGATTCTTGGAAATAATAGGAAATCGCTATATATTGACTGAAAGAAATAAAAAGTGTTAACTTTTAGAAAATGCAAACTCTCAGTAAAAAATAAAGACAGACAATGTAGTCTGTATGTAAACAGTGAAAAACATTTGGTGAAAAAACAGTTCAACTTGCATTTTCAGCAACATTACCTTAGCCTGGGGTTGTCTACCTAACGAATCTGATTATTTGGACAGAATTTAGGGCTTTTATGATTTTCCTAATTCCAGTTTATGAGATGAGAGATCAGTGGTGTAACTGAAGATGTTTGTTACCAGTATTTTCAGATTATTTTATGGGTTACGACACATGGTACATACTGAGGGAAAACAATTTGGATAAATTGTTTTATACATAAACAATAAAAATTGTTTTATACATATGGTGTAAATCCCATAAAATTTTTTTGGTAGTAAGTCAGGATATATTATTTGAATCTATCTCATAAGTAAAATGCTTTCTTATAATGCCATTTAAGCATTTCTTTAGCTAACATGCTTTGAGTGAAATCTGGGACAAAATAATGTGTATTAAACTCTGCTAGAGAGTAAGAGTGTGACAGAAGGTGTGATTTTTGATGAGACGCATTTCCTGGGTTTGAAATAATGTGCCAGCATGTCCGAGGGAGGCCGATGTCCTATGGAAAGTGTGTATAGGAGATTGGAAAGGCAGGTAAGTTCAGATTCACTTATATGGATTTCAAGTGAAAGTGCCGCTGGAAATTTTAGGTCAGCCCTACAGTTAGAATCAGGATTACCGTTAGTTTAAGTTCTAACCAAAATAATTAGAAAATATGCTAATATTAGCTTAGTGAGCAGGGAGAACGTGGGTCCTGTGGAAGTCCAAGTCTTTGTTACTTTTTACCTAGTCATATGTTTTCCTCAGTTTTCTTAACCTTAGAATTTGAGAGATTATACTCATTTTCTTCAGAGAAGGAGATCATTTTAAAAGTCCAAGTAAGAGTTTCAAGTTTCAGTACTCTCCTTTGCTGGACTGCCCATGAGTCTCTTCACTAAAATCGTACCTCTCCATCATCATCCAGCATACGTGCCTTCTCAATGACCTTCTGGCTGTAAATAAGCTAGAGTTCACTTCTCAACTCCCTAAGTATCATTCTTTGGGAATTTATTCCTTTTTATCCATGTATAGATATTTGTGTACTTATAAATCTCCACAATCAGGTTGGTCTGAGGACAAAATTTGTTTTAACTCATGGGTGCTTTGCAAACCCCCTCTGTGTCTGGCCGCTGCTGGCCGGTCAACCTTTCTTTCTTTCCATATTCTCCTTCCGTTTTACATTCCAGCTCTGCTAAACAATTGGTTGAGCTCTGCACACTCAGTTCTCTTTTCTTGGGTTGTTCTTTCTCTGCATGTTCCCTTGGCTAATTCCTTCTCAGCCTTCAGTTCTTAGCTGAAGGCTCCCTTCCTTTGCAAACCCCTCCCTGATACTCTCCTCATATTCATGTACAACTTAATGACCCTGCTCTGTATTCTCAGAAAATTATCTTCTGTGGTCATGGTTAGTATTTCACACTCTTGTTTTTGCTTGTTTTCTTGTCTGTCCCCTTATGCAGAATTTCCTCTCTCCTTGCAATGAGAATCAATCATATAGCATGTGGTCAGTGTTCAGTAAGTATCAGGGGACAGATGCATGGAAGCATCATGAGAGTTGGGAGGTATTTTGTTTGTTTGTTTGTTTTTGAAAAAGACTAGCCCTGAGCTAACATCCATGCCCATCTTCTTCTACTTTATATGTGGGATGCCTGCCACAGCATGGCTTGAAATCCAAACCAGCAAACCCCCGGCCGGCAAAGTGGAACATGCAAACTTAACCACTGTGCTACCAGGCCGGCCTCGGGATTTGTTTTTTTGTGTGTCTCTGTATCCTTGGTGCTTGAAACAGCGCCTGGTCCATCGTAAATCTTCAATAAAATAGTTGCATGAATAAACGAATAAATGAATGGAAATACTGTGCATTATAAAAATCAAACAATTGGATACTAAGAGGTTGTATCATAAATGATAATTATAGCTGAATAGAAGTACTAAGAATTTAAATGATGACAGAAAGATAGATGGGAGTAAGTGGAGCTTAATATTTGGAAGAGGGCAAATTAAAGAGCAGAAACGAAAAGGGATGATTGCATACTAGCGGCTGCTCTTTGCCAAATAAGCCCTTATTTGCTGAAAGTTTACCTTAGCATTTCAGCAGCTGACAATAATAAAAGGAGTAAGAGATATGAAAAATTACATGCCATTTCACAGTCACTTCTGTGCTTTGTCTGTTTGCTCCATTGTGATGGTTCAGATGGTTCCATTTGACCCCAACCTCTAGCTGTTCCAAGCTCAGAACCAATATTTATTGCCACATATGGGCTACGCATGGCAGCTGCAAAATCCAGATGCCAAGCTTTGGAATGTATTTTTACAGCGGCACCATCTGGGGCTCTGGCCAGCCTTCTTTATTGTCTCTTGAATGTTTACACTAATAGCTTTGCTGGGCCATGGCACTACCTGTGGGACATGCTGAGGGTCAGGCCGTTTATGAGATCCTCTTGTCATTCTGGTTAGAATTTCCCTTTAAACGACTCTCACACGCTATCAACTTATTCCTCTTAATGTATCTGCAATGTCCTACAGAAGTAATAAAACAGGTGGTCATTGAGACTCGGAAAAAAGAGGACTATTTTCACAGCACTGGGTTGGGATGGCCTTTGTGGATCCTCAGCTGCCCATTTGTGAATTTGGGGAAAAATGTGAATAGTCTTCTGATTTATTGAATGTATTATTTAATACGTTTGTCATTGAAATGGAAGGCATACCTTATGACAGCCCTTTATCCAACTTATTGAAATAGCATATTGATCTCTAATTGAGGTGATAATGCTCCACAGCACAAGTAAACAGTATTTTAATTCCTGCAAAATTGAAAAAAAGGGTTATTTCTCAGCAATCAATGGACTAAGTTGTTTGAAGATTCACTTGGATAAAATGACTATTCGTGAACCTTAGAATGATGATTTAAGAAATTTCTCGAAGGTGAAGCAAATTGATTCAATATTTTGAATTGCAATAAACCCATCATTTTAAATGAAGCAATGCAGTGCAAAAAAGATTCAGCTCAAACAGTAACTTAGTGTGTTATATCCAGCAAGAGGGATTGGCTCTGGGAATTTAAATGACTTACCCAAGGTCACACAGGCCATAGATGCAGAATGGAAGTGAAGATGAGGTTTGTACAATTATTTGATGACAGTAGGACTGACAGGAGAGTCAATCACGATAATCGAGTGCCTGAAATGATGAAATGACCTAATAATTGTGCAGTGTCCCCTTCACTTTCATTGCTCTGATGCTTGTGCTGCCCCGGTGAGTAACCTCACCTTTTGGTGGGTACCTTTGAGGGTAGAGGATGTGGAGCAAGGCCACAGCCAGACCGGGAACAGGAAGCAAACTGCCTTGGTTTGACCTCTTTGAAACCTCTTCCTGGTAGCTGGGCTTCATGCGAACTTCACTGAGAAGGTGCCAGCCCCAAATTAGTGATGAAATGAGGCACTCCCAGGCTCATGGCTTCTAATCGGCCTGTCACACATCTCAGGAGATATTTCAGTGTGAAGAGAGCATATAGGAAAGCAATTCAGTAGGAGATCTGCCTCTGCTTTCTGTGTGTGCAGTTGAGACGAGGTGTTTCATTTTAAATAAAGCCGGGTGGGAAGACAGACAGGACTCTCATGCATGCCTGTACCCAAGTGGCAGATGTGTGCTTGGAGAACGCACAGGAGGTTCGAGAGCAGCCTTACAAGTTACGTAGCCACTTAAGAAAACAGCGATGATTAGATTCAAAGGAAGGATGATATTCTCTCCAAAGACACTTTAAATAGGAATGAGCTGTTAAAGCTTTTCTGTAGACTGAGAATAGACCTTTTTAAGTGATGTTTAGTCTTGGAAAGAACAAGACATATTGCTGCGCTGTGTTGTCAGTTCTCCAAGGAAATGGCTTAAAAGGGAGCTTTTATGGTTGTTTAATCCTTTGTTCTGGAGAATCTGTGCTTTTATATAGAAGAATATATCTTATTCAAAAATGATGACACTATTACTATTCATATATCAGCAGTAAAACAACAAGATAACAGACATATATGCTCATATATGCATGGGTGTGTGCATATTATTTTAATTGATTCATTACCTCAGTTGGAAGAAAGTCAGTACAACTATGGCAAAACTTCTGGTGGTTCTGTTGTGGAAGGATCGCATTTCAGATTTCGTCTTTGTGTGAATGAGATGGTAGAAAAGTTTATAGTACTCTGAAATACCCTTGCACTGATGGACACATTCTCAGGCCTGCTGAAAAATAGTGCTTAAAGCTGCTCACCCAGTAATTTTCAGCACTTCAATTTTGTACATTCTTTTTCTTGGTGGAAAATAAATATTTCATAAAACTATTATGGTTGGAAACAAATACATCACCAAATCCATTATTTCATACAGTAGTTAGAGGATATCTTTAAGATGAAGCTCAAGCAAACAGATATTCTCAAGTGAAGCAGGAGATTATATGTGGTAGATAGTGTCCAATGATTGAAAAACACATCAGAGGATGCTACCGTTTTGTCGTTGTTTTGAAATGGAAAAATGGCAACATTGTGATGCTTAAATTGCTAAAGATATACAAGAGGTGAAAAAGCAGTGAGTTAAATGATCAGTTGGAACCAGGTTTTTATTGCACAAAGTACTCACAAAAGAGTGCTTGTGCTGATAAGCGTACTGGGAGTTGTGCATTCATGACAAGAGAGCATTCTCTCCATAAAAGTCTTTGGATGGACCTTGGTTATATATCCTTGTAGCTCATAGATTACTAGTGAAGAAACCCTTGGGAGTTCTTCTGAAGGGGCTGGCTTCAAGTTGAACTTGTAAGTGGAGAGTAAGCATACCTCTCTTAGACACACACACAAAATCCAAATAAATATAACAAAAAAACTCCCTAGAAAAAGCATTAAAAATATCTCTAAAAGCTACTTGAGAAGTCAGGCATATGTTAACCATTGTCATTTAGCATCATAAATTGGAGTTGGAATATCATAAAAAGGCAAGTGATTACAGTAAATCCTCGAGAGAGCAGATGCTGCTGCTGCTGATGATGAAGAATGTGATGATTGTGATGATGAAGATGATAGCTAACCTTGCTACGAACCAAGTGCTACTCTCAATACTTGAGTTATTAATTCATTTAATCCTCTCAACAGTTCTATATTATCCCCGTCTTATAACTGAAAAGCCCAAGGCACAAGGCTTAAATCGATGCTCCAAGACCACACAGTTACTAAATGGAAGATTCTATTTTCTGTCCTGTAGTGGATCTCAGTGGAACAAGTTGCAAAATGATTTGTAGGGTCATCTGATCAAGTATGGAAATTTAAAATTCTGAATTATGATAAAAGCAGAAAAAAACCTCATTCCCAAGAGAGGCGTGCCTTCTAAAATTAGAATTTCTAAAGTTTAAAATTTAGTGCTTATAACCAAAGGAAAGTACAACCATGATTTTCTTTTAAAAGAACTTCTTCTTTTTATCAAAGTAATGTAAGTAGTTATAATAACAGATATGTGTGTGTTTGTTTATAGATCCTGGTCTGGGTCTACACTGAAAGTTAAAAGATGCAGGAACAATTTCAGTTTTCAGCTTTATGACTGAATCCCTAACGTGGACTTTTTGATTAGTCAGTGTTGGTCAAATCTTTCTTCAGCTTCTTTTCACACCAAACCGATTTTGTAGCAACTGCCATTTCACATGAACTTCTAGAATTTTTTCCTTTCTACTTGTGTACATTTGGAGAAAGTTTGTAATTCCCATCCAGATTTATTTTGCTTTACTCATATTTATTCTCAGCTATCGGAGGAATGTTAACTTTACATTTTTATGATTTTCCCCCCATTTTCAAAAAAGCCCGATTCTGCTGGGAAGAGGATTCTTCAGTTTCTCAACTTGATCCTTCTAGAGGATTCAATGCTTTTTTGTTTTTGCCATGATCGTCCATCACCATTCACAGTCTTCTAGAATCACAGGTTTATACCATAGTTATTTCTGCTTTATAGTTGCACATACAGTAATACGAAGGCTTTTTTCTCTTTGTACCTTGAACACTCTGTGGTTCTTTGACAATTTTATGAGTCATTGTCTTATTTCTGACAAGTCTAAACAGAGAGCTGCCTTCCCAGGTAACTTTTAAATAAATTGATGGTGTAGTTAAGATATTTAACATTTTTAAAATTAAAATGGCATAGAAGACAGGCTTTTATATCAGGTATACCACTGCATAAAAATCTCTTGTTCCTGTTCCTTCGGAAGTACCTTGAACAATTAGAAAATTGTCTGGATTGATGATTTCCCATTTTACTACTTAAATACTGAATTTGGTCACTTAATCTGATGGAACTGGAGTAAGACATCATTAAAAAATTATTGTAACTCAAAAACCAATTTCTTCTAATGTGCTCCAAAAACTTCATTTATATTATCTGATTCATCTTTACATCCCTGTGACATAAAAGAAAGGCAGGCGTCTTGTTATCCCCATTTTCTCATTGAAGAATCTGAGAGTGTGAAATACAGCCACTTGCCTATGGTTCTACACTATGTCAGAGGTAGGAGGAGCAGAAGATGCTATGTTTGCTCACTGCCAATCCACCCTTCTTTCCATTAGTCCCTTCCTCCTTATTCCTGAAGGCCTGAAGGGGTAGGCCATTAGGGAATTGATCTTGTGTGTGTGTGACGGGAACATCTGTTTTAAAATTGGATGCCTTTTACAAGTTTATGTGCTTTGATATAATTTTAATAAGTGTATCATTGCTTGCTTTTCTTCATGAGAGATGATATAAAAGTGAAAAAATACACTTACAGAAATGAAATGAAAATAATAAATAAGGCCCTCTTCCATTTCCATTATCCTAAGTCATGCTCCTTGAGACTTCAATCTCAATATGATGTTAATAGAACCATTAGATATGATTCATACCATACATAAGACACTTCTATTGACAATTCCATCTTGACCAGGGGTCAGTGGATCCATTACAATGCAAATCTTACTGTATACTTTCCATCTAAATCAAAAGAATTTGGTCTTGTGTCCACTCTAATATGTTTTGTGAACTAGAGTCCAATCTCAGATGTGAAGTACACATCTGTGTTGCTCATACTAAATCATGCCTGTGTCTATTTGTTCTCAATTTAAAGGGTAATTAATTAAGCTTTGCATTGATAGACTACTTTGGAGTATTTAAAGAACTATATAGAATTTATGGGAATCCCAATTAGCCCTATTTATACATATCAAACCAAAAGATAAATCCCTTCATAGATATGTATCTCTTACATTTCTTTTTGTACATATAAAGCTATTTTACATGCTTTTGAAGAGATGGAGAATTAGGAAATTTTCCAAAAGGCTATCCAGAACCAGCCTTATAAAATAATGTAAGAACAAATTGATGTTCAAGCAGTTTTTCAAGTAAGCTGAAGAATATCTCATTAGTCACAGGCATTTCTTTAAATTCCTCTTTTTCTGCATTCTATGTATTTCTAAACTATTCAATCTTTGTTTCTTTTTCCCACTGATCTTGGGCCCCCCTCAGAATCCTTCTCCACTCAGTACTCCAGGCAGCATCTGACTTGAAACCTATCTTTGCTCTGCACAATCACTGAGTCTGTTCCTGGCCACATCGAAGCTTCAGAGCTATGCTAATCTCTGGTTAGCCCTTTTCTTATCTGCTGCTTTTCTCCTTGAACTGAGCTGCTGCTTCTCCCCATTTCTGCTGTCCCTGAGTGCATCCTACTATGGATGAGGTTCAAGTACCAAGAGTTGGTTGAACAGGATCACACGTTTGATCCTCCCCTAGGATTCCATGACTGCCCAGCCCCGCTGTGGATCTGATCCCATTGCTCTCCTCCATCTTCCTTTCTCCTTTCTTGGAAGGTTGGGTGGCGATGAGCTTGGGACCAGGCAGAACTGTCTATAAATCCCTGTTCTACCTCTTCTTACTGTGTGGTTTTGGGCAAATCTCAGTCCTGCCTTAATCCTCAGTTTTGTCATCTGTAAAATAGTGGTAATAATTACCCACATCAGAGGACTGTTGCAAGAATTAAATGAAGTGATCAATGTAAGGGTCACAATGCCTGGCTCAGAGTAGGCACGTGAACATTTTATTACCTTACTCTCTCTTCACTTTCGTTTTTATTGTTTACCACCAAATACCTTGCTTTTATGAAAAAAAGGTTGGCTTTTTAAGCATACCACTAGCCAATCACGTGGCTACAAACTGATGAACTTTTCCAATATTTGTTCTTTTCCGGAAATGTTCACTTGTTGGGTGCTCAGTACTGTATAACTTTTCATCTTTCAGATATAAAAGATATTCTCAGATTCAAAAAGCCTTAATTTTTTGTGCAAAAGCACTGAAATATAAAAGTTCAGAGATTATGCAATAAAACTGACAACTGTATTTACACAAAAAGCAACTTAGTTGAGACCTATTTTTTATGCTGTTTCAAATGTACCCAGGACTACCAGTTCCAAAGGTTCTCTTTACATATAAGTAGTAATCAAAAGAACTAGTTGCTTTAATGTTGACAACCTTAATTTGTAAATGGAAAACATCTAAAAACGCAAAGTACAATATTATAGAACCTTTTCATTAGCAAGCCAGCTGTTGGTCATCACAGAGAAACTCAGCTGAAAGAAATAAGATAAATTAATGTGTTGAAATGTTTCATCTTTCTGGGTTCAGTTTCTCCTAGTCATTCTGACCTGCTTCACCTGCATCTTAGTTGCTCTGTAGGACATAGTCCATCACTCTGGAAAAACAAAATGTGTATTTTAAAGAATTGGGGTTTTTATTAGTGGATTGGCCAGACTATGAGAGAAAATTCTAGTGTGGGGAAAAATGGGTTGCAGTATGGGGCCAATACAAGAATAAATAAAACAGTTTATTTGTAAGTGGGGCTGATCCCTCTTGCTCATGCATTAGTGCCTGGCTAGAGGAGAGTAGTAATTTATTGATGCAGATGGCTATGTAAAGTGCATGCAATTTGTGAGGGGGCTTGACCCTTGACTGATGGGCCATATGTTGTAAAGCCCTAGGGATGTCATTTGCCCCAGCTCTCTTCCTCTCACTGTCTCTGCACCTATGGTCCTTGTTCAATCACCACATATTGAACTATAGACTTACTAACTCCTTCAATAAATCTCCAAGTAATGGCTCACAAAGGCCATAACTTAACCCTTTCTACACAACAGAGCACATTATTTTGCATCATGATCACACTCAGTGAAATAAAAGATAAATATTATATGACCTACATAGAATGGGAAAGCAAGTTGTTGTAAAATGCCATTCCCTGCTGGGTATTTACTGTATTTGGATGTAGGAGAATTGCTTCGAGCTGGCTGAATTGTATCATTATTCTACCATGTTATAATGACAGCTTAGTTTTATAACATAATTCTTAAATACTGTTAATACACCACACCAGAGAAACTGTCAGTGCTTTTTAATTAGCTTCTTTTCTCTGGGTCTCCTTTTTTTTCTAATAAAATGTGGAACTTCTGCTCAATGAAAAATGCATGTATTTTAATTTCCACGTAGAAGCAAGTTTCGAAAAAAATATTAGGGCATTTGTATGGAATAATGGGGAGAAAGTGCAGTGTATGTTTGAATACTTAGTGTACTCCAATTTTTCCTCAGAGTCAATTCCAGCAGAAGGGCTTCATATCATAACAGTATTCTCAACCTCAGCTCTGGGATCTTCTCACAATGTAGGCTTTCTGAGTCCTAAATGCTGCCTGGAAAAAACCCGGTAACACTAAGACTAGAAAAAGTTGCTGCTTATGTATTGTGTTAATTTAAATTTTTTCCCATCAAACAGAGTAAAAGTGAAGAATTACTATTCAGTGACATTCTTATCGGTACAGTTTGCCTAATTTTAGAAAAGCCAGTCAGTTGACACAGGTTCAGGCCCATCACTTGGATAGGGAAGAGAACAAGTCTTCCCTAGAATGCTGAGAGAGCATCATTGCAGGCAGCCAGCAGACATCCTGTGCTAATCCAAAGGCTAAAGCAGCAGTTCATATTCACTCCCTTTCTCTTCTTTTGGGCATAGCTCTTGGCAGATTTGGCAACTGAGGAGAGGCCAGAGGTGTGTAAGAAGAATGAAAAGAGCTGCGTATCCTTGGCTGGACCTCTAGGTTTCCCCAGGGCATCGCCCATCTTTAGAAACAGTAGTAGAGATGAGTATATCTGGCTATATTTTGTGCTTGTAATAATAGGCTTCCCATGAAACAATTCATCTTCCAGATAGCTTGCTACTACAGTGTTCATGGTGTGTTACACAGTATGTTTTATGAAATAGTTTTGTCATATATTGGATAGGTATATAATATTTTCGTTTTCACCAGATTTGATTTCCTTTCCTTCATTGGTATAAAAAGAATGTTTTCATAATTTTCCTTCTTCTAACTAATGAATAGTTTTCTCACACCACAGTGAAAATCCAGAGCTCTGAGCCAATTAAAAGACAGATGACAGAAAAGTTCACTTACACATACACTACATGAAAATTTTTCATTTTTGAGTCACTAGTCTTATCAACATGGACAAGTGATGTAGAAAAAATATTAAAATATACAGAAAAGAAGTCTTTGTCTTCTGTCCTAAACCCAGTAGACTTAGAGCATACAATGCAGCCAGAAAGCAAATCAGCATAAATAAACCATGCATCCACAGTTGAATTTCAATAATTTAAACATAAATCCTTTAGGCTTTGATACGTCTTTTTTCCACATGGGCTTTCTTTTTGGATTTTGGCACTTCTAGCATTCATTTAGAATTCAGTTGTAAGTCACGAGTATATAGGGTGCCCAGAAAGAAAAACCTCTAATAAACAATCCCCTTTGAGCTTATTGTTCCATATTTTAAGGAATTCTGATGAAAATATGATTGGCAAGGGGTTTTCAAAGATAGGGGGTCAATATATCTGCCTATAAAAGGGACCAACATTTTAAAGCATAAATTGCCAACTTGCTTACATGTAGCAATGCACAAGGAATGATCATCCATAATATATATTTCCAAGATGAATAACGAGCAAGGATGAAGCACTGATATTCTGGTTCTCATGTGTTAGAAAAAGTCTTGATAGTTTTCAGAAAATGTGCCAGCAGAAGAGCTTTTCTCTGGCCTGGTGTGATTTCTCCTCTGATTATAACTTGGCAGCTAAAATTCATTGTGTATTTTAAAAATAAAACTACATTGCAAATTATATTAATTTTACTTTTTAAAAGCCCTCTAATTAAAATTTCCTCCTAACAATAAAAGGCACATGAAGCATTTCAAAATACAAAATTATGGTTGAAGTTGAATGTCAACCTTTAGAAAGTTGAATGTTTCAACTAGAGTTGGTACAAATGAAGATTAAGAAAATAGTTACTTTCGTTTATTCCATGTTTTATATCACCTTTCTTTTCCCAGCTCTTCACTTAGCTAAATAATGTAGTTGTATGTACTCCTTAGAAACAACCAACAGACTAACTTTTTCATTAAGAACATTCTAGAATGCACCAATCAATTAAACTTTCTCAGCTCAGATTAAAAAGACCTGTGACCACAACTAGAAGGACCCACAATTAAAATATACATCTATGTCCTGGGGGTGTTTGGGGAGGAAAAGCAGGGGAAAAAAAAAAAAAAGATTGGCAACAGTTGTTAGCTCAAGTGCCAATCTTTTGAAAAAAAGAAGGAGACCTGTGACTTGAGGCCGGCCCCATGCTCTGCTTCAGTGGCTGGGTTACGGTTCCTGGACGTGGACTTACACTACTCTTTGGTGGCCATGCTCTGGCAGGGACCCACATACAAAATAGAGGAAGATTGGCATGGATGTTAGCTCAGGGTGAATCTTCCTCAAGCAAAGAGAGGAAGAATGGCAACAGATGTCAGCTCAGGGCGAATCTTCCTCAGCAAAAAATAAAAAATAAAAAGACCTATGGCTGTTGACTTTTTCTTTATGTTGGTCCACAAAATACCAATTAATCTTGCTGTCACCAGAGTGATACCCAGCCACATTCTGACATCATCATAGTCAATAAGAAAATTGAGTTAATTCTTCTCTGTGTATATACATTTAGATATAGTCTGCTTCTTAAAATTGTATGACTATCTGATAGCACTTTAGCTATAATATTGACCATATTAACGAAAATGCCTCAGTATTGAACTCAGTGGTTCAAAATATTATGACAATGTAAACAAGAAGGCTCAATAATTGATGTTTGAAGATTGCTGCTGTATGTACACCAATAAGACAAAAATTACATAAAAGATAGAAGGAGAGTTATGTATGATTGAAATGGCATGCAAAATATTTAAAGAAAATTTAAAGTTTTTCTTTTTAAAAATAGGCGTTCTATATTGTAGTGGAAAGAGATAAAGATTTTTTTTTTGTACTTTTTATGGAAGAAATGTTATTTTATCAATGCACATGTAGGACAGATTTTTACATTTTTACTCTTCAGAGATTTTACATTCTCTGTGTAAAAATTATGCATTATGGTAATTATTTTCTATTTTCTATATTGTATAAATCAACAAATATTTATTGAGGACTGACTCTATGCTAGATGTTAGAAAGATGGCTTTGAACAAGATTACTTCCTCTGCCTATAAAAACTTGCAATATAAATGACAATAATACTTAGCTGAGTATTTTCAATGTTTCTATAACAATTCCTAAAAAAAATTTCTATAGTTGGAGGCTTTCCGGAAGCAGAAGGAAATGTACTGGTAAAATTACAAAAGAAAAGTGCAATGTATTTGGGAGGATGAAATATTCACTTTATTGTATTTATTTTGTCATAGTTTAAAAACATGGCACATCCCCTGACAGAAGTGAATTTGTCATCCATTAACCTGAAGAGTATTTAGAAGGGACAGCTGAAGGATTAAGGCAACAGCAGCCTTGAGAGAAGTAAGCACAAACCATGATTGGAGCCTCTGCAGTATGCTGTTCTTAGCCAGTCTTTCACTACAAAACCACATCAGCAATTTTTTAGTGACATTTTTCATTGTCCGTAAATGAAGACAATAAAGTAGAAGAAAACAGGATCACAAGTGAAAAAAATCCAAGTACTACTCAGATGTACCCTGATGTTCTTTGACTGCTGGTTTTGGGCGCCCTAAATTACATATTAACAGAGAACTGCCTTGTAGCAAAATTGGATGCCCCCATGAGGCCTGACTTTACCTTCTTCATGTTGTTTCATCATTTCAGGAATTTTTCCTCATGGTTAACCCACAGCCTTTTCATCTTCTGAACAAATTCTTAGAGCAAGAGGATTTGAGTGCTATTTTTAGCAGGCCTCTGAGTGGTGAGAGTGGCTTCTTTGCCTGTTATACAAAACACTTCCCTGCAGAGTGTAGAAGGAAGTACTTAATTCTGAGCTTTTCATTTGCGTTAGTAACACTGCAAACATAGCACAGGTGGCTATAATTTTACCCCATGTGAGTGAAAATGTTATTTTCTTTTCCCTTCAACCTGCTCGTTTTGCCATCTTAAACCCATAGATGGGAAATTCGAGCAATTGCTGTTTTAAATTGATGCACTGGTTTGAAAGACCCTTCGGAAAGGAATCCAAGCTTCCTGTAATCAAACTGTAAAATTGTTAGTGATGGGGAAGATTTATAAATGTAAGGTTCAAGTTAATATAAAAGAGGTATCATCATCCACTAGTTACTCTGTTGCAACTCTGTCTTTATCATAGTTTATCACAGCTTCATTACTGTAATTGTGTCTTATCTTTGTAGAAACCTTTCACCATTCTTGATGAAATAAAGTCTTGCTGCTTGGCAGTTCTTAAATCAGAGTCCTTTCTTGTAGGTAGAAGTCCTTTCTTGTCAGGCAGACTTGAGCATGGATAATCCTTGCTGAAGAACTAGAATCATGACTGGATAATTTCAACTATACTTGAAGCACATTCTTGAATCTGAGTATTAGATACAAAAAGGTAAAAGAAATTTAGCATTTTTACAAAGCTGTTACCAAAGTATAGATAATATGTTATATATAATTCCAGCAAGTAATAAAATTTTCTCTTGGCTAGTTGGCCTGGCTCTTCCTCTTTATGGTTCCTATTCTTATCAAAACTTTTGGTTTCTAATCTGTCCTAATGGTGTTTTGTTTTGTTTTGTTTTGCTGAGGAAGTTTTGCTGTGAGCTAACATCTGTTGCCAATCTTCCTCTTTTTGCTTAAGGAAGATTCGCCCTGACCTAACATCTGTGCCAATCTTGTTCTATTTTGTATGCGGCTGCCAATGAGTTGTGTAGGTCCACACCCAGGAAGTGAACCCCAGCCACCGAAGCGGACCATGCTGAACTTAACCACTAGGTCACGGGGCCAGCCCCCTAACGGTGTTTTTAATCTACTTTTACTCAAGTCTGTTTCAAATGTTCAAATCTTTTTATGCCTTAATTTCTACTGTTATTTGGTGTGTCGGTTTCTTTCGAACTTCAACCATGAAAGGTGGTTTTTGTAGTGCATGATGTTTAATTTGTTTTTTTCTAAATGTACATATATAGGGACATAATGGAAGATTTTAAATACATGCTTAATAAGAAGCAAAATTAAATCACATTTTGTAAAAAACAAAAATTAATAGTAACCACAAGTGATGATATAAACTTCTCATGTATTGAGAAAGAATAACAATTCCTTATAAAAACTGTTAGGAAGCAAAACCAGTGAATAAAATGATCTGATTGTTTAATGTACACGAGATATCACTCTCATTGGTGCTTATAAAAATTAATTTCACCAACTATGATGGAGTAATAGTTTAGATATATCCTCCCACCCTAAACAACTAGAAAACCAGATAAAACACAGGAAATAGTGGTTTTCAAGTATTGAATGCAGGTAGTGATGTCTGAGAGGGGAAAGAAAAAGGTGAGTCTTGCATTTGTTCTATCTTTTTTCTTGGAGATACTATTCAGTCTACTATATAAGGAAGGGGAGGCCAAACAGAGGCTGACATGAAAACAGAGAAGTCACAATTTCGGGAGTCTGGTGTATCTAGAATTTGCAGGGTAAAGCACTGGAGAAGAAGCAGCTCTGGGAGGTCAAGGGGAGAGAGAGAGCATGTGTGTGAGAGCACTTTAGAGAACTGCAGAGAGGTCCCCCTCAGATCTTTGGCTGACAGTTGATCAGTTCATAAGCAAAAGGAAATTCCCCAATGCCAGAAATCTTGGTGCTCACAGAGCTAGAATGAGTTTATGTTCCCAAGAATGGGTAGAATCCTCAGAAGAGTATCTATCACCATGGTAGTAGGGATAAATTAGCCTTACACTAATTTTATCTCAACTCTGAACTTGCTCTAACAGAGTGTACGAAGCAAACCTCAAAAGAATTCAACTGATTCCCTGTAAGTTAACTGCACACCACAACAAAATCCAACATTATTTAAAGGAATACAACAAAAATCTAGTGAGCAATAATGTAATATAATGTTCACTGTTCAGTCAAAAATTACCTGGCATGCAAAACAGTAGAAAAATATGACCCATATCCATGATAAATGTCAATCACTAGAAGCAATCTTAGACATAACAGAGATAATGGGACTAGCATACAGTGAAACTGAAATAGTTATAAACAGATTCTATATGTTCTGGAAAGTAGAGAAAACATGAGCATGATAATGAGAGAGGTGGAAGAGATAAAAAGATACATCCTTTAGAGATGAAAAATAAGATGTTGAAAATGAAAAATTCATCGAATGGGATTAAGAGTAGATTAAACAAAGCAGAAGAAAAGATCAGCAAATTGAAGACCTATTAAATGAAACCATTTAGAATTAAGCACAGAAAGAAAAAAATTGAGAAAATGAACATATCATCATTTGACAGGGAAACAGTACCAAGTAATCTAGCCTATGTGTAACCAGAGTCCCAGAAATAGAGAAGGGAAAGAAGGATAGAACAAATATTTGAGAACATAATAGCTGGCAATTTTCCTAATTTAATGAAAACTATGAACTGACGGATTGAAGGGAGCTCAACAAACCTAAGGAGAATAACCCTAAAGAAAATCATCTGAAGGCACATGGTAATCAAATTGTTGAAAACCAATGATAAAGAAAAAAATCTTGAAGCTAGAAGAAATAGACATAGTACTTAAAAAGGAACAATGATAAGAATGAGAGTAAATTCTTTCCAGAAACTAAGCAAACTATGTGACAGTGGATTGACTTTTTAAAATTACTGGAAGAAAAAAAACCAACAGAGGATTCTTTACCTAGCCATTTGTGGAAAAGTACAAAGATGTAGGACTTACATATCTGATTTCAAGTCTTATTATGAAGCTACAGTAATCAAGACGGTGTAATGTTGATATAATGATAGGCATAAAGATAGAGTAGAATAGAATCCAGGAATAGACCCACATACATATGGTCAATTGATTTTTAGCAAGCATGAGAAGATAATTCTTACATAGGAAAGGGTAGTCTTTTCAATAACTAGTGTGGCTATCTGCAAATAAAAAAATATTAATTAATTAATTTAAAAAAACAAAGAAAAGTGCCATTGCTGTGCCCTACAAAGTATTAACTCAAAATGGATCCTAGTTTAAATGAAAGCTTAACACTGTAACACTTAAAAAAAATAGGAGAAAATCAAGTGATCTTGTGGTAAACACTGATTTCTTGTAAGATGTAAAAAGAAAAAAAGAAAAGATGTTATAATTCATCAAAATTAAAAACTTTTGTTCTTCAAAGGACTATTTTTAATACATATATCTAATAAAGGACTTATATCCAGAATATATGAACTCATATCTCAATAAAAAGAAAACACGCAACTCAATTTAACTTTTTTAAAACAATTTGAATAGGCACTTCAGCAAAGAATACATATGAATAGCAAGTAAGCACATGAAAAGGTGCTTATTATTATTCGTCATTAGGAATGTGCAAATGAAACCACAATGAGTTATTCTACATAAGCAAAAATTAAAAAGACGGACAATATCAAGTGTTGTTGAGGATGTGAAGCAACTGGAACTCTCATGCATTCGTGGTGGGAATGTGAAATGGTAGAGTTTGGAACTCTGGCAGTTTCTCATAAAGTTAAGCACACACTTACCGTATGATCCAACATTTCCACTCCTAGATATTTACCCATGAGAAGCAATGATATATGTCTACACAAATGCTTGTTTGTGAATTTTATAATAGCTTTAATCTTTGTAGTAAAAAACTGGAAATAACCCAAATATCTATAAATGGGTGAACAAATGAACAAATTGTGGTATATCCATACAAAATGGAATACCACATAGCAATAAAAAGAATGATCGACTGATACACAACAATAACCTGGATGACTCAAAAACATTATACTAAATAAAAGAAGCCAGATTCAAGCAATTATATGCTCTATAATTTGATTTATATAAACTTTTTGAAGAAGTAGAATTGTATTGATAGAAAGCTGATCAATGGTTTTCAGGAGCTGGGTTTAGGGGAAAAGAATAACAAAAAAGGTCAGAAGGAACTTTTTGGTGTGATGGAAATGTTCTTTATCACAATTGTCTCGTAAGTGTGGTGGTGATTACACAACTGTATTCATCTTTCAAGACCCATCCAATTCTTTATTAAAATTAAATTTATTGCATCAACGTTATATCCAAAAAGGGTGTTAAAATCTTTTATTTCACTTTGATGTAAATTGTCACCTAAATAATTTGACAATTTTTTCCTGATTTTTCCCATAAAATCTATACTAAGAGTTTATTAAAGAAATTATTATTGGAATAATTTATAGCCCTAATATATTGCTAGCTGTGTATGAATTTACTTTACCTGTAGTTTCTATGTAACCATTTGAGTAGAATAAATTGCAGTATAAATTTTTAACCAAAACTAAACACCTTTTTCCAAGGAACATTTATCACACAAGTGCATATAAAATACTGGCAATTCATTTCCAAATTAGCATATTAAGTGTTGTGGGAAAATTAGGAAGCATATGGTCTTTTTTTCTTTTTTATTGTCTAAGAAACACTAAAGCCAGATAACTTGGCATGATTCTTCTAGTTTCACTCTTTTAAATGGCTTCATTGTCAGGCAGATGGGGAGTGCTAGCCACTTATTAAAATTGCACTTGTATATATTGTTAGAATGTTTTATATTTATTCATGAAAATAAAATTTTTGAATTGGCATTTAAAACTAGGAAAACCTATCTGTCATAGGGTTGAGTAACAATCATACCTATCATTTCCCAACCGCTTTGAAATATGTTGCAGCATGAATGGCTGCCTAATGAATATTCTGAGATTCAGGTTCATTTCAATGAGGTTTTTAAAAGCTCTCCATCTTGGAAGATAAAAGAATATCATAGGCTAGGGATTGAAATAGATGGACAGAATGAATTTCAGGATGTAACTTCTCTTCCAAATTGTTTTAGAAGATAGATTTGGGAAAACATTATCATATACTTCTTAATAAGTACTTTTTTCCCCTCCATGAGCAATTTAAAAATCAGTGCTTATAATAGATAGTCTTCAAGCATCATTTTGTGAATTCATAAACTGAGTCAGAAAGGTGAATTAAAGTCACACGTGACACAGTCTATGAACAGTAGACAGACTAGAATGAAAAGAAAGATTAATTTAAAAATAAAAGTTGGATATCTGTATTTGTCTATCAGGATTTGGTACTAAGAATTTGAAAAAGTGAAAGATGATGTTCTTTTTTTTTTTTTTTTTTTTTCACAGTTCAAAAATTTAATTTTATTCTATTAATTCTAATGTATGCCAATAACCTAGTGATAATTCATAAATTTAGTGGTTAACCCAGTGATAATTCATAAATTTAGTAGCTCACAAAGTTTTTAGAAAGCACATAATATTAACATTCCAATAAAACATAGGAAGTTTTGTAAAGAATGAAATGTTTACTATAATCTTTTTTTTTTAAAGCCGTGATCTCCTCTGGGAGATCAACAGTGATTTTTAAAAAATCAAAAGAAAAGAAAATAAGTTTTTTCCCCACAAATACATAAGAACCACTTGCTGGCAATTGTATTTTAAGTGCCTGAAATAAAATGAGCCAAATTTTCAAAGGCAGTTAATGACAGCTTGTATAAGGACTTGTTTCATTTGATTTAGCACCAAGTAAAATTAAGAGTAAGTATGCCATTGAAGATAAATGAGGTTTCTCCCCCACTTCTCATACTGCCTCACTCTTCCTTCCAGGCCACAGTACATACACATACATCCTTATTGCCCCACTAAGGAATCAAATCACTTTGATTTTAAAATGGCTGCTCAGATTACATTCACCAGCAGAGTTCTTTGCCTTTAAGCTGGGATGGCAGTGAGTGCTAGCAGGTGTCAACTTTGATTCGGAATAAAGAACTCCTTCAGCAAATTCAGTCTCCTAGTCTTTTTTAACCTGTCATAGAAACCCTTTTAATTGCTACACCTGTTCACTAGTTATGATTGTTATTTATGTCAAAGGAATTTTCCCCAGACAATCCTGATTTATTTCTATTTCCTAATGACACAGTTGAGCTTACCTAGTGCTATGGGTCTTCCTTCTTTTTTTTTTGTACTTTAATTTGTTACTCATCAAGGCAGATCATACATTTTGATCAAAAAGAGAAACTGGCAAGTCGAACCTAGAGCATGCATTTCTTACCCTGAGTAACATCTGAGAAAATAAGACTTTAATTATATTTTCCATTGAAAATTCAATTTTGGTGCTTTTGCAAGAACTTATAATGTCAGTTTCTAACATAAATCATATCCCTCAGTACACATGTATTTCCAAAAGAAAACAAGTCATAACAATAACTAATAACAGGAAACAAATATTTTCCTGTATACTAACTCATAGATTTTTATGGTGAATTGAAAATTCTGAGTAAACTGAAGGTATGTTTAACAAAATAAATACAGCATATATGGCTAGCTTGTAAGTTTCTTAGTGTAAAGGCAGCAGTGAATTTGCATCCTGCAACTGATGTGTAAATCCAGTTGCGTATTTTCTGGAATTTTATAAACATAGTGTCTCACAAAATCGTGTACCACAGTGCTAGAGATGTCTTTGGTATCGGTCTACACAAAAGCCTCTACTGAGATATTTTCCCCAAATTACATGGAATTTTTTTTTTCACTTTTCCAGAAGACACAGAAAACTCTATCAGCCACTTACTCTTCTGAACAAACGTTAGATTACTACCATTACTCTTTTAATCATGCTCTAAAAGATTTTCCAAAAGTTTAGACATCTCTGATGCTTTTATGTGTTTAAAAACTGTATTGCATTGAGACATGGATATTTTTCAATTAGCTATCTGAATTACTGATATCTCTCTTAGATTCAAATTGCAATTAGAGAAGTAACTGAATCATTTGATAAGGAACATTTTGAAATCATAGAATTTCCTGCTTGAAACATGAAGATATAACACGTAATTCATTAGATAGATGGATACATACATCCATATAACATACATACGTACGTACATACATATTAACCAAGCAACATATGTCACTGACTTTGAAAACGTGGTTTGTTTTGAAGACAAAACTTTTAGACACAGTTTTGAGGAGACATCATGTGTGATGAAGCAATTTTTATAAACTCGAAGTAAAAATTAAACTTTCTGTCATTCAAAACTATCATATGTCAAAACCTTTTTAGATAAAACTTTAGATAGAATGTTAGCATCTCATAATGTCAGATCACTGAGAAACTTGAGTGCATGCAGAGAACTTGCCGGAATATAATGAGCACATTGTCTGAATAACCATTACTTTTGTGGCTAAAGATATTTCTCTCACCAGTAGAGTTGCTCTGCACTGTTAGTTTCTCCTTGTAATATGTACAACTAATGAAGAAGTAGAAAGCTTGAAAAAAATTAACTGGTATATAAATGCAAATAGCTTCAGTTTGTTTTTTCCATGCATCTCTTTATCCTAGTTTTTCCCTGTTTTATTAAATAACGTTTTTCTCCTCATATTACAGCATTTAAATTATGATTCTTAAGCTATATATCAAAATAATAGATAAAGTTTTATAGTATAAATTGCCAGACAAAAAAATTCAGCACGAGAGTTGGTCAGAACCACAGTTTGGTGTACAATATGATTAAGAAAAATAAGTCCTAAAATTATTTGCTCTTAACTTAGTTCTAAACGAAACACCAGAATCACTTTGGTATTTGGGAGCGCTGTTTGAAATCGCCCTGGTTCTTTGGGACTTTCAGCTTTGTCTACATGAAGCTGTTGAAGCAAACTGAACTATGCATGTTCTCAATGATGGTATCTAATTGTTTCCCCCGTATATATAGGGTGCTATGGAAATACTCTGCAAGTTGTGCAAACATACCTATGTGCTAGTTACGCATTATGTAATTTGGGTTGATCTCACAATCTGTAGAGAGGTTGCAAAAATCCCTAAACATGCTCTATAAAAGTTCTATATGCTCCCTTCCACTCTCGCTACACATTTTAGTTGTATCTGTGTCCATGATTTTCTAGGTATGTCCTTCTATATTAATAGTTAATAGACTGTATAAAAAAACCTCTCTGGTATCTCTGGCATAGCATGTCTCACCTTTTTTCATGACTGCCCCTTAAAGGAGTTTTTTCAATGTTTTTTCCTAATTGCTATCCCCATAAAATTTTAATACTTCAGATAAACTCTATGTATGTTTAGGGACTATATATATAGCTATGCTTTTATACATTAAAATACTCTGATTTCTGCCTCCCATCCACCTCCTAAAAATCCATTTGCCTCTTTGGGGTTGGTATGGCTCCTGTTCAGAATATATGCTGTGTCGGTATTAGGATGTCACCTGTAGTTAGGACACATTCTCATGCATAGAGTGGTTTTGCTATTTTTATACCTCTCCTGACCTCCACGTGGAAATACTTAAATAATTATATCATTCAAAGGAATGTGATTTTCTTTGCCCATTTCAGAAAGAACATGGAGGATGGGAAGAGATGAGAATCAATTGGCTTCTTTTTCTCTAAACAAAGAGCTTAGATTTTGGTTCTCAACAGTGACGTATGTACAGTTCATATTTGTTCCGTGAATGAAAGGCCATGTGAATCTATGGAAAGGCCATGCTAATGGATTGAGGTTGTCTGTCATCAACTCCAGTAGCTCATGTCGGCTCCCGCTATGTTAATGATGAATATGAGTATTTGAGTATCCTTCATCTAACTTCAATTCTACCCTTCGTAATACCATTGTAATTGATATCTCTGCAAATCCTAGAATTAGATTTTTGTTCAGGAATTATATCCTGGGCTGAGAAAGAGATTTACTAGGAAATAAATATAATAAAAAATGCAATACTAATTTTACAAATTAGGCTAATTTATGCAAGATTGTTGATATGTGAACGATTAAAATTTATGAATTATTATTACATATGTTAAGTGCTTATTAGAAGCCAGGTACAGAGCTATGAACTTTCTATAGATTTTCTAATTTTATCCTCACAACAAACCTGCAGGGTAGATACTTGTATTATCCCTATTTTATAGATAAGTAAAATGAAATCCAAACTGTATTTTAAATACTGGTGTTAATAGCTAATTTTTTGATGGTTATAATGAGAAATTATAAAAATTAGAGTTGACTAATTTGTGTTCTACATTTTTTAGGGTGCCTTTCTACTTTCCCACTTATGGAGATGGTAGCAATAAGTGCAAAAACAAAATAGCTGCCAAGACTAAAAAAGGCAAATCAGAAACATGACAAACTCAAACTCAGAACTTCAGAATTGGCTGTTTTGAAACTAACAACTGTCATAATCATGATAACAGCTGGCATTAGGTAACTACTTACTAAATCTTCATCGCCCTCACAGCGGCACTTTTATTTTACTGAGGAGACAAAAGGTCAAAGATGCTAATCATATTCCTTAGACCCCAGACCCCAATATTTTATTAGTGATGCTCTTGATTATTTGTTGGTGTGAGAGGTGTGAAGGAAAATTAAATAGTGCTCCATGAAAACTGAAAACGTCTTACACACATAGTTATCATAATATAAAATGAGTAGAGTGTGCCATTTATTTTTTAAATGCTTAAATTTTCAGAACCTTATATATTTTCTGAAAATAGTGGCCCTCAACAACGAACTTAATTCTTAATTCTTTTGGGTTTAATAAAATGTACATTTTCGTTGGAAAATTTTCAGTAACTTAATCATGGCATTGCTTATACAGGAAAACTATTATGCAAATGGATTGCAATGAAGTCTATGAGTTTAGTTAAGCTTGAGAAAAAGTTTGTAATTAACAAATTAGCATTTGAAAAAGATATTTTGAATATGCATAGTAGAAAATTCTGCTTAACTTCTGGGGTGTGTTCATACTGATCACTTCAAAATTCATGCATATGCATTTTTTAAGATGCAAATAGTTGAAGTTTAGTGGGCTAGTCCAGAAAATCTGACTAGATTTTTTTTTTTCCAGTTAAATGACTAAGATTACAGGTAAGTCATCATAAATACAGGTACTAATACTTGGAGTCTTCTTTACTCCTCTTTTTGAAGTAGTATTTTCTTAAATATTAAGAACACAAAATGAAATGCTTTCTATTTATTGTGACTTCTTTATGGATGAATATAACATTAAGAAAAAACAATCTTGGTATCTGCCTTTTCCTACCAAGTATATGCTGTGCACTAGAATGTTGTGGTTAGGGCTTAATTTATTTCGCAGGTTAAATTGTACTTTTGGGGGTTCTTGGGATTTTGGCACCACACACATGGATGTTCAATTATTAATGGAGAGTGATAGAGACCCTGTGATTACTTTTTGTTAAACTGTCCTGTATATTTGCTTCAGTGGAAAGTGCATTTTCTTCAGTATTTCTTTATGTGGGTCATGCCCTTCCTCTGTTTAAGGGACTCTATTAATTTTTGACTAACTCTTAGATATGACCTCAAATCTTTAGCGTTGAAGGCTGTTCTCCATTGCAAAGCATTTCTCTTACTCGCTGCTCCTCTGATGTTCCAGTCTCATCTGGTCTCTATACTGTTTCTTATGCTTCCCATAAATGCAAGGTCATTAAACTTTTCTCTGTCGCCACCCAAATGTTTAGATGAACAAACTTTCTGCCATAAAACTGCACCCAACTTGCTTAAGCCACAATGGTATTTTCCATTGGTGAATTCATACAATATTTATAGTTGGTTTATTATATTCCGTACAAAATGGCTATGTAACCTGTTATAGCTAATTTAAGTCTGTAGTTGATAAAAATAGGAATGCTTTGTCTTTCTAACTAGAGAAGAGAAATCGCATCTTTCATTGGTTTGGTCAACCCCATAAAATCCAGTAAGCAGCTAAGGACAGATGTGGCTTGACTCAGTTTATTGAAAGGATGGGCACCTCTTTCTAATGAACAATTAATTTATAAGTTTATTATCACCTTGTAATCAAAAGGAGTGGTCAGACCTATAGACCTTTCAAATAAGTGAAATATTTTTTTCAACACTAGTTGATGGAGACCGGTGGGCTCCAGTTCGGTAGCCCAGGTTCGGATCCCCAGTGTGGACCGACACTACTGGTCTGTTAGTGGCCATGCTGTGGCAGTGGCTCCCATAAAAGAAAAGGAAAAAAGAGGAAGATTGGCAATGGATGTTAGCTCATAATACTATACTAGAAAATCAGATCTTTAAGCAGTCTCATGAAACCCTTGCCAACAATAAGATTCCATGTATTTTAGGCTCTTTCGTTTGCTTTATAAGTTAGTTATGACTCTTAGTTTATTGATAATCTCCCCAATCCCAGGCACTCTCTTGTGCACTGATGATATAAAGCAATCAAGATCTACGTTGGAAAAACAAAACAACCAAAAATCCAAACGGGAGAGTGCCTAACACTATCTCCAAGGACTAGGCAAGTGACACTTGGAAAGAGTAGGAACATAGGGTTGAGAAGTGTCCCAGGCATAGGGAACAGAATATGCAAAGGCATGAAATAATAAATGTCTCTGGGGAAATCAAGTGGAATATAAAACTGTCTGGATGACTTCAATGGACAGTGGATGAGTCCCAATCCTACACTCTGTGGCTTGAGTTGTCCAGAGTAGATCTGCTGTTTAGTTTTATTTCCTGAGGAATTTTCAGTCTTCCTTTCTTCTGTTAAATCCAAAACTTTGACTTTCTAAAAAATGATATTTTCACAAAAGCAAAAGAGCAAAATTTTCCTTATAAACAGTTTCAGTACATTTTTTTTTCTAGTTTTAATATAGCAAGTCTCCAGTTAGGCAATAATTCTTCTATGTCTCTAAGATTTGACTTTTCATTAAATGTAAGTAAAAATAAAGAAAAAAGTACTAGAAATATTCTTAGAAGTTTATCTATTTTGCAAGCTCTTAAAGTCAACTATTGGCGTTTGTATTTCTGGTGGGTTTCCCCCCTCTTTTTATGGCTGAATTTAACTTTTAAATAACTGAATTAAAGCATGAAAATATAATTATTTTATATAACCTATAAGGATGTATAGACCATAAAATGATTGTTGGATGACAGCTAACTAGCATTATGGATGAAATCTGACTAAGTGGTCAGAACAAGACTTATTCCATGGGCTCTTTCCTTTAGGACCCTACTCTGGTCTGTAATATTTACCATGCTTCTATAATTATTACAATAAATAGAAGATAGATCTTAATGATGAGAACAGATTTCTCCCTGTAAAAGAGAAACACAAACTTTGTGTTAAAGGTTAAAGGAAACAAATGTGGTATTCACAAAGGTATCTACGACCATTACCTTATAAAATGTAAGTTTTTTTGTCCGATAAATGAATTCTCGATGCACTCAGCAAAACACTATATCTACACAGATAAGGTCATAAATTAAACTGTAATACATTTTATTATAGGCATAATTTGATCTGAGTCATTGCTAGGCTCAAAGCATAATACATTAATCAGAAAAATCTGGGGTTTAATCAATTAATTTATAAATCTTGTATTAAATATTATTTAACTAGAGTAAATGCTTTACTAGCATATCAAGAAGAGTCTTTTATATATGAAATGAAACGTAATAAATATCCCATTGTTTGGAGTTTTCCATTAAAGAATTCATATTAGTGTAAAAAGCTTTCTGCTTTCTTTTTTAAAATTTTGGTTGCTATTGTAAACTTGAGAATCTAAATGGCAGTCATTGCAGATTAAAATATTTTCTAACATTTTTTTAAAGCATTATTAGTGAAACCTCTACTCCATCTTAGTATTTTCATCCCTCCTACAAATCATTGGTGAATTTATTTGGTCTGCATCCAGAACAACCAGAAAAACATGTATAATATATGTCTCTAAAAGTGAAATGAAAATGCATGAAAATATCTAATTGTGTATACTATGGAGCTGGAGAATTAAAGATGATAACCCCTTTTTACCATTCAGCCAAGCGTGAAAGAGCAAAAGAGATTCAAAACTTCATTAATTGCTCTCACACAACGTTACAGGCCACCTGCACTTGAAAGAATTTACATTGGAGCAGATGGATTGCTGAATGCGATATCAAAGATTTTTAGAATGTTTGTTTTAAAAATAAACTGGATTCTAAGACAAGGCCAGACACAGCACATGATTTACAAAGATGACAGAGCTTTTATTACTGGGACATTTTTATATAAGTAAGGGCACATTTTTATCTCTAAAATAAAAATATACATGCCGACCACTCTTTAAAATGATAAATATTGCATATTTAAATTTACAGATGACAGTATGTTCATGCATTCTGATTTTGCTGTATTTATTTGAGGCTTTTGAATCTACCTGACTGGTTTCCTTTACTAACTCCTAGATTAATGAAATCCAGCCTTTGCCCAATATAACAGTTTCACAACTCTGATTATTCAAGTACTTGAATGACGATTGGTCCATATGTAAAATCAGTAAGGAAAGGTCAAGGTTAACTTTCTGTTGAGGAAACTCATTTTCACTGGCCTTTGATTCTTGCTTGAGCTCTGCACTTGCAGCCGTGGGCCCAAGTCACCCATTGTGGAATAGCTAGTCAAGATGGCACCCGGATGGCTGCATGCTTCCGGGTTCAGATAGATTATGCTCTACTTTTGCAATGTGTTTTAATTTTTACATCTTGAAAGTGTTTCCACAGCTTCACCCACAAATTCAGTTTCATTTAGAACTTGCATTATGGTGTTTTCAAGCATTCTGTAAACATTGAGATAACAGTCAGCAAACTACAGCTAGTGAACTGAGTCTGCCCCAGCACCTGTTTTTGGAATAAGGTCTTATTGTAACAGAGCTGTGCCTATTAATTTACTCACTGTATCTGGCTGCTTTTGTGCTATGATGGTATTGCCAGGTAGTAACAATAGACAGGATGGCCCACAAAGCCTGAAATATTTGCTATCTAGTCCTTACAGGAGAAGTTTACTAATGCAGATATGCTAGCTCGCTGCGTGACCTTGGGCAAGTTTTCTTAACCCTTTGGCGCATTTGTTTCCTCATCTGAGAAATAGGGATAATAGCACCTACTTCATAGGGTTTTTATAATGATTGAATGGGATAATATAAGCTCTTAGGAAAAGGTCTGACCTGTAGTAAGTAGAATGCAAATGTTATCCAGCGTCAGCATTGGCATCACATTTTCTAAGGAATAATGCCAGATCATGGAAGCTGAGAAATACATTTTAAACTATGTTATAATAGTTTTTCCACTGTATTCAAATGATAGCATAGACAATGTGGTTTGATATTACGATCATGGACTTTGAAGCTGGAAGCCCTGGGTATGAATGATAACTAACCTCTTACTTGCTGTTTAAATAAGACCTTCAGTAAGTAATGTAAACTTTCTAATCCTCCCTTCCTTATAATAATAAGTAAATATTATGTAAAATAACAATAAAATAATAATAATAATCCTGTAAAATAATAACAATAATAATGATCACATCTCCTAGTAGCCTGCATTATTGTAAAGGGAAAATGAAATAAGAAATATATAACAGGGTAAATTGTAAGGTGCCATACAAATCATGGGTTTTAATGCCTAATTAACCTCACCTTGCACTTTGGGATAATGAATATGTGTAATTATTTAGCCAAAAAACTCAAGATTAACCCTTTTATTTTAAGTGTAGCCACATGCATCAACATGAATGAATCTTATAGACATGAGGAAAGAAAGAGGGCAGACCCAGAAGAGCATACGATGTGATCCCCTTTATTTAAAGTTCCACAACTAGAAAAATTAATCTTTGGTGATAGAAAAGAATACGGGTTACCTTTAGGGGTGTGTGTTGGGGGCAAGGGTGTTAATGATAAGGTCTTCTGGAGGCTGGTAATGTCATAGATCTTCATCTGGGTAGAGGGTATGTGACTTGTTCACTGTGTACGTCTTCCCTGAGCTGAACAGTTCTGATTTGTACACTTCACGGTTGGTGTGTTTATACCTGAGTTTAAAAATGATTACAAGAAGAATAAAAGAAAAAAAACAAGGAATAAAGAGAGAAACGGAAAGAAAAATCAAATAAGTACAACCACTTGTCCTTTTTTCCAGAATCATAAAAAGGACATCTGCCATCTATGTATTCACCTCATTCCAGCACTTACACACTTGAACCCATGTTTCTTTCCACAGCCCTATACAGTCCACCAGCACGTGCGTGTGCACACACACACACACACACACACCTCTATCATCCAATGGGATTCGGCTTTGGCCCGCCTTGTCTCTATATGGTGCTTTGAATATGTGATTTTTGACCGAATTGCCCTTTCACTTTTCTCTCTCTGTAAATCCTACGATCTTTAGTTTAACCTGAAGACTTTTCCTAATTATTTAAGCATTATGACTTTTATGGGACTCATAGATCATGTTTCCTCCATATTATATTCCTGTACTATTTTCCAAATTTTATTTGAATTTTTTTTTATTTATGTACATATCACTCATATTTTCCAAAGCTAGATACCTGTACCATGAACAACACTACAAAAAAGGTCTTAATAAAGAGCAAAGTTTAGTGGCAATTAAATTTATTTTAAAATTAAATTTTATTTATTTTTGAAAAGATAAATCTTTACCAGTACAAAACCAAAAAGTATAAAAGCTATGAAGGGAAAATTAAGTCTCTTTCTTAGGATGCTAAACCCCTAACCATCCCATTCCTTTCTCAGAAGTAACAAATGTCGTTGCATCCCATGCAAACCATTAATACCTGTGAATAATCGGTGCCTAAGCATACAGTACAGCTTTGTATTTTACAAAAATGATAGCTTGCTGTAGACATTATCTTGTACCATGTTTCCTTAAGTGAATCATAATATCTTGAAGATCTTCCATATTGATAAACAAATTAAAAATACACAAAGAAGTTAAGGAAGTATAGAAATAAGAAATTATGAGGGAATGTCTTTTTTTAATTGAATGACTTTGCAAATATTATAAAATTATCTTCTTGACATCATCAGTGTAGACTATTCTGGTAATCATTTTTGTAACTTTAAGAGGAATTTTTTAAAAATTGATGTTTAAGAATTGAACTATGCTTAAAATTTTTTCGACTTTGTCCATGTGGTTTTCCCTTATCCTTCACATAAGTGTATTGAATAAATATTTAGTCTGTTGTTCTTGAAATCTACTCTGAAAAATATGTGAAACATTCCTAATTTTTTTCTTATTTGTTTGTTGCATTCTAGCCAGGAGTTTGTTTAAATTCTATTTCAGAACTTTGGACCTTACCAGATGTTGAGTAATGTGCTGCTAGGATATAAGTGCGAATGGTTTCACTCTTGATTCCTTTGTACAAGTGAAAGACAACTTGGAATTCTAAACAGATTAAAAATAGAGGTTGCTGTTCATTTGGGCTCTTAGAAAAGAAGGCTGTCTTTGACAAACCCTCTGCTTATTAGACGAAGTGCAAAAGCATTACATCTGGACTTCATAAGTCATTGTTTTTATGGGATTGATTCATCATACAATCCCTTCCACTTTTGAAATAAACCCACAAGAATTTGCTAAGTAAGATGCTATATGCACACTTGTACATATCCACTTGTACACATAAATACCCACAAACCCCTCTGTGCACACATGTTCCCTTTAGAGACTTGTACTCTTAGAAAAAAATCTTACAAAGTGGAATTGCAATGTACTTTTCAAATTGGCAGACCTTGTTATAATATTATCTTTGAATGGATTTCTGAATCCAGCTGCAGGAATTATTCTTATACCTTCAAACCAGTAACCCCTTATTTTTTTATGATGCATTTCCTTTTGATTGAAAAGGAATAAAATAATAAAGCTGGGATTATGTTTTGAAACACACCATCCCCAGATACTTCAGAATTTATTTTCCTTCCTCAAATCTTGAAGCATGTGTGATTTCCTTCACGTTTAGACTGTCAGACTCCAAATTGTTCATTCTGCTAGAATAAAATTTAAGGAAACATTCAGCAAATGGCTGTATATGTGGGAGATGGATTTTTAGAGGATTTTAGACATTTGAGAGGAGGCACTCAGAGATTCTGCTTTCAGAATTCCTTAGGATGCCATCCTAAAAGATGACTGCAATTCAGATCACTGAAGTGCTTTGATATCTTGGGTTTTTTTTGCAGTTTGTAATCCACGTGTTCAGAAGGCCTTTCCCTAGAGTATAATTTAATGTAATTGACAGTCATTGTTCCTTGAAAAGTTTGAATTAAATTAACATAAGCATGAATGAAACTGGTCAAATCACACATACAGACTTTATTATTATTTTTTCCTTTAAGATCAGTGACAATATTATGTTCAAAATTGACATTTGGCTATTAGACCCTCATTGAGTCACTCCAAATTTGATTAAAAGTGGGAATCTTGGTGTACAGTAATTTAGGTTCATGAAATCTGTTAAGTTTCCCATTTAGTTCTTGAGTTTATTGAAGTACAGGATATTTTATGTGTGTAGTGATGAATTTTGTTCTTTCTCTTTTTACACTAAGATCAAACACGGGCTGCAAAACTGACCGAGCATGAAATTGTTTTTAGAAATTGTGGGAGCTAGTTGAAATGGCAGGAATCAGATGAACAGTTGTTAGTAAAAATGTGTGTGTGGAAAGGATGATGGTAATGCATAGGGAAGGATACAAGTAGAGAGTTATCAGTAGAGCGAAAACATCCTTGTGGCAAAAATCCCTGTAGAGTATTTACAGGTTCTCCAGCACCTTAAAAGCACACAAGTTTTGGGAAAAAAAATTCTCATTATTCTGACTTTTTTTCTTGGGAGGAAGATCGATATGGGTTTTTGGTCTTATGGTAACTGCCACTGCAAAGCAATTAGACTACATTATGGCTGTGCTTATGCAATACTAATTAACATGCCTGTTGTGCTGTTTTCCTTATTTGACCATGTGACAGCCCACAGGTCTGACACCCTCTGTGAACCAACAGCTGAGGAAATTTTCATCGTGGCAGATTTTTTACAAAATACACCCAAACAAAAATGTAATCACACTCTTCCTGAACAACTGCATTAACAGAATGTGTTACAGCGGATCTACAATTAGTAGACTGCATTCATTTGTACTGGGAAAAAAATAAAAGAGACTACAGACTGTTCAAGCGTAAGCATACAAATGTTATACCTTGGGTCCGGAATTAAAAAGTGTAATAACACTGTATTTTATTACCATGGAGAATATCATTTTACCAGTAAAATCAGATCTAATAAAGTTATCGTTAAAAAGTTACAGGCCAAGTTGTCAGTATATTTATAGCACCACATGGACCTGTGTGATGACGAGCTAATTTATTACATGCCATGAATTTAAGAGTCTGGACATGTCATGAATTTAGGAGTCTGGACATTAGCAAATTTTGGTTTTGTTTGTTTGTTTTTGTTGCTGGACTGGGAATACTCTGGTTAAAAAATCAGATACAGTTACTGGCTATAGATTGTACAGCCTAGTGTTGAGGCTGAGACAGAGACTATACCCCAACCGATAAATGTAAAATTAACATTGTGATAGGAAGGAGGGTGCTTGATGCTGTGAGACTGTGAACAGAGGTATTGGGCCAGATTGTGAGTTGAGGAAATTTTCCTTAGGAAGTGAAAATTAGCAGAGACCTGAAGTCAAATTGGAAGTCAAGCAGATGAGCTGAGAAAATTAGAACTCCAGGTCACACACTTTGCCGCACCATCAAAAGCCCCTGAAGGGGCTGGCCTGGTGGAGTAGTGGTTAAGTTCGTGCACTCTGCTTCAGCAGCTGTGGGTTCACAGGTTCAAATCCTGGGTGTGGACCTGTGCACCACTCATCGAGCCATGCTGTGACAGTGACCCACATACAAAATAGAGGAAGATAGGCACAGATGTTAGCTCAGGGCCAATCTTCCTCACCAAAAAAAAAAAAAAAAAAGCACACCTGAAGAGTATTTGTTTATTTAAGTTGCTAATATCTTGGTCCTATTTCTAGAAAATCTGATTTAATTGTTCAGAGTGTGATCTGGGCATCAGGAGTTTAGAATACCCCCAGGTGATTTTAATGGACAGCAAAGTTTGAGAACCACTGGGGATACATTCTAGGCAGATGGAAAAGGTCTGTGGTAAGATGAAGCTTGGCAAAACCTTAATAAGGCTGAAAGCTCAGTTATGGCTCCTGGAGCGCAAAGAGAGGAGGGAGCTGGGGAGAGGCATGTGCAACATGAGACCGAAGAGCTGGGGGAGAAGCAGCCAGGCTGCACAGGGCTCTGTAGGCCATCTACAGATTTAGGTCTCTGCTGAATGGTCAGGGGAAGCCATTCAAGTCTTTCAGTAGTCATGTCACCCTGACACCCTCCACTGTTTTTTTCCAGGAAAAACATGAACAGGGGTGACTTTGCTTTTCTCTCATATTTTGACTTGTTGACCTGTTTGTACCCCCAGCCCCCACACAGGCATAACCTCCCTTATTATCAACATCCTCCATCAGAGTGGTACATTTGTTACAATTGATGAACCTACACTGACAAGTCATTATCGTCCAGAGTCCATAGTTTACATTAGGGTTCACTCTTGTTATACATTCTATTGGTTTGGACAAATGTATAATGACATATATTCATCATTGTACCCAAAAAAATCCTCTGTGCTCCGCCTATTCCTCCCCTTCATAAGCCCCAGGCCACCTCTCATCTTTTACTATCTCCATAGTTTTGCCTTTTCCAGAATGTCATGTAGTTGGAATCATACAGTGTGTAGCCTTTTCAGATTGGCTTCTTTCACTGAGTAATATGCATTTAAGCTTCCTCCATGTCTTTTCATGGCTTGATAGCTCATTTCCTTTTAACGCTGAATAATTCCATTAACTAGATGTACCACAGTTCATTTATTCCTTTACCTACTGAAGGATATCGGGGTTGCTTCAAGTTTTGGTAATTACGAATAAAGCTGCTATAAACATCCGTGTGCAGGTTTTTGTTTGGATACGAATTTTCAGCTCTTCTGGGTAAATACCAACGAGCTTGATTGCTGGAGAGAAATTTTTACAAATACCGATGTCTAGGCCCCACTCAGTCAACTTAGGAGTGATATCTAAGCATAATTTTTGAGGTTCCACAGATGGTTCACATGTTCAACCAGAGTTAATAACCACTGACCTACTGGATGAATTTCTTTAGATTTAATTAAACTTTGAGCATGTTGATCTTCAAGCTGAAATGGAATCTCTTGGTTTTTGGAAATGAGAGGAAGTTAAAATGAACACCCTGAGGCATTTGTCCGAGTGCACTCTCTTCACAAAGTAGAGATGAGTCCTTTCAAGGCAGATCCAGTTAAAGGAAACGGCTTCCAGAATGCTTGGTGATGAGATGCCAGAATCTCTGCCTCCCCTGGAAGTTTGCCATAGACTGTATCATATTTACCATATTGCATTTTCAACAGTCTGTCATCTAGCATCGAACTTTAAACATTTGTAGTTCTATCATGTGGTTCTGATTATTTTTCCACATTTATGTCAAGTCCACACAATTTTATCAATGCCTCTGCTTTTCTGGAGTCTGTACATTTAAGGGAAGACAAAGAAATCGGCAAATAAAAGAAGTAAAAGAAGTTCGTCTGGAATAGAAAGGGAAGGAAACAGGCCTTGAACATGGGTAGAAAGAAAAAAACAGACCACGTCTGGGATAGAAGACACACTGACATGAAGAGACATATTTATGAAGGTCAGAAAGAGTGAGAAAAGTCACTGGACAAGTGCCAAGAAGGTTCAAACACCAGGCAGCAGATGTATGAGTCTGTCAATGGATGGCTACCCAAGGAGGCAGGGCATTAAGCCTGTGGGTTATTCAGCAAAGCTTCCTCAACCAAATAATGAATGGCATTAGAACCAGCAAAGGATTCAGCGATAGGGAAATGAAGCCTTTTGGATGAAGAATTCCAGCGAAATCCTGAGGGCTGTGACACAGATGTAAGGAAATCCTCAGCATGAATTGAACAATAGTCAAACAAAGTTTGAAAGTTAGAGCTTAGAATGAGTATTAGAACCATACCAACTAGCACTGGGGGAAAACAGCGGGACATTTAATAATAATCCTTAGGAACTCAAGCATGTAAAATGATTTTCTGAGGGTCAAAGTTAGCAGATTATGCCTTTCGCCTCCACTAAATTTCAGAGCTGGAAAGAAACTCCCAAATCATCCAGTCCAAATCCCTCATCGAACAAATGAGAAAATTGAGGCTAAGTGATTTGCAAGGCTGGGAAATTTTTGAGAGCTAGGCTTAGAATCCAGACTGCTTTCCTCACAGGCGTTTCGTCTTCTCACTCTATCATGCTGCCTTCAGACCAGGGCAAAATGTAGGGACCCTGACTGCAGTGGAATGGTTTACATCAGTCATGGAAAATTGTAATGCGGGTTATTTGGCACTGGAAGTATAGTGTTGAAGTAGATGCACCGTAACATTCATAGCTGACTAATAACACGCCTCTGGAGAGGCGTGAACAGAACACCTTGGTGGGGATTCAGGCGACTTGGGTTCAAATTCTTTTCTTTTATAGACAAAGTCATTCATTCTTTCTTTCATTCATCTGTGCCTCCTATGTGCATGACAGTGTACTGGGTACTGTAAAGTAGATAGTGCAATGGACTATGACCCTAAGGTGCTACAGTTAATATGGAGGATAAGACATCGGTGTACATAATTACCATAAAACCCTGATTATGAAAAGTGTGTTTGTTATAACATGTAGAATAGACCAGCAGCCAGGGGATCTGAGAAGATGGAGGTGTTATTTTTATCTATTGGGGTGAATAAAATTATGAGAGCCAAGGAAACTTCATAGAAAAAAGTAGAATTTGAACTAGATACTGAATGATAAGTAGGATGCATATGGTGAGGAATAGGGAGAAGGCATTTTAGAAAGAGGGAAAAAAGAGACATGCGTGAATAAAATTAGTGCTCTTTCACTGAACGTGAAACATTTTTTGGAAATAAGGTTGGGAAAGTGAATTGGAGTTAGATGCAAGCAAACCTAAAATATTAGGCTAAGTATGTTTCAATTGACATTGAAACCGGGAGGGAGGGCACTGGGACAGGTGGAGATGGCAGAGTTTGTCTCAGGATGTGTTTTAGGAAAAGCAACTTAGGAGAGAACCGAGGGTAATTTGGAGAGAACAAAGAATGAAAGTCTAGAGATGTGCTGGGTCATGATTGCAAAATCATAGTTCGGATTAATTGAGAGGGAAACTTAGAGAAGCAGCTGTAAGAATAAAGATTATGACACAAACGGAAGATGTAGCAGAGGAATGACAGGTAAGGCCTGCCAACTAGATGGAAGTAAAAGAAGGGAGATAGAGACTCCAAGTTACTTCAAAGATTTTGAGCCTGAGTGACATGGAAGAAGACGGAATCATGAAAACAAATATGGACTGCAAATATTTCCATATCACTCATCATACTCTCATACTTTGAAAAAATACCTCAATCCTTTCTCCCATAAACCTATAAATCTGCCATGCATATTATATATTATATATTATAGATACACAACTTGTACACCAGTGTGTATGCCATAACTTTAATCACTTTTTGCAGATTAGCATAGATTCAGAACCGAAGAGAAATTGATACAGAATTTAATTATGCAATAGGGAAATCACATTTTTGTTATTGCTCTTATTCAAACTATTGACCCTGCCTGGAGTTTTATCATTTGCAAAGCTGCCTTAAGTATTCCAAACTGTATCCTAAGAAACAATTATTCAGAGAATTAATTTAGTCCATAGAGCAGCCACACAGACTTGAAGATAATCGATAGTAGCTTAGGATGCAGGCTCTAACTAGATATTTAGGCGGGGGCCAAAGAGATAGTTATGCCTTCTAACTCAATTCAGTACAATGTAGGGAGCATGAATGTAGCAGTCCAACACTTCTTTCTTTCTTCTAATTTTAAAGAGGTTATTTTTATATCCGTCTTTGGAATGTTTAGTTCTGTGTTTGCTATAATACAAAAAATACTGATGATAGGCTGATAGAAAAATAAATTGTTGATAAGAGGAAGAAGAAATTGTGATAGATTAAACCTAGTCATTTTCCCATTTAGGTGGTATTCCTTACTTTTTAAATAAACCACATGACCTTTTATTTTTTCTGTCTCTTTCTCTCTGCCTCATTTTTTTTTTCATTAAAACCTCACCATTTTGGATAATGGGTATCTCCAGAATTTTTTTTATAAGGAGAGGTTTAGAGGCTACAATCTGGCTAAAATAGAGAGGTTGGGGGCCTTGTCTTAAACCTACATTGGAATTAGAGATGCATTTAAAAATTTTAGATGATATGTTACTGATTTCAAAGGATAGCAAAGTTTTCTAAAGATGCTTTTATTCATACTTTCCATAGGATTTTTAAAGAGTCCAATTTCCCAGTATATTACTAGTAGTAGTATTACTAATATTATTGCCAGGATAATTATTAACATTGACTGGGAGATACGGTGTAAAGCAGGTTCTCACCATTGCTAATAATGTAACCAATTGCATCGGCAAAATGAGATTTATGAAATGATACTCAATAGTGGCCCCTAACTACTTGCCTGTAGCTTCCTTTCACTCTTCTGTGATTACATGTGCCTGTCTTGCTCCAAAATGATAGAACAGAATGAATGTATTTTATACAGACATCCATGTATTTATTCATTTACCAATTCATCCACTCATCAAGTATTTAATGAATTCCTGTCACCATATAGTTTCAGACATTTCAATTCATACGTGAACAAAAATAAGAATAAGTTTTTGTATACCATTCATTTGCAAAATAGGCATAAACAGTCAACTGACAAATTCCCTTTTCTAGTCCTCCTTATTCTCTTAATAGTAGTTAAAATGAGATCTGCCATTTAGTTTAGAAGCCAGCCTTCAAGTGTTATGACTCTCTAACTAGAGACACAGTTAATGTGTTGGTAAATGCGTGATTCTGCAGCTAAACTGCCTAATTTTGTCAGATACCAGCTGTGTGTCCTCAAGAAGTTTCTTGACCTCTCTGAGCCTGTTTCCTCATTAATAAAATGAGGATAAACAGTACCTCCCTTACAGGTAGTTCTAAAGATTGATTGAACTAATGCATGTAAATTACTTGGAAGAGTGCCTTGTTCATAGTGAGCGCTCAGTTTAACTGTTAATATTATTATTCTGACTGAAACCTTGTTTCTCTTCATTCGGCCTACCTAAGTATTAGACTTAATTTCCCCACCTTCCATAATCACTCCTAAATAATTGTGAGTTGTGCTATCTAAGTAAATAAAAACAGTACACCAATAATCGCCCCTGTGTGTATTTCTATATATTTAACCTTATACTTGGACTAGAGATTCTTAAAAGTTACAGTGATGTGGATACCAAATCCAGGTGACATGCCGAATTTCCAAATCACTTCTCTGCTGTGTTCCAGCTCCTTCTATTACTTTGAAAGGTTTAAAGTCAACTGTAATTTCAAGTATCTATTGGAAAATACACTAAATATCCTCTGAATGATAAAAAAAAAGATAGAATACATTAATATAGCTGAAATATATACTTGGGAGGCAGCACCAGCAGCTGGCTATGACCTTTCTATTGAGAAAGTGACCCAGAAAATGGCTGAGGAAATTTCATCATTTATTTCCCACTTCTACACCAAAGTCTCAAATGCCTTTAAATCCCATCGGATAAAGTTGGCTTTAGGTTGTATATAAAATACAAATCGAGTGAGGGAACGTTTTATCTTTCCTGTTCAGATGATTTTTTATCAGCATCGTAGAGAAAATGGCACTAATATTTCTTTCCTTAAAATGAACAAATAACCTTTAATTTTAATCCTTTCATAGCTGGAATTCATGGGAGTTAATATGCTACCAAATTCAAAGCTAGATCTTGCTAATTCCCTCCGAATATGCATCTGTTTCTGGGCGTGAACATACATGGTACCTCCATGCCAAGGTCTTTCTATATTCCTGCAAGCACAATAGGTTAAATCGTATCTACAGAGTACAATGTTCCTTTGAAAGTTTGAATTCCTAGATTATTTTTTATGTTTGACTATAGATTGCACAGAGCGGACATTTAGTGAACGAGTTTTCAATGAGTAACAAAGGACAAAATAAACGAAGCTCGTTGGTAAACTCTGCAGGGCAAAAATAAGAAATCCATATGCTTGATTTTGGGATACGGTAGAAGGAATGTTTTGACATCATATTTATTGCTATGGGAAATGTAAATATCCCATGTTTATAGCAGAGTGAAAATGTATACGTTTATTCATACAACTAATATTAGAAAACATCTACTACATAGGCATATGAAATAATCGACATTTCTTGCCTTCACTATGCTTACAGTTGAGTAGGGAAGATAAATAAGAAGGTAAGTAAGATGCAGAGGCAAGAGCTAGGGATAAGCCGAGCTTTCTCCGGGGACACTGAAGGTGTCACTTTAAGATCACTAAATGTTTTGAGAAGAATGAAATCTCAGCTTCACTGTTGTAAGAGATATGGTGCTGGGCTGCCTTTCAAATGAAAGGCAGAGTGATAGAAAGTGGACTGATGTCGCTCTAGTGGAATAACTTTCCTTCTCACACCAAGAAACACGTCTTATAGGTGTCCTTAAAGGTTAGACCTGTAAATATTCCACCTCATTAAACATAAGGACCAGCCATGGACATATGCCACTAGTGTCCACTTTCCTTCAGAGATTTAGGGTGATGAGAAGATAAAGGGTCTGCTTACCAGATGGAGCTTGTCAGATTAGCAATTGGAGCAGAGTAAATATCGCTGTCATATTGTTTTTTGAAGCACAAAGAACCCCCTTTGTATAACGCATGTGCATATTTAATAGTTTAAAACAAAACAGCTCGGCAGAAGGTTGGCTGGTGGTTGTACCTCTAGCCCAGTGGACATTGCCTGAAGGCACGTTTCTGCTTTCCTCATAATAAGGAACATTAGCAACCAGTGGCTCGAGAAAGGCAGAGTCAAATAAGTCTCTTGGGGCCCAGACGGCCACATGAAGTGAGAGCTGTTAGGCACAGCAATGAGATTACTACTCCAAAAAGGGTTCACCACATATATTACCACATAGACTTTACAGGGCTGCCAGCTCACTCAGCTTACAAATGTCAAACATGATTTAAAAGGTTATTATACTATCGAGAGGGAAGGACGATGATTTTCCATCACTGGAATTTCTATTTTATTCTGTTGCACATACCGCATCTCACAAAGTCCAATATTGCTAAATAACCTGCTTTTATCTTTAATGAGTGTTTTATGGACCTTAAATTGGAAGAACCATTTTCACTTTATTTGTATTAGAAAATTTGATCTTTCCTGGTTGAATAACGGTGTGATAAATTTGGGATGTGCGCCTATGTATTGTGCTTAGAAGATTGTTCTTACGAGGGAAGTAAATTATTTGTAATGTGTCAGTTAGGGAGAGAGACGTAGGTAAACTGTAGTTTTTGGCAAATGCATTTGTATGTTTGCAGTATTTCACACCAAAATGATCAGATGCCGTTCTCTATATTGCATTATTTATATCTCTTTGGGTTTATTGTAACTGGTCTTTAAAGAGTCTACTTTCCCAGTTCTTTGAGCCTTTTGGGAATATTTATTTGCTCAGTAAGGACTTTCTCGGTTGTCCTCAAAAATGAGTTAATTTAAGCAGTTATATCTGAGAAGTTGCCCAATAAAAGTAAATGGCTGTTTGGGGCTGGCCCCGTGGCCGAGTGGTTAAGTTCGCGCGCTCTGCTGCAGGCGGCCCAGTGTTTCGTTGGTTCGAATCCTGGGCGCCGACATGACACTGCTCATCAGACCACGCTGAGGCAGCGTCCCACATGCCACAACTAGGAGAACCCACAGCGAAGAATACACAACTATGTACCGGGGGGCTTTGGGGAGAAAAAGGAAAAAATAAAATCTTAAAAAATAAATAAATAAAAAAAAAAAGTAAATGGCTGTTTACCTTTGATTTTTAAGGAGATTTTATCTGTTTTGCAACATTTGAAAAATAAATAATCTTCAAGTGTAGCTCTTAAAATATACGAAAGATAGATTGTCAATGTAGAATTTTTAAACACTACATTCGTAAGAGGTAAAATAAGGGATTTAACTGCCCTTGTGGAAGAATGTTTCACTTGATTTCCTAGCAAATCACCCTGATTGCTTTTTTTGAGTGTGAGACTATAAAACTGAAGGTTGCCTACATATCTAAGTTCCAGAATGTGCCATGCACAGCAATACGGCAGCGCTGTAAGCTGACACATTTGGGGATGGTGTTCTCAGGTGGGATATAAAAAGCTTAGAAGAATACAGTCTTTGGTGTTGAGACTGTGTCGGTTCTCCCTTTACCTTCCAACTCGGAAACGTTAAATTAAAATCTGTGACGCCATGTTCACGTGGGCGTTGCCAAAATTAAATTAAAGCCTATGGCAGTGAGCATGCTCAGGCTGAAGGATGACACCTTTGCTCCAAGTTCAGTACCACTTTAAAAATGACCATTGGCCATAAGTGCAGAAATAGTCACAAAGAAAAGAAATAAAAAACAAATAACTACTTTGAATTTTGACAAAATACTGGACTTTTGAGTGACAATACTACTAAAAAAATTAAAAATTTCCAAAGTTTTCCAGATGGAGTATGAAAGTAACTTTGTATATTTGAATGGAGGGAACCTGAAAGCCTACCTAAGAATGTGTGTGTGTGTGTGTGTGTGTCCTTTATTCTTCAAGGAAAAAACACTGATTTAAAGAATTCATGCAGTATATGAATGATTTCACTTGTATGTAGAAGATAAACAAACACATGGACAAAGAGAACAGATTAGTGGTTTCCAGAGGGGAAGGGGGTTGGTGGGTGGGCAAAAGGGGTAAACGGACACATATGTATATGGTGACAGATAAAAACTAGACTATTGGTGGTGAGCACAATGCAGTCTACACAGAAACTGATAAATAATAATGTACACCTGAAATTACACAATGCTATAAACCATTATAACCTCAATAAAATAATTGAAAAAGAAAAAGGAAAAAAAAGGAATTCATGTAGTATATATTTATTTCAGGTAACTTCTTTATGGTTATAAAATAAGTCAATAAGATATGGAAATATTTTAAGTTTAGGAAATAATGTAAATCCTCTTTTTCCCTCTTCTTTCACACAGTAACAATAGAAATAGAAGAATCATTTAAATATTAAATGAAAACAAAAATATTTCCTACTCCTGTTTTGAAGTTTGCTCAAATAGTAAATTTCCTACAATAAAATATTCTGTATTCATATATTCAGTAACCAATGATATATTTATGTAAGTATTGGATTTTAAAAGAGCCCTGTTTAAAAAATTTCAAAACATTATTTTATTCTAATTGATAAAAACTCCTTTTCATAAATCTCTCAAATGGTTTCTTTTTATTGAGAGCTCTCTTAGTACATATGGAATACGATTTGATTAATAAAATATAAATCCATGTACACCTTTTTAAAGCGTTCAATTATTTAGGCAAAGCAAAGTATATGTATAAATTCAAAGTTAGAAATTATGATTATTGATATGATGAAATATATCTTACATTAAATTGTAAAATGCAATGAAAGTGTTCCTTCTATAGCAAAATCTTAGCTTCTGTTAAAATAAGCATACATATTAAAAATGCAATGTGGCACTATTTCAAGAGGTAAGTTCACTAATAGACCAATAAACTATTTTCTAAAAGCCAAATCGAGTTTTGACAATAAGTCATTCTTTAAAAAAATTGAGACATAAACCACCTAACATAAAACTTATTTATGTCAGTCTGTATGTGGGAGAAATTTATCTTCCCGCTATGGTTCTACAATAACAAAAATTATTAATTGATGTCTCAGAACTTGGTACAAGAATTAGAACAATGTCTTATCCTGGAAACTGTTTTCAAAAGTTGTTACAAGGTTTATTTAGAAACCTTCGCTTGAAAATCAAATGGCATGCTCATGTTGTTTTGCTCCTATCAGGAACAAAGGCATGGTGCATGAAAGACATTATCTCTGCCTTTGACAATAGAGTGTGCAGTATCACTCTTCATTCTAGTTAGCCTTGAAGAATGTTCAATAATGCATCCTTGTCACCTCCTCCCCAACCTCAAAATGGATACCTTACCACCTTAAACTGTGTTATTTTACAAAATAAGTGCAGCTTTGAACATATATATCATAGCTATCTGGAGAATAGGGTATGTCTAGTGCTTCTGGCAAGTAAACTTCTTTGGATGAGAAATCAAGTTACTCTTGCAGCCTTGCCCCAGCTTGCTAGAGCTAGTTCATGTATGTTGGCAGGTAGTATGAACATGATGATGGGGAGAGACCAAGCTGGTGATTCCTCTGTGCCCAAATAGGATAAATTGTCTTGTTGGAACCATATAACCTAACACTAATATTACTCCTTAATATTAGAAAATTATAGCTTAGAAAAGTTTCTGTAGAATTTAAGCCAATTATTTGAAAACAGAGTTTATCATGTTGGCTAAGGGATCAAAAACTCAAAAGCTTACAGGGGCCAAGTGAGTGAAGTTAATGTGGGTAGACGGCAGTAAACAGTTATTGCTTTGAATGAAGACACTCATGTTCTATTTAAACACACTGCATATAACCTTACCCAGGGCTCCCACTTCTGACTTCTTCACAATGGCCAAACCACTCTTTATACCATTAATCAAGCTTTTCAATAAAGTGGGAGTAGGGATGTTTTTGTCAAACTAAAAAGCATATGAAATTTCTTCTAGAAACAACCTGAGTTAAATTAAAAAAATTAATTCTATGTGAGTGGGGTAGATGAGATTTTTAACTTATTGAAAGAAGAACATTGCAATTTTTTTCCTACTAAATTGCATTTATACAAAGAGTACATATTCAATGCTTATGTAAGGAGTGTCAAATGCAAATATTAATTTGAAATTTTCAGAAAATGTGGTAATCATTCTTTTTATGCTAAAATAACAAGTCTAAGCCAAATATTGTTATGTTCTATGTAGGCAGGAAGATTTTATTTAAATTCCCTGGCCTTATTAGGACTCTGATTTACACTACCATTTTCAGTTTTTTAGCGATATAGGAATAAAAGTCTAATAAAAGACACCAGAACATACGAGTTCAGGGGACACTGGGCATTAATCTGGGTGAGAGAAAGAACTTCAGAGTGGTCTAGAACTCTGAAAGTTATGCCAGTCACACTGGACACATCCTAATGGACCGGACTGAAGAGGACCTGGGGAAAGAAACAGAGAAGTCTGGATGCTAGATCCTAGATATAGACTAGAGTATTGGCTGAAGAATTTAAATGGTGCTATTTCTGACCATTCTTGTGGTGTCATAACTTCATGGAGCTATGACAGACTAGTAAAGATGATCAGTGCCTGTCAACTTCAGTGAAATGGGTAGGACCAGGGGATTTGGTAATTTTTGTAATATTTAAAATGCCTATGTTTGTATACAAATCATCATTTCACTCCATCCCGTTCACAATTTGTAGGTAATATGGGAATGCTGTATGCTTCTCAGATTAAGTAACTCAATTTGGAGAAGTTACAATAGCTGACCATATGGACTCACATACAGTAAATGGCTGATTTGAGATTGTATCCATGGACTTTTAGTCCAATATTTTTTCCATCATAAATCAGGAGGATAAAGGAACACTGGATCCTAATTCTGACTCTACTAAAGCAGGCCACAGGTATATACCTCTAACATAGGCTGGTATTTTTGTCTGCAATAGTAGCTCTTAACCTTGGCTGCACCTTAGAATTATCTGGGGAGCTTTTAAAAAAAACACCAAGACCAATTAAATAAGTATCTCTGTGTCTGGGATCAGGTCATCAGTTTGTTTATTTGTTTGTTTGAATACTAAGTAATTCCAATTTATAGATAGGAGTGAAAATCACTAGTTTAGCATCTTGAAAACCAAAATTTATTTTCCTGCTAGTTTATTTTCATATTATTCTAATATATGTGGATTGCTGCTAAGCCACATATTATGTATGCACAACGTATAAAGATACACATACGTCATTCACAGAAGTAGAGTTTCTGTGCCTAATTATCCTTCCCAAATACAGATTTAGGGGATTCAGGAGAAATGCAAAATGGGACACTGATTAAAGTAAAAGTGGGAAAGATGCTTCTTTTGTGATTCTTTGGTTTGCTAGATTCAAGTGTTTGAATCTAGAGAGAGTGATTGAAGCTTCTGTCGATTAAGTGTCTACAATGTAGCTAGTACTCCATGCTTACATGGAGATTCCTTCACCCGCACTCTCCTGGAGGAAGCCCACTGAAGACGATGAAAGGCTCATAATTAGGATTGCCAGATTTAGCAAATAAAACTATTTGTATTAAATGGCAACTCTACTCCCAACAGCTTGGCTCTGAGATTAATCTCTGGACCAGTGTTTTCAGCTTCCTTTAAGTTGAGTGAAGAGAACTGCCCTGTCTGCAGAAAACAAAACGTCTCTTTTTTTAATCTCTAGAGACAGTGACCTAGCTGAACAATCCAGGAAGAATCAAACATTCATATCAGCAAGAACCACATTTGTGTCTGCAGTTCTCTTGAAGGGTCCATAGAGAGATGACTCTGAGAGTTAAAGCAGTGATACTTGAAAAACAGCAAGAGTAACGCATAGAAGTTAATGCTAAAAGTGATTTCTTTCATTCCTTAATACAAACTCTTACTCTAGATAATTCATAGTAAGTGAAAATGGGGAAGCGTGGCACCAGACATTAGCTCTGTCTTGCGTTAAAAATGTTTGAAGACTTCAAGTTCATTTTCCGTGTACTGTCTAGGATGGCCATTCAGAGCTTCTTCATTCAGAGTAAGATGGCTTCTCCTATGACTCCAACGACTGAAGGAAGAAATATTTTCCTTACTTAAGTTTCTTTCAATGGATCACATACCACATTTGAAGTACACATACACTCAAATCTAGACCCCCCTGATGGCAAAATTAACTTCTCTTTTTAGGAAGCTAAATCTAAACATTAATAAAATTGAGTCCCTATCTGTAGCCTGATAATCTCTGAAAAAAGTTTTGGATTAAGTTACATTCTCTCCATCTCTAAGTAGGATATTTCAGCCAGCTGAAAACCTATGAGAAATTAAATTGAGAAAGATATTTTTGGAGACTCTTTCAAGAGAAATGAATTTTTTTGTGTGTCCTGAGAACACAAAAGCAGATAAGAGAGCAAGATAATGGCTCCAATTGTTTGGAGTATAAAATGTCTGACCTTGAGGATATATGAGAAAAGATTTTGTCTGTGTCTGTTCATCTTGCTGTTCTGTTCAAATGTGGTTCTAGAGAAAAGGAAAAATACTAATTTTCAGAGAGAGCAATTGCATCTTTCAGGAAAACTGTGCATTTCTTTCCTCTTGAGATCTTTCAAAACTAAATGGCATTGCAAAAACTTATACAATTTTGTTCCACTTAAGACTCAAGCTCTGTTATCAGAACAGTTATTCAATATCCTGATAAAGAATAATTTAAAACAACCCTATATTATATGACCAAGACTTACTGATTCAACGTCTTACCATTTAATCATAGAATTCAATGTGGATAGTAGTGATGAGCTTTAAGTGAAAAAAAAAAAGTCCATAATGGATTAGGACTAATAGAGCCTTTCTGTCATGAGTGAAGAGGCTAAAGTAATATAAGCTCTCATGACTAATCAGATGTCTTCTGATGAGTGAATTGAAATGTCATAGCAGAAGTAATCCACCATACATTTTATTACGATTTTTTGTGGGTAGATTTAAATTCATTTTCTGACTCATTTAATTTATTTAATCAAAATAAAATCTAAGAGGAACGAAAAAGTCGATATTGGTAATAAAAGATTTACCCCAATGTATGCATTCATTTCTGATTTTTTCTTTTTCTCATCAGTTGACTGTGCTGTAATTTATGCAGTCATTCTTTGCAGCTTTGTTTCGGGTTTTTGCCAAAGGCCACGCAATTATGTACAACAAGCATTTCCAACAATATTGTATGATTTTATGTATGCACACTAGAAATATCCTGGTGTTTTCACTAACTCTGATCAAGTGTATCTTTGACATGATTTCTCAGATTCCATAGATGGGCCACTTTTTTGCAAAACTGGATTTTACAAGAAACAGTCAATTAGAAATACATATGACTATTTAATTGACTTCTACTGTTTTCCTCTTAACTCATATAGTTAAGGTCATCTTCATCTTAGTGACAATGTAATTGCTGAAAATATTTTGAAGCCACTGGGTCAATGATTAAGGACAAAAACGAGTCAGTGTTTAATAAAATTCCTCCTGCAACAGTCATCATGGCCATCATTATTCCCCATAGGACACTGGAACTCAACTGGATTCACTTGAATAAAACAAAACCGCTTCTTAACTTCTGAAGGTTCTTGCTCTCTATTAGGTAGTAGGATATGCTTTAATTTAGATCACTAATTCTTTTCCATAATCAATTGTTCTCTACAAACAACTATCTCCCTTTTTCATCCTCATCTCTCAAAACGATTCAGAAAACTTTCTAGCTTTCAAAATTTTTACCTTCCTTTAGCAGTTATTCATATATATGAAAAACAGTTGAATTACAGGTTTTTTTCAGATTATTTCTATAACATTTGATAGGACATAAATAGAAACAGGTACAGAAATGTTTTATTTATTGAATATTTTTGTTATTGCATATCTACGTTATTTTTAAAACAACTTGTCAGTGGCTTCAGATATGTTTTGATCCCTCTTGTGTATCATGTCATTCATGTATTGTTTGCAAATGATGAACTTTATTTGTATCATCTGCAAGCATTTCATGTAGCCATATTTGTAAATGCTTTAGAGAAATAGGATAACTCACATTCCTGTATCTAACCCAGAACACAAGAGAAAGTGAATGAGTTCTTTTTGTCTTACCTTTCCATTCACACATAAACCATTATGGAAGTACTAAGATAGTAAAATAGAAACTCATATCTCTTTTAAGATTTTTGAGTAAGTGTGCCTAGACAGGTCAGATAATTCATCATTTTTGTTCTCCGGCCATAAAGTATAAGATAGATTCCTCTCATAGATTCCTCATAGAATTTGATGACTGTGTTAAACTTTAACAGTCTTAAGTGAAAATTACACAGTTTGTATTATTAGTGAGTGAAAATGTCTACTCTGAGCAAAGAGAGGAAAGAATGTTTCCTCTATCATGAGAGTGAAACAGAAAACTGCACTTCAGAATTCGACATGTCCGTTACTCATGGAAATGATTTTAAAATTCAGAAGTCTTAATTATCACCAAATCTATAAATCCGCGACCTTTATTCGTCTTGTCTGATGGCTTTTAGAGTCATGCTTAATTTCACAGCTGTCAGTACGAAGCTTATCTTCATTTTAAAAAATGTCTAATTGGAACCTAGCAGCTGTTTTCAATAAAAGAAAGTGCCTATTATGAGAAAATGGTGGAGCCTATTCCACACTCTGACAAGGAAAGATTAAAGGAACAAGATAAGGCGTAAGCGTACATACAATACTTCAAGTATCAGTTTTTATCGTATCAGTCAGGATGGGTTAGGGATTCTGTGGTAACAAACAGTCCCAAAATTTCAGTGGTTTTAAAAGTAAAAAAAGTTTTCTCACTCCCTTGGGCTATATGAGTGTTGAGGCTGGCTGGGGTCTTGCTGTGGCATAGGTATTGACTTTCCTTCCCCGTCCAGGGTGAAGGAATATGTGACACTCTGGATACAGTGGCAGAGGTAAAGTTCCAGAGGCTGTTGCATCAGCACGAATGCTTCAGCCCATAGTAACACGTGCCATATTCTCTTACAACTCATGGGCTGCACCAGGTCACATGGCCACACAAAACCACAAAGAAGTCAGAAGGCAGTCTACTCATGGATTGCCTGGAATCCATGTCTGGAAGGAGGAGACGACCAGAACCATTTGGCAAACAGTGATAATGATTATACAGATATTTACTACAAATCTGTAACCCCACTATAGAACCATTTCTGTCAACCTTATTTAGTCTAGATGCTGATTTGATTCCATATTTGCCATATTAACTTTTTAAAACGTGCATCTTGCTTTGGTCCCTTTTTCTTTCAGGAGAATTCTCTGCTATACACAGTAGTCCCCCCTTCTCCGCAGGAGATATGTTCCAAGACCCCCAGTGGATGCCTGAAACTGTGGATAGTATGGAGCCTTATATATACTATGCTTTTTCCCAGACAGCATGGCGTGAATACACTGGACAAAGGGATGATTCACGTCCTGGGTGGGATGGAGTGCAACTGTGTGAGATTTCATCACACTACTCAGAACAGGGTGCAACTGGAAACTTATGAATTGTTTATTTCTGGAATTTTCCATTTAATATTCTTGGACCATGGTTGAGTGCAGGTGACTGAAACCACAGGAAGCTAAACCGTGGATAAGGGGAGACTATTGTATTATTGATGTGTTTTTGTTTTAAGGTGTTTTGTCTTAAGTCAAAACAAATACTAGTGAATACGTCGTCAGTAACTAAGCCCAATAATTATGACATTGATTCAACAGGATTAAGCTTTATGCATGAGATTCTACTCTCAAGGAGTTCAGGGAGATTTTCTGATGATTCCCTGAAACTTAGAGTTTCTGTGTTTTGCATGTCGTTTTACACGTATTAGACTGAATCCTAACATCACAGGGCTGACAGGGAATCGTTAAAAGTATATCATCTATTTCTTATATTTGAACAAAATTGTACAAAAAAAATCATATATCAAGTAACTTAGGGTGGGAGGGCGGACAGAGAAAATATTATCTTGAAGGTGTTTTATTCAATTCATTGGAGAGCAGGGCAGTCACATGACACTGCTGTAGGGAATATGCTGCAGGTTGTTTTCTTAAAAATAAGCTTATCTCTTGGTCTTTCGGGCTAAATTTCAGTAGCATATTTTCTCTTTTACAACAATTTTCAAATTAATCTACTTGGAAATTTATCTGCTTAGCTAAATCACTGCCGTTCTTTTATAAGCTCATGGATATTCACAATAAACATAATAATAATAAAAAGAATATGGTATAGGAAGAAAAGTGCTGGACCACATTATTATGACTTATGAAATTCACTAATGTCTCCAGAGCCTCAGTTTCCTTTTCTGTAGAATGGAGAAAACAAAATCGACCTTTACAAACTCATAATATCTACTTGGAACTACATGAAAGTCTTATTTGCAGAAGAGTCTTAGCATAACTACATAACTAGAAGCATTGTAAGTGTCATGGTGTATAAACAAGCACACAATTTTAAATGAAAATTAAATTTCATTACTCAGACCACATTGATTTTATCTGATCAAACTGCTCTCACAATACTTGAGTTACAAGGTCCGAGGGTGCATGGCATTCTGTGATGAATTCTAACAAGTCTGATCTTAATCAAAGTTTGCAGTGTTGGACCAAACAATAAATGCTTGTGAAGTTGACTTGTTCATCTTTCCTTATCTTTGGAATGCTTAAGCTAATAAAATCATAAAATTTAAGAGCTAGAAGTGGTTTTGAGTTTATATCCTCCAATCCATTCACTAACATTCAAGAAAACTAGGTGGTTGTCTGTGAGGGATTTTATTCAACTGCTAGTCAAAGATTTCCAAAAGTTAATGTCTTATAGAAATTATGGATTTCTGCACCCAAGGTTTTTCCAAGTTTCTTGGCCTTGCTCTCATAATTGCCTACATGGTTTGCGCAGCATCTTACTTACAGAATACAGAATAATGAGAATAATCTTACTTAGAGAATAATGAGAATCACAGAAGGCTAAAGAGGAAGTGGCTAGGGAGTCTGTCCCCTTTGAAAGAGAATGGGTGTTTTTTTCTTATAACTCTTTGTCCAGCATTTTATCACAAGGCCCCACATTGCAAGGAAGGCTAGGCAGGATATCACTGGTCGCATTAGGCCTCGCCTTCAAAACTAGGGGTTAATTAATAGAAAAGAAAAGAGGAATAAAGATATTGCATCAGAAACTGGTGGTCTCTGCCACAGAGGCCTATTTTACCATTATAGATAATAATAATACACTATTTCTATTACTTATATTTGTCATTATGTCTGGGCTGCAATCTCAGCAAACCAGAGTTATAATTAGCAAGAGAAAGTGTAAATTAAAATTATAGCTTCTAAAGTGAAGCTGACAGATTCAAACCATGATTTGCACAAATTACTTAAAGTCTTTAAACCTCAGTTTTCTGTAAAATAAGATGACACCTACTTCACAAGGTCGAGTTCTAAATTAGATCATATATGTAAAGTACAATGTCTAAACACAGTGCACAGGACATAGTAATCTCTCTGCAGGTAGTTGGTGCTGCCACCAGCCAGCCTATGTTTCCTTTTTACATTTTATGATTCAGAAATTAAAAATGATTGATGTTTTATCAAAATCAATGTCAAGGTAATAATATTTATCAAATTATTATACTTTATGTCATCAGAATGACTTCAGTGCCTTTAAGGTCCTTCTCTAAGATGACAGTGGTGGTTATTCATCTACCAATCTCTATATTTTTCCACTTAGATCTGTGGGTCCATCTTCTAGAGACATGAGCAAGTCCATGATCTTGATTAGCCTGTGCTCTTTATCCAATATTACAATACCTGGAAAGTAATTAGGCTTCTATTTTTCATTTCAATCTGGTTTTACCACATTGACAATATGGGCCTTGGCCAAGTCTATTATGAGCTCAATTGCTCATGTGCCAGGCGTTCGGAAGTCTGTCTTTGAATATGAAGAAAGCAAAATATGAAGCTACAGAACTCTGATACACTTTATACAGACATTAGGCTAATTATGGGTAGAGAAATAACTATTCTTTTATATTCTATATTTTAAACTTCTCCTCTGCGTGGAATTATGGCTTTTTTTATTATGATTTCAGTCATTGAATCAGGTGTCCCTACAGAAATCTCCTAGTTTAAGTAAGAAGAGGACTTGTCTTTGGACTTGCTTAGAATTGCTGCAAACTAATAACCTAATTGCTCATGCCGACGGACAGAACAAGCATTGACTATGTCGTCTTGACCTTTGTTTGGTCATTGGGATTCATCCATTTGAAGTCTCCCCATTGGATGGGAAGTTTATACTACAACTGAATGTGCTATCCGTAAGACAGCTTTAATTGAAACCTCTAAAAAGGAAAGGAAAACAGAAAAAAAAAAAAAGACTTTCTAGTATCTTTCCCCACTATCAATAATACCTGGGGCTGACAGTGGTGGTGAATGGCAATATTGAACATGCCTTTTCTTTCGTGTAAAATTTCAATATGAAACTATTCAAATTATACTCTGGCTATGTCATAATGTCTGCATTCTCCACTTATATATGAGGTAGATTCAAATGGAAGTTCAGTGGCTTCCATTCACCCATTCATATTTTAAAAAGCACTTAGAGAATCTGTTGAGAATGTCACTTGTTCTCCTTTTTCTGTTCCTGTCCAGTCTGCCCCCCAGTGGAGAGCTAAGAACGTGAAAAGACAGCAGCGTGGTCAGTGCATGACTTTACTGTGGCAATTGTGTGCCTGATTGATTTTTGTGGGGATATAACAGCTGAACAATTTCAAATTGATTACATGTAATATGAATTCATGTGTTCAAATCATAGCAGGATAATAATTCTTGAAAGTGTGGCTGTACAGTTTAATTCAATACACTGAGTAAAGAAACTTCAAGACATACAGCTACCCTTCATGAAATCTGTTTCTCTGAAGCTTTTATTTTGGGCTCATTCTCTTCTTCTTTCTTCCCTACCTGTTTAAAACCTCTTTCCCCACTATGGGCTTATAATAGAAGACATTTGTCTTCTTGATTTCTCGCCGTTGCTAGCCAGTATTGTTGAGTTTTAATATTCGGCATGATTCAGAACTCTTACCTTTTTCAAGTTCTTAGGAGCTCTCTCTCGTCTCATTTTTAAACACGGCCTTTGGGGAATGACAGTGATTGTGACAGATGGTAAAGGAATAAGATTGCACTTTGGTGCTGCTTCTGTCTTTGCCTCTTGATCTCTTTCCACTTTCTCAAGGCAAATTATAGATCTCCCTTTGCCTCTGGAGGGATGCAAACAGCAGTTGCCAGTTATATGGTTCTTTGTTTCTAGCTCTTAGAAAAAAGGGCTCTTATTTGATTAAACATTGTCATTACATTTATTGTTAATGAAGGATACTGATTAGTGTGTTGACCAAACACCTGACTAGAAAAGGAAGGGGATTTGTTGAAGCACAGGTGGAAAAAAAAAAGAAAAACAGACTATTTTCTTCTTGGGTGAGTTTGAAGGTAGCTTCCCTCTAGTGGCCAAAAATGGTATTTCACTTATAGAATATGCTCCTAACATTTTCTGAAAACTTCCTTTCATTATCTTTTTAAAAACATTATCTGAAATGTGTAATTTTATGTATTACATATATTAATGATTGCGGCTTGCAACTAAAACTGAACTCCCTAAAGAAACTTAGACATCTTTTTGATTATTAAACTCATACTTTTAGGTATGAAAAAGTAGACAAAGGTACTTTATTATGCATTTTGTTCTCCAGTAACCCACACAAACACAACACACAATTCCAAATGAAAGGATTCTCATTGACTAACAAGACAGTTAATAAAATGGCTGTGGATTTTTTTTTTTTCAATTTCTAAGATGTGTTTGAAGGGATTAAAAACTGTAAGTATGAAGTTGAGTGGTAAGTATATTCACTATGCCTCTCTATATTTTTATTAGAGAGAGGTGGTATAATCACTATATACTTAAAATTTAAGCATTAGAATTTAAATGGTGTTAGAGATGAATTGAAAGTTGTAATTAGAACTTGTGTTTATTTGCGCACATTTATTTATACACCTGAAAGCATTTAAGCAATACGAAGCATGTGCTACACTGTGGATGAGGTGGAGGAAAATACAAACAAGACGAATGCGAGAGGCCAAGGAAGATGACTAAGCAATGAGACAGTGCTAGCCGAAATATGTATAAAGACCCAGGGGAGCACGCTGAGGACACAGTGCCACTGTCCAGAGGACTAGGGAGGACGACTCGGCACAGGAGAGTGGGTGAAATGATAAAGAGAGTGGGCACAGTGCAAAGGTGTTCCTCTGCAGAAAGAGCTTCGGTGGTGGTTCTGCGGCAATCAGGAAGAATGGGGCTTTAAGTATGGCGGACTTACCTGGGCAGAGCTGAGCGGAACACGTTGCTTAATAATTTTCCTAGAGCGAACTTGAAGCAGACACTGTATTTCATGCAGCGATAAGCTATTAAATGAGAGAATAGGTTTTGATCCACACATAAATGTGAATAGTTAATGTTGCAAAATTATAGATTCATTTACATAACGCCTGGTAGAGTGAATTATCTGATGAAATGAGGCTTTTGTGTTTGAGTTCTTAACCTAGCGTTTCAGTCAAAAGCTCTGGTTTTATTCTGAAGTCCATTGGAAATTATCAGTTCTAATTGGAAGTGTTGTTTGCCCAACAGAATGCTTAAGAAAGTTTTAGTGGCAAAGCTTCACACCTATTTGAAGGAACATAAAACTCTGAAGAGGAGAGCAGAAGCTAATTTACCAAATTGATGACCAAGAGCTAGGCAACCATAAGTAAGGAAATGGGGATGTCAGGAGATAGACCAACACTTGTTTAGATAATATCCTTAATTGGTTAGATTTGCTACATTTTATGGATATTCTATAGATATTTTCAAGCTTGACTATTACAGAGTCTGTAAGATGTTTATTGTGAGACTGGTCTAATCGCAGATGTAAAGGTATAATATATGTGTTATATATGATGTATATATATACACACACACACACACAATGTATATTATATATATAAAGTATATATAACAATCCCAGCTATAAAGACAGGTATAACTTCTTGCATCGAATACAATTTCATCCCCCATGTTCACACAAACATTCTCAGTTCTGGAAACCACCCGTGCTTGCCCCCACCTTCACAAACCCAAGGATGTCCGCCTTCCCAGGACTGTGGCCTTCATGGCCTAAACACATCAACTCCTCTTTGGCAATGCCCTTGACTTTTCTTATCTTCTATTCTGGGTTGAGACTTGTCTCTTACGACTCAAGTCTCTGATATCGAGTATATGATGAGATCAAGTGTGTGATCTGAGCAGCTACACTAGGGTAATAGAGTAACATTTGCATTTTAATCTGTGTCTTCTCCCCAAATTAACTGAAAGGAGTAGCTTTTCTGTAGAAAATGTACCATTTGATTGAGAAAATGAATGTCAAATAACTTTGGCATCACTTAATCACACCTAGTACGTACCTGTGGACTCTACTTGTTTATACAGCTGAACCTGTACCTGACAAATATTTGCAATACTGATAACAAATTTCCTAGGTAATTGAACAATGTTATTCTTTAGGCTGTTTTTATAGATGAAACTCCTGAAGATGATTACAAAGCCTGTTGTTTCATCACACGCACACACACATGCACGCACACATGCACACACATTTTCATGCTTTGAAAGGCTCATGTGTTAGACAAAGGATGTTGTGAGTAGACTTGGAAATCATTTGGCATTTTTGACATTTGCCAAACAGCTTGAGATATTTTAAAATATTTTTGTTCGATCAAATCCCAAACATGTTTTTCCAAGTACTTTTTTTAGGTCAATTTTTATAACCATGTGTAATTTCAAGGAAATTTAACCCATATGTTTGTTTCTGTTACCCATATATTCAAATTGATTTATAGCACAGATGTAAGTATTTCCTTTGACACTGGTGTGTGATGAGGGTGAGAGAGACTTGCAATTTGCTGCACAGGAAAGTCCACAGTGAGATTTTAGATTAATGACCATAGGCTATAACCCAGTTCTAACCCCAACACACTCTTCATGATAAAAGTCACAGGGGACCGTCTATAAGTGTCAGCAAAGGATGAGATCCAGGTACTGCGATATGTTGATGAATGTATGTTCCTAGCATGGACTCAAAAGATGGAACTCTGATTGGTGATTGTATAGCACTGTGGGATTGAAGCCCTTAAATGCTGCTAAAGGTCTTCGCCAACTGTAATGAAAACCTGTATCTCTGAGCAGTGATATTTACTGGCAAAATAGGACTGAGAACAGCCAACACATTCGATTATTTTTTGTGGCATAGAGCCTAGAAATGGGCTTGTTGATGAGAAGGTTGAAACACAATCAAAATGCCACCATACTTTACAGGGATAGCAAAGAAGGAATCTTTTAAACCAGCATATGTATTACCTGGAAGCTGTTCTTAAAATTAAATGGAAATAGAAAATCTCTAATAAGACCCTTGGATTCAACCAATGTGCCACCTTAGAAGTAAGTGATACTTACCATGGCAAAGATGCTGTGGGTGAGAATGGATGATAGCAGGATATCAGAGTTAGTGCCAAATGGAAAGAAATTAAAGTACAGTTACCATGTAAGGGGGCAGACATAAATAATTCTAAAAAACAAAGCATTTAAGATGTAAATAAGAAATGGTTCATAAGCATTGCAAACCATAAGTCATTTATCAAATGTATACTGATGTCTGGCTCTATACAAATCCTTATAACATTCTCAGGAAGAAAATGTGTTCTCTGATCCTAAATATCGTGCCTACAAACAGAGAGAAAATGAATCTATCTAATGGAGGGAGGAATCCCAGTGATCCAAGAAGTCAAACGACTTCTTGAACTCTGAGAGCCACCTTTGCTGTTCTGCTTCAGGGTTTTTGGTGACATAACAGCATCCTTCTGGACGTTACGTTATAGAATGTTAGTTATACCAGGGCAGATGCAACCTGGGATTTGACAACTCCGCCACACTTTGACTGGACTGACATTTCCTTAGCGGTAACAAGCTGCCACTGTCTGGTGCCATGGGGGCCCTTGGGCTTGATTTAAGAGTGCTGACATTGACTGCTTGTTATTTCATATCTTAGAGCTGTCAGGAGGCAACTGATGTCAGCATAAAATTATTTGATAGCTCTACATCTTGGGCAAAATGGGAACCAATTGATGTCTATAAAGTAGCCATCAAAGTCTTGGAATTGGGATGGGGATAAATAAGAATAAAAATTCACCTTGTTTATTGTTATGTAATCCTTTGTTTTAAATTTGGTCCACATAATAATATGGGTTGTAACCATCTACTGGGCACATAGTGGCTGCACTCATTAAGAAACATGCTCGTGTAATTCTCACAACAGTCTTACAAGATAAATAGTATTATTTTGATCTTCATTTAACAAGACAGATTACTCTCCTAGAAGGCAGTAGAAGAGGGATTCAAATGCACACAGTCTGGTTCCAGGGTCCATGATTTCACCTTGAGTTATATGTTTTCTCCTAGGGAATTACAGACTCCTGATTGATGGAATTCTTTCATTGAGCCTCAATTGATTTTTTTTATTTAGTTTTAATGCAAGAAAATAATTATTCATTTTATTGAAGAAAACTAGCAATTAACAACTTGTATTGGCTGACAAATACTCACTGAAAGAAAGGATATTTTTATGATCCTCATAGCTTTTCCGGAGTAAGCATATATCTAATGGAATGATTCTAATCATAAATGGAGTTGGTCAATGACCAGTTCTCTCCTCACAATACATAGATTAACATGTTCTTTGAGAACACTGAAAATTCGTAGAGTAGTAAGTAAACTCATAAGAATTTTTGTGATTAATACAGAATCTCAGTAATGGACAAAGTAAGCAATAAATAATTTTTTAATTTAGAAATTGTAGCTCAGTCATTCTATTTTTCACATTAGTTATTTTTAACCGTAGTGATCTTCAAATGTAGCCATTTCCTGAAGAACATATTTGCCTGTTTCTGAAAATCACCTCCAAACTCTGAGGCATCTTCATGTATAATATTTTGTGTATACATTGATCTTGTTTTGTGTCATTTAAAAATATAATCCCTTATATTTCCTGATGAACATGAACAATGGCAGGTGGCAATTTTATTTGTAGAATGTGTGTGTGTGAGTGTGTGTAGTTCTTTTTTTCAACCAAATCACAGAGATCTAGGGGAATTCTGATTCTCTAATTCTAGCTCAGTATAGAGCAATTGAAAGCATTTAGTTGTGATTAAAACAGATTGAAAGAGATAATCCTTCTGAGAAAGCAGCTTCAAATGGCTTAGCAGTGCTTCTTCAGGGATAAGAACTAACACGACACAAGCTAATTCCTGCAGTCTCCCTGGTGCTGCTGGAGCCGTACCCTCACTTGTTTTTCCTCCTCATCAGGTTCTATTCGAATTCCTCCTCAATATGAATTCTGCTTGGAAGACTGGTTTACTCATTCTGTTTTCCAAAAACTAACAATTAACCTTTTGCTTTAACTGATACATGAAATGTACTTCATGTCATAAAGGAACTGAGTGCAGACAGTTCCCAATTTACAACTGAATTGTATTTTTAAAAGTCCGTGGGTAAGTCATAGATAATTTGGAACATGGAATGTCATTTACCATAGAAACATTGTTCTATAAGAAGCTTGGGTTTCCTGGTCAGCCCTCCAAATCCTATTAATCCATAATGTAGTTGAATATACTCATAACTAGTACCATAAAGTCTAACCTCTTTGTATATTAACAGTTCTTTGAGGGGACTTCCAACCCATGCAATATTGGAGGGGAAAAATACCTTCTTTTCTTGGGAATGCCCTCAGATTCATTTCAGTCACGGGTGTCATTGCTAGGATCAGAGAGGCAGGCAGATTTGTACCTTCTTGGAGTAGTGTGCTGGAGATAGGAGAAAGAGAGAACGATGTTGAGGATAATTTGTAGGATGAGGTTTTCTTTATTTTCTTACCCCTTTCCCATTGCTGTAACCCCATTTTGCAGATTGAGGTCATACCTTTGAGAACAGGAACTCTGCCTGGGGAAGGGCAGAGTAGGGTGCATGGGGGACCCCCTGTGTCAAAAGCTAAGAACATGTTCCTGGATCTTGTCTGTACCTGGGACAAAATTTTTGAAACTATGTTGAGTAGCTACCATTACATATTGTATCAAATGTAAAAGATTGGAAATGCTCCTCTTGTACCCACCTCATTCTGCTTCTCCCTCCTTCTTCCCTACACACCCCCACTCCCATAGCTCTCCTCCCCCGCCAAAATTGCCGTAAGCCATTTGCTCTCTCATGCACCCATAACGCCATGATGATGAGACACACAGGAGGCCACTATCAGGACTCACAAATTAAGTAATTAACCACATGCTACCATTAAGTTTATTAATAAAGTTTAGGCCACGTTTTGAAGGGAATTGATGTTGTAAAACATGGAACACAGTTGGCTTTAAATTTTGATAAGCTGGAGCAACAATGTACCAACTCGTATCCTATAGGGCCCCACTGTTAAGCCGGAATTTATTGACTGACAGCGTCTAACCAAGTCTAAAGTTTTAATCTAGCTTTTTTTATATGAATCAGCTACCAGCATCTCATCATTTTTGCATACCCTTCGCTATGCTATTATGTGGCAATCGATCTGCTGTTTCATTTACAGTAATGACGATGGGCTGGCATTAATAATAATGGCATATGTTAAAAATGTAACAGGGCACCTCAATGCAATAAAAGAGATAGATATATAGTTTAAAACCTTTTAACACTGCGTTGCCTCTGCTAATGTTTCACAACACTTTATGCTCTGGAAAAAAAAAAAGTGGCATAAAAATAGCATGTAAAGTGTTATCCCCACATGGTGTTCTTGGTCTTTGGCATGCCTGTTTTCTCCACATTTTCCAAAAATGACAAGAATACATCCCATCTGATACATCCCGTGAAAAATTTAAGAGCATATTTGAAAACACAAAATACTGTTTTCATAAACTGCTGAAATCTGTGATAGTTTGGCAGTGATCTCAGGAACAATGCCGGAACTCAGCTCTTTATTTTTTCCTTCCTTTGCATTCTTTTGTCAAACCCACTGAATTTCCTTGTGCTGTACTGCTTTCTGATGTGTTGATCTGAGTCCCCCTAAACCACACATGCTAGTGCCTAAGCAGAGTTTGGCAGCTGGATTTTTCACATTAATTAATGATTGAATGTTGATATTGATGTAGTCTTTCTTAGCATAAAAATGAATAATTTGATGCAAATTTAGCATTGGGTAAATTAGAAACAAAGCTTTTAAGAAAACGAGGAATGATGGAATGGACAGTACCAGATGTAAGATTTTCTAGACCGATACATGTGGATAAAATTCCATTGAGGCAAGAACCGGCCACTCTGGAAACTCCTGTTTCTGTTTTTATTCTTCTACTCCTTGAGAATTTAAGATTCTCTCCTTACTTGCATGGCAAAATACAACAAATGCTGTTCATTCTCATGTTCAGACTAATGGAACAAGATTTTAACTCTTGTTTACATAGGATCCTTGTTTACACAGGATCCTTTTACATTAAGAGTGATCCCATATCATTTATGAAACATAAACTTCCCACCTGGCTGCTTTTTGCCAATAAGGATAGAAAAAAGCAATTCCGAAAGAAAGAGTTCAGTCTGGTGAAAGTGATGTTATAGTGAGTTAGTTCTTTAGCCATTTTCTCCAGGATATTTAACCTTAATTCGGATTCTCTACCACTCTATGACTTTTACTGGATTTACACTTTCCACAATGCTTGAGAGATGTGCATTCATCCAATTTGTACAGTCAGTTTGAGTGGTCAATCAGACACCATAATTTGTTGATATACACTGACTGTGTTAACTAGATTATAACCTGTCTCTACTTTTAGTGTCCTGTGAAGGGAAGCACAATGGCATAAGCAATGGTAGCTAATATTTAAGCAATGTTTGCTGCACTTGACATATATCTTATTTAAGTCTCACAACTCTGAAGCTTAGCTTTAAGAAGGAAGGATTCATAGAGATGTTGGAAGTTCATTTAGGCTAAAGTGCATGAACTTTAGTGTTAGACAAACTCAAACTGAATCCCTTCTCCACCACTTAGTAATTTTGGCACTTTTTCACATTTCTTTTTTTTACCCCTCTTAATATAAATTAAACCTTTGATCCCCTCACTTCATCCCAAAGTCCAAGTGTAAGACATATTACTAAGTACCACTTATTTGGTGATTTGGTGTTTATACTGTGTCAGAGAATGAGCTAGAATTGGGTGTGGTTTATGTCTAATAAGCACACAGTAGGTTGTTAAAGATTATTTTTAGACTTGAGTGGCAGTCAGTTATGACTAGGCTCAGGATCTGTGGTAAAGAAGCACATCTAGACTAATGAATAGGGTTGGATATTTAGGAAGTTTCTTAGAAGATCAGTTTGAAGTGTGGGGCTTGGGCACAGGAGAAAAGAATGAAAAATTTGATGGAAGGTCATGCAATGCCTTGAAAGGCAGCCAAAGAAATTTGGGCTTTGATCTGACAATGTATGGTAAACTTGCTTGGTTTTCGTTGCATTATCTTTATTGAACACTGTCTTGTCCCTATTCAGTAATATTCTTTGTTTTTTGGATAAAGCATTAGTTTTTTTAAGTGTTAGTGACTCTAAATTCCAACATGAAATAAGTAGCCATGTGACACTCTTTCTCAATATTTTATTGACTTGATTTGTCCATTTTTTTAAAGAAAGGGTAGATCATATAGTATTCCGCCTGATGTTGACTTTGTCACTCAGTGTGAAAGTTAGCTGTGTCTTCTGTCATTTGAGGATGCACTGTTGAATCTGACGAGAAGAGAGCCCCAGGGCATCAGGAGTACACATTCTCCAATCTAGATTTCAAAATGTACGGTAGATGTTTGGGGCAGGACAGAAAAATATTAAGCCCATTAATATACTACTCTTCTAGAATGTTTCTTTGCTTCACTGTAGCCTGCACTGACTGCTACATAAACAGGATTCAAAACATAAACTTTTGCCTTTAGTGAAAGTGCCAACGTGTGTCTGAATTCATAAGCGCCATCTTAGGAACCAGGCAATTTCTGTTTACAGCCTAGTGCCTTGGGGAGACTGTTTAATGAGGAGATGTGAAGCCTTTTGCAGTTCATTGTTGATGACATTTTGAGGACGCTCGCAGTTGCAGTTGGGTAGACTGAAAAACAATAAAGCTGGGTATTTTCTTAGATGTGGTTGATGTGCCCCAGAGTGTTGTATCAAATTTTATCAGTAACCAGATTTCTACTTGATAGCAATAAAACAATCCCTTTTAGCAGCTAAATTTCAAATATTTGACAGAGAAAAAAATCACTATTGCAGATCTGATATCTAGATTTTTTGAGATTCCAAGAATTCCAATTTTTACTAGTTATTCAGTTGAGCTAAAAGTTACCACCACCGTTTTTACAAGCTTGAAATGGCTGCTTTCCTGGTTAGATATAGTATTAGTGTAACTTTGGTATTCTTTGTTCTCTGTGTTTAAATTCTCTGCAGTTGCTTGAGACATTCCTACAGAAATTAAATTGGTGTTGCTGTTCAGACAACAACTCTGGTATTGAGTCAACCTCTTTATTTTGTATTCATAGATGTCATGTGCATTCATATTTATTGCCTGATACTTTTAAAAGAAAAAAGAAATCAGATGATGTATTTGGTTTGGCCTTTGTTTCCATTTTATGTTTTTGTGACCAACTTGTACTTGTTAAGACACAAGGACTATGACACAAAGATATGGTGGACGATGAGCCAGTGAGGCTGTTCAGGGGGGACAGTGGTGATGTGGCTTCATCATCTTGTCTGGTCCTCAGGTTTGTAGGTGGCTTTTTCAGAGATGATATCGTGGAGTGCGTGGGTAAAAGTTCTGAAACTGAACTCTGTGGCCTTGAATCCTGGCCCCATCAATTTCTTACTGGGTATCTTTGACCTAGCTGTGTACCCTCAATAGGCCTTCACTGTTACGTGAGCAGGACCTGTTCATGCCTTCTTGGATTATCATAATGATAAAAAGAAATAATGCATGATTGAATTAACAAATCTAAAGCTATCACCTCTTCTAAGCTAAGGTATTTACGATATGAATACCTTACTCTCATGGACAGCACAAAATTAATAATTTGATCATTAATATACTAAGTTAATAAATACTAATAAAGTATTAGGGTCTATTATTAATATTAGTGTTATACAGTTTCATCCTCAGAAAGGTGCTTGTTGAATACTAGATCAAAACAGAGGGAGATGGAGAGTCTTAATGCAAATTTCACCCAGACCATGGAAAACTTCCTTGCTTTTGTCAGGAATTATGTCTCTGATGATTTGCTCTTCCCAATTTGTGGTTGGTGTTGAGTGAAATCTACTAAATTCCTGTTCCTGGGCTCCACTTTTCCTTAGTCTGTACAGACTGCTCTCTTTCCCCAAAAAGAATTATTTGACAGGATACAATGCACATGATTACAGTTCTGCTAGTTTAAGCCAGTTTATTATAATGGATTCAGCTGAGGCTTGGTTGTATTCCAGTGTCAGCCATTTTATTAGCTGTGAAGAGGTGAAAGCTTTAGATTTGTTGATTCAATCATGTGTTCTTAAGATGGTATCCCAGACACCTTAATTAAACCTGGCTGTTCCTAAATTTCCTCAGCCACTTCTTCCACTGTATTTCTAGTTTTACTCTGAGAAGAGAAGCTGTCTATTTCTATGCCATTGAAAAGATAAAGAAGCCTAGATTTTAGTTTTATTAGATTGACCACTGTGAACAGAATTTAAGTATAGAAGCTTTTAAGTGAAAAGATCTACATGAAAAAAATCTATACCTGTATTTTCATTATAAATTGATGACTTGCATTTTAGTGCATCTGTTTATGAAGAGAATTATATTGGTCATTATAATAAACAATGACAAACCGTTGCCCACATGACTCTTGTAAACAAACCTGGCAGTGAGTTTTATCTTGTGTATTCAGGACCCGCCATCACATATGCCTAAATTTTTATGAATGTGTATCCACCAGGTTGTTATAACCATCTGCAATCAAATATGTTAGGCAAAACAAAGACTGATTTGTCTAACTATTTGTTTGCTTCAATAATGAAAATCATCACATTATGTTTTTTGGAATAATTCTCCATAGTTTGGGATGAGGTGGACACTTTTCAGAAGGATGTACTTTGGGGTCAATTTCTACTAAAATGTGTATGGAGAGGGTATTAATCCAGCATAGGCAAAGGGAACCAACAAGCCTCTGATTACAATGTCTGTCCCAAACCCTCTACTGTTAAAATTCATTCAGATTTAGTAAGCTCTTTTTTTCTTTAAAAAAAGGCAAAATCTAACATCCATTCTCCTGCCCACACCTGTACCTAAGGGTGAATGATCTTGATAAAAATTACAAGTACTTTCCTCCTAATGCCTAGATGCACTCAGCTACCCTGAAGGAATGAAAGTTTTGATTGTTAGGTAGGAAGTGATAGGTTCAGAACTTTCAATTGCACTTAGATTCTACAGGTAGCAAAAGAGAAAAATAAGAACAGTGGGATCAAGGGTTGAAGAAAGTGTGGCTGAAGATTCTGGAAGACAGAGACAGAAGAGAAAGTGAGAGGAGGCCAAAGAAACACTTCAGCTGTGTAGTTCTGCCTTGGGCTCTGTTGACCCATATGAAGCTGAACATCATCTCCAGAAACATCTTTGGTGGACCTGTCCCAGACTACCTGTGCTTAACTTCAGGAACTATTTTTTTTTCCCATACAATCCAATCCACTGAATGTCTGCTATACTTTTTCAGGCCTGAAGAGGTATTATTTTTTTATTTGTCCCAGGCCCAGGACACGATGAAGCATTAACTGCTTCATTCATTCACACATCGCAAATATGCTTCTCTCTCACCTTCCCTTCCTCTCTCCCTATCATACACAGGCACTTCTAAAGCTCTCAGAGATTCCTTGCCATATAACAGGCTTCCTGGCAGAAGAAGAGGCAGTAGCTCTTTGGTGTTGCTCAGAGGAGTGACAGAGACTTTCAGCCTGTTGGGAAAAAATGGACACAAGCTATTTTTCAGGAATTGTTTTTTGATGGTGTTTGCCCTAGTGTGACACAAACCTGCAGCAAAGGTGGCAGTTATTAGGCCCTATAACTCAAGTTTACTTGTGGTCCTGAAAACGCTACACAGCCCATGAGAGAATTCCCTGTAGGATGGTATAAGCAAGACACATATCTATTTTGTAAGATTATCTCTTTCATTACATTTGACATTTTCAAGTCTATGGCAGTAGGTGAGAAAGATGGACCTTCGCAAAGATACTGATCACACAAAAAGGAGTTAAAACTTGAGGAGACAATATAGTCTTCTCTTCAAAGATTATTCTAGTATGCATATGATTAATGTGAACTTACTTTATGCTTTTGAATGCAGCAGATAGTTGATCATACTTTATCCCTGGAAATTGTAAAGATAGAGGCCAAAAAATGTCTATCCTTTCATCTCTATCTCTATCTTTATCTTTATCTCTATGTCTATATCCATGTTCTTACCTTAATTATAAAACACACAGGATGGTATTTAGTTTTATACCGGAATGTAAACATTTTCTACCTCTCTTCATTTGCCTAAGTTAGTTCTTCACTACACACCCCAAGCCGACTCATAACCCACCTGCCACCTAATTGGGTCTACATATGCTCATACTTACTGAATGAATATTAGACATAAAGTGCTAGTTCATTCTCTGACTTAGAGTAGACACCAAGAAGAGGGAAGAAACAAAGAAAATCATTCACAATCTTTTCTCAGATAAGGCAACCTTAGCTTTAAAGTGCTGACGCTACAACAGGGAAGAGACACTTACAGCAAAGATAGACAGTGCAACATTGTAAGTGCTATATTCAGTTACTCAGCCCCCAGGCTTTGATGGGGAAAATAGCCTTATAAACTAAAAATCTGGAAATTATGACATGGAAATTGTGATAATTGAGCTATATGCAAGGTACTGTGGAATCACAAAAGAGAAGCTCTATCAATAGCCTATTAAGTGTAGGGTGGAATATAAAGCATGCGGGTTCTGATGACTGCTTGGGAAAGATAAGAAGGGCCTCATAGTGTTGGCCTTTGAGATGGGTTAATGAATGAGCAGGAATATGCCTGGTGAAGAAAAATAAAAGGGTAGGCAGACATTCTCCTTGCACAAATGCAGAGTGTTTTGAAGGGTCCCAGCGGGCTCTGTAAGTGAACGGAGAGCTAGTCTGTCAGGAGCATGATGTGCAGAATGTGGCATTATGGGCAATGAGACTGAAAAGTTAAACAGAGGGAAAAAGGCAAAGGACCTCTTAGGTTAAGGAAAAAATTATAGGTTTTATCCTGTGAGCAACAGGAGGTCAAGAGAGACTTGTTTCCAGGGTTTTTTGTCTGTATCTCCCTCTCTGTTCTTCTCTCCCAACCTTCCTTATTCCGTTTCTTCTATTTCTTCCCTTATTTCTCCTTCTCCTCTTCCTTTTCCTCCTTTTTTGCTTTTGTTTCTAGTTTAAGGATAATCCCTCAAGCAGCAGAGTGATGGATGGACTAGGAATAGGGGAGACTATTAGGAGGTGAAACAATTAGAAAATTTAGCAGTAGTCCACCAGGAAACTAATGAGGGCCTTCCATAAGAAAGTAGCTGATAGGAGAAGAAGTGGGGCATTTGCTCTACAACCTTGAATAGCAAAGAGACGAGCCGATCTCTCTCCCTCCCTAAGCCTGGTGTATTACACAATCTAGGTAGTTTGTGAAGGTTTGCTGCTGGTAAAAAGTAACAGTGAAGAAAAAGCATACTTTCTATTTTGTGGTACTGAATGAGTTGGTGATGCTTTTTACCAAGGTCAAAAACAAAGGATGTAGAAAATGTTTCTGAGGGAAAAAGGGAGAGACAAGTTCTACTTTTGTTTGCTAAGGTTAGCATGTCTCCAGGATGAGGTGATGTCTTTGACAAATACTTCGAAATACAAGTTTTAGAAAAAAGGGAAAGGAGGAGAGATGGTCCCTAAGAGATGAAGTTTCACCATGAGTTTGCATGGGACAAACTTAAATTTAAAAGGGTTGGCTTTTTGTCCAGAAGAAAGTGTTTGCTTTCAGAGTGAACATCAGCAATTTCCACCTATGTATGTATGTATTTCTAGCTCGTGTGTCAACTACTATTTCTAAAGAGGCACTGTCACAAAGATAAATTTGGGAGCCTTAAAATGTCTCTTTTTTCGTCTTCCAAACGTGAGCAGTTTGCCTTTTCCATCCACAGTGCAGGCGCAATTTCCAGAAGTTACATTACTTTCTTCCTTGGAAGGAAAACTTTGCTCTAAGAAAAATGACATCTCTTTCCCAAGATTAGCCCCCAAAATATTAAGCTAAGAATGAGGCAGCCAATTTTGTTCATGCTTATGACCAAAAAGGAAATTAGAGAGCTTTTTTGTAAAGTCTACTCATGTTCAAAAGTTTGCAAGTTTGAACCACAAAATTTATTATGTTGAAATATGTTACCTGAACTTAAGTTGAGTTCAAGTACTTTAAAAAAAATACTATAACAACAACAAAATACCTTATGGGAGATGGAATTATGTATTAGTTATGTTTCCTGTATTGTTACTTTATTCTATTTGAACCTAATAATTAACTTGCAAATTGCATATCCTGTTCAAATAAGCTATTCCTTTAGGTCCACACAAAACATTAAATGTGAACATTAGAAAGCAAATTGATTCTGGGATCACAGGAGCATTTACTAATCTTGGTACTGAATTCATTTCTTTTAGGAACATGTTGCAAAAGTTAGGGGAAAAAAATCTTCGTATTACTTTCCAGTATGAAACGGTAGAATCTTTTAAATGTATGCATAATCAGTGAAAGGCATTTTTGTCCCAAATAATTTTATTAGTCGAGTTTCTGTTTCCTCGCCAGAAAACCCTCAAACTTGACTCCACAAACCAATGCAATCAAGTTTGTTTTACTGAATAATAAATCTATAAGTATTGGTTGAAGTTTAAGCCCAGCGTCCTTGAAACATTCCACTGAACTTTCAGATTTCCAAAAAACCACTTCGGTCAGTAATAATATGCTTGGGTAAAACAAAGGAAATGTGGTTATTTCTGATTCCAAAGCTAAGTTTTAGAAAAGAGGCATCAGAGAAGGGGACCCCAGACCTATTTTTAATGTCCAAACAAGCTAGGGCTCATATTTTATTTTGATTAAGGGGATTAAGAAAAATCTTTGTCTGAAGGAAGTATTTAACTTCAGAGTTTCCACACTGGGTTTCTGTAGTTCTTATTATTTGGGATATTTTTATGAAATGCACTGTTTTTAAGATACCATCTGCTCCTCCCTTGTGTTGGTCAGACCCCCACATCTGGTTGTTCTGGAATTGTTCATGAGATCTCAGACAGGATCATCATGACCTCACTAGAGAGCGGTTGAAAAAGGAGCAGATGAAAACCCAGAAGACTAAGCTCCAGTTTTTCAGATAAATGACTCCAAAGATAAAATGCAAAAAGCAAAACACATGAATATAATTGATGCAGAGCAAAGAGGCAATGTTGTGGTGATGTGATTATTTTTAAATAACTTGTGATACTTTATTAAATGAAAAGGGGAAAAAAAGCAGACAAAGATCTTTAAGGAACCACAGAATATACTATTCAATGAAAATATTGACTTCAACATACTTCAGATACTAAGTATGTGCAATTATAAGTACTCAGTGTTTTAAAAAATGTTAATATATTTAGTCACAGGTCCAGAAAATTACCAGGATTAAGTGTTTGATGCTAGCAAAGCAATCCATTTTTTTCTGAACTGTTGCTTTTCTATTGAGTAAACTGTTTAAATAATTTTGATCTCATATTTCAGACAGTGAGGCTGGAATAATATGCCAGTGTATTGAAAGAATTGATTTGTTTTGCAATTGTGTATATAATAATAGAACAGCTCTAGAGATGAGTACCTAGTCCCATCCCAAGATACTTGTTTAATTTTCCATATTAGAGGACTATCTTGGTAGAAACAGTAGCAGGTTAGGTAATCATTTATAATGTATTCACTTAATCACTTACCAGTTACTTAATCATTTTTAATGTATTTACTTTTTCCTGGGCGGAGATGGGAACACAAAATAAAGTTTTCTTTCCTTTATTTTTTTGACAAATGATAGAAAAACTCAATACTTTTTTTAAATCATACTTTATAAAAAACATAGGTGTGGTCCATATTGTTAAAGGAGGCACATCCAGGATTAGGTTAAGGTTAGAAGTTATCTGCACTTAACCTAGTCAATGTTGACTGTGATTAAAGGAGCAAAGCCAATTTGAGCATGAGTGCATTATTCAGATAATTTGGTTATAGAGTTTTAACTGAAAGGATGTTAAAATGTTCAGATAATGAAGAAAAGTGTGATGAGTTTGAAAGTTTCAGATATGTTTCATCATCTTCCTCATGTAGAAACAATGTTTCAAGTACTTGAATCTCAGCCTTCTCAAAAATACAACTTTGGGACAGTGTTGATGTTCTGAATAGGAAATTTTAGTGAAACCTACATTTGTGGATAACATCAGAGCACTTCAGAATTCGAGAAATGATCTTGCTCAGTATAGCATTAAAGTAATCCATTGAAATAAAAGAAAAGACACTTCTCAGTATTCTTGTATCTTTGGGTAGTCTTTTAACATCTGTGTCATTTTTAGGTCTGCAAGAAGACATCATTATTATTATGGCCTTTACATAGAACAAAAATATTTATTTATAGGGAATGATGGCCTACTCATGAATTGCTGGCTTTAGGCATCATAATATATATTAAAGAAAGAGGTGGAAAGGCAAGCAAACAGCATGCAGACACTTTATAGGTTTATTTTCTCTTTCCTCTTCAATGCATTTATTTGAAAACTGCTTATTTGCCTGAATTTGCCCTGCTGGCGAATTTTTATACCAGACAGCTACTTTTTATTGTTGCTGCACATCGTGAATAACAGCTTTATTTGATGGCAAATGAGATGCCCCAAGTTGCAAGCTTTCCATAAACATATCTGAATTGTTCAATTTCCTTCTCATTGTATAATTTCCACCCTGGCCCTTTGCCTGCTGATATTCAGATAAAGATTTCATTCAGGTCATTTTCAAAACTGTCCTATGTTGTTTGCTATCCTAAGTGGTAAGATTGCTCAATTCATATGAGCTATACAAGTGCTGTACAGGTTTTTATCAGATATTTCTAAAATTATTTCTTGGTAATGAGTGGAAATGAGAACAATAAAAGAATGTCTGTAGTTGATTTTCCAAACAGTGGTGGTTTATTAGCAATAGAATTAGTAATATGACTGTGCAGAAGTCACTTTCTGAGGAAAATATCTTAATGAATTATTCCGTTTCCTTTTCTTTCGTGTCTTCCGACATGGATTTGGAAACTCTGATTGCTGATTGATTCCAAATGACGTGGCTCTTTGTTTCCCAATTAGGTAAGTGACTTTGATTCTTTAGTACTTGTAGGAGTCCATGGTTGGATTTTTAAATTATTGTTTGTTGCCAATTTGCACTGCTGAGTTTTCTGGCAAAATGAGGTAAAAATAAGACATAAAAAGACAAATCACCATTTTCACTTAAATGTGTTTAAGGTCTATTTCATTAGCTAGCATAGGACACAAACGAACAAGAAGACCCAGCTCGGGTTCCTGTTCACCGGAACCACATGTGCAAATTCATTTAAGTCGTTTTTGTTGGCTAGCTTTTGTTTTTATATGAGCTGTTGGATCTTGCCCAGAAAGTTCCAGGTCATACCAGACTAGTTACTAATCATAATATTAGTTACCCAGCAGTAAGAAGGGATTCTATACGGTAGCTAGTGACAGTTTCACATACAATCAGTAGCTAACTATTTTAGCCATCCCAAAGATATCTAGGCTAAAAGAAATGCAGCTTTAGATTCTAACGTATTGTCTCTTACTCAGTGCTAGAGCTGGCATCAGCAAACAGTGGTCTTTGGAGCAGACCTGGTCAACCAGGAGTTAAGAATGCTCTTATCATTGACAGAAAGTCAAAAGAATAACATTTGTAATGTGTGAAAATTATATGAAATTTAAATTTTGGTGTCCAAAAGTAAAATTTCGTTGGAACACAATCACTCATTGCTTTACATATTGTTTATGGCTGCTTTCATGCTACAACCAAATGGCCCCCAAACCGTAAAATATTTACTATCTAATCCTTCACAGAAAAAGTTTGCTGACTTCCTTGCTTGACCATCAGCATACAAGAGGTTAATTCCCAAATCCTCCCACTTTGGAGATACTGATAAGAATAGAAATCGTTACATATCTGGCCTTCTCTTCAATCATGAGGGAATCTACCCTATCTAAAATGACCAGATCAGACCAAATGGAAGAGCAAATCTTGACTGTAGATTTAAATGTTCCTGAAACAGCCTTTTACATAGCTGTATTTCTTGTACATTTTAAGCCCTAAAGCATTCAACCCATTAAGTCAAATTTATTTTTACTGCCACTGGGTCTTTGGGCTTGCCCACAGACATTCAAAACCCAGTGGCTGATGGGAACCGATGAAGTGGTATTTTGTGGCTGGTAAAACAGCAGTACATGATATAATGGAAAATAATTTCCACAAATTTTTATATACTTCTCAAGCATCTGTTTCACCTAAGAGAATGATAATATTCTATAGATACTGACTCTTCTGAATTACATATAACAGTGTTGGAAAAGTATAATTTTGATCATTGCAATATAGCTGAGCATCTAAAGCAACATAAGTAACAATGGTTGTGCTTTGTGAAATAGATTTTGCAGAATTTTGCAGAGGCAATGGGGATATGAGCGGTTATATGTATATTCTGATTAAGATGATCTTAAAATAATTATAAATATATTTCAAGTTCTTTTCATCTTTGTATTTCTCAGAAATGGATGCATTTGTAGTTTGAGATGGAAAAAGTAAAAAGGAACAAAGAAAGAATATTCTTGAAATATTGCACGAGAGAGCAATGTAGAAATTGCTAGATATTAAGAATATGCATTATCTTCCAGGTTTAGGCCACTGGGAAATAAAGCTTCTGTGCGTGTATTTGATGTATAAAGACAGGCACAAAGAAAAAGGCTAACGTACTATGGGTATTCTGGAATTGTACAATTATACAATATGTCTTCTAACCCTTTTCCTGAAAATTTGACATTACTGTACCTCAGCTAGAAGCAGTGGGAACCACCAGGGAAAGAACAGCTGGATACTTTATTAGGTTTTATGTTGTACATAAGGAGACCATGTTTTCCATTGTCAGTGTGTAAAAGAAAATGAAAGCTCTGGGCATCATTAAAGTCTTGAAAGCGGAGGATGTGTCAGCTCTGTGCTCTCAACACCGGGATTGAAAACGCAGTGTGAGGTCACTATAAAACAAAAACAGACCATCTGTTCTAGTTAGAATTTCAGGAGTCGATTTAAAAAATAAAATAGTCCCTAATTGTGGTAGAGAGAATTATTCTTTTGTAACTAGACAGCTAAATGTAAGAATATAAACTTATGTACCTGCTGGAGCATGTTTTCTATATCATCACACCTGAACATCTCTTTTCTGCACCCTGAGGGGCACCAGGAGGCTCCTTGGAGTCAGAGAAGCTGCAGACTCTTGCTGGTTCTAATGATGTTGCACTCTTGAGGAACGTTTCTCCTTGACTGTCCATTGGCCCCTTTTGTTGGATCATTTTTGGCCACACCCCCAAACACACACACATTATTCTTATTGGTGTATTTATTTGTCCCTCCTTGTCAGTGCCTTTATGTTGAGGACCATTTTATCATATATCTGTTCCACAAAGCCCATCACTGTGTTCCTCATTCAGTGGTCGCCTTTAGAGTACTGTGTTAGTCTGCTTGGGCTGCCATAACAAAATACCGTAGACTGGGTGGCTTAAAGAACAGAAATTTATTTTCTTACAATTCTGGAGCCTAGTCATCTGAGATCAGGATTCCGGCTCGTTGGGTTCCAGTGAGAGTTCTCTTCCTAGCTTGCAGATGGTGCCTTCTCTCTGTGTTCTCAAACTGTCATATTAGATGAGGATCCCATCCTTATGACCTTATTTAACCTGCACTAATTCCTAAAGACCTTGTCTTCAGATATAGTCACATTAGGGGTTAGTGCCTCAACGGATGAATTTAGGGGGGGATGCAATTCAGCTCATCACAAGTACCTTTGACACAAATTGAATTATGTAAGCAAGAGAGAGAACTGATTTTTTTTCTCTTCATATGAAACCATAAGAGGTGTTTATAGACTTAGGCCACTCATCTTATCCATAAGTTTAAATATTCCCTTAGGGGCCGGCTCTGTGGCCGTCTCTGTGGCCGAGTAGTTAATTTCCCGCGCTCCGCTGCAGAGGCCTAAGGTTCGGATCCTGGGCACAGACATGGCACCTATCATCAGGCCACGTTGAGGCAGCGTCCCACATCCTACAACTGGAAGGACCGGCAACTAAGATATGCAACTGTGTACAAGGGGGGGGGTTTGGGGAGAAAAAGCAGAAAAAAAAAAAAAGATTGGCAACAGTTGTTAGCCCAGGTGCCAATCCTTAAAAAAAAAAAAAAGAGGTTGATTGGCAACAGTTGTTAGCCCAGGTGCCAATCTTTAATAAATAAATAAATAAATACTCCCTTAATCTTCATCATATGCTCATATTAAATATAGTAAATTACAAAATGCATTTCAAATATTAAAGGATATTCTATGCTGTAGCTGTAATATCTTCTTTTATCATATTAAAAAAATACAACAGATTGAACACTGATTCCATGTATCATTCACGAATCTATGTATTTATTTATTTTCCACTGATGAAGTGCCCAACCATATGTAGGAGGAGTACAGACCAAGGGTCACAGGGTGTAAAGAGTAACCTGACAATGGTTTGCCCTTTAGGATCTCATGGTTGGTGAGAAGGACAATTTCAGAGGAATATCTTAAGTGCTTAACATAATTTGTTGTTAAAAGAAAAATAAAGTCGTGCCCAAAATCCTTTGTAAATTAGAGACTTTCCACTGGTGATGACATCTAATCGTAAGAGTGAATTTGCAGTTGAAGAAGAAAGGAAGAAAATACCAGGCAAAGGGTATGGCAAGTACAAAGCAAATACCTGGGTGAGTACGAGAGCATCTCCCCAGAGTCTGCAAACCACTGTGCTGAACAAGAAGAAGACAATGGAATGCTCTTAGGTTATTTTTTTTTATTGAGCTTCTACTGTGTTTCAGGTTCCAGGTTATGTGGGTTGGCATCGAGGGTTGAATAAGAATAAAATCTCTGTTCTCAAGCTGATTTTCTAGGAAGAGCAGATAGTTAACAAACAATTAAGTAAGTAAGTAATCAAGAGTTGTAAATGCAAAGAATATAAAAAATGACCTTGATAGAGGAATTTCTTGATTCTCCTGAGAAGATGATGAGAAGGTGATGTTTGGCTTAAAATTAGAATGACAAGAGTCAGCCATGTGAAGGTCCAGGCAAATGGAACTGTTCTCTAAATACATCAAAAAGATTCTTTCCTAAAATATGATATGATACGTGGGTCTTACTTTAAAATACACAAGAAAAACGTGGGGTGATAAAAGAAACAAGCTCAATAAGTGAGATGGGGTACTAGATCACTAAGAAATCAGATGGATCTTAAAGGTACTTGAGAGTTCATTATAAGATTCTGTCTAATTTCATGTACATTTGAAAATGTCCATATTAAAAGCTTTTTTAAAAAGTGCTTTTACATCTAGCATTCTGTTTTTGTATTATTTTTTTACACATTAAGCTATCATGAAGAACATTTTCATGATCTATTTTTGAATGTGAGTGTATTTGTTACCTATTGCAGCATGACAAATTACCCCAAAGCTTAGAGGCTTTAGACAGCAATAAGTATTCATTATCCTTCACAGGCTATATGGATCCAGAATTGGGGGTTCTGGCTTAGGACTCCCTGCCCCCCTAAAAAAAGCAAAAAACTATTATGAGGTTTTAGTCAAGATGTCAGTAAGGGTTGATTTCATCTAAACTGGCTTGACCGCATGGAGGGTCTGTGTCCAAGGTGGTTTGCTTACGTGACTGGAAAGTTCATGCTGGCTGTTGGCAGGAGGCCTCAGTTTCTCCCAAAGGGGCCTCTCCACAGGGCTGCCTGTGTGTCCTCACGATATGGCATCTGGCTTCTCCTAGAGCAATCCAAGATCAGGTATAAATAAGAATGTCACTTATGACTTATCCTTGGAAGTCCCACACCCTCACTTCTGCGTTATCGTGTTGTTCACACGGGCCAGACATATTCAATGTGGGAGAGGACTCTATAAGGACAAGTACCAGGAGATGAAGATAATTGGTAGCCATCTTGAAGGCTGGCTACCACAGGGAGACACAGTATTTTTAATCTTTAAACAATTAATCTTGATATGTGCTCATAGAATTGATGCCAAAAAAATTAAACCCCTAGTTAAATTGTGTTTTTCAACCAGTAACTGACATAATCATCTTTGAACCTCAATATCCATATTTGATTTCCAGAGTACACACTTATATAATGATATCTTTCTTCTGATCAGGTACTTAAATTAGCTTTATTTAATGGAATAATGATATTAAATAACTTTGTAAATCAAAAGGTGAAAATATATGCCAAGAATAAATTATCAAGACTTTGTCCAGAATAATTGATGGTGATTATTTTCCAGTCTACTCTTCAATTCATTACTGTAATAATCTTTTCAACCAATTAACAGTCAATTGGGTCTGTTATGTTAAAATGTTAGCCACATTATTTGCTTGTTAATGTAGGTTAAATGTTAATTATGCTGTTCTATAGTGGCTAACATAGTACATCCTGAAATTGCACGTATTATTGGTTGGTTCTTTGGCTGTCATATATTAATGTACCTCATTATTATTGTGCTAATTTTGGTATGAAGAACTTCATATTCTGTGTCATTTAAAACAGAACCACCAGTCTTATATTGCTTTCAACCAAACATTAGATACTTTTGTTTTTAGGAGAAGTTTACATGATTAAACAGGTAATGATCTTTAAGTCTTGGCTTGCATTTGATATATTTAGGCTGCCTTGCTCAATATATTTTAAATATTTGTAGGTCAAAGTGTAATCTCCTTTACAACAAATGCAAGTCATAATTTTCAGTTAAATGTACATTTAAGCTTCGTGAGTGTTACGATTATGATTATTCCTTCAATTGTACTACTAATGGAATGGAATATCAACTCACTTCCTGGATCTGGTTTTATTACTTCTCCTTCTACTCTTACAGCATCAGCTATTTTTCAGTACCAGTGAGCAGCATTTGGAAAATAGGGTTTGTATTAATTTTCTATTGCTGCATAACAAATTACGGCAAATTCAGTGGCTTAAAACAACATCTATTTATTATTTCATGGTTTTGTATGTCAGAAGTCCAGGCTCAGCTGCTTCTCTCCACTGGGTTTCACATGGCCAATCAAGGTGTTGACAAGGCTGCATTCCCTTCTAGAGGCTCTGCGGATGAATCTGCTTTTAGGTCATTCAGATTCATGGCAGAATTCAGTTCCTTGCAGTTATATGAGTGAGCTTCCCATTTCCTCGGTGGTGGTTGATGATGAGAGGTGGGGTCGGGTAGGGGTGGGAGTGGTTCTTCCCTTCTAGAGGCTGCCAGCATTCCTTGTCTTGTGGCTTACTTCCTCCATTTTCAAAGCTAGCAACAGGAGATTCAGTCCTTTCCAAACTTGAATCTCTAAACCCCCTTCTGCCTTGCTTTTTCTGCCTTCAGGCAGGGCAGGTTTTCTCCTTTTAAAAACCATGTGATTAGATTGGGCCCACCCAGCATATTCCCTATTTTAAAGTCAGTTGATGATCTTGACGCCACCTGCAAAGTCCCTCCACTGCAGTACCTGGTCAGTTAACCAGGGCAAGGGCATCTCCCAGGGATATCTTTAGAATTCTGCCTACTTAGAGGGTTGTTGGTTTGTTAGAAGCTCAGAGTGGTGTAACTTGAGTGAGCCCTCTCGGGAAAAGTTACGTTTAAGTGGAGTCCTCAGCCACAGAAAGAACCTAGGAAGGTATGGAGAGAAAACTCAGGAAAAGCCTACTCTAATTCCAGGTGCATCACACAAGCTTGTTTCATGTTTGACTCATCTTATGGCCTGTCAAGAAAAACAAACACCAACACAAAGCAAAACAATTGCAATGTAAATATCTTATGTTTCAGACCTTAAATTACTTCTGATTATATACTAATAAATAAGAAAACATCATAACTAACCCTTCCTTGTTCTTAACAACGTTGCTGTAGTAATACTCCCCTTTCCTTCCTTCTTATCTAGATCGTTCCCATCAGCGCATGTTTATGTTTACTTCTGTCATTTAAAAAGAAACACACAGAGAACCTCTATTGTATCAGTTCTCTTCTTGTATTTCTTACTTATCTGTCTTTTCTGTCTGCAATTTCTTTCCAGTTTTTTCTTGAAACCACTCTAAAATCCAGCATTTTTTTCCCAGTCTTTCTACCCAAACTGCTCTTATCACGAACCGGGGTGACTTCCCCATTACTAAATCTGATGGCCGTTTCTGAGTATTTACCTTAATAGAACCATGATCAGCATTTGATCCAGACAAGTCCTCCCTCATACACTTCATACACTTTCTTCCTTGACGGCTTCCAGGACCTCACCCTTGCATTGTTTGTCTTCTGTCTGCCCAGCCACTCCTTCTTTGCTATATGCGTTGGTTCCACCTTCTTGTCCAAACCCTAATTTTTGGAGTGCCCCTGCTCATGGTCCTCAGACCTCCTCGTTTTCTATCCAAATGTACTTCGTAGGTGGTCTCAGCAATTCTCATGGCTTTAAGTACCCTCTCTATATGCTGATAATCACCAAAGTTATATCTGAAGTCTGGACTTTTTCTGTGAACTTCCAAAGCTATTGACTCAATATTCCACTTGAATGTCAAATAGGAATCTCAAAATTAACACACCCCAAACTGAACTCCTAATATTTCTACTTCCCTTCCTAAAACCTGCTCCACCCACAACTTTCAGTTACTTAGGCCAGAGATCTTTTTTTTCTTTTTTGAAGATCGGCACCTGGGCTAACAACTGTTGCCAATCTTTTTTTTTTTTTTCCTGCTTTATCTCCCCAAACCCCCCGTCTACACAGTTGTATATCTTAGTTGCAGGTCCTTCTAGTTGTGGGATGTGGGATGCCGCCTCAACGTGGCCTGACTAGTGGTGCCATGTCTGCGCCCAGGATCCGAACCCTGGGCCACTACAGTGGAGCATGCGAACTTAACCACTCAGCCACGGAGCCGGCCCCCTAGGCCAGAGATCTTTGATTGATGTTGTCCATCCTTGTTTTTCTAATCCCTTATTCAATCTATGGTGATGTCGACAAAAACAATCCATAACCAATCTATAAATGAAAATTTGGGAGAGTTTATTCTGAGCTAAAATCTGAGGACCATGGCCCAGGGCCTTTCTTCCCGAAGGAAGAAGGGGCACCACAGAAGTGAGGTGTACAGAGTGGTTATATACCCCCAAACAGGATGTCTCACAAAGGATTGAAATGTCCCTCCCATAATAGTCACAAGATTGCCCTGTCGGTACAGCGCTTGTTGGACACAGCAGGTAGTAGGTCTGCTATCTTGGTGGGCGTAGCAGGAGGCAAGTCTGTTGTCTCGAGCTGGGTGGTCACAAGTGAGGCAGCAATCAGTTCCTAGCCTAAGGAAAGATGCTTAATCCTTAAGGAAATGTTAGTCGGGAGGGGGAGGTAAATTGCACCTTTATATCAAGGGCCTTTGTTCTTGCCATAGAGAATTTCTAAAGCAGATATATAATGCATGCTCAATGGCCAAGGTCAGGCCCTTTTGGAAGAACAAGGTCAGGCCAAATTAGGTTTACACCAAATGGCTTCCTCATATGCTCCAATATATCCTCTTGCTTGCCATTTCTATTTGTCAGTGAAAACGTGTCTCTTTTACTTTCAGAATATATCTAGATTATATGCATCTTCTTTGGCACTGCCTAAAGTCAAGCAACTTCCATTTCTCACCTGAATTATGGCAAAATCCTCCTGACAAATCTGTCTAATTCTGTCCCTACCCACGTTCGGTATATTCTCACATACGCATCAGTGCCCACCCCATCTCTGATCTTTCTCCTAATAGTCTCCCCCTTGCCAAGTCCTTATTCACTTCCTTGCTTTTTCTTGCAGGTGACTGGCTTTTATCCTAGAATCTATGCACTAGCTATTGGCTCTACCGCATTAGTTTTTCCAACAGATATCCATGTGGCCAGCTCTCCCCTTCTTCAAGTCATTCCTCAAAAACCTTCCTAGGGAGGGCTTCCCTTGTCACTCCTCTTTAAATTGCAGTCCCCCCAACCCCACTCGACATTCCTATTCCCCTTTCCTGTCTTACTTTTTCTACTTATTGCATTTTCCCTACTACCTCAGTGTGTAGAGCCATCTTGGAATATAGTAGGTGGTCAGTAAATGTTTAATGGTGGAGAAAAAAAGGGTAAATGTATGAAAGTCCATTGATGTATAGTATACTTTAGTGCTGGCTACAACCCTTTGAAGCAGATAGAGCAGGTATTATTTTCTTTATTTTCCAAATGAAGGCAATTACATGTCTTGCCCAAGGTCACAAAACTAGTTAAGTGTCAGAGATTAAACCAAAAGGCAACTCTCTTGACTCCTAACCTGGTTTTCTTCCCACTACAATAGGTGCTAAAAATACGGTGTTGTCTGTTCTTGGGAGCTACAGTGCAGTGTCCCCCAAGAACCTGGAAATAAAGAAATAAGATTGCCTTCTGAGAGTTACACTATGAAATCAACATATAATGAATCAGTTACGTTAAAGAACTAGAATTGCTTTTAAACCAAAGGGACCCTTACTGATTAAATGGCTTAACATTTCTAAAGAAAGTTTTAATAGGAAAAGGCAGACTTAGAGGCACTGCAAAAGGATACTCAAAAGTAAAAGTTAGTGAAATACATCTGAGGGGACGGAGCCTCACTCAGCCAGTGAACTATGAGAATTCCAGGACCTCTGTGTCAGGCACTCTTGGCAGATGCCGTTGAACATTTGATTCATCTCGCTAACTCTTTTTTTTTTCTTCTGATTCCATAATCACTAAACAACCTTATGATTAATAATTGATTTTCCAAGCAGGTCTGCCTCCCAACAGAAAAAAAATCCCTGTCAAAATGTGCTTCCTGCAACCTTGTCCCGATGTTAACTATTTCTTATTGAAAATTAATAAATTGACCTTTGATTATGACTTGGCTTCTGTGAAGCTTACTTTTGGGGGAAAAGACATGCTGATCCTACTGACATACATAGTCTGATTTATTTGACTGTTATATTCCAAGGATTTTAAAAAAATCAGATTGTGATTTTATGTATCAGTTTCCCTCACTTGGTTAATTGAATGTGAGTCTCTTCTTTACCTTCTCCCACTTCTGCTGAATATGGAGATGCTCTTAGCATTTCAGTTATGGGAGAAAATCAACCAGAGCTTCGTTAGCATCAGCCCTGCCTTAAAATGCTGGGCAAGAGAAGATTTTGAAGGAAGGTCCTAATTTAGAGAAGGAGGATGGACTTTTCTTTATAGGGCTTTAGCAGGAAGTGTCAGCTAAAGTTCAGCTACTGGTTCTCAAAAGAAGGAGGAATTGCTCTTGCAAACAGCCATTGTTATGGCAATTTGGATTTTTATCAAAAGGAGTGGGGAAGGACGGTTTGTGACTATAGTCGCCTGCAAGAGGGAGTGGGGAGAAACAGCTGCAGACAGCAGGACACAGGAGAGACTCAATGGAAAATTTTCAGTCTTTTGGTGTCTCTTAAACAAGAAAACCAGATTCTGCGTCGGCTGGGCTGAGAGCTAAACACACATTTGCTGACTTTCTGATTTACCAAGCACAGTTGGTCACAAATTGTTTTTAACGCTTGCATTTATACATGTAAATGTGTTTCAGGAAGTTATGTTTTGATCGTTTCTCCCTTTTAAAATGTTGAGTAATGGCTAACAAAGCATTCAGGGAGACGGTTTTATTTCACTCAAGAAAGCTTCCTTCCTCTTGTTTGTTTGTTTTACTCCTTACTTGCCTTCTTAATTTCTTTCACCTTAAAAGATAAATCTTTGGGAGGTTTATTGTGACAACTTCAAATTTCTATTGTACCATTGTCAGATCTTGAATAAATAATTAATTTAGGAACAAAGAGCAACACAAACATATCAAAACATACTGGCATTGTGATTAAATAACAACACCTGAATTTTAGTCTTAGCGCTAAAAATTCCACTTTACAGTCAGGGCACCATTCAGTTACCACGCAAGTGAAAAATGAGGAGTGGAAGGGGAGTGGGAGAGAGGTGACGGGACTTTGATGGAGTGGACATGAAAGGAATTGTGGTGACAGGTGACGGGATTAACGATGAGGAGAAGAAAGGTTATCACCAGGCCCAGGATCTAGGACTAGCGGGAATTGGGAGTTAATTGAGATAAAGGGTTCTGTGGTTGAGAATATTAAGGCACCTCCCTAGTCATCATGGATATTTTCCCTCAACAAAGTGACAGAGTCATCTATGTCAAAATATAATGGAGGTGAGATACGTTAGGCATCAAGAAGGTTGCATTTAGGGGCCGGTTTGATGGCGCAGCTGTTAAGTTCACCTGTTCTGCTTTGGCGGCCTGGGGTTTTCCAGTTCGGATCCTGGGTGTGGACCTAAGCACCGCTTGTCAAGCTGTGCTGTGGCAGGTATCCCACATATAAAGTAGAGGAAGATGGGCATGGATGTTAGCTCAGGGCCAGTCTTCCTCAGCCCAAAAAAAAAAAAAGGAGGATTGGCAGTGCATGTTAGCTCAGGGCTAATCTTCCTCAAAAAAAAAAAAGAAGGTTGCATTTATTTACAAGTGCAGAGGAGGATCACTCTAATAATTAACCATGTTTTGTCAAGAGTCTAAAGTTGTTAAGAGTGAATCAGGAAGGACATGTTATGTCAACATTGTAAGTAGAAAGAGCACAATACAATCTGGGGTCTCCAGCAACAAGAACCTCAGGAATCAGCATTTCACATTAGCTTTCTAGAGGAGCTTATTTTAAACTCAGGTCAAAGCACTACACAACTGCATAATGAAAGATCTAGGCTTTTTTTTTTGATTCTTTTTTGCTGAGGAAGATTTGTCCTGAGCTAACATCTGTGCCAGTCTTCCTCTATTTTGTATGTGGGTCACCACCACAGCATGGCTGCTGATGAGTGATGTAGATCCATACCCAGGAACCAAACCTGGGCCACCAAAGCAGAGTGTGCTGAACATAACCACTAGGCCATGGGCCAGCCCTGAAAGACCTAGGCTTTTTAAGGTATCAAAGAAGGTCTGACATTTCAACATACGGACAGGCATGACTATAGATACGTTGTCAAACTTCTTGACTCAGCGGTAATGACAAGGGCTCCTTTATAATTTGTGCATCATTCTGTACTGTGGAAGCTTTTCTCAAATGGGCTGTCTGATGTCGTATGTCTACGCACAGCAACATCACAAAAAGGAGAAATATCAGTTACAGGAAACAGTGCTGTTTTTTCCTGGGGTCTGAAGTCAATGACATCCCGATGGTAGAAATTGCAAGGCCAAGATGGGATTTCTTTGTTCATTCGATAAGCCATGAAGAAATTAGGACATGCTGTTTTTTAATCAAAGACAAGTATGATACAGGTTGAACAATATAGAAAATTTCAAAACTGTTGCTTTTCTTTTCAATGGGCTAATCATTAAATTTTACCCTGATGTTATTGTTTGTGATTCAACATTCGTAGCATCTCTGTGGCAACTAAGAAGTCATCAGCAGGAGGGAAGTCTTTTTAGTGAGTTGATCTTATCTCAATTCACCATAGACGTTGGACATTGGAAGCTGTTTCTTTCTGGGACAAGATCGCTAGATTGGGAGATAGGGAAATGAGGATGCAAAGTATGTGGATTTAAACAGCTCATTTCATATGATGCATCACAAATCCTTGTAAATAAAATCCTTGTTTTTATCTCAACAGATCTGTTAATCTTTTGGGTCATCTATCACCTGCGTTTGATTAAAGCTCAAGGCTTACGGGTTATCAACAGACTTCTTTTCCGAACTACTTCTTTGAATTTTGTCATAAAGGAAATATTCTTACTGGCTTAGATATTTCATAGGCCATTATTAATATCAATTTTCATTTAGAAAGGAAAAGACTATCTTATAAGCCCCTTTTATGAACCGTGGACTCAGGTTCATTTTGTAACTTTTCAGTCTCCCTCTTGAAGAAATTCCTACAGCCATATAAAACAGTTCAGCCGTGTGAGACACACAGACTTTGGGGGGTGCTGTTAATGACATGAACGGCTTGAACAATGATTGCTGCTTCTGAGAAGGTGGCTTTATCACAGCTCCTCATCTTAGAGAAAGCATGATGGGAAGAAAGCATATTTCTGGACATAGTTAAGAACCAGGAAAAGTATGGTACACTTCTGTTCAAGTCTATCCATTTAATTTGAATCAAAACTGGCAGTGCTGAGACAAAAAAGTCCAAGAGAGAGAGTGTTTGGTATGAAATTCTTATGCTTCCAAATAGTTATTTCATGCATAGGGTAATTTGCCGTGGAATTTCTTTTAATTCAATAACTATTAATGTTGCTAAGAACATACATTGGAAAATATTGCTCTGGATCTAAATCGAAATCAAAATCAAAATCTAAAATCTCCTCTTGGATTAAACTATAAGTATAGAAGCATATGTGGATGAATTCCATTAATCACTATCAGTTACCACCACCCATCTCTCCTGCAACTCCATGTCTGAATTGTTTTTACTGAATTGTATTTTGGAATTACACCCTTGGGCCACACTGAGGATCATTACAAGAAACAGCCCTGAGAAACTCATTACTTTATTTACTGTAATAATTTCATTGAGGATGTTGTTCTCTGCATTGCCCAGTGGACACCTTGTGAGAAACACCGGGAGAAATGTACCTCCAGGGTCAGTACCAAGAATAGTCTTCTCTTTCCTTAGCAAGTGGTTATTGGTCTCATGGACATAGCGTTTTGTAGTTTACATAGGGGACTAGAAAACGCAGAGCAATTGAGGGCGCACCTCTATGATTGCTACAGAATATTACAGCTTTTTTATCCTGGTCTCGCTGCAGTTTTTTCTTATTTTTCTAGGTTAATTTTCTTTCACCTTGATGCATTCATCTAGTTAGTTTTATTTGATTTTCTAATATGGATTTTGCAAGCCATCCACAATCTTCTTTGGAAAAAGGCAGAGTATAAATAAGCAAACTGCTTTTATAATGTGGATGGGACCCAAATATCACTGGGAAGCCAAAGGCCTGGTCTTTGATGAGGAACTTGATTGTCAATTGAAATAGCCATATTTATGTGGAGTCTCCTAGTATAAAAGTGCGTGGAATGACGGTGTTGTTTGAATCGGAATCCCTCAGGGCCAATGCCTGTGCATAGGTATTTTTAAGGAGCTGGTAATTCGAACATGTATAATTACAAAGAAAGGCGTTTCTGGGATAGAAAAGAGCAAGTAGAATGCCTGAGAAGGGAACAAACCTGTCATGGTTCCAAGAGAGGAAACAGCCCTGCGTGCTTGGGTCAGAATGAGTTAAAAAGAAAGATGTGGCAGATAAAGTTAAGGAGTAGACAGGCCTGATTTCAGGCAGAGCCTTATAAACTATGATAAGAAGTTACATTTCATTCCAGATACAATAGAGGGCCACCAGAGGGTTCTTTGTTAAGTCAAGTTTCTTGAAGTATAATTGAGATACAGTAAAATTCACCCTTTTTAGTGTATAATTCCAGGAGTTTTGACAAACGCATGGAGTCATCTAACCATCTCCACTATCAAAACACAAAATTTCTATCGCTCCAAAAAGTTTCATCATGTCGCTTTGGAGTCAGCCCCTCCTCCCACCCCCAGTTCCTGGCAACCATGGCTCTGCTCTCTGTCTTTATGGCTTTGCCTTTTTCAGAATATCTTATAAATTAGATCATACCATATGTCGCCTTTTGAGTCTGGCTTCTTTCACTTAGCAAAACGCATTTGCCATTCATTCATACTGTTGCGCGTATACTGAGGGCTTTGAACAGGGGGAGGATGAAAACTGCTCTATATTTTATGGAGGTAACTCAATTGCTGCGATGAGAAGCAGATTATCATGGTTGTTAAGAGGTGATTGGAGCAGGTGAGGCAAAGGGAGATGATGGCTTCCACAGGTGGCAGGAGCAGAGGTCCTGAGAAATGGATGATTTGTGAAACATTCTGAAGGTTGCATTGACAGGAATTCTAGCGATTTAGATATGAGTAGGAAAGAGAATTATCCACTTGGGAAAAAATAATTTTAGATAAATTAAAAATTTAAATGCAAAAAACAATGAAGATACTAAAAACATTTTTATAAGATATTTCGTATAATGCTAGAATGAAGAATAACTTCTTAAGCAAAACAAAAACTAACAGAACTTAGGGGACCCGCCCAGTGGTGTAGTGGTTACGTTTACGTGCTCCACTTCCAGCAGCCCAGGGTTCACAGCTTCGGATCCCGGGTGCATACCGAGCACGGCTCGTCAAGCCACACTGTGGCAGCATCCCACCCACATAAAGTAGAGGAAGAGTGGCACAGATGTTAGCTCAGCGACAATCTTCCACAAACACACGCACAAAAATAACAGAACTTAGGAAAAAATTTGCAGTGTAAAAAATTAAAATTTGTAGAAGGTGAAAGACACAACAATCAAAATTGTAAAACTAGTGCTGCCAGGGAGAAACATTAATAGTATATAGAACCAAGTATTTGTATACATACTACATAATGAGCATCCATCAATCTCTGAGACAACCTAAAAGAAAAATGGGCAAAAATGGGACACTGAAAGAATACAGTGTCCAATATACCTATAAAAAGATGTTTATTCTCATTACTTTTTGATTCAGCAGTTCCACACCTGGGACTCCATTCTATAGGCATTCTTATGTACGTGGGCATAGATTGTTTTGCATCAATAGGGAAATAAATATGTAAATTTTGGTTCATTGGCACATAAAATATTACACAGCCATTAAAAGGAATGAGCCTCTATGGTGTCTCGGCAAGTTCTATGTTAAATGAAGAACTTGTAAAACAGTTTGCTCAGCAGGATTCTATTGATAACCGACTAAAAGACTTTTGTGATTGTGTGTGTGTGTGTGTGTGTGTGTGAGAGAGAGAGAGAGAAAGATAGAGAAGGGGGAGTGGGAGAGGGAGAGAGTTAATACAAAGGAGAACAACTGGATGCACACAAAATGGCTAACAGATTAACAGCAGTTCACTTCCGCAGAGAACGTAGGATTGGGTATGATTATAAAGAAAGTCTTTCACTTTTTTCTTCGTATGTTTTGTAAGCCTTGACTTTTCAAGATTTAAAATCATGCTCTTACAAACATCATTGCAATTATTATTATTATTCATTTACTCTTGCAAATATGCTTCAAGAATCTCTCAGATATTTATCTGAAAGTGAAATGTTGAGTTTTGGATATATCTCATTATTGGATATTGACAGTGAAAAAATGCATAAACAGTTGGCATAATCCTGCAATGGATACTTTGCAGCTGTTAACATAAATAGAGACACCTATATCAATGTGGAAAAATCACAAAAAGATGATGTTGAGCAAGAAAGTTGAAGAAGTCTCATAGTAAAACCATTTATGATCATTTCTAAGAAATGCAAACAATTTTATATCTTGTTTTAGAAAAATACATATTAATAAGTGGTTAAAATATACAAGAAAGAGTATCATACAACCTCCAGGGAGAGGTTAATTCTGGAGGAAACGCTAAGATTTGGGGCTTTGTCTCAGTAATACTTGACTCCTTAAAAAAGATAAGGCATGTATGACATGATGTTTAATGTTTGGTAACTCTGGATGAGTGAAATATGGGGACCTGTTACATTATTTTCTATTTTCTGGATGTTGAAATTTTTATTAAAACAGAGAACGTTTTGTTTGTTTTTGTTTTTATTGAGATATAATTGACATAAAACATTATATTCGTTTCAGATATATTACATAGTCAATATGTGTATTCAGTATGTGTATATATTGTGTAATCATCACACAATAAGTCGACTTATCCATCACCATACATACTTACAAAATTTTTTGTTCTTGTGATGAGAACTTTTCTGATCTACTCTCTTAGCAACTTTCAAATATACAATACGGTATTATTAATATAGTTACTATGCTGTACATTACATCCCCAGGACTTTTGTACTTTAAAATGGAAGTTTGTACCTTTTGACCACCTTCACCCATTTTGCCCACCCCGTACCCCTTGCCTCTGGCAACCATCAATCTGTCAATCTGTTCTCTGTATCTGTGAGCTTTGTTTTGTTTTTTTTTTTTTAGATTCCACATAGAAGGGAGATCATATGATAGTTATCTTTCTCTGACTATTTCACTTAGCATAATGCCCTCACGGTCCATCCATGTGTCACAATGGCAAGATTTCTTCCCTTTTTATGGCTAAAGACTATTCCATTCCACGTTTTCTTTATATTTTGCTTAGAGGAGGACTAAAGGGGAAATTGGGAAGTACTTTGAGGAAATGTGATAAATATTTGCTTAAAATCGGGGTGGGGGGGCCTGCCAGGTGGCATAGTGGTTAAATTCACATGTTCTGCTTTGGCGGCCCAGGGTTCACGGGTTTGGATTCTGGATGTGGACATGTCACCGTTTGGCAAGCCATGCTGTGGCAGGTGTCCCACATATAAAGTAGAGGAAGATGGGCACGGATGTTAGCTCAGGGCCAGTATTCCTCAGCAAAAAGAGGAGGATTGGCAGCAGATGTTAGCTCAGGGCCAATCTTCCTCAAAAAAAACAAAAAAAATCAGGGTGGGGAGAGAAGTGTTTAGTCTGGAAGGGAATGTGATACCATTGTAACTTCTCTTGAATTATCATAATACAAACAATAAATCACATTTATTGAGAAGTTACTGTGTGCTAAACATTTTGCAAATACCTTATGTGTGTTTTATCATTTAATCCTTATAACAGCTCTGTGAAATCATGGGTGAGGAAAACGGACCTGGGTGGGTTTAGAACCTTATGCGTGCTCACCCAACAATCAAGTGAAAGAAACAAAATTTCAACCCAAGTGTTCTGACTCCCTCAAAAGCCCAACTCTTAAGCTCCGTGTTCTGTCACCAAATGCAATTTTTCTGTTGGGAGGGAAATGTGGAGGAGCCTGTTGATAGCACCAAAGCAGAAGAGTTATAAGGAGATGAGGTAGGGAAACGAAAGCAAGATTTCAGGGAAAGTAGGGGAAAAGTCCAGGCTAAAGACTACTTTTCTGTTTGAAAAGAAAATCAGCAGAGAAGGAAAACTGAAAGATTTAATAAGGATGGGTATGAAATACTTGTGTTTCTACTCTTGAACTGCTAGTTCAAGCATATGAAAGCAACGGTGTATTTTCAAAAAGATCCTGGTTCAGATTTTTGTCCCTGCCAGAAGTATTGAGGGATAAACAGGTGTATTGGTTTTCAAGGACTGTCATAGCAAAGTAGAACACACTGATTGGCTTAAAACAGAAATTGATTCTCTGTGAATAATTCTGGAGTCTAGAAGTCTGAAATCAAGGTTTCGGCAGGGCCGTGCTCCCTCTGAGACTCTGCTGGAATCCTTCCTGGCTTTCTCCTAGCTTCTGGTGGTGGTCCTCAATCCTTGGTGTTTCTTGGCTTGCAGATGCCTAACTCCAATCCTGGCCTTCATCTTCACGTGGCCAACTCTCCTCGTATCTTCACATCTTTTTTATAAGGACGCTGATCACGTTGGATTAGGAGCTCTCTCTACTCCAGTATGATGTCATCTTAACTAATTACCTCTGCTACAAATCTATGTCCATAGAAGGTCACATTCTGAAATACTACGGGTTAGGGCTTCAACATACCTTTTTTGTGGGACGCAATTCAACTCATAGCAACAGGAAAACAAAATAAGGCACGCTTTCTAATTTGCAGGTTTCGTTCTTGAGCTTGGTAGATATTCAGCATTAAAAAGTTAAAATTAGGGGCCGGCTCTGTGGCTGAGTGGTTAAGTTCACGCGCTCTGCTGTGGCGGCCCAGGGTTCGGATCCTGGGCACGGACATGGCACCGCTTGTCAGGCCACATTGAGGTGGCATCCCACATCCCACAACTAGAAGAACCTGCAGCTAAGATATACAACTGTGTACGGGGGGGTTTGGGGAGATAAAGCAGAAAAACAAAAAGTTAAAATTATGTTAAAATAGAAATAATGAGGTGTATATATATCCATATGCATCTATATATGTTATGCTTTATTTCTGAATAGTCCACACAGTTTAAATCATTAGCATTTATTATCGTGTACCGAGATTTTATGTCTAGATAACAATCTCTTTAGAAAAAAGAGACTTTTAAAATATCCCCATTAAAGAAGCCAGTGGCATAAAACTGTATTACCTTACCTCAAGTTCTTTATTCAGAATAGCTTATAGTATTCAAGTCAAACAAGTTATAATAATAATATAACCTTTTGGTGAGGTAAATTGCTATCATAGGTTTAGAGGACATGTAAAGTCATTGTAGGAAAAGCTGTTACTGAATATGTTTTGTGTTCCTTTTTTATTTAGTTGTTCCATTTTGTTTTGTTTTCTTCTCTGGCTTGGAAGCCTTAATAGAAACAAAATTGTTTTTCTCATGGTAAATGATTAGCGCTCTTTCTCACCCTGACTTCCTGCCCCATCTTGAATAGAAAGCAATGCTCGAGTATCTAAATAAGAATCAAATGTTCTTGGAAAAAGATGCAAAAGAAACAAGAAAACAACTGGGTTTTATTCACTTCTTGGGGACATGTTCATTGAACTGCAAAAGCCGAAGCACCTGGGAAAATCTGCCTAGGCAGGCAGGGATGTGAGCTGTAATGGAAAATGCATTTCTCTGTCAGCTTAGAGGGCTGGGAACTATTATACATCGTGGTTGGAGTGTGATCAAGTGAAATTCAAAAGAGAGAGATTATTCCAGAACCTTGTAGCATAACAAGAAAATGTAGAAAACAGATGAATCTGTGTGTCTGTTCTTTCAGGCAGAAAGCGTGCTTTAGAAGAATAAAATTTACCTGTGCTGATTTAGAGACTTCGAATGCGCCTCCCCAGAGTACTGTGCAGTCATGCCTGTCCGGTGAGCCTTAGAAATCAGGGGTCACCGAAGAACGCCGTACCCGTGAGAGTGTCAGTGCGTGATGGGTTGTATTGCCCACCAGAACAGATAGTGTGGAGAAGACCACTATAAATTACTTAGGAAAAGAAAGCGTTTTAAATACAGCTTTATTAATTCAGTCCTTTGATCAAAGAAATAGGAGGATACATAGGTGCGAAGTATAGAAACTGAAGTACTCAGTCTCGGCTGTGCTCCCAGCATTGCTAGCGGTGGAATCCCCAGTTTCCACTGGAGCACTTACGGTATTACTAGCATCTAGTGGCCTGACGGACTCTTCATTAGTCATCAAAGGCAGGGAGCTGGGTGTTGGAGTGGGAGTATAGGGGGAGCTGCTTACATATTCTAGTTGCAAATACACTAATTTGCAAGAATTAGAATGTAATGCAACCCCACCAAAATTTAGAAGCCCAACTTTACCCATAAGTAGCCATGAATTTGACACCTGTAGAAAATTAACTTGTATAAAACAAACATTCATTGCTCACAGATTTTGATTGCTTTGAGATGCAGGGTGGAGAGGGAGGGTGGTAAAAATAAATGAGTCTAGGTAATTAAAATCGATGAACTTTGTCAGCATGCATTATTATTAAATGCTAAAAGTGTTGCCTTGGGCTTGTACAGATAATGACAAGTATCAGTATTTTATCAATAAATTCTTTTATGATGGTTTAGTGCAATTCTTATATCAGCATTAAGAATGCTAGAAGTCTTTTTCTTTTCACTTTTTGTTTGAGTTACAGACATAAAACTGTGACATGTGATCTACTATTAGCTTTAATTTCAAACTAAACTTATATTCTAAGAAGCAAAGTGACTTTTATGTTCACAAAACCTCAGAACCCCTCTCTTGCAAACAAGTTGCTGTACCCTGGTCCCACCCTCACCTTCTCTCCACTTTAATCTTTGCACTTCCAACTCACCACTTTTTGTATTTCCAGGGGATCCAACGGTCTTCACAGGGACTCAGAGCTAGTTGCTAAATCTCCTTTATCTGCATATTTTTTTAGCCTTGTTTTTTTGTTTTTCTGATTAGGTTAGTTTGTTGGTGGTTTGTTTGTTTTTAATTCTGGTGATTTTCTTATTTCTAAGAATACAAGCTTGTCAGTTCCACAGGCAAACATTATTAGTCGAAAATGTTCTATTCCTTCATTTTTATCAGGCCCCTTCTTTGATAATTTTACCATCCATTTATGCTAATGCATAGTGAGAACCTCAATAACAAATCAAGTCTAATTTTCATTACAGACCTCTTTAAAGTAGGGTTGCCAGAGTGAATGCGGGATGCCCAGTTGAATTTGAATTTCAGATAAACAACAAATAGTTTTTTTCTTAGTACTGGGACAAAATTTTTTGCATGGAACATGCCTATATTTAAAAATATTAAAGTTATTCATCTTAAGTTCGAATTTCACAGGTCATTCTGTTTTATTTATTTATTTATTTTCATCTGACAACTCTACTTTAAAGGCAAGAAGTACTGAAAAAGTTATTAGTTTAAAAATGCTAAATAGAGGGCTAAGTATAAATTAGGATCTTGTGAATATTCATTCATTAATTCATTTTCCAAATGTACACCGAGTAACTAAAATGTCACGACTAAGGAATGAACAAAATAAACAATCTCTCCTTTCATGGAATTTGCAACTCATGGAGAAGAATATTAATCAAATAATCTCAAAAATATATAGTAAACTGTTATAACTACAGTAAAGGAGAAAGAGACAATAGAACAGGGGGCCCAACTCATGTTGGAAAGGGAGGGTCATGTAAGAATTCTTTGAAGAAGTGAAATTTTAACTAAAACCAAAGCCTGAATGAGACTAACTTGGGCAAAGATCCGGTCAGGAAAGGGAGTGGTTTCAAGTAGATGGAAGCATCAGGAGCAAAGGAATTGAAAAGGGCATCTGTGGTTGAATTCCAGCGAGCAGTAAAAGTGTTACCAAGAAGGCAGCAGATGAAGTCTGTAACCAGAAAAAGTCAGACCCAGCAGGGCATTTTGATCTTTATTGTAAAAAATAATGGGAAGACTTTGCAAGGCTTTAAGAGAGTAATAAGATTTGCATTTCAAAGGATGAATCTAGCTGCTTGAAGGAGAGAAGATTAGAGCTGATTGGAAGGTGTATAAACCATTTCCTGGGTGGCCAGTATATCCTTCCAGCCAAAAGATAGTCTACAACATAGTTTGGCAAACTTTTCCCAGCCAGAGTGCCAGACCTCAAAGACAGGGTGCGTGTTAGCCATGGGTTACTGGGACAGAGGTTTGGTGCGGCTTCGGGCGGGCTGACCACACTCATCACATATAGATACAAGTAGCCTCCTTCATTTCTCTTGGTGTGGGCAGTACCAGTGTATTCTCATTTTCTATATGTGCCTTGGCTTGAAAAAGTTTGGAAAGCACTGATGAACTATAAAGGAGAGAATCAATAAGAATCATTATCAGAGGCTCTGTGGGTAAGGAAGTAAATATTAGAAAGAGAATCATTTTGGGGTTAGAATACTGGTTCTACCACATACCAGCTGATATAGCATTGGGCAAACAGGTTCTCTAAGCTTCAATTTACTGACTAGTAAATAGGAAATAATAATATTAAAAAAATAATAATTTATTCATGTTTTTTGAGATTATTTAATGAGATAATACTCTTAATTCCTTGCATGGTGCTGGGAGGAAGACTTCATCTACCAACTCCAAGTGATTGGGGACCTGCAAAATAACTGACAGTAGATTGAGAGGAGAAGAATTTTAATTGCCACGCATGAAGGATTTCTCAGTAGAGAGTAACTTGCCTAATAGCCAAGGGTCACGGTTTATATACTAACAACAAAAATGAGGGATTTGGGTCTTCAATGGGAAAGTACGGTGGGTTCCATTAGACATTTTCATCCTGAAGTAATGGACAGTCTTCTTCCTGGCTGGATGGTCCTCCAGAAGGGATTTACGGCAGCTGAATTCGTACCTCTCAGTGCTAAGGGTCAGTCTTCTCTCAACCAGGAAACTCCCTTGGAGGGCAGTTAATAGCAGCTGTATTTTCAGGAGACTCTGCTTAAGTTTAGGTAAAGTTTCTTTCTGCAGCTGTGGTTTGTTCAGATGGTTTCAGTTTAAAGGAATCTTTGTACCATTCTTATGGGCTGTTGCTCCCTTCAGTGGCTACAATAGATCTTTGTCTAAGTGGTTGTCCCATACCTTCAACTAGACTGTACTGGATTGCCCTACCTTCTTAGAATGATTCATTGCTTTGTTTAACATTCCCTTTGTATAACACCTGTGAGATTCAACAGACAACTTAGATGTGGAAAGGAATTCCAGATTTCCTGGCTACATGCGAACCTTTCACATGGGCAGTAACAAAATTCATAGTGAATTGTGAATCACTTTCACATTTCTTTGCTAATATGAGAATGCTCTCACGGTATGCCCCAGACTCAATTAAAATGCCTTTAGTGAATTATTCTAGCCAACCTGAGGACATGGAGATGTGAATAGAAGCTCTAAACCAAATATTAGACAATGTATTTCATTAGAGAGGAAAGAAAAGTAGTAACTAGCAAAATTTTAAATATCTGGATTCCAAAGGAGTTGCATGGACTACAAAAGAAAATACTTTTGAGTGTGGAAAATTATTCTTTTTTTCTCTCCACCTCTTTGTAAAGAACAGTTTGGCATAAAACAATCAGGTAACAGAGCAGTCCAAATGATTATATTCTGTTATTGTTATGAAAAGCCAAATAAGGGTACAACCAAAGTGATTTTTTTTCTGTTGAGTTTCTGAAAAGAAGTATATATAGTATAATACAGTCACTCATTCACCCATGACCTTTAGAAAGAAATGGTTTGAAGAAACTTGAAAGTCTTCCAGAAAATATAATTCATCTGGTGTGGGGATTTCTGCTCAGGGCCCTTCCTCACCTTGAAACCCTAGCACTTTCCTGATTGTAATCTCATTGCCCACTGTTGATTCTGCGGACACACTGCATTTGGAGTTTAAAGAAAACCAGGGTACTGTATGATCATGTTCCTGTGTGGATATGTACATTAAAAACCATAAGGAAGAAATCTCTGCACAATTCTTATTGAAATGATGATGAACCAAAGTGAAAAGTTGATGAATCACAGGTGTCCATTTTCTAAGGAGATGACTAGTGTATTCTTTTATATCTGTGTCCTTGAAGTGTAGCTTCCCTTCTCCTGTCCCCTTCCCCCACCTCTCACCCCATAAATGATGGCTGGTTTCTCATACACACTCTGAGAATCATCTCCCACTTTGGAAATAATAATAACTCAGTAAGGTTAATAACTGAGCTCTTGATGGTTTTGTTAGATGAGTAATAAAAAGGAGATATTCAACATGAAAAATTAAAGGTGTTGTGAAGATGCCAAGGGACATTTTCTCCATTTTTACTATGGAATTATCAGGAGGAGATGGAGTCTCAACCTTTAAGAACAGCAATAGTAATTTTCTATGGTTCCGTGGGACACGCTATGCTTAGCAACGAAACTGTGTGTAATAAACTCTGTGGTTGAAATATTACCCCTAACTTCCAAGATTTTATTCTGTTTATCCTCTCAGAGGTATTCTGCTCTCACGTTAACTCTTAGAGTGCTAAGATTTACCAATGTCTGACACTTCCAGTACATCGCTAGTAGCTCTTTATGTGTATATCTGACTAGTGAACTTCAGAATTTTGTAAAAGTCTTTAGTGGAAGTGGCAAATGAATTTTTGGATGATAATACAGTTTTAGGGAAACAACTTCTTTTCCATCTAAGAATATTAAATTATGCAATTACAGAAGTCAAGATAGATGCCCTTTCTGAATAGAGTGGTGTTTTTACTGTTAGCTGCCTTGTCTGATATTTCTCTTCATGTGAACATTTTCTTAGAGCATTCATGATGCATGTACCAAGTGTCTGTTAAACGGATTCTGGTTATAAGTCTTTAAAGAGCATAGCTTATAATACTCAAATGTCTTGATTGTTTATTTATGTTTTGTCCATACTAAATTTCTTCTTCTTTTTTTTTATTCTTCTCCCCAAAGCTCCCCCAGTACATAGTTGTATATTCTAGTTGTGAGTGCCTCTGGTTGTGCTATGTGGGACACCGCCTCAGCATGGCCTGATGAGTGGTGCCATGTCCGCACCCAGGATGCGAACCAGTGAAACCCTGGGCGGCCAAAGCAGAGCACGTGAACTTAACCACTTGGCCACGGGGCCGGCTCCTGATCATATTAAATTTCTATCATCATTTTCCTTTTGTTCTTATTATAATTCTTTGTGGGGTCAAATACATTGTATAGTTTCTCATTTTTAAAAAGAAAACCAGAATTAACCCTCTAAGAGCACATATAACATTTATTATCCATTCATATATGTTTATGTATACATGTGTATGTGTAATATAGACACCTAATATGTGCCTAAATATTTGAAAACTTTGTTTATATAATGACAAACTTTGGAACTCTGAAGTGAGTTTGTCTCTGACATGAGATTGAAACAAAAATAAAAAAATTGAGCATTGGTTCTGCTCATCAATAGCCAGTAGCTATATCGAATTCCAAGGATTGTTTGCCTATTACCGTTATTTCTCTGGCTATACAATATTTAATGTTATACTCTGTTGAATATACTAATGTCCAAAATACTAGGTAACATGCCCACTTGAGGTGCAAATTCATTTTTACGTGTGTTTGTGCATACTTCCATATTTATGCCCTCTTTATATCTTGTGTCCTATATCTTTTGTGATAATTTCAGTACATTTACATACTTGCATTTGAAATGTGAAAATCCTTCTTTTCCTCCTGAATTGATCAATTAATATCACAAGAAGTTTTCAGTGCTCACTAGAAATATCAAAGTTAGGTTTTTATCTTGGAGTTAACGACATTCATGTATATGGACACATGTATAGTGTAATCTTTTGTCAGAGAACACTCGTAAAATCACCTTACATTAGTTTATTAATTCAAAAACTATGTATTTCATACCTAAAGGGTGTTAAAATTTTATCTTGCATTGGGGTTGTAGACTCTGGTTACAAATCCCTTCAACACTGGTGATATTATGGCTTAGCATATAAAAGGTATAGATAGCATATTGTTCATTCAGGAAAAGTAGTCAGAACAATGCCCCTTGAATATGAAGACAGCAGGGCTGGGACAGGTGCAGTACCTGGGATACAGTTTTAAGGAGCCATTCACACTCTGGGTCTCACAACTGCCAACCGTGTTCTTGGACAGCCCTGAGAGTGAGCACCTTCTTAAGAGTGAGGCGCCTAGGGTGCACAGGTTAATGAAAGACTCACTCACAGGTCATGCAGGTGCCGTGAAGGACCCTAGAATGGGTGTCTCTTTAAGTTTTGCACCTTCCATGCCTCCTGCTCTTACTCTTGTCCAAGTCGTGGACCACAGCAGATTTTCACAAAATGTGTTCCAAGGGAGTTACTGCCCCCCCAGTCCCCGCCAAGTCACTAAGCTGCAGTCAGAGGCAGTATAAGAGCTCAGGAAATGAATGATAGTCTCTTGAAATCCAAGAGACACTCACGTAAAACCTAAAGTTGTTTTAGTAGGTACGTGGGTGTAGGCTTAACATAACTGAGGACTTTTAAGGCAAGTTGCATACTTTTCTGAAAATATGGGCCCTGTTCTGGTATCTTTCTAGGGCTCCCTATGGGCAATTTATAGATAGAAAGAAGAGATGCTGCCAGAGGCACAGGGGGCCATGAGCAGAGAACAATGCTTCAAGAATAACTTACATGAGACTTTCAGTTCCACAAGGCCACAGAGAAGTGTATGTTCATCATTGTTGGATCCCACAGAGCCATGCTCACCTGTGGGAAATAAGGAGATAATCTGAACTCTCCAAGTTTTTTGGAGTCTTGATGTTGATTTTTTGCAGGAGAATGCTAGACTGTCCGTTAGAGGGTCTGACTCACGTTTCGATAGATAGACTCAAGCCAAATAAAGTATGAGATTGTCCAGTTATCAAATAATGTAAAGTTTACTTTGTCCCAAGGACTTTTTTCTAAGAAATTATTCATTGACGTCTCTCTGTAGATGAAAAGATAAACACCTGTTATTAATGTGTTGGAGTTTAGTGCTAGGCGGTATTTGTGATATTTGAAAAGAGTTATCTACGCGTTGTGAAACTATTAATAATTGACATCTAATGAATGAATTCATCCATCTGCAAAACCACCTAAAACTTTGTGTTTAAATCTGTTACTGTTGCAAGTAGAGTGATGCAAATCTGATTAAGGAGACTGTGCTGTTTCTCAGAAAGTTGTAATGCTCTCACATGTATTGTAATGTGTCTGATGTAATGGTTGTGTTGTCATAACAGAATTGTGATGATCTGAAAAAAGCCCCAAAAGAAGAGCCAAAATTTAAAATTATTGGTGCATATCCAAGAAATATTAAGAGTTTTGAATCTAGATTAGATCAGTGCTTTGTCGTCTTTAAATAGCTCTAGCCTTTGTATATGGAAGGGAATCATCATATCACATTACTCAGAAAACTGAGTTTAAAGTTTTGGTTTATCTCCCATTACATTGGAGTCTCTGGAGTGGTGTTAATGAGCCTGATCACCTCTCAGTGCATTGGTGGACGACATTGCTGTACATGTAAATGAAGCTTCTGAACTTGATCTACCTGGGTATTGGAGCCCTTTCTTAGTGGCCGTCCGTTCTCTCATTGTGTTTCTGTTGTTGCAGCTTTTTGTTGCCCCCTTTCTCCTTGGGCTCAGTGAAACTTGAGCCCTTGCAGGTTGGGTATATTGGGCTGTGCAATGAGCTCATTCCAACTTGGTTCCTATGGAAGTTTGTGGTTTAGATCAGGAGTCAGTAAGCATTGGCCACGTGCCAAGGCCAGCCCACTGCCATTTTTTTGTACGGGCTGTGAACTAACAATAGTTTTATATTTTAAACACTTGAATAAAAATTAAAAGAAGAAGAATATTTTGGGACACATACAAATGCAACGAAAGTCAAGTGTCCATAAAAAAAGTTTTATTGGAACACAGCCGCACTCATTTATTTCGGACTTTTTTGCTATAACAGCACAGTTGAGCAGAGACAGAATTCATAACAGAGACTGCTTGACCCACAAATCCTAAAATATTTGCCATCTAGACCTTTAAGGAAAAAGTTTGTGCATCTCTGCCTTAGGTAGTTTAGGGAAAGGGGCTGGGAGTATTCAGAAAAGTTCTAGCATATTTGACGTGGAAATGTATTTCAGCCAGCAAAGGGCTGAAGTTTTGTTGGCACTGGGTCCTAGAGAAAGAGCAGGCATAATGAGGAAATTAAAGGGAATAAAGGAGGTGATAATGGTTTTTTGGCTCTATATTGATAATGGTAAAACTGAAGCGAGAATTAAACTTCTGAATTCAAATTCATTGAGGAGCCCTGAAAAACATATTATGTTACAGGTATCAAGCTTAGCAATTTCATGTGCGTGATCTCACTTATGAGAAAACTATTGATAGCACAAAGCCATTCATAAAAGTCATCTCGAAACATAATCATATACTTTTCTAACTGATTATTTAACTGTTTCAGTGAGTATGTCTTCTCTACAACTACTTTTTTAGGTCCTATAGATTAAAGCCTATATTCTAAATCCCTATGTATCCTCTCTCAGTCTCTCTCTTCTCCCCGTCCCTCCCTTTCTTTCTCACTTCCTAATCTGGTACAAATAATATAGCGTAGTGTTTAAGAACGTAGACATTGGAATCAGATGGTCTTGGGTTTCAATCCTGGCTTTGCCTCATTCTAGGTGTGTAACATTGGGCAGGCTCCTTAACAACAGTATTCTCATTTATAGTATTTACCTGTTAGGGCTTTTTGAAAATCTTCAATGAGATAATCTACAGGACTCAGCATATACATAGTGTAGGCAACAGAGGCATGCTTTGGTTCCTGTAATGTGAATCTTCTTAAGAAACAATCCAAGATGAAAGTGATTTGAAAGTGCTCCTTTAATAAAGAAGAAAAAAAGAAGCTCAAAATACAATTTATTTTCTATAGCCACATAATATGCTGTTTACGTAGAAATGTAAGAATGACTTGGTAACAATTTTAGTTAACAAATCTACATCTGGTCATCTGGGTCATAGTTTATACACATGATTTACCACCAAACACTTTCATGCATCCCTTACTAGCCAACTAAGCTAAACTGCACTAATCATTTAATGCAAAACCACCAAACTCCTCAGGGAACCACTTATAATAACAGAGTATTACACTGCCAAAAATTATAGGTGATTAGTATTTTCTCACCTGCACCTCTTCCAGGATCTGAGTTGGGTGGATAACTGGAGCATTCCACCTTTTATGAACCACAAAATCTTAATCCACATCGCTGCTACTGCATTGTCCTTGTGTACATATCCATAGCCATAGCCTCCTATGTTGGAGGAGATAGGAAGAAAGAGAGGGAGAGAAAGAGAGAATGATGGAAGGAGGGAGAGGGTGAAGGAAGGATGGATGGAGGGAGGGAAGAAGAAATGTAAAGAAAAGATCGTTATTACAAAGTGTCAGATTTATACATGAGGAGGAAGATATTAAACAGAAAAGAAAGGCACACTCAATTTTGAGTTACTAAAAGAAGCTTCAAGTTTTTTTCCATCTCTGAGTTTCCTCCCCAAATATTACATTTTAACTACATTTCTATGCCATTTACAATATGAAGGCAAGAAGGAAACAGATGGAGCCCCATACTAAAGCTGAAAAGTATAATCTCTTGGACTACAGATAATCTTCTCATTGTGCATAAAACGTAACTGTCTGTAGTAAATTTATAAAGCTAAGTTGCTCAGAACTATAGAATAATTGTTTCTTCCACCTTGGCAAAGGAACAGTATACTATTCTTACACAAATGCAAAGTAAAGTGGAATTTTTGTCCACCTTGAATGGAAACTTGCAATTCTCCCTCAGTAGAGGGAATCAGTGAGTCTTGGAGGCGGATCTTGTCGGTTGATTATAGTTTGGGTAAAAACTGTTATCATTGCATTTGCATTAAATTCAGTTCCTTCCTCTTAAGATAAAATGATTGGTAGGGATTAAAGCTTTATTACTAAAGGAGTTATAAACCAAGCTTCTCTTTTTCGTCAATAATATCTATTCCCTTATTTATTAATGGTGTTTTTTGACAGCTGACAGTTCAAGAAGTGAATGTGCTACTGTATTAACTATTGAAGTTCTCTGTTTAGATGAAGTGTGGGTGGCATATACTTTTCCCGCTAACCCAACCAGTTATGTTAAAATCTTGAGTGAGAAATGAATTCACTGTAATAAAGCCATAATAAGAGCAAAACATGCTTATAACTTCAGATTTTTTTTAAATTTGCAAAGACAGGGCAGTATTGATTAGAGGAAAATTTTGCAGAAACTATCAAGCCATATTTATTTATATGTTTTTCAGTGTTATTCCATCGTAGTGATTTATTTATATAATAATGATGAATCAACTAGATATGAATGATATTGCCTCTGGAGTTCATTTTAACTTCTATTGAACTTATAGTTCTGTGCAAATGTGTCTCTGTATCTCTATATCTTTATATCTATTTATCTATCTAATTGGCTTAGTTTTACTTACATGAAAAAACAGCCTTGGTCTTTATTTTCTGCTTATTAATATTCTATATCTATTGTAGGGGTTTCTTAGCATATAAAGACATTATACGCCCTAAAAATAATAGTATTAATATCAAAATTGAACGCGAGTAGAGAGAGCAGCAGCAGGTCAAGTGAATTCCTTCTTTCCAGAACAGCTGCCTCCTGGTGAAAAGGAGAACTGGAAAAAGTATATGTTTTGATTGTGTGTATCAGAGAAATTATAGCTGCCAGCAGCCCTCGCTCCAGGGAGAAAATTCACAGTGTGGCTTTATCCAAAGGCAGCAGAAAGGGTCGTCTCCCCTGCCTGTGCTTGTCTGGGCCTGTCCTTGGCGTTCTCATTTCCCCTCTCAGGAATGATGTACCAGCCTTAACACCAAAGAGAAAAAATGTTAGACTGAAAAAACCCGAACAGAATCCTAATACCTTCTTCAATATTATGAGGCCACTTGTGCATTTTATTAGTTCTCTAGGTGTTTTCAACAAAAATATTATAAACTTAGAAATCTGGGTTTAAAGCAGGAAGGTAATAAGCTGGAGTGACTAGAATAAATTCTGTGAAGGAAACGAATTGAAAGATTTTTCTTAGGAACTAGATTGCAGTTAAAAAGTAAATAGTTATTAAAAATAAGTGTGATTGCAAGGTCAGCAATTTATTTTTAATTAAGGATCTCTTGACCTTTTTTGGAGCCTTAAAGAATTGTGGAAAATGTCATTTAAACCTCTCTATAGATTACTGCTATGTTTGGTATCATTCACTGTGTTTCTTTAAAGTTTCTCTGCGTTTATCTTCTGGAAGTTTCTCAGCCTGTTGCCCCTTGGCTGCCCGCTTACTAATATCGTAGCTGAGATGTACTGACTGAATTAGTACTGACTTAATAACTTTGGACTTTAAATTTTGCTTTCATCCTAATTATAGAATCCTTTGGTGATCCAAAAATAATTCAGCAACAATATTTGACTCAGTAACTTCTTGCCTTCTTGTTTAAATCCTTGTATTTCACTATAAAAGGATATTTCAAAAATTTCTTTGAAGCAGCCTTTGCTGTTGGTGTGGTAAGACATTTGAATGGAACTAAAATGTTTTCTTGGAACCTCTTGTCACTGAGTAGAAGTTGCGTTTAACCTCCATTTAGTTCTGAATGACAACAGGTTGTCTTCTTTTCTCATTTTTGTTTTCCTCTCTGTCGTGTCAAGCATCTGTTATATAAATAAATAAGAGCAGAACAATAAAAATACATACTTTTTTTTAAATTCTAAAAGGTTACAGTTTTAAATAGGCTAGAATCTACCTTTAGTGCTTTCTAGATGATGATACTGATTTAAGTTTTTCTCTTCACGCGTGAAGATTTCACTTGTGATGACTACTAAGTTTTGGTTAACCCTTTAATCTAGACCTTTTTGACTATCACACTGTCTAAACTGGCAACATGCTTGGGTTCAAGCTAAGCTAATTGTAGAGGAGACTCGTGAGGTATTAAATGGGCCTTAATAGTACGCAAAACATGGGTTCTTGACTCTTCTTTCAGGAACACACATTAATCTGTGAGCTAGTCCCATTTATGTAGAAGCTTGATACAGACTGTACTGTAGCCACACCCTTTTCCTACAACTGCTTGCTGCTCACACTCGCTCACCCCTCAGCACACATAGGAGTGTCACACTGAAGGGCTCCGTGCCGCTAGGAGGCCTTAGTAAGTGCTCAGTGAAAATAGCCATTATTACAGTACCATCTTCCAGCCTGAAAAGACCAAAGAAGGCCTGGAAAGCCAATACAAACCAAGAGTTCCCTGTCTCAATTAGGCCACCTTTGTCTCGGAAGGTCCTGGGCTCTTTGACATTCATTTTGAAGAATTTAGGCACAGTTCAGGAAATATTTCCTTAGAGGTATTTCCTTATAGCCACTGGGAGCAGATCCTGATACAGATACTTCTGTAGGAAGCAGATCAGCCGTACAATAGGGACTATTTACCTTCCGTTCTGTAAAACTTATTTGTACAAACTACAATTCCTCTTGATTTTATGTTGAGGTTAAAATATGGTAAGCAATGAAGAGTTCATGAAGAAGTCTAAGTGTGTCGAGCCTGAGGGCCATTCTAAAGTCACTTTCCCTTTCTTCTTCTCCCTAGGCTGGTTGCAAATCCTTGTTATGTATACCCAGAATGTCCAACACGTAACTTGCCTTAATCTTGCTGAATTTTATTTTACTTTATTTTGGTGAGGAAATTGGCCCTGAGCTAACATGAGTTGCCAATCTTCCTCTTTTTGCTTGAGGAAGATTGTTGCTGAGCTAACATCTGTGCCAATCTTCTTCTATTTTACTTTTATTTTATTTATTTATTTTTTGGTAAGGAAGATTGGCCCTAAGCTAACATCTGTGGCAATCTTCCTCTATTTTATATGTGGGACACTGCCACAACGTGGCTTGATGAGCAGTGTGTAGGTCTGAATCCACCTACCCCAGGCCACTGAAGCAGAAGCAGAGCACGTGAACTTAACCACTGTTCCATCGCATTGGCCCTAATCTTGCTGAATATTTTTTTTTTTTTAAGATTGGCACCTGCGTAATGTCTGTTGCCAATCTTGTTTTTCTCTTCTTCTTCTCCCCAAAGCCCCCCGGTACCTAGCTGTACATTCCAGTTGTGAGTGCCTCTGGTTGTGCTGTATGAGACACTGCCTCAGCATGGCCCAGTGAGTGGTGCCATGTCCGTGCCCGGGATCTGAACCGGTGAAACCCTGGGCCACCTAAGTGGAGCTCGAGAACCCAACCACTCGGCCACGGTTGGCCCCTCTTGCTGAATTTTAATTGCCTGCATATGTTATGCAGCTCTTACTGCCCCTCCCCTCATTAGACAGCAGATCCCTTGAGAGTGCATACTCACTGCTAGCATAGTGCTGGGTGAAGCTCTACAAACACATATTGACTTTGGCTATCATTATATCCAATGACCATTCACTTGCCAATTCTATCATTTCTACCATTCAATTAGTACGATACTACTTGGCAAAATCAAATGTGAATCTTTACTGAAAATAATCATACCATGTCCATGAGAAAATATCATTCCAAATTTTTCCCTCATTCTCATTAAGCAGGAATTTCTAAGCCAGGTTTTTCATTTGTAAGTTTAATGTATTTAGGATCAAAGTTCTTGTTCACTAAAATCATAATTTTATGTAGTGATTTATGAGTTTGACCAGAAGCTGATTTCCTATGCTATTTTAGAAAATTTAGTTATATCTTCAATCTATTTGGTTTTGGTTTATTTTTGAGTATAAAATTAATTTACATGATTCAAAATTCAAAAGTATAAAAGAAGAAACAGTAAAACTTATCTTGTGAGCGTATCCAGTTGCTCTTTCCAGAATTCTTGGGTATTCCTCCTAAAATATTTTCTGAATATACCATCAAATTCATATTTAAAATGTACATTAGTTTCTCCCTTTTGTTATACAAAAGTCAATATTCTGTACATGACTTTTTTGACCCTTGGAATTTTCACTTAATACATTACGGTGATCCTTCTATATCTGTACCAGAGAGCAGCCTCATTCATTTCTATGGCTAGATAAGCATTGCATTATATGTTACATCCAAGCAGAGTTTTGTTTGTTGCATTTCATTTATGGAATACAAATCCAGTAGACACTTACACACAAGTCAATTATGTCCCCAAGACCATATGAAAGATATGAGACCATGATCCATGGTAAGTGTGTCTGGCCAGTGTACCATGTTGTTAAAGTGACTGAAGGTTATTGATTTACTGTAATTGGAGTCAGATATCTGATTTAGTTGGGTATATCCATTTCAAAAGGAAAACCTAGGATTTTTGGTCTTTAATCCTTTGTGTACCTTACTTTAACCCTTTGCCATTAGGTTGGACATAAACAATACTTAATATCAGTGACTAATGGCCGTAGTTCTTCAGCCTGGCAGCAAAACAAAGCAATTCAGAACTAATCAGAAAGATACAATCAGGTATATGCCAGAGGTGAGGGGTACTTTTTATTTTCTTTGCTCTGACTCTCTGGAGTTTCCTCTTTGTAGTATCTTAGGTCATGTCTACATTTACTGGAAGAAAGCTTTATCTGTTGCATTCTTTAAATGGTGGCGCCAACAAAGTCTAGTTCTCAGCAACAAGACCTTGGAAAGATGAATAAATCTTTTGCTTTTTTTTTTTTTGGTAACATACATAAAACTTGTCTTTCCTTGTTTGAAGTTAGAAGGGAAGTAGCATTTAAAAAAAAATGCCATAATCTTATTGCAACTCAGTATGTAAATATTATTCTCAGTTTGAAGATGCAGCTAATATTTATTGAGAACTTTCTCTTTACCAGGTAGTATTTTAAGAGCCCTACATGCATTAACTTTTTGAGCCCCCATGAGGTAGATAATGTTATTATTCCCATTTTACAGGACAAAAGGATTGGAGATCGGAGAACTTAAGAACTTAACTCCAGAAAATGACAGAACCAGGATACAGTAGAGCCAGAATTTAAAAAAAACCAACAAAACAGGAAATCTGGCTCCAGTGCCATTACTTTTTACCTCTGAACTTCTGTAGACTCTCATATGAGGAAACTAGCTCAAAAAGCTCAAAGCCATTTATCTTCTAAGTGTCAAAGCCAAGCTTTGAACCCAAGTTGGACACCAACATCTATATAGTCTTATTCACTATATAGACATGAATAAATATAGGTATAGATATAGATAGAGGTAAAGATATTTGAAGTAGGTTGTACAGCATTGAGATGAGTGAAGTTTCTCTTTGCCTTCACTGAACCAATCATAGATTCTATGACTGTCCTGTAATTACACGTCATGGTCAACTACACAATTGCTTTCTCATACATGCCTGTAAAATATCTACTTAACATCTGTTCAATTATTATTTCTTCTGCGAAGCCTCCTCTGGTCATGCCTCCCTGGACCTAGCATGCAGAACCAGCCTTATTATCTCTCCTTGGTGTACTTTTGCATAGCTTAGTTAAGGGATTTCCCAACACTTTATCATATGTATTTGTTTACATGTCTGTATCTTTCTGTTAATTGGTGATACCTTTAAATGAAGTATGGTGACTTGATTTTTGTATCCAAAGCATGTAGCATATTGTCTGGCCCCTGGTAGGCAGTCAAAAAAAATTTTAAAAATCGATGACTCTTAGACTGTCCTAAATTTGTCAAACTTAACATTTGCTTAACTGTAATGAGTGAGCTATATAACTTGAAGAAATGTTACATTGTTAGATAAAGTAAAATATGAAATAATATCTTAGTACTTTCTCAATTTGGATAAACATTTTTTAAATAATAACTTAAATGATTTTTGTCTTTCATCACCATACATCACTCAATCCTATTATACCTCTGAACTCTGGTCCTCTGAAATTCCTCTGTGTGACTCACCACTTCTTTTCCATGCACATCTTCACTCCTCTGGAGCCTGTTCTTTGCTTCATCAGGATCTGTCCCTGTTCTATCCATCATCCCCTTCCTGGCCTGGCCACTCCCAACCCATCCCCTAAATGACGGTCAGCCCCAGGCTCCCATTCGCCTTTCTGGGTCCCCCGAGAGGATCTCAATTCTGTTGTTAGCTTTCACCCTACACCTCTCAGCCAGGCAGATCATCTGTCTTTTTATCCCCAGGGAGCTGCAGTTACTTGGATTGCCCTGAAACACTCAGGAAGGACTTAATGGATGATCACTTCCACAGCATGTTTTCTGTTCCAGCACTTTCGCTTTGAGCATCCATGCAGTAGAGAAGTTATGCTACTAATATTAAATTTATGAAACAAGAAAGATTGACCAAAATAAACACCGTCAGTGAGCCACCTGAATTTGAATTGTTTTCCTTATAATCAGCCATAAGCCAAAAAATCCTACTTTTTTGTAAGAACTAAAAATAATGCAAACTTTACTTTGGAAGCTGGAACACACTAGCAAAGTGAGCTGTTTAAACTTCTCTTTCTTAATCATCTTTCCTATTGGAAGTATGACAGCTTTGACTTGGATGTAGTGACTTCATGTAATACTGGACGGTTATCTTTCCTTTCTGTCCCTCACAAGGAAAGAGGAGAATGGAGAGACAAGGAAAAGGTTAAAAGATAGAGGGCCAAAGTGGAACACCATGTTAAAACATTTTCAAACTATGTCAAGACAAATTAATACAGAGGAGAAAAATGAAAATAAAAGGGTAATGAAGATAAATCACAATTGGGGATTTTTCAGAATTCAATAATTAATAGAATTAGTAGTGCTTTATTTTCTTATAAACACTTGCTTAGAGTTCTTAAACTCAAGTGCCCCTTTTCTCTCCCTCCCCCTCCCTGTCTCTCTCTTTTTTTCTTTCTTTTTTTAAGATCTGAGCAGTAGGTGTTACAGAGATTATTTCAGTGGTGAATCCGTGTGAAGATGAACGTTTCATTCGCTCCACTGATTAGGACAATCTTAAATGGCAAGTGTGATAAACCCCAATCTTTTGATGCCATTCCTGCATTCCCACCCCCGCCCCAGACTCAGAGAGAGTAAGATCAGTGTCCTTTTTCCTGTTTCCCCGTGAAAAAGAAACTGGCGTTTCTCCCTAGCTCTTCTTAAAGCAGACATTTAGAATAATTAAGACGGCCTTCTTACATTTCCCTTTTCCATAGAATCTATAGGTCTGAAGTATCCAAAATGCCCTCTTAGCCCCTAAAACCTTATCAGATTTCCACTCTCTTGAGCTTAACTCAGATCTTCAGAAACATAATGCAGAGCTGTTTTCAACAGAGAAACTCAGTGCATGAAGGGCCTTTTAAATGAGAGATTCTAAACTTTCAGTATGCCTTTGATGATTTCACACTCTGCCTATTTTTGCATCTTCCTGACATTTGCAGTTTCCTTGAGGCATATATTACAGTACACACACTACCCGTGGTTAGATAATCACAAGTTTAGATATTTGTGAATGGTTAGGTTCTGAAGAAGTAAAGTGACTTCAGGCAAGGATATTTGTCAACATGATCATAGAAAATCTCAGAGAATTCCATTTGCATGTGTTCACATATGTGAGTACTTAGATTTTTTTCTCCCCATATGATTCTTCTTTATTTTTGATGCTGTTATTTTATTTTTCTTGGGTTGTCCCTTTCTGCTTATTTATTTTTAAACTTGAGTAAATTCATCCTGGAAATTTTTTGATTTGTTGGGGAGATTTTCTAAACTTGGATGCCATTTTGCCATGAAAGCTACTTTTTGTAGAAGTTCGACGTGTCCAGGAGATTTCGTTTTTATTTTTTCCCGCCCTTGGATGACATGCATTAAATGCCCAAGGTAAGTTTGTCCCTGATGCTTTGCAGAGAACTCAGAATTCCTGGGGGAGTTGGATATTTCAGGGACATACCAACGAATGAACACCTATTAAAATAAGATTGTTTAGTTCTTAATGTTACTTTTTAACTGGAAGAGTAAATGGCAAGGCTGCTGATTGAATAGAAAGTTGTGTGTGATTAGATTTGAACCTGGAAATGGATTTGAAACAAACAATCAAAATTTCAGATTAGACATTTCTTTTTTTTTCTTTTTGAGGAAGATTAGTCCTGAGCTAACATTAGCCACCAATCCTGAGCTAACATCCATACCCATCTTCCTCTACTTTATATGTGGGACACCTGCCACAGCAGGTCTTGAGAAGCGGTGCATAGGTCCGTGCCTGGGATCCGAACTGGCGAACCCCAGACCCCCGAAGCAGAGCACACAAACTTAACCTCTATGCCACCGGGCTGGCCCAGATTAGACATTTCCGACATTCCCATTTTACATTCTATTATAAATCTAAGATTCTTTTTATAAATCATCACTTGTAGAGTCGTCTTTTCTTAATCCTACATTGAACCATATTGAATTTCAAGGCATGTTATTAGGCCAACTCCAAATTGGGCTGAAAGTTAACTACTTTTGTGTTTAGGTTCCTGAAGGTAGATATATTGGTTTTGATCTGGAAGCTGTTCACTCAGGAGCTCTCTTCCATATTTTGCCGCAGAGGAAAAGGAGATGGAGGAGGTGCCCCCTACAGGAAATCTCAGATTTGGGATATTTTTCCCATGTGCTTCACCCGTGCTTCTCTTCAACAGAAGAGATCTTCCATCCATTATATAATTTGTAATATTTTGTAGATGTTTATCACTTTAGTTATAATAAGCTTGCATAGACGAGTTCAAATAAAATCACTAAAAATCTAGGGCTTTATCTGTATTTGTTTGAGAAGACAAGAGATTATATTTAGAACACATAACTAAAAGAGCTTCATAAAAAATTTGAGAGGTGGGGCCAACCCAGTGACATAGCAGTTAACTTCGTGTGCTCCACTTTGGTGGCCCAGGGTTCACGCGTTCAGATCCCAGGCACGGACCTACCACCGCTTATCAAGCCATACTGTGGCAAGTATCCCACATATGAAATAGAGGAAGATGAGCACAGATGTTAGCTCAGAGCCAATCTTCCTCAGCAAAAAAAGAGGAGGATTGGCGGCAGAGGTTAGCTCAGGGCTAATCTTCCTCAAAAAAAAAAAAAAAAAGTGAGAGGTGTTCTAGAAAGAATTGGCCAAGTCACAAAAATAAAATACATTCTCCTGTGTGTTTTCACATGTAAAATGTTGTAAAATTTCTGCAAAAAAAATGAATCAGAATTGGCACTGCCTTTTTGTATACCCTCTTTACACATGCAGTCATCACAAATCTCTGTGATATTTGGGTGGAGAATTCTACTAAATTATTTCCCACAGTGCTAAAATCTAAATATATATCAAGCAAAACTCTTTGAATAGGGTCTTCTTTACACCAAACTGAAAGATATCAATTAATCTTTCCCAGATACTCTGATAATTCTTGGTCCTCAGTGATTTTTTAAATGGCTTGCACTAAAGTTATAAACCTACGAATCTTTTCAGCAAATATATTTCTTTTCTCATGTTGCAATGTTTTGAGATTTCACTACTTATTTTATTCAAAGTTGTTTTCTAAAAAAAAATTCCAAGACTGTAAGTTCTCCTGAGGCCCATTTCCCAGATGGATAAACTGGTCCTTTGTCTGAACAGGAAGATAAGTTCCTCTCTTCAACTTGTAGAAGCACTTGAATGATGGCCTTGTAGTCACCAGTTACTCAGAAAATTACATACTGCTTGAAGACAAAGATTGTGCCTTATTAGTCTGTATGGCCCTCTACACAGCGCTGTGCTTTAAATATAAGTGATACTCAATATAAGTCATTTTAATACACACAATAATAAATAAATGAGCAAAGATAAACTTTAAAAAAACCCTCAACATGCTTGCTTCTTGTAGAGTCTTGAATCATCAGGAAGATACAATTAGAATTTGAGTTATGAGAATTTGAAATATTGAAATGTAGACTATGCCTATAGGTTTCATTTATGGGCAGAACTTTAAATAATGTAAGCCTTCCTCTCTCTACCCCTATCTCTTCAAAAATTTCCACAGTTTCAAAGCTGTTGGGCTCATTAAATTGTTAACTCTTTCTGGGAGACAGTTTCTATTCTCTGGTAAATGGAAACACCCACTTTGTTTCGTTAGAATGCAGGCTCCGTGATTTCAAATAGGAAATTTGTTTGTTTGTTTGTTTAAGATTTATCAGATCATCCATGAGTGACTTTAGTAGCACCGTACTGTTTTTTTAACATTCACAATTACTATTATTTTAAATCTCTTCAACATCTGTTATAATGTCATTGATGTGACCTTTTAATGGAGGTGAATGGATCTAGAAAATACATCTGGAGATAAATAACTTTGGAACAGGGTTTAGCCATGGTAAAATGTTATGAAGAAACCTAACCATCCACTTGGGTGTATCTGATGAATCCTTTCCTCCAGATGTCTTTTTTTTTTTTTTTTTTGAGGGTGATTAGCCCTGAGCTAATATCTGCTCCCAATGCTCCTCTTTTTGCTGAGGAAGACTGACCCTGAGCTAACATCCGTGCCCATCTTCCTCTACTTTATAGGTGGGATGCCTAACACAGCATGGCTTGACAAACTGTGCTGTGTCTGCACCTGGGATTCGAACCCACGAACCCTAGGCCACCAAAGCAGAATGTGCACACTTAATCACTATGCCATCGGGCCAGCCCCTCCAGACATCTTTTACACCTATTCCTATGTGAAAATTGAGTTATACAAGTTTTCCATTCTGTGAGGTCTTTGAGATGAACCCTCAAATGAAATAAGACACCTCCATTCACAATCCTATCAGTTATATGATGTTCTTGCCACATGGGAGGACCTTGCTTTGTTCTCCTGTCTCATGTAACAGTGACGACACTTTGCTGCCAAGTTTAGATAATTTACCCAAAACCCTCAAAAAAGTGAGTCACAGAGCCTAGAGCTCAAGAATCCTAACACTCAGTCTAGGGATTTTCTGTCACATCATTTCTAATCCCACATCTAAAGGGAAAAACTAACAGCAGCAGCAGCAACAACAACAATACAACAAAGAGAAACAAAAAATATGAAATACTGTCCGGTAAAGTAAATTTGTAATGTCATTATATTTTATTCTTCTAACAGTAATGTTTATCAAGTGCTTTCTAATGACAAGCACTGTGTATCATGCTAAGCATTTTACTTGCATTTTACTATTTTATCTTTACAGGAACCCTCAGAAGTGGTGATTACTATTATACTCATTTTACCAGTGGAAAAAATAGGGCTTAGAAAAGTTAAATAACTTACACAGGGATGCACAGCTGGTAGATATTCTAGCTGGAATTGATTCGAATTCTATCTGACTTCAGAGCTTGTTCTCACAGCTGAAAGAGCAGTAACTATTTACTCAAGAGCTATCTCTTCTTAAAAAAAGATACCATGGGGGCCGGCCCAGTGGCGTAGTGGTTAAGTTCGCATGTTCCACTTTTGTTGCCTGGGGTTTGCTGGTTTGGATCCCGGGTGCGGACATGGCACCACATGTCAAGCCATGCTGTGGTAGGCATCCCACATATAAAGTAGAGGAAGATGGGCACAGGTGTTAGCTCAGGGCCAGTCTTCCTCAGCAAGAAGAGGAGGATTGGCAGCAGATGTTAGCTCAGGGATAATCTTCATGAAAAAAAGAGAAAAAAAAGATACCATGGAACACTTAATTTTCTGAAGCACATAGAGCATACTTTAATACTTTTAATTACGTTCAGACTACAACAATTTAAGTTATACAATCATTTGTATATGTAGCAGCATTTCGTTTAATGTCACATCAGGTACATTTGTAGTAGTACTTGAGGGTCACAGATGTTCTCTTAAAACGTGGTTTCTTAATTGTTAAAACTCACAGTCTATTTTTTGCATGTGTGAGGAAGATTGGCCCTGAGCTAACATCTGTGCCAATCTTCCTCTATTTTATTTGGGATGCTGCCACAGCATGGCTTGATGAGCTGTGTGTAGGTCTGTACCTGGGATCCAAACCCGTGAACCCCAGGCCACTGAAGTGAAGCGTGCAGGCTTAACCACTGCTCTACTGGGCCAGTGCCTAAACTCACAGTTAATTTTTTCAACTAGATTATTATCTGTTGTAAGTTAGTTTTACTTGCACAAATGGGAAAAAATTTGAAGGTCAAATTTTGAAGCATTTTTGCTTTATTTGTGAAAATGAATATAGTCACTTTCACTGCTTACCCCTGCCAAGTGGTCAATTGCTTAACACAAATTTATATTCTCTTAATATCTATAACCAGTCCAAACTCTGTCCTCATACGTTCACACACACACACACACACCGCACACACACACACATTTTCCTGTAAAGGTACCGTTTTACTAAGATGTAAAAGTATGTAGGGTTCTCTTCTCAACTTATACTGAGCAAATGAAAATGTTGTTGGATTACCTTCTAACACCACCATCATCATCACCATGGTGGCCTTCCTTCCGCTCCCCCTCCTTCCCCTCCTCCTCTTCTTCCTTTCTCTCACAATTAATGCCAAGATCCAGTGTGTGCTGGGAAGGAGTGATGTATCGTGAGTGCTTTATCATGCTCTTCAATTTGTAGCCTTTTACCACCATAGTAAATTGACTGTAAATCAGGGAGAAACTTTAATATACCAATAAAAACTATAAAAATTTGTCCTAAAGAGCAATGTTCTCTAAAAGCAACTTTTAAATGAAAAGAGGATTTAACATTTTTAAATATAGAATGCACAGTGAACTCATGAGTCTGTCGCAGAAATCTTTTCTTCTTTAAATTTAATTTTACATTAAAAAATCCCTACCCTGGGGGGCTGGCCTGGTGGCCAAGTGGTTAAGTTCGCGCGCTCCGCTGCAGGCGGCCCAGTGTTTCGTTGGTTCGAATCCTGGGCGCGGACATGGCGCTGCACATCAGACCATGCTGAGGCAGCGTCGCACATGCCGCAACTAGAAGGACCCACAACGAAGAATATACAACTATGTACCGGGGGGCTTTGGGGAGAAAAAGGAAAAAAATAAAATCTTTAAAAAAAAAGAAAAATCCCTACCCTGTCCATATATGCTACCAGTTCAGTAGCCACTAGCTTCTTGTGCCTATTTACATTTAAATTATTTAAAATTAAATAACATTTAAAATTCAGCTCCTCATTTGCACTAGCCACGTTTTAACTATTCAATAGCCACATGTGGTTGGTGGCTATATCTAGATAGCACAGATAGAGAACATTTTCATCATCACGGAAAGTTCTGTTGGACAACACCACCCAACAGAGTTGGAAATTTAACTCATCAAGAAAATCAGAGTCTCACAGTTATCATCTAATATTTGGAATATATATATTTTTTCCTTTCTTCTTTCCTTCCTTCCTTTTTTTTTCTTTTCTCTTTTTGAATAATTTAAATTTTGACATAAGGAATTAACATTTTTTTGATATTTCAGCAAGATCACGTTGGCTTAGCCACTTTGTATCCACTTAGGTGTGTATTTATATCACTTGCAGCTCTCATGGATACTAAATCCAGAGATGTGCTTTTCTAGGCCATGGAAGGACTACTGGGTTGCACTATTGCCTTATTCTTCATAATGTAAAACACATTCACTAGAAAGGAATAAAAAGAGATGTATAAAATTGTGATTTTGGCTGGTTGTGTATAATAAATACAATGATCTATATCCAGAACAAAGGAAGTAGGCTTTCTCAAATATATGTTGTGGGGCTGGGCCACCTGTAGAGGAGTGGTGGTCAGCGGGATGACGATGGTAAGAGCCAGATCCTCAGGCAGTCTCTGAGCCCCATCTTCCACATCAACCATGTAGCTTTGATTGCATCCAAAATTTCCTGTTTTACCTTACCTATTGGTAATCAGTAAACTAGTTAATCTCTTCCTAGAAAATCTTAAATTGTTGTGTAAGAAAAAGTTCCAGTCAAGTATGTTGGTTTTTTCCTTGGTTTATGACATCTATAATCAAAATGTAATGTGAAAAGAGTAAACACCATATTTTTAAGCAACACTTAAACCATTTACATTTTAAAGTCATATGGCAATCCAGATGATCCATTATTCCTGTAAGCATCATATTTAACGTACACAGTGTCCAACGTTGTTCTTACTAGGGTGATTGCAGTATTGAGCCCCCAACTTGCCAACAAATCGGGGCATCTCTCCAGTCTCCACCTCTCATTAGAACCCCTTCTAGCCTGCACCAGCTTGTTCAGAAGTAAACACAGATTTCCCCCTCCCTCCTCTACACTTTCTCAATGTGTTCCAGTCCCTTTGGGTTCCAAGTCTACCTTCACTATAGACCGCTCGTGAGTTCGGAGTCTCACAATTTTGAGTCTTCCATGTTCTCCCAAAAGTCATGAATCCCACCTTCCAAAATCTTTCCCTCTTAGAGCCCGGGAGTCTGCACATTTAGAGAAGAATATTATTTTCTCTTAGATGGGTAAATGTATTCTTAGTGCCAGGAATTGTACTTGCAGTCAAGGAAGAAGGAGGTATCAGACCAAATACCTTCCCAGCAAATTGCTCATAACCTTAAGTAATTGCTCAAATCTGAGTTTCCATTAGAATTCCCTGAATTCGTCTTATGATATGATACGTAAGCATCAAAACAAGAAGTATTCCTTTTTGTAAGGCGCAAAGTATTTACACCTTAGTATGTTTGGGCCATCTCTTATGCTTTCTAAGACCTTTTGTCCATATCCTTTCTATCTCTTGAGACTTATTAATTCAAAACCTAATTTTAACCAGGCCATGCATAACAGAGTTTCATCTGTGGAAGAAATTGCAGTCTGAAATAAGAACTGTCAAAGCAGCGATATAATAGGGAAGTTTTGATGTCAAATTGGAGGTTGGCATTTAGTTTAGTAGTGTATTCATCTATTCTTTGATTCATAAATCATATTTAAACTATTAGTGGCTACAGTAATGAAGTTACTGTGGATTCTAGACATGAGGTATTGCCCGTGTGGTCTAACGTATGTCTTTAATAGACTCGGTTTATGGATTGCCAAAATTCAACCTATTTGACTCAGTCAGAAGAGCTTTACTGTCCTTCATTGTGCAAACTTTGTTTCTGTCACCCTTGACAAATCCGAATGGGGATTAATTTAGTTATGAGTGACAGAATAAGCTGGAACAGTAACCCAGCATTGTGTCATAGATCCGAACTAGTTATGAGCCTTGCTTTTCCCTTCACAGGCAGGAACTTTGCTAAATCCACAGTGGACACAGAAATATTTGCCTCTTTTTTCTATCTGTTACTTGTCTTATTTAACGTAACATAACCTCTTCTTTCTTGTGTAGCCCAATTTAAAATTATATATTGTGAAGGTATTTGAAATTGCAGTAATAAATATGTGTTCTACACATTTTTAATCATTTGCCAGTCTGCATTAGCCTTTTAATTATTAATAAAGTGAAATCCATTGATTTCCTCCAGTTGTTCGAACATGAGTCTGACCTAATCCTGCCTCAGGCTTGAGGGGTTCTGAGATGAACAGCAAATCCTTGAGCTAAACATTAATTTTGTGGGATTTAAACATAGTACTATTTTTTTATTCCTAAAGGAGGCTACTCCTTTGTCTTTTTCTTTCTGAATTTGCAGAAGTATTATGAAGTGTGGTCTGTTTCATGTTATACATACAAAATAAATCTTGGACAAAACAAGTTTGTGATGCCACTGAAATTTGACCTTTCTTATTATTTTGTGCTGATATTAGCAATTTTACCATGTATGCTTATAAAATGGTAGGTCCAGAGGACTTTAATAACACTTTTAGTTTAAATTGAAGCACATTTATTAGTAGAACATTTTTGTTTTTTCTGTGTTAGGAAGAGTTTTTTTTTTCCCTAGTTATATTTCAAACTCTGTTCAATAACACACTTAGATTTATTGCAAATTTTCTTAATGAAATCTCATTTTCCGTTTTCCTTTTTTCCTTGACATAATATCAGTTAACATATTTTTATTTTTTCTACCTATAGAAATTGAATGATATGTCAATTTCCCTTCTCAATCTCCTCTTACTTGTGAAATTATGTTAACCAGGGCGGCAAGCTTGAACGGAAATTTTTGAAAGTAAATTTGTATTTTGTCTGGTTTGTCTATTTGTTTGGAAAAACACAGTTTAGGGCTTTAGAAGCTGATGAATGGCATGAACTAAAACTTCTAGAAGATAGAGAATAAGCATAAATAATCTATCTCATTCTATATGCTCAAATTTTGTTTCTCAAGTATAGAAGAAAACTTGCCTATGACTACACTACCACATATTATATTTGTAAGTTACTTACAAATATATGAAGAATTTGTGAATGAATTAACTATTATATTCTATGGCTAACTTCTCAAACAGTGTTTGTTGATGACAGCTCTTTAGCCAGAATAATTTAACTTAGTTCAGAATATTCATGTTTGGAGAAAATTTATGATAGCCCTTACTGATCCAAATATCATAATATTATTAATGTACTACTCCTTAATTTACTATTAACTATTAATTATTAATAATTATTGTTTGGTTGTTTTTTGCAACCAGATTTGGAGTTCTTCTCATTATACTAAGCTTATAGAATATAATTATGTATATATTTCTGCTAATTTATTAAAATATACAATAGACTTTATTAACCTCAAAGTTAGCATAAATATTTACAATAGGAAGCTAAGAAATGGAAGGTCACAAGTGTTTATTTGACCAACAGTGGCAAAAAAAAAAATCTTTTTATGTGTGCACTGTTTCCCTGTATGGCAAGCCCTCATAACTGCTTCTGATCCCAAATCTCAGGGAACTTGTTTCCAACACCATAATAGTCTTTCAAAAGCAACCATGATTATTGTAACTTCAAAGCAGCAAGCGTCTGTACTTTGGGCTGGGCCCATGGAAGCTAGCATCCGTCTTTTATAAAAAAGCAATCGTGCTTTTCCCTGCTGCCACTTAGGGGGGCTTCCTCGGGGACCTTGTTAGATGCTTTCATGTGAAGACCATTTGACCCACTTCTGATTAGCGTGCAGGTTTTCATGGCAATGGCTTCTGGGAAGTAGATGCCGTTGGCCCGTCGCCTCCCTATTCTTGAAGTGAAAGAAAAGTCTCAGTGGAATATATTAAGGATAATAAAGGGAAGAAGAAACACCAGTTAAAAGAAGGTTGAAATATTGAACTACTATTAAAAAAAAGTCCAACAAAAACGTATTTCTATACTGATTGTTAAGAGGATAACCCAGTCTCACAGTTTCCTGTTTTATGTGTAGAAGACTTTTACTTCTCCATTTCTTTTCCTTGCAATTTCAGAAATATGTGTTTTGAGAATGCAAAGCCTAAGGTGACTCTAGCTCATTTCTCTTGGGTCAGCCAGTTTTTCTTTACCTGACTAATGATTTCTAATTTAGAATAACACTGAAAAATATTACGAAGTCTGTAAAAGTAACAGTAAAGATACCAAGAAGGCCTGGGTTGTTAATGTTTCTAATAATTGTCATTGTAGCTTTCATAGCCTTAGCTAAAGTCTTTCCTCACCAAATTATTTGTTGATATGAATATCAGCAACAGTGTTGATATCAAGGTAGCAACATGCTTCTGACCGTATTACACCATCTTTAAAATTCAATGCCAATTCTTCTGTAATAACTGTTATTCAGTTTAGAGTTTAGTTAAGGTCCACTGGCATAAATAGAACCAAAATTTCTCCACTAATTGTACTAATGGGATGCCTACACTCACAAAACTGAACCATGGAGAAAACAATTGACTTAGTGATTTCTCTTGCTATCTTAATTTATTTGTATAGTATATGGAAATAGTTTACCACATAATCCAACATTTGCTCTTGTCTCTGCCCCCTCATCCCACCCCCGGTGTAGGATTGCCACAGTTATTAGGATAGGTTAATTGTAATGTAATTTAATACATATCATGATGTTCAAGTACTCTCATTTTTAATTTCTCCTGCTTTATCCCTTTAAAAACCACAGCTGTTACTAGGATAACAAAAATGATGTTGAATAACTGCTTACTTTGCCACTTTCCCGGAGGGGTGTGGGAACAGCAGGTAGCATAGCCTCATCCCCAAACCAGATGTTGCTTTATTAAAAATTGAACGTTTTGGAGGGAGTGCAAGGAGTTTTATGCTTTAGGAGAGCAGTGAAATTAGAAGGATTAAGAATATGTGATGGTCTAATTCAGCCTTTAAGTTCAAGTTTTGCTTATTTTTTATTGTCAACATTTAATTTAAGTTGTATTTTAGATATGTGTGGACTGATAAAACACCCAAAATCTAACCTAAGACTAATTAACTGTTATCGTAATTAGTCAGTCCAACAAGTTTTTCTGGACCTAAGGATAAAGTTCTTTGAAGGATCTCATTGTAATAGAGTATAATACGGTATAGTTCCCCCCTTATGAGAACTTAATTGTTAATAATAATTCAGTAAATTATTTAATTATTAGTAGAATTTTTAAAGGAATTTAATATGTGTTATGTGATACATTAATCTACCATTTAAGTTTATTTCACCATAATTTGGTTGGATTATATTTTGTGTAGATTGTTTTATTCTCCTTTCAGGCACAAACAAGCTACAGCTTTGAAAGTGCTGTAATATTTGCTTGTGTTTAGGACCGTTTTCTCCCCCTCCAGTTCATTTTGGAAGCATGCTAAAAGTTTCAACTACTAGGAAATTGTTCTGCAATAACTTAATCCTTTGGACATCCAAATAATAAAGAAAATTTTGTATTTTCAAATCTAGCAAGAATTGCGTATGAGAAACTTGTAGAGAAAATGTCCCATTCTCAATTGCATCCATCCATCCCCAAGTTAAAATTCTGAAGATTTTTGTCTTGTCTGCTTTGTGGCTTACTATTTGCATTTCCACATCCTAAATGATGATGATGGCAAGTGTTTTTACAAATACTGTTCAAACAGAAAAGATTCATAATTTGCAGGAGCATTACAAAAGAATGAGTCAAAATCATAAAGCTAAACAGTTTGTTATTCACTTTAAATTAATTTCTTCCTTGCTATGTTTTTGAGTCGTTTCATCTTTGGACTAATCAAATTACTAAGAGCCTCCTCATCACCTTCTGATGACAATGTAGTGACAAAAGAGTAACTACATGAAACGCTTTGATCTTTAAAATTATATATTACTGTATTACTGTTGTAATCACTATAGCCACTAGAAACTAATTAAGCACAATTATTCAGAATCTTTGATTTTAATTTATTATACTTAAACACTTGAATCTATTTTCAGGTGTTGATATCTATTAAGTCCTCCCCCCTCAACACAATGCTAAATATCTTCTGGACACGGCCATCCTTGTAGACTCTGCCATGATTAGATTGCTCTTGTTGAGTGTCTCCATGATATAAGTCTGTCAACTGCGATGAGGATGGATAGTTTAAATCTTGTAATTAGTGAGCAAAAGTACATCATGCTGTTTATCTTAATCTTGTCAATTTCATTTTGTATCATTAGGTAAACAAAGAAAAGAAACACACTCATCTGGTCAAGTTATTGCATAATACTGTGAACCCATGAGTAGAACAATTTACAGCTTATCTTTATGGAGGGAATGGAGAGTTCATCTTTTGAGACTATAGTAAAATTGAATACCTTGAGAAAACTGTAGCAAGTTTAGATTAAATATATATATGTAAAATTTTCTGATTACAAATACTTAAAGGATATTTAAAGATACGACAGATCTGAATTTCAGAAAAGATCTGTGTGAATAGTACACAGATTATTACAGTATCTGGTTTTTCAAAGAAAATACTCACAGTGTTACTGTAGAAATAAATCGTGTTACTGAAAAAAAGTTATTTGTCCCTTTATCTAAAAGGAAATCGATCTATGCATATTGGGGAGCTTATAGGTGACCAAAAGGCTTAGTCATTGGCGTTGATCATGGCCTGTTCATCTGTTGCACCCTACCTGTCAAGAGATTCTGTGAATTCAAATTAAATAAAAACCTACACAGTGGAAACTCTCTTCATGAAAATACATTTAAGCCAGTTGTATCTGAGAGTAATAATCAAAGATGTTAATTTCTATGGAGGAGTGGAAATGCGTCCTCTAGAACACCTTCAGGAGTGCCATCGTCACATCTACTCTTACCTAGAAGGCTTTTCTAGCTGACAGCCCAGGTTGGACATGGAGCCTTATAGGTGAGAATACAACCGGTTACTCTGACTAAAAAGACCTAAATAAGAAATCTCTTCATGTACTCCTCCTGTGTATTTAGTAGCCACACCATTTGGCAAAGATGCATGTCTTCCTTTAGGCAATGTATATATGTATGACATTTACCTATAAATAAATGCCTATGAGTGTTCAATATCATTCACAAAATATTTGTTGGCAAGAAATTGGGGTTTGTAAATTGCATTTATTATTTAAGAATTTTTTTTTTTACTTAATGCAATCTACAAAATTTTAGGACTCTAAGCTGTCTTGAAATGGAAAATACCGTTAGGTGCTTTTCCTAGTGTGTTGGTTTCTGAATTTAACCACTAGACCCTTTGATTACTTCATTTTAGTAATATATGCTATTTTTAGAAAATATAGGTAGTAAGAATAACCAAGAAGAAGAAGAGAGAGAAAGACAGACAAGCAGATGGACAGACACAGAAAGAAAGAGAAAGTCAGAGAGAGAAATTTTAGAACATGGAAATCTTAGTACCAAAACAACGTCTTTAACATTTAGGTGTGATGTCTTCTTTATATTTTCTAAGCATGAAGAACTACACACAACACTCTAAGTGTTTTGTTATACATGTAATATATTTAATATATAAATTATATACACTAATATTTACTTCAATAATAGGATGAGTTATTTTTAAGCCAATTATATGACCTTCCCTTCCATGCTTTACTGGCTTTAGACGTCTATGCCATTTGCAATTTCTTCCGACTCAGGGAAACCAAAATGGAAGATTTTCAGAGAATACTGAGTTAGTTTGGAATGTTGGATGGGGAGAAGTGAGTGCTCAGACTAAAAAGATAGCTGTGGGAGGTCTTGTTGCCAAACTGAAGAGTTTATTCTTAATTCTATTAACTTTGCCAGCAATATCTTTCTGTTCTTGAAATTTTAAGAGAGAGAAATGAGAGAGAGGGAGATGAAACCTAGCAGTCTGTCTTTAGTCTATGTTTTGTGCAATGTAAGGTAGTTATCTACATTAAAACATCATTTATTTTGGTAAAGAACTTTCTCTGGGTCAAGTTTCTAGACAACATTGGTTTTTCCTAAGCCTGTTTTTAATGACTTTATTAAAGTCAAGTCTTGTAAAATAGCCTGGAGTTAACTGAGATTTTTTTTTTTTTGTCCTCTCTAAAAGTGACAAGATTCAAGCTCCTGTTTGAGAAACAATCAAAGACTGGAGATTACCTCTTAGCTGTTGGTTGCTAGCAGGTGCCTCCAAGAGTGTCTTTGAAAAGACAAGTTAAATTGCCAAGTTGTTTTTTTTTTTTAATTTTTCCCTCCTTCCAGTTCTCATTAGATGTAAATTTCAGGAAAATACTTAAGTGAATTGCAGTGACTGATTCTATGAGGGCACTTAGAATAACCTACTTAAATGCTTTCAATAAATGATAAAGAGAGTTAAGTTTGTTTTGGTACTTTCGTTCCCTTGATATCTAGAATTCCCCCCAAAAGCTTGGCAGACAGGGTGCCCTAATGAAAATGTTCTTTGGCAAAAAGAGCTATTTGTTTTTTATCCAAGCTTTGTAGTCAGGGTATGTTTTTTTATGGGAGTCTCTTAGTGATTTCTTTACTATGCGTGGCTTGACAAATCCATATTTTGTTTTTTAAATTACAATTCTATACAACTTAAGCTGCTGAATCAGGCATCTGAAATCCATGTTCTTTGACACAAATTTCAAATTGTACGTTTTTGAGCCAAGCTCCAAGCAAGTCCTAAATTCCTAAGTTCCTTGAGGATGAAACCATACCTTGATGAGAATGAGACCATTGTTATAGACTGCGTGTTTGTGTCCCCCTCAAATTCATATGTTGAAATCCTACCCCCAGTGGGATGATATTAGGAGATGGGATTTTTGGGAGGTAACTAGGTCGTGAGAGTAGGGCCCTCATGATGGGATTAGTGTCCTTATAAGAAGAGACAGGAGAGAGCTTGCTTCCTCTTTCTTCTCTCTGCGATATGAGGTCCCAGCAGTAAGATGGCCATTTGCAAACCAGGCAGCGGGCCCTCTCCAGACAGTGGATCTGCTGGCAACTTGAACTTGGACTTCCCAGCCTTCAGAACTGTGAGAGCTGAATGTTTTTCATTTAAGCCACCCAGTCGATGGTAATTTATCTATCAGCCCAAACTGACTGAGACAACCATATGTCCAAAAGTAAATTGATTTAGGTGGCCTTGACAATGACTGACAATTATATGGTACTTAGTGGTGCTATATATGGTCTTAACTTTTTAACGATGAGAATGCATATGATGTGTGTATGTGCATCCATATCTATCTACCTTTAAATCTTTTTTACATCTATAAAAAGTAGAAACTTGTATTATCCCCATAAAACCGAGGCCACAGAAACCCTAAGTAACCTGCCAAAATCAAATGGTTCTGGGAATCATGGTGCTAAAGATGAAATCCAAGCAGCGTGGCACTAGGGTGTAGGTTAAAATCACTACTGTGTACAGCCTTGGGCTGGGAGACATTTCCCTGTGTGAGCATCAGGTGGGAAAAGAGAGGTGGAGGGGGGAGTGTGTGGAGAGACGTGACAAGGAAAATGGATAAGCAGATACAGAAAAGGATGGAATTAGCAACAGAAGCATTGAAATTGATTTTTAAATTCTACTTCTTAAAATTGTCATTTTGTGATTACTCTAACCATGTAGCTAGGCTTTTGTTTGAAAAGATTCTATTTCTGGATCAGAATGTCATCATGCATTTAAAAACCAGGCCTTAGAAATGATAGGCTTCTCTCAAAGGGCAATGTATGAGTGACAAGAATCATCTGACTCTTGGTAAATTCTAATCCATCAAACAGAGCTATTAAAATGTTCCAATAATTTTAAAGACATCTTGAATAATTACTGGTAGTTGATATTTCTGAACTGCACTTAGTTTCTTTCCTGTAGCTTTTATCAAGGATTGATAACGTGGCATCAACTATGGATTCATCTAGAGTCACTGTAGGGGACTTGTTAAGGAAATCAGACATCAGACAGCATAGCTCTAAAAAGGGCAGTAAATTCACTTTAGATATTCAAAATTATCCAGTAGATTTTCTTCTTCTAAATGTATCACTTTTCAAATTATTGTTTTAAAAGGTTTAATTTGCATATCTGTTTTAAGTGAGAAAAATCATGATCAGCTTTTTGAGGAACATTCTTTGATGAACTGTGCTTGTTTTGTGATTGCTTTCTTATTGGTTTGAGACACTTTTATACTGATGAGTAGAGGACTTATTATGCCTCCAGAGTGAGCTAAATGCAGAAATGTTTAATCCTCACAGCAGCCCTATGAAATTGATATTAAGATCTTCATTTCATAGACAAGGTAAAATGAGGTGGAATCCAGTTGAGTGAATTTTAAAATTCCCCACCCAGTGAGTGATAAATTTCTAATTACAATTCAACTTTTTTCTAACTACAGAATTTCTGTTGTTAATCCCTATGCGTTATTCTGTTGGAAGTAAGTTTTAACTTATGTCAACAGTTTTTATGGTCTTTTCTACCTTCTCTCGGAGGGTCCTTGTAAGAATAAAATTATAGGATTCAGTGAAGTTTTCAGATTGTTCTTTTCTTTTGTTCTTGGTTATTTCCTCCGTACAAGCCATGGACATGGAGGAGCCAAAAACATTGTAGAAGGAATTGATTTTGTCCAGAAATTTCATGCCATTGGTTAGATTACTTCTTCATGAGCCCCTACAGTTTACTGAAAATCCAGCTTGGGGTGGTTGGATTTTGAATTTATATTTCATGTCATTTATGCTGGCTTGCGCTACTTCAAATTGTTTCTAACTTTTTTTTTTTTTTAATTCAGGGAACGGAGTTCCAGTGTTTTAAAGGCAAAAGGGCTTTGTTTATATTTCTAGAATTCAGCACCTATTCGTCCAGTGTTATGGTCCTTTTCATGAGTCCAGATCTCTAGCTAGACTGTCTTCAGGGCAGGGACTGCGTATTTTTGTAGTGCTTTGTATGGATGCTGGATACAACTCAAAACTTTTTCAAATGCTTCTCAAATTAGATTTTGCAACGTAATTCCTTTTGAAGACTATTCTAAGACTTTAAACGGGGAGAGGCAGAATTAAACCTACTGGACACATAAAAGGGTTATGGACTTGAAACTTGGTGGCCCGGTGTACTTTAGGGAGCATTGAGATATTGGAAGGAAAGCTCTAAGGGGCATATTCTATGGAATTAGCAAGCAGTGATAGACCAAACATTTCAATAGACTAATAAGTCCGAGTGAGAATAGTGGAGTTTGAATCAGACCAAGGGAACGAGGTTTTTCAGTTGGCACTTGGTCCCACTGCCTGGAACAGGTCAGTGTTCCAGTTTGGCACTATGCTTAAAAATGGTTGGCTTTTCCCTTTGACATTCGCTGGAATAAAACAACCCTGGCAAATGGGTGCATCCAATTAAAGGTGCTTAAGTACCACAGTTCCTTTACAACTCTGAAGAAGGAATTGGAGGATAATAATTTCTCAGTACACTGGGACTGCAAAAATTTTATATGACAATCTCTATATAGTATATCATTACTCATGGGTTTTTGGTTTTAAAACAAACTTTGGGCATGGGGAAATCATTAAAAGAGAGAAAAGCCTTATGAAATATAATATCTCATGTGTAAGTTTGTATACATAGCCCCTCTATATAAACATTAAATGTGTGTATGCAAAAGATGTAAGGAGACAAAACTGGCTTTTAGTTGTGTTTATATAAAACAGATAATTTCATGATTACATTTCTTATTCTGTGTGTCACTTACGGTATTTCTTCTCACAGTTGTTGGACAACAAGCTTTGACATTTTAAGAGCCTACAGATGTCATAATTAAACTTAGTAATCAGTCTAGAAATAAACACGTGAATAACAAGGGATCATAAAGGTCAGCAGTATGGCATGGCATAAGCATGGAATCCCAGTGCTTGCTTCCAGTACGAAAAAATGCATTCTGCAGTTCAAAGCATGTCATTCTTTGCATATGTTCAAATGAAATATGAAAGAAGGAAAACTCTCTCCAAATGATTAATGTAACATTTTACAAGGACATATGGATGTTCTTAGAATTTCATGGAGGAAGGGGAACTTACCTGGAATCAATTATGAGAAATTTGGCAAAATGGAAGTGAAATATTCGTTTGCTCTTCTTGCTATAATTACTTGACATATGTTATAAGAATTTTTGAAAAACCAAAAGAATAAGATGAGAGTAATTTCAGTCAATGGAAATTAATTGTATTCAAACAATAACATGACGAAAAAGACATTTTCAGGTTTTGAAACTGATTTGGAAGGACAGATTTCAATGTGTGCTGAATAAAGCTTTAGCAATGGCATTGTCTGCCCTGGAATTTTCTCAGACCCTCCCCAAGCAACGTTGTTTCTCCCAGGTTTTGTGTTTCTTCAGTCCACATACATGCACATACTTCTCTAAGAGCAAAATTCATGAATTGTTTGTTTACCCATCTATCCTACCGGACTATGAGTTTCCTAAAGCAGTGGCCTCTCTTATAATACTCCTTTGCATCCCTAGTTATTTTAGACCTATCGCGTACTTCTTATTTCATGTATTTCTAGGTCAGGGCTGAGAGTACACAATAAATGATAAATAAGAATTTATAATTCAATGAAGAACATAATGAATGAGGCATATGTTAGTGCATAAATTTTGCACAGGTATTTACTTATTTTGATTTAAGACTTTCCATTTTAGTGACTAGAGAATGTAGAAATTGTACTTCTCATAGAAATAAAATAATATTTTAAAACTTTTTGTAAAAGATATGTAATTTATTTCAATACTGCAGATGGGTTTAATTAACAAAAGAAATTGATTTTCATAATAACTTTTCATATGTTTATATTATCTTTACAATTAAGCCTTAAATAACAGTTCAGCCTTTAAAGTGAGCATGTGACAGTGTTCTGCCCTTAGTATAAGTTAACAGTACAGGTAAAATTAGGCAATGATTGGAAATGTTCAGAAGTCAGAATTGCAATTAGGATTAATATTAATTATAAAAAGTAAAAGCTTCTGCCAAATATCAATTTTTCCAAGTCTACTAAAGGATTAGAAATTTTTAAGTGTTTAGCTGTTTAAGAGGAAAGAGGGGGAAAGAACCCAAATGTCATTAGAATGCAAGAAAAGCAATTTAATAGTGCAGAGGTCAGCAGATAAGTCCCTTGGGCCAAATCCAGCCACACTTAAGACTGAAAATATTTAGTATCTGGCTTTTTACAGAAAAAGTCCGCCAAATGGCAAAAATTAAAGGCCTTTATATTTGTAATTCTATGTATTGATTTTTATTTTTCAAATAAAAACTAGAGGTAAAATGAGTCAGAAATTAATGCATCGATTATTTTTCTTGGTTCCTATAGGAGAGTTTGGAGGCAACAGGTTTAAATTTTTTATCAACATGGCCTTATATAACTTGTCCATGTTCGATATGAACAGAATGCTGGCTGGGAAGCAGTTATGAATAGTAATAATTATTAATTTGATGCTTAAGCATAGGTCTTGTCTTGTTTCTTTTTCAGGATTTTAGAATATATTTATGTATAAGTTGAAAAGTAGCAGTGTGACTGCAGGTGGTTCATTTGGTTTTTACAAAATTTTTAAGCTCCAGGCTTCAGTGTTCCTCCCGGCCTCCATTTTATGCTTCCCCATTTCTAAAGCTAAGTCACAATTTGTCGTTATTTTAGTTCTTCAGATTCTTTTATGCTTCTTTTCAGCTGTTTGGGATCTCTGATGAAAATGCACAGTCCTGTCTCTCTCAAAATTATCATTTTAAACTTAGCGAATGTTTGAACTTTATTTCGAGTTTCAGTTGTGTTGCGATGAGGACTCAGTGAGGAGGCTCCCTTATGAGGAAGGATGGGAGAAAAGGCTTCATTGCTTTTAATCGTCATAACACCTTTTCTGAAGGAAGCTATTTATCCATCCGAAGTGATGAGGAAACGGGAGGGGTCACATTGCCCCCTACTCTTAAAGAGGACATGGGGCAGAGATATCAGGAAAATGGGTTTTCTGCGGATTAAAGAAAAAGTTATTAGTGAGCTAGTCAAATATTTTCTGAAATGACTATTATATCAACCACAGAACAGTTTGTCCTGAGCCTTTTAGAAGAGCTTTTTAGCTATTTATATGGCCTTATAAACCAACACAGGTATAATCAAAGTACTGTGACAATTCCGTTTTCTCCTGTCTTGTTGAGAAGCTGGTTTCCACGCCAAGAACAAACATAAGAATAGTATTATGTCTCTGTAGCACAGCTAATCGCAGTGCAACGTGTGTCCATCAGTTGATCTTTTGGAGGAATAAAGGGAAATTCAAAAAAAAGATTATCACGTGCAAACACTGAGAGCTTAGATATCTTGCCTACTGGCCTAAGGTCTCTCCATCACTCCTGCGGCGTTTACTTTTTGTATCAGGAGTTAATTAAGGTGAAACATGAGGTAATTAGCCCTAATCCTCCTGGCCTCCTGCTGGCCTGTTGCCTCCCAGGCGATCGCCTAAACCAAACCATTCTCACAGTTGTAGAAAGAAAAGCAGATTTTTATAAAAGTGATGCTTGTCCTCTTTTTAGACACAATTCCTGATCTGTAAGGCTATTCTTATTTTAGTAAAATAAGGCCTTTGCAGGGAAAAAGTGTAAAAATCATCATGTTCTTCTTAAGTTTTGATTTAAAAAGAAAAACAAGACTTTTATCTTAATACATACTTGGTTGATGGAGTTATATTTGTTCACTTTAGATGTTACTAACAGATTAAATGAAATGTGACCTAGTTTAAATCCTTGGTTTTGATTACGCTGAAAAGTTCTGCCCTTCTCCCCAAAATTATATTCCTTATACAGATTTGTTAATAAATTATGCATTTATAAATGTATAATAGTAATTGGATTGGGGGGCGGGGAGGAAATTAACAAAAAAAGGCAAAAATCTTCCCTGAACAACATCCAGGTATTTCATCCTGGAGGAACTTTCTAGCCTTTCTAATGAAAAAAATAGATCTGCTAGCTAGTAACTGTCTTCTCCTTAGAATAGATACGCCTCTGTGTGCTCAGTACGTTAGTTCCATAATGTTTTTGTGTGAGTGTGGTGTTTTTATTTTTGCTTTTTCAATGAAGGAAAGAATAAAAAGATTTAATATCTTTGTTAAGCCTTTCTAAGTTGGAAGGAAAACATATTCCCCTTTATAGATAACCTAGCCTTATAATTTACCGGCCATAATAGAATCTGTGATCTTGCCAAAAGGCATTTTATTTGGATGTTAAGATTTTAGAATTGACAGACCCCCTATATTAATTAAACAGCAAATTGCTAGTCAACAGTCATGACATTTATAAAGGAGGGCACTTCTAGAAAGAATAAAATCTCTTTTGTCATATTTTGTAGATCCTATCAGGTCCAGGGCTAAAAAACCTATTTCATAAATTTCATTTTTGTTGTCGTTTTCTCAATTACTATCAGAGTTTTAACTTTTGTTTAGATTACACTGATTTCTCCTTTTCTATCTTTTTAGATGTGTTTTAGAAGAATTGTTTGTGCTAGCATCTCAAATATATATTTTTTGAAGTCCTTCAGTGAGAATGAAATCCTTTCTGTTGAGTAAACCAGTAAAGATTACAGACAGCTGTATTGCAACAAGTTGCTAATTCATATCTTCTGCCTGAGACTCTATTGCAATTAATATTAATGTTGGTAGATATGTGACCAAATCATAAACTCTTATTTACTAGTCAATTTCAAAACTTCCAAATGTCTGAATCTTACTTTTTTTTAAAAAATGAGAGAAAAAGCATCGTTTTTATTCTACAGGCTTTAAGACTACAGGCAACTCAAGGTAAGATCGTGTTTATTTAGTGAATTTGATGTCAGTCCCTTAAAGTGGAAGTGGGGCCTTTTCTCCTACAAAATTGCAAAGAGAGCCTTTCCACCATGGCATTTAAGAATATATCAGATGAGATTTTCTATTGATCCCAGTGGCAGGGATGAGTGCCCCGAGAGAATAAATGAGCCGCCTTTATGAGGCTCCCTGTCATCAAGGATTTAGCTGTTTCATTTGCAGATTCCTGTAAATGTTCCCCAGATTCATGACCAGTAATTTTCACTGGAGAAGGACTGGACCGTGGGTAAGCAAATGACTCTTTGTCATTAATGGTTTGAAATGCATTAAAAATGTTCTGGCAGCTCAATTGATTCTGACGAAGATATGGAGCCCAACTGCAATGTGTCTCCAGCTAATATTTCCAATTATCAGGCCAAGAAAAGGACCAAAGTGAATAATATGTAATATACATACACTAATTCTGATCACATATTTTTTCTTCATAAAGATTTAAATTGAAATCTAGAGATGTTCATGTTTAGAATAGCACAATAAAAATACATATAACCAGAAACTACTCCTTAGGTAATTAAATTTATATCTGCTAATCTTCACTTCCTTAATTGGGTTATCTTCTAAGCGATCAGTAAATTGCATGTGATAACTAATTTACATGCCCTGTTAGAAGGCAGCTGCCTGATGATTTTAAATATAAGTACCTACTAGTGTGCTAAATTGGTTTTGAATTAGCATTGAATGCAGAAATCTTCAAAAATTCTTGATACATGACAGATAAATGGATTAATATGTCTGTCTGTGGAATCTGTTTCTATATATCAAAGATTTTAGTGTATGTGTTAATATTTAAATTTCCTACTCTTAATGTAAAGCTTTCATTCCTAAAATTATTATTATTATTAATCTTAAAATCTCATTTAGAAGTGTGGTAGAAAAATCTATAGCTCATTTTCTTTGTCTGTATTGGTTCTGGTATTGGCTGCCTCGCTCACAGAAATGACTGTATTACATACAATATAGAAAAGTGTTCGGCAATTTGTGATTTCACATAAGCACAGAGCAGAAATAAAAACAGTTTAGCACTACTTCTGGGGTTATCCTAACTCCTGTTACCCATTCATCTCTGTCTCCCCAAGAACAAGGCACCCTCAGTCTGTTTGTGTGCTTATCCAAAGTCATCCCATAGGTCCTCCCATACGTTGCTGGATGTGGATACAGATGAACAAAACCTTTATTGAGGACAATTTAGCAATATGAATTAAAATTAAAAGTGTCTGTAATTTTAGATCCAGCAGTTCCACTTGTGTAAATATATATTCAGATAAATTTGTTTGTGTGCAAATAGCATTATGTGTGTAAATTTATGCATTATGGTGTTGTTTTAAATAGCAAAAGATAGGCATCAATCTAAATGGGATCAAGTCAATAGGAGACTTGTAAATGAATTATGGTGTATCTTATTTGAGCCATAAAAAAGAATGAGAAAGGCCTCTATGCATTGATACAGCAAGGCTTCCAAGATACTTATTAAGCAGGAAAAATAAAGGAGCTGAACTGCACTTTTCCATTTTAAACTATGGTTTAAAAATGAGAAAAAATACATAGGTTCATATACATGTATATCTATGCATATTAGCTGACATATGCATAAACTATATCTGGAAGGGCACACAAGAAATTAATAATATTGTTTGCTTATGGGGATGAGAACTGGATGAAGCTGAAGGAGAAGGCTGGGAGCAAGACGTTTTATGGTACATTTTAAAAAATGTTTTAATACCTTTAAAACATTGGAAAAAGTTTCATCTTTTATTATTTCCTTCCCAACCTCATATACCAAGTTCGAGTGTTCAATATGTTTCCTCTTCCCCACTTTAGTGATGTTGATTTTGGCTGACTATTAGAAAAATAACCTAAATTCATATTAATATGTGATTGACTGATAACTTCATACCTCTCAGAGATGTTTTTGATTTAGAAGAGGAGACTTACTGGCCAGCCCCAGTGGCCTAGTAGTTAAAGTTCAGTTCACTCTGTTTTGGTGGACTGGGTTTGGTTCCCAAGCATGGACCTACAGCACTCATCTGTCAGTGGCAGTGCTGTGGTGATGGCTCATATACAAAGAGGAACATTGGCAGTGGATGTTAGCTCAGAGTGAATCTTCCTCAGCAAAAAAAACGAGAGAGAGACAGACTAGAGTTATTAACTCACGTGGAATTCTCACTAGTTAAGTTTCAGGCAATTCTGAAAGGACTTTCCAGGGAGTACGTGTGTGATCATTTGATTAAAGTGAGTCCAGCAAGCCAAAGGCAGGTGTAGGTGCTGTAATCCACATCCCTGTGGAGAGGAGGAAGTGACCACACCAGTCACACCTGGAGATTGATTCTCAGAGGGTACTCTGGGAACTGCATGCTGGGAAACTAAGAGAGGACAACTCCAAGAATAGAAGGGACAGAGCTGCTGAGCTTTAAACCAGAGCAGCTTAATTTGTGGTTATGACACGTGTTATAAAGACACACAGCACATGACATTTGCTTTGTGCTGGAATGTTTGTTAAAAATGAAGACTCCAGAACCCCCTCTCTCCTCAAGATCTACTGAATCAGCCTGTGTAGAGAAGAACCCTGGTTTGAGCACTGCTGCTTCAGAACGAAATACCCCATCTACTGCTTCCCTGATCCCAGTAACTGGTGAGAGTAGAATCTCTAATTAAAAGCGTTTGTTCCGAGAACTCCCAAGCCCTAGGCTGTCTTTGAGCAACCAAGCCCGGGGTTCTCTGTTAAAGATCTGAAAGTCTTTACAAAGGGTTTAAAAGCCCCATCCTGCCAGGGCTGATCCCAGAAAAGCTTTCCTAATCCATTTCCTGGGGGCTTTATGCTCACTCCAGGGCCCAGCCCCCTGCTCTGGGTTTATACTGAGCTAGCCTCTGCCCTGGGGCACTGGGCTAGTGACGCTGTTCCTTTCCCACCCTACTTAATGCCTCTTGGCTTTGGGGGATGAGTCAGTGCACCGGATTTTCTACACTGCATTCATCTATTTAAAAAAAAGATATGTGCAGAGCATGACTTTTAACCCAGCCCTTTTCTAGACACTGGGGATTCAGAAGAGAACAAAAGAGACCAAAATATGTCATGGAGCTTTTTCTTAGAAGTGAATATGGACAATAAACAAGGCAAATAAAGAAAACATATTGTTCAGATATTCAAGTTGCATAACAAGAGAAAAGGCATGAAATGGAAAAAAGTGTGCATGTGGTAGAGAGGGGGGTGGCTGGAGGTTTGCAATTTTTAGATAAAGTGTCCAAGAGAAGGTAAATTTTGAGTGAAATCCTAAGGGAAATTAAAAAAAACAAAACAAAAGCTAACTCTCTGGGAATGAGGGTGGGGGCAGAAAGTTTTCCAGGGAGAGGAGAGAGCACCTGCAAGGGTCCCAGGTTAGAAAGTGCCAGGAAGTTAACATGAATAGAGCAGCCTGAGCGAGGATAAGGTAGGTTGAGCAGGATGAGTTGAGTGTGGGTGGTGAGCAGAGGCCAGGCTTTTGGGGAACTTTGGCTTTTATGCTAAGTGAAACCATTGAAAAGTTTTGAAGAAAGAAGAGACATAATCTGTTTTACATTTTAGAAATGATGGCTCTTGGTGTTTAGTTGAGAATTTCCCAAATGGGGCAAGAACTGAGACAAGCAGATAAATTACAATAATCCAGGTGAGAGCTCACCAGGTAGAGGCAGTGGAGGTGGTACAAAGTGATTAAGATCTGGTATATTTTGAAATTAAAACCATCAGGATCTGATCACATTATGTGACGTTATGAGAGAAGGACAAGAGTCAAGGATGACTCAACTTTTATTGGCCCAACTGGAAGAATGAAATTGCCATTTACTGAAATGGAAAGACTATAGGAGGTGAAGGTTTTATGGGCAAGTCAAATTTGACATGTTTATTTGACACCTAAAAATAGAAACTTCAAGTTGGTAGTTGGATTTAGGAGTCCAAGGAAGAGGTCTGGCTTGGACATATAAATTTGAAATATTAGCATACATGTAGTAATTAAAGTCATGAGATTTGATAAGATATGGATTATGTGGAGGCAGGAGAAATCCCAAGACTGAGCTTTGGGTCACGTTATTTCTAAAGGATGAGAAGATGAAGAGGACCTAGCAAAGGAGACTAAGGAAAAACTGTTAGATGGTAGGCAGAAAATTGAATGTGTATGTTATCCTAATATTTAGAGCTGGGGAGAATGTTCAACTGTGTTAGATGGTACTGAAGGGTCATGGAAGAAGAGCAACAAGAACTGAAGATTGGATGTGGCAATGTGAAGGGCATTGATAACCATTATGAGAGCAACTTTGCTGGAGGAGTAGTAGTGAGTGGGGAGTTTTCTTGCAAGAGATTCAAGAGAGAATGGGAAAAGAGAAATTAGAGACAGCAAATAAGGAGGTTACTCCCAGAGTCCTGCAGTACAGGGAAGAGAGAGATGGAAAGTAACTGGAGAGGCAAGTGGGGACAATAGAGGAGTTTTGTTTTTGTTTGTTTTTAAAATGGAATAAATAAAAGCATGACTGCATGCTTATAGGAATCCTACTAAAGAGGGAAAAATTGATGACACAGGAGAGAGTGGGAAAGAAGGTAAATAATGGACTCAGAAGCAGTCATATGAGTGAGGGAGCATATATTTGGTTTTTGTTGGGTGCAGTTGATGCCGAATCATGTTTTCACATTAATGTTGGAAAAAATGGGAACACTGGTTTATATTGTTTTGTAGAGGAACAATGAATTGTGTTGAAAGAGAACAGATTTCCAGTGTTGAGATCTTGGGTAATCTGTTACATACAGCTCCCTTTATAGTCAGCTTGTATAAATAGAGAATTTCTTTTCCAGTTTGGTTTAATTAAACAATGAAGCATTGAGTGTTCATGATTACTAAGACCCCACCCCTGCCTTCAGGGAGCCGCCTGTCTGGTGGGATAAGTCCCAAGGTATGGACACCATATTTTCTAAATAAAAACCAGGACTGATCGCCCCAACCGTGGGCTGACAACAGGAGAGAATATTAACAGGAGGGCCATCCAGGAATATTCAGGGCATATGTTCGCCATTATTGTAATTAGTATCAGATGTTTGCAAGTGCTGACCCAGAGAAGTAAACAGTGTTTTGAAGAACAGAGGAGCGAATGCTCAACTCTGCCTGGGAGGTGTGGGAAAGCAAAATGAAGGCTTTGAAAATTACTGAAACAAAGGGAGAGAGAGGAATTAAGTCTGAGCAGGTGAATTAGACTCCTATTGGATAAATTTTGTTCTAAGGAGTGTGGACATTATTCCATAAACATCAACAGTGGAATAATCATGTCTGTATGACAGAAAGATAAATCTAGTAGCTACGTGGAGCAAAGATGGCCAAAATTGGAAGTCTTCAACCTTTAAGTGACCTCTGCAATAGTCCAGGCAAAATATAATAAGAGAGTGACAAAAGAAATAGCAATAGATACTGCCAGGAGGGGGATAGGTCGTAAGAAGTTTTTTTAGGAAAAGAAAAATAGGACTTTGAGACTTATTTGGAAAGTAAGAGAACATATTACAATGACTTTGAGGTTCTGTTTGGGGTAAAAGTTACACTTTGCTGTCATTTGTCAAGATATAAAGTGCTAACGATGAGCAGTTTTGGTCAGAAGGTGAGCAAACATCATGAGTTCATTATGTGCATATTGAGTCTTAGAAAATTTCAAGCAGCTGGAAAGTCTGGGATTTGCTTCTTTGGCATCTTTCCTAAAAGTGGACATTGGACTTAACATTTGAACTTAACAAAAGAAGAAAAAGAAAACTAGCAATAATTAGGTGGAATTAAAATGATGTTAAGGACATTCAGTGATAAAAAGTTCATTATATGCCTACCAAAATCAAGAGTTCCCGATATTTTTAGGGCAGGCTACCCACATTCTCTTGACTGAAGTACTTTTTGTAAGTTATAAGATTTGCCAGAAATATTTTACTTTCTTCTCTGTTATTATATATTCACATTAAATCGATCCATTGATTAAAAAAAGAAAAAAATTGGAAGGATGGTTAGAAAGGAAGCGATAAAGTAATACACCATCGTGAGAAGGAATAATCTTCTTGTGGATATTCTTTTCTTTCATAGGTTATGTGCCCAGTGGAAAATGCTTTGGGGTATAGTTCTAAGATTTCCAAGAACTTCAATAAAACATACATAATAAATGCATCAAGCTCCCTATTGCATTGTCCAAGTCATTAATTATACACCAAGACCATTTAATGACAGAAGAGAATGCCTTTTTGACCAATCCACAAAGACCTCTTTGATTCATACAATTCTAGTCTACAGATTTTATATATTATAAAACTTCAAAAATTAGTAAATTCATTCTTTAACAAACCGAAGAATGCCATGATATGCCACAATGTTTTCTAATTCTACTACGATAATAGTCTCATACTAAGAATTGGTGCCCAAAACAGGTAAATTATCACATGAATTTATTATTTTTTTTATTGTGGGGTAATGCTATTTTTTCCCTCGGAAACATATAGCTAAATTTAATGCATAATCATGGCAAATACATTAATTGCCTTTATTGTTAACTTATTTACAACTTTCTTATTTTACATGTTTTCTAAAATTTTTCTTTTTTCAGTTTTATATTTTTATTAAATAAATGATTAACTATCATTTACTTAGTGGTTTTTTCTCTTTTTTTGGCAGCAGCAAAGATTAAAGAAAGTATGAATGAATATACAAACTGAACTAACAAATAAGCCCTGTTGCTATCTCAAGATTTTTAAATCGTAAATTGAACAATGTTAGTAGTCCACTGAAACTAACATCCTTATATGATTTTCTCACTTGCAGAGAGCTATATGAAAAAGTCGTGCAGCCATAGAGAAACTTCTAGTGCCTCAGGAGCGAAGCCAGCTCTGTCTAGCATGTAATGGGTATAGTTCCTGAGCAGGAGTTCCGTTGGGGCTTTCTTAATCAGTTTCTCCTCATGTTTTGGACTATATTCTTATCATAGTACCATAACTTGTCAACTTATTGGCTACATCCATATCCCAAAGCAAGAGTCCATTTTTATTGCAGATATAAATAGCAACCTTTTTAATTATAAGGTATTTTTTATTAAGCATGGCTCAGCTTACCAGATACCTTAGAATTGATTTAATTCTGTTAAATTTTCCAATTTATTATATTATTTTCTCATTTTTCTGTTTTTATTGGAGATACACAATTCCAAATACTGTTTGACCCCAAATCTTCCTAAATGCCGTGACAAAAAGCATTGTGATTCGTAGATTATTATGACTGATACTTCTATGCAAATTACCATTTTACTAGGAGTTCGGAGATTTAGAAGGGAAAGGTCCAACCTGCCTTTTCCAAGAGCTGGTAACATGATGGAGCGAGACATTTAAACAACAGAACAAAACAAAATGTAGTACTTTCCGCTGCAGAATTTAAAAAAAATTATAAGCTATGAGAGTACTAAGAAAAAATGGTTAAAGAATCAAGAGTTTCACTAAACGTGGCACATTCTATATGGCATGAAGAATGAAAGAAAAGCTGTTTATAGGTGGAAAAAAGAAAGTTGGAAGGAAGGAATGATGGGTGTATTTGTTCCCTAGGGTACCGTAACAAATTAGCCTATACCAGCTGGCTTAAAAGAGGTCTTTATTCCCTCTCTGTTCAGGAGGTCAGAAGTCTGAAATCAAGGTTTCTTTCTTTCTGGAGGTTCTGAGGGAGAAACTGTCCCATGCCTACTCTTAAAAGATAACAGTTTCTCACTATTTATTGTTTTCATTTATTTCTGAAAGAGACAGATACTGTAAAGGTCTTATAAGGCAACATAAACTCATATGTGTGGTTTCAGTAATGTCTTATTGTAGAAAAGCTTAAATCATACTTTGTCAGCTTACAGAGCCCCATTGACCTATCTAACAGAATAATAATAAATATTATTAATACTAGCTATCATGTACTGTACGCAGATAAGTGTTTCACCTATATAATCTCATTTAATCCTCACCTTAATGATAGTACTAGAATGTTCTTGGTAGAGATAAGAAAACTGAGGCATAGAGGGTTAATTAATGATGGTATCTGTAAACACTTACATGTGATAAGCAGAGTAATAATAAAATATTGAACATGAGAACATATATTACTATGAAAATTGAAAAAGAAACAGAAATAATACGTGGGCATAAATATTATAGTGATAGTGTGGTATGTGACAGAGGAAATGGAACTCTGTGTATTATAAGCAACCTATTTTTTAGCACTTTTTGCTTCTGCCTTCTGCAACAAAACCCGTTACACAATATAAAAATATTATGTGGCCATTTACTATGACAATAAAAATAAAAGCCACAGTACACGTAACTTTGAAATCTTACTGTTTGGGATTGAAAGCTTTATCTGGTAAAGTAGGATTTAATATAAAATGCCACGATAAATAAATGGGTACTTGTTAAACAGGAAATAAAACCAAGGACTCCTCCAAAATGACTTTATTTCTAGGCTAGGACTGAAGTTTTCAAGCTGCCTTGTCAGGCTGGTCTTGCTGAAGTATAATCTCCGTATGGGCTTCCTGAAAATGCAGGTTGGAGCAATAGTTAAAAGTTACATAAGGTTACTGTGCCCAACTCCACACCTCTGAGTTCCATTTCATTCCATTTCATTTCAGGGAATGGAATGATGCAATCTGCATTTTAAACAAGTATCCAGGGTAATTCTTTAGGACTAAATACCTAAGACTCATTGACCTAAGTTGAATATGGGTATTCAAAGTATCCTCCCCCCAATTTTTTTTTAAAAACCTATTCCCTTAATTTTTAATTTACTCTTTTATAAAAAGATGACATTAGGAAGATGGAAGAGAAGACCAGAAAATAAAGAATCATATCAGTCTGCAGTGGTGCCCTAAATTTCCAGTTCAAAGGAGATATTTTAAGTAAATATTTAAGATAAATATTTTATAGGCTGCTTTTTGTTAATCAAATCAATATGTTTGAAAAGTTATTATTTGTAAATGCTTTTTAATAGGCCTGCATATGTGTATGTAGATGGTGATATGGTGTGTCTCTCAGAAATAAAATAAAATTAAAATTAAAGGTAAATTTTGGTCTGTCTCTTGCTATTCAGAAAGAAACCTTCCCATTTTGTGCGATTGGCTCTACCAAGGGGGCCAACTTTCCCGGGCACACGTCCTTCTGGGAGTGGCTGCTCTCTTTACTTCCCATTTAGCAGCTGTACAACTGGGAAACGTCCAACAGAATGAAAGCCACCTGCTCCTCTAATGATTTCAGCCAAACAGGCGGGATTGAAGCTTTACCAAATGTGTCGTCTGTCACTCTGATTCAGTTTTCAAAAGGAAATTAAACTGGTCAGATATTCATATAGAAAATATGTGCCGTGAGTTAACTCCTGTTGTGCTTGAGGATCCTTTCAGTCTACCAGCATCCTTGGATTTGAAGATGCCCTGCTAAAATAAAGAGGAGATGGTTTGGAGAGAGAAGTTTGGAAAATGAAGCATTCTAGAATGTTTCCCTTATTGCATGCTACATTGTTGTACTCTAAGGCTATATCATTGCTTTCGTCTACTCTAAGTTGATTTAGGTACATTTTTTTTCCCCATTGACAATTTTACTTTAATATGTGATTATAGGTGTCCCCAGTCTTACAAACTAAATGTCAAACTCCCATTAGAATTTCCAGCTCACTCTTTTGCCCACTTCAGTCTCTATAATTCTTTAAAATAGTCTACAAAACAAGACAGTATAATATAGAAAGAAAAAAATCACAGGCTTTCCAATTACATAATTGTGAGGTGGAAGCTGGCCTCCACCACAATTTGCCCAGTAAATTATTTTTGGTAATCTATAAACCTTGGTTTTGTAATATGTAAAATAGGGTTATTTTATGGATTAGCTGTGTCTAGAAATGTCATGGGGCATTTGTTTTTATGTAGATATTCAGTATTTTTTTTTAACTTTTATGTTTATTTCACTGTGTTTGTGTTTTGTATAATTATCCATCCCATTGATATCTACATCAAGGCAAACAGCCAGAGAAGTTTCATTTCAAGTTTTCTCTCATTTCACCCCAATCTGACCATGTATAGCATCTTTTATTTTCTGTTGCTGTCTTCAACATTATGCTGTAATTTTGACAGAGAATGATGCTACATAAGTATGAATTTGTGTGTAAGAATATTACCATAATGATAGGAGATTAATGCTTTGTGAGGATTAACTCATACAATATCGTACGAAGAAGCAGGAAAAACCCCACAAAATTTTGCTTAATAATTTCAGGAAAATGCTCCATGTATGTACTTTTTTATTGGGCCTCAGGTTTTAATCATAAAAACATTGAACTAGTGAGCATCTTCAGTAAGCATATTACTGTTAAAAACTCTATAGAAATAAGTCAATTGAAGTAGATATAAAAGAGGAAAATGGCAAGGAAAAATAGAAAAATAAAAGTGGATCAATAGGGTTTAACAATAATCCACCGATTCTCTTATTTTCAGTAGTTGAAGAAAAAATTTTATTATAGTGAGTAAATAAAGTATATAAACCTTAAATAATTCTAAGTTTAAAAAAAGAACATGTGCTGGTAAAATTATCTTCCTTTATACATTAATTCCATTAATTTAGATTCCTCTAACTTGGAGTTCATCAAAATTCATTCGAATGAATTAGAAATAATGTCATGAAAAATTGGATTCATGTGCAGATTTGTATTCTTGCATTTAATGGGCACTTTGCTTTGTACTCTTCTGGCAATTTTAAATGCTGAGGCAGCACCATAGAAAATGCCAACATCGGCAGACTGTAGTCACAAAAGTCAAGAAGCCATTTACCTAATTGCAGTGTCAGTCTAATTGCACAACAGCCTGTGCGGTTTTATGGTACTGGTACCTGAAGGCGAAATCAAGTTGGTGTAGATCAGAAGGTAGGGCATCAGCGAGTTCTTATGTTTGATATTTTACACCTTTCACTTCCCTCCTATACCCACTACATCTCTTGGTGTCAAGACAATCTTCCCCAGAAATAAACATGAAGGCTAAGAAGGCATTTATAGCTAACAAGTGCCTTTCTCCTCTGTGAGGTGATTATGTCATGCTTATCTTTATGTCTCAAACTGTTCATGGCACAAATGGTTGCGTATGGTGGGCATTCAGCACACACCTTTTAAAAATGCCTTTGCCATGTCCTCCTAAGATGGAAGTATGACTCTGGAATCAATCTGTTCCCAAACCACTGTCAAAAATTACAGTCAGCTCAATGATATCGAGCCACAGAATTATTTAAATAGAACCGCATTTCAAGCATGGATTTCAAAATGATTATCTCAATATTTTCCTGCAAAACATAGCTAATGTGTTTCTTTATGTTTCTCTGACCTCCCATTGTTGAGTTACTCCATCTTTATTGCTGAAGCGCGTAGCGTGGCTTGGACCCTCACAGTGATTTGCACCTATTTTTCATGGATGTGTCAGCCTATGATTATATAATTATATGACTTTTTGTAAAAGCGTAGAAGGCTTGGAAAATAATGTGCCCTCGTTTTATGAATACTCAAGTACCTTTTGAATAAAACACTTTGCTCACTTTTAGCGATACGATAAGCCACTGGAAGGCAATCATTGGGTCTTTTATGTAAATTACTATTTTTCATTATTTACAACAATTCCCAGTTGCCCCATGTATAATGTAGTTATAGTCTCTGTGGTAGTCAGAGTTGTACTGTCTCGAAGTGAAATGATTAAAAAGGCAGATTTCCTAAGATTAGATGCAATATAATACTAAGCTGATATAAATAACTGTTTTTTTCTATTACTTATTAGGCAAAAAAATCATCAAAATATATGGTAGTTAATTAAATGAGAACCTTACATTTTTAACAGTTTGTGAAGCAAGATTTCTTTAATCTTACCATTTTCTCTCTGTGATACTATTCAGGTAAATTTCTTTTAAAGTCTAAGTGAATTATCATATCATATTAATTATATATTTATTGAGTAGCTACTATGTCCAATTCAATCACAGTCTTATATAAGAAATGGACCGTTCATGCCACAAGCTTTCAAATTGCAGAATCAAGATATAAATGTGAAATACAAAACAACGAATACCGTAAGTAAAAATTTTAAATAATTGTTAAGATACTAGGTTGAAATATGTCAAATTGTCCGTTTTAAACTGTTATTGACCTACTATAAGTGCAAACTTTTCATAATTTTCATTAATATCCCAATCTTCCCCAATTCTGTGCCTCTGTCCTTGTTGGTCCCTCTGTCTGGGAGGTCTTTCCCCACTTTGTCTGAAGGGAACACTGCTTCTCATCTGTATAGCTCAACTAGAACACTATACACTTTGAGTATCTTTCCTGAAATTCACAGGATGAGTTACACGTTGCATTTTTTTCTTTTCTTTCTTTCTTTTTTTTGTTTTTTGCTGAGGAGATTCACTTTGAGCTAACATCTGCTGCCAATTTTCCTTTTTTTTTTTGTTTTATATGTGACCTGCTGCCATAGCATAGCCACTGACAGACGAGTGGTGTGGGTCCATGCCTGGAAACTGAACCAGAGCTGCCAAAGTGGAGTGTGCCAAACTTAACCACTAGGCCACGGGGGCTGACCCCCACACTGCATTATTGATCACACACCTTTTACATTTAAAATACTTCAATATGTAGATGCATCCTATAGTATGTGATTTCATATACTAGCCCATCCTGGTCCTTTTTGAAAAATAATTCCTCCAGGGTAGTGTCATAGCATATTTGTGTCCATGAGAGTAGATGTCACAATATATTTGTGTCTCTAGAGCTTATTAACATGCTTGGCATCTTATAAGAGCTAAGTGCGTGCTGAATGAAAGAATATTTGAATGTGTTCATAATTTAGTAACAGCTTATTCTGACCTGGGGGAGATCTTGTAGCTCTTCTGCTTCTGCCCCTCATTTACAGATGAGAAAACTGAGGCTCAGAAAAATAGCTTGTCATTGCTCTTTGAGTTGAGCTAGAGCTGAGATAGCTCAGGCAAAAATTAAAAATCGTCTAAAATTATATAGGTCCAATATATTTCTTCTCTTGAATATCTGTGCCTGCTGATCTCCTGCCTTATTCTACACCAACTTGATTTCTCCCTCGGGTAACAGTATCTCCAAAACTTGGGAGATAGTTGGCAAAGATAGTAACTCTGGGATAACTCTAGGCAGTGGCGATCAGTGAAGATTTTGTAGAACTAGGATTTAAATTGAATCTGGAAGGATAGACAGAATTTAGACAGGTGGAGGAAATGGGAGAATGCGAGGAGAATAGTATGAGCAGAACATTGAGGCGTGAGAGCCTAAAGTGTGTGGAGAAGAGTGAGCCAAGAGAATATTGACTTAGTCAATGGTTGCTCTCATGTCCTTAGAAAGTATTTGGTGTTAGCCATGGGATATGTACTTGCCTGCTTTCTGATTTTTATATAAGATAACATATATATTTGTGAAATTCTAGTGACTGTTTCATCTAGGTTAAAAAATCAGTTTATAAAAGTATTCTACATTAAAAGTTAAACAGGGTTGAAAATTAATTCCAATCTCAGACTTTAACACTTGGTTTACACATAAATGTATTCCTACTTTACTAAAACAATTGGCCTTCGGCACTTGGTAATATAAAGGGATTTTTCTTCTGCTTCTTTCTTCTTTTTATCCTCATCAAATTATTTTTATCAACTTTAGAAAACACTGAGGAGGTTCCTTAGATAGAGAGCTTAGTTCCCTTTTGTATATTTCTTAGATATAATTATGAACAGTGTGTGTATGTGTGTGAAGTCATAATAAGGGGGTTTGGGGGGAGCTGGTAGAAAGGAACATCCCCATGACAATGTAGTTTAGGGTTGTCAGCTCCTCCCATGTACCCACCTTTCCACAGCATGACATCCACAGCTAAGAGAAAGTTTTCTTCCTCTGGTCTTAGCTCTAGCAATCTCCTAAGAAAAGACACCACAGGTAGCGTCTCTCAATTATTGTGAATCGGAACAAAAGATATATTTATCAATTGGTTTAAGAGTATTACTTTTTAAAATTATATGTATGCCAGCTAAACTCATACTTCGGCTAATATTTGAGTGAAAGTGGTAAATGGTTCCCCTACTGAGGCATTTTTAATTCATTTAACCGTGTATTGAGTGCTCTCTACGTGTTTGGCGGCGTGCTAGCTGTCAGGGATGTGATGGCTAAAGAAACAGGTGTGGTCTTTGCTCTTATGGAGCTTCAAATTAGTGGGAAGAGAGATAATCAACAATTAGATAGTAAATGAATACATACATTACAAATAAATGAAAGTGTTTTTAGGGAAATAAATGGATGATGTGATAAAACATAATCTGGGAGGGTGTCCTATTTTGGAGAAGGCAGCCAAAGAAATTCTCTCTGAGGGGTGACATGTGCACTGAGATGTGAGGTGAAAAATGGAGCCACCCATAAAATGACAGTGAGAAAGTGCTGAGCAGGGAGATGGAACTGTATATGTAGTGGTCCTGAGGTGAGAACTTTGTAGGCTAAACGGAACTGCGGTAGACCAGTGGGAGGAACTCATAATGAGGGAAGGAAGGGAAAGGAGACGGGATGTGAGGAAGATGGGGTGGTTGGGGCAGCCAGATCACGCAGGCATATGTAGACCATGCTAAGGATTCAGATGTTCTTCTTAGTGTGATAGGAAACCATGGAAGAGTTTTAAGCAGGGAAGTGCATGAAAAGGTTGATATTTTTCATAGATCCTTGCAATTATTGTATTGAGGATGGACTGGAGAGGAGGAGGAGATAAGCAGGAATGTCAGTTCAGAGGCCATTCAGTTGTCCAGATAAGAAATAAGGATGGATTGGGTTAGGGTGATGATAGTGGGAATGCAATGAAGTGAGCAGACCCTAGAAATACTTGGGATATAGGGCTGCGAGAACTTGATAAAGTGCTGGCTTTGTGATGTAAGAGAAGGAGACTGACCCAGGAGAGCTTTCGGGTTCCTAACTTCAGCAACTGAATGGATGGAGGAGCCATCAACAGAGATGGGACCATTGTGGTGAGCATGTTTAGGGGGTAAGAAGGAGAGTTCATCTTTGTGTACTTTACCTGAGGTCGTGACTGTCAGTCACATTGACACTTCATAGTGTTTAGAAATCAAGGGTGAGATTTAGATGGCGGATATGGATTTGAACAATGTGAAAATATAGATAATTGATGTTACAAAATTCCTCTTTTTCTTGATCATAAGCGGAAAAAGTCAAACCCAATTTGAATGTGTGTGTAATGTAAATATATGTGTATATATAAAATGTAAATATGTGCACACACACACACACACACACACACGCCTACCTCCCTAGGGAGTAAAAAGACTGATACTATTTGGGTAGGAAGGAAAGAAGGAAGGCAGGGAGGGAAAGAGGGAGGGAGGAGGGGAGGAAAGAGGGAGGAAGGAAGGAAGGAAAAAAAAGAGGGAAGGGATAAGGGGGGGAATTTTGCTTGCCTAAAGAAAGCTGTGTTCAAATCAACTTTAAAAATTCAAATAATTTACTAATTCAGTTTATTTTTCCCCAACAAAGCTGCACATTAATGAAAAAAGAAACTAATAAAAAATATGAGTAAGATTAACTTAGCTTCCAAAGTTCATACCGGGTAAGGATTTGCATTGAAAATCTGCCAAACATATTTGAACTCTGTTCTCTCGTAAGAGTCCTACTCCTTTCGTAATTTACTAACAGTCAACTTCACATATCAACTTAACTGTGAGCTAAGACCTCTAGAAATGCCATTGCTACAAGGAAAGTGACCTGAATTACTGGACAGGTCATACAGAATGAGTAGAATATGTGGGACCAATTTGTAAGTGTGCGTAGGCATTGAAAGAAGGACAAGATTAACCCTAAAAATCTCTGGATTTGGAATTAGCCTGAGTGACTGCCCTCTGCCACTGCTCACGAAGTTGTATCTGATAGAAACATTGTCAGACTACAGAATGTTTCCTACTGAAAAGACAGGGCCAAATTAATAATAAAAATAGCTACTCTATATTGTATTTATAAAGTGCTGGGCAGTGTTGTAAGCACTTGACGTTTAAGTCTCACAGTATCCCTGAGACGGGGGAATTATTATGTCTGTTTTATAAATGAAGAAACTGAGGTGTGCTTAAACCGTTTGCTTAAATACACGTAGCTCATAAGTGGGAGAGCTAGGATTTGAACTCCTGTGGGCAAGAATCAATGTTATTTGTTGACTGGGATGAGTGTGTGTGCCCAGGGGGTGGCAAAAGTTCTAATCTCAAAGGAAAGAAAGGCTAGCTATTGCCTGAGTGGATGTCCTGCTGGCTCCCACTGGCAAAAACGGAAAGAGAAGGAAACAACAGTAAGTTGTTAATTCATAAACCATAATTTTCCCAACTGCAAGGTTTGCAGTTTCTGCACCTGGTACGTTGCTGACTCATCTCACCTGAATCATTCAGTCAGCTTCATTGTGTTTGCAAGGGCTGCTAATGACCTCACTGGAATAATTTAAACTATCAATAAAGAATGCAATAAATCATTAAAGATAATGGTTAATAAGGAGAAATAATTCTGACTATTCAGCTTGCATTGATCCTTGATATAAAAAGATTAATTTTATATTCTATTTTTAACCTTACAGGCAACCATTAGCCATTTCTTTTGTCAGAGTTGAACTGAGCTGGTTTTTCATTAAAAACTTGGCATTTATATTATCATTGAATTCTTACTGTGATATCTCATTCCAGGAACAGAAAAATATTGTGACTTACCAAGAAAGCACAACAAGACAAATGTTACCTTTTTAATAAAAATCATTGCAGCATAAGTAAGTAGCACATGTAGTTTTAGTGCTGTTACTGAAATTTTCATCCTTTTCAATTTACCCCCATACACATCCTCCTTATTCCTGTTAATTTAGAAGATTGATCTCTTTTCCTCTTAGAATTACAGGAAGTGTGTGATTTTATTTGTTACTGAAATTTAATAGGATATAGTATTGAAATTATCTGAGCTGTTCATCGTAACAATGGAAATATTTAAGGTTTCAGGCATTCATGTAAAGCTTAGGTAATATTTTAGGGTTAATTCCATTTGAATGTTCTCAGAACAGAGCTCATTTTTCATAGCTTTTAATTTATTTTTGTGTTTTTGCTATAGCTGGACAAAGTTGTATAACAAGAAATATTTATACTTTGTCGTCATGGTGGTTCATTGCACACCAGGATTGTATTGCACATTGCACATATGCATGACTTCAAGAAGTTTTAATACAAACATTTTCATTTGAACAGTATAATAAAGACAATGCATTTTGTGTCAAAATGTGTATCTATATAAGGGAAAGTCAGAACCATACTGTAGACTTTTGACTTACTTTTAGATTGGATCCAAACAAATAATTAACACTAATCTAAAGAGCTAAGCAGTTTTTAATCTATGAAAATGCTTTATTTTGCCTTATGGCATATATGACAAGACAACAGAGCAAATTTTAGAATCATATGCTATCGCAAAGCAAATCAGTCATTTAAACCCAAAGTAGAAATATGAAGTATCCTCCACTACTCTTGAATGTGGGAGAACGGAAGGTCACAAACGCAGTCTCTCTCCTGTGTTTTCTTTCTCCATTCACTGATTCTGGAAACAGACCAGAAGCTACATCTTATTACCCCCCAATAACTGCACCTGACTTTTTTTACCAGGCTTTCCCGCATGTTTATAAGCCACCGCTATGGCCCCAACTGGTCAGACAGCATAAAATGCAAGTGAACCGGCATTTCTCCCCCACCTCAAACTTGACAGGAAATTCTTCCTACATGCATCAACCAGTCAATAAAATCACACTCTGCTGGTGACTGAGGGGAATCCAGTGAAATATAGAGAACCAACGATGTTACTATTTTGCCCTGTTTCTGCATCTTTTGGTTGCAAGTAATAATAAGTAGTTCAAAATTGCTCATGCAAAAAAGCTGGTTTATTTCAAAGATGCTGCCATTATCTCATGAAATTCAAAGACAGAAAGTGAAGTTGAAAGTAACAAAGTTGAAAAACAAGGTTGTAGTCTTCTCTAAGAAGCCCAGCGTTCTCTCTGTCACCTGTTTACCCTCTGCGTGTTGGAGCCTCTTTGCTCTCTCTGTTCATATATCTTACCTGTGGTTTGAAAAGGCCCCATCCCAGTCACAACTTCATGATCTCTTAGGTCAGTAAAGGCTGCCAACAGTTTCTGTAGAGAGAGAGGCATCTGTACTAGCATGGCAGAGCCCATGAGTGAGAGCCTGCCCTGGTTCATCGCAGGTTAGATCAAGTGTGCCTATTAGTGAAACAGACAATTGATAGTCATGTTTCATATAATCCTACTTCCCACGCTGGAAGCATGGCACAGACACAGAATGATAGCTAGAAATCCAAGCCAGGGTTGATTAGTAGTTCTGAATAAATTCTGGGGAGAAGGTAGGACTTGAACCAATTCTTGAAGGATGAGTATAAATTGACAGGTGGGAAAGAAGAGAGATCACTTCAGACCGGGGGAGTGGTAAGAACAAAGAATAAAGATTGGAACCTGTAAGAGGGCTCTGCTGAAGGTGACTAGAAGAGTGAGGGGAGCCGAAGGTCCACATGCAGACATTGTGGAAGCTTGGAAAGGAAGGCTTTGTGGAAAGCCTTGGATGATAGACTATCAAGCTTTTACTATCTGTGAGGACATCTTTGGAGTTTGTTGTTGATGTTGCTTTTGTATATATGTGTGCATATTAGCAGGGAGTGGATATTAATCCAAGGGATGCTGTAAATGTTTAACAGACAACTCTCCAAAATAACAGTGTATGTGTGCATATTTATTTATTATAAATTTTACTGATGCAAAGGACGTGGAACACACAATTTACAGACAATAAAATATTTAATACCCTTTATTGTAAGTCTCCTATCTCAGAATGTTTTCACTGATTTTTGCCAAACTCTTGTAACTGTATCCAATCTATGAGTAAAGTTCAATCATGATTTGCCAGATGGAGTTACACCCCAATCTGCTTATTCTTTTCCCAATAAATTTATTGTCATTAGATCTAATATGTGATCTACTGTTAAACTGTTCATCACTCTCATATAAATTACATTCTTCAAACTGAAAACTTTTCCAGCTTCAGTAACCATTGTAAATATACGTAATTTATCAACAGACTCACCAAATACCTGAAAATTTGGCAATTAGTTCTTGTGACCCAGGATGAGCTGGCTCTAGCAAACAACTGCTTAGTGTATGAGAGGTGATGATGATCTCAACATCAACAGAAAGGAAAGTTGTATGTGGAAATTCTGTACAAATAATCAGTGGGATTTGATTGGACACGAGAGCAAGATGGAGTTAAAGAAGATTTCAAGTATGTTTGCTTGGTTGAAGGGTTATGATGATATCATAACAGAGAAGAGATATAAAAATCCATTCATGGGGCTCCAGTTGTGTAATCAGTTAGCACGTGGTACTTATACAAAAATCCATTCATTCAACAAATAGCTATGGAAGAGCAAATACTAATGAGGAAAAGCTAAGCATTTCACATGCTTTACAGGATAATTTTCTAATTAATTGTTGAAGTCACCTACAGTTCAAAAATAGATGTAAATAATTATTGATTTCTATTAAATTTAGCTTCTCTTTTCAGCTTTTAGTGATGACCTTACTTGCACATTCTTCCTGAAATGGCATCCTCACTGGATTCTGAGCCTTCCCAAAGCAGAATCTGTCTTACTTTCATCTTGTGTTCCCAGCGTCTAATTCAGTATTTGGCTCATATTGTTCAATAAGTGTGGGTTGAGTTAAAGAATAAAGAATCTGTAATTGGCTCCATAAAAGAGAAAGGCTAGTCAATGATGAAAAGGGGCAGAATAGTTGACTTCAGTCCTTAGCCAGGCCCAGAGAAGATGTTGACCAGTGTGAAATCTAGAGAGGCTATTTTTCGTTCCTGTCAAATCCTAGGAAAGTCTATTCATCTATAAGGAAGTCTATAGGGAAGACTCATTAACAAATGCATGTGGCTTGATGCTGATGTTTCATTGTCTCCAGATGAAAAATCCAGCAGTCATTGGATAGTTACACCCTTGAATTCCAAACCCTGGAACTAAGGACAAGGATTAAGATACTTGGGTTGGATATTGATGTAGCTATAAATATTTAGCAAAAATCGGCGGAACAATGCCCTCCGCAGCGTGCAATGTATGTACAATACACTTCCTACTTTTTTAACAATTTGGAATAAAATCTTTGGGATTTGTTTTGACTTTTCTGTTTTTATTAATGATTATAGTAAGAATAAGGACAAAGACAGGATTATAAAACAAAAAAATCATTTGTATATTCAAGCTAGAGCAGTGGCATTTACAGAATTTAGTAAGAAATGTAAAGAATGGCATGTTATATACAGATTTTTTCCTTTTAATCCTTTATAAATAAAGTGGATTCTGTATGAGGAAAGCAAGATGCCCTCTGTGAATTGATCATGTTCCAAAAATTAATTTTTAAACAATCATTTGCAATATGATAAATAGTTTTGCATAGAAACAATATTAGATGTAGTTTTTAGTTACTTCCCACCAAACCTACAAAACCTGATTTAGCTCAATGCCCGAAGTCTATGAAGACACTAATAATGTTATAGACCAGGGATTGGCAAACTATAGTTTGTGGGCCAAATCCAGTCCCCGTCTAATTTTGTAAATAAGATTTTATTGGAACACAGCCATGTTCATTCATTAGCCTATTGACTATGGCTGTTTTAGGACCACGGGGGCAAAACTAAGTAGTTGCAGCAGAGACGTTTTGGTCTGAAGAGCCAAACTTTTTAGAGAAAATGTTTCCTAAACGCTGGGTGGTCCTTAGTTAGTCCGTAACATCCAAGGAAGAGTGAATTGTGGGGAATTTCATCCAGAGTTTTGACTCTGAACATCAGGAATGGATCTGCCTCTACCAGAGCAGTATGCTGGCTTATTGTGACTTGTAGCTTCCTCTTGTATTTTCCTGCCCTATCAGTTGGGGACTGGTATAACCTTGTGTAGCAGGAATTGATTCACAATGTCTGAGGATGGGACTTCAGCAGGCCATGGGCTAGAGAAATAAGAGAATGGGGCTAGGTCATTTCTTCTATCATTTCAAGTCCATTGGAGAATTGAGGACATGAAGCTGGATTTCGGGTCATTGCCCTCGATTGAGGGTTGGGATGAAGTCGTCACTTGCATGGCTGAGTCTCCTCTGTCTCCCTTCTTCCTTCTCACTACCACTGCTCCCACCACTAGCCTCTTCACATCTCAGTCCCTGCTCAGAATAGGTCTTGAGGTGAGGTACCAAATGGACATGATTGAAAGTTAGAAGGTTTTGTCTTGGGCAGGAGACAATAGAACAGGAATGGGAGAGAGAAAGAGGGTATTATAGGCAGCTGTGAGGAGGAAAAGGGGATTCCTGGCCTCTGGGATATCTCAGTTTATTAGCTAGGAGAGATGAGCATAAATTGGTACTATTCCTGCCCTGTGCTATTTTTCTATGTTATACTGGCAGTATCACTGCTAGGTGACACTTCTCTAATGTTTGTCCTGGGTGAGGCAGGGTCCTGGGCATTCTCCATGTCCTGCACTCTGAGAATTTTCCTTCTCCCTCTCTGTCAACTGCTCTGCCTTCTTCTTATATATAATCCTGATCATTTCATCTTTAAATGATTGAGTTCCTCTGGACTTAGTTGTGCTCTTAAAGTTCTCATTCTATATTATTTCTGTAGACAATGACATCTACTTCATGGCTTCAGCTGCCTTCTATAAACTGATAACTCAAATGTCTAACTCTGGACCTACCTTCTGAGCTTCAGATCTAGATATCCAACTCCCTGCTTGGAAACATTTTCATTTGGCTTGCTCTTGCTCTTGGTTTTTAATCCTATCTTCCATTATGCCCTATCTTAGTGAATGTCTCCATTGTTGTGAAACTTCTCAATCCAGGAATTCCTGTATCAGTCTTGCCCCTTCCCTTTCCCTTATCCCTTATAACTAATCACTAAGTTCAGTGGATTTCCTCTCCTAAATATTGTTGCAAATCGATCTACTTCTTCCCATTCATACTGCAGCCATCCTAGTCAAAGTAGCAACATTTCTCCACAGGAATATGAAATAGCTTGTTATCTGGTCTACATGAGCCACTCTTAGCCCTAATCATGTTGCTTGTCTATTGAAACTTTTCAATGCCTTCCTTTTGCTTTTCGAAAAAAGTCCAATATTGTTAATGTTCCCTACGAAACCCTGTGTGATCCTTATACAGCCTTTTCCACTTCTTCCCACTTGCCATTCTTCTTCCTGTCCTTGATTATCTTGTTGTCTCTGCTGAGGAGGCCCCCACTTACCTATGCTTGGTCCAGACAATCCCCAGACATCTTTCTGGGCAGAACTTAAGTGATATCCTTAATGTGAATCTTTGGAGAATGTTCAGACTAGGTGAGGTACTCCAAATTTCCCATAGGCTGTTGTAATCACAATTGTAATTAAGTAAATTAGTACATAATTATGTAAAGTCTGTCATCCTCCTTAAAATGTAATCTCTAGGAGGACCACAGCTAAATACTACTGTTTAGGGCTGTGTTTCCATCTCCTAACACAGCAACTCTACAAATATTGAAAGAAATTAACCTACTGACTGACTGCTTGGATAAATGAGCTCAATGCATACAATTTTATAAAATGTTTATTATCACCATTCACGGTAACTAGATAAAACTAAGTTTCAAATCTAGGCTATCAGACGCTTAAACCATGCAGTGCAATGTCCTGCAAAGAAGGTTTAGGGTGTATTTGCTGTCTTCCTTGTTCCCCATTGCCATGTATAATGAAAAGTTGATGAGATCCAGCTACTGGATCCTAGGTAACGGAAGAACAAATCAATACATAACAGTGTTTTTGGTGTTAAGGGTCAAATTGAATAAATTGTGTACCTTATCACTCTTACATAGATAATGGCTTCACTGTATATCACTCTTTTATTTTAAGGCCACTTAGTCTGAGTGTTATTATTTTTAATGCACTCACATATAAAATGAAGAAATGGCCTAATAATGAATACTTGATCCCCAAATCATGAAATCAATTTTAATATGCTTGGAAGATTTAATATTTTCTTAGTGCAGAGAGATTGATGAAGTTCTGCTAATGAATGTATTGATGAGATTGAAGGAACGTGGGCTCAATGGTCCTTGTCACCATGAGATGAACCCTGCAATACAAACTAAGAAGTAGGTAAAGAAGAAGGCATTAAAGCAATAGTGTAAGTGTAAAAAATTAATTCTTAACATTCATTTCTTTAAATAATTTTTTCACGTGTGCATTTTTAGATAGATAAAATAAAGTGAATTTTCTAAAAAAATTCATATAAAATTAATGCATCCACTTTTAAGTATCTTAAATGAATATTCTGTTTCTTTCTAGGCCAGGGATTAAAGACTCAAAAAGAACTCATTTTTGTGATCTATAAATGGAAAGTATTTTATTTCAAGTCCTATTTTATTAAAAAACTAGTCTAATAAGAAAATGTATTTTTAAACCAAGTAAATACTAAGAAATGTGAAAAGTAGTTGTTTTTTAAAGAAATTAAAATTTTATTTTTAAAACATTCATACTTTAGAGGCAATTTTGAATACAGATTACACAGTTTCAAAAGATTTTTTCCATTTAAAGCCTACCTATCAAGCTGTATTCCCATGTTAACTAGTTTGAAGACAGATACTAATTGTACCCCCAATTTGTAATGCATCAGTTTAGCACTATTGATCTGCCAAAAAAAATTGAAAGTAAACTAAGCAAGAGCCAGTCTCGATACTAAAGGAATGATTATTGATTCCATCTGACAATGCTTTGTCTACAGATCAATGTGTATGTGCAGCAGAGACCAGTTAAGAATGAAACGGGGTGGGAAAAGGTCATGAAAGAAACAGGGTAGCCTAGATTATTGGAGACCATGAAATGAACATATCTTAAAGTTCATCGGGTAGGTATTTGTAAAGGAATTCAGTAGGTTTACTGTGCCAAAAATTCATAACATAGATATTTAATGACTAAAATACCATACTAGGTTTGTAAGGGCCGCTTTGAAGAAATTAAGACTCACTTCCTAATCAAGAATGAATTTGTAGTGAATTTGCGAGATAAAGGCATCGTATGCACTCAGTCTTGCTCTCATTCCACCATATGTGAAATCTTTTTTGTTAAAAAACTGTTTGCAATTCCCTGTATCAAACACTTGTAACATTCAAGCATCCACACGTCCAGAATTCTGACACTTCCCACTAGGTCTTGTTTTAGATCTTAATGGTTGCTCTATAAATTCCCCTGGGAACAAAAAGGCTTGTTTACCTTTCGGTCTTCTTCAGGTTTTGTTAGAATAGGCATACATTCTCTCAACCTGACAACAGAATTTAACGTGGAACATATAATGGCATATTTTGTAATATATCTCTTGAATCTTTCATATTTTGTCACCATCAGGTTTACCCCTACCCAAGCAGAATTATTTATTTAGTTCAAATCTGGTTAGCTCTTCATAGACTTTTAACTTTTGAATCTTGATTTATGTCTTTAAAATATACTTTCTTTATGATTTGAGCATATGCATGTGTTATGACTTTGGGTTTAATTCTCCAATTAATGTTTATCCTACAGCTATGCTTGGTGTTAGAGGGATGAACGTGTGATTTGTAATACAGTTGCTTCTTAGGGTCTCTAATCCACATTTTATATTACCTTCAGATTTTCTTAGGTTTCAGATTTAAAAGATCAGACATATCATGCTGGACTAATGCAAGGTCGAGAGATGGAAGGAGTATTTTCTAGCATTATCACAAAGTAGTAATTCATCAGATTGCCAGCTTTCCCTAGAGAAATAAAATTTAATATGCTATAGTGAATATGCATATGCAAAAATTTCTCTTTGCATAGTCTTAACGACTGTATTACAGAACCAGAGAAGGCTCATTGCAACGTTATAGCTGTGGAAAAAATAGCCTACCACAAAGTTTCTTTTTTCTTTTTCCCTCTCTCTGCAGTTTTTGTTTTCTGGGACTTGTTACATTTTAAGAGCAAAACTAGTGTCAGCCTGTATCAATGTTGCTACTTAAGAATAAAAATATTCTATTTTATGAATTATTCAAGTTAACATGCCTTTGGGGATTTTTGAGGATTCTAATATGGTCAGATGTGACCTTCTGAGACAATACCAAAGGAACATAGAAACTAATTTATGTGTAGAAATACCCTATTTCAGAATAAAGTATCAGAACATTATCTCCAAGAAAGTATCTGCTGTTTAGAGTTTCCTTATTTAGATGCTCTCTTTGTCTCTAAAGCCAATTTGAATGTCTATTTTGATTTAAAACCTAAGGAATAAGGAAAAACAAAATCTGTGACAGCTTGTGTCCAAAGGAAGTATCTGTGAATTCTCAAGTTCGGCAGCCATGCAGTAACCCATAGTGCATGTCCACCCTCTTGGTTCATGCAACTCATTTTAGCATTAAGAAGTGTAAGTCTTTTATACTATCTATCCTAGGACGAATGTATATATATATAATTTTCTACTTTTACATACCTTCTAACTCAAGGTCTAAAGAAATGTTAGTATATTGCAATTCTAATTCATGCAAAGAAGTATGTTCCTGAACACTTGGCATAACCCGAATCTTCTGTTCTTCACAATTCACAAAGAATGACAGATTTTGTTTTTAACTGCTAAAGTGTTCCCTCCCCATGACTATAGCATAAACCCAGTTCATCATTAACTTGGTCTGTCAGCATTGAAATTCTCTGAATAACTGACAAATTATTATTTTTTCCAATTTGTGCTTTCTTTTTTCTCTGTTTTTACTTTGTTTGTTTGTCTGGGTTTCTGGTGAGGAAGATTCACCCTGAGGTAACATCTGTTGCCAATCTTCCTCTTTTTTTTGCTTAGGGAAGACTAGCCCTGAGCTAACATCTCTGCCAGCCTTCCTCTGTTTTTGATACACAGGATGCCTCCACAGCATGCCTGATGAGTGGAGTAGGTCCACCACCTGGGATCCGAACCTGTGAACCTGGGCTGCCAAAGTGGAGTGCATGGAACTTTAACCACTCTGCCATGGGGCCAGCCCTCCTCAATTTGTGCTTTCTAAAATTTTGTTCATAATGTGAGGATTTATTATTTTTTATATAAGTTCAAATAAGCTTAAAAAATTACTGTACTCTGTTTCCTCTCATCTTATAAAACTTGTGCTCAAGGACTTAAATTATATTGTAACTAGGGTCATATATTTATGATTTTTAAGTAGTAATTAAAGGGACAAGCCATTGGATTTAAATAGAAGTGGTTATTATTATTACCTTATAAGCAAAGCTACATAATAGAAACTAATAGTTTATTTTTATGAGGTGACAAAAGAAACACATAGTTTCAAGTACCTCCTATTAATGCATTTAATTTTAGTTTGTTTGTTTCTTATACTCACCCTAATAAGTATTTGCATAGAACTGCAGCATGTCTAAGCTTTCTAAGTGTAAGGGAACTAGAAAAACTCTTATTAATTATATCATCCATCATGGTGTTACAAATAAACGAGGGAATTTGACATTGTTCTAAGAATTTAGTAGCAAATGACAGAGTTTTTTGATTTGGTAATTACCTACTCACTTAAAATTCCTCCTGGAAAACCAAAGAAAATCTCCTTTGAAAATGTCTACAGTGAAATATGGCAGCCTTGTGTGAACACACTCTGTCCCCTGGCCAGTCCATTCTCGATCTGAGTATTCCGATGCCGGAACTGGTATCATTTGGAAGCCCAGCCACTACAGTATGAAAAGTAATAAATAAATAGAGTAATAAATAAAATGTACTGGTATAGAATTGAAAATCTATGGCTTATAGCAGCTTAAAACATTCTCAAGTTTTAGGTCAGGAAAATGTAAGTGTGTGTTCTCTCTTTGTATACATCACTGCTGGCCTCTGAGGGGACTGAGCAAATGGCAACATCCTCATAGAGCTGCCCAAGCAGGACTAGCGATTGTCCAAATCACTGGCCACATAGACAGATTTTCTAGCACTGGGTTTTATCACACATTAAATCTGTGTATTATATATATGTAGAGAGAGAGAGAGTGCACATACATGATCCATGAGAGAGCAGCCTTACTTTGCTGGAACGGTTAAGACTGTTTAGGCTGAAAAGTGCGTATCTGAAAAGGAGTGTTTACCAAAGGGAAGGAGATACACACACACACACACACATATGATATTATGTATATTATATATAATATATTACATTAGCATCAATAGATGTCTGTTATATATAAATTGAAGATATTATGTTTGTACTTAACCCTTTAAATTGTAACCACTTAAAAACATAAATACCATTCTGGTCTCACTAGTCCTAAAAAAATGGGCAATTGACAAATTTGACCCACAGGCTGTTACCTGCAGACCTATATGTAAACTATACTCTTTTTAAGTGCATACGAAATGAGAGAGATTTCTCGTGGAGGATCTGTTACTATGTAACTGTCATAGGAAACTGAATGACTTATGTTGGCTTTATAAGAAAAACTGAAATAGTTTCTTGAAGTAGTATTCCATGTAGAGATACTAAATTGATAATGTTCTACATTGTCAAAGTCATTTAGAATGAAAGCAACCTCAGTAAGTCAAGGAAAAGATAAAATCATAACCATTACAATTGTGGAGGACAAAATATGCAAAATACCAAAGAACGTTAGATATCTTTTAAACTCTTACAGTCATTGTCAGCTTTGGCAGCTAATTTTCTGAATGTTAATTAAATAGAATAGAACCTTCTATTTACCATTATCCATCAGTCATTAAATTAATAGCAAAAAAAGAATGATATCGTGTAAGTCATTAAGAGGTAATTAATATCTTAAAATTTCCAGAATCTGGACTCATCACCTTATTGAAACAGCAGTCTATCTGCTTTGCTCAGGATTTCAACACGATGATCAAGGAAACATGTCAAAACAGCATGAACGTGTCATTTGTAAAAGGGATTAATCTGATGATTTTTCCATTGCGTTGAATCTGTATTTTATCAGGCTGCGTAGTTTTGTGGCCTCTTATCATATGAATTAGCAATTTGAATATCCAAATTAGCTCTGGAAAAGATGGACTGTGTTTTCTCTTCCCCTGTCCTCTGGCATATGCTGAAATAAATCCTTATGGTGTTGAGGGTGGAATAGAACAAGATCCACAGAAAGAACGTCTTCTTTAATTAAGCGTGAAGGATTCCTTGCATTAATGCAATTCCAGAGAAGACGGCATCTTCACCATCCCCATTCAGAAGTGCAAGATGATCCTCTAAGGCAAGGATGTCAATCAATTTTGAAAATTCCATTTGCATCAACATTTTCTGCTCCTTTCCTCCCTCTCCTGTTTTCCTCTCATTTTCTTTGCTCTCATTTATCTCTTCTATTCTTTCCTGGACAAACATTTTTAACAGAACAGTTTATGTTCCAACACGTTTTAGGTCCCCTCTAGACACCCTCATACATTTTATACCTTGTTCTCTAACTAGCTTTTTTTTTCAGCTTTATGGAGGTATAATTGACAAATAAAATTGTAAGATATTTAAAGTGTAGAATGTGATGATTTGATATATTCTAAATAGCTTTTAACCTAGTTAAACACACTTTGGTCTGGTACTGGTCCTGCAGGCAGTCAGGTAGTGTTTATTGAATAAATGATGTAGCAAAAAGATGTGCAAATGGAAATGAAATTTTTACTTAATCTATAGTTTTAAAATCATAAGATGCTTATTATATATGGGTCAATGTAAGACACAAGGAATATAAATGTAGCTAAAATGCACAAGTTGTTTCCATATTTTATGTTAGTCTACTGTTTGCTGTCACAACAGACGATAGTTCTATAAAATAACCCTTACTAATACCATTTTCTTTCTTGTGATGCTTTTTACTTTGTTTTTATATTTGATACATTTTTACATCTTTTGGTCAATAAAAAGCCTAATTTTTCATATCAATGGATATAATATACTTACTGAATCCAGAACTTTGTCCCTGTAATTATTTTCATATGCCATTTTACATCTTTCTTTGTACTGAATGGCAAAATTCATGGATGACTTGCAAGTCTTTGGATCTGAATAAAAGTTAAACTGCAGCAATGCCTATTGACTATCTTTCAAATAAATGTAACAATTTTGCATTTACAGTAATAAAGATTTATTTTTACAATGAGCTGTGCATATGGTTTTAGTAGACATAACATGCACAGATTAAATATCACAGCCAATATATACGGGCCATGACATGATAAATGGAAGTTTTCTTTTTATTCTATTAGAAGTAATATGAACAATAAAAGTGCTTATAGTAAAGTAAACATAATAGTTTCCTGTGTTTTTTCCTTGGATAAAATGTCTTAAAATTTCCCTAAATCTCGTTACCTATGTGAAAGTCTAATTTTATTTGTCTCTATTGATTGTTACGTGGAAAGAAGGAACATCTCAGCCTAGTGTACAGTCTTTGATATTGATCAGTTTCTAGTAGGTCCCTTTTCCATTTCCACCATTGTGAACTGACCTGGTTCTAGAAGCTTACTCTCCAGAAATATTTGAGGGTGGGGGGAAGAGATGGGAGGCGAGGCTCTCGCATTGAGCGTTCAGATCCAGGAAGAGCTCTAAGTCTACCTTCTTTTCTGCCTTGCCTCCCCATTTTTCCCTTTTCTTGCCCTAATTTTTTGAGATTTCCCAAAATCTGTGCAGTTCTTCCTGGCAGAGATTTCATACTGAGTCTGGAAAGCCAATTGTCCAGCAGAGAAGATACAAGTGAGCAGTGTAGAGCAGTGAGTAGAGAACTGCTCTATATGTCATCTTCTTCTTGTGAATATTTCCTCTTTCATTTTGGGGCTCGACCCCTTTGCCCTTTATTGTCCAACTGGTTTTACAATAGAGCAGATCTTTTCCATTTCTCTTTGGTTTGAGCATTATATTCTTTAATTTAATCCAAGAAACATGTCCTTAAGTCTGCTTTGCAAAACGTGTGATGTTTTCAAGAGTGACAGAAATGTGTATATATTTGTGTGTGTGTATACACTGTGTCTATTGCGTAAAGTAATATATAGTAAAAATAGATAATTGTTATGCTAAAAATACTACCTTTTTATTTAACATTGTCAAACAGTACTTAAAAGGAATTTTAGAAGGATTAGAAATAAGAGGTAATAAGAAAATGTGTATCTTCATGTCTGAATTTAAATTAGGAAAGAATTCCTTTATAAGACGGGTTGCAGTGCATGAGAAATCAGTACTCCAAAGGGCATCTGTGTCAGCGAGGCCTGTGGGATCAAACTGAAGAAAAATGATCACCCAGAGTAAAAGTTACAAGATAAATGTTTTTAGTGAGGTTTTCAAAGTGACTTTTTTTGCCTTTTGTAGAAAACAAACTGCTACTTATTACCTTTAAAAATCAATTTTGGTTAATAAGCTTAAAGATACTGGAAGAATACTACTTTAAGCCATTCTTCTGTTCAACAGTTCAAAGAAAACACAAATTTCGAATGATCATTTTTGCTGATGCATATCAAAATTTTGTTTACGGGATAAGTAAATTTTAAATTTGGGGGTTGTTTTAGGTTTGAACACAAAATATTTTAGAATTGATTTCTAAGTATTAGTTAAAACATAAGAATAGTCTAAAATTTACAATCCTGAATTGTTGCGTGCTACTATTTCCAGTTCAAAAACAGAGTATGGCCATTATGCAAGACCATCCTATTATATGAGAGAGAACACTGTAATTTCAAATGTTTTTTTCAACCAGTGGAAAACTTTTCAGAGGCAGAACTTCAACGTATAAAATATAATTAAACAGTATTTTAAGAGATATCATGATTATAAATGCCTGATGATAAGTATTCAAAACTTATGAATATCAAAATAGTCTACAGTACTTTTCCACATTGGTATGACGTGTTATATCATTTGATATTAGTCAAAGAACTACAGCACGGTGACATGCCCTTATCTCATGTAGATGTCCCTAAGTGTCAACCGGCACCACCAGAGTTCATGTATTTAACACTCTCATTTGTACCATTTTACAAGTGAACAAGCTTCACTTTTATTTTTACAAGTAAACTAAGCTTTAAATAAAATCAAATTATAAAGTCTAGGCTAAATCCAAAGCTTCCGATCCAAGGTCCATGATAATGTAATGTATGTGAACATCCTATATAAGGGGTCTGAAATGATTTTGCAAACTTTATAATGCTATACAAATATTAGTAATAATAAGCACTTTAACTTTACATTTAGTGCTCAGGAAGAGTCTGAATGTAAGCTTTGAATGAAGTCAGTTGATAGCATATGTGGTGGTTTTCAAATGGTAGATTTGGAATATTTCCTAGTGCATATTATTTTTTATTATATTTAAAGATAGTTAAAGTCAAATTTAAAATTAAATTCAAATATAATATGGTTGGAACCCCTAGACACTTTTATGGTATTCTAGATACAATCAGAAGAAAAATAAATGTAGTGTCTTATTTTTGCTTATAATAATATTTGTATAGCTCTAAACAGTTTATAGAATAATTTCTCACCCATTTTGTTCAATAATCTTCAAAACAGTCTTGTCAGCTATACAGGATAGAGTGGTTATTAATATTATTTTTTTGGTAAAGGAGACAGACTCAGAAGAAAAATAAATTCAGCTTGATATGTATTTTTCCTTTTTTGAAGTCTTAGGTTTTCAAGACCACTTTATATAAGATCTTGGATGAATGTGGCAACATTATTCGCATATATTGGTCCATAAAATAGTCTAAGTCTCAATCTTATTGTCAACTCAAAGCAGTGCAGTTCCACTCAATTTTATAACTATTAAGCTATTTTCAATACCATGAAGCACTATCTCAGAATAATATTGGACATTAAATGCATGCGCTTTTGGAGTTCTTGTTTTAGAAGCAGGATACTTCCACTAAAATTCAATTTTATAAAATAATAGAGAAATTCAAGAAAAAACCCCATAATTCTCTTCATTTTTCCTCCAAAAGACTTTTACTATGTCCTTGTCAGACACTAATGTAAGTAATTTATAATGTAACATCTTAATCATTTCTATTAATAAAAATAATTTAGATCCTCTGACTTTATTTGCAGAATTCTCTCTTTTCCCCATGTGAGTTGTAGCTGTGTACCCAGCAGGCAAACATAGCATTAAAGTAGCCATCTTGGATGAAAGTTTGAATAAAGATAATGCCATGAGCTATCTCATACAGAAACCCTCCCTCATACCAAACTTTAATTTTTTTTCTTGATCCCTATGTCTGTTATCAACTTCACAGCCTTCTAAAATAATTTGTACGTAGCATCCCAGGCTGCATATTTTAAAAATTAAGAAGATAAATGTCCCTAATTATCTTCACCTTTTTTCTTCCTCTGATTACTTCTGCATTTTTTTCTCATTTATTATTGACCGTGCCTTCATCTTTGATTTTAGATCCATTCTTCTATTTATTCAAGTTTCCTCTAAACTTCACATAACGTAAATTCAAGAATCCTGCTGAGTAGAATTCTAATATTCATATCTTCCCTTCCTACACATGTATTTGCATAAATTAGGTTCATGTTTTTATATATTTTATTAGAAAGACTAACCTAATTAATACAGCAGATAAGATTTTAAGAAAATATAAACTTCTCATGGTGCTTGGTAGATTTGAGTATGCAATTATGCACCTCCTTTGATTAGGTGGCTATGCATGTGTAAAACTTTCACATTTTAGTGGACATTCTGTATACATTAACTTATGTCTCCATGTAAACATCCTCAATAACTCTACTGAGTGTCATCTTATGCCACTTTCTGCCTGTTGGCTCTTTATTAGTCTGTCCTTTGATGGAGACAGTGTACTTTGCTATGTTCAATTAATTGAAACTAACATTTTGCTACCCTGAGAAGTTTTAAAGTGGAAAAAAGAGGGTCGGATGTTCATGGGAAGTTTTGATTTAGCAGCATTGACTTTTCCACAAAGAACAGTTGCTGTCGGTACAGTGAAGTGTCTGAGTGAATCAAATATAAAATCCTATATGGGAAAAGGGTGGCAATTACTGGAAAAAGCACATCTGCTCATCTTGGGCGTTAGGAATTAGGAAAGACCTTTACTGAAGTTCTGTAATGTGTAGAGGAAGTGCCCGGATTTCATATCTGATTAGTTAGTATCTCCAGTTCGGAGTTGTCAGCAGAATTGTCACCTATGTTTGCAGTGTCAGGAGGTGTCTTTACTAATTGCTGTGACTGAATCTGGATGGGCCACTTGTCTGCAGTTCCAGAACCTGAGCTGGTTTGGAATTCTCATCCTTTAAATGGCATATTGCCCTTTTTTGGCAAATGAAAATCGGTAAATGATTGATGTGCCACAGCAGTTGGGTGACATCTCCTGCTGTATCTCTGACATATTTTGCTTCTTTCTTAGATACATCCTTTTTAAGGACTCAAAAAATTCAGTGTCTTAGGAGAATGACTGACACGAGAGCAAAAAGAGGGGCACCTGGCCTCCAGCATCATTAGCCACTCTGTGCTATTAATGGAAAGATACATTTTAAAAATTGTAATCGTTTTTTTAATTTAAAGAAAATATGCTATTAAAATTAAGACTATTTCAGGATTTGTAATAACAGTGAACAAGTATAATATTCAATATTTGTCACATATCTCTAAGTCGATTGAATATAAGTTAAAATAAATAAACAAAAAGCTTATTTGGTGTAATATGAGTATGTTAACTGCCCACAAATGATTTCTTTCCCCTCAATAATTATATATACCCTTAAATATCCATAAAAAAATGATCATATATGTTACCTAAAAATGACTTTTGACCAAACTCAGAAAAGGAAAAGAAAAAAATGACTCCTAATAGTAAATAATTTTGTAAAACAGGGCTGGGATTTCATAAGTTTGCCCACAAAGTGTCTCAATAAAATAAATGCACAGTTTAAGTACAGACATAAACTTAACTTGATGACCATGGAAGCTAGAATTTCCATGGTAGTTAATCAGAAAAAAGAAAGATATATAAAGTTGTGTTTTTGTTTAATTAATTGTACTAAAATAAAAAGGTAACAATTTTAACAATTGCTCTTCAACAATTTAAGTGTCTTGCAAATTTTAAAATAGCAAGACTAGCTTTGCTTTGAAATATAAAACATAGGAATACTTGAAACTATGTCTAATATACTGCATAGGTGAAATAATTACTGAGGATGACATGTAGTAATTGGATCTGTAACTCCAATTACCCTGAGGCCTTGACTCATTTAGACTTACGCCTTTATTCATCAGGTTTGTGAGATAAGCTTTTCTGTAGAAATAAATCCAGAGTATCTTCCCTTGAATTCAAGGATTCCACAACCATCCTCTCTAGAGAACCAGCAAGAAATCATTGAATTATTCGCTAATTGTGAGCAAAATTTGTATTGATTTTTTCTGTCTCTCTAGCTGATGTTAATAGCATCATACTTCAGGTCACTAAATACTTTTCAGCACCATCTAATTGTCAAAGAATCACTTACTAAGACAAAATTGTAGACATCAAAGCTACACACACACGCTGCGCGCACACATACACACACACACGTGCTTAAAAACACACAAAAAAATGATGACATAGCCAGTTAATACTCTTTCTTCTCTACCTCATGTGGTAATAGTTTGCAATGTATATTACCTAATTTGAAACCAATAACAATTCTAAATGATATTAAAACTACTATATTATTAAGCTTTAGCCTTGCCTGATTTAACTGCTGGGCAAGTAGTAATTTCTCAGTGCACCCCAGAGCTGCTACCACAAAAAAGTACTACAAAAAATAAGCATATGTCCAAATTTGTTCATTATGTTTTCACATCCCTTGAAATATGATATAAAGAGCCCAACTTTTATTTTTCTTTTCAAATCACTTTATGAATGTAAAATAGATATTGTGTACTTTTTTCTTGCACTATTCAGATACTATATGTGGTTTCTGGTAAAACGAAACTATTCCCATGTATTATAATTTCTACAATACATTAGCAGAGTGTTTTAAATTAAAGATGCATGTCAGTTCTCTGCATTGATACACAAAACTTACTCAACAAATTTGACTAAATCTGGTGAAATAGAGCTGTGGAGAAAAATAGAAAACAATCCTTTGGAAGCTCACGATATGCTTTTACATGGGAAAAGCTATTGCTCTCATGGCCCCTGAATAGTTGTTAAAACCAATGTACCTCATCTTTGACATCTGTTTGAGCAGAATGAATCCATTTTAAATCCCCAAATCACTTTCCCTGTGACAGAATGCAGTAAATGAAGCAAAGTGGTTTGGGGAAATGAGAAAGTGTAAACAAGCCAATCAGGCACCATTTAATTTCCTGGAGAGCCAGAAGTTTTCTCAAAGAAAAGAGAGATCAAACTTTGATAAAAGAAAACCTGCTTATAACCCATTGCTATTTGAGGGGAGTTTCTCTCAAGTATATTGAGATTTAAATTGATACAATGCCCAGAAATGTTTCATAATAACAGCCAAGACTAGTAAGTTACTTGACAATATTGCTGGATAGTCCATGAATATCTATCTGTTGTGTACACAGGTGCCATTGATATTTTCGATGAGCTTACTATCCTGAGAAACATGGTATTCTGGTTACCATGTCTTGGAATTTTCAACATTTGTGCTTTTCTTTCTGTCCATTAATAATGGTGAGGTTCTTCGTCAGTATTATTGTTGGATTAATATCTGCTAAATTATGAGAACATGAAATAAAAATAAACTAGTAAAGATTAAAGTTTTTAGACACTAAACGAATGCTTATCATAATAGGCTTCAGTTATTCTTACTCTGCCATATAAAGCCATATTATCTCCTAGTGGGACATCCCAGAGAGATCAGGAGGTCTCAAGGTGGACAGTGCAAATTATAGGAAAAAGGTGACATCATGCCTTGCTTGGGATGGAATTCATGTTTGATATCCACGTTCCGGCAGGAACAGCATGAATAGTATACTTCTGAACTAATGAGCATTTTTCTTTGAATTAAGAGTAAAATTGAGATCTCAGCTGCTGGTTCTAAAATTAAAGTTTACTAATTGAGAAGTTCTAGTGCACAATACAATAAAGAAAGAGAACGCATGTTTGTTATACTTTGATATTTTGGGTGGAGGAAAGTGTCTAATGTTGAGCTATTTAAATCCATATGTGTGAGAAGTATTCTGTTGAATATAAACTCTTGCTTATTGTACATAAAGATTATAACGGGTCACACTAAATTTTTTAAGTTATGTTAGAGTGTCTGCAAAGATGGGTACGGTAATTCCTCCCCTTCTTGTACCCATGCTCTTTATAGTATGACTTTGTCGCTTCTATCAAGAGGAGTCATTTCTCTACTGCTTGAATATGGACTGTCCTTGCGACTTGCTCTGGCCAATAGAATGCAGTAGAACTGATGTGCTGAGCCTACAACTCATGGGGGAGGTGGTAATTCCACATTTGCTCTCTTGGAATGTCGATGCCACCATGTGAAGTAGCTTGGCTTAGACCACTTGAGGTTGAGAGACAAAGTGGGGAAAATGGGCCAACTGTACAGCTGTACAGCCATCCCAGTGACCACAGCCAGTACCAAATACCTGGAAATGTGGATGTGGCCATCTTCAACCATCCAGCCCCAGTGAAACCCTTAGACAACTGCAGATGGATGAGTGGCCTTAAGCAAGATCAGAAGAACTGCTCAGTGAAGTCCAGCCCTAATTATTCACTCATACACGTGTGAGCCAATGAAATAGTTATTGTAAGTCATTAATTAAGTTGGCTTGTTTTAGGCCACTAGGTCCTGAAGTGGTGAGAGAGCAATAGCTAACTGATGCACATACCTCTTAAGGGAAAAGGCAGGTCCTAGTGATGTTTATGTACCTTAACCTGGCAAACAGTAGATAGTAAGGAAAGGTATTGAATTAAATGAAAGGAAATAAGTAGAAAACTTTGCTTCAAGAAAGTGGTGACTTCTCTGGGGAGTTAGGCAACAGAAACTTTATCACTTAATGAATTTATGCCTATGGAGAGTCACATCCATCCTCTCGCTGAGTTCTGGGCTTCAGACCAACATTAAGTTTTTTCCTCATAAAATCACTTATAAGAGCCAGGGTGAAAATGTTTCTATGCAAATCTATGTGAAAAGAAATTAACTGAGGAAATGTGAATAAAATTCATTTATAATCTATTTCATTTATGGTGATTCTATTGTATTTTGAAGTATGAAATTATTTATAGATATCTATAAATTGTTTATAAATATCTTAGCTCTCTAAGTTTTGTGGCTTTACTGGTTATCAAATGAAAGGTCAACATTTCTAAGAATATTGGCCATTCAGTCAGTATGTCAGTTGATTCAGTGTGAAGGTATAATAATAATCATGAAAAAATGCAATTAGCTTGATTGTTCTTTGGAATTAACATTTATTAAATATTCTATTCTGTAACTCAATATTAATTAAGGTTTACAAAAGAAAACTTGAGCTTGAAGTTCATAGCATGAAATAATCACTTCTAGTCATAGAAGCAAATGTTTGTTAAGATTATAAAAACAAAATAGTGATAAAAAGAAAGAAAAGGTATATATTTTTAATTTTCATCTTTGAATTTAAAAACGTATATGGAGGTTAGTGATAGTTCTTAGATAGGCTGTTGGATTGGCAAATATAATTTTAGAGAGAGGAAGGGATAGTATATATACTGTAAAGTCTATAAGTCTTTAAAGTATAGTAAAAAGGGTATTTTCTCTATTTACCAAAAAATGTGTTAATTTTAATCACAGAGAGGTCGTATTTGGTTGAGTTTTATTCAAAGAAAGGAAGAAAGAAATCTGCATCTTTCATTAAAATCTCCATCAGCCGTGTTTCCATTAGAGTTCACTGAAAAATGGCTCATAAAACCAACAATTTTATGCATCAGGTGACAGGTTTTGACAGAAACAGCACTGCAGTTTTTGCGATATGCTACATTTTGAATGCTTAAACTGTGTGATTAGATGTGCTTTATATGACTTCCACGTGCTTAGCTAGCAAAATCTGAGTTTATTTATACAAAATTATTCAAGTGAAAAAAATGGTGCCTCTCAAGTGAGCAAAGTCAGACCTCGAAAGAGACCGTAGGGGATTGGCCAGCGTTTTATTATCAAGTGAGCTGTTCTAGCTCCTATAAAAGTGTGGTACAAACCTCCTTGGTAAGCACAATGGGCTTTTTATTTTTAACTGACACAAAAGTAAAAATAATGAATCCCACCATATAATAAAGAAGTTTTCTGTTTCAGCATCTATTAGTTCAGCTCTAGTAAAGAGAAATCTGCAAGTCTCCTGTAAACAGGAAAAAAAAAATTCTAAATTTGTAATATGTGTGCCAGAAACTTTTGTTTTTCCATATGAGAAATATCTGGGTTCTTGTCCTTGGCTACTCTCTAGATACTTTTCTCTAGGCATATTTTAGAGTAATTGCATTGTAAATTCAGCTATTTTTTATTTAGAATTGAGGACCCAGTTGTTGAAGTGTTCATAGATTTTTTCCACTTGGTTGTTGAATGAGACACCTCACTCCTTATTGTTAAAGTGGAATATGAATCATGTAACTTAAACTATTACAAGCAGTTTGCTAGGCAGGAAAATGGAAAGAGCACACATTTTAGAGACCGAGAGCCTTGGGTTTCTAACTCTAAGCCACATGACATTTGGAAAGCCAGTTTCTGAAACTCAGAAACATACACCCTTGAACTGAAGATAATCTCTTTGAAAAGTAGTGTGCCTACTGGGTAATAGACATCCCAAGAATGATTCTTATTATTATTAGAAATGGTATATTTAATAAATTTTTATTTTTATTCCTTTTATGCCAGTAGTTCATATGAAAATTTAGATATTATTTATGGATACTTATACATTTGATTTTTAGTTTTTCAGTGTCAAAGATGGTAGAGTAAGTAGATGTCTAGAGACTTTAGAGAAACTGGAGATTTCCTTGCGATATTCATAAGTTGAGGCAAAGTAAAGTTGAAGGTGGTGGCAGGAAAAGACTTTTGTTATATGTTATATATTTAGAATCATTTTTTTGAAATAAGAGAGGGCATTCAAGCTGAATAACTAGAGAATTAATTTTTGACTTTTATTAATTAAAATGCACATAGGCGGCCAGCCCCATGGTGTAGTTGTTAAATCAGCACGCTTGGCTTAGGCAGCCCAGGTTTGTGGATTCAGATCCTCGGTGCAGACCTACACTGCTCGTCAGCCATGCTGTGGTGGCTACCCACGTACAAATAGAGGAAGATTGGCACAGATCTTAGCTCAGGGCTAATCTTCCTCAAACAAGAAAAGAGGAAGATTGGCAACAGATGTTAGCCCAAGGCGAATTGTCTTCAGCAAAAAAAAAAAAAAAAATACAGAGTATAGTGAAATGTATTAATTGTTGAATGCACATTGAAATTCTACAAAGTTGTAAAGCATGTCCCAAACCCCATAGTTTTCTTTTATATTTTCTTATATTCATCAATAAGTTTCAATAGTAGGATTCTTTAATGTCATAATTGTAACATTTCAAAAATCCAAATGCATTTGAGAACAGTTCTGATTCTCAAAGGAAATTGTAGCTGGTGCTGTATTGGTGGATTTCTAAGACTATACTTTCAGCGATCATTTCTATAGTTCGTTATAAGTGGATTTCTATGTGTACTTAATCCCCAGTTACATCAAAATTTCCTTCGATAGCTTGAAATTTAGCGTAAAAAAGTTTTACTAAGCAAGATTTATAATTTCTAATTCTGTCCATTTAATTCCTTTGAATTTTGGAGTTTTAAAAATCATCCATCTATAAAAACAGAAATTTTCAATTGACATGTTAAAAGAATCCTCAAAACTTAAAAAAAAAAGAGTATCTCATCTCATTCTATCCACTTTCCTAAATTATTATGATCTCATAGTGCTTTTCTCTGAACCCATACATTTTTCACTGGATCCCACACCCTTGGCTTACTGTCCTCATGGCAGGAGAGTGTAGATGATTCAATGAAAGCCATCAGGGTGCATGTTGGTTTTGGCTCAGCATTGCACCCCCTGATGCTAGCGCAGGGCTTGCCCAAAGTTGGGTTTTACTCAATATTTATTAAATGAATAAATGAGAGGATGATTGTTGCACTTCACTGTTTGAAATTTGAGAATTCCACCATTAGCAGCCAAGATGTGCTGAATCTGATTTCCTCCTTGTTCCTGCCCCTCCTTTTTCCTGCCTTTTTCTCTTATATGCTTCCTCTCTGTCTTCCTTTCCTTCTTCTTCCTACCTTCCATCTTTTCCGCTGAGAATAACAATAAATACCTTGCTGAATTAAATTTGTTTTTGGTAAGGAATATTGGCCCTGAGCTAACATCTGTTGCCAATCCTCCACTTTTTGCTTGAGGAAGATTGTCCCTGAGCTAACATCTGTGTCAGTCTTCCTCTATTTTGTATGTGGGACGCCACCACAGCATGACTTGATGAGTACTGTAGGTCCACACCCAGAATCTGAACCCATGAACCCCTGGCCACCAACGTAGAGCATGCAAACTTAAGCACTATGCCACCAGGCTAGCCCCTGAATTACATTTTAAGTAGGAAATCATTTTAAAAGTTAGTTCATAGGCAAAAAAAAAACTATAGAAATCATCCTTAAAAACCCCTGCAATGATCCTTGAAGTATTGTCCTTATGCGTTGCCATCAGAATAGTGAGATGCTCACCTTCTGTGTGGAAATGGAGACCAGGAGAGGAGAACAGACTTCTACAGTCAAATACTCTGCCCCTGAGCTATAGCCCCAGGACTCAGATTTCTAAATCCTATTTTATAGGAGTAGTGTTTGGAACTGACTGAATTGTGGGACTATAGTCTCTCTCTCTCTCTCTCCTCCTGCTTAAGTATAGTTAAATTCAGATAAATTAAATGTGTTTATGTTTCAGTCTTACACGGTGAATACAAAGAGCCTGTCTTTGGGTAAAACAGATGTGGATTCCAATCTGCCAGTTACTCTTTACTATCATGGGGACAGTGAGCAAAGTACTTACCAGATTTATATGTGTATGGCTAGATATTCTCATTTGTATTGTCGAAATTTAACAACATCTATCTTTGAAATTATTTTTAAAATGAAAACAGATAATGCCTGCAGAGTATTTAGAACAGTGACTAATATACAGTGAGCACTCAATATATGTTAGCTATTATTATTACTAGATTCAGCTTATAGATGACAAGATTAGTTTTACAAAAAGTAATACGATGCAGTGATTTTTTTGTGTACTGTAAAACCAAAATGTGTTCTTCTATCAAAACATAAATTAATTATAGAAATCAATGGGAAAGTTCATTCAATTTGCAGAAATAGATTTGAATATCAAGGGCACACGTACAAACCAATGTGAGTCAAATTACAGTATTCTCTAGAGTTTCCATATCTTCAACTTGCCCTATAAACTTGGTATTGCTTAGAGTTCTCTTCCAGGACTTCCCCCATACCCTTGAGTGATGTCTTTTTCATGTCTTCAGTTACTACACAGATGCTAACATTTCTCCAGTGTATCTACAACCCAGCTGTCAGGTATGCACGTTCAAACCTAGTCAACATTACCACTTGGATGTCTTACACCTTATTTTATTTTCTTATTTGTCCAAAACTAAATGTACCACCTTATCTATGAAACTGCACCAAAATTTTGGAAAAATACAAAGCAAAATAAAAGTATTATATCTGCTCCATAAATAATCTTCCAGGTCATCTTTTTAATTTGGTAAATGTTTGTTGAACTTCCTGTTCACTGTATTAGACTTTGGGAGTGCAAAGTTTAATAAAGGATAGTTTCTCCTCAAACATTTATCTACATGGATTAATTTTTATAAGTTACAATTTTAAAGGCTGACTTTTTTTCTTACTTTAATCTAAATTTCTAGTCATATCCACTAAACTAGAAGTTATAAATTCACATTCACTGACTATGCTGGCTTGTTTCCATTATTGTTTTATTTATGTTATAGGATGTAAGGGCCAGAAGAAATTGGAGATAATCTAATGTCTCAATTTAGAGACGCTAATTGAACTTCAAATAATTTCAGATTTTCCTGTTGTCAAACAGATATAATAATTAGTTATGTAAAATTTAGTTAATATTCCTGATTATTTCTGAAAATCATTAAACATTCCCTCTTTTTTGACCATCGTTTCCATTAGACTCCTAGATTATTGAGGATATAAATTGTATTTTATTAATCATTATGTTCGGGTCCTATTGGAGTGCATGACATGGAATAATAATTCAACAATTATTTCATTAATTTACATTGATTAATTGCCCAAATCGAAGGCAAGTAACAAGTTGATCTTTTCATAGCGTGAGCTTCCAGGAAGAAAAGTGAAGGTGGGTCACTAAGAGAGTGGAAGGTTTTTGACGTGTTCTAAGCATCGCAAACACACACCTTTCCTGCCGCTCCCTCTGCGCAGTCAGCACATTCCTTCTCGATCCTCATGTCTCATCAGTGATCAGACCTGGATTGACCAGCGACCCTCATTGGAATTTAAAAGTAGAACTTGCGTGCAATCTTTTTTGAGATTGGCATCTCCCTCTAAATTTTCTTACTCTGCACCTTTCTTTCATGTCCTCCTCTTGAACTATTTGTTCATTTATGGCCCGAATATCTGCTAGTTCATTCCTTTTCTTTTTTTAGGCTTGTTCAGGACACTGATGTTTGTTTTGATTGCTACTCTGTTGTTTATCATATGAAAATGATTGTGTTTGAAAAAAAAAGATCAGCATTCAATTTAATTTCTCTGTTGTTGCATTTTCTGGTGTCCTGCCCTGCTAAGTGTTGCAGAGTCTCTGGCCAACCTCATCAATTTCTACATCCTTCCGCTGTCATCTCTTCAGTCATGCACTTATACCGGACCCCAGATTCCTCTGCAATCAAAACTCTCCTGATTGCACACCAGGTTTTGTATTCAGGAACGTTTTCATTTAGTCATTACTTATACTAGTACATATTGAAGCAGAAAGATGGAAGTGCTTATGTTAATCTTCTGTGCAGCAACAATTTATGCTATGACATCACTTTAACTCTGTACTGGCATCATCTCTACAGAAAATTATTATTAATCCATAGTGTATCTGACCTATAACATTTCACAACTTGACATGTTGAAAGATTGTCCTTTCAATATGCCTTTGATTTTCTTTTCAGTTCTTAAGAAGCCATCATACACTTGTAAAAATTTGTAGAATTACTATTTTTCACTGTAGCTAATTTTATTTAATTGTCCCTTCTATTTATTCTTTCTTTCTAATTACTTACGTTATTTATATTATTTGTTTATAACTATTCATTTGTGGTGGAAGTTGACATGCTGCTAATTCAGTTTGTTCGGACACCATATGAATCATCACGGTTTGGACAAGTCAGCTTTGCCTTGTGGCGCCCTCATTCCTACACCTGGGCTGTACCTATAATTTAGTCTGCCGACTCCCAGGTCTGTGAAAATGGCTTAAAACTAGCAGACAGCAAGAGAAATTGCGTGAGTTGTTTACTGATGTGGCTGTAAAGTAGACTTTTTGTTTTATGGCTTGTACCTTCAGAAGGTAAAAGTGTCATGGGATAACAAATAGAAGAATGAAACTATAATGCTGACCCCAAAGCAACCAATTTAACCACCTTTAAAATGAGTAGAATTACTATTGTAAATAGCAAAGCTTGCACGTGGTTTGATTAATGACAGAACCTTTTATCACACCTTTCAAAAGGCAATCTGAATCATTAAATAAAACTTGAAAAAAATGTTTGAGCAGTTACAGTCGTTAATGAAAAACTTTGTAAAAATTACACTAATTTGGGGAAGAATGTATACAAACATTCAAAAAGTGGGACACAAAAAATTTCCTATAATAGCTGACATTGTGAATATAGTTAATTTGGACAAAACAGGTAAGTCTGAATGTAAGGAAGAGCAAAAATCTCTTTTCTTCCTTTTTTAAAAAATGTTGGTGATAATAGCCAATATGCCCTTTTTAGTCATTCATTAATAAGTATCAAATACCGTCGTTATATACATGATCTCGTTTTCAAAGGTATTTTCCCATAATGTTTCATTTTATAGTAAGGTCTTTTGAGGTAGATGGTGACTATGGAAGATTGTCAATGAAATCTTCCTAAATGTGGAAGGACTCTGCAAAGTCAATGCAAATTTTTATTTTCTTTCTCTTATAAAAAAGACTTTATCAAGGCTGTACATGTCTTCTTGTAGTAGAGTGATCGAGAAATTATTGAGAAAATATTATTAGTGTTCCTATATCACCTCGAATTCTGAGCACACTATCCAGTACCGTGGTGTAAAAATATGCCATACTATCATAGCACATTCTATATAGAAGTACAAAAAAAATAGAATGCAACTAGATATCAACCAGAAAAAACAGTAATGTTGAAAACTATTTTGTATTTTTTACTTGTACAGTGAACTTTTTCATAGTTTGACAGTAAACAAATGAAATTAGTCATTGAAGATTCATAACTAAGGGTGAGCAAGAGTTGCTGTCTAGACATGAAATGTAATTATTCATGTTTTCTTGGTGATGGGAGGAACCTCAAGGCTTGGCCCTGCTGCAGAGGAAAGATCTTAGCTTGGTAGAGAGGCAGTAGGGGACAGTCTTCGAACCGATGGGCAAACATTCACGTGAAAATGTGATGTTTTAATAAAAGCTAAAAGATATATAACATGCTGAGTTTTGTATGGAAAATTTTCATTCTGTTTCAGTTAAATATTGAGTTCTAAGGTACAGAAGTGAGAAATTCAGTGGCAAAATTAAAATGAAAAGAAAATAAACTTTCTTTCATCCGGGTGTGCCTAGGCCGCAATCAGAGCAGTGTATCTTACGCACCAAATGCGCTCCTCTACCTTTGGGAGATGACATTTTAAACTTAGCTGAAATCACTGGGCCTGTTTGAATCCTGCCACATCCTTTTTGCTTCATTTCAGCATAAGATGGCTCCGCCTGGTCAAACGTGCTCTCAGAAGACTCAGCATTAATTATCAAAAGGAAGGCTCAGTGTGGCCAGTGTCTTTTTCTGCCATTCAGTTCCCATCATCCAACACAACTCAGGGTCACAATCTAAATATGGTGATGTGAGGGACATTGGGGGCTGGGGAGGGGGGGCTCTGCATTTAGGCACCAATTTCCCTGGCTCCCCATTTCACATCCTCCTGTCTCAAGAGTGCTGAAGGATTATTTGTTGCTTTTCAGATAACCCCTGGTTCTTGTTCCCACATTGAGTAGAGATTATGCTCTCCCTCCAGCCTCTTTAAAGTCCAACACACCCAGCTTTGCCATGTGTGAGCAATCTGCAGGCACTATTAGCCCCGCTTGAGTAGCTCTTGATAACACTCCCTGGGAAGTCAATTAAACATGTCAGGAGGTGGGCTGGACTGCTTTTCTTTTACTCACAGACATTTGGGGAATGGAAGATGGAACTGTCAGGAACAGGTGATTTTTGGCTCTCGAGGAACTAAGAAGCCTCTGATTTGTTTTGTTTTTTCCTCTCACTATTTCAACTTTTTTTTTTCTTTTTGTGATCTTGAAATAAGTGATCTATTTTAATCTTTAACCAACAATAGCTATATAATATTGAGGAATAGGTACCCAATCTAGTAATGATGAAAACATTTTTTCAGCAATTAAAAATATATCGAGAGAAAATGTCTTACAAATTTCAGCATAGTGAAAATCTGTATTAAGCAGGAACTAATTTTTATGTTAAAATAGCTACATTTAAACTAAAATTAAATGATTGTTCACTAAGAATTAGGCATAAAAATTGCTTGTCATTATATTAGAGTCATTCTTCGCAGTTGCTTGCTGCATACACATTGTGATCCTTTCTTTTGCCAAAAATCTTGACCCACTTGTTCTATATATTTTTACTAAAGAAGACTGCTCAAAAATTAAATGATTGATTTTTTCTTAATTAATATAAAGCAAAATTAAAGTGTCACAACTTTTCATCTAAACTGATTAATGTGAATGTTCAGACTGATTATTTAGGCCCAATAAATATTATTTTGCTTATGCAAAATATTCAATGTTACCTCTTTTTGTTTAAATATTATATTATTAAATTAGTGCAATAATAGAGAAATTTCCCTTTTATTGTGTTTTATCAACAACTTTGTTATATGTTTATGTACTTAATCAGGAAAATTAACACTATGAGGAGATATATACTTTATAAGGGAGAATATATAAATTTAAACATCATTGCCTATTTGATTATTCAAAACCATGATAATGGATAAATACCATTCATTCCTCTTTGCCAGGTATGTGCTAAATGCCAAAAACTTTTTCTCTTAATCCTCATCGCCACCCTGGATGATGGGCACCCTTATCCCCATGTTACAGATGAAGAAGCAGAAGCTTAGGGAGGGTAAATAACTTGCCCCAAATCTCATAGCTAATAAGCAACAGTGCCAGGACTCAAACTCAAGGCTTTCATTCACTAAAACCTGAGGATCTAACCTGCACAGGGCAAGCAATAGCTGAAGATGCAAGGTTCTGTCTGAACTTGTCATTGCAGAAAATATAAGCTCATAATGATTATACCACTCTGAGAAGTGGAGTAGCTCCAAAATGGTTACATGTATTTTCTAATATTCTGTTAAAAAGAAATGAGAACAGAGAAAAAGTTGAAGCTGACTAAAAGTTTACTTTTGTTGAAAGAAGAGACAGACATATATATTAAAGAAAAAAACAAATGAAGACTGCAATCCTGAGGGCTTGAGCTCCCCATTAGAATAGATGCAGTGGTTCAGGGTGCAGACAGCAGTGTAACCCTGATCAGCAATTCATTCACCATTAGCTTTTGCTCTCCAGTTTTTTATGAAAAAAGCAATTGTACAGAATCAAGCTCATATTAAGGGTTTATTCAAAGAAGCAAGTTTCATCATGAATTTTGAATTAAAAATAGATATAGCCTAATGTTCAAAATCACTATCTCAGCATGATACAATAACTGATTATAATAAAGAACTTAGTTACCAAGTTAAATTATTTTTAGTGTAATCTAGGTTAAGGAATTATAAAATATGTCTGTTATGCCTAAGTTTGTATCACAATAATCTTAAAGTGTTGGCTTTAGAATTAAAATAAAAACATCTATTTTCAAATCCCAGCTCCCTCTCTTATTAACTGGATGCAGTTGGCATCTTGGAACCTCTGTGTTTTCACTCATAAACCTCCCTACCTCACAGCGTCATAGTGAGGTTTCCAGTGACTTCATAGGCAAGAAATCTTGACCATTATTAGATAGTGAGTTACCCCGCCCTGCCAGACAACTGAACTATTTTAAAATAAACATTCAGGACATGATCTTGCAAAGGTTATGAATGTGGTAAGCAGTGATAGAAGTATCTGACATTTTTCCGATCATTTGAATAATGTGAAATTTGCATTAGTTTTTAACTTTGAAAATAAGAAACTACTGCCATTTCGTGGAAGATCATTCTACAATAAAGTCTCTCAAAGCATACTGTATACTTTACCAAGACAAAGGAGAAGCAACTTCCCATACATTTATTCAGTAAAATCATTAAACCTATCTAGGGAAATTTCTACTAAAGATGCATATATAATAATCAACTATATCCAGTTTAGTTGAGGACAAGAACTGAAATTCTTCACTCATCTATTCATTCAATAAATATTTACTCTGCACTTTCCATGTGCCAAGAACACCATTCTAGACCCTGGGCATACAACAGTAAACAAAATGAACTTAGTCCCTGCTTTCATGGAGCTAGCTTACATTCTATTGAAGGCACATAGATAATGAACAAATAAGCACACAAGAATAATTTTACATAGTAATATGTGATATGCAAGGGGGAAAAATACCAGAGGGGTGTGTGACATGTGTAATCTTGTTGCTTCTTTAAATTGGGTAGTCATAAGAGGGAAACCTGAAGAATTGACCTGTAAACTGAGGTTAGACAGACTAGAAGAGGAAAGCTAAAAGGAAGTCTTAGGAGAAGAAGACTTCACAGTGAATAATATAGAAGTAGGACCTACAGAAGTTGTTCGTCAGGGCCGGCCCCATGGACAAGTGGTTAAGTTTGCAGGCTCCGCTTCAGCGGGCCAAGGTTTTGTCGGTTCGCATCCTGGGCACAGACATGGCACTGCTCATCAGGCCACGCTGAGGCAGCGTCCCACATAGCACAACCAGAAGGGCCTACAACTAGAATATACAGCTAGGTACTAGGGGGCTCTGGGGAGAAGAAGAAGAAAGAAAAAATAATGGCAACAGATGTTAGCTCAGAGCCAATCTTGAAAAAAGAAAAACAATCTTTAAAAAAAAAAAAGTCATTTGTCTTGCTAGAAAAAGAGAAGGGCCAGCATGGTTGGGGGAAAATGAAGCCAGAAGAGTTGGTGCTAGGAGATGAGAGACCATTTCTCAAGATGCGTTGTAGGCCAGAGTAAGGATTTGGATTTTTTGTAAACGTGATGAGTCCTTTGGAGAATTTTCAGCAGAAGGATGGCAAGATTTGTTTTATAATTTTAATGAGGTTATTCTGTCTGCTGGGTGGAGAATTGACTCAAAGGAGGGCAGGGGTAAAAGGGAGATTGTTGAGGCAGCTGCAATGTTCTATGAGAGATGACAGTGACTCCGACCAAGTGGCAGGAGTGGAGGTAAAGGAAAATAGACAGTCATTGGGCCTTACTGATGGACAAGATGTTATGTGTGTGTCTGTGGATGTATTCCCACGAGTGACAGAAATGGAGAAAAATAACAAAACCTTGAGCAGTTTGTATACAATGGTACTATATACAAAGACCTGGAAGTATGGGAGATGAAGATTTGTGTGACAAAAACCAACAATTCAGTTTTGGCCCTGTTAAATTCAAGATACTCTTAGATGCTCAAGTGGTGTTGTCAAGCAGGTAGGTGGAGGCAAGCCTGGAGATGCAAGGAGCTCAAGGCTGGAGGCAGTCACTGTAGGGTCATCAGCATGGAGGCAGGCCTGGCAGAAGTTAACTATGAAGATTGTGTGTTTTGGGGGCACATGTTTTTGAGTGGTATTGACTGTGTTTTAAGAACAGGAAATTTCCAACAAAGTGCATACAAGAGTAACGACTACTGGGAGGAAAATTAGGAAAGTATCCCAGAACACAAGATAGGAAATACACACTTAAATTAATATATTTTATGCAGTGCTTTAGTGGCAATAGTTTCATCATGTAGGATTTGGGGGAGAATACAAAAAACTCACTATAGGAATTTTCCACATCTTGACTCTAAGCAATGCTATCAAGCACTTACTGTCGCTAAGCTAATATGGGAGAGAAAAATGAAATAATTACATCTACATTGGAGATATAGCTAATTTCCAATATAATTTCCACCTAACTCTTTTAGTCTTTCAAGGTACTGACATAATATTTATTGAAGGCAATTAATTGTAATATTTGATTAAGCCATCCACTGTTGTATGGAAGTCCTATTTTACCTAAACATTATAAATATTGAAAGAGAAATAAAGACTATGTTAGTATATTTTAGTATTATTTCAAAGGATTTTCTTTCTCTAATAGCCACCATCTCTAATATGGCCACTTTTTCTCATTGAAAAAAAACAACCACCAGAACTCTACAGTAACAAAATTATTTTTAGAAAATGCATTTTTAATTATTGGGCTGCTTAATCTTTGAAGACTATGGAAAATATACAGTGAACCTTTTTATTATGAAAATATGTTCAGTTTTGAAAACAAAAAATAAAATAAAGCATTCACTTTTTCTTTACATCATACTACAATGATGAAGCTGTTACCGCTCAGTATGCATTTTAATGAATTTAACATTTTAATGAACTGACATTATCATAAACCCAAGGATTAGACAAAATTGAATTTACTGGTATGGAGAAAGTTTCCTCAAGAGTTAATTGTACTGTTTAAGATGGAATATAATTCATTTTATGATATACCACCAGCTATCATCCTATGAGAAAACTATATTAATGGATTAAATAACATCATTATACTTAACTTGTACATGTATGTATCCCTTTTCTTCACTTTTTTTTTTTTTAGTGAGGAAGATTCGCCCTAAGCTAACATCTGTTGCCAATCTTACTCTTTTTGCTTCAGGAAGATTGTCACTGAACTAACATCTGTACCAATTTTCCTTTATTTTGTATGTGAGATGCTGCCACAGCGTGGCTCGTTGAGTGGTGTGGAGGTCTGCAGCCAGGATTTGAAGCAGAGTGCGTGTACTTAACCACTGTGCCACCAGGCGGTCCCATATTTCCTTCACTTTTAAAATAAAAAACTACTGAAGTTTTTATATATTCAAATCATGTGAAATATAAAAGGCATAGACACAGGAAAAAAAAATAAACCAACACTTTTATAAAGTTAAACAAGATTTTTTACATTTCCTCTTAGGGAAAATTCCATGAAGAAGAACCTTCAAATGGAGATAAGTTTTCATGTTTAAATGAGGAATCATTTATAGTTTTCTTGATTTACGTATTTCTAGTGGGTTTATAGACTCACAACTTATAATTTGGGAGAGATGAATGACTTTTCCTAAATAAGTGCTATTTTGGCTTTTATAGATGATGTGTTGACGGAAAATATATTTGATGGCTTTAAGCCTCTCTCACCTAGAGCACAGTGACCGTTACTTGCTCCTTCTGCTATAAACTCCTCGCCCTTTGTCCAGGCCTCTGTTGAGCACTTACGAGGCCTAGGTCCAGAACAGAAGGTGTCCTCTTAGTCACCATTATAGCTCTTGTACCTAGCTCATAGTCGGCCTTCAATTACTCTTAAGTGAAAAGAAGAGACCTTCTCAGCATTGAAGTTTTCTGAAGTTTTATTCTATCTTAAAAAATAACCAATTAATCGACTTACATATTTTGATCTCTAAGGTCAGGCTTATCACCATCCCACAGCTATTTTGTTGACATTTGTCTTTCAAAGCACCATTCTTCTATGAACTTGCAGTTTGTGTCACTGAGTGATTCTTGTGAGAAACCAGGCTGCCGTGCCCTCTTCACAACTCCTTATGCTGACTGCTGTTGGGATAGAGAGTGTCATTTGAGAACACCCTTAGTTAATATTCTTTTTGTTCATACATGGTTACATATACATATTAATAAGTAATTAATACATTTACAGGATTTGAAAATCAAAAAGTATAAAATGGATATAGTGAAGTCTTTCTCTCTCATCCCTTACTTCTTGGTTTGTTTTCCTCTGCGAAGGCGTTTGCTATTAGTAGTTTCTGTGTGTCCTTCCAGAGATTGTTTTATGTACATGCAAGCACATTCCAGCATGTTTCTCTTCTTTTTGTTATCAATTAAAGCATACAATGCATATTGCAAACCCAGCTCTGAAGCTGGCTCCTCCAGAAAGCCTTCCTTGTTGAAAACAATGCTGTCCCCTTTTGTACATTCATGCCTTTTCTTTTTTTGTTGTTGTTGCAGTAACCTTGGATTATAACATTATATAGCTTTCAGATGTACATCGTAATATATTTCAAATTCTGTGTAGATTACATCCTGTTCACCACCCAAAAACTAATTGTAGTCGATCACCACACATGTGAGCCTAATCACCCCTTTTGCCTTCCCCCTCCCCCCATCCCCTATGGGAACCACCAATCCAATCTCCAACGCTATGTGTTTGTTTGTCGTTGTTTTTATCTTCTACTTATGAGTGAGATCATATGGTATTTGACTTTCTCCCTCTGACTTATTTCACTCGGCATAATACCCTCAAGGTCAATCCGTGTTGTCGCAAAAGGCCGGATTTCATAATTTCTTATGGCTGAGTAGTATTCCATTGTGTATATATACCCCATCTTCGATGTACCTCTCAATGCAGTTTTCTGACATTGCATGCTTTTTTCTTTGAGATTGTGTGGTTTTTGAGTTATATGTGGTAACTTTCTTAAATCTCTTTAGCACCCTGAGGGCAAGATCTCTTCTTGGAATATCTTGTATTCTGAAATGTGTTACATAACATCTTGAACAGTAGAATATTTGTACATACTTCATCAATAAAAAATAAATGAATGATTAAAAAAGCTCTTCTGTTACTCTAATGAAGTAGTTACAACCAGAACAGATTGAAAAGTGAAAAATATCTAATTTATTTGGTCTCAACTCAACAAAGCAAAATTAAATGTCATATTAAGATCACCTTTTAAAAATGAACTGGGTGAAACTCACTGGGAAAACAAACTTTTCAATTGGGAGGAACCAATGACCTTTTATTGTCTTGTTAATACTTTATTTCATAAATACTAATATCTAAATATATTTTACTTTAAGATTATACTATTACATATAAATCCCAACTCTGATAGTACCCACTTATAGTGATTATCACCGTCTAGTAGCAATTACAGAGTATTTGACTGTCTGATCCTCAAGACCTTAAAGTACGAAATCTTTTATACACAGAAGAGGGTTCTTGAAAATTGTTAGCTATTGAACAATCAGAGGAATTAAAAATTGACAGCCGATAAACTCATCTAAAATCAGATACAAAGACAGAATTGCAGCGTTCTTCTTGTTTACTAGTGTTCCTAATTGCTAACAACAGTAATGATTCTCATTTACGAAGTGCTTCCTTTGCTTCACGTTGTGCTTCACAAAGATCACTTTGTTTATTCTTCGTAACAATCCAAAGACATAGCTTTACTATCCTCATTTTAACAGATGAAGAAGCTGAAGCTCAAAAGGCTCAGAGGCTTGTGTTAGACCATCCAGTCAATAAAGTAGCAGAGCCGAGACTCAAACCCAGGCCTCTGACTAAGCCTATTATTTTAGCCACAATGTCATGTTGCCTCCCTACCAAATAAACATTTATCAAATAGAAGCTCCAGGTCCCACGAAAGGAAATGGGCAAATGATGGAGAGGAAGTAGAGTGCATTTCAGAAATAGGAAACCGTGTGAAGGCCCTCGGTGGAAAAGATCCCACGTTCCAGGACCTGAGGAAGGCCAGTGTGGGTCGACTATTATGACTGAGGGGACAAAGACGGGGTAGTAGAGATTTTTAGAGGATGGGTCACATAGAGTTAAAGAGGAGGGCAGGTAAATATTCCGCTTGGAGTTCCTGGAACTGCCCCGGCATAGTTATGAAGAGTGCTTCCTTTTGCTTTCCAAAGTGTTTAGTATGGAGGATAAAAGATAAGGTTATTCAATTTATAGGTAAGGTTGAAGATTTTAGATTTCAGAAGGAATGAATAAGTTTTTCCTGAGCTACTTGAAATGTTAGAAGGGAAACGAGAAATCTTTTAGTCCAAACTCCACATCCGGCACTTTTATCTGCTGACAACCTCCCTGTGATGGATTGAGGCCGTCTCTATAGAGACGTAGTAAAGTGAAGGTCTTCCTTTTAAGTAAATGTGGGGAAAAAACATGTCAAGGGCAGTACTAGGCATGTGCTTCAGACATCATTGGATAAATATATGTAACATCTAATTACTTGGGATCTACTAATTTATTTTGAAAATATCCCATTTGCCAACTTCAGATTTTCTTTTTATTGCCAACATTTTAGACATTTGCCCTATATCCTGAACACTTATAATTTGACTATTCACTGAGAGTACTGAGAAAAAAGTTACTAGTTTTATCATTTGTACGCAGTTTTGGAGAAGAGTGAGATGAAGTGGTTGATATTTGGTACACAGAAATGACCAAAATGAGGGATTATAATAATTTGTGAATTTTAATAATCTGGCATCACAAATATCCTTGATTAGGAAAAAATAATGAAGGTTTGGTAGACTTTCTGATAAAATAAGGTTTGCTAGACTTTTCTGATGAATCTTATTACCTAGCTTTGGTACCCTCTCATAGAGAAGCTAGAACACTGCGATGCAGCCAGGCAGTTATCTCTATGGAGGAAGTTGGCACCTCTCAAGTAGGAAGGAAGTGGCTCTGTCTGTTTATTTTTTATCTATTTTTGGAGTGAAAGTGTACTTTCTTGTCCTAGGAATAACAGCAGAGCATAGAGACTAAAAATATAGCCAGAGACTCAGAAGGCAATTTGATTTCTTCTCTTGCTGCTAAGCATCTACTCTGTGGATGGCCAAGGTTGACTTTAGGGTATATAAGAGGAAAGAAGGGATTTTTCAAACCTTCCTGCTTAAAATGACTTCTAGTTTCATATAAGATATGAAGGTTTGATTAAAGTATGCATACGTAATTTTTAAATATTTAAACATTTTGGGGGAAAACATACATATGATAAATTTTCATTATGAGAACTCAGTATTACTTACACCTAAAAAAAGATGTGCATTATTTGTTCTTTGGTATCGGTTTGTTTTCATAGACTACATGGCAATGTTGGATGGGTGAGGCGGTGGGAGGGTGGTGTACTTAGCATCAGAAATAAAAGAAATGGTGTTTCTCATAGGTAAACAAAAATTGTCAAGCGCATTGTTTTCCATCTGTTGTCAGTGGTGTAATATGAGTTTTCTGAAATAATTTAAATATGGTCTTTAGCACATTTGCATTCATAAAAAGTGCTTGGATATGCTCCTTGCTTCCTCTTCTCCTGCTCAGCTGTCAAAACATGGTGATGCTTTTGAAGATTTATGGTAGATGGGTAATGAGATTGCTGAATGTTAACTGCAGCATTCAGAATTCATTTGGTGGCAAAAGAAAAGAAGGTTACTGGGTCTTTGGGATAGAGTAGAGAGATGATAGAGCTTTTTTTAATCAGCCAATTTAAAAATAAATATGCTATATTCTGGATTAGGAAACATTTCAAGCTTCTTGTCATGTAGTAATCAAGTAGAACATTTTCCAAAGAATATAGAATGTCAAATTACATCCGTTTCAGCAAAATTCGTGACAGCTTAGAGTAATGCCCATATTTTGTGGTGTGGGCATATGCAAATCTTAATATTATATGGGAAAGGCTGAAGCGTCCACAGCCACGAGGGGCATGATTTTTAAAAAACGTTTTAATTGTTGCATTAAAAATTCAAATATGGTCTCATACAGTTACACTTTTGTCTATGTTCCTGGGCAAAAGATGAAAATTAATAGTATACTCTGAAAGTGGTCATGTTTAAGTTCAAGGATTATGGTGGAATTCATGGTTACCCTCTAAATCAGAACCCTAGTGATTATGGTTACAAAATGTGTTGTTAAAATAGGTGAAATGATGGAAATTGCGAAATCAACAGAATTAAGTTGAAAGCCAACAGATGCATTATAATATATATCCCCCTTATTCAGAGATTTGTTGAGTTTCAGGTAGAGGGGAAAAATGATAAAGCAACAGTAGTTTCCAAGAAACTGGCATTCTTGACAAGGAAGGTTGACCTTGACCTTCTTCTCCTTCCAACCCTCATTTCATCAGCAGGGGTGAGATTACTTTGAGACCCTGCCAATAGGTAATAAATGACACATAAATTCCAGGACACCCTTGCACTGTAGGGTGCCCTAATGTGTAATAATCCTTAGACTATTGAGTTTATAACTCATGACATCTGGCAGTTACTTGGCATTGTAATTCATGTTGATCATGCACATCAGAATACACCATGGGAGGAAAATATCGGGGCGATAACCCGTTGATACTAGGAGAGGGTGGAGTGACAGCAAGATGCCGCTGACTGTGTCCCTCTGTGAACTGTACAGTGTTCACAGAGTGCTGTAAAAGCTAATGCTTTTGGATAAGGACTAACAAGGCAGGAGGAGAGTAGTAATCTTTTGGGATCCAGAATAAAGCAGCTCATTAATATTTACTTGATAGCACTCTTTATTCCTTTATTTAAATTGACAGATGTAGCAAAAGGCAGTAATGAATCCTGAAATTTGAATTTAAAGATATACCTAATGAGAATATTAGGTATATTTTAAATGTAAATGTGCACTTAAATCAATATATAAATATATTGAATTTCACTTTTCTTTTACAAGTGTATGTAGATGATATTTGATCCTCTCAAAATTTTGTTTTCTTTGGTCTGATAGTGAGGGCTAAATGAGGAGGGAGAGAACGTGGGGAAGGGGAGAGAAAAAAGGGAAGTAGCAGGCAAAAAAGGCACTCTACAAAGCACGTGCAACAAGCCTTCCCGATATCCAGCAGCCTGACTGCTTTGGCTGGAGACTCATGGCTCACGGGACAGAAACCAGATTGAAAGACTAGAAGCAGACAGATGGTTATTTGTAATCATCCTGTAAATGTAAATCCTATAAAGATGTTGTGATTATTTATTTATTTGTTGGTTGATTCATTTATTTTATACACAAACCCAGATCTAGAGAAAGTAGGAGGCCGGAATAAGCTTGAGATAATCTGCTGTTTCCCCTTGTTACCATCTTGAGAAACATTATTGAATGCTTTTTTTTTAATGCTAACCTGCGTAGTTCTGAATTGTAAATTCAGTATAAGATTCTTCCAAAATCCAGATTTATAGATATCTCTGTGACCAAGACCTGTAAGAAGCGCTAAACAGGCAGATGCTGAAAGGAGGTTATTTGGGTAGCACAGCAGAGCATTTTGGGGATGTGGGGGGAGGTATTTGTTCTGCGGTAGAGGAAGGCATTGCCTTGAAAACATTTAGGCTAGTACCTGCACTTCTAGACACCATCCTCCTCCTCACATTGTATATTTGGGCACAGTCTCTAAGTTGCCCTCACTCCTTTGAGCTCTCTGTGATTCTGGAGACATCAGTCCCACGTAAACAATTTTGTGGACAATGGCTCTTTAAGGAAGAAAAAAGAAAAACTGATTAAACATTAATTAGCCTCAATCCACAACTTCCTCCTAAGCTAATGGATAGGGTACGCAGATCCCTGTCAAATATCAGATGCTAGGCTTTGCCAAAAATAGGACTTCCAAGTGTTGAAGGTATGCCAACTGCTGGCTCCTTAACACAAACCAAAGGAAATGATTGCCAGAGACAGGCCTCGAGTCTGCCGTGGTCACATGTCACCCGTTTGCAGTGCCACATGTGATCCAAGAGTTTATGAATGATCTCAACACTTGGTCCCCAAGGAGAACATATGCATTACAGAGGTTACGGATACAAATTACAGAGAGCATGATGTTTCCATGCAATTTCTAAGAATCCTTCAGCAAATTTTAAACATTAATGGAAAACATTAAGGGAGACTTGGCACTCTTAGCAAGACTTCAAATTATATTGCGGGTGAGGACAGAGCAGAGCTAAAAAAGATTCAAGAATAAAGCCTTGGCTAGGAAATTTGGAGCTGGCCATTCCTCTGGCGTGAATTGTATGTTTGTGTGTTTTATTCCCTGCAGAATATCAGACTTCACAAAATGCTATGACTTGAAAATGAACAAGTCACAGGGCATCCTTGTTTATTCAACATGCTCCAATTCATACCGCTGGTTTGTCTGGCTCATTTGCTGAGTGAATTTGCTTGCACAGGGAGTCTTCGTGGAATGGGCGGTGTGAGCGTCTCATTTTGGAATTGTCAGCATGTTGCAGAGGTGCCTCAGTGCCAGAGTGTCAGCTTGCGCAGCGGTAGCAGGATGTCTCCCTACTGGGTTATTTTTTTCCCATTCCCCTTCTGTGCAGAAGAAACCACTTATGACTTGTCCCCTAACTATTGGATTTTATTGTCTATTTAGCTGGTGGCTGGCCTGTCCATTCTGACTATATTTTGTTCAATTGTACAAATATAATAAAGTAGTTTATTGTGAATGATGATTCCTCTTTAAATTTATTTGGTCCTTCAGTTATTGAAACTTCAGAAAAATACAGAATTATTGTAGCTTCTCAGTGGGGAGCTTTCAGTTGGAAGGGGAAACTCAAACTAGCCTAAATATGAAAGAAAACTTATTTAGATCACGTAACTAGAAAGTCCAGAGTTAGCACGGTCTTCAGGATTGATTTCTCCAGCTATGTTATCAAGAACCTGGATTTTTCCTAATCTGCATAGCCTCTGATTCCTCCTGAGGCTGGAGCTCCCCCTGGGGTCACAGCCTGGCTGCCAACAACAGCCGTTTAGTGCAGCAGGACAAGAGTATGCTTTCCGTGCGGGTAGAAGACCTGAGCTTCAGGCTGGTTGGGATGACCGCTGATCATCCGATGGTGATCAGTGGTGGTGGTGCTGGTGCTCGTGTTGGTAGGGTTAGGGAAATAATGTGTACCGGATGTAGGAATGGCTATTGTGTTTTGTTATTTTTTTCTAGTGCATTGTAATATTTACTATGATATATGATAATTTGTGCAGTTTTACTAGTTGCACGTAAATCTGTTGTTTCTTTGAGTGATTGTGTCTCACCTTCTTGAACTGCCTGGCTTTTTCTTTGGAGATATTAGGAGCTTGTAGGTAAGCAAGTCAAGCACACTGTCTCTTAAATCCAACCATATTAAATTGTTCTTCATAAATGACATTTTAAATCAAATTAAAACATTGTGGTCTGTTTTATATAATAAGAAAAAGACATTAACGTACCTCTTGAAGAGGATTTTGTCAATTCAATGAGCCCATCAAGAACACTTGATGAATTCTTCTGATGCCCTTCAAAATGAGAACCCCTTGGAGGGTTACCTAGTCCAGTGTAAGTACAAAAGGAAAATCTTTTCAGATGAGTGAGTCCAAAGCTGACATTGAGGGAACAGTAGTGTTTAAAGGAAGGATTAGGAAAAAGTACAGAAACTAAGCGGTATCTGGGGGAGATTTTCAAGCGGAAAGACCATCATATACTAATGTACATTAAGAATTAGATGTCCCTCTGTGTGTCTAGGGCAGGAGAGTTGCAGAAATGTCTGTGATAAGCCTGGAAATATAAGTAGGGACCTGATTCTAAACAACGTTTGAAATGATATTAAGAAGAGCATTTTATCTTGACCCATTTATAAAGTTGTGAAAAAGGAATAGACATGATCATATTTGCATTTTAGCAAACTCATAATAGCTACAATGGAAAGTTTAAAGCAGAAATCAGAGAAAAGTTCAAATCAGATACTCTTGTAATAATTCAAGGAAGAGATAAAGACATTCTGGGCCAGAGCGGTGGGGACAAGTTAAATAGAAGCAAGTGATATTACAAATCAGTATAGCATAATGACTGTGTGTAGAGTTTAGTGTCAGACACAGAGTTCAGACCGTGTTTATCTACCACAGTGAGTCATTTCAGACGACCTATTACGTATCTATGATGCCAGGTATTGCACATTCAGTGTGTATTCATTAAATATTAGCCATTGCTATAGGGCAATTACTTTCAAAATAGCAGATCGAAAGTATCATTTGTGTGCCTGCTAACTGGTACAGAAAAGCAAGGTTTTTTAAAAAAAATTCATATTGAAAATCAGCCTTAATTTCATCTATTATTGATGTGCATGACTGAAGGCTTCTTGAGTACCCTTTTAAGTATTAAGACTTACTCACCTTTTGTGTTCATAAACTAGATGTGCACCAGATAAGCATCACTTGGGACTGCTGGTCAGTTTTCTGCCAAGAAGTCTGATGCCACACAGCTCTGACAGCTCATGGGCACCTGCAGAGAGAAGTCCTGCTGGCAAGGACACTTTGTGCTCAGTGTTGCTTTGAGTTGCCCTAGGTTCCAACTGCTGCTATTCATGATTTTAATTACAATTTCATTTTAGATTACCTCTCTCATGATCAATTTAGTTCATCATGGATGGTTTTCTTATCCAGTGATATATGTGAATATTTTCATCAATAATATTTTTAGGCTCTACCTTTCTAATAACTAATTGGAAGCATGTGTACATTGTAATTCAGAAGTGTATCTTTCAGAAGTCTATTAATTATGCAGTCTCATCTCATTGCTAATTTCTTTTAATAAACTAAGATGGAAATGTCTGAGTAATGATTTCCCTTGCCTTTATTGACTGAGGTAAAAAAAAATGAGAACTATTGATTTAAGACAGAAGGGAGAGGACTTGGTGAGTGAAGGAATGTGGGAATGCAAAGAAAAGGAGCCAAAGTTGAAGCTCTAAAGGCACAGATAGATATAAAGCTCTTTTAGGGCAGTATATTAGTTACTTATTACTGTGTAACAAATTACCACAAAATTTAGTGGCTTAAAACAGCACACATTTATTCTCTGTGTGTGGGTCAGGAACCCAGATATGAGTTAGCTTAGTTCTCTGCTGTCAGATCTCTCACAAAGCTGCAATGAAGCTGTTGGCCAGAGCTGTGGTCTCATGTGAAGACTCAACTGGGGAAGTTTCTGACCCCAAACTTACATAGCTGTTGGCAGGACTTGGGCCCTCAAGGGCTGTTGGACTTAGGGCCTCACTTTGTTGCTTGCTGTTGGCTGGAATCTGCCTTCACATCATTGTCAAATGGGCCTCTCCATTGAGCACATGTCATCTTGCATGATCAGAGGAAACAGATGAAGAGAGGGAGGGAGGGAGACAGAAAGACAGAGAGAGCCAAAAAGATGAAAGTTACAATCTTTTATAACCTCATCTTGTAAGTTACATTCCATCGCTTTGGAATATTCTCTTCGTTAAAGGCAAGTCACGAGGTCCAGCCCACAGTCAAAGAGAGGGGATTACACAAGGGAATACATACCAGGATGGAGGGATCATTGAGGGGCCTTAGAGAAAGAGCCTGCCACAGGCACCATCATGGCATTCTTCCTTTATATCCCTTAACTGTTTTATAGGACAGTGCAAAGCACATTGTAGTGTTCAATAATATATTCCTGCAGAATTGAAATAATCGGTTACAAAACTTTATGCCATAATTATAAGCTATATTCTGTCAAACACACTAATAATTCAGAATTTTCTGGTCTTCCAGCATAACTTCCTAAATCACGGTGCATGTCAATGTAAACAGAATGCAAATCTAATCCAGGTTATGACTAGCTGGGTGAACTTGCATTTGTGCTTTTAAGCTCATATGCAGAATTGAATATTTGGGTTCTAGCCAGTTAAATTTCTTTTTTCACCCCAGTGGAGATTTGAACCTTTGCGCATATTCTAAACTTAGATCTGCAAGCAAGTACTGTATCAAAAGTGTAGCTATTATATCTTCTTTCATTGAGGTTTAACTTACCTCCACCCTCCCAGCTTTTGCCATTTTAACCAGATTCTTTTCAGTTCATTAGTTTTATTTCTCTTCACCTATCTAAAGACCTGTTTGGAGCTTTAGGTAATACACATATCGTTGCATGCCCTTGTTTTGACTTACTCGTCAAGCCACACTGAAAATGTAGCTCTCAGTTCTTTCTAGAATAGAAGCTTAAGGAAAAAAAATATAGACTCAATTTGGACTTGCCATATTTACAAGATCATTTTAGTTCCCTTCATCTAACATACGTGAATCCTTTTTATAGAGAACACCTTCGATTCTTTATCACTTGCAGTAAAGCACAGGGCAAAATCCAAGACAGAAGTGATTAATTAGCACAAAAATTGGAAACAATACTTATTATTTCCTTTTACTTTGCTTATGTTTATGAATGGATATATAAACCTCAGAAACATAAAAGCAAATATTAGAACATATATATCCTCCTTTACAATTTGAGAAGAGTAAAATTAACTTTAGTTTTTCCTAAAAGTAAGTTCTCTGCTGTTCTAGAACCTGCTGGAAAGGATATTTTTCTCTTGAATGTTTTATTTGAGAGAAAGGGAGAGAGAAAAAACACATTTTATCACCCCAAAGACTTAGAGTAAAAGAAATGATATCACAAAGCAAAAAATGAATTAACTGAACACTATATAAACTCCAGAGAGCATTTTACAAGTTGAAGAGGGTACAGTACCAATTATACTATTATCTCACCCGACTCTCTGGGTGAATGGTTTGAAAGCCTAAAATTATAGTTGATGTTAGATTTCTTGGCTTCATTTGCAAATTGGAGTCATTTTCTTTTTTTGTGAATGCCATAAACACATGTTACATTGTTTAAGAGTAGCAGTCCTTAGTTTGTTATGATATTTTTCTCTTCTTTGTCCCTGATGTCAAAGGACCTTTTTTCCCCCTAATTTGGCTTGTTGCAAATTGATGTAACGCTGTGTTTCTGAATGATTTGCAATGGTCTTAAGTACCATTTGATCTGAGGCTTTTTGGCATGTCATTTGTTAGGAGACCAGTTCTGGAGAAGGTCCTCAACTGGCCAGATGTGTCATTTTGGAACAGATTGAGGGCCTGCCAAAACACCATTTGTTGCCAGTCCCGGATATTGTAGGGGTGCTCACCACCCTGTTACCATATTTTTGCACGTCTTAACATTGCATAAACAGGCAGCTGTTCTGTATTTAGAATATAAATGAGTCACCAGCTTGCTCTCCCAGGAGGATTTACCTGCAAGAAGGAATGAGGATGTTAACCCTTTCTCAGCCCCTTGCCTAAATATCGTATTTAAATGCACGCTTCTCTCAGCCCATTCAGAAGCAAATCCTTATGCATAAAAAAATCACACCTTTCTTGCCAGTTAGACAAGAGAACCAAAAAATGTGCAGTTTACCACGATAAAATGGAACACATTTCCTTAGCAGTGAAGGCAATAAATTAATCAGCTTATCAACTGAGAGTGAGCAATTTGTGCTGAATTCTTTCTTACTGCTCCTTCAATAGGAGACAGGATTCTCTAATCTCGTAAAGGGCCATGACTTCATTAAGATGGAAAACCTTGTTAAAGGATGTATTGTAAGAGACAGGAAAAGAAAAGCCCTAAAAGTCACTCAGTTGTCTCTCTGGAGCTATTTTCAGGACAGAGATTTTTATTTATTTGGAGAATGACAATTAACCTGGAGACTTGGCCCAACAAAAAGCAGAGTGCTGAAGTGGATCTCATTACAGGACACCAAAGGCAGTTGATGTGACATAATCCACATTTGCAGCAGGTGATTTACATGACGGGCTAGCACAAGCTATGTAATTTTGATTTCAAACAGCTTGACCAATTGATATATATTCATATAAGTAATATGTATGTGGGTGTATTTGTACATGTGTATATATGTACATACACACAAACAGATGCATGTACAGATACACTTGTATATTTGTGCATGTGTGTATTTGTTGTTTTTATCTCTAGGCACACTTAGGAAAGAAACTTATCAGTGTTGGAATATCAAAGACTAGAGAAAGTCAAGGCAGTTAGGAAAACCAGAGGCAGTTGAGGTATATGGTATATTAGTTGATCTAAACTACTTTTTTGAATGTTTACCCTAAAATAGACATAGTCCTTATTTGCTAAACAAATCCAGCATTCTGCAATCTGATAGGGTTGAGTCAGTTCTCCAGGCTTCTCATCTTGCCAGTGGAAGAAAAGCACACACAGATAGATAGGTAACATTTGGAGAGCCAGGCATGCCAGATTTTCGGAGGTTACAATGGAGATCCAACCTGCTGTTCTCCTAATGAAAGGAGGGGAAATTCAGACTGGCAAAACTGCTATAAGGGATATCTCTGCTCCCAATGTCACGCTGCCCAGATGTCGCTTGGCAGGTGGAGATGCAGAGAGAATGAAAATGTAGCCCTGTCTATGTGGGTGCTAGTGCGTTGCAAGAGTGAACAATGAGTCGATCTTCTGAAATGTAATGAAAACAGTGTGGATCTTGTCCATATTCATGTCATAAGAAAGAGTTTTCTCAAAGAGTTCTCACCCCACTCCCCCTCCCAGACTGACACACATGCATGTTCATAGACCATGGGCACATGACTTGTTTCAGGGTTTTAAGCATAACTTGACAATTTATTTTAATGTATTTATACATATATATATATAAAAATATATATATAAAAGCATATATATATATGCTTTTTTCTTTTCTTGAGGAAGATTAGCCCTGAGCTAACATCTGTGTCAATCTTCCCCCACTTTATATGTGGGTTGCCACCACAGCATAACTGACCAGTGGTGTAGGTCCGAGCCCAGGATCCTAACCCAAGAACCCAGGCTGCCAAAGTGGCTGGCCTATTTTGCTTTATAGAAAATAGGATCGTACTACATAAAAAAGTTTTGTACCTTGAGTTTTTATTAAATCTTAAAACTATGTCATGAATATTTCTCATCTTATTTTCCTTACACTTATCTCAGTTTTTAAATCAGATTCTATAGCAAAGGTGTGTGATTATATAGTCAGGCATTTCTCTGTTGAGGAGCATTTAGGTTGGTTCTAGAATATTTTAAGGTGGGCATGGCTATGCTCCCAATAAATATCCGGGAAATTTTATTAGAACAAAGTAAGATTTGAAGTTACCTTTTGCAAGAGAAAGCTAATGTTAACCGTCATTAAGTTTTCTTTTATGACAATTGTTTTTTTCAGTGTTACGAGATGACTTCCGGCAAAACCCCACAGATGTTGTTGTGGCAGCTGGAGAGCCTGCAATCCTGGAATGCCAGCCTCCCCGGGGACACCCAGAACCCACCATCTACTGGAAAAAAGACAAAGTTCGAATTGATGACAAAGAAGAAAGAATAAGTGTGAGTTAAATTAAAATGAATGCCTAGACAGATTAAATATCATCTTAAAATGCATGTATTTTATTATTTTACTTATTGTTAATGAAATTGTAGAACTGTATTTGAATGCTAATTACCATTTACATTGTACTGTAAGGATGGAAAAAGGATAACCCATCACAAAAACTTTGGAATGAGGCTTCAAAGAGACAAAAATTATATAAATCAAGCGTCCACGATATATTAATAATTGCACTAATCTGGATATGTAAATATATCTTTGCAGTACGGTGTTGATGTTTTAGCTCTTTTTAAGATCTCCAAATGCTTCTATTGATCATGCAGTATGTGAGCATTAAAGTGTAAATGGTGGCCACAAACCATGTTAACGACAACACTTCTTTTTGCGCTATTTTCAAAATCCTAAGAAGAGATAATTTGACGTGATGAGTACTTCAAGCATTTTATACATGAATTCATTTAAAAGTTTAAGAGATGTAAAGTCAAATCAAAGGAAAAATGACTGGCTGGTTCTGCAGTTCAGCTCTTGGAGAAAAATAGTCTGTTTTCAGGGGAAATTGATGATCCGGTCCATCAGTTGATTAATATTCAAATGAAATATCCAGAAAATGGCAAAGAGGTAGAGAAGGGGAATGGCATGCAATTATTTTATTTTTTCGGAGGAACCACTCAGTATTTGCATATATTGATGCAGATAATCTATAGTCAATCTGTAAATCAAAATGGGGGTGAATTTATTATAAGCCAGATCTGGGGACTAGTCTGGGGCCTTCCTTCCCCAAGCAAGGAAGGGCACCAAAGAAGTGGGGTGAACAGAGTGGTTATGTACCATTTTTGAACAAAGAGCATACATCACATATGATAGGAATGTCCCTTTTACAATAGTCACAAGATTGCTTTCCTGGGACAGCAGATCAGTGAACACAGCAGGTCGGTGGTCACAAGGTGAGTGGTCACAAGGTGAGTGGTCACGAAGTGAGCACAGCAGGTCAGTAATTAATCCTTGGTTTAGGGAGAGATGCTTATCCTAAAGGAAATCCCGATATGAAGGAAGTTTCATCCCTCACTTTAAGGGCATCATTGTTGTCTTTGGGCATAGTAAATATTTAAAGCAGATGTACAATGCATGCTCAACAGGCCACGCCAGGCCCTTTTGGAGAAACAGGGTCAGACCTAATTAGTTTTAAGCCAAATAGCTTCTTCATAAACTCCAGTATATCCTATTGCTTTTCATTTATTTATCATATGTGAAGTTTGTAAGTGGGAACCAGTCCACTGAAATAGTAGATAATGCTTCAGCCTTCTGACATTATTCTTAGTATAATTTATATATTAGGCACAGTAATTGAGAGTGAGTAAATTTTATTTGTAATAATGTCTCATTTAACTCAACATATGTGTCATTTCTATTGAAAGTCCATATAGTCTGGGTTTTTGTTATCTTTAAAAATATCTTGTAATGAGGATTTTTTCTTATGTGTACATTGTGACTACATCACAACACAGAACCGGATAGGCCATGTAAGACATCACAACATATATTTATATGATTCCAGCTTGAACTGTGAAAATCTACATTTCCAAGGAGAATTTGGTTTCCAATGGTCTGTGCTTGGGTACCAAACTTATGCAAATATGCTCTTGGTGATAGAGCAAAATCAATGTTCAAGGGTTTCTACTTCATGTTTGTATCATTTAGTTTTTGCTTTGTAACAAACTGCCCCCAAATACAGTGACTTATAACTATTTTATATAATATAGAATTTATATGATAACCACTAACAGTTCTTTGCTCTGGGCCAGCTTGGTAACTTTACTAGACTATCTCATACTTCTGTGCCTTATTTAAGGGTGTGCTGGCAGCTGGATGATCTAGGATAACCTTACATGTCTGGCAATTGACTGGCTCTCAGCCAGGCATCTTGGTTCTTCCCCTCATGGCCTCTAATTTTTCAGCAGGCTAGCTCAGGCTGGTTCCCATGGTGGTCTCAGGGTTCCAACAGTAACAAGAGAAGACAAGTCCCTATGTGTAAGCACCTTTCTTCTGGTGAAATGTTGCTTTAGTTTCATTGGTTAAATCAACTCGTATTGCCAAACTCAACTTCAAAGGAAGGAGAAAAGGCCTCTATGGGCATTTTTATAACCTACCATCCATCATGCTTTACGGCCTCTAATTGAGAACAGGTTGTTGGTCTTTTCTTCCCAGGTAAAAAAAAAAGTTGAAAATCTCTTTCTGTGGCATGACAAGTTTTAGAGCCTGAAATATCTCTCATGAGAACATACCTATATGAGTTTTGCTTGCCTATGAAATTAAAAACTAACAAAAGAAAAAGCATATTCATATCTCTTAACACTCAATCATTGTGAAGTTAAGATTGTTGAATTAGATAAACACAAAAAAATGGAAAAAAATCTGTGAGTTGATGATACACTTACTGAAAACTTAATTCTGCTTTAATCTTCTCTTTAACAATTATTATGTTTGTTTATTCAGTCAATAAATGCTTCTAATTCAAGAAACATTTAGGGATCATCTAATAGAAGTCAATAATTTGTACCAACCCATACTCATCATTTAAAAATTTTATTTGTTTTTATCCAACCTGCCCTCCTCTTAAAAAATTATCTCATAAACACAATTAAGTTAAGAGAAAGATAATTCATATTAACAATTGAAATGTAAGCTCCACACAGGCTTAGATTTTTATTGAATCTCAAGTGTGCAGAACATTGCGCAACCCATGGAGGTACTCAATAAACTCTTGTGGAATCCCTCTGTGTCACTTGGGTTTCATTATGTTATCCAAAGAAGATATCTCCTGCTCCTTTCTGATGACAAATGTCAATGACAATTCATTCAACAGAATGTCAGAGTGAAGACCAACCACTGGGATTTAATGGGGGCAGTCACAGGACTCAAAATAGGGCCAGGAGAGAGAGGACGACTGTCTTAAAGAGCATTCTCTAGAAAGGAAGTATGGAGGCTTATATTGAGGATGGAGGGAGAATTTAAGAGAAGAAAGGACACATGCAGAAAAACAATGGAGGGAGAATTTTGTGTCTTCGACAATCGGCTATTTCCTTTAGGAAAAAAATGTGCTTAAAAATTTTTTATTATTTCTTAGTGACCTTTACTTTCCCGTTTCTTTTCTTTTTTTAATTTTCACAGATCCGTGGTGGGAAACTGATGATCTCGAATACCAGGAAAAGTGACGCAGGGATGTACACTTGTGTGGGTACCAACATGGTGGGAGAAAGGGACAGCGATCCAGCAGAGCTGACTGTCTTCGGTAAAACTCTCTTTTGAATTATAGATTGCTATTTATATCTACCTATACTTTTCTTTTAAATATACTTGTTAATACTAAACACCAGGGCACTCTGGGATAGTTACTTATGACTTGTGGTGAGCAATGACGTCCTAGAATTGTCTTGTTTCCATCTTTCAGATGAAATCTTCAATGTAAAGAAAAATAAAACTTTGAAACATTAATTCACATACTTTATTCATAAATTTATAGCATTTTGCCTGTCATCAGAATGTAAAAAATTACTCTTTCTCAAAATCTATTTGAGATATTACATGTGTCCGAAGCTTATCATTCATTCCACTGTGCTGCATTTATGAAGTATCTATTATGTGCAAGACACAAATTAAGTTTTTAAAAAATTAGAGACTGCAGTGCAAAGACATTTCACTTGCTTTCTACTTTAAAAAATTTCAAATTGAGATATTTGCAGTTTTAGTTCACGATAAAAAGACTACTTAGCTGGCTATACACCCACACAAACAAAATTAGAAAAAATAAATAAACCATTTTGTTATAATATTCATATTTCTTCAACTTTAGGAACGAAGGGTTCTTTAGCTGGAGTAATTCAATTGATTAGATCAATGATTAGCTCTGTATCACAGAAATAGAAGAGAAAGTGTGAGGAAGGAGAAAATTGGGGATAATAAAGATGGCGAAGTGACAGAAGTAAGGAATGTACTACAGGACCGCTGTGGAAAATTGAGAGAAATAAAATGACAGAAAACTGGGGAAAACAGGGATCCTAAAGACACTGGAAAATGAAACATTCTTTTAGAAGATATTGAAGTCCCATTCAAGTCTCTGTGTGGAGATAGATATACATATATACACACACACACACAGATGCACACGCACATGCACACACATATATACACACATTCATACAATTTTATACACTATTTTGACTCCTTATTGGGAAGATGATGATTTGGCCCACTTGTATCCTCTTCCTTACCTTCACACTTTCATTTTCCCTTTTTCTCCAATCCTTCCAGTATATTGACTTTAGAGTAATAGTTAATATATGTGTGTGTATATCCATCTACATATATATAGGAGATAGCTATATCTTAATAAAAGATTTCACTGTTGCAGATATTATGTGATTTTTTTTAAGTACAAGAGATAATTGTGATTTTTAAATTACTTCTTTTGTGCCAGTAAAATAATCTTCTGGTTCCATGCATGATATGATAGGATCCTATTTCTGGTCATTACTCCAGAACATGCCTGAGGGTAGCGCCCAAATCCTGCATACATCCTTAAAGAAACTTCTTTTGCAGTTTGGGGTGTGCCATCCCATGATGTATTGGGATGCCACAATGCAGAAAGAGCCATATTTTGATTTCTATTACATTTAGGGCATTAAGGTGTCCTTTATGAATATGAAGCAGAGAGCAGACCTCTCTTTTCAATCCCTCTGAGTACCTAGTAATCTCTGGTAATACTCCTTGTGGATACTAAGCAGCTTGAAGTCCAAGAGAAATCCCATAATTCATTAAAGAAATTGAATAGTAAAAATAACATTGTTCACAATATGCACGTGAATTTCTGTCGTGCAGAGATCAGACAAGTATCAGTTTGCCCTTAAATTTCATGCAGTCATCTTTAAGAGTCTCAGAATGTGCTTCACTCTGTAATGAATAAAATACAGTTTTGCCTGGTAGGATATGAAATTAGTGGTCACTGAACATTAACAGTGAAAACCCACAAGTACATCTATTCTATTTAAAGGAACACTCATCGCTTTTTTTCTGTAACTGCCTCAAGCTTTGGAACAGAAAAATGTTGCATTACAGCAGTATATACTGCCTTCAGAAGGAAATTGAAAGGGTTTAATGTCATTACTCGGCAATTAGACCTACCAAAATGTGACTGTGTTAAGAAATATTTACCCTACTTTTCCTAAAGACATGAGGGGAACCAGAGGAGATCCCTAAACATGTCAGGAGTTACAGGGGAACTTCTAAATTATTTTGAAAATAGCTATAAACCAAAGAGATTGAATTTGTCTAGAGGCATTTCCTCTGGAAGAATTGATTTAGGAAGCTGAGAAACGTTTATCTGATGGTGTAAACTAGTCAGAACTGACTAGGGGGTTATAAATACAATATTAAGTTGAGGGAAAAACTGAAATTCCATTATTGATAAGAAAACAACATCCAAACCCAGAAATAAAACTTAAAAACAGTAGTAATGGTCAAAATCAAGGATGTGACAGGTATTTCATGAAAGATATCCCTTCTGTACCTTGTTTCCCCAATTCTTAGGGAAAATAAAATAACAAGTGTGCTATGTATAATGAATCCTTCTTTATTTTATTTTGCTGGCTTGCATCCAGTAGATGTTTTCTAATAACCCTCCTTATACTTGCTCATTGTTAGGTATTATCATTCCTGACCTAAGGTTTATAAAATTAAAACCGGTTGTATCTTTACCCTTCTTCCCTCTTCAATTTTATTTTCATGTAGCAGCTATTCTGCTTTAAAAAAATCTGCCTACTGTAGCCACTCTATAGCTACAGAAAGTTTTTAAATGCCCTTTGCAACTCAATCTTTACTATAAGATGCATTATATAGAAAAAGCAACTGATGATATTTAATTGTTAAAAATATAATTCACTTATAAATGGCAAGAAAAACAGCGAAAGGAATAAAGGGTCTTGGCCAACACAGTAGCCATCTGCAAGTATTTTGAGTCTATAGTAAGTGGGTTTGGACTTTGAAGTTTTTTAGTTTGAAAATTGCAACTTATATTTTAAAAATCTGCCCGTTAGACAAAGACATGATCAGCGTAACTTAATGTTCAAAATGTTACTCTACCATATCCCATGAATCATTTATTTTGTTTGTTTTTCTTTAATATTTGCTGGCCATAAAGTAACATCCTAGTTAAGTGAGCAGTACCAAATCTAAAAATTAGAAATAAATATCATAGTGTAAATGGACATTGAAATCTATGGCACAGCCTAGATGCCTTCATAAAGAATACTCCCCAGCACTTCGCATAAGTTCGTCCAGTTCTAAAGATCCTGAAGACAGAGAAACTAGAGTCGAATTACATAATGAAATTTCTAATCATGAGTAGATTTGGAATATCTGTTATTCAAAATTTAACAGTCATTAAAAAATAAAAAATAACATGAATTTTTTTCCAAATGATTTTTAAATGTTTATCAAAGTAATACTTGAAAAAAGATTTTATATGTTACATTTCTGATATACATTACAAAACTTACAATGAAATCAGAAATATCTTGCCTCCACTCCTTCTCCCAACACACACACGTACACCAAACACACACACACATACACATTCCTCATCTTTGAACATTCCTGCAAGCCTGTTTTATCTTTTTCTTCTGGGATTTATTTTCATATTTCTAAATATATGCTTCCTCTGCAGTTTTATACACTATTTTGACTTCCTATTTTGAAAGATGATGATTTGGCCCACTTATATTCTCTTTCTTACCTTCTTTCATTTCCCCTTTTTTTTTTTAATCCTTCCAGTATATAGACTTTAAAAACATTGGTTATATTAATATTCAGAATTTGAGTTATTATAACCATGTAAATCTTAATTAGTATGATGGCATTTCTTTTCGGGCACTGTACTTTTTCTTCCTTGAATTAATAATAAGCCCGTTTTCCCTTTTACCTATGTTTGTCTACACCTGTCATGAATTCTCTTGAAATCTCTAACAGAAGGTTTAAAATCCTCTAAATTCTATTTAGCTGTTAAGTCTACCCTCACTACAGGTTTCCTGGACGCCTCAGAGCTCCTGCCCAGACTGGGCTGGGATGCTGTTTAGGTCTGTTCCAGAAGCTTCATCCTGATATTTATCTTCCCTTTTCTCTAATGCTGGATTCCCTGTTTCCTGCATCCTCTTTTTGTTCTTTTCTTGGTTCACTCCTCTATTCAGAAGAGAGTTTCTCTCCTGCTTTCTGCTTGACTAGAACCTAGAGCACATTTCTTTATTTTATCTTCTAGACCAAAATGCCTTTATTCTATCCAAAACTTAATCGATACTTTAAGTGCTTATAGAATTCTACTGTAAAAAATATTTTTGCTCAAAATATTAAAGTCACCACTCCAATATCATTGAGCTTCCGCTGTTCTTTTTGATAAGTCTATTGTGATTCTGATCCCTATGTGATCAATTTTCTTTCTTTTTTCTCTTTCCAGACTTTTTGTACTGTCTCTTTATCCCAGTGTTCTGAAACGTTTCAATACTATGTTTTGATTCAGCAGTTTTTAATTTTATTGGCAGGACACTTGGTGAGCAATCTCAATCAAAAAACTTCTATCCAAACAAGTGAATGAAATATCCTCTTTATTTTTTCTATTCTGTTTCTCTGTCAAACATATTTTCATTAATTAGATGTTAAACCTCCTAGGTCTTTCTTTTCTCTAATTCTTCTTTATTTAAAGCATCCTGTTCTTGTTTCATGGCTGTTTTAACTTCTCTTATATCTCAGAATTTTAGTAACAGTTTTTTTTAATAAAATTTTTTTGTGATGCTTCCCTGCTTTTATTTCTTCTGAGTTCCTTTCCCACCTCTCAGCTGAATCATTCTGTCTGCTACCCTGGAGGCTTCCTTCAAATGGCCAGTGATTTGTTGTTGTTGATTCATATTTGATTGCTATTCACTAAAAAGACATTGACTACTCTGTGTCTACTGATGGCTTTCCTGCTAGGATAATCTGATTAGGAACTAGTCATTTTATTGGGGAGGAGAACAGAGGTTGGGACTGGTGATATCGATTTTCAGTTATTGGATGAGAGATAACAGTTGACGGCCTGAGTATACTTGAGATATCCAGAGACAAATCTATGAGGGAAGATATCTCAGAACCAAACCTTAGGAAACATTGAAGTTTTATTGATAACCTGGGGCCTTCATTTCAGAATTCAAAACATAAGGTGTTATTAAAATCAAGATGATTGTTGGGAGCAATATAATTCTTTTAGATAATAGTTACTTGCAAACTTTAAAACAGCAAAATGTTTCTTATTTATTCACTCCTCTAAGAAATATCTCTTGAGCACCCAGCACGTGTCAAGCCCTGTTTAAGTGTTCAAATATAGTCGTGAGATGAGTAGACAGGGGCCTGCTCTTGGCTGGACTCTCATGTCATGTTATCAGCAATAACATGAAACTTTGCCTCTAAAACATGGTGAGAGAGGCATTTTTTCCCTCTGAGAACCTTTACCTTTGTTTTTCTTTGCTTCACAGGATGATTTCTCTCAGACAAAGAAAATTCTTGGCAAGAAAAGAAATTAATGCAGTCAGGATTTATTTAATCACATTCAGACAGACTGATCATTATCATTCAGTCTGTTTTAGAAGGGCACAATAATTCACATTCAATGGCTATCATAATCCCTGTCCCCTCATACATGCCCAGTTAAATAAAAGGAGACATACCACGGCTAGCCATCTGACTTCCTATTTAATAGACACCATAGGGTGGCAGGTCCTTCTGGGTCAGCTGAAGTTTGATAAGGTTTACAAGCAGTAGTTACTTCTAATGTCCTTTTATTGCACAGCTTTGGTCTTATGGGACTTAAAGGACTCTACCTATGTAATTATTGCCATAACACTACTTTTATAATGTCAAGCAAATTTTATTTAAAAATTGTTAAGGTTGTCTTAGTAATAGCTGTCAAACCACAGCCATTGCCAATTTTACAGCCATATTCAAAGACTGAACACAGTTGAAAAGAGAAATTTGTCCACTGGGCACTTAATTTCCTTCGTTGTAGGATGAAGAAACTTCAGAGATAATTTGAAGAAACTCAGGAGATATTATGCAACCACATTTCAGATTTATGGTATTTTGTGTTAAATTGACTATTTTGCGTTCTGAATATTATTGACATAACTACAATGAGACTCGGCATTTGATTTTATTACAGCAGCATACAGAGTTGGATTTTCCAGAATGCCAGTTTGGAATTAACTTGACTTGACTACTTGAGAGCTGTACTTAAATAGTACCACACGGCCAAACAACACCACTGTCTCAAGAGAGATTAACCTTGTAAGAAAGTTATAAAGGTGATTCAAATCCACTTAATCTCACATTAAAAAATGTTAATTGCATTGACAAAGACGTTGCCTCTGATCACTTCATGGCTATATAATTAGAGATCAGGCCATTCAGAGGGACTCTAATCTAACTGATAAGCAGTCAGCAAATAGCCCTTGAGATTTCTCCCCCTGTTTTTCACTATGTGATCAGACATAAGGTGATAACATGGAAAAATCAGTGACCTGTTTTTGGCATGCCTTAAAATTCAGTTTGCTGGTTATTCAGTAATTCAAGATGTTTCATATATGATTACTTTAATTGTGCAGAGCTTCATGGGGTACAGACTCCACGGGGCACTAATGTGTATTAAATGTCATCACTTACCAACTTACTGGCTGATTCTCTTATCAACTTACTTTCTAATACTTCTAACTTTACATTTCTCTGCAGATGATTTTGACACAAAATGGTAAACCTCAAGACATGTCCTTGTAATTTTTGTAATTTGTGTCTGAAAGGGGTTCAGCTTTCTATTTGGCTTATGATAACAGTAGACGCCAATATGTTTTCTCCCTGTATAATGTCTTTAGTCTTTATTTTATTTTTTTATTTATTTATTTATTTATTTATTTATTTATTTTGAGGAAGATTAGCCCTGAGCTAACATCTGTTGCCAATCCTCCTCTTTTTGCTGAGGTAGATTGGCCCTGAGCTAACATCCGTTACTTTATATGAAGGGCATCTGTCACAGCATGGCTTGACAAGCAGTGCGTAGGTCTGCACCCGTGATCCAAACCAGCGAACCCTGGGCCACTGAAGCAGAATGTGCGAACTTAACTGCTGTGCCACCAGGCTGGCCCCTAACGTCCTTAGTCTTTAATATTCATGTTTCTGATTCTCAGATTTTCTGGAAATAAATTCTAGCTAAAAGAACTGGAAAACAACCCTTAGAAAAAATTCTTTTCCACTTAACTAACATTAGGCAAACATGCAGTTTTTAATGTATTATTTTTTGCAGGCAGTTATAATTGCAAAGTAGAAGGTGAGCTTAGTATAATTAGCAGAAAACAATTGGAATAATGAATAATACAATTTAGAGATAATTGCTGGAATGAGGGTTATGGAAATTCTTAGAATAATACTATAAAAGTTGTGACCAAACTTCAATGTATTAGTAAATTTTGGTGTTAGTTTGTTGGAAGGCACAACCTAAGATACTCAGGTATAAAACCCATCTTAATGTGTCATGTATATGCAAATGACTTTGACCTAGGTTGTTCTTTGCATCACCCATTATTTTTCTATCAGTTGAATTACATTTTCCACCATGAGCCAGTATTAGGCTTCGAAAAATTCTATACCACATACTCTCCTGTGGTTGTCTAGTTGCTAAGCTACTCGACTCTGCTTGAGGGCAGAAGGGAATAGAGGAGGTCCATTTCAAAGTTCTCCATCCCTGTTGAGTTCATCAGAACAGCAGCAGGGGGTCCTATATGTTGTTTCTTCTTGAAATTATAAATCAGGTGCTTCCATTTGTCTCCGTGAGAAACAATGGGGCTTAGAACACGTACAATAAACACAAAATCCTCATGGATTTTCTGTCGGTGTCCCCTAGAGGAAAAGACAACTTTACTTTTGTGACAAGTCTAACGTAAAGTTTACCCTTCTCATTAATTATACTCAGATGTTGGGATTTTGTGACTGGTAGCATGTTAAAGGAAGCATACAAAAACTTTGCCTGAAAATTTTCATGTATGTTTTAATGGAACTAGTCTCACATACTGCTATGTAATTTATTCTATGGTCAGCATCATGCCATAAAAATTTTCCATGGTAGATAGATAGATAGATAGATATCTTGAACATTCCACTGACTTAGTAGTTTTTCAGTGTGTATGAATTTGTCACAATTTATCCTAAAATCCTCAATTTTCCAATACTGCCAACATTACTACAACGATCGTATATAGTTCTTATTTTTTGTTGCAGTTATCAATTATCAAAGTTATTGTTCTGTATTGTTTGTATTGCAGAGTGTTTACAAGAAATGATTATTTTGACTCTTCCCCAATCCTCACACTTTCCTTCTTTTTCTTATTGACTACTAATATTGGCATGTCCATCTTGTTCTTGCTTGTAATCGGCATGCATTTAGTCTGTTACCTTTTAAAATAATTTTTGCATTTAATTTCTGATAAATATCTTCATCATGCTTAGGAAGTTTCTTTTGATTCCTTCTTTATTTAGATTTTTTTTAAATCTAAGAGGTTTTCTCTATCTGATATGATCATATTTATTTTTCTTTTCCCCTCTATTTTAAAAGTAGCCCCCTTTTTCTTATTAATTAAGATGCATTTGACTTCAAGTAACAGAAATCTGATAATAATGGATTAAGCATAAGGGGTTTATTTTTCTCATATTTACCATTTCTGTGATGAAAGGAGCAACACACACACACACACACAAACCATATCCATACTTTACCTATCAATCTGTTCCCATTTGCTAAATGGGAACTTGAGAATCTTTCTAGACTTTTCTTCTTCACCATTCACTTCTGATTGATCACTCAGTTCTGATATCACTTCATTCTGTCCCCTCTTCCATATCCCCAGAACCGCTGGGTCAGTCTAAGCTGAAATAATTTCTTACAATAACCGTTTGACCTAATTTACTACTTCATGTTTCTCTTCTAATTCATCTTTCACAGATCTGCCATCACGATCTTTTTCGTATGCTTATTAAAGATGTTGCTTCCTTACTTAAAATACTTCAACCACTCTCTGTCACTCTCAGGGCAGAGCTCACTGTCCTTGTCATGGCATTCAAGGCCCTTCATGTTCTTGCCACTCACTCTCTGACTAGCTTCAACTCCCACCACTTTTCTGAAGAAACCAAGTTGCTGGCTGTTCACCAGCTACCAAGCTGGAAGCCTGGTATAGAGGAAGCTGTATTAACATGCACTGAATGAATGAGTGGAGGAGGGAAAGACTTCTTTCAGCTCACTCATCCATATGCCAGGTCGTAGTACGATACCTCCATTAAAATCAGAGAGGGCAGGAAGGGTCTCCTGACACATCATTTCTCAATGTCAAGTGATATCAACGATGACTTAGCTCTCTTTTAACACTGAGTTATTGCAGCTTTTAGATGAATTGGATGAACATCCCCAAGTGATAGCAAAGAAAAAGTCAATCCCACTTTCTATGCTAATGAGTCATTTTTACTATTAACACTTTGAGCACTCATAAGGAGATACTGATCCTGTTGCCTATTTACTGCCACAAACAATAGCTAACTGTCAACTATGCCGGCACCAAAATAGTAGTTTAGAGCACATGGTGTTCAGCGTTCAAAAGGATAACACCCAATCATTCCATCCAACATAAAGATTTGTTCTGTTTTCAAGGGGGCACACGTAGCTGCTCATTGATTCTGACAACCTAAAATCTTTAGAAGCGACCTTTTTTAAAATAGATTTTCATAGATTATTTCTGATTTCTGCATTAAATAACACTCCATGATAAAGTTCTGTTCGCCGTGTTTTATGGCTTGGGATTTTGGGGTCTCAGAGTACAGACACTTGAGCACACACAGGTCTGTGTTTTAAAGAAAATTTTGATCCCTACTGTCAAACTCACTGTGAAGAGATTCAGTTGTCTTCCTTCTGAATACCAGTGACTGTTGGCTTTATTGCAGTAAAATATGGCTCTTGCAACTTATGCATTTGCTTTATAAATATAGATCTTTATTTAGTTAATAAAATCATATACTTCCATTCTATACTCTTAACATATGTTATTTGAAGTGGTTTATTTCCCTTAAAGGTTTCTTGCTAAATATATTTCAGTTTTTGTACCACTGTATTCACATGTTTAGGTTGGGTTTGAAACTAAAGTCCTGAGTGATTAAATAGAGCCATATGGCCAGATAAATAGTGTCAACTCCTTATGGATTTCATCTTTCTTTTCCTTGACTTCCCTTTCTACATCAATAAGTAGCAATGTTGGACTTGCCTGTGATTTGCAGACATGTGCTAATAAAAATTTAAACGGTGATTTTTCCTGTATCAGATCATTATCAAAAAAGGAAAAACCTAGACAGGGAATTGAAGCGTTTAGAGATATGTAGAACTTCTTGTTTTATATTTCTCTTGGATGGTAAAATTCTTATAGACAGAGATTTATTTTTCCCTAGCTTTATGTAGAGGAGTGCTAGAATGCAGATTAGCAGTGCTAGGTACAAATTAACTACAAAAGAATAAGGGATGGGAACACTAAAACAGAATAGTAGAGAAATAAAGAAATGTACAAGTTAAGTAAAGAAAAAATGGGCAGATATCTGGAACACTTAGGAGAACATAGTTGGAAGTGGCCCTAGAAAATTATGTATGACAGTAAATAATTTACAATGATTAATAATGTCAGTATTTTTTATTTAAAAAAAAATCAGGTAGACAGTTTTCCAAACGTGAAGTGAAAACGTACGTGGAACTTTTGGGTCCTTGTCAAATGGTAGCCTAAGTGGAAAAACTTAGATAACTCTTATGTGTGAGACCATAATTTTTTTGTTTTTTTCTAGCATTCTTGACGGAATATTAGTATTTGTTTCCTTTTTGAAATTTTCCATCAGTTTCAACTTTTGGTTTTCCCACTCAGAGCCATTGTAAAAAATTGATCATTTTTATCTCTTTCCTTGTTTCTGTGGAATTCAGTTTTCAGATTTTTTATTACAGGGTCCACACGATTTAGCTCTGGAATTCACTGAAGAATCAATTTAATATGTTTCTTTCCAAAAGGTTGTATGGTTTTATATAAAAACTGTAGCACTTTCTGTGTTCCTGGATACTTTATTTTATTCAGTTGTATTGAATTCATAAGGCCTTATCAAGACATCATTGAGATACAGAGTTAGGTACCTATGTACCAGAAATAAACCACTTATTTCCTATGCTTTTTCTGTAATGTCCTTAAATCATGTACAACATTCATTTCATTTTACTGCTTTTTGTTTTTTTTCCCTAAGAACGACCCACATTTCTCAGGAGGCCAATTAACCAGGTGGTGCTGGAGGAAGAAGCTGTAGAATTTCGTTGTCAGGTCCAGGGAGATCCCCAACCAACCGTGCGGTGGAAAAAAGATGATGCAGACTTGCCAAGAGGAAGGTAAGAACATCATATGGATGGGAAATTGTTAGCAACCATTGAGTAATTAGAAAAGAAAAAGACCATCAATTGCACCACCAAACACTCATATCTTAGTGTATTATTTTCGCACGTATGATTTTTGCATACACAAGCCACATATTTACTGTTTTATATACTGACGTCCCCCAGACTTTTGATGCCATTCTTTCATTGAATTTTCACATAAATGCCTGATCCTCCACTCCATCCATTATGCCCAAATATCAAATATGCTTTCTTTCTCATGGCCCCTTCTAAATTTGGCATTCTGTTCCTGCCGAACTCTTGACTACTCTTCCCAATTACCTCTTTCTACTACTGCTCTGTCGCCATGATGCTTCACTCCACGCTGGATATTGTCTGCTCTCTGTTATTGCCCAGAGCACCACTAACAAAAGGCTGCTGAGTGTAGCTGATTTCAAAGTCTAGAGTAAAGGGGAGATCTTGCTCAACACAATACTAAGGCAGCAAGTAGTTGTCATCAGTGTCCGCATAGGGAATTTCTCATGTAGGGACCTCCTGTCACTTTCTCACTTGCTGTATCTTCATGGAGTCCTTCTTCTCCATCTCTTTTTTATTCATCCTATCACCAAACCCCAAAACCTAATCTCTCAACTCTCTCAGGCAAGTCCAAAAATGCTTGTTGTCTTTTATAAAAATAAACAACATTTTTGTTGTCTGAATCTTCCCAAGAACTTGCCCTTTATGATCAAATAAATCATTCAAGTGTTTTTTTCAATATAATGAGCAAGTCTAGCTTTCAGATTTGTTTTGCCTTAGTCCTACCTTCTGAAACTGCAGCCATCACACCTACTACAGTCATCATCTGTGTAAAATTTCACATCCTACTTATTGTCTAATTTTTTTTTCCTGAAAAGAAATTAAGTTTCGTTCAACTGACTTAAATTGAATATGCTTTCACAGAAGTCAATTGCCTTTTTTTTTTTTTTGAGGAAGATTAGCCTGAGCTAACGTCTGATTCCAATCCTCCTCTTTTTGCATCTTTTTAACATCTGTGCCCATCTTCCTCTACTTTATATGTGGGATGCCTGCGACAGCATAGCTTGATAAGTGGTGCGTAGGTCCACGTCCGGGGTCCAGGCCTGTGAACGCCGGGCTGCTAAAGCAGAGCATGTGAATTTAACTGCGATGCCACCAGGCTGGCCCCAGAAGACAATTGCCTTTTATGTGATTTTGCCTGCAGCGCTATCAATGCTTTCTTGAATTTATACATTCATCTCAAAAATCTCACTTTTATATGTTCCTAGCTTTATGATACTCTGCTGTCTAAAGTCATTTCATCAACAGCGGTTGTTTCAAATGGACCAAACATTTTAAATAGTCAGTGAGAGGTTCTTTGCAATCTAGAGGAATAAGATAAGTGAAAATTGTAATTCGGTTAATTTTTCAGCCTAAATAGTAGGGAAAGTCACCTCTGTATTTCTTTTGTCACTTTGGTGTCAGACCTCTAGTTTTAAAGGAATGTTGTTGTCAGGAGAAGTTTGTGGATGTGAGGCTCCTCAAGGCTTCTCAGTGGAGAAGCAGGTGCAAAAGCAAGAAGAGGGCATGGGACTGAGTCGTTGGTGTCCATCCTCCATGTATAGTCAATACTTCCCTTAAATTTCACAGCATTTAATGTATAATTTTAACATTTTGATGGGAGGTTAAGAGGTTAATTATATGGTAATATTTAGCCTAGTGTAGCCAAGGATTAATTTTCAATTATTAGAAGTAATTAGCCTTGTCCATTAAAAAAAAACAACTTTCACTTTGGAATAATTTTGGATTTATAGAAAAGTTACAAAGATAGTGTAGAAAATTCCCGTATATCCTATACCCAGTTTCCCCTATTGTTAACATCTTACGTTACTATGAAACATTTGTCACTCCTAAAGAGCGGATGCTGATACATAACAATTAAAGCTTATACATTATTTCGGTCTCACCAGTTTTTCCATTAATGTCTTCCTCCTGTTCCAGGGTTCACTCTAGGGCATTTACTTGGTTGGATATTATAGGGTGTTTCATTTAGTTGTCATATTCCCCAGTCCTCCTCTGGTCTACGACAGGTTCTCAGTCTTTCCTTGTTTTTGTGACTGACAGTTTTAAGGGATCCTGGCCAGGTATCCTAAAGAATGTTCCCCAAACCTGGATTTGCCTAGTGTTTTCCCATGATAGGGCTTGGTTTGTGGGATTTTAAGAGGAAAGCCACAGAGAGTGCCCTTTTCGTCACACGATATCAGGGGTTACATGATATGCACATAACATCCCTGGTAATCCTGCCATTTTTAATCATTAAACAATATCCATTTGATAAAAATATCAAAAATAGAAAGTTGTAAGAGTGTGTTGCTTTTCAGTGGGTCTATGTCTTTGAATTAAGGTAAAAGAAAACTTAAGCCCAGTTTGATTTGTTCCCAGATTGCTCTAGGCATTAGGTCATAAACCTGACATCTTTAGTCGCTACAATATTCTCCAAAACTTGCCAAATGCATTTGCTTCAAAGTTCAAATAATACATACAAGTCAAACAACAGCATAAAACTGCATGTTTAGATTGTATGATATAAAGGCCCGTAAAGACAAGGTGGAAATTTTAAGAAATCTTACCTCCCCTAACTTCCCTGAAAAGATTTTCATAGGTTTGGCCTCTTTCCTCCTATTACCAGCATGATACTACCACAAGGCTTTGTGTGACCAGCCTAATATTTTTAAAGTATTAAGCAAATGGAAATGCTGTGTAAGCTTTAAATTGTATGTTAGAAAGGCTTAAAACTGGGATCAGTGCAATATAGAAAATGAGGTCAGTATTTTTATCATGATAGAAGCCATGTACTTTTTCTTGAATTCTCAACCTTTCAGTGGTATTTCAAAAAAGCTTATTCATTCTTAGATTTGTCTGCATTAGCATAAGCTTCATTTATGCACAATGAGGGGAAAAGAGACCTCTTTACTTGGTGAGAAATAACAGTGATGACTTTTAGCCAACCATAGCCTAAATCAACAACGTTGATTCTATTACATTATTTAGGTCTCAGACTAGGGAGATGGCCATTGTTCTTGTGTAAGCAATTGTGCGGAGTGGTGTGGAGGATGACATTTCTTTGGCTTAACATTTAATGCAGTTTGAATAAGGTTTGTGTAGTGGTTCATGCTTAACACATTTATAGTAAAGCTTTGTAGGGTAGCTGCATAGCTTGTAATTACTATGTAAGTAATATGTGACTATTTTTCTTTTGGAGACAAGAAAACCTTTTCAATTCAAGTTTAAATTTATGAAATGCAATGATAGCTATTTAAACCTTAAACGCTGAAGAAGCTATCTGTGCCAACCTTTCAGTAACCAGAGATGAATTAAGGCAGTATTTTTTCCTTTACTGTGAAAATATTTTTTGAGTACCCGTGTGCCTCTCTGATTTAGCCTTAAACTCCTGACCTTTCTCAGTAACTGTCTTTAATGAAATTACAACATACACTTGATGACTTGTGTTAAACACATTTTTTGATTAGATGAATGTTTTGGTGAGGTTGGAAAAGTAGCAATTCCCAAGTCTAACAATAACTCTGCTGCCCAACCAGGGAAAAGTTATTTACTTGGACTTTTTCCATATGGCAAAGGGACAAAATAAGAAGGAGCCTTCATTTCAGACATTCTACTGTCAATTGTTAATTGCTTGCAGATACTTCTGAAGATACTACTATTTCACAATTGAAGATTGCAGGAAGAAAAACAAAGTCATTGCTTTTTTTGTGACTTTCAAGTATCAATATTTTTTTTTCCAGCATGTCTCAATATCTATGTGCTCAAATAAATCAACACTAACTCATCTATTAAGGGCAAGAATTTTACAAACCAGTATGAAAATAAAATGGGTAGGGGGAACAAAATGAGGAGATAAGGGGAAAGATGTTTTATAGTTCATAATGATTGTTTTTCAAAAGCACATGTTTTTAAAGCATAATTTAAATTATAGAAAACGCACTTTTAGATTTACCTACATTAATTAAGTGCCTAGTGTATTTATAATGCTCACTGCTAGTCTGTAAAAAGAAGTCATTTTAAGCAAGGTAAATATGCTGTTATTGATTCTTTACTTTTTATTTTATGTTAATCAGATTGAGTGATGTAGGAAAGTATTTACATACTGAATAAATTGAAGAAAGTTAAAACTGAAGAAATCCTAAGTTCTTCCTTGGGTGTTATATCATTTTTTTCTCAGGCAAACCTAGCACTTTTTGCTAATTAGTGCTCTTTTGATGATCAAATGCCCTCAACACATCTTTTCACAAAGTGCTTCGTGTGATCGAAGTTGCCAGTATTTATAATATCTAGGGCAATTCTTCCTCTTATGTTCTTTCATAACATGGGGTTATTGTATGTTTTTGTTATACCAAAAAGATATATATTCTGAAGCTCTATGAAAAACATCATGTATTAATATAAAAGCAACAGAATATTATAATTTATAACCAAAGAAATAAAAATGAAATTGAAATATACTAACACTACAACGTTCTGTTCAATCTAATATTAGGGAGCAGGATAAAAATAGCCCTTCTCAGAATCTGGATAAGAAATAGTGTGATTTCTTATCTGAGTTTGTCAGTACAGTTTGTATTTCAGTTAATTATTAGCAGTCTTTTAAAGGACTGTAAATAGGAGATTTAACATCCTTCATCAATCATATAATTTTCAGTATATCACCATTAGTTAGTCCACGATAATTTTTATTCCATTTTTATTTATTTTCTAAACTAACTCTAAAGTGACACTAACTTCCTCAATAAGGATCTAGAGTAGAGAAAGGAATGCTCATAAAAGCTTGTCAGAGAAAATTAGAAATAAAATATGCCATTTACATTCTTATGTATGCCTGAGAATTCTAAATGCAGTTGATGGCTTGCACATAGAGGATATAATTCATGAATATTTCATAAAAATAGGAGAAGGACTAGAGAAAAAGAATTTCAAGATACATTGTGCAAAATCCATCAGTTTTTCTGAACTTACTGACAAATTCCTTTTTCTAAAGTGCAAGTCTATTTTAAGAGAGACTGTTAGAGTTCTTAGTTCCATGAAATGTGAGATTCACATAAATACATGACTCCTTATGAAAAGGAATGGAATAGAACCACTTATAATTCCCCTTTTTTTGTGGCATTTTTCCGCTAAGTGGCTTTTTCCACTTAGCCCTGGGCAATGTTCTTGTATTAATTGTTCGGAAGCTCCATTGTTTAGAGCATGTGCTCCTGGGATGCAGAGATGCTGATCAGGTGCTCAGCCATCCTGCTGAGAAGATCGGCCTTCTTCACATACAGTGTGAGCTTCAAGGACATGTAGTAATTTGGGCTTCTGGTAAATAACCACGCTGATTAGGTTGGCTGGTCAAGATTGGTCAATTAAAATGGTTTTTGAAAAAGGAGGAAAAAAACTGAAAGGAGGAGAAAAGCCATGTATATAAAACATTGTACGTGGCATCTGAAAAGTGAATTGATACTGAAGATTCAGAAATATAAAGAAAAGTGTAAATGAATATTCTGTGATTTTTCAGCTATAGAGATGTCTTAGCCATTTCTGTCTGAAAAAATTAGAACCTCATGGACAATTACTCCGGGTTCTTTTATACAGCTACCAACAGCATAAAGAATATTTAGGCCATTGTCAGGGGTGGTAGACTTTAGGCTTGTTCTGACACTGATCGTTTATCAGTTTAGTTATACTCCCATGTTCTGGAAATCATGTTCGACAGATTTCTCTACCACTAACTAGGAGTGTGACCTTGAACAAGCTATTTAAAGTCTGTGTTTTACATCCTGAAAATATAGACTAGTGATGCTGTGGGACTAATGATTAACCTATACTTTGACTCATTTGTACAGGGTGAGTAATTATGCCATCCATTCTAACCCAAAGAGTTATTAAAATGATATAACTAATTCAAAACACTGTACAATGGCTGCACATAACAGGTGCCCTAGTTTTATAAATGCAACTGATTGGTGGTATTTATTAGTTATATAGACAAATACATGGAAAAAAATAGTTAATGCTGAAAAATTTAAAATTTCTAATTCTTATAGAATAGTTACACATTCTCCTTTCTTTAGCCAATTGATTTCCATAGAAACATATAAAATACTATAGATGTCACTTTTGCTTTTAAATCATATAGATTTATTTATACATTTTGCCAGCCAGTTTGCCAAACCCAAAAGTTGTCACGCATTTTTCTACCTCTGTGGGATTGTGCATGGTCCAGATATTGTTCCCTCTTCCTAATGCAATAAGACATCTGGGTTGCGACCTTCAAATTTTACACATTCTACTGTATCATTTGTCTGCTAGTAATAAGAAAACCACTTTTATAAGAAGGTGATGTAACGATAAACCCAAATATTTTTGGAGAACTTCCTATTTGCCATGCAATCTTCTAAGTGTTTTTTTGCCTACGTTAATTCCATTGTTTTAAAGGACAGTGTTCCGGTGTAATATTACTCCCATTTGAGGTATGTGGAAACAGAAGCTTAAAGAAGTTAAGTTTTCTAAGTCTGCACTAATATGTGTTAGGACTAGGACTTGAGTTAGAATCTGTTGAACATGAAACCTGTACTTTCAACTAATGGGCTCCACAATTAGGTGGTTATTAATTGTTGATGAACTTGAGTCACTTACAAATTTTGTATTTTGGATAAAATTATAGATGATCAGTTAGAAAAACTATATTATGAATAACTTTATAGGACTACTATATAGCATTACTGTTAAGGGTAATTTTTAGACCAATTTCTTAAGCCACGTATGAAATGTCCTGCTGTTTTGAAAATCTACACTTGGACCAGGTCAAGGTTACCTTCTTGGAAGCTGAAGATATAGATTTTGTTTACGAACAGGATTAATTAGCAACTTTCAGTAGGATGCCAAAATGGTATTTTTTCTGTGTTTTCATCAAATAGGTGCTAATAGTTGCTGTTATCACCAAACTAATTGCCACCTAGGGTGGGGAGTACAAGTGGCTTCGTCCTGTGACCACATTGGCCCATCTGTTGAGAATCTCAGCTCAGAGACAATGCAAGAACTGGCATCCAATTTGGGCTCTGGCCTGTGGTCAACTAACAAGCTGGGGCACACTTGGAATATGAAATGCCTTGAAGTCAGAGATGCTCTGCTGTCCATTAATTGGCAGCTCTTGCATTGTGTGTGAGCAGAGCCAAGACCAGGTGCCAGTTTGCAGAGCAAAAGGATCTGCCTGAGTGCCACCTGTCATTGGCATGTGGGTATTGGCCAACTAGGAGCCACAGCAGGTGTGCTTCTTCCATCAAAGTGTGGCATGTTAGAGCGTTCAGCTGGGCTGAAGTTGACACTAGGGCAACATTTTACTTTAGCCCAAACTGTAGGACAAGCCAAAGACTTACCAGGAGATAGTCACCACAGCACACTGTATCCCACAGGCGTCTATACTGGATATTTACCATTAGAGTTGCTCTCTCTCATACCTAGGTTCTTATCTTGACTATAAACAAAGTGTATAAAAGGAAAAGTTATTTAATTGACTACCTTACCCCAAATCCTTGCCTTCATAAGAGTTTGTGATTAGAATCACTTAGATAATTTTTAATCACCCAAGGTGTTTTCCTTAAGATATATTTCTGATTGAATTGTGTTGTTATTCTTATTAAGTTGAATTGTGATGTGGAGCTGCCAGGTAAACCAGAATTCCCAGCTCTGCCAGAAGTCGTCATGTTATTTTCAACAATATATGTAAAATGTCTGAGCACCAGAGTCCACATCGGCAAAAGGTGTAAGTTGGGATGGATACCTTCTTGGCTCCTTTAAATTCTGAAATGGTACGATTCCATAAATGGCAACAACTCAAAACAACTTGAAAAGTAAGATAATACCTTTTTTATAGGAAAAAACCCCCAGAAATTTGAAATGGATGGGCCTAAATAGGAAAAGTAAAATTACCCATATGCCCATTACCAATGACTACTTTTTATGTTTTACATATATCTTCTCAGATTTCTATGTGTGTATGGGCATATTTTTAAATTCAATTTTTTTTTTTTTTGAGGAAGATTAGCCTGGAGCTAACATCCATGCCCATCTTCCTCTACTTTATATATTGGACGCCTGCCACAGCGTGGCTTGAGTGGTGCGTATGTCCACACCCAGGATCTGAACTGGCGAACTCCAGGCCACCAAAGTAGAATGTGCGAACTTAACTGCTGCGCCACTGGGCTGGCCCATAATTCAAAATTTTTCTTAACTCTGAATGTTTATTTAGGTTTTTACAGGAAAAGCTTAGTACTGATTCAAAAAGAGTTTTTATTGTATTTTCCTTTCCTATAAATATAATATTAATAAATTATATTTACATAGTGCTTACTCTATACCAGATCCTACTCTAGGCATTTTATGTTAACACATATATCCTTAGGTGAATCCTGTGATGTAAATACTATTATTATTCCCATATTAGAAATGAGAAAAAATAAGACTCAAAGAGGATAAATATGATCAGGTCAGTCACCTAATGAGGGATCTAGGGTGTCTGACTCTAAAGTCCCACACTCTTATCTGGAGGCGCTGGGTGGGAACAACTTCTTTCCATTCACCACTTGGGATTGAAGACTTGGAAAATGCAGCTTAGCATATGCTTGCCTGGAAGTGTCACTTTAATCAGATAGTCACAAAATACATCTGTGTAATAAAGTACGTATTAAAGATTTTACAATCTTTATCATAATGACATTTATTCGTAATATATACAGCCGTTATATCATATCAAATAAAGTTTACATCTTTTAAAAAAATTATCATTATTTTCCACTACATTGAAACAAAATTTAAAACAGCTCTATCTTTATTCTCAGAATATTTTAACTTATGTTCTTGTGTTCTTCTCCTTAACACATCAGGAGGGAAGGAAATGCTTGCTGACAGAATTAAATAGTGTGAGTAGGATATATAAATCTAGAAGTGTGAACTCTTCTAGGGCATCAGCGGTGTACCTCATCTTTTCATCTTCATTGCCTAACAATGCTCAGGCCACATTTGAATTTACTAAGAGAGTGGTACTTGATATTTTCTTGATAGTGTTTGATTATTAACAAGTCCATGGACAGTTATGAATTGCCAGGCAGGACTGAGTTCTACACTTTGTGTTTCCTACAAATGTGGTTTGTTTTTTATTATTATTATTTCCTATAATAGCCTCTCTGGGAAGGATGCTGTTTGACCCAGTTATTCAAACCAACTGGTAGGAATTGAAAGAGAAAGGGAACAAAAAAATAAAGAAAAACTTGAGACGCAGTTTATTACAATGACATGATGAATGGGGGTTACCTATTTGATAGTGTGTGAAGGAGATACAATTGTCAAAGGCAAGAGATAAGAGAACAAATACTTTCAAAGCATTTTAAGAATACTCACTACTCCACGACAGTAGAATCAGTTACTGGAGAAGTCTACTTTACTTGGTACATGGTATCAACTCATTGGAGCTTCATTCTAAAAGAACATTTTTAGGGGTGGGGAGTTTCCAGTGAGGCACAGTGACCCTTTGCCAAGAAATTAAAGTCCTAGAAGTTTCTTCTGAGAAGGTGATTCGTCATATAGATCCATGGGGTAGCCTTATGGTAAGATCTCAGTGTGAAAATTTTGCTAATTATTGTGATGTTCACAACTGTTACAATTACAAAGGTTATTATAATACCTTTTCTTTCATCAAATTATAGGCATTTGGAGCCTTTATTAATAATATCTGGTTGAGGATTCTGTGTCATTGCAATTTATGCAACAAATGTCACTTGTTATGAAACGTATGTTCAGTGAAAACTGTAAATATTCCTTTGTTAATCCATATTTTCTAATACTTTTGTGCAAATATTTACAACATTAATAACAGAAACAAAAAAGTCAATCAAGACTCTTACCTTTATTTTTTTCTCTTTTTTTTTGTGAGGAAGATTGGTCCTGAGCTGACATCTGTTGCCAATCTTCCTCTTTTTGCTTGAGGAAGATTGTCACTGAGCTAACATCTGTGCCAATCTTCCTCTGTTTTATGTGGGATGCCTCCACAGCGTGGCTTGACAAGTGGTGCTAGGTGCATGCCTGGGATCCAAACCTGCGAACCCCAGGCCGCTGAAGCAGAACGCACGAACTTAACCACTATGCCACCAGGCTGGCCCCAGGACTCTTTCTTACCTTTATTTGAGAGATTTTATAAAAAGAGAGAAAGAAAATATTTTGAACATAATTTATAGTAAAATATCAATAAATCTCAAAGGAATAATTAAAACCTGCAATATAGACCAATAAAATACCATATTTCAAGAATTATTTCAAAAGTAATCACACACTTTCATTGAACATTTCTATATGGTGATAACCCAGCAGATAAACAAGATGAGTTTGTTTCAAGGATTTTAGTAGAAAGTCTGAAGTATGTATAGCATTAATTATTGAATAAGGCAAACTATATGAAAACTATGATATATAAGACTCTTTAGGATTTGAGAAAATAAAGACTACTCTATTCCCATGTGACACTAGAGATGAGTCTGAAAGGGAGAATAGAATTTCTATAAGCTGAGCTACAAAAAAGACTATTGCAAGAGATGGAAGCAGGATGCAAAAGGTCTGGTGGTGGAACGTGTCGGCCAATGGCTAGTGGCTCAGTTTGCCAGGAGCCGAGGCAAGTGACACTGAAGGCAACAAGGCTAGTTGAGGCTTTACTATGAAAACCTCTAATTCCAAGTAAAGTTTATACTGAGCACACTATGGAATGGAGATTCACTAAGCACATTGCCTAGAAATGTATCTTTGTCTTTATATTTAGAAAATTGATTCTTGTATTTATTTACAGGGTAGCTTGGAGTAGAAAAAGGTCAGAAGTAGGCCCACCTGGTAGGAAGTTGTTTAAAAGGTAGTTAGGGGATTTCTTTGGGGTATATCCTGTGAATATACAAACATGGACATTAGTACAGGTGACGATACAAAGAAAAGAGTTTTTTCCAATTGGAAATTGTATGTCAGAGCTCATGGGAAAACAAGGACTAAAAGTAACGTTGAGGTTATTAACTTGGGTGCCTGGATGAAAGGTGTTGTCTTTAATAAATAGAGAAGTCAAAAGATTTGTTTCACCTAATCATTTCCAACCATATAATAATATTGTATGTCACTGAATCCACGTTAGAGTTTATTGTGGGATCCAAGAGTACTTTTCTCTGAGTTAAGGAGAAAAAATTGCCAAATCAACTATGATATGCCATCTATGGAAGATGATTTCTAATTTCAGAGATGTTAAAATATGGAAAATGTGTATCTTAAAACTAACGATGGGAGTCATAGCTAATGTTTCTAAGTGCTTTACATGCAAATAACTCACTTAATCTTCACAATCGCCTCACGCCACAGGGATTCTTATCGTTCTTATTTTACAAATGAAGACCCCAAGCAGGGAATTTAAACCATAGAAGGGCATTTGAATCCAAGCACTCTGGCCCTCAAGTCTACTCTCCTGACTACCATGCTAAGATCATTCATTTTTAAAGGAAATTAGATTTAAAAGTTGAGAAAACCTCTAATTTTCTTGAGTGCCCACTGGTTTCATGCTAGAGGATTACGCAGTTTATAATTAGTCTTTCCCACAGCCTTGAAACATGAATCCCTTCTTTTAACAGAGGAGGAAACTGAAGCTTAGAGCCAATGCGCAGCGTGCTCAAGGTCACAGCGCCCGTGGGGAGCAGAGTCGGGTTCAAACTCTCTGACATGAAAAAGCTTGTGCTCATTTCCCATTTTGAACTGGAATATGCTTCATTCCATGTTTTACTCCACAGCTCTTGGGTTTTTTGTTTGTTTTTTGTATTTCCGTGTAACTAAGAGAAAGTAGTGTTAATCTCATCCTTATGGTGATTATTTCTCTATCTCCCCGGCTCCCTTTGCTGTATTTATCCTCAATCTCAAATATCCAGCCCTGAGCCTGACATGTGGCGCTCACCAGATAAACATTTAGTGCAATAGTTCTCAACTGGGGCCAATTTTGCTTCCCCCATGTCCAGAGAGACATTTGGCAAGAGATCCTTGATTGCCACATTTGGGAGATTAGGTGCTACTGTCATTTAGTAGGAAGAGGCTGACAATGTCACTAAACATTCTGCTATGCACAGAACACCGCCCACAGCAAAGATAATCTGGCCCCAAATGTCAATCGTGCCGAGGTTGAGAAACCTTGATATAGTGGAAAGGATGAAACTAGACATTGCTCACCTAAATGTTATTTTATATGACTTTTTTTTAATGTTAAGGCAAAAATAATCGAATATAATTGAGAGAAAGAGATTTTCAAAGATAATAATGTTTTCTTATTGCCTTTGTTATGAAGGTTATACCAGTGAGATGGACAAATGATACCATGACTGAGGTTGATATCATTGAACACAAGAAGAAGCCTCTTTGGTTCACTAATGACTTGAGATGAATGTATATTTTTGCATTTTTCTAGAATATATGAAGCAAGGAAGTTTTCTTTATATTCCTTGCTCATTAAATAGTTGCTGAATTGATAAAACTAGTTAAGAGTGTCTTAATTAGAGAAGTGTCTGAACTTTCGTTTTCAAATAGACCTGCCAACCCACAAGTTAGGTGGCACAGTAAATGATGACAAATGCCTCTATGCAGCTGTGTTGAATTTCTAAATTATTGCTTAAGAACATTTCATGAAGAAGTCTCTTTGGGAAGAAGGAAAGAAGAGAGAGCCTCTTGAATTTTCCACAGCACAGCCCAGGATGGACATCCCTCTGACTCTGTGCCCCTGCCCGCCCTTGATAACTCAGCTAGTGCTCACTTTGAATACTGAGGAAGGAGACTTCTTGAAGTTTGTCCAGCAAAGACCACAAAGCCACTAAATAGATGGCATGTTCATAAATCCATTTTACCCAAAATTTGCCCTCCTTTACTATACAGAGTTCATTCATGACCCCGGAGTGCTAGACGAATGGGAGCCGCCTGTCAAAGAACTTCTGGTCTGAGCTTTGAGTTTCTGTGGATGCTTATGGATTTAATTCCTAACATCCTTTTCTAAAAGGACTTCAAGTTGGGATTAATTTCTAACCAAACAGACAACTGTGAGATATATTTACTTTTCCAAATCTGATGTTGCAATTCCTAGTCCTATTGTAAAACCAAATCGTCTTAAATGAATTTAAGCCAATAAAATAATTCTTTCTAAATTGGAGGATAATGTAACCTGCATCCACCATGTTATGTGTTCCAATATGAATTAAGTGTGATATGTTTGGATTTATTACCATAAATTTTCATGTTCTAATTAGTTGAAAAACATTGCAAATAATACTTGCAATATTTTTTAAAGTATTTGAAAATAATACATTTAAGGGATTGTGGAAATTATTTTGTTTGAATAATCTATTAAAAGCTAGTAGAAAAATTACCATAAGGAAGGTTGCATATTAAAGACAGCAATAGAAATAATTAAATATTTCTTTCTGATATTATGAACCAAAGGCAAATCCTCACATATCTAGAATGGTTTGAATTTGACCTTATATGTGTATGGATGGAAGTAGTACATGATTTATTTATACATACACACACACATACACACAATCACATTTAATCTCTAAACTTTTAAGGGGTTTACATTTAGTGAAAAGTAGAATAACTATGGGGTGATACTAAAAATTCTCTGCAGTTTTCAAAGCAATAACGTAATTATCAGTGTTAAGTCAGTGCCCTATCTGTACATAATAGCCCCCCCAAAAATAATAGTCTAATACTAAAAAAAAATACTGTTTGTCAGGAATAATGAATATCATGCAAATAATAAAAGAATATAGTTCTAATTATAAAATTGTGGTGTTAAGCCCTTTGATGTTAATGTTTGATATTAATGAAGGATTATCAGTGATGAAAGATATGTATAATTTTTATCATGTAGTTTTTATCTTAATATTAATTTTTACCTTAAACTTTCTGGACCTCACATTTTTATTGCTGCTGTAGGTCAATCTTGAATTTCTTTATCTAGGCAACAGGTGTACATGTGGTTTCCAGGTTAAACCACAGAACAGGGATAGGTGTGAGCAAGGCTGTTCTCCTTTGAAGTATAGATTGCTCTGGGGCCTTGTGCAATGTGGTCTTAATTGTGGTGATAGTCAATGATTGGAAGGAATTGAACACAGAGAAAATGCTTTGAAATGAAAAATGATAAGTAGAAGGTACAATTTAAACAAACCCAGAGTCAAAGTTCAGGGAGCTAAAATAATGTGATTCTTAAAGCTCAAAATATGCCCTGTGTTGTCCACAGCCCCTCCATTGTACACTTGGTGTTTTGTTATCAGCAGTTTGATACTGATGAAAGGATACCCGCTTCCTCTTTCTGCATACATATAGCATTCGTTTATTCCTTCATGATCAAATTGATCTTGAGTGCCTACTAGGTTCAATTCACTGTGAACAACAGTGACATGGCCATGCCTTTATGGAGTGTAAAATCTGGAAGAGTCAGTATACTAAACAAATTAATCTTGTGTCAAGATGAGCAGAAGTAGTTGGCTAAAGAGAGAGAGAGTTGGAGAGGTACAGAGAAAATTCCAGATGTGAGGACGCAGCATATGCAGAGAGGCAGAGGCAGGAGAGAGCCTGAAAATTCTGGAGTATAGTTGAGGGCTGGAGTGTAAGGGAGACAATGGTGCAAGAAGGGCCTGGAGAGGTGAGCAGAGACCAGGATAGGAAGGATAGGCCAGGTCAGAAGTTTGGACTTGTCTCTAGAGAGCCAGTCAAGGGTAAACTGAAGCATTTATTAGGCTACTGTTAGTATATAAAGAAGATGGTGAGCTGTTAATACATAATTGTTGTTTTGCCAGGCAAGTGCAACAGAAGGGCAGTGAAACAAGAAAAGTGAGGATATTGGCAAGCAACTTATGGACCACAGAATCTAAGGATAAAGAAAAAAATGATCTTACAAAGGGTTGATAGAGAAAAACGGAGAAAGAAGTTCAGTTTGTAAACTGATTAACAGAGTAGGAAACATCCGAGTTATGGCAGGATCAGACACTGGAACTTCAGATTTCAAAAGCAGAGCCATTCCAGTTGAAGACAGTGTCCAGGATCTTGCTCTGAGACAACGGCCGAAGGGAGATGGAGACGATATCACTGAAGGAGGAGACGTGAGTGCAGTGAGGGGCAGCTGTGGAAAATACCAGGTGACAATTATTGGGCATTTACTACATGCCAGGTTCAGGGGTCAACACTCTAAATATATTAACCCATTTAATCCTAACAACGGCCCTATGAAATAGTTCCTATTAATTATCATATTTTCTAGAAAGGAAGAAATTCTAAAGCTCCCATTTGAAAACTGGATGGCATGATTCCTATTCAATGGAATGAGGCTTTGTTTTGCTTTATTTTCATGAGAGAGGATAAGTAACTCATTTAAAAAATATTTATTGAGGGGCCTGGCCCAGTGGTGTAGTAGTTAGGTTTGCACTCTCTGCTTCAGCAGCCCAGGGTTCACGGGTTTGGATCCTGGGCACAGACCTACACACAGTTCATCAAGCCATGTTGCGGCCAAGTGCCACATACGAAATAGAGAATGATTGGTACAAATGTTAGCTCAGCAACAATCTTCCCCAAGCAAAAAGAGGAAGATTGGTAATAGATGTTAGCTCAGGGCTAATCTTCCTAACCAAAAAAAAAAAAAATATTGAGTAACTACTCCATGGCAGGACTAATTGTTTGGAATGGCAGGGAGGATGCTCCCCACTTCCCCTCTTCCCCCATGCTTGTGTCAACTGTCAGGAAAGAGCCAGATTTCCATTTAAGCATGGAGGTGAAGGTAAAAATCTGAGAATGATAAAGGTTAAGGAAGTTTTACAAATTAGCAAACAGGTAGTTTAGAAGGCACATTGAAAAATTTTGTGAGAGGTATCAGAAGAAACAAAGCTCACTGCAGAGGAGGTGAAAAATGAAAGAATAAGATAACAGGTGAAGGTAGAAATGGGCGGTGACCAAGGACAGCAGGCTGTGATCTTCACAGTTGTTCACAAATTTGCCAAGAGAGTTAATCCCTGGTGTCCCCACTGTCTGTCATAGGAGGAGAGACGAGGGCACTGAAAAGACAGCCACAGCTTCTGCTTTGGGCTGAGCGGGGTGCTTTGGCCTCTCTGGAAGGGCTCAGCTGCAGTTGGGTATAATTGCCCAGGTCCAGAGAGAAGCTCTGGTTCTGAGGTGGTGGGTGTCCAGGATCTCTGGCAGTGGTCTTTTGGGCCTGCTTACCCAATTATCTGAAATCTGCATGTCATTATGTCAACTGTTGTTATCCTATTGTGGGTATTTTTAAACATCTTTTTTGCTTGTTTGTTTTCTCTTAGCTTTTTAGTTGGAAGATGCCCTGTTCTCTCAGCTGTGCGAAAGGGAGACTAGAGAAGGGGTTTTCCATCGACGGGTCAGGCTGACAAGGAGGGAGCCACACAAGGATAGCATTTAGGAAAAGCTAAGAGAGTCTAAAATAGTATTGGTTAATTAAGACAGAGTCAAAATGCTGCCATATTTCAGGTTTCATTTTGGCTTTCAGTAGGGCCTTCTAGAACAAAACAGCAAATTCTCTTCAGAGATCACCTTACCCCCTACTATTTCCCCGCAAGTTTAATCTCCCAAGATTTTTGTTTCCTTTCCTTTTACAATGAATGTTACATTAATTTTCTTTCTTTGGTGTTTTTTTTTTTTTTGAGGAAGACTAGCCCTGAGCTAACATCTGCTGCCAATCGTCCTCTTTTTGCTGAGGAAGACTGGCCCTGAGCTAACATCCATGCCCATCTTCCTCTACTTTATATGTGGGATGCCTGCCACAGCATGACTTGACAAGCGGTGCCATGTCCGCACCTGGGATCTTAACTGGCAAACCATGCGAACTTAACCACTGTGCCACTGGGTCGGCCCTTTAATTTTCATTTTTAAAAGGTTACCTGTCTTTCATGCAGCTCAGATGCGCTGCCCAGAAATGCTTGTGACCTGAACTCTGAAAGACTAGGTAAATATTCGTTCACCCAAAGTCTAAACATTAGGCTGCATTGTAATTGTAGATAAAAAGAAGAATGTGATGCAGGTTAGCTATAGAATATAAAAACTTGACTCAGTATCCCTTTGCCAGCAAAATAATGGTCTATTGTGCTCATTTTCGGGTCACAGACCTCAACTGTGATTTAAGAGCTTGATGTTAGGATATACCTTAAATGTTAAATATTAAGAAAATATCACCTGGTATTTAGGTTGCCAAGAAGTGCTTACGTGAATTTCAATAGAGTTTCAAGTGTTGTCTGTGGAAGGATTTTGTTTGAAAAATAGTAAGCAGATATTGCCTTAGTTGTATATTTAGTTGTGGGTCCTTCTAGTTGAGCTATGTGGGACGCCGACCCAGTATGGCTTGATCAGCCGTGCTAGGTCCATGCCTAGGATCCGAACCGGTAAAACCCCAGCCTACGGAAGCAGAACGGGCAAACCCAATCACTCCGCCACGGGCCTGGGCCGCTGGAATGCCCGTTATTGCAGACCTTTTTTTTCTGAAAGAGTCTAAAAGGTGTAGCATGATCTTCAGCTGTTTGGATTGAGTGCAACTTTTTGAAAATTGAAAACAAACTTTTCAAGTCTCTCTCAAAGGAAAAACACATTTACTTGCATAGACATTAAATGTTTTCAGGTTTCCTAGTTTTTACTGTTGGCCAACTTAATGATTAATAAAGCAGATACGTAGTAAAATTTCAAGTGCTAATTCAAAACACTTGTTCTAGAATTGGAGCCAGACATCCCAGAGCAAGAAGTAGTAGGTGATTTCAAAAACTAAAAATGTTGAGAAAATAAATTTCCTTCCTTGAAAAACAAAGGTGCTTGTGAGATGCGAATGGCCATTCAGGAAGTTTTATTGTGTAGAACCCTCTCGTAATTCAAACAGGGCCAAGAGATACACAGGCTTGAACTAAACATGGGAAAATTCCACTTTATAATAGAAATTGTGGTGTATTTTCTTTCATTCTTTTCTCCTCCCAAACTGTAAACCAAATTGTAAAGCCATTGTGGAAGGCTTGGAGGGGGAGGTCCCTAAATTGCCTGAGTTATATTCACAAAAGCGAGGAAATCATGAGGAATTTCTACCTTAGAAGCTTAACAAGGATCAGGGACTGCAAAGTATGAGAAATGTATGAAATGTGTTTATGTTATAAAATTTTGCCAGTTTTCAAAAATCTTGTTTTATATTTTCAAAGTAAATTTAGATTTACAGGAAAGCTGCCCACTAGCTATGAAAGAAGTTTTCTTGAGGAAGAAGAAATAAGTTCGATTTTTTCATGTACATTTGGGAGTGATTTTAGAGTATAGTATTCTGTTCCTTAAAAAAGGAATAATATTTTCTCTTTTGAAACACTTACAAGGTTATTCATTAAATAGATCACACACAAACAGAACCTTGCATACAAACTGTTGTTTTAAGCATTAAAATAAATTTATTTTGTTTTGTTTATTATTTCACTGAACAGACAGTAATGGTTTTGACACAATTCAGTTTCCTTTTCCTTTTTTTTCCTTTGGGAAGAAAACAACACAAAAACCAGAGCTTCTTTGCCCACTTTGTCACAGCTGCTTACCGATCAATCTCCATTCACGGGACAGCGATGACGGCACATGCTGTCCGGGGGCTGGATCTGGTTGGCTTTCATTTTTCAGCAGTGTTTCATATCAGAAAAAAAAGGTATATTTATGGAGGGTACTGTCAGCACATGATTGTACAACTGTCATTAATCAAACCTGGCAGCAACGACTGCCTTTATACAAGTCTGAGACTGGCAGATTTCCCCATCAAAATCATCCAGTTTCCATTAGGAGTTCCTCACCAGTCGTGTTTTCATCTGTTCCCTTTTTTGTTTGTTTTTAGTTAAAGTCAGTGACACTGCCTACAGGTTGATCATATATAATATCATCCCATGTTTTAAAAGTAGCTGTTTTATACCAAAATACGAGCTCGTCATTTAAAATTTATTCCAGACTATTTAAAGAAAGCTAAAAGCACATCAGGGGAAAATTTAAGTGCGTTAGATTGTTTAATAAAAGAATTATTTTAAAGTGTGTAGATATCAGTAAGCACATTTATGAACTTTCTAGGGTTACAACTGGTTTTAAGTAATATTGAGAAAAATATTGATAAAGTCAGTTTGTAGTGTTTTTGAAACTCTGACACAAACGCACCGATACCAAAATATTTGCCTTCCCAATGCGCACGCACACAGCACATGAAACACACACATCACTTGGAAGGAGCGTGCTGCTCTCTGTTAGAAAAATAAATGTACCGGCTGCAGAGGACATTGATTGCAGTTCCCTTATGACCTGAGACAACAATCTCAGCATCTTCTTCTGTAAAATGGTATTTGGAAGTAGGCATTTTCTCTAAGTCATTTATTGTTGTGAAATCATATATTAAACTCCATTGTAAACTGTAAAGATCCTTTAAATATAAAGCACTATTATTCATAATTTTGTATATTCCTCAATGTTTGCTTCCTAGGGAAAAAGGAATATTTCTCCAGTTATGCAATGTAATAGTGTAAAACATCAGTGAGATTACTATTAGGCGTGTACCAGTTTATACAGAAAGAAATACAAGAAATAAGGCCACATTTACTAGACCTGTGGAAATATTTGATGTCTAATTGCTTGTGAAATATGTAGTTTTAGGAGGCAAATTATTGTCTCAGAGAAGTCACGACCCGTTAGCAAAAACAGAGACTAGTGGTAGATGCTCATGACAGTTTTTCCCCTGACTGTAATTGCCTCGCTGTGTGGCCTTGGGAAAGGAACTTCATCGTGTTTTCCCTCAGATGACCTAAATATGAAATAATGAATGAGCCAAATAGGTACTTCTTCCTGGGCTTTGAAGTGTTTTACACATAATTTCTTTAAAATCAGTCCTAGTATTTCTTAAGTTTTTGCAGTTAAGGGCTAATTTGGTCAGAGTTGTGTCTATCATTTCTCTGACCTGAGATGCTTTTTTTATGAAAATTTGTAAAGATACCACGATGTGCTTGAGTCTCCTGGGTTTGTCAGGATCCTGTGAGAGTCAGGCTAGAAATTGGCACGGTGGTTCAGTGGTGTTGGAAGGAAGAGTCGCGTCTCCTGTTGTACAGGGCACAGTTGTATTAAACTTGTTGGATAGGCAGTGTGATGAAGGAGAAAGATGTGTACTTTGAATAAGACAGACCTCAATTTGAATATCTACATTTGTATGTGCAAATGTCAAAATTTTAAATAGTATCAATTATTCCAATAATTTAAAAATATTAGCAAGCCAAGACACAGAAACACACACACACACACACACACACACACACACACACCCCTTCCCTTCATGCAGATTTTGGCCCACAAGCAACCAAATTGCGATTATGAATTTATAGTATCTAGTGTAAATTTCTGTGCCCAGACCATGAGGCCTGAATTCTAATAACAACTCAGCCACTAAAAGCTTAATTGTGATATTAGCCATTTATTCATTGAACACATTAAGGAAAAATTTGTGAGAGCAGCTGCCATTTTGGTAGTATATCCTCTGCTTACATTAATTTCCCTTTATAGATTCAAACATCATGTTTTTTCTTAAATTGTATCTTTATGCTGTCTCTTGGTAGAAAGTTGTTATCTCTGTAATATATAGTTGATGAAGAATGTGTCAGGAGATTCTAGATTCCAATATAGTCTAACCTTTTGATACCAATGAATGCCAGGGCTCTGGATAACAAAGTGCTATTTTTCTAATCTTAAAATTAGGACATTAGACTAGGCTCAATAATTTTTCAATTCTTTGCCATGTCTCGGAATTTATAATCTGCTAGTTTCTTGGAATAACCAATTTCCTTTTTTAAAAAATAATTACATAGTTTTTTTATTCCTTTTATCTCAGAGGTATTTTATTTAGGTTTCAAGTGTTCTCCTCTAATATTGATATTTTGGGATTTGCTGAATATTTCCACGTTCACTGATTCATGTTCTTCCTGGTTTTTTAGACTTAAGTAATATTCTTTTGAAGTTATTATTTTTACACATGAAGAGTTCAAATTCAGGTGTGTATCTTTTCCAGTTATGTCTGCAATTCTTTTCTTCATAAACAGGGAGTAAAATTGAACAAAATATCCCAGATTCTGCCACACCATATTTTATAAAAGTGTAAGAACAAGTTATGTGGTTTGTTTCCATGTTAAATTTTGTATGCCTAAATTTTCTAATTTTTAAAATGAAGGAAAGAATATCTTTCCTCCTTACCTACCAGAATTTCTATGAGGATAAATTAAAGAATAAGTAATTATGTATTAAATATCCTGAGTTCTTAGATTTACAGTATTATGTCTATGTCAATTTAACCTACATTTCAGAGCCAACTTCTGGTGATTAAACCTAACAACATTACTTTGTTTCTTGATATAATAGAGTGGTATATTTCAAATTAGTTAATCTTTCAGTTCTTGTACAATTACTTTACTAGTAACCGTGCTGTTAAAGAACTACAGAAGAATTTCAAGCACTTGTTGGGTGGTTCATTGTTCATTCAATAAGTTTTCATTAAGCACATCAAAGATCTCAGGTGCTGTGTGGTGGGGCTTGAGGTATATAGTTTGGAACAAGAAAGAACCACTTCTTGTTGCATGGAGCACATACGGTTTTAGAAAGATAATAAACAGGCAAACCAAAAATTGGATAGAGCTATGTGCTTTAAAGAAGATAAAAAGTATCAAAAGTAACAAAAGAAATTTGAAAACAAAAAATAAAAGGAAATAAAAGTAATTTAAAAGTAACTGATGGGCAGAAAGCTAGTTCACATTATTTGAACAGGAAAGAGAAATTTGAGGGATTATTTGGGTTATCTTGAAAGTCAAGAAGGATCAGCAATGGGAAATGTAGGGGAAGAGCATTCCATGAAGTTGCAACAGTAGTACAAAGACACAGTGGTAACGAAGTAGTGATGTTAAACAAGGAAAAGAAGGACCATGTGATTAGAAGAGGGTGAACATGAAGTTGGACAGATAGGCAAGGAACAGATTATCTAAAACCTTAAAGACCATATAAATAGGTTTTATTCTAGGTGTTTGAATGAGAAACCATTAGATCATTTCAAACAGTGGAATGACATAAGTCTACTTAGGTATATTAGTCACTGAATTTGTATCGATGCTTTTCACTCTCCTTAAAAACCCTTAGATTATATAACTGCTATTACATTATACAGGTTGTTGTTGTTAGAAATAATTGAACTAAAAATGAGATAAATCATGGGAAAGCCAAAATTCAAAAGTCTGTCTTGCAGGAGAAAGAGTATACTTTTCTGGTTGGTACAAGGAGTAGTAGCATTAGTAGAAACTCCTGGAAGAAATGCTTGTCTTATCATATGTTGAAGATCTTCTAAAAAGATTCTGAGCACCCCAATATCTGAGAATCCTCAAAGTCTGTTTGTTTTTGTTTGTTTTTAAATTCAACACTCCTGTGTGATGTGACCCAGCCGGACTAGTGTACTGAAGGAGGTATTTCTAATTGGGAAAAGACAGCTTGGTCCTCAGAAATGTGTGCATATCAAATCTTGGGACTGAGGAAATGTGTCTCCTGGCTGGAGAAAGTCTTAGAGGTAGTTCTGATCTACCCTCATCCCTTCCAGCCGAAAATCATTTCACTAGGCTCGAAGCTCTATGAAGGCATGCATCCCCAACTTTTAAGGCAGTGCCTGGCATTCAGGAGACATGCCATAAGTATTTATTAAATAAAATAATTAAATCTTCATTATAATCTCAAATTTCAGTGCTCTTCAAGGGGAAATTGAAGTGAGACAATGCTAAATGGGCATCTACTAATTCCTATAAGCCATGCTATGCACTTTATATGCAAGAGCATTAAAAATTATCGCCCAAAACTTCTCTCTACTCCAAAGCTTACCTGTTTCATTGCAAATGGGCACATTACCTGCGTAGATGTGCTCTGTACCTAGTTGGAACCCTATTAAGTATTCCAACAAGAATCTCCATACCGCCAGATCATTATCTTTATCCAGAGTTTTTCGACCTGTATCTGAAATCCTGTTCTATAGTTAGAAAAAATGTAGATTTACTATTTGCTTGTAATGGCTTAGTATCTTTAAGTGGTATGCTATTTTATTAGTAGCTAAGATGAACTCAATTTATTCCTCCCAAGCAATATTTCATTTTTTATTTTTCCTATGGAAACAAAGCTTACAATCATAGAGTAGAACGCACAATTATTTGTATCCTTGATCAGGGAACTCTTAATAAACAAAAGCCAACTTAAAAAAGTATATATGTGAATACTGTATCATATTTTATAATGTATGATGATATATAACATATATATGGTGATACATAATATATGATGATACTTAATATATGGTGCAGTGTTTTAAATTTCTGTTTTTAGTTTTCTTTCATGCTCCTTACAAAAACATAAGAAATCTCAGCAAGTCATATTTCAGGCTTATTTGGGGTTTGAATATTATGTAATCTGCAATTTTTAATTAAACACTTTTTTTTTTACTAAAGTAAGATATAAATGGCTCTCACATTGTATGTATCCCGTGTCTTGTTGCCTATATGATGAATTTATCTAATCTGAAGTAAAATTTTGCCAGAAGTTATAACTGTTTGCTGAATGTGAAATTATATTTTTATCCAAATAATGTAGATAATGTGGCTTTTATGTCTTAAGTTAGCATTTAAAAATTAAACTAGGTATTTCACTGTGAAGAAGGGGTACTCACAGAGCAGGAAAAGTGCCAGGTTGAGAGTCAGGGTTTGAGGTTTGAATTCTGGCTTTTCTCTTTAGTAGTAAAATGACTTTGAGTGAATCATTTCACTTGACTAAGAATCAGCTTCCTTACCTGTAAAATGACAGCGTCTGATTTAGAGGATGCTATGCACTAATGTGTATGAATCTTTTTTTTAACTGGGAGACAATATACAATTTCTGATTTTTTGTTCTTCAGTGACAAATCAGAAATAATGTACAATTTAAGTATCTTTTATTAACTTAGAGTGATGATCCAGAAAGGACTTTAGACCATCAGGTTTATCTTCCCCCCTTTTGGCTTCTGGGAAAACTCAGAGAGCGCTGAAGAGACTTCCCTAAAGTCAAACAAGAACCAATGACAAAGCCATGGCCAGAATTCAGTTTCTTGAGATAAATTAGAAATGCCTGCAAAATGCATTATTTTTATTCAATGTTTGTATCTTAGAGCTAAGCATGTCATGCAGAGCATAAGCCAACTGTAGGGAAGATTATTCTTGTTAGACTTTGAATATATCACCAGCAACGTTTCTGAAGCCATCATCAAAATAATTATTTCTCACTTTTTTAATCGACAGAGTTAAGCAGAGAACATTTCTGTGTACTGTTACTCCTTTATGCATCAGAACCCAGTACTTGCACTAAACTGTAAATATAGCCCATAAGGGAGCCCTAAGAGTTAAATATGACAATGGTGCAGCCTTGCCATCATTCACATTTGGTTCATCCTTATATCAGCAAGAAACAGGATATTCATCATCTGTTCAACCAATATTTCTTGAGCTCCTAGTAGGTGTAATAAAAATAGCTAACCTGTATTGTGCTTTCTGTGTGCCAGTTTTACACACTTTATACACAATGTCTCCTTTAAAGCTCACATCTACTCCCTGAGATAGGTGTTATTATTAGCACCATTTAGCTAATGAGGGAATTAAGACCCAGAGAAATGATCTTGCCCACCATTACAAGCCTAGGAGGAGGTAGAGCCTACGATTAAAACTCTGGTCATTGGCTCCCAGAGTGTGTGATCTTAACCGCTGGTTGTGCTACTGCATGTTAAAAGCTCTTTGTTGGGGGCTGTGGAAATGGCAGTGAGTGCAACAGACAGGATCTTTGCCTTCATCAAAATAGAGAAGAATAGAAAACATCACACAAGTGCAGAATGATTGGTGTAGCCGTAAGTTTGGAGGAGAGAGTAATCATAGTTTTCTGGTATAGTAAGGGATAGCTTCCAAAAAGAGCAGTGGATAAGGCTTTCCTAAAGACTTACGACATTGTAAATCAGCAGAAGTTTAACCCAAAACATGCAGACAGAAATGTAACCACCGTAACTAGAAGACAGAGAAGCGTGGATGGTTAAGTTTATTTGGTATGATTGGTTTATAGACATTGCTTTTTGCCAGGCAAACTTCTTTAAAGCAGAAGTATCATTAAATCCTGTAATAAAGTTAAGCTGTGTTGTTATTCCTGTAGCTAAAGCCAAAAGTAGAAGAATCTGATTATGGTAGTCATCAAGGCAAGCCTAAAATGTTTGTTTTTGTCCTAAAAGCAATAGAAAATCATAGCTAGTTGTGAGCAGATAGAACCGATTAAAGTAATATTTTGGAAATACGAATTTAACTGTGTGGTATGTAGGAGGAAGAGAGACAATGTGATCATTCAGAAGCTGTTGCAAAAATGTGTGTGTGAAATAACAAAGACCATCATGAGAAAATCAAGAGGAAAGATCAGATAAGAAAAGATAATAGCTTCATTATTTTGTTTGTAATTGTAATTTCTTGGAATCTAATAAGAGTGTATTCTTATGCAAGTACTTCAAAATATTCATGTGAAAATTTTAGAATTTTTTCTGAACTAGTCTGTTCATCTACTTATCAAAAAAATAGATGTGAGGGGCTGACCTGGTGGCGCGGCAATTAAGTTCGCACGTTCCGCTTCTCGGCGGCCTGGGGTTTGCCGGTTCGGATCCCGGGTGCAGACAGGGCACCGCTTGGCACACCATGCTGTGGTAGGCGTCCCACATATAAAGCAGAGGAAGATGGGCACGGATGTTAGCTCAGGGCCAGGCTTCCTCAGCAAAAAGAGGAGGACTGGCAGTAGTTAGCTCAGGGCTGATCTTCCTCAAAAAAACAAAATAGATGTGAAACAATAAATGTGTGAGAAAGAGCTGAGGATGTGTATTTCCAGGAATCCCTCCAAGGCATGGTAATCTTTTAAGAGTTAATATTGCTACTTTAAAAAATCATTACGCTTTCTTAATTCTTTTAACCAATGTCTATTTTGTCATTTTGCCAACAAATAAGAGAAAAATGTTCTTGTTTAACGTATTTCAGCTCCTTTGTATTCCAGATGCCTAAAAATATAAATCATATATTTGAATGCATGTAACTTACAAAATGATAGAAGGTAACTCACCAAGAAACTATCTAAGAACTACCAAAAAAATTAAAGTTTTAATAATGCCTTTGATAGTTAGATGTGTTAAGAGTTGCATACATACATAAAATATAGGTAATTGATAAGCAGCTGGAGATCAGATATGAAATTAGTGATCCTATTAGCAATGCCTTTAATCTAAACAATTGCACTTTATGGCCTGTCATTGTATGAGTGTGAGTTTTGTTTTAGGTAAAATATAGTATAAAAAGAGAAATATGAAAAAGAATATTTAGTGTTATCTAAATACAACCAATGTTATTTAATAAAACCAATTCATGTTCTACACAGGTATGACATCAAAGATGATTACACACTGAGAATTAAAAAGGCCGTGAGTACTGATGAAGGCACCTACCTGTGTATTGCTGAGAATCGGGTTGGAAAAGTGGAAGCGTCTGCTACGCTCACAGTCCGAGGTAAGAGACTTAAGATGTGAAATATAATTGAAATAACAGACTAATATTTGGTTAAATTGTTAAGTGAACTCACAATCAAAATAATAGCTTACTGTTTTATTATTATATTAAAATGCCTAGATTTTGTGTTCTCTCTATTATTAATTGGAATAAAATTACTTTCAAATTTGTGTTCAAAGGGATGATCATTTGAAGTGATTAGTTTTCATTTAATAAATAATAGCTAATATGATTTAAAAGTAAATCTTAAAAATAGAAAAGATTTACACTAATCATTTACATTTCCATTGCTTTGAACTATTTAAATGTCACTGGTTTCAAAGGTACTCTGTTTTCTGTTTACTAACTTGTCACTTTATGCTAGGAGTACTGTTTTGAAATTCTTTTTTATTTCAGCACTCAAAAAAGCAATCTGAAAAAAGCTAACCCTGCTTCCAAAGGTGAAAGATGGATACAAAGGAGCTCCCACATTGAGAAAATCTGATCTAAAGAGTAATTTGTGAAGTCTATTGGCCTTAAATAATTGAAATAGTCAGTGCTGCTTCTGTAATAACTTTTACTTTCTGGGTGTCATGCACTTTCTCAGTCATGGAATAATGTTCATTTATAGACTCCCTGGAATTGCTTATACATGAAAGAAAGGATTACTTAACCCTACAATGAGCTAGAATGAATTAACTGTCTTCCTGGTGGTGCATGTTGATCCACATGAGTAAATTATATAGCCCAGGGTACCAAGTAGCACCATGCAGACTGCAACACTTACTCTTGCCAAGTAGACATTACCCGTGGCATCGTTTACACTCACAGGACTTCAGACAGAGACAGCAAGCGCATCCCTTGCTCAGTCTTTGAACCTTACTTCCACTACCCTAACTGATGCCATCTCCTTTCATCCCTCGTAATAGGAGGTTGGCTGCATGTTTTCATCCAGATCTGAGTTCATCTCACCCTATTTAGTTATACCTCTTAGCCTTGTGCAGCTTTGCTCCCAGAAGTTTCCATAAGATTAGGAGAAAGGTTTGGAGGAATTTGGATTGGCGAGAAATGTGTCAGGGATTCTCAGGTTGGTCCTCCATTTGGCAAGAAAAATGACTTTTGCCAGATCTATGATTTGGACATCAAATTATTAAAAAATGCCATCTTCCTCTAGGTTAACTATTAAGAGACATGTATTCTGGATGCCTGGAAAAATATTGATGATTTCCATACTTCTCAATCACTCCATTCCTATTCCACCTAGTCCTTTCCCCCCCATCCAGATGTTCTAGTGTGAACTCAGATACAAAACAAATTTAGACAAAATTGGCAAGCTAGTTGCTTAAAAACATTTTCATTCCTCATTAGTTAACAGATCTTAAAAAGCTGTGATCATACACTAATCGATATCTATACTGATGATATGTGATCATCTGATAGCCTTTGTAAACTTTTTTACTATATTTAACCTCCACTCTCTGTAGGTGATTATATAAAGTTATATATATTTGTTTGCTTTTATCCAGGCAGCCCCTTGCACAAGCAATTCCCTTGACCAAATTTCCCCCAAAGTTTGTTTGTTTGTTTTTTCTGAAGTGAAAGGAAAAAAAAATAAACAACGAACCAAGTAAATGATCCATTCAAAAAATATTTGCTGACTAAACAAATGGGGAGAAAATGTGAGGAGTTGTTTGTTTGTAGAAGCTGCAGGGTCCTTTTATACTTGAATGCTTGGATGAATGAGACTTGAAGTGTTCTGTTTGCTTTAAAATCTTTCCCAGCTAATTGTTTTCATAATTTGTTGAAAGTTTCAGGTTTAACATTTCATTTAACAAAGCATGCTCTTCATGCATGGCATGTCTGCAGCTAACTTACAAAACTAATAGAAAGAGTTGTTTTTAATAGGATTTTTTTTTTAAATCAGTAAACCTTAAATGATGTCTCCCCTAATCTGTGTCCTGTAGATGGATTAGAGAGTTTAATCTGTGTCGTATGTATTTATCACTCATCTAAGACTGAAACCTCAAAAACAGGGTTAAAAAAAAACCCTCCATAATACAATAGTGTGGGGTAAAATATTGTTTAAAAATGTTTTCTACCATTAGGAAAAGTAGTCGGTATTTTTCTTGCTAAGAGGTTAACTGGAAAAGAGCATATTATCTACGACATTTTTTCTGTCCTCAATTTTCTATGCACATAAATGAAATGTTCAGCCCTTCCCTGGATTGTGTTATTAGAACAGGGTCATCTGACCCAAGAGGCCACATTCATTTTCATCCATTTAATGCAGAGACACAGTTTAGTTTAATTTGCTGATTTTGAAAACCTCCACCTGCTGGTTTTTTTCTTGATGAAATGTTGCTATATAACAAAGATAAGAAGTTTTATTGTGATATTTCTGATAAAATTTTATCATGCTGTACACTTTAGCCAATTGGGGAAAAGGAAAAGGAGTTTTATAGTTAAAATCTGAAAGAGAGATTTACTCAATTGTTTTCCAGTTCAAAAATATGGTGAAAATAGACTATAAAATTAAGCTTAACATCAAATAGCTCCCTTTGCTGAGTAAACAAACATAAAATTAGAAAGAAAGAATGCTAGGCAATAAACCACCTAGCATTTATATTCTAATCAAATAATTCACAATCTAATAGAACTTTTAAAAATGGTTCCAAAATGAGTTAAGACAAACTGTATATTTGTAAACATAATTTTTTTCCGTTTTTCAGTTGCTCAAATTGGCTTGGCATAAATTACCTTCATTGTAAAAACTATTTTGCTTCTATGGCAATAAAGCCTTAATTTTTTTGGAATTACCCTAGACTAAGTGAAAGAGAAATATGGTTTATTTCTTTAAAACATGACTTCTCACTATGGTTTATTCTTTTTCTCTCTTTAACATCATAGACTCAAAATGCCCTTTTGTTTCTAAAGGAAACATTATGTTTGAGATTCAGTTTGCGGTGGCACCTGAAAAATGCAAATTCAAAAATGAAAGACACAAATCTTTTTCTACTGGATATTGGCAAAATTAAGGGAAATCTTGTCAGTTAGAATAAGGCACAACTTTATGATGTTAGTCTGTTGTCTTGTTCTTGGTAGTTATGTTTGTGTGCTCCCCACACACACAAAAAGAAAGAAATTGTCGTCCGTTGGGCAACTTACTTCTCTTTCTGTTGCTGTGGTGAACACACCACAGACTGTAGGAAACAGTAGAGTGTCACTAAGCTGGAGTTTTCATAGTGCTGTTATAATTGCTTTATTCTTCTTTGAATTGTCTTAATCTCCCCTTTTATTTGTGAATAATATGATAAGACCACAAATCTCGTATAGAGGCAACTTCAGTATTGTTTCAGAGATTGCATAAAGCTAGTCTCATGATGTACTTGTTGAGCGAATGAATGCCTGTAAATATGACTTCAGTGGCTCTATCTATCTCATTATGTCCAACAAGACAACTATCCATAAGTTCCAGAGTCACGTTATGTACAAACTAGCACTTTATCCACTGGGATATGGGTGAAAACGCTTCTTGGTTGAATAAATTTATATTTTGAATGTAAGATTTCAAAAAGTTCAAATTCTGCTAAATATGTTTCTTCTTCATTTGACTAATGGGACCATATGTTCTACATTTGTCCACTGCTTTTATGTAAAGTGGTTTGCTCTCTAAATTGATTTGGCATTCTTCTTTTTAAAGAGAGTATCATTAAGCCCGTGTGTGTCCCTTACAATTTCTGTGCATTAATAACAAGGGCAGCCTATTACCACTGAGTTTAGTGATTGAAACTTATGGTATAATAAAAAAAATAATAATTTGTTGAAGCAGCAGTTTGAAAGCCATTCTCAGTGTGAACAAGAATCAACTTGTCAGTCATTGTTTCCTGCCCTCTGCCAAAAAAAGAAAAAAGCTTAACAGTAGTTAGGGAGCTACTCAGTTGAAATCTCTAAGGATGTTTCAACCTATTTGTTATATTTTCATCCACCCTGTCCACGGATGAAAAGTGATGTGATCTTAACTTATTACTGGCTGAAAAGCAGCGTCAGGGGCTTTTCTGAAGTCCTTGTAATGGTTGTGACTAACCATGCTTAAAATCCAATTGCTATTTAAATCAGACTGTGAGGCCTTCTTTTACTGATACGACATTTGCTAGTCTGTGACTTGAATAGTTATATTCATCAGGTTCTTAGCTTTCGGGTAACACAAGGCTGTTTAACTCTCAAAAGACAAAAGATTTTTGAAATAATGATTATAGTGAGTGATGACAATCAGACTTAAATAAAATATTTCTCACATTGCTTATAGTTAACCCTGGGATGCAAAATAATTATGTTCTTAGAATTATATTTATAATTTTCAGTTTTATCAAACTCAGGCATCCTGTTCGTACTTGAATTATGAGACTGAAATCACTCTGCTGTCCATATTTTGTTGTAACATTACACATCATGCATTCTGATAATTTTCTTTTCTTTCTTTTTTTTTAATTTCTTTTTTATGTTCTCACCACACCATTGTAATGTCTACAGCTCGCCCTGTTGGTAAGTAGCCATCCTTCTATCCATTTAGCATGGCTCTGTACAATGCTTCATAACTCATGCATAGTAGGATTTGACGGAATGAAATTTATTTATTCGCCCATATTAAAACGTTGCTTGAGGGACTGTCTGCTGTAAAAGTTGCTCCTGATCTTTCCATCACTTTGATAAACCATTTTGTGGTGACTTTTGCTACTTAACAGTGAGTAGGTAACAATATTCATGTAAAAGAATATGTGAATGATTAATATTATAAACTGCTAACTTTTCTTGGAGAAAAAACCAATACTTCCTTTTTTCTTATATGTTTAAAATAATCAATTATTAGTTATGTTTGCTATGACTTAAGATAAAGGATTATGAACTAAATTAAGAAATTCTATTACTTTATGCACTTCTTTTATTCTAAGCTGCTTGGAGTCCTCGCTTTTTAAGGGTATTCTTAACTGCTGCATACTTATTATCTGCATGCCTATTTAAACAAAATTTAGCAGAATGCCTCAAGTTATTGTAAGGAGATGCTCACACTAAAAGGAGAAGGGAGGGATGAGCTGTGTTCTTTGGCATGAAAGGTTTGTGATTTTAATATGTCTCATCCTTCATTTGGCTTTGCAAACTTGAAGTTAGCTTGTGCTTGCCATACTTTAAGTGTAAATATTTGTAAATGTTTGGAAGATATAATCTTTTTAAATTCCTTGATTTAATAACCTTTCTGCATCTCTTTTAAAGTTTAGCTTAACCTACTGATAAATGTGTTTAAATAAAAGAAATCTTGGTAATTGTGTTATAAGTAAATGAATAGATGGATGCATAAATGGATGGGTGGGTGAACGAATAAATAAATTTAGTGCATTACTTATTTAATATACCAAGAGACATGGTAATAAGTTATTCAATTTGACACAACTTTATAAATGGTCCATCTAACTTCAAAAGCTTTCTTAATATACTGGCTTGACATTGCTGACATTTGATGTATATTGGCCCAAACTCGTAAGATTTTTTTCCCATTGGTTGAAATGTTAACAAACTTTATTTTTATGTAGTGTATTCTTACATGGATAGTGTACAAAATACAGGTGGTTTCCCAATCTGAATTTATGCTCTGCTGTTTCTGAGCAGTACTGTCTTTGCCGGTTAATATTCCTGAATCTCAGTGACTTTGTCCATAAAATGAAGAGAATAATGCTGAGTTATCAAAGCTGCTGTAGGAACGAATTGGGTTCAAGATTCATCATATATGTGAAAACATTTTGTATGCCAACATTGGTTAACATATTCCTGGTTTTTGAGACATACATTATTTCACATTGTAATATTTTTGAAGTACAGTTATGGCTTACAATTAACTTGAACATAATCTGTTGACTGTTTTTTCTTGACACACAATTATTAAATTGATCATGCTTTTGAGAATTGATGCTAGAAAATTGAATAATATCTTATAATGTTTAAGCCTTATTTTTTGTATTTGTAAGAATTCATATTAATGATAACTTTACATATCTAGGGTATGAAATCTAAAATTAAGAAGTGAATGGGAAAGAATAAGATAATAACTTTGCAAATTAACGGGAAAGTTCACATTTATAGATCTTCATATATGGAGAGCTTATGCCAATAAACTTTGACCACTTGATTTGTATTATTTCACAAGTTCCCAGAACATAGAAAAATATATTAATAATTTCCGATATATTTAATACTCATAAAAAATACATTGATTAGAAATGTGATGAACACAGAGTATTTAGAAGTATTTGTCATCTACAAGGCATTTTAAAGGTTATTTCTGTTTTCTATATTTGTTTGAAATGATTTCTTAAATTCCCATTGGACTGGAGCTAAACAATAGCTTCTTGACACATTGTACTTTATTCTGGGAAAGTCTGTCATTTCATAAATCTATCACAAATGACTTATGACAATGTTCAGACATATGAAGAACTGTACTTTAAACTTGACAACTACTATTAATTTTGGAAACTGAATGTTGGATATGCTTTTATTGGATCACCAAAGAAGAGATTGATAATGAGAAAATTAGTCTGTTTTTCTTCACTTTAACTTTCTATAACAATTTTAATTCAGGAATTACAGATACGTCAACTTTTATTGTAATGTCAGAAAGTATAAATCAAGTAAAATGAAGAAAAATTAAATATTCAAATAATAGAAAATTACATTAATATTAATATTTGTTAGTGGACTAAAACACAAGGTTTTCCACTTTGAAGCTCTTAGCAATAGCATTAAGGGTATTCTACAAAATAGAAGCCATAAAAAGGGAAGAAAATCCAACTTTTAATTTCAGTATAAATTAGGTGAAGAAATACATGCCAGGTATATAAAATTTAGAGAAAATTCAGGAGTAGAACTTATCTAAGTCTTTTGAAAGAAAATTAGAAATGTCTGTGGATTCTGTAATATTTCTAGATTCAGAAACCAATCACTACATTACATACCAGATGAAACGTCTTAGTCTGTGTGGAAAGCCCATTTAGAAATCATTACAAACTCCCAAACTGGGAGTTTTGTTTAAAAGGGTGGCTCTTATGAGCTGCATTTTCAGTTAAAGAATTTCTAAGTCTATACAATTCACGGTTAGAATAAACACCTTCTGGCCTGTAATTCTGAGAGTGTAAGAACAACTATTAATTTAGAGGATAGGAAGTGTGGGAAATTTTACTGAAAGCAGACAATCACATACTTGCCAGTGGAGGAAAGTATTTCACAGATTTCACTTACTCATCTGCACCATCTCAAAAAGAACCCTTTAATCCAACTTCCATGTTTCTGGTTACCACAAAATCTAGACAAATGCCACTTTGATAATTAAAAATCCCCCAGTCCTTTCTGCGGTTTAGACTTTTTCCATACTGTCCCAAAGGCATTCTTTATTTGAGAAGCAAAGCAACAGGGCATAGTTAACAGTGAATGCTGAAATATTCATTTGTTTATTTGGAAAATTCTTATGATGTGGGAACTGACAAAGAAAATGGTCTAAATAGGGATAAATATCTTGCTTCCTATACCCATCTGTCTTATTTTCTTTTGGAAGTCTTTCCCAAGCTTAAAAATAAAAAAGAACATCTATTTTGGAGATGGGCAACACATTTTTTCCTAGCAGCAACTCAAAACATCATGAGTAATTTGGAAAAGAGCTGTCAAATCTACCAGCTGCCTTGCCTGTGAAGCTGAGCCCTTGTCCGTTTTGTGTCTTGTGTACCATATGCTAGATGCTGATTGCCTCCAGTATGGAAACTAAAAACTGAGTATATCAGGTGAAACTTGTTTAAAATATCCAAACAAACTGACAATACACAACTTTATGGAACTTCTAAATATTTCCTAATTTACTGAGTCAAAAGTAAGTTTTCTTTTGATGGAAGAATATAATTGGCCACATGAGAGTTTATTAGTATTGAGAAATGTATATTCTTTGGCAAAATTCCCATCTTTTATTATTGTTATTTGAAAGAAGCAGCCACTATTCTAAACAGAAATCTATAGGGACACATTTTTTCAATCTTTTATTGATTTAAACACAAAATTAAATACATCCTCATTTTAGAAAGTTCTGTTTTGGGTTGAAGTGGAGTTTTGTTACAGCATGCTCTGAAGCGTTGAGGCTGCCAAGAGATCCAATAAAAAGTGAGTGGTTGAAAAGTTCATTCAGGGCAAATTCTAAAGCAGAATTATATTAATTACTTAAAGAAAAATGCAACTGATATTTTCGACTCAACCACTCTCCACCCCACCTTGAAATCTGGAAAATTTAATGTGCTGCCTATAATTGAAGTTAATAGTGGAAGTATTCCAGGGTTTTTTTTTAATTGGAAAGTATGTGTGAATCCTTTCATGTCAAAATCCACTTTTCTGCAAAAGGCATCCTGAGTGTGTCTTGCAAGGAAACCCATGCTTTCATTCCCTGCAGACTTTCTGCTTTGGACAAGCTGTTTCCCCGTGACCTGGGGTAATCACCTCCCTCCTACAAGGGCTTAATGTTTCCTGCACCTGCGCTAATGAGCTGCTTTAGGCAGAGTACCACTTAATTTTTATTAAGCATCACTGTTTTCATTGCTCCACGTTTTGATTAAATAGTAGGTAAAAACAAAATGCATTCTATTTTGTCCTGTATATTCCAACAGAGTTCCCATAATGTGAAATATTTAAAATATCTTAAGCTAATGCTAATTTTTAAAGTGAAAAACAAGCTCTAGTTACTTCTCATGCTTGACTGGTTTTAGCCACGGACTTGATTCTTTTGGAAGGGCCTTGTGTGTTTGACAGTGTCTGTTCGTTGCCTTTAACTTGGAGGGTGGATATAAAATGATCGGGTCATCCTTTTTTGTTGAGACATTAGTGAAAATGTTCAATTGTCTTGGTATTGAATGGTGCTGTAGTGAAGTCTGAGGCTTACAGAATATTTTTATTCTTGGCTGGGCTGCCCTTTTACTATTTGAATACCAATATAGTCTCTTCTTCCATAACATTGCTGGATGAGATCTTGGTCCTGATCACCTTGTATCTGACACTCCTCTGACAACAAGCCCCTCAAATCTGCAGATTCATGCATTAATTTACTCTATTTCAAGAATATTTTCTTCTGTTTTATCTTTGAATATTTTTTCTGTCACACTTTTCTTTGAATACATCAGTTTTTTTGACTTTTCTTTGTCTGAATTCCGTATTTTTTAACTTTGTAATAATTTTGAAGTCGTCCTTTTTATTTCATATTGTATGATTTCTTAATGCCTATTTACCATCTCCCTAACTTTTTCAATTACAATGATCATTTTTTCTTTTTCCAAAATGTATTTTATTCCTTTAAATTAATTTTCTCTTTCATTCATTTCCTTGCTCAGGAAAGTCTTCATTTCCACTTGTCTTTAAGCCCCTTTACCCCTTTTTCAGTGTTTTTGTTTGTTTCTGTTTCTAAGGAGAGGCCCTATTGTATATAATTTCATTTAGTCTATGGAAAACTGTTTATTCTAAAGTATTTCTGTTTTTCTCTGGGTAATTCTTGGAAGATACAGACTCTTTATCTCTCTTTGATTAATTGATTATGTTCTTCTCTGTCATTAATTAAATAAGAAATGAAGGTATAATTTGTTTTATTTTGTTTTATTTACATCCTGTTTTAGTCTCTATCTGATTATTAATCATCTAATTAACTGCTGAAGACTAGGGTTTGCAAGTTTGGAGAAGAGAAAGTGGGGAATTTCAGGGTCATTTGGTAACCTCTACTTGGACTGTTGTCTTAAATATTTTATCAAAAAACATGTTATTTTCTTTTCTATATGCTAGTGACCCTGGTGATACACAGCAAATCTCTTTAAATTACTAGCTTTCTGTATTCCATATGAGACTCCTTCCTCATCTCCCTTCATACCTCCTGCTTCATAATGAAGATGGTTTTAGGTGTATTAGTTTTCTACTGCTGCGTAACAAAACTGAGCAACTTAAACAGCAACCATTTATTAGGCCACAGTTCTACAGGTCAGAAGTCCAAACAGGCTCAACTGGGTCCTCTCCTTAGCCATCTCACAGACTAAAATCAAGGTGTTGACCAAGGTGAGCTCTTCTCTGGAGACTTTCCAGAACAATCCACTTCAAAATTCACTCAGGTCTTTGGCAGAACTAAATTCTTTGTGGTTGTAGGATTGAAGTCCTCATTTCCTTGTTGGCTGCCAGCCTTTGTTCATGGCCACCACAACCTCCGACATCAGCAGTGGTCTGTTGAATCCTTCACGTCCTTTGCTTTGTACCTCTCTGACTCCCCATTCCACTATCAGCCAGAGAAAATTCCCTGATTGAAAGGTCTCATGTGATGAAGTTAGGCCCACTTGAATACTCTCCCTATATTAAGGTCAACTGATTAGTGACCTTAACGACATCTGCAAAATCCCTTCTGTCACATAACATCACATAATTGTGGGAGTAACTCCAGGAAGTGAAGGTCATGGGGGCCACCTTGAAATTTTGCCATTCACAGTAGGCTTGACTTTTTCTTTCCTTCAATACCTTCTCCTCTGACTTCTGAATTTTAGCTGGTTATCTACAATGTCTCATATATTCCAAGTCTCTCTCTTAACTCTAAATCGCATTCTTCCCATCAAAGGATCATGGAGTGGGCTCTTACAATGTTGACAGATAATTTTAGTGAAATCGGTATTGATAGAGGATTGCGGATTGCGGCTGGTTCGTGTTCATCCTGCTTCCTCACTTTCCTCCCGACCTGACTATGTTTGGCAGGGATACTTCACAGATTGTGGTTCGGGTCTATGGTAGTTTTTCCATATTATTTATTTCTTTTGTTGTATTCAACAGAGGAAAGTAAAGCAGTAAGCCTCTACTCTGTTATCTTAGCCTAAATACCCAAAATTTTATATACTCACTAATTTTTGAATCTACCAAAATAAGAATAAAGTAAACACTAAGTATGTTAACTTAGTAGCTAAAATTAAAGTACTATAAATATAAAATATCAGGATGATATAAATACTCTGGCTCAAAACAGTATTATGAGATTAGTATTAAGAGATTTCACCAGCTATTGCCAGAAAGAAATAGCATTAACATTTTAGTCACACCATCTAAGAAAGTCAAGATTTTCGCTTTTATAAGTTATAGTAATTTGTAGACAGAGATATCATGATACATATATATACTGTAAAATATATATTATGATGTACATTATACTTAAATATTATGCATGACATTTGAATTACTACACTACTTATGTAAACACGTTAAATGTCACTCAAGAGAATACTATATAATTAGATTCATTAAAAATATATAAACTACCAAATTAAATTAAATTTGAGTTAAAATGTATCTGAATGTCTTTTTAAATCTCTCCTATGGCAAGCATTGCTTCCCAGATTTATTGGAGATATTATTTTCATCTGCCCTACAAAACTATTAACTCTTTGTCAGTAAATACATTGTTGTATTTATCTTTCTCCTACCTCTAAGTCTAGCATAACACTTACACGTGGTAGGGGCACACTAAATGTTGGTGCAGCTAATTAATACACACATATGCATACATAGGTAGTACTTGCCTAGAAAATGTTTATGCAAGCAGCTTTAAATAGTGCTATAAAAAGATTAAGCTACATTAATGGTAACAGACCAATCGCATAGTCCCCATTCTGCTAGTAGGAGATAAAATACAACAAAAAGAAGGCACTAATGAATTAGGATGGTGCCTTACTAAGCGTGTAATTAATGTTATTAAGAAACATTGCAGTTGCGTATTAAAATTCCGTTAACTAAGCAGCCCTCCAGCATCAGTACATTTGTTCCTTGGTTGCAAGTTTTCTTCCTTTTTTTTTTCTGATTGGCATCTTCATGCAATCTTCTTCTAAAAAAATGAGATAATGGGATGTGATCAGCCTTTGTGGTTTAGCTGGAGTGCTGACATGACATTTCTGGCAACTTGACAGGTTAAGTGAGTGAAAATGGATGTCTTGTCTCACCATTTACTTGAAGAGCCATTCTTTTTTAAGCTATAGATTTCCCCTCCTCACCCCCACATTTGCAATCCCTTCTACCCTCGATATGAGAAGGCTAGGTTTCCCAATTTAGGATTTTGAGAGGATTTTTTCACGACTCTTTCAACTATTCTCTTTCTGCTGGTGAAAAATGAGATTTTTTGAAAGAATAACATAGATATTGACTTATTTAAAAATTCATTAGTTTTAAGTTGATAGTAGTTTCTTTGAGAATTGACTATGCCTTAAAGAAAACAAAATTTTATTATTTTATTCTCAGTATTTTAGTCAGGAAAGCAAGTAGAAAAAGCAAAGTTACTATTGGTAAAAGACAGAATAATATGGCAAAATGTGATTTCTAATTCAGAATTTGTTTAAAATTTTGACAGATTTTCTAGAGAGTTCTCAATTTATAACTTTTGCAGAACTCAAAAATTCTATGAAACTTGCATGTTGAGTCTCAGAATGATTTCATTATAGTTACATGATTTCCTGTACTCACCTATAATTGAAATGAGATCTATTTTAGTAAACTGAAATATAATAAAATTTAAAATCCTCTATAAACATATCCAACTTAGTTACTTTATGAGTAAACTATTACCCTTATTGCAATGTAGAAATATTTAATACCATTACAGGATTAAATTGGACTTGCTAAAGCCAGTAGAAAAATCCAGGTTGCCACCAACGTAATCTTCAGTTTAACAGACCAACCTGGATTGCTAAAGGTGGCAATGAAGCCAGGTGAATGTTAGTGCATTGGTGCGGTCTGGGAAACTCATATCTCTAACATAATGCGCGCGTTTTCCCTCAATGAGGAACAACCTCCCACCCTTCTTTCCTTGCCTACTTAATCTCAAAGGAACAAATCAATCTCTTGCTCTCTCCTTTTCTCTCTCAATGCTTTCCTCAACTGTTGGAGACAGAGGGAGCCAAGTTACTCTCCTCGTAATGGTGGGACATCCTGTGTTACAATACGTTCATCATGTTGTATCATGCTTGATTGTTTTCATGTGAGTTTCCTCTAGTAGGTGGTGAGTTCCAGAGGACAGAGACCTTAGTACGCTTAGAACATAGCACAAAATAAAACCAGTAAATGTTTACTTAAAATAATTAAATAGTATTATGAGCTAAAGTGTCAACCAACATCTGAATTCATTTCTATCACAAACTTATTACTGTGGTGTTTTCCAATAATATGTTGTCTTAAAAGAAAGTTAAGGCCAAGTACAAAATGGCTATGTGCGTATAGCTGTTTATTATACCACTGTTTTTATATGCTTGCCTATGACATCCAAAAATGCAAGGTATTTTGAACCAAATGACTTTACTCTTTTCAAAGGCATTCTATCTACTCTAGATAATCGTAGAATTATTTAATTTTGACATTTACATTGTTTATTTTCAGGGAGGAGCATATTATGTTTGACTATAAATTGAAGAAAATGGTTTTAACCACCATCACAAAATATATGCATACTTTTTTGTGTGTATGTCACTCTTATCATCAAAACTCAGTATCTTTGGCCTTCTTTAGAATTGCCTTCACCCTTCTATACATGTCAGTTTAGAAGGCCACTTCTTATTTAGAAAGTCACAATTCAGAAGGTCATACTATATAAAACATTTGTCTAACTTCATGGCCTAATTTATTCATCAGAGTTTGAATAACTAGGAGTAACTTTTAGAGTTTTAGATATTACATGAGCCCTCAAAAATTAGTCTTCCCACAATCAATAAATTCCATAAGAGTGGTTAAAAAATGTAGGGAGCAATAGCTGCATAATTGCAATGCATATTTACTCATACAAGGATTGAATGCAATTTGTACATGTGAGACTTCTCATAGGTGGAGAGTAGAATACAAACTTTAAATAGATGAAGAATCTAAGGATTGTAATTTATTATAGTCATTCTATTCTCTTTGACCACTTACTTTCCTTTCCATATTTATGAAAGCAGTAAACCATTTAGTACTTTTACTTTTTCATTTTGACATTGAAAAAGCAGATATTAGATTATTGAAAGAAAATGTATACACATTGGTTTTTATCATGGAATAAGACTTTTTAATATTACCTAGAAGTAAGGTACTGGATGAGAAAGAAAACATATCACTCATCTAGAAGAGTTATTGGCACGGACTCAGTAAGAAAATGGTTAATTGGAAAGGTAGATTATTTAGCAATTTGATCATTTGTACTCCTCAAAAATAGTGACAAATGAATAAAATATGATTAAATGGGCTTTATAAAAATGATCATTTTAAACCCTATATCCCTAAATTATGTTTTCCATTATAAATGCATTTCTTCCTCTAAGATGAATTATGTGTTAATAAGCTTCAAATCAAATATTTTATGACATTGTGCATTTCCAATATTATTAGCAGAAATTCTTTTGAAATCTAGTGAAGTGTTAAATAGTAAAAATTAAAGGGAATTAAATAAGTTGAAGAAACAATCATTTATCAATTATAAGCCAATCTATTCTGATTATAAACTGAGTGAACATTCATCTCTTACTCCTGTTCTATATTGCATTTTAATGAAGTGACTTCTTATTATCTGTTTCTTGTTGGTTATGGTAAACTTATTAACTAACTTTTTGCAGGAACTTCTAGAGTTGGTTGTTCCACATGCTTATATTTTTCTACATTATTTTTGTTCACTCTGGGATGATAGCTACTCATTTATAGTCTTTGGGTCATAAAATCTGGGGTAGGGGCCATTCTCTACAGAGGGACATATCAGAATCAGTTAGGAGATTTTCTCAAACAGCATGTTTTCTTTGATGTCCCTCCACCCAAATTACTACAATAATGTGTCACTATCACTGATGGAAATATGTCATATCCTTCAGGTAGGATGAGATGGGAAAAACACTGAGTATTTGTTTTTGATCAAGAATTATTATTATTATTTTTTAATTTTCTATTCCAACACATTCATTTAGTGTTCACTATTTGGGGTTTTTCCAGGCCAAATAAAGACACTATTTCAATGAAAATTGGTACACAGCACCCCACACCAATAAGAGCTTACAAGTGAATTGAGGAAGCAAGACACATAGGCAGGGGAAAAAGTAGAGAAATAAGGGAATGTAAGCAAAGACAAGTACCTTAAAGTGGAAAGAACACAAGAAAAGAACAAGATTGGAGTGTGTTCAGGTTAATCATTGTTGACAAGGTGGATCAAAGGATAATAGATATCAAGAGGGGTTAACCCTAAGAACAAGCAAATACGTATGTGAGTGATTGGAAGTAGGCTGGTCTGCTGAAATGCTGGAGCTAGTTTGGGCCAGTTGATTGAAGCCAAAATGCTACACTGAGGAGAATAATACACAAGCATTGCAATGACAAGCAATAGAAAAAGCACTGTCGATCTTTGATAAAGAATGACTTGAAATAAGTATACTAAGTATACTTAAGAAAGGTTGTATTTATAGGTAGCACAGAAAGAGAAAGATCATAGGCTTATGCTACTTTAATAATAAAGCAATTATTCAGGAAAAACATAAAATTATGATTTTATGAACATTATGCCATGTTGAAAATTATACTGTATGATTCTTACCCTTCTGTTTAAGACTAGACATAACAAATTCTCAATTAATCAGGTCATGGTTTGAAGTGAACCAAATTAACCTAGCAGCTCATTGTTTAAGAGGTCCAACTATGGCATCGGATGGGCCTGAAGTCAAATCTGTTCTCCAATCTATTGTTTTAATCTTTAAAAACCTGTGTATCCTTAATAAGATTCAGTTTACTGGTCTTTACATCAGAAAGGTAGTAGTTACGAAAAAGGGCTCTTTGAATATTAAATGAGATAATGCTTGTGGATGGTTTAACACAGTCCCTGGCACTTAATAAACACTCAGTTAATGTTAATTATTGTTATTGTGTTAAGCAGTTTGTGACTCAGCAAATCTTTACCACAAGCAAATGATGGAAGAGTGTGCTTTTCAAATATGCATATAAAATATATTAGAATTTAACAAGCAAAAAATATTAAATAGCAAAAAAAATTATTTTCTACTTGAGTTTAAGATACAAAGTTCAAAATGTTTATTATGACAGAATAGGAAACTTATTCACTCAGGCACAAAATTATACCTGAAGAGAAAGAGCTGCTGAGTGGGCTAGTAAGCACCGTGTCACACGTGAATGTATGCAGCTGCTGCATGAATATCTCCATGATCGTGCCTGCCATGGAAAGTCAGATTTTCCTGTAGAAACAACTCTGAACATGATGTGATTAACCTTTAGGGTCCCCCATCCCCTCATCTCCAAGCCTACCTCATGCATGGCCTACGCCCGCTACTCCTGTTCAGCCATCTGATTTCCCTATTACCACTCCCTCTCACCAACGGGCATTAGCATAACAGAGCTGTAGCGTGACTTTGATTGAAGCCAGCTTGGGCTGAATGCAGTATCAAAGCACAATTTAGCAGAAATCAAATCTAATTTACTGTGCATTGTATTTAAATTCTCAAAAACACAGTTTCAAGTGAATAGTACCAAACCTCTAATCTTAATTGACCTTTTTAAATTTGGGTCTACTTCCCTGGAAATCACACCACATACTTTTCTGATAGAGATATTGTGTTTGTTTGTTTGTTTGGTGAGGAAGATTGTCACTGAGCTAACATCTGTGGCCAGTCTTCCTCTATTTTGTATGTGGGATGCCTCCACAATGTGGCTTGATGAGCCGTGTGTGGGCCCATGCCCGGGATCCGAAGTCATGAACCCTAGGCCACTAGGAGCACGGAGCACGTGAACTTAACCACTTTGCCACCAGGCAGGCCCCTAGAGCTATTGTTTTTAACTTTTGTTGATTGAACACTGAACTGTGCCACTCTGTGTTTTTCATCTCTTTTCTTGCTATAGCTGAAGCAATAAGGTATAATCACTTAAAAGATTAAGCAAGTAGGTTATTACATCATGGTTACAAAAGATTTGTCTAATGCTTTTGGGTTTTAGTGAGGATATAAATATGTATTTTATAGTCTTCTGTCTTAGAAATATATAAGAAAATTGCCATTTCTATAACTAGCATATTCTTTTGGAGTTTATAACACAATCTCTTTAATTCACATTGGGTTTAAATGTGTGTTTTGAATTGTCATCTTGAGGACCTAATGGTGTTTTTTTATATTTAATGAGAGCCATCACAGAAAATCAGTTTTACGTATAGCAGACATTGTGCTATTGTGCTGTGTTGATAAAATGCCACCTCTCTGCCTACACCCTCCCATTGGTGCCATCAACCAAGTACTGTCTTTTCAAACCATTTTTGCTGCCACCTGGCAGAAATTCTGAAACTGTGACGTGTTATCAGAAGAATTACTGATGAAGTTTTTCATTTCAAAACCTCAAAATAAATTCCTTTGGCCGATATCCCTTCGCAGAAGATTGCAGTATAGATCTTGGGCAGAGAAAGAGAGTCTGCAAAAGTGAAATTGATGGATACAATTCGTTTTGGTGGTCCACCTTCACGTGCCAATAGGAAAAGGATGTATATTTTCAAAGACTTGAATACTCTTTAAATGTTTTGCTTTGTTAAATACTTTAAAATGTTTAGTTGTTTTTTAATTTAAAAAATGATAAGGTGATTCCAGTTCCAGTGGGATTAGTGTGGCTTAAATTCTGGTGACAAGAAACTATTTGGTACATTAGAAATACAGTGTATTTATAATAACCTAGAATAAAAGTACAATGTAAATAAACCTCACATGGAAGGATATTTCATTGCATGAATAACAGAAATGCTGATAGCTTTTTCGTTGGTGGGCTTTAAAAAATCAGTATTAGGTAAAAACTCAAGACATTTTGATTGCTTGGTCTTTTTAGATTATATCATCAGTGGTCAATATTACATCATGATATTGCAAAATTTCTTTGTCCTTTAAAAGTTCCAAAGAAATGCTCTCTTTAGGTGCTACTGTGAATAGAAATTCTCAACCAGATTTTCTGCCCTAACTTACTATGATTTTCCAACCTCGCATCTGCCCTTTTTCTTTCAAAAACAGCATTCTTTCTAAAACACAAATCTTATTATACCTTTCTTGCATAAATGTCTTTGAACAGATCTGCATACTTTTCAGGGCAAAATTTAAGTTCCTTTAGCAAAAATTATTTGGCCCTACCTACATCACTTTCGCATCCCTAAGTTTATTCTTGAAATCATTTACACTCCCTTAACACATTCAGATCATAGGTCTTTGCCTTTTGTCGGCTTCTTTCCATCCCAAGTGGCCTGACTCCTCTTCATCTAGTGCGCTCTTACTTGTGCTTCAAAACACGACTCCAGTGTAGCCATCCCCTGGCATCTTCCCTCATCGCCTGGTCCAGTTTGCGGCTCTTTCAGGCTTTCTCCCTCAATGCTCTCTGCATTTTTCTATTATTATTCAAATCAGACTCTGCTGTTTTTGTTTTTATTTATTCACTTACTTAGAAGTCTCTGCTATAGGCCAAATGAACAATTTTTTATTTGGCTTTCCATCCCCTGTACCAAACAGAATGTCTCATCATTTGTAGTCAATCAATACATTTTGAATGAATAAATGGATGAATCATATCTTTTCAGGAAAGTGGATGGATAGATGTGGTCATTTGCTAGTCCTTATCTTGGGGTCTGTGTTTTAGCAGCTGTGTTAAAATTGCAAGATCTGGATTCCAGAAGCATTTTGCAGAATCACTCATCTACTAAAAAGTTTTTGAAAGCTTGAAAAATCAAATTCAAGGAAGTCTGTAGTTGTATTTAAACTACAGGTGATTTTTACTGAAATAGATAAATAGACAGATGCAGAGTAAGCATAATATACTTAAAAATATACAATATGTCTTCATTGCTTTCACTTCATCTTTCATTTGATGATTTCAATCATATATTCTCCATTACATTTTGAAAATTATATAAATGAGGACCTCATAGTGCATATGGGGCTCTAAGGTTTTACTAACTAGTTATGTGAGCCAATTTAAATTTTTCTGGTCAAAAGAAGTACAAATGAACTAATAAGCTGAATACGTGAGTTTTATCAAAGACTGGTAACTGATTTTGACTAAATTGACTTTTTATTTTTGATAATGAGATACAAGCTAAGTTACTCAGTACTTCTTGCTTAGTGTCCATATTGGCACTAAAGCTTTCTTTTATAGGGTTACCAACAAGTAAAGAACTATACATGGATTTTTAAGTTCTTCTTAATATATATATATTTTTGGATATTACAGACAATAGAGACCATCTTAAGTCTTTGTGGTGTAAATATCTGATGATTTCACATCTCTACTAAAAAGTGGTTACTGCATTGTTTTAAGAGGTGTTCATAAAGTAATTTTGTAACGTTGATTTAAACTATCATTCTTATTAGAAAACATAGAACAAAAATCAATATGTCTACTGATTCTGTGGAATTGAGAAGAAATAACAAGAGCATTGTAAGAAGCAAGCAATCTCCTGAAAATACAAGGCAACATAAACCACATTCTGTTCAAATAGATCCATAAATCTGGATTCTCCATTCTGTTATACTGAGTCTTCTGTTATCTATAGTTATAGAAGAAAATTTCCCTTAGTAGATTTATTCTTTCTGTCTCTGGAGTATGTGTTGAATGTGTTGAATTAGGAGGCAGTTTAATAGAACGGCGAAAAAGAAGTCACTACAAATCTCAGTGAAGCTTTTGAAAAAATGCTGCCGCTGTTTCTAGGCGAGCATTCTTGTGAGAATGAGTAACTGGCTGTACGTCTGCGGCTATCCTACATTTACTCCGTTCTTGGACCTGCACATATGTACTCCTGTAGGACAGAAAGAATTCTGAGTAAAGGCCTTTACTGAATGTCACTTATTGTTAGAATTCTTTAGAGTTCAAATTTTAGGATTGTTGCCATGTACACCAGGTTCTAAAAATTAAAGTTGATTTTAAAGTTTTTTTCTTGGTCTTAAGTTTTCTAGCATAAACAATGAGTTAAAGTGGAAACAGATGATTAGAAAAGTCACGGAATAAACATGCTGTTCTCTCTTCAACAGGAGTGGATTTTGGTATGAAGAAGATGTCCCTGTGAAAACTTCAGTTATTCTGTCTTTCTGTCTACTGTCTTTCATTTTCTTCTTTCTCTTTACAGTTGGTCCCCAATTTAAATCTGAACTTTCTTAGGATTGTGACTCCCATCCTTTTCTTTTCTTTTCTATTGGGGTTGCTTGTCTCAGGTCTCGTTATCTTCGCCTACGCCATTTTACTAGTCTTCCAACAAGGCTCTCCACTTTATTGACTAATCTTCCTCCTCCACAATCTATATTTAGTAGAAGGTTAAAGTTTTCCAAAATTTTTCTTTGCATCTATCACTCCTCAGCTTACAAAGAGTCAAAATAAAATCCTCACTTTGTCTTCTTAGGACTTTCTTAGGCCGGGTCCAAATCTATCTTTTGTAGCCAATGATGTTTACACAATGGGGAACTTCCATTCCTGCAAGATTACACACTCTATACTAGATGTGTTCTTGCTCCTTGACTTTGCTCAGTAAGTTCCTTCCTTCAAATATGTTCATTTCTCCACTTATCTAAATGCCACCCTTTCCTCAAAGCCCCATAATGTTTACTTCCTGCAAAAAGCCTTTCTTCACAGCTATCATAACACAAAGGGATCCCTCTCTCCTGAAGTCCTATCACACTGACTATATGTACTATAACTTAAGTGCTCCTCCGCTGTGCTCTGAAAGTACCTCTATCATTGGATTTAACCGCAATCTCAGATAATTGTTGTTTTAGTTTTTCTGTTGTCGTTGTCGTCATCATCATCTTGTTTTGTATTTTTCATTAGACTGTGAGTTCATTGATGGCTGCATGATAGATGCTTTTTATCTGAGTATCTTTAGTGCCCAATAGGGAGCTAAAGATGTGTATCAGTAGTGCCCACAGTGCCCAGTAGGGAACTAAAAACTTTATGTTCCAATAGGGGAACATAGTAATTGTCTGGCTGATGCTTATTTATCTAAATGAAATGAATTAAATAGAATCAACCACTTCATACATTTCTTTATGTTGTTAGTTATTTTTGTATGTAATTCCCATTTCTTCAATTCTTAGATGTCTTCAAAACTTCAACTCTCCCATTCTAGAATATTAGCACTTTGAGAATAAGGATCATATCTTATGCCTTCTGGTCCCCCTGCACCTGCTACACTGTCCTGCAAGTATTACCAGAACAATCAATGTTTGTCAATAGATTGATTTGACAGGAAGGAGATGTTTGAGTAGTGGAGTGAATCTTTTCTGGCTTCATTGAAAACACAAAACCAAGTAGGGAAGCCATGCTTTTTCTTAAAAATGTTACAGTATCATTACAAATCTATTTTCCTATGCAAGTATATGGTCTAAGGGATTACAATGTACAACATTTAAAATGTGTGGACTAAGTTTACTTCTTTCCTCACGTTTGATAGACTGCTCTTTCCTTTCCCCATTGTGTTTTGAAAATTGCTTAAAAATAAATCAAAACCTGTAGCCTCTGTCTGGCACTGAGCAATCTACCTAGTACCAGATTTTCCCTCTGATATCTTTTTCTTTGTCAATGGTTTGTATTTACACGCTTTCTTTCCTTTTAAATTATAGCTCCTCCACAGTTTGTGGTTAGGCCAAGAGATCAGATTGTTGCTCAAGGTCGAACAGTGACATTTCCCTGTGAAACGAAAGGAAACCCACAGCCAGCTGTTTTTTGGCAAAAAGAAGGCAGCCAGGTGAGTGTGAGCCTTGACTGCTTTTCTGAAATCTCTGAAATCCCGTCTCTGCTGCTCCTCAAAATTTGCCTTGCCTTCTTGTTATCAGTGTTGAATTTATTTTATTTCTAAAAAAGACAGCAATTAATTCTAAAATAAGTGCAAGTCAGATGTTCTAATGTAACATCCTTTGTTTTCTGGTGTTAATTTTCTAAAATTATCTATCTTACATAGAATAGATACAATGCAGTGTAACTAAATTATCTTAAAAAGTCTACCCAAAACCTCTGTAGCTATTTAAAATCTCTGAATAGAAAGGTTCTTTTGCTTTCTTGCATTGAGCTACGTTGGGATGATTAAGTGAGTTAGTACATATAAAACACTTAGAACATCCTGCAAACCAGTCAAAAATATTGCCATTATTAATCAGCCTAGAAATTCCTTTTCATAGATAGATAGCACAAATACCTTTTCTTTATCATTAAGTTAAGCATACTTCCATTTAAGAGTGGGAGAAATGTTTTCTTCCATCATCCCTTCTGGATTTCTTCATAGCAGAGTTAGAAAGGAAATAATACATTATACACCAGAAGGAACACAATACTTGTGTGTTCTTTGCTGTGCCCTGGTTTGTCCTCTCAGAGCCCTCTCTGGGCAGCCTGGCCTCTCAGATTCTCTGCTAAATGTCAATTGGATACAACACTTTTCTCATTTTGGACTTGGTCCAAACTTGGACAAGCACTTAGCCTCTAGGTTCTGAGGCAATGAGTGGAATTTCCAGCTTAAGCCAGATCAGAAATTGTGTTCTTTGTCTAAAAATTTATCTGTGCATTCCTAAGAGACCTAGAGATATTTTGTTATAGACTTTCCAGCACCATCCCCAAGGAGACATATAGCTCTCAGGAAGGGACCTACTGGTGCTCCTTCTCAGCACCCTCTGTTGGTAATCCAAATTCTGGAATAATTTCCTGGATAATGGAAACCATGATTAGAAGTCTCAGGAAATCTAAAAACTTTGCCAGAGATGGGAAGTGTTTTAGACTATATTAAGAGAACTGTTGATCAGAACTCATGTATGACTATCTGGGTAAATTGGCCTCAGGAAGTCGTCCTCAGCCATCGTCTTTAATTGTTGTGGGTTCCTATATATTCCTGTACCACCACAAGCTAGAAGTTGTAACAACTCAATATGGATGGGCAAATTGTCTCTCTTCCTTTCCTCAACGCTCCATGTTGGATTCACCTCCCCTCTGATTTGTGGAATGTTAAAGTAGTGGTGGGAAGATAAAGTGAAGCAATGATCACTGCCTTACCCACATCAGAATTGCTCCAGGCTCTAAGTCCCATCTTTTTTATCAGTTAATAGCTATAAAACAAATTTTGGAGGAAAACCTCTCCAACTCTAAAGTGAGTGTAAAGCAAAATGACCTGGTTATAACACATGTGCACACATAAACATACCCTGGAAAAGGAAAGAATTCTAAAGCCATTTTCCCTCCTTATGATTGTACAATCTTTGTAGCACTATTTAACTTTACTGGAGCTCATTTTCTTAATCTAAAACATAAGGATAACCCATTTTACTTCACATAAGTTATGAAGATTACATGATTAAGTTAGTTTATCTGTAAAAGACCTTTACACATTATGAAGGTCAACAAGATTTTAGAAATACGGAAAATGCAGAATGCACCTGCCTCCGCCTGTGTCCTGGCTGAAGGGGCAAGTTCACGGTGCTGCTCAGGTCAGGGCTGCCAGGGCCTGAAGTCTCCCTCTGTCTGGACACTAGTGCCCAGCACTGAGGAGGAGCTCAGCACCACTCTGGTCACCTCTGCCCCAGACCCACACAATGCCTGAGAAGGCGGGGATAGGTGAACGCCAGAGAGCCCCGGAAGCTCTGTGAGATTCTTCCTCTTGCCTGTAGCTCCCTCCCTCCACCCACCTGGGGGCTGTGGAGACCATCAAAGTTACTCCCTCAAGCCACTGATAGTAAATATAATGATGGAAATATTTATTTATAAATAATCTAAATATAATGATGTAAAGCAATTTGATTGTTGAAAATTTACACTTTAAATCCATGTATTGAGTCAAATCCCATTATAACATCTTGTTATTATATAGATACAGCTCTATCATGTGTAAATCACGTGCCCTAAAATAGCTCCAGATTGATGTAAGAAACTGCATAAAATGTATATGAGTCCTGTAGCCCAATAAACATGATATTTAAATATACTGCATTGTGTTTTAATGGTTTTTAAAGAAGTAATGACCAAACAGCATTAAAGTATTTTTTTTTTCCTGTTATTTGACAAAGTGGCATGTAATTCCAGAGATATTGATCTCTGGAAAAAAATTTCCAGTTAGGTAATTTGATTTGATTATAATCTTAGGTCTGGTTTTCTTTACTTCACCTATCTCCCTCAAATCAGAGAGAAAAAAAGAAAGAGGGGGACAGAAACTGTGAATAAGAACAAAAGAGAAATGTTTAAGCAAACTGTAAATTTTCATATCATGAGTTGTGATATTAGGAAAAATATATTGGTCTTACTGTCTGCAGTATCCAATTTTTACAGTGATCTATGACTATCCATCAGTAGAGAGAGAGTTAAGAGCATGGATTTAATGGTCCATATTCCTCAATATGTGCTGATAATGCCAATTAGCACTAAAAGGATACCCAGGCACTTGAAGGCAAGAAGAGCTCTGTAGAATTCCTGGTTTTTGCTTGTAATCCATTTTCTTTTGCCTATGTCATACAAGCAGGGAATAAAGATGATGAGTTAACCTCAATCATATGCCATTTTCCATGTCAACGAATCATTCAGAAGGTGGACTGATACTACATTGTAGAGGAAGAGATCCCAGAGAGAGTTAAGCCCATCTGATGTATTAGTGCTATGTAAATTAGTATTCTAATGGCTAATTGTAGGAAAGTGCACACTTTGAGTTATTGTATCATTTTCAACTGGCTTTAAAATTTAGACCCTTCTCTTTAGATAGTTTATTTCAGTAATATATTTAGCTTCCACAGGAGAATTAGCTTGTTCTCAAATTATGTTTTGTATGTATGAAAATGTCTAGCCTTATATAGGAATACAAATTTCATAGGAGGCCAATAGCATTTTGAAATTATATTCCTGACATGCTAGCAAACATGACTTCTTTTAGAAAGAGTTTAATAACATGGTAATGTTTATGTAAAGTGGGCTCATAGTGTCACACTTGAATCTAATAAAGTGGACATCCATCATGTTGCAATAAAGAGAAGAGCTTCTAATTAAAGTAGGACATCATTGGCAGGATTAAAGTCATTTAGCGTAATTGAAAAGTGTTAATACCCTATTTTATCCTCTTCCATTGGTATTACTTCAAGGGTAAAAACATTTTAAGGTGAAAATGTGTCTTATGCCTTTAATTGAATGTTATTACCTCCTGATTGTAACGTATTGAAGCTGTTTAATTACAAACCTGGAAAATTAATTACTATATCGAGAAACAGATCCCAGAGGGTTATAATGTTCTTTTTTTGTAAGTAAATACAACATAAAAATTGATATGTCCTTATTTATAAGCCAACTTGGAAACGTATCTCAATATGATTTATTATACCCAAATGTTTTTCTTATTTGAACAACAGCAAAGCAACATAGGTCATCCAAATTAATATTACAGCCCTCCTATAAGAATTTTCAAAATTTTGTGATTAGGCTGCTTGGATTTAATATGAGATATATAGTAAACTTAAGTAATTTTTATTAAAAAAGGGAATATATTGAAATTCTTTATGATTACATGCACACTTCAGAAACATTCTGCATCTTCTTTTTTATTTCCATTGATTTGCTAATCTTGCTTAGACAGCAGGATTTATACATGGCTCCTTTAAAAGCTGCTACAACCTGCAGAAACCTTACAGCAGGAGTAGATTGGGCTGTATCTGTGTCAGTCTCAGTCACACACTTCTGAACACCTTTAGGAGAAATTCAGTTAATTACGTTCAGGTATTCAAAATGATCAGCAGAAAGTGTATTTTGCATTCTTTAGTAATGCTCAGTTTATATAACACATACATAATGATACATTCTCACCGTGTCTTATGAGTTGAGTCAGAGAAACATTATTACGCCCATCTTACAGATGAGGAAACCTTGTTCTAAAGATACTTAGTAACTAGCAGAAAGTCAGGGAGAGAGTGAGTGGTTAAGATAAAGACACAGATTTTTTAGACAATTGCTCCTTCAACTAAAGCATGCTCACTTCTTAGAGCTTATTATTTCTCATGATTTGGAAAAAGTTTCCCACTGAAACTCATTGTGTGGCATATAATCATTTCAACACTGTATTTTTTTAAGTCTGTGTATGTTCTTTATCCAACTTTATTCCCATAATTCCAATAGCTGTTGTTATTATTTTCCTTTTGAGTGGGAAAAGAATATTGATGAGATTGTGTTTGCTTCCGCAGAACCTGCTTTTCCCAAACCAACCCCAGCAGCCCAACAGTAGATGTTCTGTGTCGCCAAATGGAGACCTCACGATCACCAACATTCAGCGTTCAGATGCCGGTTACTATATCTGCCAGGCCCTAACTGTGGCTGGAAGCATTTTAGCAAAAGCCCAACTGGAAGTTACTGATGGTGCGATATTATTAGATTTGTCTTATGAAAATAATGATTTTTATCTCAAGATCCACATTTACCATGTGAAATTTTCTAATTCGTTAAGTCATTTAAATTAATGCTTGTCTTTAACTTTGAATCTAGGTAAAACAACATTTTTTAAATAATTTGTGATTTAATACCACTTATTTTCCCAAAGAAGAACATCCAAGACAATCTATTTTATTCTTAAAAATATAATGATGCATTATTTAAAGAAATGACATCACACTCAACAGTCATCTGTATATTTTTATGTAGCCTTATGCTGACATGATTGCTTCTAATGGATATTAAAAATTTTATTTTACTAGAAGAGAAAGAGAGATCATCTTTAATATTATCAGTGGAAACAGAGATGAGTTTTTACTTAGCTAATCACATTATGACATCCTATGACTTTTTAATTATACATTCACTAAGTTAAAGTCATTAAATACCTTCCAAACTACTGATGGATGCTAAAATTATTGTTTTTTATTTGCACGTATGTAGTGCGACTGTTAATTGGAGCATCTACATTCATAGTGAAAGCTGAAAAAGCTGTAGAGCTGTTCATAATCTGATTTTTTTCCAAGACCTGATTTGTCACAATTGACAGGTAGGGAGTTTTAGATATTTTGTGAACCTCTGAGCATGAATTTAAGCCTTATTCTTTGATGTCTTAAACTAAAAATCCTCTCTTGCTCTCCTATGTTTGTGAGGTTTGTGGGGTTCCCCACCCCCAGTGCTGGCTTCTGAAATATAAGAGCTTTGGTCTGTGACCTCTCTGATTCTCTTCTTTTCTCTGCTGGTGAAATTTGATGTGCTTTCATACAATTCAAATTTACATGTAGATTAAAAGGTCATTTAAAATTAATAGAAAGGCAATATTTTTTAATGTCTGTCCGTGGTATTGCCTGATTCAGCGCCATGTCAGGAATAGGAATAAATAGAAGAGACAAACATTGGCTTCGGGGACATTGAGTCGTTAATGGCCGCACCTGCTGATGCTGTGGAGATTTACTGCAATGGAACTGAAAGGAGAAGTCAGGTTCAAGGGTAGCAGTGCTGAGAAATTCTTCCTTTAGATGGGCAAGATCTTTAATCCTTCATATGTCCATTTCTTTAAAAGAAATAAAAGATAATTATTAATCTTTTTCAAGTTCTTATGTTTTCTACTATTGGCAAAAACTTTCCAGGTAGATATACTTGGAAAATAAGATATTCTGGCCCAAGCCTAAGTTTTATTCTATACTACTATGAAATGTTCCGAACATAATGCTTAAGAGCTTTACTGTAATCTAGTTGCTTATAGGATTTCACAAAAGACAGACTCTAAAATGTTTCTAAATGAAGAAGTTGTTATGGAAAAGGCAAACCATATTTGTAGAAAACAAAACTGATGAATCAGAAGAGCCAGTTGATATAACTGATACAGTTCATGAGACAGGTTAATATTCAGAATTATGTCTCATGTAATGAAAAGGAAAAATTCGTTTTGAGAATTTATGTTAGTTGATGACATAATCTCACAAAATGGTGGTAATTCTAGCTTTGTTTCTTAGGGCAAAATTAAAAGAGTGATAAGTTTAAGTCTGATGACTGAATTGGCTCTGAACATTTTGTTACAACTGACTTGAATATTAATTCCTACATTGATTTTTACTTAAGTAAGCAATCACAAAGTCAAGATTCTTTTGCAAGAACATTGAATGGGGGTTATAGAGTTATTGATTTTTACAGTAAAGTAATCTACCTTCAAGGTGTAAACACACACACGTATTATTATTATAAATAACTGTCTGTAAATATTAACTTGCTACATTGGCTGATGACTTCTATTCATAGTTTTGAATTTTTCAGATTGGTTAAGCAATTTAACAATATGTGAGCCATCATTTTTATTTTAAACATATATTTTTTGGGGTGATCCAGGGCAATTGTGAGCCAACTGAAATTCCACTGTAGAATGAAAACATATGTCATGTTCAGAGAGACAAGCAAAACATCTATAGCAATGTTTCTGTTGTTACATTTTTGCATTTAGACTCCTTTCCTGGAAATATTTTTAACTCAAGTGTTCATAGAAGTTGAGATTGCTAATGGTGACGAAAGGTGCTTGTTGAGTGATAATTTACTGATTGTAGATAGAGCTAAGATGCTTCAATATACTTGAATTTCAAAATATCCCTTTAAAAGACCTTCTCACTAATTCGTTGGCACTGTTCGTTTCTTTTCTTCTGCTCTTTTTTTCTCTCAGAAAATTAGAAAATTGTAATGAGATTTCTATGAGTAGAATCAATAGAATCTAAAATAACTGGAGAGAAGGAACATATTTATATCTTATATTGACAATAAATGTCACACCATGATCTTATATGAAGGTTTATTGGGGATTTATAATGCATAGTTAGAGAAAACTATGGAATTGTTCACAGATCACTGGAAATCCTAAATGTTCATTTAACCTTTGACTTTATTCTCATGGAAACCTGTGGTCATCTTTCACCCATAATATCCTTGAAACTGAAAATTCCTCTTGCCAGGAGATTTTCAATTATTTTATTGATCAAATTCATTTAAAAGACCATGAGCTACTCATTTGGGCAGTAAAAAAGAAAGAAAGAAACTAATTATATGTCTTTCGGCTATATCTAATAATTTCAGGGATATGAAAATAAAAGCAGGTTGTAAGAAGTTACCTGAATTCTCTCTATATATATTTGAAACAAAGAAGTAACGTTATTTAAAATTAAATAAATAGTTTCTACTCTGGTAATGCAGACCCATTTTTCTCACTCAACTTAAAAATTATTCATAATGTTTTGTGTTTGGCCCTCCATTTTTGACCCATGAAGAAAATAAATTCCATGAAGCTTTGAATTTGGATATCTATTTGCACGATTACTGCCAGATGTGAGAATTAGCATAACATTGTACTTTCACATTCTCTGAAGATTATTTTATTTACTTCTCAAATGAAGAATTTGATCAAGAAAATCAGTGAAATAAAAGGTTCTAGTTTTTGTTTGTAAAGAATACACAAACAGTATTTTTTTTCCTTAGGTTTTTATAAGGTTTTCTACATACACACATACATTTTAATATATATTTTGATGTATTCGGTTTAGGTTGATTGGAAATCCACTGTATCTTGATACGCAGAGTACTTATATCATAACTTCTATTTTAAATTAAAATTTGGCTTTCTCATGGTAGGATCTAAAAGGGCTACTTAATTTAATGATTTATTTTCCAAAACTCTGAACTCTAGTAATAAAGATGCAAATAGGTTGAGAAATAGATAATCATATAAACTGGTATTTATAGAAGATGGTAGACAAAGGAGATTAGAGCATTAATAGGCAAAATGACGTTTTTGATCATGTATGTTGCAATACAGGATGAACTTCTTGAGAAAAGACACCATTTCACTTCACAGTTGCTTAGCAATAAATCAAATCCACCATTCTTTTTTCCTTTCTGTGGAAGTTTTATAGATATATATGTATAATATAATATATCTATACAATAAATTATTTATGCAATACAAATTATTTATACAACAAATATATGCATATATTTACATGTATGATATATATTATATATTATACATATTGTATGTATGTATGTGTGTATATATATATAAAATACATATATATATATATACACACAATAAAAAGCGTATTTTGGATAATTAACCAAAATCTAAGCTAAGTTTATAAAACTTTCTCTTAAGAAAGCCTTCCTTAGACCTGGTCATGTCAGTTTCATTATGAGGTGATCTTCTAATGACCTGTAAATGAAAGCTTGCCTCCAATCGACTCCATATTTTCATCACCCATTTAAATAATACTATACATTCTGATATACTTCCTAAATCATTGTGAAATACTTTAAAGGCGCTGAAAATACTACTATTAATCAATATTTGATAAAGAACACACTGAACTAAAAGTTATGAAGTTATAGAGAATTTACCCAAATGAACACAGGAATTGATATATATAAACATTGATTTTGCATGAAAACCCGATTTTGTCATACTAGATGGTTTTTCTTTGCTTAGTTGCAAAGACAAATTAAATCATATTATCTAAATTATATTACTATAACCTAAAGCCCAGTCTCACAATTTTGGAAATGAATTATTTATAATCTTGTATTTTAACATAGCAAAAATATTATCTTTGTAAATACAGCATGCAACTGGTGCTATGAAGGGTAAAATTATGTATTGTACATATATTTATAATAAAAACAAAACTGAAAATTTACTCCACCCATATGGTACTCCACAGGCTTTCTTATATATGCATATGAGATAAAATGGACATTTTATGAACAACTGTCATAAGCTCTCTGTATTTGCATTTTAATTTTAATATGATTAAGCCTTTCAATAATACTAGGCCTCTCTAATGTCATACTTTATCCCATAATCATCTTGATTATAGGTAATTCAGAATAAGTTATAAACAATAGTAGAGTCTCAGTATAGTATCTATAGATGTATGTATATCTATCTATATATAGATAATAGATATATGACGGATATAGAATATGCAGAATATAAGTAATATATATGACTTTTGGGCTTTAACCTTACTTTCAATATCAAGATGACTGAATTTCAGAGAAGTTAAAATTTCCTGAAAATATGTTTATCCTTTAGTTTTGACAGATAGACCTCCACCCATAATTCTACAAGGCCCAGCCAACCAAACGCTAGCAGTTGATGGTACAGCATTGCTGAAGTGTAAAGCTACTGGTGATCCTCTTCCTGTAATTAGCTGGTTAAAGGAGGGTTTTACTTTTCTGGGTAGAGATCCAAGAGCAACTATACAAGAACAAGGAACGTTGCAGATTAAGAATTTACGGGTAAGTAATATTGGACTTGTATTTGAATCTTCATCTCAAGATAAGTACTGCCCTAGAGAAAAACTGTTGTGAACTTAAATCTCACATCCCAGCATGATGCTGTACATAGACCGTGTTATTTCTTATTTTACAAGTAATGAATTGAGACTAGAGGGAAAGTCATTGTTTTTATGTTAATCATAAAAGTGTAACAGACCTAGATACTTTTTACTCCTTTATTGCAACCCATATATATGCAATCAATGAAACTAAAAATACATAAATAATAAATACATAAAGTTAATGATAGTGATGGAATATTTAAAATAATTTGAAAGTGACAAATCCTTCTGATTTACTCTCATGAACAAAGGAAGTTTGTAAGGAAATGTGGGTAAATTGGCTTGGCCAGTTATGTGGAAAAAAAAATCAAGAGATGAGACTGAATCCATAGTAAACAGGCCTGGCTATTTGGTGGAAAATCTTAAATTTTAGCTTAATTGCTGTGGCGTTTAGATTTAAACTTGTGGGCAAGAACAAGCCGTTGCTGGTCTTTTAACAGAAGATAGTATGATAGAGAATGACAATTCCTGCTGATTTAACAAGTTAGACATGCTTCTGAAGCAAATCAACATAAATGTCTACTTCTGAATATCACATTAGCTATCTACTGCTATGTAACGATATTAGCAAACACTTAGAGGCTTAAGGCAACACATTTATTATCTCATAGTTTCTATGGGTTAGAAGCCTAGGCATGACTTAGCTGGGTCTTCTGCTACAGGGTCTCACAAAGCTACAATCAGGTATCAAGGTTGTGGTCTCATCTAAAGATTGATTGGAAATAGATTTGTTTCCAAGCAAGGTGATTGTCAGTAGCATTCAGTTCCTTCTGGCTGTCAGACTGATGAACTCAACTCCTTGCTTGCTGTTGACTGAAGGCTGCCTTTAGTTCATCCCTTGCCATATGGATTTTCCCAACATGATTGCTTGCTTCCTCAAAGTCAAGGAAGAGAGTCCCCTAGCAAGACAGGCATTACAATCCTATGTAACATAATCATGAATATGACATCTGTCATTCTTGCCATATTCTATTGGCCAGAAGCGAGTCAACAGGTCCCATACACACTCACAGTGAAGGATTACATGATGTATGAATACCAGAAGGATGCCTGCCCTCCACAAGTATATTCACTTCATTCAATCAAATATAGAGAGCCTCCCCTCCGTGTAGCAGGTACTGTGCTAAAGCTCAAGAGTTGTATATGTTATAGTCATCCTAAGATTGAGAATGAGAGCTACAACTGAGATAGATGATGTAATGGCACTTGAAGAAAGATTTATTGAAAATGATTTTGCAGAAGAACAATTAGTAGAATGTGGTATCTAGGGAGAAATTGGGAACCAAGATGAAGGAAAACTAGAAAACAAAAAAGATCTTGTTGAATTTTCCCATTCAGAAGGCAAAAGAGGTATATATAAAAATATTTTTATGACGCGTATTTTCAAATGATCACAATGTGTCTTCTTCTCTTACAATGGAAATATATTTACAATCACATGCTTATCTGTGATTTTTATCAGCGTATCATGCAGGTACATATACCAAACAGAAGAATGACTATTTTTGCATCATATGGACACACACAGAAACACATAAATCTTTAACTTATAATAAAATTAATATGTATAATTTTTTTGTTTTAATTTTGAGACAGACATTAATTATTGCTCTAAGTAGGAAAAAAACTGTCAAATTCAGTTAAAAGAAAAATAAATTAGTATAGATTTTTAGCCCGTCTTTTTTATTGATTGTAAATTAATTGTTAACCTTCTTTGAACAAAATGGAGTTATTAAAAAATTAATGCCAACTCTCCTTGAGTAAACACTTTAAACTCCCTCTCTGGGCTAAAGGCAGACATGGGCCGTGGAGGTTAATGGATTTTCTCTGTACTGCTGAAGTAAAGGGTGTGCTTGAATAGGCAAGATCCCCAGTAGTGTTTGAAAGAAGCACTTAAAGGTGGGTGTTTGATGACGTCACACAAACTTGCAGACTTCTGACAGGATTCTGAGCAGTCTCTCTGAGAGGCAAGCTCCTGGGAGCTTGTCTGCAGCCAACGACACAAGGAGAAGGTAGGTGATGGAGTGTGCCAGCACGTTAATCTCTTTTTAAGCACATGGTTAAGGCAAAAAGGAGAAGGATCAAAAAGGTATGAAGCACTCATGATCAGAAAAGACATTATTTAAAGTTAAAGGAACAAAAATGAATGTGGTAGTGGTGATGGTGATACAAGAGTGACTTTTAGCAAGATGTTTAGGCTCTTGATCTCACTTTTGATAAACTCTAAAATGAAAAAATTGTTCTTTTCCCGTAAGATGACCGTCTTTAAAGGGAGATGAATGTTTTACAGTACTTCACTTGTACGGTCAAGAGACGGTTTCTGTAGGTCATATTTCTTTGTGTCTCACTCTTTCTCTTTTGGTACTTAAGGCAAGGGGGAAAAATAGTGTGATGAACACTGCGTTCTCATAGTCCAGCTAATTGGTAATTGAATCTGTGTCTTCTGAGAAGTAGAATATTCCAATACTCATTAAAACATACCTACCACAGCTAATGTCAGACTTGTAGCTCCACACAATGACAAGGAGATGCAGTTAAGAAGCATTACCTCCATACTCGTCTTTTAGCATTTGCACATAATAACAAGTGCTACATTTTAGTTCAACAGCTATAATAAAATGCAAATTCTTTACTCTTTCACAGACCATATTCAAATGAACATCCCATTAAAATCCAACCTGGGCTCATTATATTTAGTTTGCGAGTGATGCTTCTTCAGTGCAAAGATTTCTAATGACTATAATGCGTGCACAGCCACATTTAAAAGAATGGCTTTTTCTACAATGGCTATCCCCCATCATCCCTTTGTATAATAGAAGACAATCGTACTGAGATAATATGGCAAAGAGTGACGTGCCACTGCAATTTGAAACTTAAGTTAAAATACATAATGACGTCTAAAATCAATTAAAATGGTGGAACGGCAGTAACATCAATGCACTAATGATTTACCCGAGAATCAATTGTGGAAGGTTGAGTCATCTATATACACTTGCAGTTTGAACCCAGCAGATATTATATTCCATGAACTCCCATATTTCATCAACAATTAAACTCATGTTCATCACAGAATCTTAATTCTGCATCTCCTGGCTTGCCTTATTCTTTGGTCCTCGTTTCTCTTCCCCCCTCACTTTTCCTTTATCCCTAAACTAGTACAAGTGAATGTTGTTTGCAGAGTAAGCCCACAGGACTCAACCACAGAGAGGATTTTTGAGTTACATCTTTTATTGATTTGGGACTTTTCTCGAGATATAATCACAGAATCTTCTGCTTTTACATTTGTAAAAGAGGACTTTTGATTACATTATCAACTATTTCTAGAAGTCTGTTGCTACTCAATGAATAGCTAAAACCTTGGAAATGGCAATTTAAAAGTATGCTTAAAAAAGAGTTATGTATTAGATTATTTCTCTGATTCCTTTCAGCTCTAAATTGCAATGATTCCATAAGCTTAGTTTGTCTGGTTTTTAATGATACAACTTTATTTCACTTGATGTTGCACTGCTACAATTTAAATACGAGTACTGATCTCTTTAAAGGGAAAGATTTAGTTTTCCTTCTTTTTTTTTTAATTTTTCTGTCTTCACTTTTCTCTTTGTTTTTAAAAGAAAAGGAAGGATTGGCCCCTTATTACCTCAGTGTTTATTTACTCCTGGGTACATTTTATTCATTGAAATATAATTTATTGGAGACAGAGAGAACAGCTTTGCTTTACTGATCTCCGGAAGGTTATAGGATTCTGAAAAATCTTGTCCTGAGTTGTCCTTATCTAATTCTGACACAAGGAAGCCCAAACAAAAACTGGAGTTAAAAGATAAGATACTACTTTGGAGGCAAGAGAGATGGACAAACAGAGTTTATCAGAAAAATAACATTTAGTTGTGGAAATACAATAAAAAATCTTTGAGTCACTATTATGAAAAAAAAACATTATATGTTTATTTTAGTATTTTTTGTATACGTATGATTGACTCTAATGTACAATTTACACAGCCAAATGATACATCACATTTTAAGAAATTATATATTGCCTTGTTGAGCCTGAGTAATTATTCTGCAAATTAATTAAAACAACTTACTTCTCTCTCTTCCTCGCATACTAGATTTCTGATACCGGCACTTATACTTGTGTTGCCACAAGTTCAAGTGGAGAGACTTCCTGGAGTGCTGTGCTGGGTGTCACAGGTGGGTTCGTTGTGAATTATCCTGACAGAAGAAATCTTGAGGCCATTTTAGTGATTAGCTGATTATCAAATTACAAGTTAAAGAGAGATCAAGATTTTAAATTCATTGAATATAGAAATGAAGTCTTATGCCATTTTTAACTCCTGCACCGCTTGGCACACAGCATTGCCTAGATGCCATTTGATACATTTGTCCTTGATAACCTTGTTATTTTATTTTCTCTCTCTAAAGAGCAAGCAATTCTAATGATCCTGTGTAAAAGTAAAGTTAACATTTAGTCACATGTAGGAAAAGCAAAGATTCACTTATATACTTCTGATTCATGAGGATGAATTGCTCGCTGTCTAGGTTAACATCTTTAATAGACTATTTTCCTTCTTTTAAGCATTGTTGTCAGCTTGTGCAATCAGGAATGAAGCCTTTTCTGTTTGTCCTCTATAGAATCTGGAGCAACGATCAGTAAAAATTATGATTTAAGTGACCTGCCAGGGCCACCATCCAAACCGCAGGTCACTGATGTTACTAAGAACAGTGTCACCTTGTCCTGGCAACCAGGTACCCCTGGAACCCTTCCAGCAAGTGCATATATCATTGAGGCTTTCAGGTATGCAACACTCTCTTTTTCGCCATTGGGTTTTTCTTTAGCTCCTATGTCCTAAAATCTCACGTGAGCTATCCCACTACTTTATTTTAAGGACATGTTCAATCAGTGTATTTGAAGAATTATCTTTTATATCTAACTTTATTCAATAATACACTTTAGGGTTTTTTTCACTTATACCTTAGTTATTAGATTAAATATTCATTAGTTTGTGACATAATCACTTAGCTCCTTTCTTTACCCTGAGTACTGTAAGGACCTAAGAAGAGAATTTTGGCATTAGAACTAGGCAGAAAATAATTTAATTAGGCACAGCTGCTTTTTAAGTTATGCAGCTTTTACTGAGGCATAGAACCCGAACCCTGAAACTTGGCTTCCTAATAATTGGAGCAGAACTTAAAATAATTCTAATGCTTTTGTGCTATATATTTGAATACATCTATTGGGTAGGCCTAAGAGAAAATTAAAAACTACAATTAAGAAATCAGTTCTGTGCACTTCTGGTTGCTGAAAGGAAAAGGTATGTCCAGTTGCTATTTTAAATAATTGTCATCAATTTAAGGATACTATAGACTATAAATTAGCAAATAGCGCTATAAAATTTTCTTATGACAATGTAGTAAAATACTTACACAAATGGGAAAATGTAGCTTCATATTCAGCTTCCATGTGCTTCTATTTGCCATTTTGGTAATGATAGCCACTGTCCTTTGTAAGCATTTAGGACAAATCATGACTTTCATTTTAGGCCTCCATAATCTATTTAAGGTAATGGTCAATACATAGTTTTCAAATTTCAAAATAGTATTTTTCTATAATTTTTATGCTTTGATGCCTAAGGACTTCTGAAAGATAAACAGAAAATCACATTTTTTCCTCATTCTAAACAAAAGCAGCATTTGACCCTAGGCGAAGTGCTCTAAATGCGCATTCCATCTGTAGCTGGCTGTTGAGGGGTCCATACATGCAGATTCAGAGATATTTCACCATTCCAAGATAAGAAATCACAATATTGTGTAATGTACAATTTTATTAAAAATGTGACCAAGGGAAAATATTCATTACATGCTTCCTTTCTTCTTTTACAGATATGTAGTTTTAGAAGGCTCTATTATAATATTGCATGTGGAATTGATGCAAAAGAAAACACACCTTGTAAAAGGAAAATGTATTGGCATAATTTACTCTGTAGTCCATTTATTCTTTCTACAGGTTAATTCTTTTCAAGGTATATATATACATTTACGAGGACCATATTTACTGTATAAACTTGATGTTGTGATCTTGGCCTCTGTTCCTTTTACAGGTATTCATTTAGTGGGCTGCTGTGCATTAGCAAAGGGCTGTCACATCTCCTGGGCTGAGTTTAATTTTGTTGTGCATGGCACTTCCGTTAGGTGGGCTCGGCTTTGTTGTTGAATAAACTGAAATCATCCAAATGTTTCATTTATTGGGCTGAACACTTCAAGCGTTGTGTGTGTGTGTGTGTTTAATTTTCAGCCATTAACCTTTGTCATTGATATCCAACTCCATTTCCAATACCTTTATGACTGTTCTTTAAAAGAAATTTCTGTTCGTGTTTCAGCCAATCTGTGAGCAATAGCTGGCAGACGGTGGCAAACCACGTGAAGACCACTCTCTACACTGTGAGAGGACTGCGGCCCAATACCATCTATTTATTCATGGTCAGAGCCATCAACCCCCAAGGTCTCAGCGATCCAAGTCCAATGTCAGATCCCGTGCGCACACAAGGTAATTCCAATAGCTGTAAACATGGCTGGTTCTAGAAGAGGCGTTAAACAAATCTTTAAGAACAAAGGGCTTGCATGAGGAAAGATAAATGTGCCTGCGTTGCTTGTTATAATGATTTACTAGACCTGATCCAGTGAAGGAGCAGGAAACTTGCAGGTCACCTTGGTGAATGTGTCTTCTTTCTGTAACTGGCAAGGTCTATTTAGTAAAAAATAAACAAAATAATTGGGTACACTTACAGAGTAAGAGTAAGAGTGAGTCAACTAAGTTAGCACTTTAACTGTATTTCCAAGGGAGGAAAAATGTTTCTCCTTTGAAATTGATTATACAAGAGCACAAAGTGATCTTTAGTGGATAAGATTCCCAGAAAGGCATATCAAAATCATTTCCTATTGTTCAGGAATTCTGTGTTTATGGTGCAGTAGCTCTCAGGGTGAGGTTCCCATAGCAGCAGCATCTGCATCACCAGGGACCACGTTAGAAATGCAGGATCTCGGGCTCCAGCTCCGAAACTCTGGGGGTGGACCCAGCAATCGTGGTTAAGGGCCCTCCAGGCGATGCTGATGCTCCAGTCTGACAAGCATCGCTACAGTGTATTTTATTAAACCAGATGTTTAAAGGAGCAATTTATTTCAGAAAGCAGTAAATCAAGTTTTCTTCCTGAGGTATGTGATTCTTTTGACTAATTTAAAAAACCCACCCACAATATTATAACATAAGATCAAAATGGAGGATTTCTCATCTCATCTTTTGTAGCCTGTCTCTTCAAACTGAGAAGCCACTGGAGTCTAAAGGTTCATATAGGATGTTGCATTATAATTTCCCTTCCTCCTAGTAGATGGAGGGAATTAATAAAATAGAAATGGTGGCTTTATTTTTTGTTACAACCTGCTTCCCACAGGGTTCGTGAGAAAGGGTTAATTATTTCTTATTTGTAAAAGGCTTTGAACAAGATATAATTCAAAGTGGTATTTTTATGCTATGAAAAGCACCATACAGCCATAAAATATTATTATAATTACAATGTAGCTCAGTGATAGTAACCAGCGTGCTATTATAGCAGAGAAGGGCGCCTTAAAGGAATCAAGTGAAATAAAGTCACCACGTGATTTTGTAACGTTACTGACATGATGACAGTCAAGGGAGGAGGGAATGCTACTTTGCTATTGTTCTCTAAGCAGTAATGTGATTAATTTTCCAAGATGATAAAGGGCCTGTAGGTAAAGAACCTGTCTCCAGGGAAAGAAAAAGTACAACAAGAATTTGAAGACCTGAAACTGGTTATATTTTACCTTACCTGGATCCAGTTACTTTTAGTGTCTCTGAATTTAATGAGTAAATTAAATTATTGAACTTGAAAAGGAAGAGGTGTATGGTTTTAAGTCAAGAAATTACAGTACTTAGGTCATTTTGACCTGTGTAGATAGAAATAGTCAGTTTTTATGTGTAGCTGCAGTGGAGGGTGGGGAGATAAGAGGATGCCGTGGTTAAATCCAGCAGACCTCCTTGATCATTCCATAACTGTGCCAGTCACTAAGTCTCAACTCGTAAAACAGCTTCTTGGTGAAAAGGTCAAAAAGGATTAATCAAAAGTTGTTTGTGATCTGGCTTGTTCCAGTTGACAGACTATATAGAGCAAAAGACTTATGTTCTCTTAACAGATATTTAATAGGAAAACTCATGTTTTGTGTCTGAATGTCAGGATCATTTTTTGACACCACACTTTCAGCAGATTTGCATTCTGCAAAGCACTTCTTTTCAAAGAACACTTGGCTATGTGAGCTCCTATTTTTCAAAAATATTAAATAGCGTAGAATCTAGAAATCTTTTATTTTAGTAACGCAGCAAATATTTCCACCATCTACATCACAGTAGACCACAGATATATGAGCAGAGGTTAATATTATCACGCAATATTAATAATATTTTTTTTCTAAATCAGGTAAAACTCTCTGTGCTGTTTATGTTGAGGATGAAAAAAGTGGAACTGGGAAAAGATCACCAAAGTGTAGTTCTCCGTTATTTATGTCCCAATTTAAGTTAGTGCACCCAATTTAAGTTCTGGCTGAGATACGCACTTAAAAATATTTTTGCAAGAGTGTGGCATTGTGGCTTGAGAAAATAGGAGAAAACAAGATTAAGAAAATAAATCACTTTAAATTGGACTTCCTTCCTTAAATAAGGTGGCCTGAGGAAAAAAAAATCAATTTAATATTGCAGTGCACCAGTTAAAGAAGTTGATTTCAGTATGTGTGAAATTCAGTGCTTGAGGTCAATTTGATGGACTTGGGTGTCTATATTTATTTTTCTTAATGGATACATAGAATATTAGACAGTAGAGTAGTATTTGGGTGAGTGGTTTGGGTGAGTGGTGAATAAATGGACAGAACAATGTGTGTCTGAGAGTATGTCATTCTACCTATCGCACTTCTTTCTTCCTCCTCCCCATCCCCCGTCATTTCCAAAAAAACAGCTGTGCTATGTTTTGTCAGATATTGGAGTGTTGTTCAAAATTTATTACTTTGGAGCTTTTTATCTGTATTCTAACTTTTTTAGTCAAAAGTATTTTTGTGAATTTGGGGGCTTCTTTCCCTCCTTCCCCTCACTTTGTTTACCCTTAGTGACATAAATCACTTCCCCAGTCCTCCTGATTACTTTCCCTCTCAGCTCCCAGACTGAAACAGGTCACAGAGTAAGAACACACTATCTGCCAACTGGGACAAAAGATTAAACAAATTCCTAAACAGCAGTTTTCATATATGGTCCCATTAACTACTAGCGACAGTCGTTCAATATGCTAACATCTGTATAAAACTGATGTTTCTAGCGAAGTCTTACAGCACATACTTTGTTAATAAGAAAATAATAGCTCTCCCTTAACAATGTGTTTGAATGGGGGTGAGGGATCGCCAGCACTCTTTTATTAATATTATTTTAGTGAAGATAAATATCATCTCTCAAATTACATCCTAGCATGGTGGTATGTATAGAAATATGTTTTAATGTTTTTTGGTCACACAGGGTTTTTCTTTTTTTCCCTGTAATTATTTCTAGTGGCATAATATTGGCTTATATAATAAACATTGGAATTTTACTATGAATTTTTAAAAATTGGGAATGGTTATCTACCTGTAGATATCAGCCCACCAGCACAAGGAGTGGACCATCGACAAGTACAGAAAGAACTAGGTGATGTCATTGTCCGTCTTCATACTCCAGTTGTATTGACTCCTACCACTGTTCAAGTTACATGGACGGTAAGTTTTCAAAGGTTATATAATGGTAGTAGCTTTTATTCCTTTAAGAAAACAAACGAAACAGAAAAAAAGAAAATAAACAAACCAAAAAGTAGTAAAAAACACCCTCACCTTTTAAAATCAAGGTGTAATCAATGATAAAAAATATTCAATAGATAAAGAGTAGAGTAAAAATAGATTGAGTACAATATAAACATGACATATTCTGTCTTCTGAATTTTTAGCAGCTTTTTTGAAATATAATTAACATACTACAGTTAAGGTGTACAACTCAATGTTTTTTAGTATATTTACAGAGTCAGGCAATCATCAGCAAAATGTGGCTTTAAAACATTTCATCATCTCAAAATGAAACCCTGTACCCATTAGCATTCACTCCTCCACTCCCTCTACTTTAGCCCTTTGCAACCACTAATCCACTCCGTCTGTAGATTTGCCTGTTCCTTTCATATGAATGCAATCATCTTACGTGTGATCTCTTATGTCCTGCTCCTTTTACTCAGCATGTTTTTGAGATTCATCAGTACTTTATTCCTATTTATTGCTGAATAGCATTCTGTTGTACAGATATATCACCTACATCTGTTTATCTATCCATCAGCTGATGCACTTTTGAGTTGCTCCTACTTTTGGCTATTATGAATGATGGTGCCATGACCATTTGTGTACAAGTCCACATATGTTGTCCTTTCTCTTGGTATAAATGTAGGAACTATTGAGTAATATCATAACTCTCTGTTTAACATTTGGATGGACTGCCAAAATATTTTCCAAAGTAAAATATTATACCATTTTGTGTTCTCACCAGCAATATTTGACGGTTCCAGTTTTCCCTGATCTTTGCCAATCTCTCACGTCCTCACCAACACTTGTTATTCTCTGTCTTTTTTTTCATTATAGCCATACTAGGGGGTGTAAAGTGGTGTACGTCATTGTGGTTTGGATTTGCATTTCTTTAGTGATATTTTGCATCTTTTCATGTGCTTTTGAGCATTTGCATATCTTCTTTAGGGAAATGTCTGTTCAAGTTCTTTGACCATTTTTAAATTGGGTTGTTTGTCTTATTTTAGTCTTGTAACAGTTTTTTTTATATTGGATACAGATCCTTTATCAGATATATGATTTGTAAATATTTTCTCTCAGTGTGTGGGTTTTTACTTTTTTAAGGTGTCATTTGAAGCATGAAAGATTTTAATTTTGGTGAAGTCTTCTTCTGAATTTAAATCGACCATCTTTACATTCTTTTAGCTGAATCTCATCCAGCAGAACCAAAACATGTATTTAATTTTAACAATTTGACATATATAGTAAAAAAATTACTGGATTTTAAGAAATAAATTGATTTTTAATATATACTAAGAGTGTTCAATTCCATGCATTCTTAAATGTCACCCTCCCCACTGTTATTTCAAGATGCTAAATATTTTGATCATGTGTTAGCCACTGCAGTGAAAACAACAAATAGAATACAAATGTCAGTATTAGTTATATTAGAGAATACTAACACTTGTGTATGATTTGTGTCAACATGTATGTCTATGTTTTGAGAAGAGCCAGATAATGTTCTTCCCTGTGCCTAATACAGTTATTGCCAACTTCTCACTTATGCCCAAGATCTCTCTACTATATCCTCTAAAAATCCGTAAGAAAATATATCAGGATGACAGAGGAGCACATCTTCTTTAAGCTCTCTGTCTATGTGCTAGATCTTGTATGCTGTATGGACATTTGAGTTAGAAACACCTAGAAAAAATTTCACTTTACTTATAGTATTAATTATAAAGTATGTATAATTATGTCTCTATCATTATTGTTGTTGTTGTTGTAATGGAAAAATAACTATAAATTAAAAAATTAGATTTGCCCCCTCTTTGAGTCCAGGTTTCTTTAGGGAAATGATTATTTCACCCATTCCTATCAAATCCCTCAACAAAGGAGGTTAAGAAAGGAAAACTGGTTGTTTTTCATCAGTTCTTAATTATGTTTGAAGTATAAAACACAATGAAGAAATTATTCCAGTGTCCTCTCAGTAATAAGTCCATTGAACAAATCAAGTTCAACTAGCATGTTTTGAGGACCAGTTTTTACTACGTGTGGGACAGCACTATATAAAGAGACACAAATCTACTTGAGAGAAACATGGAAATCCTTAAGGACAGTACTCAGATAAAGGCCATAACAGATATATATGTAGCCTATAGACAGGTTTCAATTAAAGAGGAAGTGATTAACTCTACCCTCAGGCTCCAGAAAAGGCATCACCACTCATCTGCATTTACATAGGGAAACATGGAGGCATTATTAAATCAGAACAGGAGAACCTAAAATAACATTTAAGGCTGTTTATTCCAAGTCTATAATGTTGTAAAAGGAAACCAGTGCAGACAGGTTGAACAATGTTCCCAGTATCTCACATCTATTTATAAAGATAGGATTAGAATTTCCTTACTTTAAATCCGTTTTTTGTGTTTTTCACTTTACTGTACACAAATATTTACTTAAAAGGAATACCTTTTAATGGTGGAATTTGGACATACGATCCTGGATGGGGCATTTTGTTATTTCTTAAACCAGACCACATGATCAGTCAAATTTTTGTCCTATGGGTAGAAAATTGTGTAATACTTTAACAAAAATGAGACTAAGTTTAAAATATTTTAAGGGTAATTATGATTATTTAGCATTACATTGTTTCTAATTCCATTTTTGCTATAATTTCTCATAGACTTATTCTGTCTTCGACATATAATGACTTCTATTCTTCTATTCTCGTGAAGGGAGCATAATGACCTCATCGTTTTTCCAATGGCACAGTCGGGGTATTATTCACCATGCCTCTTCCATTTTTCTGTAGCTTTGACTAGATACAAAACTAACAAAGTCAAGGAAATCATTATGTGTTTAATAGCTGATTTTTCCTCATTCTCAATTGAAAAAGTCTACTCTGTTGGGACTTTTGAAGGGGCTTCTTTTAAGCTGTTTCTAAATGTGGAAATTATTTGGGTAGAAATCAAAGTCATTATGTTTATGAAGTTAATCCCTTTAAAAGTCACTGAGTTTAAAAGAATAAATCAAATTAGATCATGATTGCAGGTCAGTAGTCTGGGAGTTCTTCCAGGAGAAGGACCTTGTCATATTCATCTCCGTATCCCAAGTAGCTTGTCATTACTAGTTTACATATCTCTCTCCCTCATGAGCTTGACTTCTGTGAGTCTGGAGTTTGTGTTTTATTCCTGTTTTTTCAAAGCAGAGCATCTATTATGAAATATCCTTTCAATAATTGTCTGTTCAATGATCAAATTAGTTGTGTTCATACATTTTAATTTTTATCTTAAAAAAGGAAGTGTTCAATTATATCGCAAGGTATCTCCATGAATTTATAGTTACACATAAGAGAAGTATGTATTGGAGAGGTAAATTTAGTGAAATCAAGTGAGATTAGGGGTGGGATCGGTTGCCAAGGAAATTATAGCTAAATATTTTATTTTCGTGTCATATTTTCAACTTGCTAAATGTATATGTTGTACAAATTATCACTTTGTTAGTATTTGAGTTACAGTTGTGCTGTGGTTTGAGGGCAGAAATATATTCCCCAACCCATGTGTTTAAATTTGGGGCCAGCTGAAGTGGTTTACCAATGGTTGGCAGGATTCAATTACCAAACTCGTATGACATTTGCACTGGAAAGACCATCCACCTGCCCCACGCGAGGCTAATCTTGAAGCAACGATAGTTAGCAAAGCCTGCTTCCTAAAAATGACTGCTCTCATAATAACAGTAAGCAAAAATGTCAAGAAAATGGCTGTTTCACAAAGAGAATAGCAATAAATCTCTTACTTAAAAATGATTTGGGCTGGCTCGGTGGCATAGCAGTTATGTTTGAGCACTCCACTTTGATGGCCCAAGGTTTGCCGGTTCGGATCTCAGGCATGGACCTATGCACCGCTCATCAAGCCATGCTGTGGCAGGCATCCCACATATAAAATAGAGGAAGATGGGCACAGATGTTAGCTCAGGGCCAATCTTCCTCAGCAAAAAGAGGAGGATTGGTGGTAGGTGTTAGCTCAGGACAAATCTTCCTCAAAGAAAAAATTTTTTTTTAATGATTATTTTAGATTTTTTGGGGGAGGAGTTTTGTTTTTCTTCAAGGACAAAAAGAATCACAGACCCTTTGCCCCTTAAGCATCACAGCTTCTATTGGAGTTGAAATAGTGCTTTGGCATGCTAGAATTTCAGAACTCAGCTAAGAAAAGATAAGTCACATAGCAGGCTGAGCCCACCAAAGAGAATTCACTTTGAATTTTCAGTTTAAATGGAATTTTTTCGAATTGAAAAGATAGATATTAAGCATATGAATTAAACATTTCAGTAAAAGTGCTGATTTGAGGGCCACATATGGAACCCCACTTTTAGTATATCCCTCACTTAACAATGATGCTTTATCATCATGCATCTCTAAAACTTAGTCATTTAATTGTTTCTGTGCCCTTGTAATGTGGATATTATTTGAAAAAATTAAGTAAACTGAGGCTCAGAAGGTTTAAGAGGCTAAGCTGTACCTCATTCGAGACCTTATGACTGGAAGACCGAAGCTGTCTTCATCATTTCACATTTTCCTTACGACAATTCTTTCTTTATTCATGTTTCAGAAAATACTAATTTTTAAAAATTCTATAAACCCATGGATTTGTGGCCAGACTCTGACTATAATCAACACTAAAAGAAAATCCTCCTTCTTACAATCAGAATGTTAATAAAACTAGTAACAAGCATATGGTTTAACTTGAAAATGACCACCTGTCAAAATGTGCTCCAAAAGTCAGCGGTGTAGAACGCATATCCAATAAAAATCTCACCTCTTTTTTTTTAAAGGTAACGTTCAGCATTTTCATTTTTGCTTCCACCTGTAACAACAAATTTCCTTCTGGAAAGAATGCATTGCAACTGCACAAAATCAACCTAAACTATTTAGGTATTAAGCAGGCCATTAGAAGATCCAGGTTGGAGGCAGTGTGCTCTGAAGTGAGCAAGGCAATGTTGTGTGGTAAACATTAGCTTCATAAAGTCCCTAAAACACTTAATTAATGAAAACCAAACATGGGTAAAACCAATTTACCCTGATTTACAGACTCCCTTCATCTGGAAACAGCTGCTTAATGTTCTTCTTAAAAACACAGCTTGCTTCTTTCAGTATTAACAAGCTATTATTGTGAGTTATGTCTTTCTTTCAGTATATAAATTCACTTAAAGCGAATGCAGAGAAGTTTATAAAATGTAAGCTTAATGTTGTTTTAACATATGCTGTAAGGATTTTTTGAACATTGACAGTTTTGATGAAAGGCATGTCTGTTTGACTCTCATAAATTTAACTTTTTGCTTTTTAGTTGCCTTGTTTTATAATGTCAGAACAACTTCTACTTTTCAAGAGGTATGTCCATTGGTAGAAACACGAACTGGTAACATGGATGAGGACTCAAAGATCATGAGCTTTGGCATCAGAGCTGGGCTTACTTTTTCTTGACGTAACCTTATGCCAGTATAGCACTAATTCCAGAAAATCTTTGAGGGTTAGAAAGCTGTCAGGTGGGTGAAGGAATTCTTACTGGTTGAGACTCATCCGCGAAACTGGAATTAGCTATACATAGAAACACACATGCTCACGTCCACCAAATTCATGGATTACTTTTCCAGTTTGGACATTCTAAATATAGAAGAGTGTCTCTCTGTTCCACTGTATTTTGATTGAGGTTTTTGTATTTTTTTATTTTCTGCCTTTGCTAAAAAAATTTTTAAATGCTGCAAGTCAAGAAGAAATGCTAGAAGTTAATAGATGGAAGAATACCTTTTGTTTATAACGTGTTAACAGCTGGATAAAGAAATTTTTCAAAAGCTAAAATAACCGTTTCCATCATTACCTTCTCTATTTCCTCTTTCTCCTCAACCTTCCTGAAATGAGGTTCTGCCATATCTTCTCTATTAAGTTTTACACTTTGACAGTGAAAGATGTCAAGTTAAAGGCTTCTTAGAATGTGGCTGTTAAACTATAATACATGGAATATTAATTGGAGAAGGTGCTGTGATAATTATATTTAAATTGAGCATTTCTAGAAACATGGAAAGACATTAAAAAATGTTTAAAAAGCTAAAAGTTCTTTTTTCCCAGAAAATGAAACAGTGGTAAAACTCCAATAAAGATTGTTTAGTAAATGTTTAAAGAGAATATGTTTCATTTTTAGCTTGCATTTTTTTATATATTCGTTTTTCATGTAATTATTATGAGCGAACAAAAATGCTTTCAAGTTTCTATTTGGTATGAACTTTCAGATTCAAAATCTCAGATTTCATTAAAAACAGCTGCTTATCCTCTGAACCTTAAATGAATGACAGCATCAAGAAGGCTGTCAGGGGGCTGGCCCGGTGGCCGAGTGGCTAAGTTCGCGCACTCTGCTGCAGGCGGCCCAGTGTCTCGTTGGTTCGAATCCTGGGCGCGGACATGGCACTGCTCATCAAACCATGCTGAGGCAGCGTCCCACATGCCACAACTAGAAGGACCCACAACGAAGAATGTACAACCCCGTACCGGGGGGCTTTGGGGAGAAAAAAGGAAAAAAAAATAAAATCTTTAAAAAAAAAAAAGGCGGCTGTCAAATTGTGCCAATAGTGGGACTATTGAAGGAGCCAGGATTTGGTAAATTAATAAAAGTCTTTGATTTAATATGTGTTAATGGGCATGAGCTTTTCATGTGCATTTAAAACAGATGCTGTAGCTCCACAACTTTTAGCATCGCGCATATGCTTCCTCCAGCCACACAAATTTTATACATATTGTTCCTATTGTTCTTCCCCTGGAGAAATCCTACTTTTCTTTCAGATCTCAGTACTTATTCTTCGGGGAAAGTTTATCTCCCCTTCCTGATCCAGTCAACTTCCTCTCCATTCTAGGCTGTCTTAGCTCCTTGTACATCTCATTGATAGCATTTGTTTGTGTTTATTTGTGAGGAGTGTAACTTGACCATTGTTTGGGTGATTATTGGATAATGCCCATCTTCTACCTGGACTCTAAGCACCATGAGGGCAGGACTGACTCTACTTTCATTCTCTGCTTTTATCTCCAGAGTTTAGCAGAATTTCTGGCACCTATTAGTAGGAACTCAAAAAATGTTTGGGTGAGTGGAGGTATTAGAGGGTGGAAAAGGGCTGAGAATGGAAATTCCAGACAAATAGTACATTATATATAAAAACACACAAAGGGGAATTGTTGAATACAGACAAGAACAATTTGATGAGAAATGAAGCTAGAAAAATTGGCAAGTCTAGGCCTTGACAGGCCTTGGTGGCTAATCCAAAGAATTTGAATTAATTAAGTAAGTATCTGGGTCCTATGAGGTATTTTATGCAGGAGAGTTTTTCCACTCTTCATTTTAGAAATAATGACTTAGGAGCAATGTGCACTCAAAAATGGAAGAGGATACGGTGGTTACCAGGAAAAAGGGGGGTGGGGGCAGGGCACAAAGGGGGAATTGGTGTACCCACAACATGACTAACAAAAATGTACAACTGAAATCTCACAAGGTTGTAATCTATCGTAACATTAACAAAAAAAAAAAAATGGAAGAGGATATTAGAAGCAGGGAGATGAGTTAGAAAGCCGTGGCATCACTCAGATGATAGTTAATGAGGACCAAAATAGGGACAAGAGAAATGAGGATGGATCCATTGTGATGTCTAAAATACTTCCGTTAGGTTTCCAAAGCTTTTTGCTCTGTTTTTCAGGTCGATCGCCAGCCCCAGTTTATTCAAGGCTACCGCGTGTTGTATCGTCAGACCTCAGGCCTGCAGGCTACGTCAACATGGCAGAATTTAGACGCCAAAGTCCCAACTGAGCGAAGTGCTGTCTTAGTCAATCTGAAAAAGGGGGTGACTTATGAAATTAAAGTACGACCGTATTTTAATGAGTTCCAAGGAATGGATAGTGAATCTAAAACAATTCGTACTACTGAAGAAGGTCAGTATTCAGATTTCTGACACAAACCAAACTTAAAGCATAAAGAAACCAGTTTCTGTTGAAGTTCTAGTTTATCATCTTCCTTTGAAGAGTAGCAAGAAAGAATCTAAAAGTGAATCCAGAAGTGTCATTTCCCCCTTTTATTCTGAGAATTCCTTAGAATCTGACAACTCAAAAAAAAAATGACGTTCTAGTAGTTTGAGTATTTCCTAAGTAAACGTTTTCCCCAAGTCTTGTTTGCTAGTACAAATCTTGTTTTTTGGCTTCATTAAAGGACAGGCTACTGGAAACCCAAGAACACAGGCCATTCACTGCCACTCCTCTTTTTTTGGTAGAGTGAGGTATTGCATTTTCTTTTATAAGCTGCCTTCTCTGGGGTCTGCCAGTCTGATTCATAATTCCCAATTGGGAAGGCCACTTACTTGCTTGCAATAGCATTCTTCTTAGTGACGTTCCCTCCTCCTCTCTCTTTTGGAAATTTTCCTGCCTACAGATACGTTGAAGTCAATCTGTGATGGATGTGAAATTAATGTAGGACTCAACTAGTCCACTTACTAATGTCTCCTTCTCTGAACTACAGGCTTATATAATAGTATCATCAAAGTACACAAAGTCAGATGCCAAGTATAATAATTCTCCCCCTTTTTTGATTTTCTACTAATTTTTTATACACAGCTCCCCAAAAAAAAGCCTTTTTTCTAAACATATTTTATATAAATTGATATGAGCAGCCTTAAGAAAATGTATATAGGTTGCTCGTGCTAACATGTAAATGTTCACGTTTGACCAAAGAGCTTTTAAGTTATCCATATCTTATAATAAGCAACAGGCCAAAAATGTTATCTTCACATTGATTAACAGTGGGATACACTGACATGGGCAGAAGAGCATGTTTTTAAAGGCATCATTAATCTACTTTTATGATAAGTAAAGTAAAAATATACTAAAAATTAATAATGGTATCTTTATCCACCATTAAATTTTACTTTATGTTGAAAGTTTATAGTACTAAGGAGTGGGGTGGGTGAATTTAATACAGAATGCTACGTTTGAAGCAGACTTCCAAAATCAATTTCACTGCAGTCAGACTTTTCCTCTGGATTAGACATTTGTCACCATCCGGTTGTACATTCATCTCCGATTTCCGTAGCCTTCTGAAGGTAACAAATGGAACTCAGCTGGGCTCTGTCTGGAAAGGATGGGTGGCCATTTGGGTTCTTTCACATCTGTAAAAAGAAGCTAAGTGCCGGAATAATTGAGCTGTCAGGAAGCAGGCATGGTGTTCTCTCCAAGCCAGCAGCAAGGCAAATGAGAAACCAGTTTTCTCCTAAGTGTTATTTTTCAGTGAAGTCTACTTAATAACCACAAAATTTGTAGACCAGTGGTTCGATTTATTTCATTGTGCCATATTTGGGAGCACTGTTATCACAGAGAAGAGTAATAAAGAGCAGTATTGTGGCCACGTGTCTGTGTGTCTTATATCTCAATGAATATGGCCATACCTCAGTGAAATATGTCATGACAAATTTACCAAACATGGGAGACTTCATTAATAGGCTTTTAAAATATCTTTTACGACTCAACTGTACATATTTTTTAGAGGACTAAACTGTGTAGAGTTACGAAAACACTAATCCTTTTATATAAAAATACTTTAACACCACAAAATTCTTTGAATTTTAACTGTTGGTAGTTTGATTTTACTTTTTTCTGCCTTTGATTTAAACTCAGCGGTTCACTGAGAATTGATAGATTTTCCTGCAAACATAGCATTTTTTAGTTTTCAGGTACACTGGATGGGAGGTGCTGCAGACTAAAATCAGAAATTTTTTCTCATCTTTTCTCAGTATGATTATAATTAGTTATAGGAGAAACGGTAAAGGAAGAGAATTTTAAGAAGTTAAAATCTGTCCATTTCGCATTTCACCCAACACGAGCTGTTTTCATTTATATCTTCAGAGTTTCTTGCCCATCAATATAAAATAAGTTTTAAATCTTAAATTATGGGTCAATTTATAACAGTCAATTATTTTTCTTAATATGAAAACAGAAGTATTTTTTCTCTGTTGGTGAAACTTATCGCTGTGTTTCTGTTTTTATTTATGAAACACAAACTAAAATGAAACCAAAATTGTCTGTAATGCCACCACTCAGAGAGAATGATTGATTGATAAAATTTTGGAATACAGCCTCTCAGAATATTTTTGATAGCAGTATCTGTTTCAGAAAGAGAACCAATGACAGTCAAAAGAATCAAAGTTCTAGAATCAGACATACCTGGGTTCAAATTCTGCTTCAATGTTTAACTTAGATAAGTCTCTCACAAGCTTTTGGTGTCCTTATGTGTAAAACTGAGATAAGAGTTGTTTTAACTTCCTAAGGTTATTGTGAGAATTAAATCTGACACATAGCTTAGTTCTGGGCATGTAGAAAACACTCATTAGAATGTTAGCTCTTAAATTTATTATTGAGTACATATTACCATAGCTGTTATGTTTGCTTTAAATCTGTCCGTTATATTTAAAAGACGTTTTTAAAAAACTGTCACTGTTGAGCACTATATGCAAATTCAGAACTACTGGAAACTGGAACCTCAGGCGTCTTGTCTTTGCATTCATAATCTGTAAGCAGCATTAATGCACACCGAGACTTACAGTTTGTGTTTACTCTAATTACTTCCTCTGCAGCCCCAAGCGCCCCTCCACAATCTGTCACTGTGCTGACAGTTGGAAGCCACAATAGCACAAGTATTAGTGTTTCCTGGGATCCTCCTCCTCCAGATGATCAGAATGGAATTATCCAAGAATATAAGGTAGGGCCTGGGTGAAGAAGGAAGGCTCGCAGATAAAGGTTCCCAGAGAAGTCTCAGTGTCACGTGGGTGAAGTACATCTCTGGTGGCCTTCTCATTGAGTTTGAGTGTAAAGTGGTTTTTTTATATATTTGTCCAACAGGTAAAGAAACAAATGCATAGGGATTAGCACCTAACTCCAAGGTCACAGATAATGCACACTAAGTTGGACAAATGAACCATGACTGTGGAGTAGTTTTCTTTATAATGTGACTCCAGAACCTCAGAGATTTAGAGATGGGGTGCAGGGTAGGTAGCGAAACTGCCTTTATCTTCATTACTGGATGTCAGTGTCTCAGGGTGACCATCTTTAAACTATTTTCTCAGAAAAAGATACTTCTCGGAGTTTAGAGAGTTGAGGTGGGGAAAGGAGGGTGGGCAACCCCAGCACTCCTTCTATGTTCCTCTTTTATCAACTTATTGAGATTTTGTAAAATATTTCTCTTGGAAAAAGGGAGCCATTGAAAAAATAAATTTTGAAAAAACTCACAAAAAACAGTCGATTATCTCATTTTTCAGCTAGTGAATTTGTTGCTATTTAGAAACTGTATATCCATTGTTTCACTGCCATTGTTTGATGTTTAAGAGACAGAAGATGTCTAACCTTGAGAAATAAGGTTCTGATTAATTGCGATGTGATCAGACCACATGTGAGAGTAGAATGCCTCATTAAACCTTGTAAAACTGCAAAACTATGATTTTTCACTGTTAATAAATTTTGTAGAATTCTGACAATATCATAGTAAATAAATCTATTAAAATAGAAAACTAGACATCCCACCTCACAGCAGAAATTCATACTCACTGTGTGAAATTATGCTGAATAATTTCACTCAAAACACTGCAGATTGAATTTTGTTATTTCGAAAATAAAAATGATACATTTTAAATAGAATTGTCTTAAATTAAAGGCCAACTTAAGCTCATGGACAGAGTGTGCATAAGTATTTATTTTAAAATTATTCCCATCACATTATAAAGAAAATGTGTGTAAGAAATATAAGAGTAAGTGCTTTTAGAATAGCATAATTATATAGATTCTAAAGTTTTACAAGTGGTAGGACCCATTGTTTTAAGGTCAAAGAATTATCTACTTGTGTGTATGTGTGTAGGGGTTTTAATGAGGTTAGGATTTTACTTTGTAGCATCTGGGACTGAATATCCAAAATGTCCATTTATTTAAATATTGAATTTTTTTTTTACAACTGATACTTTTTTTCATAAGTTTTAAGCTTTCTCATTGATATGAGATTGCCATATTTTGGTGGTGAAGTGTCTGTATCTGTTAGGGCTAAATATTCCTCCATTAGTAACACAGGTATCATAGTATAAATAAAAGAAATATAAAATTCACAGGAATTATTTTAAAGAAAAAGATTCAGGACTGACTTGTTTCAGAAACAAACCATGTGTGTTCCTACTTATGCATCTAGACGTAGATTATGAAATATCATATAATATGAATACAATTAGGTACAGTGGAATTCTTTTGTAGCACATTTTACAGTAATGGATTTCTGTATCCCAGGAGAAGGTGTGCCCTAAAATTTGATTTCTACTTGAGGTAAAAACCTAGCTCTTTCAAATCAACGTTGAAAGACTTCCCACCAGTTTGTTCTCTTCGGTGTGTATGTGTGTATAGATATGTTTTTATCAATATTAAGATTTATTACTGTCAATGTAAATATTGGCTTTAATTTCATCTCAATCAATACCTATAACTTAGGTCAATTAATCTTGTTAACTACTTTTGTGTAAGTTAATATTTTCTTAAATGAAATATAAATTACTTAGATGTGTATCTATATAGCTTGGATATTACAACTCATAATCACCATATTTTTAATAGGTTATATGCATAATAAATCTTGATAAATAAATTAAGCAGAGGAATTTATATGTTTTAATCCGTACCCAAAAGCTGTTTGCAACCAAGGACCACCTTCCAGTGTTATGAGCATTCAATGTTGATTGTAAGATATAAAGAAAAACGTCATACTGTTAGCTTTCCTTATTGTTCCTTCTTTAATGCACATATACACACATATATACATATACATACATATAAGTAAACTGTAGAAATTAGGCTTTAGAAAATGTTATTCACAAATACTTCTAAAAACCTAGAAAATAGGTAATTCTTAAAAAAGTATTTAATCAATTATAATAATTTAATTACCAGAAAGGATTATTCTATATTCTTTTGTTATTCACATTACATTTCTGTAGATCTGGTGTCTGGGGAATGAAACACGATTCCATATCAACAAAACTGTGGATGCAGCCATTCGATCTGTAATCATTGGTGGATTGTTCCCAGGTATTCAATACCGGGTAGAGGTTGCAGCTAGTACCAGTGCAGGAGTTGGAGTAAAAAGTGAGCCACAGCCAATAATAATTGGTGAGTACCAATCTATGTGCTATACAATCAGTCAACTGATAAAAGGTACATTATTTTTTGGAATCCACGTCCTAACAGAAAGATAAGCACATATGAGAGATAAAGTGTACACATCATATATGCAAATGGGTTAACTGCCTAGAGTTTCTTACAAAAATGCTTAGCAATTGCTCATGCTCTTAAGAGTCTCACAGACTTCTTAAAATTATGATCACAAAGAGTTCAAATGCTGAAAATTGGTTTAAAAATTATTTGTAATCAATTGTTTATTAGCATTTTTGGTGCCATTAAAATATAATAGAAAATGAGACAGTTACTGAAGAAAGTGCATTACGTTTCCAATCTATATGCTTTCTCTTAGCCAGAAAAATGTCAAAAATTAATCAGAAACAGGACAAAAGAAACTTTGCAATCCAAATATACTATCCCAAATAAGAAATCTCTATTAAATCTATTACAATCATTACAGAAAAATTTTCCCTATGGATCATGTTTACCTGTTCTTGAAATATATGTAAATGGCATCATACAGAATATAATGTTTTGTGTCTGGCTTTTTTTCACTAAACATAATGTTTTTGAGATCATCTCTGTATGTATTATGCAAATCATATATTTTGTTTCTGAGCAGTATTCAATCATGTGAATAAACCATATTTTGTTTCTCTGCTTTCTCTTGAGAGAATGAATGTTCTTGTGTAAGTCTTTTTGAGGACATATGTTTTTATTTCTTTTGGAGAAATACCTAGAAGTGGAATGTCTGGGTAATACGAATGGTATAGTTTGACTTTGTAAGAAACTGCTAAAAATTTTTTTCAAATTGAATAATTTTATACTCTCACTAGCAAAGAAAATGACTTCCAGTTCTTCTAGGTTGTTACAAACATTTGATGTTGCCAGTCCGTAATTTTAGCCATTCTAGTGAGTATAAAATGGTACCTCACTGTAGTTTTAACTTCAGTTTTCTTTGATGACTAATGATGTCGAGGGTACATTTGCTTATTGGCCATTCACATATTTTCTTTCATAAATTTTCCAAGTTTTTGCCTTTTTAGAATTGTATTGTCTGTCTTTTGTTACTGATTGGGAGGAGTTTTTTATGTGTTCCGGATACAAGTTTTTTGTCATATATTTGTATTGCAAATATTTTCTCTTAGTCTGTGGCTTCCCTATTCTTTTTCTTAGTAGTGTCTTTTGATGAGCAAAAGTTGTAAATTTTAGTGAGCTACAATTTATCAAATTTTTTTCATGTTTAGTACTTTCTGGGCTATTGTGTCCTACCTCTAGATAGCAAAAATATAAGAAATATAAGAAAATCTTGTATTTTCTTCTAGAATCTTTCTAATTTTAGCTTTTATGCTTAGTTCTAGAATACATCTTAATTGCTTGTGGTTTGAGGACGGAGGCTTTATTTCCATATAGGTATTAAATTGTGTAGCCATCATTTATTAAAACGACTTTCCTTTCCCCAGTTAACCATGTATGTGTGGATCCATTCCTAGGTTCTCTGTGCTGTTCCATTTGTTTACATGTCTATGCATATGCCAAACCACATTGTCTTGAGGACGGTAGCTTCTGGTGAGACTTGAAATCAAGTAGTGTGAATACTTCATCATTTTCTGCTGCTAAGTTGTTTTGGCTATTCGAGGGCTTCGCCTTTTCCATAAACTTTCCAAATCAGCTTGTCAATTTCTATAAAATTATATTAGAATTGTGATTGAAAATACAGTCAATCTATACATCAAATTGCGAAAATAAACATTTTAATTGAGTCTTTCTCTCCTGAAACATGATATACCTCTCCATTATTTAAGAATCCTTTAATTTCTCTCAACAATATTTTGCAGTTTTCAGTGTGTGATCTTACACATGTTTTGTTAAACTTTTTCCTAAATGGTTGATTTTTTTACACGGTTATAAGTGGATTTATAAAATTTTCTTTTCCAGCTTTTCTATATTATATATGCATTTAATTATATTGTCCTTGTATCTTGTGACCTTACTAACTTCACTAATTTATTTTAATAGTTGTGAAATACTTTTTTCTGAGTGTTTCCAGATAATCATCTGTTTTTCTTTCTCCTTATCTGTGTTAATATGGTAAATTCTATTGAATAGTTTCCAAGGTAAATAAACCTTGCAATCCTGGGATAAATTTCATTTGGTCAAGATATATTATGCTTTTTACAGATACTGCTAAATCTGATTTTCTAACATTTGGTAAAGAATTTTGCATCTCTGTTCATGAGGGATATCGACGGTAATTTTTTTTTCTTCTAATGTCTTTGTCAGGTTTTGGAATCAGGGTGGCTGGCTTTATAAAATGGATCGGGAAGTATTCCTTCTTCCTCTAGGTTCTGTAAGAGTTTTTGTGGGGCTAGTGTTATTTCTTGCTTAAATATTTTCTGGAATTCAGCAATGATATGTATGCCTAGACTATTCTTTGTGGATTTTTTTTTATGAATTTAGATTTATTCAGAATTTTTATTTCTTCTGTGTTGGTTGTAGTAAATGGATTTTGGGGTTTTGCCTACCCATGACCTTCTCCAACCCATCAAAATTGCTGAATTTACTATCATGTGCTTATTTGCAGTATCTACTTATTATCATTGTACTGTCTGCAGAATGTATGGTAATGTTACCTTTTTCATTCTTAAACACTGGGAATTTATGTTCCCTCTCTGTCTCTCTCCCCCTCCTTCCCATGTTATTCAGTCTTGAGAACAATTTTATTAATCTTTTTAAAGTACAGATTTTTTGCTTTGTTAGTTTTATTTGTTTTTTTATTAATCAATTTCTGCTATTTTTTCTTCTATTTACTTTTATGTCTCTTCTTAACATAAAAACGTATCAATTATTTGGACCTTTTTCTTTTCCAATAACATATTCAAAGCTATAAATTTTCCTCTGTGCTCTTCTTTAGCTAAATCTTACAAATTTTTATGTTACACTTCCATTCATCATAAAGTTAAAAATACTTTCTACTTTCCCTAAGGATTTCTGATTTTTTTTGCAGAGGTTAGAATTGTATTGTTAAATTTCCAAATGTTTGGGGTATTTCCAGATAGCTTTTTGTTACTGATTTCTAATTTAATTTCACTGAGATCAGAGAATGTACTTTGCATGAATTTAGGCTTTTAAATTTGGAGACTTATTTTATGGCCCAGCATTTGGTCTTAGTGAACGTTCCTTGTGCACTTGAATATGTGCATTTTTCTGTTTTGGAGTAGAATGTTCTACCAATACTAGGGCAAATTAGTTGAGAGTATTATTCAGGTCCTTAGTAATTTTCTATTTGTTCTTTCTATTAATAAGAAAAGTGTCTGGAAACCTATTAGAATGTAGATTTGTGTGTTTCTCCTTTCTGTCCCTAAGTGTTTATTTCATGTATCACATATTCTCTCCTCTGTTTCAAGTGCATGTATTTTAGGATTGTTGTATCTTCCTGATGAACTTACGCTTTATTATTATGAAATGCCCTACTTTATTTCCTAGTAAGAGTCTTTGCCCTGAAATTTACTTGTTCTGATTTGAGTATAGCTTCATCATCTTGTAAGTCTTTGCATGGTTTGTGTTTTTTTCTATCGCTTTATCATAACTTCTGTTTCTCTGTATTTAATGTCCATGTCTATTATTTAAAGCACATATTGTTAGGTCTCCTTTTTGTATCCAGCGTAACAATCTTTGCCTTTTAATTGGACTGTTTAGACAATTCTCTTTAATATAATTATTGATGTGTTTGGGCTTACAGTCACCATCTTGCAATTTATTTTCTATCTGACTTCATTCTTATTTTTATAGTTCTGCTTTCTTCTGGGTGAATACCTTTCTTTTGTTACTGGTTACTCTAGGAAATATAATTCCATTTTCCTTCCTCTCAATCTTTTTTGCTATTGTTATACCTTTTATTTATGTATATGTAATAAACACCACTATACAAACTAAAGTGTTATTATCAGTTTTGCTTTAAAGACTCAATTGTCTTTCAAGTAAATTAAAACTGAGAAAAAATATTTTATGTTACTCATCATTATCTGGTATTCTGCTCCATAAATTCAACACCCTCAGTCTTCCTGATTTTCTCTGTCGCTTCCCCTTCATTGAATCACATTTTAGAAATTGTATCCAGATAGAAAGCTATGAAAATAGTAAGATTCCCCTTATGTATTTCCCTTTTGTTTCCTGCCCTTTTGTTTCACATATTTTGTCTAATTTTCTACTTGTTTGTAACAGGATTGCTTAACCCATACCTGTTGTTTATGGGGAAAAGTGGAAGCATCCAGTGAATTATTTATTTCAAAATAATAAACCTTTCTGTTCTACAATCCATTTGTTTTCTTCTATATTTTTGTTTCCCTCTGAAACTTTTCATATGTTCATTCATTATGAGTATTAAGTCCATGAACATATTGTAATAGCTGATATAAAGTCTTTTCTCCTAATCTCAACATGTGTGTCAACTCATGGTCCATTTCTATTGATTACTTTTTCTCTTGTCCTTGGGTCATCTTTTCCTAGTTTTTTTTTATTATTTGCTTGTTCTTGTGTTCCTAGTAATTTTTTACTGTACACTGGACATTGCAGATGTCATACTATAAAATTTTGTGATCTTCTGAGGAGTGTTGAGTTTTGTTCTAGAGGCAGTTACGTTACTGGCTGATCATCTTGATCTTGTGGTGGCTTGGTTTTTACATTTTGTTTGTATGGGACAGTATGTGTTGTGAGTTCTTCTTAGGTCAAAACCTCAGTTTGATCTTTAGGTCTAAGGCATGACCTTCCCGGGGTTTCAGTGAAAAGTATAATGTGTTTATCTGCTCCTCCTAACTTGAGGAAATTCAAACTTCAAACACCATCTTCTCTGCAGTGGACATCAACTAAAAAGTCTGTTCAGCCTTTCCAGCCTTCTAGCTTTTGTTTTCTACCAGATCCATGGGATCTTCCTTCTGCATTCACAGTTCAGGTTTCACCCTAAGATTGAGGGAGAATTTATACATGAGTTTGGGAACATCACTCTCCTGTGGCTTTTTCACATGGTCTCCCCTTCAATTTTCAGTCACTCTAGCAGCTCTGAACTCTATCCTTTGACACCTCATACCAATAAGATTGAGGTTTTCCACTTGGATTCTAGCTGCCTAAAGCCACATGGGTCGAGATCTCTAAGGGGAAAAAAGTCTCACAGGTGCAGGTTTCCCCCCGTGCAGTTCCCTTCTTTCCAGAGGCAAATCCCTTCGGTCCTCTCTGCTTTTATTTGCTTGTGTTTTTAATTTTTTTAAATATTCTTCCCAGAGTTTACATATTTTAAAAATATTTGTCCAGAGTTTGATGAAGTGAATGTGTCGTTTCCACTATTTTCTGTTTATTTTCAGGATTGATGCCCAGAACACACTGCCAATTTCTGGGAAATTGTTTCTTAGTACAAAGTATTTATTGTATGTGAATAGACTTAACCTTCTGTCATAATGTTAAAATTTTTTAGACTCTCCAAGTTTTCTATCTTTTGTATATTAAAAGCATTAAAGAGAAAAAGTTATAGTATTAACTTTCCTTTAAATTGCCTTCCCTTTCTTAATTAGTCATACAGACTGAATTAATTTCTTAACCTGAGGGAAACCTATAGTCTTGCTCTTCTGAGATTTTCTAAAATAAATTGGAATAAGAAAGAAATACAGGTGCACCCAAAAGGATTTAACTGACACATATGTATATATTCCATTTATAGTATTTAGAAATAAGCCATTAATTTCCACTTAAAAAAACTAAACATGAAACATATTTAAAAAGTATAGTTTTCTATGAGAGCTCCTAGATAAGTAAACAAAGGTTTTTTTTTTACTATCTTTCTAGCATATATGTAAAGTGGATTTACTGAATATAATTTTTCTTACTCATAGATGAGTGCCAAGTATATATGTTTCCCTTCCATTTTTCTTTTTTTTATTACTGTGTCTTTAGTAATAAATATTATTCTTAAAGTTCTTAAGCAAGGGAAAGTTTTCTTTTTTTTGTTTTTGAGTAACTTTTTTTCCACAAGATTTTGGAGATTTATTGCACTTGTAAGCAGGTAAAAAAACTTCAAGAATATCACTTAACCAAGCTCATGTCATGGCAATTAAGAATTAATAACTGTATAGTAACAAAATAATAAAGTTAATTTAGATTATTTTAAATCAAATAGAAAGTTTTCCTTAACTCTTCTATTGTTTTGAAAAAACTAAGAATCTTCAAATGGATAATGAGTACCTTTTAATTTATTGTTTAGTGTATTATAAAATTCTTTTCAAATTTCTCGCTGAAGTAAAAAAAATCTAATAAATGATATTCTTACGTCCTATTCAAATAGTTAAAATATGCAATATTCAAGATGTAATCAAACAGAATTCTACCACTTGGAAAACATACATTCACATACACACACATGCATACACACATGTAAGCCCAATTCAACCCAGAAAAGACTGTCTGTGAGAGATTTATTTCTTCTTAATACCTACCGTTGTACTGAAGAAGCCTTTAATTGTTTCTTTAATTACCCCTGAATATCTACCTTAACATCTTGTGTGATAACCTTATCTACACAACTGTTATTCCCTAGTTGAAAATTGATTTAGTGATGGCTAATCTCCTTTTATGTTTCAGTTTATGCTTTCGCTATCTATTCAGTATCTATTCAGTACTGGAAACAGCACTTAAAGTGTCTCAAGCTCTTCCTCGTTTCCCCCTTGCCTTAATTAAATCATGTATTGGCATTTGATATAATTTATGGCTGATAATTTTAGATTTGTCTTATGCCAGACCATGTACTGTTTCATCTATTCCTTCTCAGTTTAGTTTTCATTCCAGAAAGTTCCATTAAGAGATCATTAATTAAAATATTGTATAAATATAATAAGCAGTTTGACATAGGCTTAAAAGTAATATTATTCTTTTGTCTATAGTTTCCACTGGTGAGATGACTTTTACATGAAAGTGTCCATCGTTCTATATTGTTGCACTTACAAACACAAAAATGCAACCAAATACATTTACATATATAAGCACCAAGCAGTATGCCAGATACCAAATTTACATTGACTTAAAATTTTCAGTAATCTTACTTAATAAAATAGCTATTTTGTTTTAATCATTTGAGCATTTCATGCTTACCTTACATAGGTTGGTAACATGTGGAACAGCTGCAAACTTTCACAGTAATAGGTACAATCGAATCTGATGTGTCTAATTAATTTTTAGTCCAACAAATTAGTTTTGTTCTTCATTACTCTCTATGGGAGAAAGACATTATATTTCATTATATTTTTTGTCTGCAAGCACAATGGAGCGTTGCAGGTCACACACATCCCTTGTCTATGCTCTAATTAGTCCAACTGACAACATTGTTTCAAAAATACCAGCAGCATAAGAAATAGTAATACACCTTGGGTAACATAAATATTGCTCTATATTAAATATGATATTCTGTGGACCTTTTACACAAATGAAAGGCAAATTTTCTTTTCTCTTTGTTCTACAAAGTGTTTGTTTTCTTTTTAGTAACTACTAGTAATTAGGAAAATCACCAGATATGTGTATGTCTCATATTGAAAATAGCTCATTATAAAAACATTTTTTACTATTTTTAAATGTATAACAAGGGCAGATAGATTGGGAAAATGAACCAAGTTTACTACAAAAGTGAATCTGTTTTTTAAATCTAGAATTTAACACAAAAGATATTGCAGAAACGGAAGATAAGGATGGATAAGAAAATGCTAGCAGCTTTAACAAACAAACCTGCATTCTGATTGGCTAAATTAAATGGAAGTTTCTTTGTTATTCATAGTCCAGTCTAATATGGGTTAGCAGAGTGGAGGGTGGGGTTTCTACTCCATACAGTTATTCGGAGAGTCTTCTCATCAGTGACTCTACCGTCTCTTAGGGGGTGAGCATCCTCCATCAGATCCCTTGTTTCTATCCAACACATTAGGAAAGTGAGAAAGTGTTAAGTATTGTCACAGCAGCGTATGGGTCAGGTCTGAAGGCAGAATGCATCATTTGTGCCTATGCCCTATCGGCCAATACTCAGTCACTTTGTTGCGCGTAACTATGGGGGAGTCTGGGAAATGTAACCTAATTTTCTGCCCAAGAAGAAAAGAGAAACTGTGGTATTCAAGTAACCTTTGGTTTGTAGGACTCTCACATCTAGATAATTTACAACTTACATCCCCGAAGTTACCTGAGAGGCTCGTAAAGTAACCCTTAGCCTTACATTGGCCATAATCATGAGTCACAAACTACTTTGTTCCTATTGACCTGTTTACATACATCATCTCAAATAATCTTCCCAAATATGTGACATAGACAATACTGTTGCCAACTAACAGAAACAGATACTCCAAAAGATTAATGCCTTACATAAGCCTACTGCTTACTTAGCTAGTAAGTGGCAGTGATGGTATTCAGACTCAGAACTTCAAAGACCATGCTCTTTCTAATATATTACAGTGCCATCATAACTAAAACACTGAAAATCACACATTTCTTTGCTGTGATATGCTGAGATTTACCATTTCTATTTTGAGTACAATTTATTTTTTAAAAGTCTTTGATTAGTCATTAGTGAGGTATGATATTGACATTAGAAATCACTGAGTTCTTAGTGTCTAAATTTCTTAATCTATTAAATAAACACCTAAATCTTTGCTCTTCAAAGACGTTATGATTCCATGAGTTTTAAGCCTATTTTAAAATGTGGATCAAGATTTTGTTAATTATCTCTGAGAGATCTAAATTGTCAAAACATGACTACTTCTAGAATAATCTTAGTCCAGATTTAAATGTATGTTTTAGTTACATAGGCCTTAGAATTAATTTTAAAATTGTCTTTTGAATTCAGCTTTCAAGTGGATTTTCAAATTAGTTTCAATACTTTAAGGGAATACATGAGTTTTATCCTTTCATGACGTTTTAATTATAGATACTAATCTCTATGAAAGGATGTTTCCATAATTGTAATTGTTTTATATAGTAGTTTGAATACATTACAGAAAGTTAAAGGGCATTTGATCAAAATAAGTTCCTTGGTAGAATATTAAGGATAATATTAAGGTGCATATTTTGAATCATGAACATTTGAATTTGGACAGTGCTGTAGAGGGAAGACAATTTGCAAATACCCTTTGCTGAGTATTGTAGTTGCTTTTTTTTCTTTTAATGAGACTATATTAAAACATGCTTTACCTAGATGAAGAACAGTTATTATGATTTCAACCACTAGCATTTGTATTAATACTTATTTATAAGGCAATAAATCAAGAAGCAGTTCAGAATCTATTCATAGTAAGTCAAAACATAAAGGAGGAATGTTCTTAATCACATTTCAAACTCATAATTTTCTTCTTCTTCTGAAACTTATAAAATATGCTTATCAATAATTGTGGCAGGCTCAGGACCCAACAAATGTTACCTGCCTTCAAAGGAATTTTCTAATTCTCTGTGCCTTTGGTATACCCTGTATGTATTCCTGTTTATTTTTGTATTAATGTTTACTAAAACTATTGTTTCTTCCATAGGGGGACGTAATGAAGTTGTCATTACTGAAAACAATAACAGCATAACTGAGCAAATCACCGATGTTGTGAAGCAACCAGCCTTTATAGCTGGGATTGGTGGTGCCTGCTGGGTAATTTTGATGGGTTTTAGCATCTGGTTGTATTGGCGAAGAAAGAAGAGAAAGGGACTCAGTAACTATGCTGGTAAGAGACTATTTCCAGCTAAGAAAACTTCTTATCTTTAGGAATGCGATGAAATGAAAGAAAAACAATGAAATGGAATAACAAGTGAGCGAAGGAATGAATTCATGTTTTTGGCTTGTTTTAAACACCTGCTCTGTAAAATGTCCTTATAAATAAGATGCTTCAATGCATTGCTCTTCACCATATCACATTATGACCATAAGGCCATCTTTTTGCTTGTGTCTCCAGGAAAGCATAACAAGAGCACACACTCATAAATACTTAACCATTTTTCTCAGCTCGTTCTTCAAAACACACAGGCATACACACAGAGACTTTGCATGCTATGAAGCCATTATTTGAGAAGTGGATTTAGTCAAGAGCATTATTAAAATCCACAGGAAAAAGGGAAAGATTTGAAATATAGCTTTTAGTATTTCAAGATGCAGATTACAATAGGAAATGTCCCAGATGGAAAATACAAACAAGCAAAAAATTTAACTAGAATTGGTAAGACTGGTGAGGCATGAATTAAGGAATTTACTAGTCACTTAAATAGGAGGTCTACTTTAAGGTGACCAATCAACATTTTAGAAGGAAGGAGAAAGAAAAGGAAAAGAAGCAGCAGAAGAAAAAGAAAACCCGAGATATTACCTGTAGGCAAAAATGTTTTTTTCCTGGAATCCGAAACAGAATTTCAAGGATGTCTAAAATTGTGGCCTTCAAAATATTTCAAAGGAAAAGAGAAAGAGTGAATGAGAGAGAAAATGATTGAAAGAATGAACTCAGTCCAGAGGCTATGTTCAATAACAATTTTACTTGCAATTCATTTGAAGTATTTTCTCTAACAACAATAATCATAAAAAGAAATTGTCTTGCAATTTTTCACACTTTCTAAAATTTACAAGGGAACAATTTTAATTTAAATCATCCTACAAGCACTTTAGAAATTTCAAGACATTTTATTCCATCTTCAATCTCTAATTTTAACTTTGGTAAGAGGCATAAATTTCTTAATAACTGATTTTGACAGAAGCTTCATTACTTGTTAAGCTTATAAGCTGTTGGAGCTTGTGAGCTTCTAAGCTGCTGAGAACATCTAAATAGTGCAAAATGGAAGGAATAGCACCTACTTGGTTGTCTTGCTTGTTATTTAACAGCATTTAAATATGATTATTTGACTATAACATTGTGGCTCATGTCCGTATCTTATGAAAATAAAGTTTATTAGGTACTAGTTAGAATAAATTCCAAGGACTAGAGAAAGTCATATAGTGTATCCATTGAAAGGGGCTTCCATGCTTTGTGACTTGCTATTGCTCCGCCATTCAAGTTCCTCATTGGTCACTGATGCCTGCTTCCTTATGCTTTGTCATCTAAGTGCTATGGCACCACACCAGTGAGGGATTCTTCCCAGAAAGGGATGCTGGGAGCTAACTGCTGAGTGTGAGAGTCTTGAACATTAACGATACTTTAATGCAACTTCTTGTTTGTAGTCCAGTCCTCTGCCTTCATTCTTCAAAAGTATTGTCTATCAATCCATCTGTTTAACCAATCACCTTGTTACATTTCATCTGTGACACACTCATATAAATCATAGAAAACGTAAGGCAGAACTGATTTAATTCAAGGGCTATTTTGTGTTTATCCCTTTGCTTGACTTCAGTTACAATAGTAAAAGATTGACTCTGCTGGTCACTTCAGTGCAAAGTGTTAAGAGACCCACATTTGGAATGCTGCATTTTCACTCTCCATACTTCATTCACTGACTCCTTATAAACAACAGGGCTCTCACAATTACCGGGTTTGTGCTTTTACTAAAAGTACATCAGACAGACTTATTTTTTCTTCTTCTCCTTTTTTCTTAACAGCAGTCCTTTGCAAAACCTGTGAATTTAATTTGAAAATATCTGTTGGTCTTTGAGCTGGACAAGAATACTCCGTTTCCTATTATCATTTCTCATTGTGATTGATCTCCGTCTGCTTGTAGAACTGCTAACTCAGAAGGTGCTATGCCCTTCAAACATTTTGGAATAAGGCCAAGCCAGAGAGCAGCCTTTCAAAACCTTTATTCTTAATTGATAGATGGCTGACTCTCAGAGTGGATTCACCTTCAGCTAGTAATTTGCCTTCCAGCAACTGCTGTTCTTTTCATCCACACGAGAAGCAAATGAAAATCCAAATCATAGGTTCTTAGCATTGCATATCTGACTTGGTGACGTTTTCCACAGACTTCCCTCCATAAGTAGCCTGTCTTCTACCTTTTAAAGTTTTCATATTCTTGTCCTTATACAACTTAGAGAATATGGGGATTTTAAGTGAGAATAATTAGTGGATTCTGTATTTATCATATGCTTAAATTTCTGATATTTCATGTATGAGCTAATGATCCATTTTAAGAGCCCAGAGATTTCGTACGGGGCTATTTTTCTCTGAAGCGTGTTATAAAAATTAAAGAAAATATACTGTACTTGTACTGGTTCTGTTTATATTTTGGTTTTCATAAAAATTTCCCTGGGAATCTTACGAATTTTACAACTATGTAAACTAAACCCAGTAAAGTTAAAACAATGTGATTTTACTCACAGGATGAAGAGCCTCACATTTTCACTACATGGTAATGTCTAAATAGTCTCAAAACTTTATTATTGATTCATGTAGCAGCAATAATTTTTTTCCAAGTGAACAAAAAGTCTACCTTAGGATCAGTATTTAAATTAATTTGTAACATAAGATACTTCGTTTATTTCAAAACCCAGTTGTGATCTTGGATTACACTTAAACATCTGATGTAATTTACATATATTAAGAGACTTACATCTAATAAAGTTAGACTGTCCCCAAGCAGAATTGTAAAGTAGGTGAAACTTGATTTCAGCACTCTCTTTTTCCTCTTCCATTCCAGGTTTCTTCTTAACCACTAGAGATAGAATAGGAAAGATTTTAACTAACGGAGAGACATATAAATCTCTGCAAGATGTCTTCCACTCCCCCTGTGTAGGCAAAAACTAACCCACTGCCTTTTGTTGTGGCTAGTCTTTGACTCTGCATCCTGTAGAAAAGTAAATTTGAATGGTTAGAAGAAAGGGAAAAACCCATGCTGCTCAGTGTTGATATTTTTCTTATGTGTCAAAGGATTTAACATATTTATCATAGAACACCTGTAGATTAACACCTTAGCTTGCAACAGCAACTATTGAGAATCCAATGAAAATTTAAATATTTAAATGATCTGAGAGGAGGATTTGGCCTGAATATGTTTTACTTCTTTACACAGCAGAAAGTAGAGATTTCCCAAAGCCAGAATTACCACTAGCTTCCTATTTTATTTTTTCATATTTATACTTTAATTATTCAAATTCTTCAGACACAAACAATTCACCACTGGTTTGCATGTGGCACAAAGAAGGGTGCTGGGACAAAAAAGATGTCCTCATATTTCATTTTCCACGTGAAATCATTGGATACTTTTCTGGAGCAACATGCAGTGTTATTTATCTTATTCTTCATTGAACACTAATACTCTACTTGTCACTGCATATGAGGTTCCTGTCCACTAGAAGAATTCACTACCTGACTTGTTATAGGGTGAAATCAAATTGTAAAGAGATTTGGGCAGACAATATGGAAAATATTAGATCATTTTGAATCTAGAGAAAATGATCATATATATAACAGTGTTTGTGAGTAGAAAAACGAACTGCAAAAGTCTGAGAAAAAAGCTAGATAGCTTTCATTTTCATGAGGATTCCATATAGCTATATTTTATAGAAATATATCTAATATATATCTGTATTATAATCCTCTTGAAGGATACATGACCCTTTTTAAACTTACATTGTTCATTTTTCTATTCAAAGTTTTTGTCGTCAACTTTTTAATAAAAGTAAACATATTTCCACTTTTAAAAGGGTGAGTTCTATTTTATGAATATTACCTCTGAGGATAACAGATTTTATGAATCTCAGTAAATATAAACAATTTAATGAGTGAGCAGATTATGAAATGCTAAACACTTCATGCATAGGTTTTAAAACGGTTGGTGAAACATAATTTATTTGACAAAACTGTCCAAAGACAGTTTAAGATTTGATGGAATTTTTATACTCTGATTATCTGGGCTGAGCTAATGCTTATTAAAAGAGGATTAATCTACATTCATGTTTGAAAAATTGCTTATCAGGAAAGGGAATGAGGGTTGGCTGGCAACGTTAAAGTTCCATTTGGAGTAGGAAAATGTGGTCCAGTGGAGATAGGCTCTGTGAAACCTTCCTCACCTCAGAATGTCAATTTACGACGTAGTTATGTTTCCCTTCCTTCTCAATTCCAGCAAGCATGAGATTAGGATTAATCCTGCCCTATAATAGTAGAGGTACTTTGTATATGATATAAACTTGCAAAATCTCTTTACCTTACATCCTTTGCAAATGTTGCAATAAACTCAAAATATTTAATGCAATTCTGAAACATTTATGTTTGTGGTGTCTGTAGAACATTTTGGAAACCTTAACACTATTCAGTTAGTTTTAGCTAAAAACTTCTATACGTTGCTCCCTGAACGTCTTAATTTTAGATGCTAGCAGAAACTTCTGGTAAAGATTCACAGTTATTTCAGATTTATGTCTGATAAGCACAAAGTTACCACACTGGGATTATCAAAATCATGACTAGAGCAAGATTATCCAACCACCTACCCACTCCTTCACTCTCTTGCTTTCAGCTTCAAGGTAGTTCAACGTCTCTTTGCAGTGTTGAAAAGCTTTTTCAAAACAGCTTTCAATTTGGTGTGGCATTTATTTGTATGCTCCTCTCTCTCTGCGCAAAAATCGCTGATCAAAACACCAAATGTAACTACTACTTTAGGAGTTCTAATGGTTCATCCTTATTTCTCGTCTGCTTTTAATCTCATGGTCTAATGGAACTCAGTTACTTTTGGTTTACTATTCTAAATGGAACAAATCTAAAAGTTTTAGAGCATGGGGTAAGAAGAAAACTTTAAAAAGTGCCCTCTTCTCTTCCTTAGTTTAAAGACAACTACGCAACTTTATTAGGACAAGGGTGTTTTCTTTCTTTCTTACTTTTTTTTCTGATAGAAACATACAAAATGGAAGATTCTCATGTACACCAAATGGTGTCTATAGGCCGTTTTAAGTTAGTCTTGTATTTTCATGATGTACTGTGTATTTTTGCCTTTGTATAGTTGATGTGCAGAAATATAGCCTTTGAAGAATTTACCCTTGCTTAGGATGTAAAAGTTAAGCACAACTCAATTTTCATGCCTCTGCTTCAGTTGTCCTTCTTTTTCTAATAGCATTTATTGCTCTGGCAGTAACAGAAAGTTTGGGTGGGGAGAAAAGAGCGTCTAAACTAGGGAGAAATACTTAGCTTCTCCCCACATGTCTTCTAAACAGCATGATCAGAGGTGTGCGCCTGCTAATTTGCATATTCACAATAATTTTCGCAATATTATCTTAACTCTCTTTTAGTGCAGTAAAACAATCGCTTAGTAGTCCATTAACAAAACCGCGTAACTAGAAAGTCAGATCCGACGGAAAGCTAATTAGCTGTACTGTTTTCACATTTTGTGGGTTTTTTCCTCTAATCAAGCCTTTATTTAATACCTTCAATGCTCAATTTTTTTCATTAATTGGTTCAGATTAATTCTTGTTGTTGTTGTTATTGTTGTTAAAAGCAGTTATTAAAGGGACTCAATGTGGTGTGGACACACTGCTGATTCCTGTTTCCCAGCACTGAAGTGAGCCATCAGGAAGCAGAGTAATGACAGTATTCTTTGATTTTCTCTGAGGAGCTGTCCATAGCCTGTCCTGGGCAGGTGCAAAAGTTATGTCAAAATTGTTTGATAATGCGTTTGCGATGTTACCTGAAAAATTGATAAGGCAGTGTACTTCAGGTGCCAGCAAGATGTTCCTCAAAACACTGCGTCACAAAGTCCTGATGGACCCCTGGAATTATTATATCAGCTGATTATGATGTCATGAGAGATACGTCATTAGATGACCTTAGGAAGGGAACTGGGGAACTGCATTTGGGAATTTACAAAATTTAAAGAGTGATCATATTTAACAGTGCAAACGTGAGGGACAGATAAATTATGGAGAGATTATTCAAATTAAAAAGTATTTACTATGTGTATACTTTAAGTAGCAGTGTCCTTAGTTTATTTAAAATATGCATCCTTTCTTAAAATTTTCATCTGTTTTTACCTTTACTCATTGAGTAAAGAAGTCATAGTAAATATAATCAATGTCTTCCAAAGATAGGATATGTTGGGCTCACATCTCAGAAATGGTATTTTTTGCTTCCTCCTCAGTGATTGGTTTAGTTAATCCGTGTTAATTTTGGTCATACGTGCAATTGTGAAATCCATAAACTTCTAAACACCAAATTTTTTCCACGATTTTCTAGTTCAGTTCTGGTGGCAAATTTGACCCAAACTAATATGAAACTATTTATAAATTTTATCCCACTAACCATGAATATTCACATTTCACTGCAAAATATTAAATAACTTTGAATATCGCTGCTGCCTTAGACTCTCTGTGGAGTATGCATCATATGACCTTTCTCAGATCTGAAACATTTTGATTTCCAAATATATTTGACTGCAAAAGTTTTGGAGAAGGGGTAATGGACATGAACTGATATTTATGTTCTTTGGCCCATCCATGAAACCCACTTTCATGTTGTTGGTTTTGTGGAATGGAATCTGGTGACTGGAAGGAGTGGATTCTCCAGCCTGTGGCTCTACTGGATGCTTATGGGTATTATTAATAAATTTCACAGTTTTATAAAGGACTTGAGTTTTGTAATCGTTACATACGATTGGAACATATTCAGTATCAATTATTTGAAAGTTTCATTTTCACGAGGATTGGATGATGAAACAAAGTACTCAATACGTTGTTCTCTATTAATTACAGTTCACATCTATTGTAATTGTAGTTGTTCAACTTAGAGTGCCTATCAGCGTCCGTAAAAGTGTCTGTGAAGGTCAGGAATATGTCGTCAATCAATACCTGTTTCACTTGTTTCATTGGAAGGATGATATTATCAGTTTAAACTGTCCTGTTTCAATTTCTAGTATGTGCATTTTGCATTATGCCTTCTAAATTAGGATACCCATTTAAGATTAAAAGTCCTGATTTGATAATTTCACGTTAATGCATATAGATCTTCCAATACCACTATATATATACCAATGGTAACCATTTTTGACCTCAAATACAAGTTGCCGCTTTGACTTAACCATACATTTAGCTTGAAGAATTTTAAAATATCTTAGTAAAATTGAGGCAAATGATGGCTTTGCTCTGGGCCATACCACTGCTTTTTACTCTCTGTAGAATTATGTTAATTATATTTTGTTAAAATTCCCAGAGGCATCAGTCCTACACTATGGGCCAATATGTAGTTGTTATTAATCGTAATTAATATTGACTACTTGTGTGTGTGTGTCTTTCTTTTTTTTACAGTTACATTTCAAAGAGGAGATGGAGGACTCATGAGCAATGGAAGGTATGCTAAGGGATTTTTTTTATTATTATTTTTAATCAGGACTGGGGAAACTCTACAGTAAGCGGCTATTATTATAATAAACGATCACTTATAAGTCTAAGAATTCTAGGAGGAATTAAATGACTTACCACAAGGTTTAATGATCTATCTGTTGTGCACTTTAGAGGAATCAAGTCCAGATGTTTCATATCTCCCAGATGCCCCTGAAGAAATTAGTAGTAAATATCACAAGGAATGTGTTCATTTGTTAGCAGGATGTTTATTGCATTAATTAGACATTAGCAAATGAAGTTGCTGTTGTTTAAGACTCCTTATTGGCTCTCGCTAAATTGCTGTGAGTGAACAATTACACATAATCGATCACAAAGTAAATGATTCATGGATGATGAATAGGCTGTGGATTGATAGAACTGGATTCCACAACTTTGGATACTCAATTGAAATTGATAAAAGCTGATAACAAACCCATATATCCTCATCTATTTTCCCTTTGCCAATATGGAGATTGTAATTAGGCGCTGGTAATAACTTCCAATCTCCCATTTAATCAATATTTTAGCAAAAAGAGATTAGGTCTAATGAGAGCTACTGGATGTAGCAAGAAAGCAGTTGAATCTTCTTATTGCAGTTTCCATAGAAACACATGTTTCTCTTAGGGGTTGTACCAGAAAGCGTCTATCAAAAAAAAAGTACAATGATTATAGATGTTGCCATTTCTTTGTAAATATGCTAATAATCTGGAAAGGAATCAGAATCCCCTCTTTTATAATAAAGATGGGAATTCTTTATTAAATATGACGTGAAGGAAGTTTTTTTTGTAGACCCCATGCACATGATGGATCAGATCACAGTGGATCTTTTATTACCTAAAAAAAATTTAATATACCCCTAATATTTTGCAATTTAGAGAACTTGGAAATGTGCTATTGATGGAACTGTATAAATACTGTTCCTTAATTTCCCTCAAGTTTCCTGTCTCTAAATCAGGCATGAGGGCTTATAACAGGGGTTACAGCCTACAGGGGACAGATAAATATGGGGGCTGCAGGAATCGAGGAAGCAATCGCCCAAAGTCCTGGAAGTGGCTGATACTGAGCAGTCACTCTGAGCAATTGTTCCCTTGAGGTGCCAATTTATCACCAGACCTTGTTTCGGGATCCTGCTATGTTACAGATTCTTACCCGTTTTCAGGGCAGATGACTGAATTCATTTGGATGTCAGCAGAATCCCGGGCAGCACTCCTCTGCTTCCGCTGACAGGGGTGGTCTATATATAGCCTTAGTGAACTGCTGAAGTTCCTTAATTCTTGAGACCCTACATGTTTTAATTTGAAGTGAATTAAAATCTTCTTAAATTTCTCAATCCATTTTAGTGCATGAGACAGGTGTCCAAGTGTCTGATTGAGCTCCACTGGTTGATTTCCTTTTAATTTCTGTTTTAGCCGTCCAGGTCTTCTAAATGCTGGCGATCCCAATTATCCATGGCTTGCTGATTCGTGGCCAGCCACGAGCTTGCCAGTCAACAATAGCAATAGTGGCCCAAATGAGATTGGGAATTTTGGGCGTGGAGGTAAGTTATGTTTTTCAAAACTTTATTATTTGTTATTTATTTTCCAGCTTTCCTAGATCTTTTTAAAAAGGCACACTAGAGAATATTTTCTTCCGTAATTAAAATTACTGAAGCACGTGTGCTGTACATTTGCTAAATGTTTTATTATAAAACTACTGAGTCTATATTACCTGGAGTAAAACTAAGCTTTTCAGGATGTTGTTACTAACCAGGAAGATAAATATTCATAATACATTTAGTTTTTAGAGCTATTATACAAGATTACTAAAATCAGGAACTATGCTGCTAACTAGGGCTTATGATTTTGGACCAGTCATTTCACTCCTCTAAGTTTCATTCAACATATATTTATTGAGCATGTCCTGTGTACCTGGCACTATGGCAGATGGTAAAAATATTGTCTATAGAAAGAGAGATGGCCCTTACCCTCATATATCATATAAGGAGTAGACACTTCATCAATATAATGACATGTTGTGAGAGAACTTTTCTGTAGTTCTACAGTTGATAACTGGTGCCCCCAATGAAAGGCAAAAAGGTGCTAAGTACCTGACATGCTAAAGTCTCCAAAATTTGTTGCCAGGGTCCTCTCCATAGGTCTTTATAAGGAAACAGATTGGACCTACTGTAAATAATTACCATCTCCTCTCCTCCACCTTTTCATCCAGTCAATAGGAGGGCAATCCGTTTAGAGAAAGAGGAGACTAGAGAAGTCTGTGGCCCCAGTGTTTAGTTTGGCAGACGTATATTTTCTATTAGCAAAAGATTGTGCAGACAGTAAATGGACTGGAGCTGTCTTGCCAGTACCTCATATGGAAGAGCTGCCCTTTGGGAGTAAGAAAGTTCTACGAATGGAGTGTTATTTAAGTTGATATCTGAAGGAAAGGTAGGGATTAATCAAAAGTATATGGAGGAGAAACTACCGTACTTTAAGGTCGAGAAATAAGAGAGACATTGACCTATTGAGAAATGTTAAGAATTTCTTAATGACTTGAGTATAAAGTGTGAGACAGAAGAGGTGGTAGGAAATGCAGAGGGACAGATAATAGAGGGCCTTCAAAGCCACAGAAGATTTAAACTTCGTCCAAAGGGTAATCAGATGCCATTGAAGCATTTATAAGAGGTGAATGCTAGGATCCAAGTACTGTTTTAAGTCATGCAGTCTGTTGCTGGGTAGAGAATAGAGTTAGAGTGGAAAATTGGAGTGATTAATTTGGAGACTAGTGCTGTCATCCAAGAAAGTTTGGATGAATCCACTGAAGGATTTCTACACTTCTAAGCAGAATTAATGCAGGAGACCCAGGGCTGAGTTTAACTATTGAGTCTGTTATAAGCCTCAGTAGTGGATTTCACATGTATGAGTGTGTAGACATACTGACTTAGAAGAATAATCATGGATACTGGTATTTTCTCTTCACGAATTAGATACCAATGCATGTTTGAATATAATTGAAATAATGTTTCAAAATATTATTCAAATATTCAAATATATTCAATATTATTTCAAAAATAATAAAGTTACTCACCATTGCATAAGTCTGCATTCTGTCAACAGCAGCTGTAGGAAGGGGATTCCCTCCTGTTCTCCAAGTAAAATACAGAAAATAACCATCCCTACCTCACAGGGGTGCAGTGTGGATTAAATGGATGACTATGCATACAGGTTTAGCACCAACCTGGACATACAGTTAGTGTCCAATAGGCACCGTTGGAGTTAATGAGAGAATAGAAAGTAAGTGGTATGACTTCTCAGCTCCTTTCTTACCCTCTGTAGTCCAGTGCACACCATTTAGGATTCTCACTGGCCAGGGGCCTCTGAAAGTGGCTGCCTCCCCTAGCTGACCAAACTCTGAGCGTATCCATGGGTAAGTTCTATGCCTGAGCATAGAACACTGCTCCCTGCTCTACCCAGACTGATTTTGGCAAAAGAAATCCTGTTCCCAAAGTTTTGATGAGTCAAGAAATAGCTGCCCCTTTTACTTGTTTTTGTATTGGAATAGCACACCATTCTATCTTTACATCAAGAAATAAATGCCTAAAGATGAAGAAAATGTTTTGGTTTGGGTTTTTTTTCAGTTAGACAACAGGCTACAATAACATCTAAAATGTCTCAGTCTAATTTAGCCAAAGGGTACACTTGTAGATTTTCAAGGTTTTTCTTCCATTTCCACCTCATTTTCATGATATGAAATATTTCACAATGAACATCAAAACCAAGACAAAGTTTTTGCAGAGTTGATGGTATCTCTTTTCAGTGTGATAGGCCTTTTAAGCATTTACTATGTACCAGAAATAGTTGTAATTTTTGGTGCATTTCATTTCCTTCACACAATAAATGTATGACATACCTAATCATATTTTCATTTTAAAGGTCGTGAAACTAAGGTTTATCAAGATGAATAACTTGAGATCTGTGTGTAGAATGCAAGTCTAACAGATTTGAAAGCCTAGGTTCTTTTATCTACACTGCTCTGTAATTCTAAGGGTGGAATTCTCATGTATGCTTGTATAACTATATTCACTTAGAAGAATAATCATGGATACTGACATTTTCCCTTTAAGAATGGAATGCCAATACTTGTTTAAATGTATGAAAATAGTATTTTGAAAAATAAAGTTACTAATTATTGCATAAATCTACATTTTTTCAATACAAACTATAAAAAAGGAATTTAACTAGTCAGTGAGTGCTTACTCTCTGCAAAACACTAGTGAGGAATTATGGAAATCCAGACATAAATTCCATACGTCCCTGTCCTCAGGTAACTTATGATGGTATGAAGGAGACAGTCATTCATACAGGTAATTGTACCAATGAGAAAGAAAGAAATGGACAACAACCAAGGAGCTGAAAACTGCAGAATGAAGCATGAGTAATTCTGACTGGAAGGAAGGATTTCTATAATTCATAACTTTCAAACACAAATGTTAACAAGTGTCAGTCAGACAACCTAAAGCTCCAAGGATGGGTAGGTGTGGACTGTGAGAACTGCAAAATGGAAGGTCCTGCCGAAAGATGGCAGCACCTATTCAGGTCCAGGCTGTTGGGAGGAAGACTGGCCTAGACTTCCAGACCATCTGATGTGATAGGATGGCCCCCCACATCCAGATATTCATGCATAATCCTGCAATATTTCAATGTTGAGATATAATTCAATTCATTTTTGAAAATGTAAGAGTGATCAAATAATACGTGAAGGAAATATGCAGCCCAGAAATCAATGTGGAAGCACTTAGACTTGAGGACTGACTGATTTCCTCTAGCAGGGAGAGAGAGATTCCATTTCTAGAACCATTAGATTCTTGGACTGCTTTTTTCCATTTTTAAACATTTGAGTACACAACCACTTCAAAACCTCATGATTGAAGTGGCTCACCATCTAACTCTAAAGCTTTGGGGAGCCTCAAGGTCAAGGTGTTGGGAAGGTGGGGCCTGTGTTGGAGAGACATGTCTATGCAGTTGATATGCATCAGTGAAAGACATGGTGGAAGTGGCAGAAACAGAACTCTGAAAACGTCCCCAGAGTGAAGGATCTATCTTCACAATTTTGATAAAGGGTCTATTTTCACAATTTTGAGATATTATTCAATAATAAAAGTTTTTGAGAATAAAAATGATACTGACGTGCAGATGAAATATGCTTCATCATCAAATTTTCTCATTAGTTTCTAGCTAAAAGCAGGAAGGAGAAGAAAGTAGTTATGAAAGTCTCAAGTCAAAAATCAAGCTTATGGGGCTGGCCCCGTGGCCGAGTGGTTACATTCCCGCACTCCGCTTCGGCAGCCCGGGGTTTCACCAGTTCGAATCCTGGGCCTGGACATGGCACCGCTCATCAAGCCATGCTGAGGCGGCAACCCACATGCCACAACTATGAAGGACTCACAACTAAAAATGCACAACTATGTACCGGGTGGCTTTGGGAGAAAAAGGAAAAGTAAAATCTTAAAACAAATAAATAAATAAATAAAAATCAACTTTACTTGCTTAAACAACTTTGTAAAATATAAATTTGAATATGTTTAACAATCTCACTCACATGCATTTAAAATATTTACTTCAATAAAGTACATATCCACTTAATTGTGAAACAAGTTTGATTCCAGACTTGAAAAGCTTCAGAAAGACCTAAATTATACAGCATAGAAAATACATTGTAAATGTCTTCTTATTGTTGCTAAAGAAGATAGAGTTTTTCAGTTTTGTAAAATTCCAAAGCAAAATAAAGATTTTTATAAAAATCCTTATGCAAGCGCTATTCAGTATCATCAAATCTAAAAGTTTTAAGATATTTTTTTTTTAAAGATTTTATTTTTCTCCTTTTTCTCCACAAAGCCCCCCAGTACATAGTTGTATATTCTTCGTTGTGGGTCCTTCTAGTTGTAGCATGTGGGACGCTACCTCAGCGTGGTTTGATGAGCAGTGCCACGTCCACGCCCAGGATTCGAACCAACGAAACACTGGGCCTCCTGCAGCGGAGCACGCGAACTTAACCACTCGGCCACGGGGCCAGCCCCTAAAAGTTTTAAGATATTTTGACTAACTTTCTATTCGACTTCCTCTTTGCGTGATAAATTGATTTTGGTACTGAGATAATTTGGCTTATTACTTAGTATTATAGTACTTACTATAACTAGTTGAAAATTTTCTGTTATGAAGAAACCTTCATAATAGAAGATTTGACTTGGAGTCCTATAGATTATTAAGGAACATACTATAATTGGGTTCACTTTAACTCTACATGATTAAAAATAGTGTTACTTAGTGATTTCTTTATTTTTTTAGATTCTAGTATCTTTCTTTCTTCCAAATAGGGGAAATAAGAGCTCAGGAGAGAGGTGGCAGTTTTGAATTATAAAGCACCATGTAAGGATAATTCAGCACACCAAATGATAAATGGACTGATTGAGATTCAGTGTTATTCCTAAAAGTTAATTTTACTCTTGCTGTATTACAACTTGAAACTATAATTCCTCACTCCTAAGAGTTGGTAGCATAAATTAAGCTCACTGATCACTCAGATCGCTTTTTCTATAGTTAAATCCTGCTGTATTGTGAAAATGACTTATTCATGAAAACTTTCCTTTGTTATTCCAAGAGAAAAAAACTCACACACACATTTGCTATCATCAGTTGCACTCCATTTCTGGAGCTGTGGAATCAAATCTGATAAAAGACAAGTTGAAACTTCAGAAAAATTTACCTCCTAGTTTGGATAGTATAATTTTGGAAATTTTTTCGTCTATTCAGCAGTTGTATTCCATGTCCTTTGGGATAAAGTGGAAAAGGATGTTTTCCTCTGTGATTTGTAGATTCACTCTTACCACTGCTTTTGGGAAGAGCCAACGATGTCATTGGTTCTAAAACAGAATGAACAACTGAAGGTATTTTCAGTAGTTAAAGATCCCAAACTTCTCATTCATGGTTGAGGAAAGTGGGGGAAGGAGTGTGTTGGGCAGTGAAACGTGAAGGACGAGCGGGAAGCCTGCCTGTCACCGAGGCTGATAGCTTGTACATCATCTACCGTTCATTGGCTCATGAAGCCTATCTCAGCTGAAATGCAAACGTGCGGCATGACACATTTATTTTTCATCTTCAATCCTGATAGTTTGGGGCTTCCTGTGCATCATTAAATTGTTTCATTTCCCTATGTTCACCACAGATGTCCTGCCACCCGTTCCAGGCCAAGGGGATAAAACAGCAACGATGCTCTCAGATGGAGCCATTTATAGCAGCATTGACTTCACGACCAAAACTACTTACAACAGTTCCAGCCAAATAACACAGGCTACCCCATATGCCACGACACAGATCTTGCATTCCAATAGTATACATGAATTGGCTGTCGATCTGCCTGATCCACAGTGGAAAAGCTCAATTCAGCAAAAGACGGATCTGATGGGATTTGGTTATTCTCTACCTGATCAGAACAAAGGTAACAATGGTGAGTCAGTTTCTTATTTCCTGAGGAGTTGTTTTCATATCATTTGTGCATGAGATAGAAATTAGTATTTGTTGTTCAGTTTAGTGATTCATTACCAGGTTCACTACCTAAACTAAAAAAATGTATCAGCATGTATTCAGTACCTTGCACAATCCCTACCACCACCACCACCACCGCCACCGTCACTACCACCACACACCAACACCAATCGGTTTCATCCTTTTAGCTCTTTTTCAGTAGAGTGATGAGTAATCCATCTCGACTTCCATTAGGCAGGGTAGACAAAACATTCTTCCCCTGTCCTACAACATCTGCTTCTGAATTGCTAACTGCATGTTCTGCATGGGCTTGTGCTGTGAACTAATCACATGATGCCACTATGACCTCTGCCCTTTAACCCTTAGCCTTACTTTACATCCCTGACTACCGATTGGCTGAGGGATTGTCTAATAGAATGCCACACAACCAGTCACAGGATTTCAGCACCACCAGCTCTCACAACAGCTCAGAGAGGAGTGGCAGTCTCTCAGGTTGGTCTCATCACAGTAAGGAGAAATATTTGTTTGTCACCAGCATATGACCTGTGTTCCTAACAACCGTGAAGAAGTACTGAATCACAACTCACTGTCAGGCATTTCTCTCTCAAATGACAGTAACAATTTATCCTAATAAAATCATGCTTTGGGGAGGGGGATAAAAATTACTATCACTCTTTATGTACTAAGTGTATAAGGATATATTTATTTAAAAATAGTGCCATTTTACTAAACACTATTCATTAAAGAGCAGATGAGTTTTATCAGTCTTAAATCCTATTTAAGAGTCAAGAGAACGTTACAATAAAAAGATCATACAGAAAAGTGAACCCTGTGACATGGACGTGAAATGATGAATTCAACTAAAATGCAAATGATTTTAGGGATTTTCATAATATTAGGATTCCAGTGATCTCACTTCCATTTTTGGACAATCTTTCTAAGATATCATGTACAGTCATGCATCACTTAATGTCAGCAATATGTTCCGAGAAATGCATCATTAGGTGATTTCATCCTTGTGCAAACATCACAGAGTATACTGAAGGGGAACAAAATTTGGCATCCCAAAATGTGTCTCTTTAACATAAGGATTATTTTGTGCTGATTATTTTTAAGAAACTAAAGATTCGGAAAGTTTTTCTTGTTACCTCCCCCTTAACTGCCTAAAATAATTCAGATAAAAAAGCATGCCTCGGGAAGTGAGCTATCACCTTAGCATAACATGAACTAGGTGGCAGACAGGGAGGAACCTAGAAGAGCCTGTTTGTTGGGCTCCCCTCTGTTCTTCTGTTTCTGTGTGGCCAAACACTTGCCTTCCAGACGTTTGCTCCTTTTCCCCTACCTGTGAATTGTCTTCTTTCCCTTCGAAGTCCCTGACTCTCCTCACCCCCAACATCTTTTGTCTTTAGCTGAGGATGGTATTTAAGGTGAGGGCTTTGGCCATTTTGGCAAGTTACTTGGTTTTCCAGGGTTTCTCCCATGTATACATGTTAGTAAACTTTGTTTTTCTCCTTTTAATCTGTCTCATGTCAATTTAATTCTTAGACCAGCCAGAAAAACCTAGAAGGGTCTAAAAAAATTCCTTCCTCCCCTAAAGCACTTACACAAACCTAGGTAGTGTAGCCTACGACATACCTAGGCTATCTGGTACTAATCTTATGGGACCACCATCATATATGTTGTCCATAGTTGACTAAAACGTTATGTGGCACATGACTGCAATAGGATTTATTATCTCTTGAATGATATTATTTAGAAAAAGGTGCTGATATCATGCTAAAGAAGAATGTTAATATGGGTCATTATTCTTCACATTTAATTTTTTTTAAATGCAGTCTTTCATATTGATAATTCTTTTATGCTATAAATTTTAATATATGTTAAGATATATCAGCCAAATTAACAATCCATAATGTGGGTATTGTATAGCACATGTAGAGAAAACACATTTTCTGGACAGAAATATATACTGATCATAATGACCATCAGTGATATCCACCAGGCCCAAGGCTCCTTACCTCTAAAATGAGGAGGTCATAATAGCCACACTCTGACTTCCAACCATAACATGTACATTGTATGACTGACGCCTTTATCTGCACATTTCTAATTGATTCCATCACCTTATTTGCTTAATTATTTTATATTAATGATATTCTCTTGGTTTTTATGATTTTTTTTTTAACTACACATTCTTAGTAAAGGATTATAGTGTATTGTATGGCACAGGCTACCGGGCATCAAGGCCATTAAGAGTTAACTCTTTTACGTCATTAGGGTAACATTGACTAAAGGACTTTTCCTCAGGAGATAGAACCCTTTCACTCAGAAAATGTTAATGCTTTCTTCCCTCCAAAATGAGCCATTTGCTCTTCTTACCTATTGGCAGAATTAGACACATGATAGAATCCAGAAAATTTTAAACATCTGTTATGAATTTAAACTGGCTTAATAATATAGGGAAATTTTTTGAATAACCTTATATGTCATTTATCTGTCGTTTATTTATAATGAGTCCCACAATTGTACTGAATAATTAAAAAGTAATTTATCCTAGGCTTATTTTGTTCAAGATATGTAAAATCTCAAGCAATATACTTATAAAAAAAATCTGTGTACTGTAAGCCACAGGTTACATAAGACCTTCTGTGAATCTTTCATTAAATATTCTGTATATATTGCTTGCCACCGAGTTTTAAAAGTTATCTTTTGAGTAATTGTAAGCAGAACCTGATTTACAATGGCGCATACTGCTTTTTTGAATCCATTAGTCTCCTGAGTGACATTTATATATATCTACGAATTATATTAATGACTTCATCTACATTTGAATACAAAATTACTTAAATCTGTGATAGAAAGCATTCTTTAGGAGGAGAGAGTAAAATGATTATTCCCTTTTCTGGTTCAGTCCAATTGAGTTTAATGTTACAGAGTTTCTGGGTTTTTTTCTAATCATGGGTATGTTTCCAAGGCTCAAATTTAAGATCAAACTGCCGTATAGATATCTAATCATATCATATTATAAGATTTTCTTAATTTGTGTGCAGTAGTGAAACCAATTTAAAATAATCACAGCAATAAGTAAAATTGGACGTTTCTGAATTATTTCAGTGAATTTCTCATCCTCTTTGAAACACTTTTATAATTTATTCAATACATAAGTCTGAGCAGTTATGTTAAATCCAACCATTAAAAATATAAAAGAAAATTCAAATCTTTCAAAATAGTATCTGCAGTCATAATTATATATATGTACATACATATACACACACATATATAGCACAATATCAGTAGCAATAACTAAATCTTTTTATACGGTACTATTTTTTAAAAATAGACTGTAAGTGTAACTAATCTGAAAATGAGCTGTTTTCATAATTTTCTTTACATAAAAGTCATTTGTTCAGCATAAATAAATATAAATCCAAATATTTACATTTTGAGTTGAAGAGAGATGAGTCAAATATGTTTTCAAGTCTTCAAAATATGTTCTAAAACATAGTTGAGGCAGTTCTCACCATCAAATGCATTATGTTGTTTGGTTGCAGGTAATGCCAAAAGACTGTGCCTCACTTAGCTCAAGGTCTAGATCTCGGATGGAGAATTTAATTTCCTTAGCTTATGTCATATGCCCACCACCATGCTAAGAGCTCACGTCTTAGCTCATTGCTAGGAGAAGACAAAGCATATTGATTGACAGTCCTACCAAGACTGCCCACAATGACAGACCAGAAATTTCTCCCAGAGAGGGAAAAGTGGACATTGGATGAAAAGCTGTCGCAAATTTCCCCTCTGAATCAGCTCATTTTTAAGTCTACTGTTTGGACAAATTAATAATGATTTTCTTGACCTTAGGCAAAGACTTCAACAGAGTTGAGTTTAGAGTTCCAGAAATAGTCATTTCCAGTAAAGCTGCTGCATTCTAAATTTTTTTCTCTTACTGTGTGAATATGGACCACATAACACTCAAAAGAGAACCTCGATTTTCTCATCTATAAAATGGAGACATAGGACTTAGCTATTTGTGTCACTCACAAATGTGGTGATCATATAACGTTTCTAAAAGTGCTATACAAAGTGAAAAAAGCATTGCACATACATAAATATATAGGGAATAAAGGAGGCACAAATAGGGAAAAAGCTATGAAGAACATATGACCCAACCCATTCACTTTTAAGTATTGAAATATAATTCTAACACAACAAAGATAAATCCTTGCTTGTGATTTTGGTGAGTTATCATGAAATAAAGGACTAAAGCTTATCCAACTTACACACAAAAATTACAGACAAATTCAAGCAAGTGTATTATTCTTATTCTGAGAATCAGGCTATCTCTGGGGTACTCATTGGGGTTGGAGGCATTGAGCGTGGCAAAGTCTTTAGAAACAGTTAGAACTAGGTTGGCTTTGAGATAGAGGAGATGGAAAAGAGTAATAATGACTGGCATTTACTGAGGATTCTGTACCTTCTGAGCCCTTTACGTGCATTCTCTCTTATAATCCTCAAAATAACCCAAAGAAGTAGTAACTTTATATCTGTTCTACATGTGTGGAAATTGAGGTGATGTCTATTGAGTAACTTATCAAGTCAGTGAGAAGCTAGTCCTCAAACCCAGAGATTGAATTCTGATCCTCAAAGCAGAAGACACCTGCTCTCCTTTCTCTTAATACCTCACATTCTGCCAAAGATAACAAGTGAAAGGACAGGTGAAAGCGCCTTGTTGGCAGGATGTGCTTCTAAATATGTGTGCACATGTGTGCATGACCTAGAAAACAGACGTAATTCCATAATCCACAATGGTGCATTTGCCCAGTTTAACGGTTTCATCACTTTCTGGCACTCACATAAGTTATAATTAAATTACATAATTTTCTGAATTTGCTGATGCAGCTTAGTTATTGGTAGAAGAAAGCAGATGAGGTAGACTTCTAGTGATGTCTCTATTGCTAGACAGCGCTGCTACAAATATTTGACACTCATAATTTTTAGTTTTAGAGAGATCAAGTCCAAGGGGTCAATAACATTTTTTGGAAATATGGGTATACACTGTAGCAGGAGTGAAAGAAGTTACTTAGATTCCCCTGAAGCATTCTTTGTCATTCTGCTCAAGAAGTGCTCCTTCCTGCATCCAGCTGTGAGCCATTTAGGAAGAAACCTTATTTACTTAATTTTGGAAGAGTGAGAACTACTACATTATACAAATGATAAGTTTTATTGTTATATTTCATTAAACTCCAATAATTCCAGATATGGCTCATATGCTACCGAGTTACTTTCTGCTCATGTTTTGTGCATGAATTCATTTGTATTACAATAGTACTGAAACTGATTACTGTATTTCCATTAATTTTCCCCCCTTTTTGGAATTTTAGGAAATGTTACACTTAAAACATCTGGGAACTGCTCTCATTATATGCAAAAATAGTTGTGCCATTCATTAGTTAAAAATTCTATAAAACATATCATTATGAAAGATTTACAAGCAGCCTCCAGATTATAGTTGATTGATTTTTATCAGTTATTTTTGAGAGAAAACTGTTACTCTCCTGGATTAATTAAATTGAGTAAATTCTAATGGAAAAGTTTAGTCTGTATCCTAAGACACTGCATTTTCCACTGAGAGAGATTATGCAAAAGAGCATTATGAACGCACTAAAATCTGACATTTGAAAGAATTTGTTATGGCCCATTATTTCATCTAACAATGAAAACGTGGAGGCAGCAGACGTGAATAAATCAATAAATGTGCTTTTCTACAGCAGCCATGTTTTTGGTTTATTCAGCTCTCAGTTAATGCATTGGGAAAGAAACAATATCATTTTGAGTGATTTATAAAATGTTTTTCTGATTATATCATTTCATTGTTTATAGCTTTTAACAAGTGTAACATACTGATTCTGGTGTTTTGAAAACATAAATACATATTCCCATCTGATGTACTCTGTTTCTTATGATATTTGGTCTGTCTGAATAAATGCATTATTACTTTCAGGTGGGAAAGGTGGAAAAAAGAAGAAAAATAAAAACTCTTCCAAACCACAGAAAAACAATGGATCGAATTGGGCCAATGTTCCACTACCTCCTCCCCCAGTCCAGCCCCTTCCTGGTACAGAGCTGGAACACTATGCAGTGGAACAGCAAGAAAATGGGTAAAAATGTTTTGTATGCCAACAGAATGCTCAGGGCTCTGCTCCCCTCTCTAGTGTGCATTTTTGTCTTTATCCTGTGTTCTCTTACTATTTTTCCTTACCCTTTCCCAGCCTGTTCATTGCTTCCCCCTCTTCTATTGTTTGCACCATCTATATATTTTTAGCCGATAAGTACAACACAGCACACATTGAGGACCTAGAATCCTTGGCCGTCAAGTGCCTTAGATTGTCTGCAATCATGGTAATGCAGCCTCCATTTATAATATTGCTTGTTAGTTTGAAAGCAAGTACCCACAGCTCTGTGAACTAAAGAGCCACTCCTGAGAAGAGCTGAAAAGGGAATTAAAATAACCTTCTTCATCATCCCTTGCAGTTGCCTAATGACTTGATGTCTGGCCATAGCAGGGCGCCCACTGTCGAGCTCCATCACAATGGGATAATTGTAGGGACCTGGCCAGTGGGTATAACTTTAATCATCAGCTTTGATGGGAATTTAGGGGCCGCAACAATAAAAGAGGTTCAAGCCAATGCACACTCTGTAACAAAACCTTTTTAAGTTAGAAAATTTCCTTTGAGGACCTTTAAATGTGACCAGTTTCCTTATTCTTTCCCCAACATCTCGCAAGTTAGTTTGCTTTCCTCTGTTAGTCTAAGTGTTAATTGATTTTAATGCAAAAAGACATTGATGCTTCCTATTCTCTAATCCAAAAAAAATACGTCAGAAGAAGCATAGTCAAGTCTCTTTTTTTATTTTAATAATTTCTATCTGCTCTGTCTTCCTCACAATTCCCAGGTCATCATTGCTTTTGCCTGAAACTGAAAAATACTGAATAAAGACAGTTTTTCTTTTTTCAAGTTTTTCTTTGTTTAGAAATATTTAGATGTTAAAATACCTCAGTTTATTTGAAGAAAGGTTTCATTTTCTGTCTTGTTTCACATAAAGGTAATATGTACATGCTTATAAATTTTTTCTCTTCTCTTTTCCTTTTTACATAACTGCTGTCTTTGAGGTATCCTGATTAATTTTCCTAACTAGCTTTTTATGTCACAGCATTTGCTACCTTCAAAAGAATGCATTTGCGTTTTCTTCTGGTTATATAACATGCATACATATATACTATATATATGCATTATACATACAGATAGATTAATAGATAGATATGCATGTATATACGTATGCATACCTCTGTATTTTTTTCTATATACCTTTTTCCCCCCAAAGGGCTTCATTTACTTCTGTGGGATTATAGTTCCCATATATGTGCATATCATTATTATTTTACTTTTTAAAAATTGTTCACATTTGAAATAGGAAATTGAGAACACATCCTCCTTCTCTGATTTTTAAAAAAATAAAATTCTGCACGTGATCGATCTTATGCACTACATATCAATAATATAAATGTGTCAGTGTCACATGGATGACATGGAACATCTATGAAAAACCAGAGATCTGTATTCCACAAGAAAAGATTATTACAGGGATTACAAACCTGCATTTTAAAGGCTATGGTCTGAAAATGGCGACATGGAACTTGTAAACTGGAAGAGAATGTAGTGCTGTTAAACATTTATAAGCATAAAGTTTTGAACTCAGATCATGTAAAAATTGTAAATAATTTGGAATCTTTCTTTTTTCTTTTCTTTTCTATTTAAAAAATACATAGACTATAATAATACCTATTACTCGTTGAAATAAAACTAGTGTAATTCATTCCAAATAAATGCTAAACTTCTCACTTGATTTTGTTGCCCAGCAGTAGAATTGGAAATATTCATGCTAAATGAAATAATACATGTTAATGCAGATTTTTATTTTTGATACAAATTATTTTCAAAACATTAGTGTATAAACTATTTTTATCTATTTGGGGATTTTTTTAATATTCAGCCAGAAGTATGATATTAGAAATTCTTTTCTTGTAAAAGATTTCTTAAAATCCATTTGATATTTTAGATAGGTAAAGGATATATATATTCAAAGTCTTTGTGGCATATAGTTTAGTTCTTATTTACCTTTTTAGATATTTGCCATAGTACCTAGTATTTCTTGAAAAAAATTTCTGTCTCTTAACAAAGATAGTAGTTAAGTCTTAACCCATCAGTAAACTGACTGCAAAATTCAATTTCCTTATTTTCTGGACTCAGTTTTTTAAAGACTAAGGCTTGAAAGTTCTTATTTCAATTGTTTGTAATGAAAACTTATTTAAAGTCAATATGATAAGAATAAATTAAAATTAGTAGATTTGGGATGATTTTGTTCATTTCCTGATATATTCTTTACACTTTCGTGTGTTCTAACGTGAAAAGCTTGTAATACTGAAAAGGGGAAAGATTTTTGAACACTTCTTAGATTATTTATACTCTGCTATTCATGATGTTAACATTGAATATTTTCCAGAAGGAGTTCTGTAGAATTGTTTATATGCCTTGATTTGAAACTTATGCAGGTTTAAGGTTTTCTTGAAACTCTAGAAGTTACCTTTTCATTTTTAATAGTTTTCATTTCTAACAGTCAAAGCTTCTTCAACTGCACTTCTTACTGTCATAGTTTTTGCTTTTGTTGTTTTTAATGTATCATAGTAGAGAACTTATTCAACACATTTTTTTTTAGTACTTAAGAAGTGTTAAGCCCAGTGCTAGGAAGGAAAGCAACAGAGGTAAAAGAAACAAATACAATTAATAAGGAAGATCTGATCCCTAATTTAGGAAGCTCACAAGAGTGGGAGATGGAGACTAGAAACCACACACACACACGTACACACGCACATGTACCTACATTATTATGTATGACAAGCCCTATGTGAGCAATGTGCACAAAATAATAATTTGCACACAGAAGAGGATAATCGTGTATGCCAGGTAAGGCTGGGGAAATCCTCTAAAAGTTGAGTTTTGAGGTGAATCTTGAATCATTAATTCACAAATAATACTACCTAGAGTTAGTTGGCTGTTGAGTGCCAGGCTCTGAGCCAGAAGCAAAAAGGACAAAGATAATGAGAAATAGTCCCTAATATAAAATAGCCTACACACCAGAATAAACTCTTAATCAAGGACTACAACAAAATATAACTAATATCAGCATTTGCCGTGCAGATGGAGAGAAATTTCCCTAGCCAGAGGCAAAAAATAGAGATAAAATAAAAGATGAAAACAAAAGGAATAGCCTGATTATTCTTTCCTTAGTACCTTCCAATTTTCTTGGAAACCCTACCCTGTTCTAGTTAGGGTTACTTGCATTTCCTTTATTTTTCATTATTCCCTAAGCTTACTCCTGGACTGTAGTACTCTACGTATTGCATTCTAATTGCTTGCCTGTATCCTTCAGCAATTGGTAGCTGCTGTGTGAGGTTTGTTTATTCTGAAACAGATGTAGGGTAGGAGATAATATGAGAAGGTGTCTTGAGGGCAATTGTGAAGCCTTGTATGTCATAGAGGGGTTCTGATCTTTGGGTTTAGATGAGGGATTGGAAGACACGAGGCTTGGGCAGGTAGATAATGAATGGGATATTGCAGCAGAATAGCCAATATCATGAAATGATCAGGGAATAAACTACGGCAATGGCAGTGGGATGGACGGAAAGAGACTGATTTAGTCTCGAGATAAACCTAGCCAAGAATAACCACAGTCTTGAAAAGGTTGTCTCTTGGTTTTTATTTCAATGTTTAATATTGTTTCTAAGAGCTCAGATATCATCAATTTTTCCCCCAAGCCCCTCATGGGCCTTTTATTTCACCACAATATTAAATATCAAAAGTTATCAAATCATTGTCCAAATAGAAGAGTATTTAATTATTAATTCAACACTGTAGCAACCATGGTAAGTGTTCTGTCTCATCTATATACCTCTCTCAGCTTGACAAAAATGTGTCAAAATGTATTCATTCTTAGCTACAAATAAAATGTATTTTTAATATAATCATATAATGCTAGGAAGAATTCAGTAGTAATGCAATAGAAAACAGGCTTTGCTTTGTTATTGCAATTAGAGATTGGCAAGCTTTTGAGGGTGTTGAACTTTACTGTATTTTTATTAGTAATTTGGTATTTGTATCTGGCCTTTAACAAGTGAGTTCACATGCAACATTGATTTGTTGTCATCTTTCTCATTATTCATTGGGCAAGACAGATAATATGATGCCTCATACTTCACTGACAGCAAGTCAAAGAACAAAAGCTTCTCTGTGAAAGCTGGCCCCAAAGACCTTTGGTTTGGCATTAGAAGCATTTTCACAGTCTTTTTTGTGTTACTACAAGAAAAAGTTGAAATTCCATCACTCAAATGAGATACATATCTGTAAATGTGAAGGAAATTCTAAAAAACAGAGCTACACTTTTCATAACATTTATAGAGTCGTCTGTTACTTTCTTGCCCTTCTGCAGAAACTGCATGACACCTTAGTATTTGTTGTTCTGGAATGGATTAAGACATGAATACCTCAGAGATGGTGAACTGTTCTTCCTATCAAATGATATGCACCGTGTCTCAAATTTCTTTTATCTCTTCTCTCATGTTCTTCTCCTTTTCTTTCCTTTGTTCCCTCTCTCTCCGTTTTCCACTTCTTGCACAAACCACTGAGGTGAATCAGTGGACTTTTTTCAGCTTTACTTATCTTCCACAGGGGTACAGAGTTTGCTCACTCCTGTTCTAGATTATCTTTGTAGAGAAGACTTGGGATAATTGGTGATAAACACCCATTCTAGTTAAATGGAATAGCTATTGAAATAGTTTTTAGTCATTTAATACATTATGCAATGTGTTTGTATGATGTCAAAAATAGCATTTATATGGTTAGGCTCTCCTTTGCCTGATGATATTTGAATAATAAAAAATGAGTTGAGGACAACTAATTATAATTTTTTCTATGTTACCCTAACCCTTGATACCTATAGCATTGTTGCTTCCTTCTCTTATGCTCTGTATATACTTTCATTCCATATGTATGTTCCCCTTAGATTATGGGAAGTAAAAATAGTTTACTACTTATGAAGTGGAGAAATTTTAGGAGAAAACTGACTACTTTCATTTGAAAGATTGAATATATAAACAAGTTCTTTCTTTATTCAAATACATGATATCCCTGATAATGAGCCAATGTAAACAAGGAAAGCACATGGACTAGTTTATGGAACAAAACCAGTGCTATTTTGTAGCAAGTTTTATGGAGTAAATTTCATAACTATTGGTGAAATATAATAGGACGCACATTCCATAGTGAAAATGGGCTGTTCTTTTTTGATTAAGGTAAGATTCTTAAATATATTTTTGTTTGACTTAATAATATACATTTAAAGTCAAATAAGTAAGTTAAGAAGAGACACCTAAACATTTTTGTTAATGAAGCAACTTTTCTGTTTTCATCTCAAATCAATAAACATGCTTATGACCTACTGTTTTTAAGATATCGTGTCACGTGTGGCCACACACGAATAGTTCAATGTCATAACTTTAATGTACCTTAAATCCACTTGAGGAAAAGATACCATTAACACGTGAAAGGTTAAATACTAAAATAAATTAGACAACACTTAAAGAAACCAACATTGGAAATGACATAAGACAGTGTATAATCAATTTTCAAATAAATGTGCAAAAATATTAGCAGTGCAAGTTCAGAAGAGTAATATGTCAGCACTAGTTGGCCTCATCAGAGAAATCTTTATAAAAGATATGGGATTTAGCCTGTAGCTTGAAGGATTTGTGAGATTAAGATAGGTGAAATTGGAGGAGAGCAGCTTATTTGAAATAAGTTGAATTCTTTCAACCGATGCACCAGGATGGAAAAGTACAAAGAAAGAAGCAAACAAACCAATTTATTTTGAGCGGTAGACCCCTGTGGAGAAACTGGAAAAGCCATCTGAAAGGTAGGTTGAGGCTTAGACATATTTAATGGACAGAATACTGTGAAGAGAAGTGAATGTTTTATTCAAACAATTCCAGTGTTTTGAGAGACCAATTTGTAAGTGGAATGCAGGATTGACTAGAGGATGGGAAAACTAAAAGCAGTAAATCCCAGTGAGACAGTAGGTTACAAACTTTTTACACAACTGAATCTTTTCTTCAAATGACATCTAACTGATCTCAACATATAAAACCGATAAAAATGGCATCATTTTAGAGCAATATATTTCTTTTCAGGTCAGACCAGTACTTATATAGTCATTTAATGAGAATACAAGTTTAATCAATGGTATTTTCTAGTATATGAAAGTTGTTATTTATAACACATTCAAGTGTGCATGTTTATGTTAAATATAAAACATATTTCTGGAGAGATATTCCTATCAGACTGCCCACGGCTTCTGAACCAGGGGCTTCAATTTGCAACTCATAAGGCAGAAGATTATCCAGGTGGCCTCAACAAGAGAGGAAAATTGAACAGCCAAAAATGATATCATTCCCTGTATAAAACCTCTCAGTGACTGTCCATCACCCAGAGGCAAAATTCCAAACTCCTTCTCAGGGCTCATGAAGCGCTCTGTGATCTGGCATAGTCTCACCTCTCCTGCCTCATCTGTGACCAACCTTCTTTATTTGCCAGCTCTTACCAGTTGTGGCACTATTTGAGTTCTTCAAACACTTTGTCTTTTCTCTTCCTCTGGACCACCGCATATGTTCCTTAGAATATCTCCTTCTCCAGTGGTCAGCATGGGCTTGCGTAACCCCAAACCTAGTTTCAGCTCCCTCCCCTGTATTCCTATGGTACTCAGTATTGTTGGTTAATATCAGTCTTCCCCACTGGATTGCATACTCTGTAAGTAGATCCAGTTACCTGACGCATGATTGTCAAATAAAAGAATGATAAAGTCAGGGTTTTAGAAATAGACTTTATTTTTATGTCAGTTTTAGGTTAACAGCAAAGCTGAGCAAAAAGCACAGTTTTCCCATATATGTATACTCCCTGCCTCCACACATGCATATCCTCCTCCACCAGCAACATCTTCCACCAAAGAGGTACATTTGTTTAACTGATGAACCTACGTTGATCCATCATTATCACCAAAGTCCACAGTTTACATTAGGGTTCACAGTTGTTATTGTACATTCTGTGGGTTTGGACAAATGTATACTGACATGTATCCATTATGGCATCATACAGAGTAGTTTCACTGTCCTAAAAATCCTCTGTACTCTACCTATTCACCCCTCCCTCCTCTTAATCTCTGGCAACCACTGATCTTTTTACTGTTTCCATAGTTCTGCCTTTTCTGGAATGTCATATAGTTGGAATCATACAATATGTAGATTTTGCAGATTGGCTTCTTTCATTTAGTAGTATGCATTTAATTTTCTTCTGCATCTTTTCATGATTCAATAGCTCATTTCTTTTTGGCACTGAATAATATCGCATTATCTGGATGTGCCACAATTTATTTATCCACACACCTTTTGAAAGATATCTTGGTTGCCTCCAAGTTTTGGCAATTATGAATAAAGCTGCTATAAACATCCGTGTGCAGGCTTTTTGATAAATTCACCTTTAAACAGGATAAGAGGGAAGACATTCAAGTAAAAATATTCAAGAATCATCTGGACGTCTACAAGTTAGCATTTGTAAGGGAGATCAAGACTAGATATATAATTTGTAATATTCCTTCTATTTTCATTTTCTTTAATGAAAATCTTTCATATGCTAGATACTATACTGGGTGCTGGAAATGCAAAGTTGAGAATTACAGGTTCTTGAGTTTAAGGATCTCACAGAATAGTGGAGAAAAAGAGACATGAAACAAATAATCCCAACGTAATATGGGAGTGCCACAATGTAAGTATTGTGGAGTTGTAATCTATTCCATACAGCAAGTGCAGAGAAGGCTTCACAAAACTGATAACATTTGAACTTAACCTTGAAGGAAAATCAGGAGCTCACAGACAGTGATCTGAGAATAGTAATATACAGATCCAGAGTTTAGAAAAAATATAGAGTAGGCTGGTGTTGGGGAAATAGTGGGAAATTAAGCTAGAAAAATAGGCTGATTAGATGGGGAAGGGTATTTTAGGCCCTTTAATGACAGTAAACTTTTTCTTATATTAATGATAATCACTGAATAATTTAAAGCGTAGTGTGATGTGAATAAAGATTTTAGAAATATAATCCTGTTGCCTGTATGGAAGATCGGACAGAAGAGATGAAGATGACGTCCCAAGAGACTAGGAAAGCTAACAGGCTGGTTCACATCAGAAGGAGACTGATCAGTGATCATGGAATCGAGGTGAAGTGTAGGAGAAAGACTCTGGAGATGTTTCAGGTTGAATTTATAGGACAATCATATCCAGTAACATTGCTTATCTTTTCCTTAAATCTCCTTTTTAAAGTACATTAGGGTTTGTTTGATTTACGAAAACAGTATTACTGGAAAGAAGGTGTAAATAGAAATGTTACTGATTTTGTATCACGATTAAAAGTTTTTGCATTAATTTTCTATATTCCCTAACCAGATTTCCTGAAAACATGCTGTTTTAAAATATTGTTATTTTTCTTTTTAGTATATATTTTGTAGGGCTAGGTTTTGAATTTCTATCTTATAGGTTTTAGATGTCAAGATACAAGGAGGAAGGAATTTCTGCTGACAAAGTTAAGAGAATCAAAGGGATATTGAAAATATTTTGTAGCACAGTCTTAATGATTGACGTGTCATATGGAAAGAGGTTGGCATAGGTCTAGAATAAGAGTAAATAAAATTCTCAAATACTTAGATGATCAATATTGGCATATTCCATTGGTGTACAAGGATGAACAGGAGAAGAAAGTAGTTAAATCTATAAGCACTAAATTCTTTAATTGTCTTTAATTAGCAATTTGGATTTTCCACATGAGTAACTTTGTTAGGAAGTTATTGCCTTTTGTAACTGTGGGGTAACAATTAGCAAATAAGATCTTTTAAGCATAAATTGAGATAGATGTAATTATGATTAGAAATTAAGATAACAGCCAGGTGATTTATTATGGTAGCACCAAAACTTGAAATCCGGAGGAAATAAACTGAGAGAACATTTTAGATACTATTGTTACTGTTGTGGTTGCTACTTATTGCCAGTATAAATGTGTGTGTGTGTATGCGTGCGTGTGTGTGTGTGTGTGAATGTGTCAATGTGCTTCTTCTTTCTTATTTAATTTCAGCTATGACAGTGATAGCTGGTGCCCGCCATTACCAGTACAAACATACTTGCACCAGGGTATGGAAGATGAACTGGAAGAAGATGATGATCGCGTCCCAACACCTCCTGTCCGAGGCGTGGCTTCTTCTCCTGCAATTTCCTTTGGACAGCAGTCCACTGCAACTCTTACTCCATCCCCACGGGAAGAGATGCAACCCATGCTGCAAGCTCACCTGGACGAGTTGACAAGGGCCTATCAGTTTGATATAGCAAAGCAAACATGGTAAATATCCTCACGAGGTCAGAGGACCCACGCTTTCAACACATGGGTAGAAGAAATGTTCATTCACAAGAGATTCTCATAAAACTATATAGCTAGGCTTAGAAATTTTTTTTTTTGGTACAACTTTTATACCTCCTTAATCATCTAGATAAGGAAATAGATGAAAGAAATGTTAAATAATTTGACGAAAATCACATAACTAGTTAAAGAGTGAACCAGAGCAAGAATTTAGATCTGCTGAATATCAAGATAAGTGCTTTTGGCTACAATAGTCTTTTCTAATTTGCAGTGCAGCTTCGGTTAGCTTATCCTTGAACTCACTTCCAATGCCATAATAAAAGACTTCTTTTAGATTCTTCAAAGTGCCTGTGATTAATTCTGTATGTGGTTGTGAATATGTAAATGTAAGCTTCTGCTAGTCACATATGGTCAGTGTCAGTCATTAAAAGACCTTCTTTGGGCTGAATTAAATGAGACAGAGAAAACAACATTATTGGTAACAGTAAATGCAAAAGAAAAAGAATAAATTAAAAATCCCCCATTTTTTTTTTCTGATCAATCCATGAACTTTCATAAGGTATAAATGGCAATCCATTTATCCTGTATCCTGTGAAAATATAACAGGAATTCAGGTGGGACCAACTCTCAGAACTTTGCAGTTATTTTTTTTCTTATTTGCTCTCTCTTCTCCCAAATAGTGACATATAAGTCTGACTCTTGAAAATGAAATCTCAATGGCACACCTCTGATTATCTTCTGTTGATTTACACCCTGTGACTGAAGTTAAGAGTAAATTTTCATGAAATAATATTTGCTTCTTTTTTAATAGTTTAGCTACTGGGAAAAGTTGATAATGTGGTAAGTCTTATTCTTAGTGTTAATGAACTATTTATTTTAAAAATACAGATAAATATACAAAGAAATACTAAAACCAGGAATATCACTTAAAGCTTATTACAGACATAGGTTCTTTTCTTAGAACCAGTGCTTCTTGAATATTTTTCTCAATCATCAGATGTTTTTTGCAAAGGTTAAAGACAATCTACTGTTACATAGTATTATTTTGCATCAGGCTGCTTTATAAAGCCAGCTGTTGGAAGGGCCAGAGGATTTCCTTTAAGCTAACTAATGAAGCTCTGCAGTTTAGTTATATAAAATACCGATTCCAGCGCAGGGGTTCTCAAATCTGCCTGCATTTTGGAATCACATGGACAACTTTAAAATATATTGCTACCTAGGCCCCACCCCCAGATATCCTGATTGCTTGGTCTGGTATTTGACTGGGGCAGCCAAGGTTGGGACCATTGGCACTGCCACAACTTACTAGCTGTATGACAATGGGCAACTTGCTTAACATTTCTGTGCTTCAGTCCCCCGTTTGTAAAATGATGATGATAATAGTAATTAGCTCATATATGAAGTGAAAGTGCGGTCCCCAAGACCCTCACTTCTGACACCATGGACAAGTTTCAGGAACCCTCAAGACCACACTCAGGTTTGTGAATTCACTAGAAAGAGCCACAGAACTCATTGAAAGCTGTTATACTCAAAGTTACAATTCATTATAGTGAAAAGATACAGATAAAAATCAGCGAAGAGAAGAGATGCATGGGATCTAGTGTAGGAAAGTTCCAAGGGCGGAGCTTCCAGTTGTCCTCTCCCAGCGGAGTTGTGGAAAGCATTACTTTCCCATCAACGATGTGTGACAATATGCACAGAGTACTGCCAACCAGGGAAGCTCCCATGAGCCTTGAGGTTGAGAGTCTTTACTGGGTCTCTACCACGTAGATATGGTTGACTGTCTGCATGACTGACCTCGGTCTCTGGTCCCTCCAGAAGGCAAGCTGATATCATGTGACTCAAAACCCCAAGCATAAATCAAATTATTAGACTTTCTGGAGGAGCCTAAGGCCTACAGGGAAACAAAGACACTTTGATCAGACGGGACATTCTAGAACTTAGAGATTACCTCCAAGGAGCATAGGGCAGAGGCCTGAGTTCTCTTTGGGAAAGGTCATATTCTTTACTATATATCATAGTTTTCGTGAATTTGTACTTGTACGGTACCTAGTGAAGGATCTAGCTGTGCTCTAGCTGTTATGAATCAGAAGGGCTTGGACTTTCACCTGAATTTTTCACTTCTATCTTTCCACTCTGAGAGGAGCACCCCACTTAGTGAGTGCTCCATGGATATTTACTGAATGAGAGAACAAACTAATTCACCTCCACCTGCTCCAAGTACCCCTATAGCAGACCCTGCTTTTTCCTCTGAATATATTTCCATTCAGTCCAACAATCCTCTAGAATGTCATCACTGACTCTCCGTGTAGGAGCTTCTAGCCTCCGTGTACTCCCATGGGACCTTGCCCTTCTGGAATGGAAGTGCCTCTCCATCCGGGCTGCACATCAACATCACAGAAGGAATATTTTAAAAAGAATAACTCCCCAGCTCTGCTTCCAAGGATTCTGTTCATATTGATGCATGAAGCGCACAGCACGGATATTTATAAATGTTACATACCCTCTTCCGGTGTTTCAGTTTATCTCCTAATCTTGCTGAACTCAAGGAGTACATTTTTCATCCCTTAATATACATTTGTTCCATCGAGAGATGTCAGCAGTGATGTAGGGCTGGAGTTTTGGTCTATTTGGTCCTTCCCAGGACAAAGGGCACACCATTAGAGAAGAATGAATCATACATACAAATATCACCTTATATTCTCTTGTTCGTGACTCGGCTCACTCCATCCTTCATTCACAACCACAATTTGAAGCAACACCTTACAGTAAGATGTGGTAATCGACACTCAAGATCTTCTGTAATGGTAGTCAGGAAACTTCCTGACTTTTCAGTGAATGAGCTATGATGAATGCCAAATAATAACTTGGGACCTCAAATTCCTGATCTGTTAAATTCAAGATGTGGGCCTGATGATATTGAGGTAGCTTCCAGAACTAACATGTTAGGTTTTCTAACATTGAAAAATCTAAAATCTTGTTAACATTGGAGTCGGTTACAAGTTCAAGAATGCAGTTGGGAGAAGAATATTAAACAAATTCTGGAAAAATAAACTGTTTTCCGCCAGAATGCAAATATTAAAGAAAAATAATCTTGTATCTTTAATTCAAAAACTAACAGTAAAAATGCCTAACACTTGATTAATATCTCCATTAAACACTAGAGATCTTTTAAATACTTTGTATCAAGGCCAAAAAAATGACTTAATGTGTCAAAACATGTGGTATATTCATTCGTTAATGACAGTAATAAATAACTTGTTTTCATTAGCGTCTTACGATTTAGAAGAAACTCTTAAGTGATCACAAAGTGAACTGACTGGACCCCAGTGTCCAGCTCTACATTTTATTAGCCACATGATTTCAAACAAGTCACTTAAATTTGAACTTCACTTTCATAAATTCTAAAGGAGAGGTGATAATACAAATTCTGTCTACTTCGCAAGGTTGCGATTGGAGTAATTCACTCATTGTAAAGGGTTTATTCAGCACACCTAATGTTTTAAATGTCGGGATGTACTGAGATGAATCTTTTCTGCTTTTGAGGTGTTTAAGACTTTGGTGGGTGAGAAAGGTACATAAATAAGTTGCTGGAACACAAAGTAGTCATTCCTAACCTAAGCTGGATTAAAGTGGAAGCAACCACCCAGCCTCATTCATGGGGGATCATGCAGAAGGAAAGCCTTGTAAGGCAGGGAATGTGCTGCTGGTTGGGGGAGGATGGGGGGAGTATTGTTATTAGGCCCTTTTTTCTTCGTAAGAGCCAGCAGGTCACATGGTTTTCACAGGCTGAGTAGAACTTCAGCACTAAACTGGGAATAAAATTATTATTTTTCTTGGACAAAAAAAAATTCAGCTCTAAACAGTTATTTGTGACAAATATTCCTATTCTCCTTTGGATGATTTCTTTCTACAAAAATGCTGGGTCTGTATTTTTTTCTCTGTGCATCATCCCCTAAATACCAATGGAAGAATATAACAGCCTATTTTTGTTGTTTTGTGAGTCACGTGTACATAATCCATTGTCTCTGCTGAAATGTAAGAAAGCACTGTAAGTTCCAAAATCAGTTAATGGAAAGCAGGGAGACAAAATTAGTCACCATAGTATGCTGTTTAATTCTAATTACAGTTTCGTGGAATGTTAATGAATTCTGGGGTTTTTTTCTATTTGAATTTTAGGCACATACAAAGCAATAATCAACCTCCACAGCCCCCAGTTCCACCATTAGGTTATATGTCCGGAGCCTTGATTTCTGATTTGGAAACAGATGTTCCAGATGATGATGCTGATGATGAGGAGGAAGCTTTAGAAATCCCCAGGCCCCTGAGAGCCCTGGAGCAGACACCCGGATCCAGTATGGACAATCTAGACAGCTCTGTGACAGGTAACGGAACAGATTTAATAGGACTAACTGACCTATTTGCAACACTAAAATGCATCAAAAATCAAATACTTTCTTCTGTAAGATTTATTCCACTCCATCTATTTCTGTAACATTTTAAATATGTTAATATTAAACACAAAATTCAAAAAGGATTTGGAAATACTTTTGCTTTGCTGCAAAAATGATAAGAAAATTCATGAATTTTAAAAAGCTTTAAAGACATGAAAGAAAACCCAATTATATCCAAGGCTTTCAGGAAAAGTTCACTCTACTGGGGAACCAAATCTATTACATAAAAAACCTTGACTTTAGAAATGATATATTTTGTATATCAGGAGAAACATACAAAGTGAATGCAATCTTAGAATGCTTCTTGATAGTTGACTCTGTAAAATCACTCACTGATGAAAATAAGCAAGTCTTCAGAATAAGCCTCTCTAAGGTTGCACAAGGTATTATTTTTAAAGTGGAAAAAATGTATAGTGAGATAAACCTTACATTTATGCATTTCATACTGCTGGATCCAATAATTACTCCTTTCCCAAGAAAGATAGTTATTTTTGCCGTTGACTCCTTTGGATTCCTCTGGCCTTGTTCACTGAGTGAAAGGCAGCATTTGGTACTCTCCTAGGGTGATCCCAGGACTGCAGCTTATTTCCAAAGATTTAAATTTATCAAATTTTGTTGGAAAAACTTAAATCCTAATGTTTACATAATGAATATGGAGAAAAGTAAAAATTCAGTCTTTCTATTCAATTAAGTATCCATTCTTTGACACACAAAAATATTCCTCATGGGGCCAGCCCCGTGGCATAGTGGTTAAATTCGTGCACTCTGCGTCAGCAACCGAGGGTTCACAGGTTCGGGTCCTGGGTGTGGACCTAGCCCCACTGGTCAAGGCTTGCTGTGGCAGCGTCCCACATGAAATAGAGGAAGATTGGCACAGATATTAGCTCAGTGACAATCTTCTTTACAAAAAAAAAAAATCCTCTTCTGTGCCTTTAAAGATATAACTACTATAAATATAAGTCTTGCCTTTGCATGCCATTGGATCTTCTCAGAAAACCACTCATTTCTGTATTTGCCTTGATGATATCCTTCATCCAGAAGGCATTTACCACCATACCACTTCTTTCATTTTATACTCCAACAGTTTCCCAACTTGCACGGATTTTGCACTACGTTTTAGAGTGCAGCAAACACTGATGGAAACTGCTTTATGACAGTGATGGAGAAGCATCAGTGTCTAGAAATTCCCTCTGAATTCTTTCCTGAATTACACACTGAGTAATGCATGAGCCCACTTTTCAGTTTTTCTTCTTACCTGGGGGCTGTCTGCTTGCCAGGCTAATTTAAGGTTTAAGAACTAGAGATAGACTGCTGTGATTTGAAATCCAGATCCAGCTGTAGGTGGCAGAGCAAAAGTTTAAATCTTTGAATGCAGAGAATTAACTTACTAGTGCACTATTACGTTAAGCCCCTCAGCCTGAATATCTAGCATAATCCTCTTCAGGGTAAAATTCTGCATATTTTTGCATATCTCACTAATGATATTGAACTCTTTTCCATTAGGAATGCAATAAAGAATTGCAATAACAATATCACAGAAAAGTCAACTATCGCCTATGCAGTTCTTTTATTAAATATTGTAATGTCAAAGATGATAAATATATCTATAAATCAGGAGAATGCCATTTTGCACCTTCATATGCTCACCTAGTAACATGTTGGGCTGTCTAATGTCACTGCAGTTACAAACAATCTGCGTTTCTCCTGTAGCTAGTATAATGTTCATTCCAAATGAAGCTTTTACTGCTAAGAAAACAAAGTCTGTTTTCCTATTTGAATTCTCTGCTTAATTACTGCTATATATAAAAACCTCAAGGTGTTGCGGTATATGTTCCACGATGAATTTATCCTATGAATAATACATCTTCTTAGTAAAAGTTGCACTCTACACAAAGCAGCCAAAGAGGAAACCATTTTTTTTCTGTTTTTTTACTCTACAGTAACTTTGAGGGGAAGGTAGGTTCAAAGATTTAATTTGCCTTATAGGGTATAACTATAATATAAGTAAATATGAGTTGAAATAAAAGGAAATATATTTTCTCAAAAAAGATGTGTGTGTGTAGAGAGTGTGAGTGTGTGAGAGTACAGATGGGGTGTGTCAGTGTATGTACAGTGTGTGTGAGTGTAAATAGGGTTGTGAGTGAATTAGAGTGTGTGTGCATGCGTGTGCACGCACATACCTGGAGGTGTTGATGGCCCTGAGATAAATGTATGTACAGACCACAATGTTATAGAAATCAACATGCTGATGAATATTGTTCTAACATGTTTATGCTTTCTTCCAACACTGAACGCTAGTTTAATGGTGCCAAATGAGACGGGCAATAAAACAGACACTATTTCCCTTGGCTTTTTATTTTTTTTTTAAGATGGTAAGTGCCCACAGAGAGGATTCTGATCTGCCCATAAATTATTTTGAGTTCTAAATTTGTGTGTGATGTGAATGAATTAGTCACTACTTTCGCTTGAAATTCTCTGATAGAGATTTTCATTTTCATGAAACTAATGAGCATTTTTATTAAAGGAACTAACCCGTATGCTCCATTCCCTGAAACTGTAAAGCCAACCAGAATGCCAGTCCAATGATAGCACAAGATAGGCAAATAAGCATGTATATAAAAGATTTACGGGATTTTATGTCGATGCATTGCTTTCCAACAGCTGCCACATTAAGGAATAGTATCAGCAGTTAAGAAGGTACAGAGTCCATCTTTGTAAAGAAATAAGCACATTAATTCCAAATATTTTAATAAGTAAGTAATTTGTGAGGGCCTTCTTAAATTTCTAAATGATGATTCATGAATTGAAAATGGCAAGAGGAGAGGAAAACATCAGTAGTTTTCTATCCTGTGGTCTCAGTGCCTTAGTCTGCTCAGGCTGCTATAACAAAATGCCATAGATGAGAGGCTTAAACAACACACATTTCTGACAGTTTTTGAGTCTGGGAAGTCCAAGATCAAAGTACTGGCAGATTCAGTTCCTGGGGAGAGCCTCTTCCTGGCTTGCAGACAGCCATCCTTTCACTGTGTCCTCACATGGCAGAGAGAGCGAGCGAGTTCTCAGTTCCCTTCTTTTTTTTCTGAGAAAGATTAGCCCTGAGCTAACATCTGCTGCAAATCCTCCTCTTTTTGCTGAGGAATATTTGCCCTGAGCTACATCTGTGCCCACCTCCCTCTACTTTATATCTGGGACACCTGCTGCAGCATGGCTTGATAAGCAGTGCTTAGGTCTGTGCCCGGGATCCGAACCGGCAAACCACGGGCCACAGAAGCAGAATGCACAAACTTAACCACTGCACCACCTGGCCATCCCCCTCAGTTCTCTTCTTAGAAGGGCACTAATCCCATCATGATGACCTCATCCTCATGACCTCATCTAAACTGAACTATCTCCCAAAGGCCCCACCTGCAGATACCATCACGTGGGGGTCAGGGCTTCAATGTGTGAATTTTAGGGGGACACCAACATTCAGTCCACAACACTCAGTAAGGGAAAATATGTATCTGAAGAGCTGTTATATTATTTATTTATTCCCACGACAAATGTTTATTGAATGCCTATTCCTTCCAACCACTTGGTTTGAGATTGAGATTCCATAATAATCGTAACAACCTGCTTATATACAGCCCTAAGTAAGTGTAAGGCTAAATGGGGGTCTTCTAAATGGGGGTCTATTTTTTTGTGTGGCTCGGTGAGCTAAGAATAGTTTTTACATTTTCAAAAGGTTGTATAAAAACAAACAAAAACAAAGAAGAATATATGACAGAGACAGTAAAGCCTAACATAATAGTATCTGGCACTTTCTAGAAAATGTTTGCGGATCCCTGTTCTAAAATTTTAACATTTATTTCATCGTCACAACCCTATTTTTATTCTCATTTTATAGGCAAAGAAATTGAGGCATAGAGAGATTTAAAGACTTTTTCAAGGTCACTCACCCCATAAGTGACAGAAAAATGATCAAAATTAATCAGTCTTACTCTAAAGATCAATTATCATGATCCCGTCTCTGAAAATGACCAACTTTTTAAAAATCTCTAGACTTGGCATTTTTAAGAGGAAAATGGTGTCCTGCTTTGTTACTTAATATGTGAGTCAGTCCTTCTCTCTTTATCTCTCTCTCTCTCTTTGTGTATATACATATGAACAAATATATATTTATACAAATACTACATATAACTTTACCTCTGGAAGTATTAATCTTTATCCCTATACACTTAGTCAACATCAAAAATACTAAATTTTAGACATGACTTTTATTTATTTTTCTATTTAGTTCTATGTTCAGCTATAATGATTTATGCTAACAAAATTCAACTCCATCAGCACTTTTTGTAGGGAATCTCATTTTTATAATTTTTATTTAGATTTACACAGATAACTTAAGCCTATTTGGTTGTAATAAAGTACGCAAATGTTTTGATTACAGCACGTCACACTCTGTTTTGAGCTAGAAAGTAAACATACAGGATTGTTTCAGTCTTCAGGAATATGCTTGTAGTATTTCTTCCTAAATGCCAAATCCATTATTTTTGGATAAAAGGAAGAGAGAAGCCTTCCGTACTTCTTTCTATGACTTCCATGGTGGGAGTCGAGGGTAAGTATTTCCTGAATTTAATGACTCCACTATAGGAAAAAGCAAACAGAAGGCAATAGGAGAGAGGGCAGGGGGAAAACGTCCTGAGCATGGAGCCAAGAGTCCAACCGCCTCAGTGGCCACAAAAACTAAGGCTGAGAGTATGTTAATAAATGAATGAAAGTTTCCTTATCTGCTGGAAACCACATAAATCCCAAGGCTGAAAGGAAACCGTGGTTCTATATTTTCTATATTTTATGTCTTCGGAGGTTTTTCCTGGAACTCTCAAACCAGATCATTTTGAAAACAATAAAACCTGGCAGTCTCACCAACTTACTTGACGGCATAGCTTTGAGAAATTTGGCCGCTTAACAGTGCGACCTGACATCTTGCTTTTGTTGCAAAAACTTAAGGAAAACATTTTAATCTTAGGGAAATGTCAAAGATAACGCAAAAAATAATCAAATGATTTTCCTAAACTACCTCAACGGCTTTGACGTATTCAAAAAAAAGTGAATTATACACGTCAAAATTTAACCAATAAAAGAAGAAGAACATATATTTAATTTTTTGTTGAGGAAGATTGGCCCTGAGCTAACATCCATGCCCACCTTCCTCTACTTTATATGTGGGATGCCTGCCATGGCATGACTTGAAAAGCGGTGCGTAGGTCTGCACCCGGGATCTGAACCTGAGAACCCTGGGCTGCCAAAGCAGAGCATTCAAACGTAACTGCTGCACCACTGGGCCAGCCCCATCATATATTTAATTGTTAGGAGTGGAACAAGTTAATAACAGGTGTCGTATGTCCCAAAGAAGAGATTTTTTAAAATTGTTTATTTTGCTTTCCATATATATTACACATTCCTTTCTCTGTGAGGAATGTAAGTGGAATTGTTGAATATTCAATATGTTTGAGTCAAAGAATGACTTCTAAAGATTCGATATGTTTTTCTATATCTGGGCAGAGGTCAATATTTGGATTGATTTGTTCAAAGACACATAGCTGAAGATTTTATTTAACAGATAGTACATTTTGCACTTAATAGGAAAAGTTCCTAGATTAAATATTGGCTGAAAAAATGGGGGACAGCCAGTTTTTGTATCTCATAAAAATGGTAATGCAACAATTAGCAGGGTCATATTATAAAGCACAGACTTTACTCTAGCTTAATGGATCTAAGGATAAGCATTTATCAGCAAGGAAGGATTTAGCATAAAACGACATGTAAATGAATTGATGACTGATCATAAATTAATTTTAGTGCCAAAGATGTAATAGAGACACAGCAAGATGCCACTTTATCATGATATTTTACTGCTCAGTAACATGTGAGCAACAACTTAATGTCCCATATGCAGTGCTTCTTTAACAGCTTGAGTAAATTTGAGGGTATTTTTGGCCTTTCAGCAATTTTAAACCTGAGAAATTTTAATGACTGAAAATGTCAACACAAATAAATTTGGCTAGGTGACATAAATTCATTTTTCATTAAATGTTTAAATATGTATTGATTATATTTGGGACTATAACATGTCAAATTGGCATGGATTGCTTGTAATTTGTAAAAAATCTCTAATTGAACTGTTTTTACCTAGTGTTCATCTTAATTTTCATGTTTATATTTACATTTATGAAAGAAATCAATTATTACAAGAAGTGCTTACTTTTTTTTGTTTTTGAGGAAGATTAGCCCTGAGCTAACGTCCACTGCCAATCCTCCTCTTTGTTGCTGAGGAAGACTGGCCCTGAGCTAACATCTGTGCCCATCTTCCTCTACTTTATATGTGGGATACTTGCCACTGCATGGCTTGACAAGCATTGCATAGGTCCTCACCCAGGATCTGAACCAGCAAACCCCGGGCTGCTGAAGCTGAACATGTGAACTTAACTGCTGCGCCACTGGGCCAGTCCCAAGAAGTATCTACTTTTTATCTCATGAATCAATGATTTTTTCTTCAAAACATTACCTTGTTTTTTTTTGTTATAGTTTACATAAATCTTCAGATCATTATTGATGCTTAAATCTAAAGAAAGAGGAAGATGGTGAAATCAGTAATAGTTAAATAAATTTTAACAATTTTACAACAGGGAGGAAATTTAATATATGTTGTATGCTTTTTTATTCATGCAGTGTTGGCCAATTATTTATAAAAATATTCCCCACAAATGGAACCATTCCATATATCATATTCAAATTGAGAGCAGGGGCTGTCGAAGATAGAGACAGAGGGACAAAGAGGGAAAGAAAATTTATTTCCTTCTGTTAGCTTCCCTTTTGCCCTCTGTTTTGAAGGCAAACTCATCTATACTAAACTGACGGCACTTGTCTCTCTTTACCTTGGGGACTGAGGTTTTCTGTTGATCACTAGGGCCAAATCGCTATGGCACATTTCTCTTCAACTCTGAAGCCATCAATCTGGTTTCTTTGATCTTACAGGAAATAGTAAAGAATGAATAGCTGGTGTTGTTTGTTCCTTTCTTTCTTTTTTTCTTTCTTTTAAATTGTTTAAAAAAAATTTTTGTTGAGGTAACACTGGTTTATAACATTATATAAATTTCAGGTGTACATCACTGTATTTCTATTCCTGTGTAGACCACATCGTGTTCGCCACCTATAGTCTAATTACCATATGTCACTGTACACAAGTGCCCTTTTACCTTTCCTGTTTTCCCTCTGGTAACCACCAATCTATTTTCTGTGTCTATGTATTTGCCCTTGTTTATCTTCCACTTATGAGTGAAATCATACAGTGTTCGCCTTTCTCCATCTGACTTATTTCACTTAGCATAATGCCCTCAAGGTCCATCCATGTTATTGCAAATGGCAAGATTTCATCTTTTTTTATGGCTGAGTAGTATTCTATTGTATATACATATACACCATATCTTCTTTATCCATTCATCCATTGACGGGCACTTAAGTTGTTTCTAAGTCTTGGCTATTGTGATAATACTGTAATGAACATGGGGGTGCATATATCTTTTTGAATTGGTGTTTTTGTGTTCTTTGGATAAATACCCAGCAGTGGAATAGCTGGATCATGTGGTAGTTGTATTCTTAATTTTTTGAGGAATCTCCATACTGTTTACCATAGTGGCTAGTGTTCTTTCTATATTAAGCAATACCCAGTTGAAGCCATGCTACTTTCTCTTCCCAGGGAAGGGAAAAAAGCATCCCGGAAAACTTCATGAATAACTGGAATTTATGAGGGCATAGCAAGGTGCATTAAGGACTAAGATAGAGTCAGAGCAAAGACACAAAGGCAGGAAAGTCGTTGATTTGTTTAAGGATTGGAAAATGTGTATGTGGAAATCCTCATATGAAGGACTATCATAGGGAGATAAACAGGATGTTTTTGAAAAAGTCAACCTAAGTCTCTGTTAAGAGATCTTACAGGATGACATTTTTTAGTGGCACTGCTGTGCTGTACGATTTTTCCTAAATTTTGCAGGTTCAGAGACTAAATTTGTCAAAATGATAAATCTTCAGGCTGGAACCACACAACAAGCCAACTTCAACAACAAAAAAAACAGACGCAACTATTTCTTGGCTGGTTATAGTGGAGAAAGGAGAATTTTTTAAAAAGGGACTAAGTACATTAAGATAGGTGAATGTAGACGGAGAAGTCAGAAAAAAGTATGTTGCCACTTAATGTAACATCATTATCTTAATTTGAATAAGATATTGGTAAATCTCAATATTAAAATGTATCAAAGCATACAAATTAATATAAAAATGCATATATAAATTAATTTTTAGCTTCTCCTTTTGGATAATTACATTACTGATTCCCCTTTGTCCAAGTAATCAGTAAGAACATTATGTTCCTTGTTTAACAAATTTTCAAGGAGTTCTTATGAGTACATTCTTTCTGTACCTCAAATAAGGTCATTGCTAGGGAATTACACATGGAATAGAATCATATATAGAATTTATAGTGAATTATGAAAACATTGAAGACTTTTAATTCAGTATGCCCAATGTTTATTGAATTTCTATTGTGCAATGCCCCTCTACAAGAGACATGAAAATAAACAAGAGATAGTTCCTAATCTCCAGAATTCCGCTGTCTAGAAGAGGAAACATTTATATGTGACAAACTAGTTCCTAGGGACCTGATATGCTACTGTATGTATGCTGTTTGAGAAACACAGGAGGTAGAGAGCTTGATTCTCCCCAAGATAAGGTTGAAGGTGAGGTGGAATCAGGGTGATAAAAGAGATGATACTAAATTGGACTTTAAAGTTTGGCATCAGTTAATAGAGTTAGTAACAATCCGTAGGCATGTCAAAGGAACAAGAGGTAATGCTATGTAGGCGAGGTAAGAGGACTGCACAGGCTGAGACAGAATGGGCTGGAAAGGTAGGTGGGCTAGATAGACACACCTAATTCAGCATTTGGATGTTGCATTGGCAAACTAGGTAAGGCTTTGAATGGAGGAACAAAATTCTGTGAAAATGTTTCAGAAAAATAATTCAGATGACAATGAGGAAGATAGAAAGGACTAGAAGGAAATCAGGAGGAGCTGAGGAATGAAATTAGAGATGCAACAAAGGAGATACTAGCTTGGAGAATAACTTTCAGCAAGCTGACACGGATTTTTTGCAGATGTTTAGCAGCTATTTAGAAATACAGAAAACAGTACATGGGAGGGACTGGACTACTCTTTCACATGTTTCAAAACTATCCTCAGTTCTAAGGTTTCAAATTCTTTTGTGATCACTGACTGAATCACTTTGATTTTTTCTTATCTACTGTAGCATTAGATTGCCAAGCCTATTGCATCATTTCTCCTTTCATTTTGGACTCTTGGTCCTTGACTTGTGATTATTAACTCAGAAATGGTTCTCTCAGAGGAGGCTCAGTTGCTGGTGTTATCTTGGCTTCCTTGCAGTGGCCTGTGTCAAGGGAATTTGTTTGGAAAGCAAAAAATGTATCTCTGTGCTTTTGGCAAATAGAATCAAAACTCTATCTCTCTATGCTACACTTAACACCCTTTTAACTTCTCAGATCCTTCCAACCCCTTCGGTTTCTGTTTTCTCTGTCTTGAAAGTGCGTGAACCCGTGTTATTGTATCCTGGCACCTCGACTAGAAGTACAAATACTTCATCATAGCAGCACTCCTAACTATACTGTCGTTTCTTAAATATTGGAGAAAAGGGGGAAAAATCTATGGCACTTGAATCTCTTTTATGTGAATATGTATTTGATTTATTTAGAAATATTAAATAACTTCTTATAAATACTTTTTTGCCCCTCTTTTTAAATAAATTAGGATAAGCATTGTTTAGTACTTTATTGTGTTGTAAGTTAATGGTATGAATAAACGTAATGTTAATTGTATTAAGTAATAGGTTAAGGTCTCTGTGCTTTGGTCCAAGACAAAAATATAGACTTGTAAGTGATTTGCTGAAAAATTAAGAATGCAAGCTATTTCTCAGTATCTTCATATTTTCAGTTTTTTACTCATCAAGCTGTAATTCTTTACATCTATTGCCGTGTTTCATTTTGCAAAAACATCATATTAATGTCATTGATGTTCTTCATAATTGTTAATTTTCCAAAATAAAGATTAGTGTTAAATAGAAAGCAGGAGCTCTTAAACTAATTAAAAAGCAAAGAAAGCATATTGAGCTTTGAAATTAATAAAACTTGAAAGGTACGTTTTTTGTTATGTCTATTTGCTTTGATATTGTTTACATTTTTTTATTTATGAGTGTTTGTTGCTATTTTCTGAGTAATTAAATTTTTATTTTAAAATCTTGAAATAATTCTAGCCCTTCTACAGTATACAAGTATAGATTTCATGAAATTGTCATTGGAATCTGCATTAAATTCAAAATATGTTCACACTATTTCTTCAACTGAGTCTTTGATAACGTTTACTTTAAATACACTATAATTTATTTCAGTAAAAGTGCACTTCTGCTAATTGTAGGACTTAAAATACACCTAGCAATTCTCTTTTGGAAAATTATCATGTAATAACTTAAACAATGTAAGAATGGAACCACATGGAACATGTTTGCTTCATATGCTGAAAACAGATACAGGTTTTAAATGAGCTTCATTCTTCTGCACTAAGAATGTGTAAAACATGGATGATGCTTGCATATGGCTAAAGAAGTAATGATGGAACCAGATTTACCTCAAGCAAGAATGAGTTGAGACAGCCTACTTGTTCATTAGTAGAGTGTGTACAAGCAGATGAGCTAACAATATCTGCAACTCACTAGACAACTACATTTGTTTTTAGGTTCAATGGTAAATGGATGGGGCTCTGCATCTGATGAGGATCGTAACTTTTCTAGTCATAGATCTAGTGTAGGTAGCTCCTCAGATGGCTCCATTTTTGCCAGCGGCAGTTTTGCACAAGCACTGGTGGCAGCAGCAGATAAAGCTGGTTTTAGGCTGGATGGAACCAGCCTTACAAGAACAGGTTGGTAGACCCTGAGTCAACACTGTTTGCATGAGAAAATCTTGTCCTTTGGACACTGAGCTATTTCTCTCTTGTTCTTTCTCCTCAGTGAGTCCGAATGCTGGGCTTTCTTTAATATGCATGAACTCAGTTTAGATGCTCAATTACCAGAACTCTCTTCTGATGCTGGTTTTGCAGAGCCAAGAATAGGCTCCTACTCACCACCTTCTATCCTTTATTTCCCTTTCTCTTCACGGCTCTGCTGATTAATTGGAATATACTTCCTTTTTATATTGCAGCAAGGCAGTAACTAAGATTGCCATTAAATTTTCAATAACTCACGCTTTGCAAAATTCTCACACAATCAATAATGTACCCAGTGATTAAAATTATTCAGCTTTTATCTCCATTACTTTCCTTTGCCCCATTTCTTTCTGCAAATGCATTTTCTGGGAAGGCTTTCTCAGCATGGGGTGAATGGATCTAAGGCTGTCAGTCTAACAGTTCAAATGGCTGATGGTCTTATTAATTGTTTGGCTATTAAGATTTTAATCCAATAATATATTTTTTGTTTTAAAGGATGCTAATTAAAGATACACCCACTGCATGCGCAAGTTGAATAAAATAATGGCTATATGTGTACTGCTCCTGAGAGTAATCTAATTTTGGTTTCTGAGAGTAACAAGTAATAATATAAAAGACTTGTTATGTAATTTTTCATGTATCTGATCATCTTCCCCAAAATGCAATTCACTCTAATAATAGATCAATAATTTATCATTTGTTTTACTGAAACAAAGTAACTTATGACTGTGTGTACTTCTTAAATGCACATATAAGAAGGTTATAATATATGAATTAAACCGAGCTACCTTACAAAACAAACTAATGAAACTCTAAGTACATTTTTGAAATGTAATAGCATTCAAATAGTAAAATAAAGAAAAACAATTTTGACCCTTCACTAAACTCTCACGTTATAAAAATGAGTCTTGGAAATTTTCTTTGAATTATACCATCAGTATTTCTTTTGAGTATGCATTAGGTGTCTTCAAATGAAATCAAAAAGATTTTCCAAGCATTGCAGAGGTTTATTTTTCATTTAGCATCCAAACTAAAATATGTCATAATATAATGGTTATTTGAATTTTCTTGCTTTATACGGCATAAGTTTGAAACTTTATGTTGCCTGAGTGCTTTTTGTGGCATAGCTATGAGCAGAGCAGTGAGAAAGTGCAAGGAAACTAATAAATTAGAAGGCATAAGAACATTTCTCACATGTATGCTAATAGCTAATAAAGCATTAAGCAATATCATATCACATTGACTGAAGAAAATATAACTACATACAATAATTTTGTCTGAAATGAAAACATGCACAAAGGAATAAATACATGCACATAAGCCAGTCCTCTCTTACCGTAATAAACGTGATATTAAAATCGTAAGATGTTGAAAATTTATTAGTTAACTTTTTCCCAGAAGAAATTTCCCCACATATCTACGCTAAACCACAAGGAAAGGACATAGCACATTTCATTTCTCAATGAGAATTTGGAGTCTGCTCAAATACGGTAGTATTCGTCAGAAAACACCTATTGCACTTTGGATAGACAAGGTGATTTTAACCTGGTATCTATCCTATACTATACACTAATGTTATTGAGTTTCTGCTAAAAGAGGTAGAATTCATCGGTTATGTGTATGGGTGGTAAGGTCAATTTAATATATGTGTCTGAGCAGACCTTTCATGTAAAATTTCAAATGTAATTACTATAGGACATTTTTCTGTGCCCAAAGAGAGTCTGTAAGATTCCAAGGGTGGAATTTGATTAAACAAATAAGACAGTACATGATTCATTTCAGAAATAGCTTCTTTAATTTTAAGAAGTAAAAGCTGCATAAATCTGCATATATCTATGAAAACATCACTAAGATTGTCAAGGTTACATAAAAATATAATCAAATAATATGGAAGTTTTGGTTGTTAGATTTGTTTTCATGCATTTGTTTGAATTTTTTCAGTGGGTATTGTGTTGGTTATTAAAAATTGAACAAAATAAATGCAGCAGGGCATACTTTTGCTGTTGAGATGCACCACTATTTGATATCTTCAAGTGGCCTCTCTAGGTAGGTTTACAGGTTAGTCTTAGTAAGAGCAGAAATACCAGACAGAGAGAATCAGTGTATTATAATAACATTCTCTATACCATTCCCTTTCCTTTCTTTTTAGGCAAAGCCTTTACCTCCTCTCAAAGACCTCGACCAACCAGCCCATTTTCTACTGACAGTAACACCAGTGCAGCGCTGAGTCAAAGTCAGAGGCCTCGGCCCACTAAAAAACAAAATGGAAGACGAATGGACCAACAACCAGCATTGCCTCATCGAAGGGAAGGAATGACAGATGGTAGGTTTGTTTCCTCTTTTCTTGTCTCCTCACGGAAGACATGTGCTCTGTGCAAGCATTTATTTAGATCAAAGTAGCTGTGATAGACTGGGCATTGCCTCATTATGCAACAATTCAGAAAACCTGACAATATGGTCTTGTTTAAATGAAACACCCTCTTTTTTTAACAATCTGGAATTATTTCTGTATCATCAAGCCCCAAGAAATATATGCCTTACTGCTTTTCAGTGATGACTTTTCTGTCATTCTGGCATTTTCCACGAGTGCTTTTTGGTGAACATTCTCCTTTAAGACTAGGAAAGAAAATGTAAGTAGCATGTGTACTTGCCATGTTGTCAGAACATTTCTGATATTAAATTAATATCTTAGATGATATTTCACTTTTGAAAAACACCAGAAAGTGAATTGTAATTTAGTAATTCTTTAGTTTTGTGAACTTCAGGGCTAAAAGCATGCTACAGATCATCTAGGTAATAGGTCAACAAACTTTTTCTGGAAAAGTCCAGATAAATAATTTTGGCTTTAGCCAGCCATGTAGTCTCTGTCACAACTACTCAACACTGCCATTGTAGCGCCAGTGCAGCTGTGGAAAAAAGTAAATGAATGGGCATGATGGGATCTCCAATAAAACCTTATTGGCAAAACAGACAGCAGCTGAATTTGGCCCATGGACCATAGCTTGCAGATCTATTTCAATCCTTTTATGTATGTGTAGCATCCAGTCTTTGAGTGTTTGCTTAAACACTACTAGTTTCAGGAAACATGATATTATTGGAAGATGTCCTTGAAGGATCTATTTCCCATATATTCAACTTAATTCTCCTATATTTAAAAATAGGAATAAAAATATTTATCCTGAAGTTTTATTCTAAGAAATATGTAAGATAATATATTTAAAGTGCCTAGTATAATGTCAGATCCAAAAAATTTCTTCCCCTTTCTGAGCACTGTCCCCTACAAGCACACAAACTTTATCCTGGCATAGTTTTACTAAACACCAAAACAATAAACGTAGCCAAGCTGTGCATTAGAACCACCCAGGGAGCTGTTAAAATATACTCCAGAGATTCTGATTTAATTGTTTTGGGGTGAAAGCTGGTTTGTGCGTATTTTTAAAGCTCAATCTAATGTGTACTCAACTTTGAGTTGCTGAGACCGAGTCCTTAGCACTCATCTCAGTCTCTTAGACTTATCACCATAGGACAGAATGAGGCTTAGTTGGAAAACTATTTATTGGGTTTTTTTTTTTTTGAGGGTATCTGTATCTGATAGCCATATTTCTGCTTTCTTTTGTCATTTTATAACACTAAGAAGACTTTAAAAGCTAAACAGAATGTATTCTAAAAGCTTTTAGGTTAACTTATCTTTCCCTCTTACTTTGTTTTCATTGGGAGTGTGTCTATGGAATATGAGGGTGAGAGTACAATCGAGATTTTGATTCTCTATAAATGGATACCCTGTGGTGCGCAGAAATCTCACACGGCCTTTCTGCCTCAGATGCTCTGAAGATTAGCTAAGCACTTCAAGCGGTCCAAGTGCTGATCTTATTCCCTAAGTAACAAGGACTACTCTCACTGATGTGCTAGTTCTAAATCTCAGATTTAATAATTTTATGAAATTTTCCAGCTGTGAATGTCACGGAAAGAGAAAAAAAAGCAAACCCTGGTATATGTTTTCTGTGGCTTTTCTGAAATGTTTGAAGATCATATCCAGAATATGTGGAAGATATAAAATATAAATCAACAAAATAGAAAGCTCTCTTCTTTCTTCCTAAAACACTTTGTTTTTGCAAATTTTTTCAGAATGTCTGGTTAAAGCATGATCAATATATTGCTTATCTTTCTGAAAAACAAATAGGTTCCTAACTTTTCAAATTTTCAAGCATTCCCCAAAGGGGTTATGGATTATGTTATTAGTAGATACTTTTTGGAAGTAGTGATATTTCAAAGGAAATTTTGGCTCACATGTCTTCCAACTGTTTGATCCAAAGACATTTTAGTTATGATAGAAGGACATTTATTTTGGATGGCACTCTGCAGATTATCCTTAAGGAAACTGTTACTTTACAGCTAGTGTATATATTATAGCATTTATATGCTATGAATCCATGCATCAGTAATAATTTTAGAATATTTGTATGTAAAATCAAAATGTTCTTTTTGGGAAGTTTGCTGTTTAGCAGCACCTAGGGTATAGACATTTACACTAAAACTTTTGCATTATAGATTTTACAATGGTGTTTTATGAGTATATTAGTCAGGGTAAATATTACTAGCTGCTATACCCCAAAATTTCTCTCTCTCTCTCTCTCTCTCAGTGGCTTAGCACAGTAAGAGTTTGTTTTTCATGGACTCAATGATTTATAAAAGTCAAGTGGCTCTCCTCTAAGTAGTGATGTAAGGATGTGTGCTTCTTCAGTATTGGGATACCATTATTTTCAAGATGAGACCATTAGGGTTTCCGAGTGAGGGGAAGACAGAACCTGGGTGATCACTTGGTGCAGTCTGTGGCCAGGCCTCCAAGTGCCAAATATGACTCCTCTTATTCCCTTGGCAAGAACTCTGTCACATGGCATCAAACTAACTACTGGAGTAGGAAAGCAATCTTTCCTTATGTCCAATAAGAAGAGTCGGGAATGGTGGGAAACATCAGTCTCTGTCCCAAAGGCTATGCAAAAACCCTCCCACATGTTAAGGAGTGTTCTTCCTTGGATAAATTCTTTCATTGTTCAATCTAAATCTTCTATTTCATTTGCACAAGCCAAAGAATACCCTTTAAAAGCAGTGCATTGACCAATGCTGAACAAAGAAGGCAGAGCATGTAGGTCTCTATCCATCAACCTGTTTTCCCTAGGCCATGCCCTTCCAGCCTATCCTCCCCTTAGTCCTAATATCCCATTCAGAGAAGGGGCTGCTTCCCAGCTCTGCCACAGACTAGCTTTGATCTTCGAGCAAATTTCTCTATTCATTTATCTACTCATTCAAATTTTTATTAACCACATAGTAAATGGTAGGCAATGGGAACCAAACAGACAAAATTCCCTGCCTTCTTGGGGCTTGTATTCTAGTGTGGGAAGATAGATAAAGGTTAACATAAATACATAAGTGAAAATAAAAAGAATATAAGATGGTGGTAAGTGTCATGGAGGAAAAAACATCAGAAGCAAGTTAAGAAATATAAGGACGTGGGGGGATATTTTTTAAGTAGAGTGCTCAGGTAAGGCCTTACTAAGAAGATGACAATTTGAGAAAAGCCTGGAAGATTATAAGGGAAAGAGAAATTGTGATATCTGAGGAAAAGTCATTCCAGGAAGTGAGAACTGCAAATGGAAGCCTGAATTTACTTGATGAAAAGCAAGAGGAATGGTGTGACTGAAGCAGAGAGAGCAACTAAATACAACATGAAGTCAGACAAGTGAGGGCCAGTGCGTGAAGGACCTTTAAGCTTCTATAAGGACATTGGCTCTTACTTTGAATGGGAAACCACTGAAAGTGTGTGTGTGTGTGTGCACGTGTGTGTGCATTTAAGGCAGAAGAGTGACATGGTCTTACTTGTGGTTTTGTTAAAAAAAGAGTCACTCTTGCTGTTATGTCAAGATAGACTGAACGTGCTTCTATGTGGAAGCACAGAAACCACATAAGAGGTTGTATAAGTAACACAGGGAATAGATGCTAGAGGTTCATACCAAGGTAGAATCAGTGGAAGGAATGAGAAAGGTAGAATTCTGGGTATAGCTTGGAGGTAGAGCCCACAGGACTGGTTAATGAAATTATGTAGGCTGTTAAGAGTTTGGGCCAACTTATAGAATGGAATTGCTACTAATTGAGATGAGGAACACTACAGAGGAAACATATTTTGTAGACGAAAAGTCTAGAGCTCAGTTTTGATATGTGAAATTTGAGATGCTCTCTAATAATCTATGTTGATCTCTCCAGTGTGGGTTTAGTTATGTGAGTCTGGAGTTCTTGGAAGGAGAGATCCAAGCTGGAGATATATAATTTCTTTGCGCTTCCTTTTTCTTACCTAAAAAATGAAGTTAATAATGGCACATATATTATTGGACTCTTGTGTGCCTGAAAATAGCAAGTCTTCAGTAGGCCAGTAAGAGACCCTTTAGTGAATTGATTTTTAGTTGAAATAAATCAACATAGAGATGAATAATAAATTTAATTTAAGTAAACATATTTTATTACATTTATTTTTTCTACAGCCATTCTTAATACTATTTTTTCCAATTTGTTTATTTCAATGTGTATGCAATGTTCCTTCTTCTTAGAATATACAAACTTCAAAGATATTGCTTAATTATCTAGTCATATAATTTCAAGTTAAATTAAATAGTAATCAGAATTTTAGCTAGCATAAGCAGATGCCATTTTGGCCATTTAAAAAATTAAGCTGCTCTGATGGGGAATAAAAATCAATGACAAGATATGTTATTTTGGAAGCAAATGCAATAATTTCCTTCCTATTGGCAGTCTTAAGTCCAATAACTGAAATGAAATAATTAATTTGCATTTATAATAATACACACTGAAGGAAGTCAGTATTGAATATAAAGGAAACACCAAAATCACTGGTGGATTATTCAACAAACAGATATCTCAATATTGGATTAGCTCTTCATTTTGGAAGGAATGTTCCAAATGCAACTCTATTCTCCCAGATAGAAACCCTGTTCCCTTCAATAATTGGTAATTCATGATCTAACAAGAGGACATACATAGGAACTGGGAATGCTGCTCCAAAACGGGAACTCCCAGAGCAGATGCTGAGGAGATTATCACTGTCAGTTCAGTGGAGGACAGTAGCATTTTGCTCATTAAAGGACGGTAGAAGTCTTCTTAGAAAATCTTTAAAAGGAGCAACTTAGGCTTCCTTATGGAAGCTATCTTTTATATGCAAGAAATTTATACTTTTCCCTTTGAAAGTTCGCAAACAATATTTTTAGAAACAAGAGCACAATTACAAAAATGACTTGGGAAATAATTACTTATGTTATATACAATATCTTCTATTAATGATATAAATATGTGTGTTATATATGATATTTGGTCTTTATGAACAAATAATATAATTACTGATACCCTAAGGATGAACTAAGAAGTTTGCAATAGTATGCTGGAAAAATTGTAAGAAAATAATCCAGAAGAATGTTTAGAATGTTTAGAAGATTTCAAAATCTTCAACAAAGTAATTTTAGAACTAGTATAATAGTATAAATCATCTAATAGAGCTAGTATAATACTTAAGGAAATCTGAAAGAAGGGACTATGATTTCACAATTGAAGACATTCAAAATATAAAGGTTTCATGATCTGAGGAGCTAATAAAAAATGAAAATTTAGCTGAGTATTTGAACTTTTAATTTTTTCATATCTGATATTTAATTTAAAGATCTTTTTTGAAAAATTCTCTCTTCCTCTGCATCTCACATCTTCATGATGCGTTGTCTACTCTTGCACCATGAAGCATATTCTATCTACATTCTGAACATTGGTTATTACTTATTAAAATTAATACATGGGAAGATTATAATATATTAGTTGTAACTCATTAGTTAACTCATGAAACGAACAGCCAGAATTGGTTGTCAGGCAGAATGTTAATTGCATTTAATAAATGTTAGCTTAACCCCTTGACTATTGCTGAATGTGCCACATCCATGGATAAAAGCAATCATATGTTGCATATGATATGGCATATAGCTTTTAATTTCCCGAGGGCAACATTTCCTACGGAGATTAGCAGGACAACTTTTATTCTTCCCAGGGTCTTTTATTAACACAGCTGCTAGAATTTCTAGTCATTTTGTGTCATAGTATTTCTACTTTGGTGAGGTGGGGGTGGACAATGGATTAAATGTGGAGAAACTGTAAACTGCCCTTTACATCGTGAACATTAGCCTCAATGTGCAATTGAAAACACTTTCCACGTATAATAGTTGGATAAAACCAGTCGATTTTATTTCAGATACTGTGATCAAAAGATAGAAAAGAGATCAATAATATTCATTTCTGGATATAAATAACCTTTTTCCTCGGAAATTTCTTTTGCATGGGTGATATCTTTAGGAGGGCAAGGGTTTTTTTTTTCTTCATCTTGAATTAAAACCTGTATTTTTCATTAAATTTTAGTCCATTCTAAACATTATTCAAAATTTTTAGATCTTCCACCACCACCAGACCCCCCTCCAGGTCAGGGTTTAAGGCAACAAATAGGCCCGAGCCAGCATGCTGGTAACGTGGAAAACTCAACAGAGAGAAAAGGAAGCTCTCTGGAGAGGCAACAAGCATCCAACTTAGAAGACACAAAGAGCTCATTGGATTGTCCAGCTAGAACGTCCTTAGAGTGGCAGCGACAAACCCAGGAATGGATAAACTCCACAGAACGCCAAGAAGATATACGGAAAGCCCTACACAAACAAGGTGTCGGACCAGGTGTGTTCTACACAGTTCCAAGAAAGTGTGGACTTTTACCAATTTTTTTTTCTACCAGGTGTTTTAGAAATAGCAATTGGTTAAGGGCATCTGAAAGGCATTGCCTTGACTCACTAGTTGAAGTTGAAATTCTTCGGCAGAGCTCACCAGCACCAGTCTTAAGGCTGATTCCAGGGGGGATCGTTCCTCAGGTTAACCTGTGCATGGGGTCTTTGAGGCCAAGAGACCTCCCAGCTTCACCTGCAGTGCTCAGGAAACAACTTGATTCTTTCCCTTTAAATGTTTCTATTGAGTATTTTCAAGACCACTAAATTTCATCCGTAGTGTCAGTTTAATTTCTGCCTTCGACTAGTTTGTTCATTTTGACTGAAGTAACTAGTCATTTTGAGAGGAGAAACCACTTCAGTCAAACAGTTGAGTTCATTGAAATACCAAATAAAATTGCGAATAAATGCCAGATCACAGAATCCTCAGAAAAAGTTAAACTGGGCCTGCACTTTCTCCAACTGATTAAATCTAGTTGATTGTTAATACTTCAGTGGGAAATGTTCTTGTTTATAAATCAAGATTCCTGGAAGTGTCACAAAATAAATTTCATGGTTTGTGTTTGGATTTTTTGGGGGAGATTAGGAGGGGAGATTGCTGAGCCTGTTATAGAAAAGCATTTTCTGGAAGATTTCTTCTCATGGAAGGATTCGCTGAGTATTAAAACACACACACACAACAATATTTAAAAGAGTTTCCTTACGTATTCATTTATTAATTTGGACTCAGTCTTTTCTAGATATGTCCTCTACCCATGAATTTTCAATAATTATATGATGTCACAACTTGGTGCTCAAGGTTTTGGAAAATATGATTTATGCAAGGGCCAAATATGACAATTTTAATATCTAGATTTAGTGAAACATTTAGGAAGATTACGCCATTCAGTCTGTGAGAGAAAAATCATGTGATCCTTGTAATTTCATAAACTATCTGAGAGAAATAGTTATCTAATCACAGTAATAATATAGCTCTACATAGAAAAAAAGAAAAAACAAAGAGAATAAATAGAAAGGGAGAGAGAGGAGGAAAGAAAGAAAAAAAATTATTTCAAAGTATTAAGTATTTAGTAATACACATCGTGAGTTATTTGTAGAGAGATGGTACATAAAAAAAATTGACATTATTTATGGAAATGTGTGAGTTTCTCTTTTTCTTTTAAAGAAATACACAGTGTGTTTCTATCCCAAGAATTTAAGCTTATTTTATTAACTAATATACATTAGCTCTTTATCTAAATCCATTGAGAAAATGTTACCATAACAAAAACCATATTCCTTCTATCCTAATGGAAAAATTAAAATGGAGCCTCATTGAACTCTGAAGGTATTCTCAGAAATGCTTTTGTTAAACAATGTGGTTCATTGTATGAAGCTCTCTTTTATAATGAATTTAAATTTTGCAAAGGATATATGACATTGTATATTTATCCCAAGATCTCTTTTCATTTGGTCCTGCTTCAGTTCCTGTTGTAGGAAATGTTGCTTGCACATGGAAATTCCTTTAATATCTGGGTCTTATTGAATCTCTTATTTTTAATTTTACTAAAGATTGGAATGGGAAAATAGGCCATCTTGAGCTTAATATTTAACGTTGTCTGTTTTGCCTGCATGTTGCTGTTCAACTTAGCCCTTTGTGTTTCTTTTTTCAGAGGAGACCTTGGTGCCCTACAGCAAGCCCAGTTTCCCGTCTCCAGGTGGTCACAGCTCATCAGGAACAGCTTCTTCTAAAGGATCCACTGGACCTAGGAAAGCAGAGGCGTTGAGGGGAAGCCACCAGCGCAATGCCAGCGACCTTCTTGACATAGGATATATGGGCTCAAATAGTCAAGGACAGTTTACAGGTGAATTATGTAAGTGCTTTAGGACATTGAAAAGGCAATGGTGATTCAGAAAGAATATTGAGTTAACAATGTAGGGGAGAAAAAAGTTTCCTTCGACCCTTCTAGGGTCCCTGGCTGGGTTTGAAAATTAAACTGACTTTTAAAGACAGTTTAACAGGAAAAGAGTATTCGTATTTTATTGAATTTTTATATGTACATGGGAGCTTTCACAAGAGAAGACAAAGACCCAAAAAAGGTGACCAGTGCAGGAAGCTTTTCTACCTTTTAGACAAAGAAACAATAAATTTGTGAAGAATTGGCAAGACAGAGGGGTTTGGGCTAAGGGTAGTAAATGGTGAAGAAGTAACTAGCAAGATAAGGGTTAGTTTAACCAAGTTTGTTTGTACAGATTTATTGCTCAGCCCCAAACTCCTTGTCTCTGGTGATAAGAATGTCGTCCTGCCTCCTGGTGCAGGGAGGGGACCTTTCACATGGGAGTTCTATGACCTGTTTTGGGGAAGAAGGTCAAAGATACGGATGTCAGAGTGACTTCCTGCTTCTACTGTTTTCTCAAACTCCTTCAGCTTAAGATAGTTAGTATGCCAAGCAGCCGTATTTTGGGGTAGCAAATTCTGAACCTCATGAATCTCATTGCTACAATAAACAAATTTCAGAATCATAGAAAACTTGCTTTACTGTGAAAAAAAAAAATCAGTTGTGATTTTGAGCAGGTTTGGTCATAACTTAGACCATTGCTATTTACAGCAGTCAATTGAATAAACATATCTTCTATTTCAAGTCTGATTTATACTATACAAAAGTGTATAAATTGAGGCAATTAATTTAGGCAACTTATCTTAATACTTACAAGATAATTAAATATGGTTCACTTTGCAGTTTACTTTGCCTTTTTAACTGAGCACAATAAAGAAAGAGAAACATACTAGCCCTTTGGCACTTTTAAAGAATCTGCTTAGAAATTCCTCACTTTCCACTTGCTTTTCATTTATTTATTGTTTTAAATTTAGAGAGCCTACCTTGAAAAGTTCATCTTTGATTTTAGTTAATTTGTAATACTTTGATTATAATAATATATCTTATAAATAAGTTTCTCTTTTTGAATAAAGAGCTGTCACTAGTAGTTAGTACAACATCTATTTTCTAAATACAAAATGCTAGGTAGTAGAGAAAGATAGGATGTCACAGTATGTCACAGTAAAAAGCACTGAACTCTTTGTTAATTTCGTTGTGAAAGTTGCCAATTTCACTATCCAGTCTCGAAATTATACTCGCTGAATATTTTTAACTGCTTCGTTGAATTCAGTTTAAAAACACTGCTGAAGGAACAGCCCTCGGTTCCTGTCTTCTCAACCACTTACTGGGGATGTGAGGAGAGAAAGTAAACTACCTTCCTCATCTATTTCATCATCTAAAACATCACATTGCTATCATGCTCACATCACAGACTGGGGGATGCTATGAAATAATGAAAAGTAAGAGTACTTTTGAAACTGTCAAGTTGTTTATTGATGGGAGTTATTGTCTCTTCCTAATCTGATTATTATTAAGATATGTTTCTAATTTTTAATTTGATTCATGACTACTTGAAGTTTTCTTTAACTTTTATTTTGGAGAAATTATAGAATTATAGATTCCATAAGCAGTGCAAAAATACTTCTACTTGGACTTTAAGTCTTCAAATTCTGCAATGTTTCTTTTTCTTTCCCTTCCCGTAAGTAAAATTTCTTAAATTCACAAACTCACAAAACCTATTTGATGACGTTATCTTCATTTATTATCTCTTTGCCGTGCTCTTTATTATGTTGGTCAGGATAAAAGAATACTTAATTTAAATGCAAACTTATTTCTCATTTTTTTTTCTCTCTTTATAGAGTAACTGAGAGGAGACATGCAAAGCTGCTCTGAAGGACCATCAGGTCTGAACTCATGGAAGTGATGACACTAAACAGTGCAATGAACAATTTCTTTATTTATGTACTATTAAAAGAACTGTAAATGCAATGTAAAGACACACAGCCACACATATCCCACAGATATTTTACTTGTGTTCTTCTCTTAAGTACACCACCCACCTTAACTCTTTCTTGTCAGGAGTATATAAAAAAGAAAGAAAACAAAACTCGCCCTCCAGGAAGAAAAGGATTTTCCTCTGTATATAATTTCTTTTGTGCATTGCTATGCAAGCTCACTCTTTTTAGCTCTGTTCATATTATTGTCTGTTCTCATTGGTCTGTTGTACTATATGTGAATTAATAGGCTGTGGTGCCATATATTAACTTTTAATTGTGTAACTTTTATGTTTAAATTTTGCACTGCAATTTTCTTTGGTGATAAGCACAAATCTCTACTCCTCGTGACATGAAGAAAAGGACTGAATGTGAAGGGAGTTTCTTTACTGTAAACTAGGTTGGATAGTGCTGGTCGTAAACGATCCTGTCCGATGGTTTTCAGTTGGGGTGTTGAAATAGGAAGGTGCAAAGGAACAATGGTGTTGGCAAAGTCTTCCTTGAACATCAGGGACTGAGTCAATAAAAAAAGCAGAAAGGTGGCTTTTAGTATTGACAAAAGCAGGGGTCAAAAGAAGGAAGTTTAAGAGTTAAGACTGAATAAGCATTAAAATATACAGGTAGCCAAGATGTACTAAACTTTCTAAAATTAAAAAAAAGGAAATTAAAGTTATATTTAGAGTCAGCTTTACCTGTCATTGTAATTGACCCCTCTGAGAATTACAACAAGCAAGAAGAAATTAAGGTGTTTCGCAAGAGCTGTATTTATAGTACAGTTTTTTAAAAATGCTTTTCTGAATTACCATAATTAATCTCTCCAACTCATTAAGTCAGAATATGATATGAAGTTCCCCAAGGAAACAAGCAAAATGAACTCTAGAATATCTAGCAAACAGTGAAAGAAGCAATTTATTATTAGGACATACTCGGGCTGCTTCCACATACAAAAACTCTATTGCAATATGTTGTTTCAACTTTCTAATACGTGTACAATACACACTAGAGGATAGAGCTGCATCACTTAAATTCATGGCTTTTTAAGATTAATGCAGTCTATATACAATTTTTTGTTTATTTGATTAAGACGAAGTTTATGCCACCAAACGTATAGCCAAATTGTAAGTGCTTAAAAAGCAGTGCTCAGAGTATGTTCAGTTCACAGTCAGTAGATTTATTGGAATACGTATTTGATGGGACATTTCAGAAATTGGCTACCAGCTAAAGTATGTTTGACCCATTTTGAATGAGTAAATTGAAAAGAAAAATTTTAAAGGAGAAAAATGCATGTTTATACACTTTTTAAATAAAACCAAAACTCGTAAGTGGACATTAATAACAGTGTCCTGCCTCATTTATTTTCACGACTTTGAGAACAAGAAGTTCCTGAACATCAGTCATGTGTGGTCAAAATGAATATGACTTTGAAATATATGCTCGCTACTGTACATGTCAATCAGTCAAGTAGACGAGAGCTTTCCTGAAATTCCCACTTACAACATTTTTCCATGTGCTGCCCACACAGTTGTAAATTCTATTTCTAGTTATACTTTCTCATGTTTTCCTATGATGCATTCAGTAGTTGGTACTTTGAAAAATATTCAATGTAATTATTAGGATCAATTCTAAAATATGGGACCCCTTTGAATGACAATTCATACTCCGTGCATTATTGGCTCAGTCACCAATTGGATGTCGTATTGTTATAGCAAGGGGATGACATAATCCAATGTTTCCATCTTTTTTTATTCCCTGAGACTGCATCAACACAGGCAAGTATAGAGGAACATAATGCTCTTTATGGGCCCCAACATCTTGGTGCCATGTAGTTCATTTCTTCACTGAAGAGAAAAAGCATTTTGAGACTCACTTATTAAACCCTTTATCAGCTTTCTATCATCAGTGCCTGAATTTCAATGCAGTTTGATTTCTCTGCGACAAAGATACTGGGGAAGAGGAGAAGTTTCTGTGAAGAATGAATACATACTTATTCACAACTGTAGGATGCGAGGAATTTAAATTTTTATTTATGCAGTTCCCTTCTTCACCTCTTTCTATTTAAAAACAAACAAAGTTTTCTACATTTGTGTCCCCTCTTTATGCTCCTCTATAACACAATGTAGTCTAAAACTTTAATTCATGACACATATTACACATAGCCTTTGACCCCTGGCAACTGGCAGATGTATGTGACTTACAACCCAAGACTTCAAAATTAAAGCCTGTGTATGCAGGTGACTTCTGGAATAATGCAGGGCATGGCATCATACCTTCCTGATTGTCTTCAGTGCATAAAAATGAACAGTTTTGGTTTGATTATGTCAGTACAGACCTTACGGTTGCTTTGGAATGTTCTTTCAGAATAGTCCACATTCCTCTTTCAACCTAGTTTTAAATAAATTGGTCGGTCAAATCTTGTACCCAAAATATCATCCTCACATAGAAGTAGAGCTAGATAAAATGCTGTGGCTAAGCAAATGAATTCAGGAACACTATCGAAAAATCAAAAGCCTTTGTCAACTTGCTATATGTAGAAAGCTTCTAATCAGTGTAAGTCAGAGTCATTAGAAGAATACAAACAAATATGAGAGTCACCACGACTTTTTCATTTTGTAGCGAATGAAATGAATGAGATTAGAAATTCACTGAGCTCTCTCCGCGGGTCTAAACAGAGGCCTGCCTAAGCTGACAGAAGGAAATCTGGGTGGGAGAGACCGCAGTCTTATCTTAAACTCGCAGGCAACCCTGCTGTGCAGCCGTGCCTCACAGACCACAGCTCCACTCTTAACATGCAAAGTCTCTGTGGGGGAAAGAGCCAGATCAGCACCCCAACTTAGGTATGCCTCAGTGTAGACAGTCAGAGTCACTCTAGCCCTTCTCCAAATCTTTTCCATGCCATATTGAAAGTAAGGTGAGATAGTACAGGGGCCTAAAAATAATTGATTCCTTCACAGGATTTGAATCCAGTTCAAAGGAGAATATAGAAACATCAAGAGTAACGTTTAAGGTACGCAAAAACATTGCGAGTTTACTTGCTCCAGGTAACAAAACAGATTAATGGTGTTCTGTGATGTCATAATTTAATGCTCTGGGTATTTAAATATATCTTCAGTAGAATTTGAGTTGAAAATTTGTATGAGCTTTGCTAGAACACCTCCAAATTTCTATTCAACAAATTTATGTAATTGTCCACTGATAATATAATTATCACAATACCAATGAGCCCTAAACTGTGGTTTTTCTTCTCCTCTGGAAAGTGATTGTGTGTCAGTATTAAAGATATGCAGAACCATGACATTCACTGATTCCTCCATCTGCTTCTGTATGTTGTATTTATAGACTTACATGACAAGAATTGGTGTAAAGCAACCTGTCTTTCCACGTTATCTTAGAGGTGAAGTTACTTTTATTTTGCTTCTCTAATGTGTACTTCAAAGGAAACACCATACTTTTTTTCACAATGAAGTTCAATTTACTAATTTTTCTTATCGCATACTTTCCGAAAGCTTTTATTGTGAGTTTAAAGTATTGCAAGATAAGGGATTTTGTGGCCGTGGGTAGACTTTTTATACTTTGTTTTATAGATGGATTTTTGTTTGATTGTAGTTTGTTTAAGTCACCAAACAGCGTCCAAAATCTTAATGTGTTTCATTTGATGTTGTTAGATCAGAAAAAAAAATTTGGCATAAAATTGATTAATAGTATTGTCAAAGAATTGTGTATTGTGTACTCACTGGGAAAAAATAAAATATATTCACATTTCAAATTTGTAAAAAAGCCATTTATGTAAAACAGACTTTCTTGTAGACAAATCAAGAGTAGACCATCCTGTCACTTTTGGTACTCTACGTTAATATTTTGTGACTAAACGCGTAATCTCATTTTCTCCTTTGGTTATTGGTTGAGCAGTGATAAATAGAAATTGAGATTGACTCAAAGTAGTGACTAAAAGACACTGATGAAGAATGTAAAAAGCATTTGAAATGATAAATTCCGCTCTATCGGCACTACTTTCCAGACCTGACCTTCCCCACCCCATAAAGGCCTTCAGATAGATAGAATGCAAAATTCTTGTCTACAGAATTACTTAATAAATTATCTTTTAAAATATAAGTCAGTAATAGAATTGAAAGAAAGTGGATATTGCTTAATTGCTTTAGAATATCTAATGATATTTTCTTTTAAGATGGTGCATGTTGAAAAGTTATCCTAGGGGCTGGGTAGAAAGAAAAATTCCCTATTTTATTGTACTTCATAAATATTTCATTCTTTTCACCAATAATGACAGGATCAGACTATCTGTAAAAATGAAAAGAAGTTTATGTATTCCTTAAACTAATAATCATAGTAACAGTAAAAATGGAAAACAAGAAAATTGTTTAACTCTGAAACAATTTGTTTAAAAAATATTTTTAAAAACACACAGTAGGTGAACAGTACATTTTGGAGTTTCATTTAATTTAGATTAACAATATGAAAACAAAATAGTATTAGAATAATTATAAATAGTGTTGATTTAGTATAATTCAACAGAAACACATAACATAATGTGGTTAAAGACAAAATATGCCAGTTACCAATATGATACATGGTAGAGGAATTACAAAATAATCATTGCTTTATTTAATCTGAATGTATTATGGTACCACCTACAAATGACAAAAGTGCAAAACTATCAGAAAAGTTTATTAAAATAATTCACTCTTCTCTCTTGATTATTATACATTAGCTAGAAAAAAGATATACCAATGCTGCAAGAAAGCATTTAAACAAGTAATATTTAATGTCCTCATTTGTGAAATATTTCTGAAAATGTATTTTATCGCTTCCAAAAAGGAGATTGGCAGAGTCCACGCTAAATTTCACTTCATAGCAGGGATGTGAAATAAAACTTCACTAACAGAAAACCAAGTTGCAAGAATTCAAAAGAAAAGACAACTAGAAAGACTTGCTAGCGAGGGAAGACAATATGCTGTCTCCAAAAGGTTTCAAGGACTCTTTCACCTCGGTGAATTTAGTGCTTCTTGGTTTTGGCCTTGAGCCTCAAAAAGAATTTTCTTCAGGCCCGGAGAAGGAATTTGGTACACGAGAGTGTTGCAAAGCTGTCAAGCATCCCGGAGACAGATGCAAGAAAATTGTACGGCTGTGTGTTTAATCTATAAAGAACTAGGAAGGTGATTTGCTTTAGCATCTTCTAGTCAACTCGTTTTCTCCTTGCAGCAGTCAGGCTACAAGAAATATATATATATTCAGCTATCTTGGTAATTAATCAAGGAAAGGTATTTTTTTGTGTGTAGTTCAAATACGATGACCTTGGGCTCAGGTCAATGTCCATGACAGGGAATTTGCAGACCACTGTAACTGCTCTGAGATTAATGCACCATAGTACCCTTCGCCTATAAAATGCCTTGAGGAATACAGGCTCGAGGTAGTAGACCACATTTTTTTGACGATTTCTGGACAATGTTTTTCTAGACAACATTTATGAATAATTTGTTTCTGATAAACCAATTTTTGTCTTTTTGGTTTATTCCTTTTACAAGCAAGTGTTGAGACGTGGTAAGAATTAAAGATTCCAAGTGATTAAAACAGAAAGAGCTTTTGCCTTCATAAGTAGATTAATATCTTCTGTTAAGTCTGGCCTTGATTTCTAGAGAAGTATCTTTTTGATTAGTGTTTTTGAGCTAAAGGGAAAGGGGCAATATGCAAGACTTTCAAAAACATTCACAAGCAATAAAATCTGCATTAGCTTCATTCACATCCCCCTCTCTCACATTATCCGTATTGTAGTCTTTCTCAAAACAGTCTGTGGAATTTTAATAGGCATTTAAAAAATAAAAAAGAAGAAAATAAAGCAGTGGAAGCTCCATGGTTGAAGATGTAAGGAGATAGCTTTACTACCTGACTCCTTTTCCAATCTGTTCAAATCTTCTATGACAAAACCGTTTGTCCTGGGGCATCTTGTGAGACTAGTACTATTTGAAACCCACTTTGAGAAATATTCTCCCAGAAACTGTCATCCCTCATTCTGTCCCAAGGCTCTACATTAGTGGCCCCAAAGGCATGCATGCCATGCCTTGCTGTGGTTTTTTAAAGTCAGTATTAAGTCATGAGAAAGAAACATGTGAATCTCAGGTATTCTGTGCAAATGATGGAGAAAAATGTACAGTGATAAATTGCACGTGTCCTCCCCATTTTTGACAATTTCAAGTACTTAATTGAGATCAGTGCTCAGCACTTGAGCAACAGATGAGAATGCATTATGTTCTATGCTTTTCAACAGTTCTTTAGTACTGCTAAATCTCCAAATCACTAGGCTAAAGCTACAGCATGAAAATACACTCATTGTCTCCCCCACCCTCAGCTCCTAACTCTCACAGAAGGAGAGTTTATTTATTTTTAAGACTACTGTCTGATTATTTCTAGGTTCTTCTTCAAATGGAACTTGGCTAAAAATAATAGTGGATCACACAAAATTTAGGGGGAGAGGGCTTATAATTTCTCAGTAAGACAATATAGAAGTAAGTCCAAGTGGAATGCAAAATATAGCTAATTAGTAATGATGAAAATCACTGTACTCAGAAATGGAAAAGTATAGAAGTGCAAAAGAGAAATTGAGGATTACCATTACATGAACTTTCACTGGCATTAAGTGTAAAAGAAGATAATATATTATAAGGGAAATTAAAGTGAAATGGGGGAAGTAGGGATTTAAATTTACTTGATCAACTTTGAATGATGGTAGACCAATGCAATCAATAGATTAAAATACCCCAACATAGGTGATTTGAGAGGAGTTGCCTGTGGGTAATGGTTATTCTAATAAAAAAGATAAAACAGGCAAATGGAAGCAGCCTAAAAAAAAAACACAAGGAAGGTAGCATTCAGCTTAAGAAAGGGATTAAAACATGTTCAATAAATGTGAACGTGTTTCTTGTGCAAGTAATTATCCACCAAGGATGAAATCCCTGTTTTCATTAAGGTTGATGATGCTAATTTTTCCCAGCATTCCCCTGGCATTTAAAGTATGTATCCTGCAACTGTACCTAAAATGGATAACACAGGCACCCATATACATATGGCAACACAATATAAATTTAAAACAACATGTATTTTAAATGTCCAATATCATCTAATTCCTATTAAAATCATTTGGATAGTTATTATTATAAAAGTTAAAATTTATAATGATGATAAGAACTGTTTTTATCATTGACTCTCAAGTGGAGAGATATTTAGGATCTGTTCTAATAATATTCCAAATAAAAAGGATTGCAATTCTTAAAACATGTTATGCAGCCAATAAATGTAGTAGGAGATACATACATATATGCATACAGATATACATATATACACGTATACATACATACATACATATATAATATATAAATAATTTTCAATTCAGTAGAATTTAAGATGCAATAAATATGCTCATGGAGTATGGAAAAGGGGCACCTAGCAAAAAGTATAGGGGTCAAGATAGGCATTTCAGACTGAATAATGCTTCAGATAATCTCTATTTCTCCTAGACAAATTATAGACGTATTTATAGTTATGTGTATATGCACTTTTGTGCATTTATGTTTATATATATGTATTTATATTTTTATGTATATGTACACTTAAGTACACATATACATATGTATCACATACATCACTTATATCATATGTAATACATATAAATACGTATATATAAAGGAATGGATATTTTGTTTGAATAACCAGATATTGTTTTAAAATGAATAAATAAATGTTGTATATGTAGTATGGTGCTTGGCACAATATAGTAGGGGACTGACAATGATAAATACTACGATCTCATTATAAACTAGTTGGAGGTGATATAAGATATGGAGTGAACATTACATTAGAAGCAGAAAGTGAAGCAAACAATATGAGATTGTAAATCTTGCAGAAATCAATTTCAGGAGTTAACAGGTAGGAGAGAACACTAAGGACTGATATGGTCAGGTGAGACATCAGTAATATAAGGGATTGAGTTTGGCCTGGAATGGGAAGAAGTGATAGAAGATAAGCTGCTGGAGAGGAAGCAGACATGACACCATCTCTAGCCTACAGGAAACTGCAGTTTAATGAGACAACCAGTGAACTGAACCAACATTTCCAATTTGGTGGAATCCAAGATATGATAAATACCCGCTGAGTTTTAGTGGAGTATGGAAGGTGAGAACCCAACTCAGACTCCAGGAGTCAAGCCAGGCATCCCAGACTGAATAATGCCTCGGTGAGTCTCTATTCCTCCTAGACAAAGGAGTTAAATGAAGGCTTCACTTCTCCTGTGCAAAAGTATTGAACCTTGAGATAGCATGGCATAGTAAACAAAGAATAGTAAATGGTTAATGGAAGAGTCAGTAGTACAGAATGTTTGGAAAACAAAAATAGAACAAAAACATAGTGGGAAAAGAGTGAATGGGATAAAAAGAGGTAAATTAAGAATGTCTAGACTTAGTGAAGAACTAAAGGAACACAGATGAAGAGTCTAGTATGCCCACTTCACATGCTTCTTTTTCCATTCTGGGGAGGTAAGGACATCCCATCCTCAAAAGAGATTTATGCTTTTGTAAACAGGAAAATTAAATGCTATCTTCAAATTCTACGTAAGCAAACTTGCCATGCATGTGGTAAGTTTCCAAATAAAGAATGTTATATATGCCTAAATATGCAAACTAAATAAATATCATAATTATAAGAGAGTTTAAAATATCCCCACTTAGAAAGTGTGCAGTTTCATGTAAACAACTACAGGAAATACCAGACAGAAACAGAATGAGACCAATTATGATGAACACAATTCCAAATGGGGCAGAGCGACTTTCTACACGTGTGCAATTGAATGCAGCAGAGCCCAACCAGACCCCAGGGCTCAAATAGGAACTTCATTAGGGAAAATTAAGAACCATACACAATGCTGATAAATCTTGCAATAATAATCTGCCTAAGGACCGACCACAAACGGAACACAAACAAATAAAACTATATCCTGGAAAGAACAGATGAATGAAAACAAAGATAATGATGTGCAATAAAACCGAGAGAAAAATGGAATTGAAAGCAAATCTTGGTCTTCCTGTCTTTCCTCCCTCCCATTCTGCCTTCCCCCAGGATTCTAATGAGTTGTTGATTATCTCCTATTAAAGATCAACAACAGAAAAGCTTAGAAACATGAAAAATAATTACAGCATAAGACTAAGTACAGATAATTATGAAATGGCAAAATATAATTAATCATCCTTTCCCTGCCAGTGTCTTTTTTAAAGTGACGCCATAGTTATAAAATGCACAAGAACTTTAATTTTCTAAAACCCACACACGTACAATTGGCACACAAAGCTATTTGCTGACAAAATAAACTTGCGATGAGACTTACATGCAATATTCAACATACTCTTGAATGAGAGTTTGCTGTATTAGCTCCGCAGGCATAAACTATACCTGTTCAACACTTTATTTGGCATCTTTCCCTAGTTATAGCTTGTCATCAGGGATTTCAAGGTTTCGAGGCTTAAATTTAGTGCTCTTGGAAATGATTTTTTTCCCTTCAAGCCATGTATATTTATTTTCTCAAACATTTGAGACTTGAGAGAGGGTTTCTAAATCAACGTGGCGAACTATTTAAAAATGTACAACATGAAAACACCATGTCTTATATATTCCTTTTGCTACTGCCCTTTCCTACCCAACACTGAATTGAAGGGTTGCCTAAACATTGAATTGATTTGAATATACTGGCCCCATTGAAATATTTTACCACACAAAGTTGAATGGCATTGATATCGAACCTGAAGTGAGTTTGCTCACCCGTTGCACAGCAAACCAATCTCTGACACCAGGGGTAGTGGAAGAAAGTAGGAATTTTGTTATTGCACAGCACTGAGCAAGAAGAGAGGGCAGCTAATGCTGAAATCCCAAACTCTCCAAAAAGCTAAAAGAAAGGGTTTTTATTTGGGGTTTAAGGTAGGGGCGGGGGAGCATATGGCCTTGCTGGTCAGCAGCTTTCCCACCAGCCTGTATCTCTTTGCAGGGAGGAGATAGTGAATCCAGGTGCTTGTCCTTGGTGGTGTCTGTCTCCATGGAGGATAGTGGATTCTGGAGTGAGGAAGCCAGAGAGTAAGCAGGGAATGAGTGTTTTGATTTTAACTCCACATATGCTGGGTTTAATGTAGGGAAACTTATATCAGGGTTGGTATCAGCATCGTGACTTTTCTTGTAAAAGCCTTCATTCCATTTGACTAAATACCTTATCTAAGAGCTTTAAGTCTAAACATATTGCAAAATAAACTAATTAATACTGGGAACGGAATAAGGCGCTTCAAAAAATGTGTTTAGAAGCTACTAGACACTTGGCTATTGATCAATAAGTTTTGGGCTTAAACCAACCTAAGAGGAGCAAAACATTATAATGCATCACTTTACCTCTTTATGTCAAAGTAAATAATATGAAATTCCTCTGAAGAGACAAACATATTTATTCTGCTAAAATCTCAAGCAAGCAAAAATTGACCAGCAGATTTTTTTATAAACAGTGGGTAAGCCAGTAGCACTATCTTCAACTGCAGCTTCACAAAAGCCAGAGGACTATTTTTCAAATAGATCATTTTTTAATACAAACCCTTTATAAAAGTCAAGGATTGAAGTCACAGTAAACATTACCTTACCCAAGGTAATTTTATTGGTGGTGTTAAAGTGTAGGCGGTAGACCACTATTTTTTACCTGGAGAGGTCAATCCACTTAAGCAACATATACTTAGAGAGCAAACAGAGTCAATATTTTCCTGTGAGAAGAATCCTTACATCATCTTAAGCATTTAGCAAATGCTTAAGTGTTGCGTTATTTGGAAGAAATTGTCCTTGAGCTAAAAATGATTCCTGCATGCACCCCCGCAAAAGAACTTATCTCTAAAGAAACTCAGCCATGCTATGGAAAGTGTACTTCAATCTGTTGAACCCACCAGAAGTTATCCAATCTACTCTTAAGAAACAAGCAACTCATCAATGGAATGAGTGAATCTAAGGTTCTCCATCCAGGTGTTGATGAATGTGCAGTATAAACACTGGTTTTACTTAGTACAATGGACTTCTCTGTGGCAATTATCAGGAAAACTAGGCTACAGGTTTCATTCTTATTAGTATTTCAATTTTGGTTTTCTTGTTTACTATAGTAAGAGGATATGCATTAATTTTTTTCCTAATTGTTGATCCAAATTGCTAAGGATTATATTAAAAACAAGGGATAAATTAAAAGAAAAAATATAATTTTTGTGAAAAAATTGCCATCAGGATCCCTTCTGTGTATCAGTTAATGCTTCTGGATGCAAGAAACAGAATATGCCCCAAAGGAAGTGATTTAAAAATACAGACAATACAACTTAATAAACTGCCAATGGCTAAATAGTTCCAGAATGGTTGCAAGGAATGAGATGGCAACAAAATAAATGTAATTAGTTGTGGAATAATTTTGCTCAAATCATACCCACTCTTTCTAATTAAATTTTTTGAAGAAAAATATGGAATAGAGTTTTAAAGTTATTTTTTCATTTAGTGATATGGTCAAACAAAGGAGACAATCTGTGGTGCTAATTATCTTTCAAGAATTGTGCTTTTCACAGATTTTGAAAAATTCCAATGAACATAAATATCTTGAGATCTTTCCAGATTTATGTGAACCATCAGACATTTTATGAAAAATGGAGTCAGTGGGCTACCTAATAGGAGAGGCAAGAAATAATAATAAAGTGTATAATACGGATAACCTAGTAGTTCTCAAAATATCTTTGCAGTACCCTGGGTGTTCTCAAGGCATTTTCAGAGAGAGTGTGAGGTCAACACTATTTTCATAATAATACTAAGATATCATTTGTCTTTTTCACTGGGTTGATATTTGCAATGATGGTCAAATGTAGAGATGGACCAGACTGCAACTCCTTTAGCACCAATCAAATTAGTAGCACGAAACCATACTAGTAGCCATTGCATTCATCACTGTATCCATCGTACCGGTTTGCTAGGGCTACCACAGCAAAGTACCACAGACTATGTGGCTGAAAAACCAGAAACTTATTTCCTCACAGTTCTGGAGACTAGAAGTCCAAGATCAAAGTGTCAGCAGGGTTGGTTTCTTCTGAGGCCTCTCTCTTTGACTTGTGGATAGCTGATTTCTTCTTGTATCTTTCCGTGGTCTTCCCTTCTGTCCTAATCTCCTCTTCTTATGAAGACAATGGTCATATTGGTTTAGGGCCCACCTAATGGCCTCATTTTTAACTTAATTACCTCTTTAAAAACTCTATCTCCAAATACAGTCACATTCTGAGGTACTGGACTTTAGGAATTCACCACATGAATTTTAGGGAGACAGAATTCAGCCCATAACATTCACCATCACAGACTTCTTGTTAAAAAACATAGGAATATTCTGATGAAGCAATAAAAAATATTAATTTTATTAAATCTCAACTCCTGAGTCCATGTCTTTTTAATATTCTGTGTGGTGAAGTAGATCAGAAGTACGCATAAAGCATTTCTGCTCCCACCAACATATGAATGGGAGCCCCAAGATAAAACATTGTGGAATTGAACTATCCATTTTTTTAAATAGAACATATTTACTTAAAATAACTACTAACAGACAAATGATGGCTATTCAGATTTGAGTACTTGACAGATTCTTCTTTCAGAAATGAAAGAAGGGCGCCTGACACTTCAAACAAAATACCTGAGAGTATTACTAATATAAACTTTGAGCTTTCAAGCAAAAAAATTAGAATCTTTGAAAACTTGTACGTGCCATCATGAACTTGACAACTTCCTAATGCGTAATGACTTTTCTGGTAAGACTGTTAATGACATTGACATATATGACTTTTTGATATTACATAACATAATGAGCCAACAATTGGAAGAGCTGCATAACTCAATGAGTCAATATTTTCAGAATGGCCAATGCATGATATTTAAAATCTTTCGTAGACAAAGGATCTATTTAAAATGTATGATAGGCTAATGAATTTTAATGTAACAGAGTTTTAAAAGTTCATTGATGTGGTTTTAAATTTTACATTGCAACTTAATTTCATGAAATTCTACTTGTTGAGTTTTACATAGTATCAAAAGAAGAGTATCCACCATTATTTGGAAAGACTATTAAAATGCTCCTTCCTTTTCCAACTACATCTCTATACAAGGCAGGATATACTTCAATCAAAACAACATGTCTCAACAGATTAAATGTAGAAGTATATATAAAAATCTATCAGTCTTCAGGACCGGCCTGGCAGGTAGTGTAGTGGTTAAGTTTGCACGCTCTGCTTGGGTTTGCAGATTCAGATCCCCAGTGTCCACCTATATCACTCATCATGCCATGCTGTGGTGGCAACCCACATACAAAATAAAGGAAGATTGGCACAGATGCTAGCTCAGGGCCAATCTTCCACATGAAAAAGAAAAAAAAATCTATCTGTCTTCTATTAAGCTAGACAGAGATATGTTATATAAAGTGTTTACTATTATTATTTGAAAATATATTTTAAAACTCTTCCATTAAATTTCTACTACAGGAAGTACCCATAGTTATAACCCACATAAACAAAAGTTCTTTGAGGTCTCTAAACTTTTAAGAGTGTAAAGCAGCTGTTTCCAATAACGCTGTCTGCAATCATGGGAATGTTCTTTCTCTGTTGTGTCCAATGTGGTAGCTACTATTCACACGTAGCTATTGAGCTCCTGACTTGTGTTAGTGTGATTGAGAAACTGAATTTTTTATTTTATTTAATGTCAATGTAATAGCACGTGTAGCTAGTAGCTATCTACTGGATAGCACAGGAAAAAGCATCCTGAGACCAATCAGATGGAGAACCACTGGAATAAACCACTGTGGGAGTTTCTAGTTCATTCATTAACTCAATTCTATTTGTTGTGCAATTGTGAACGTTAGTTTCATATGTCAACTTGACTAGGCTAAGGGATGCCCAGATAGCTGGTAAAACATTATGTCTGGGAGTGTCTTTGAGGGTGTTTCCAGATAAGATTAGCATTTGAATCAGTAGATTGAGTGAAGAAGACTGCCCTCGACAAGGTGAGTGGATATCATCTAGTCCATTGAGGGCCTGAATAGAACAAAAATGTGGAGGGGGAGTGAATTTCGCTCTCTCTGCTTGAGCTGAGACAGCATCTTATCCTGTCCTTGGATATTACCACACCTGGTTCTCGGAGTTTTAGACTCAGACTGGGACTTATAACACTGGCCTCCAGATTCTCAGGCCTTCTGACCCAGAGTGAATTACACCACTGGCATTCCTGTTTTCCAGCTTGCAGATGGCAGATCATGGCACTTCTTGGCTTACATAACTATGTGAGCCAATTCCTATAATAAATCTCATATATATATATACCTTATTGGTTCTGTTTCTCTGGAGAACCCTGACTAATACAGTAACATCATGTGCCAAGTCCTGACTCAGGTGCTCAAGGCAAAAATAGACCACGTACTTGCTCTTATGCAATTTACATACTGGTAAAATATCAGCTTTGAACCAATGATGAAGGAAAGTAATATGGTGTTATGGAAGTTTCTAATTGGGGAATTTGACATAATCATGGGGGTGTGGTAGAGATCGTCATGCTAATTAAACTTCCATCAGTCTCCGTTTCCCAGCTGCCTTACACTTAAGTTGGGCACGTGACAAATTCTGTGAATAGGAAATGATATTTGTCACTTCCAAGCACAAATAGAGAAGAGCAGGTGTGCCTGACTCTCGAAGGATTCTTCTTCTGCCAAGGCAATGAGGGAAGCTTGTATTTCCAGGGTGCAGTTAGAAGGTTCTGGAGATCCCGGAGACCTGAATTGCTCACTGAATTGGAATAGATTCCAATGATGAGCTCGTGCTGTCAGTGAGCAGGATCAGCTGTACTGTTTGTAGGGCCTAATGAAAATGTAAATGTACTGAACGCCATTGAATTGTACACTGAAAAATGGTAAAATTCATATTAAGTATATTTTACCACAATTTAAAAAAAAAAACCTTAAGAATATCAAGATGATTAGAACAGAGCCTTAAACAGAACTTTGGCCCTTCTGAGAATGGAGGCCTTCTATGACTGCATCAACTGCATGACTATGAAGCTGGCCTTGTTAGTAACAAATACACCTTTGTTGTATTAAGCCACTGGGATTTCGGTGTTAGTGATTATCACAGCATAACCTGATGTATCTCGCCTAATAAAGAGTTAATGAAGGCTTCCCTAAACAAGTGATTTTCTAAGCTAATATCCAAAGGCTAAATAGGAACTAGCAAAGTGAACAGAAGAGAAGGATTCCTCAAGAAGAAGGAATGGCATATGGGAACACCGTTTGTCAGAAGAGATTATTACAAACACAATATAGCGATACCCCATTTGCAGGATATTTCAATTTGCCCCTCCAAAACACCTGTTCTCGGAGTTTTAGACTCAGACTGGGACTTATAACACTGGCCTCCAGATTCTCAGGCCTTCTGACCCAGAGTGTCACCATCTAGCTGTCCGCCACAGTAGCTGATCCGTTTAGGCGACAACAATGGACTCCCTCAACTTTGGCTTGTAGTTAGATTTGGCCACTGGGGAGCCCTGACCAAATAAACAAGCAAAGAAACTGAAGGGAGGATAAAGAAGTCAAGACATTCATTTCTCTGGCTTCCTCCCTGTGGGGTTGCCTTAGGCAATGTCCTTCCACTAAAGGCTGTGGTTTCTTTCAGGTCTTCTCTAAAGGGAGTCTCTCTTCGCAGGTTCCATAACCACTCCCATCCCACAATCCCTTTGGTCCTCAGGGTGATAGCACTTTTGGGTGTCGTTTCAATCTGTTTCACTCAAATATTTGTAAGCACTTCCTTTATCGAGCCCTCACTGAAATATTTTGTTGTAAGAGTTGCCATATTGTTTTCCTTTGGGTCCAGTATGATGATGCCAGTATCAGAGAGCACAAGAGTGAGTATGGGTTGAAATGTGGTTAGAAAGCAATGTAGGGGTCAGGAAATCCAGGTCCATGTGGATATGCTAAGCAATTTTGTCTGTCATTTTTTGAGAGAAGCCACTGAAGGACAGGCTGGAGGCATGTTATAAATGTGGTACATTTGTCAGAAGAAAACTACTATTGCATATTACTTTTGAAGCAAGATATAACATAGACTCTGTTCCAGAGGATATATTAATCCTTGGACTCTACAAGTTTAAATTCATTTTTTCTCAAAGTCAATCGCAGAACTCTTGGCTTTACTCTGTAGAGTTAGCCACGGTACACACGAGTGAAAGAAGAATGTAACCAACTCAGTTGCCTTGTCTGTAGGGGGACAAATGTGCATAATCAGTCTAAGAGGGCAACCCCAGAGGTAAGAGAGCACATGCTTTTAGGTTTTAATCGTCTCTAAGCTCTAGGTAATTGCCCATAATTTCAGGGTAAATCTCACTTGCATTACCTAGTTTATATTTTTCTCACTCCTGTAAAAAAATTCACATCATACTTTTTTTATAGTTAGAAAAAGAGTTATTACAGCTACAGTTAAACCATAGGTTTGTACTTCATTGTGACTAATAATGGTACCTAATTAAAATACTCTAGTTAGCTGGAATAATAGGTTGCCATGTGGAACAATGTATGAGAATAAAGGAAAATCATGTTATCTATTCATGTCCAATCATCTCCACTTACTAAGCCCAGAAATATTTGTTTCATTCTCATCAAATTTGTGCTTTAGAAAAAGTTGTGTGCTGTAGACCATCTTGCTAGGAACTGAATTGTACCCCATCCAGCAAATCATACTTTGGAGCCCTAACTCCCAATATGACTGTGTTCAGAGATAGGGCCTTCAGGAGGTAATCAAAGCTAAAGGAGGTCATAAGGGTGAGGCCCTAATCCAATAGGACTGGAAATCTTATAAAAAGAGAGGAGAGAGGCATGCCACAGAGGAAAGGCCAGGTGAGGAAACAGTACAAAGGAGGCTGTCTGCAAGCCAGGAAGAGATCTCTCACGAGACATGGACCTTGCTGGACCTTGATCTGGGACTTCTAGCCTCCAAGACTGTGAGAAAATAAATTTCTATTGTTTAAACCACCCAGTCTGTGGAATTTGTTATGGCAGCCACAACTGACTAATACAGATTTTGGTACTGAGAAGTGGAGTACCACTGTAACAAATACCTAAAAACATGGAAGTGTTTTTGGAAATGGGTAATGGGTAGAGACTGGAAATTTGAGGTGTGTGCGAGAAAAAGATTGCAGTGAATCTTGCCAGGGGGCCTGGAGGGCTGAACATCAAGGCAAGCGAATTATTTCTGAGCCTTAAGATCTCATGAAATTTGCCTTCCTAGGTTTTGGGCTAGTTTAGGGCCTGTCACGTGTTTTTTCTTTCCAACTTCTACCTTCTGGAACCGGAATATCTACGCTATGCCTGTCCCACCACTGTATTTGGAAGCACATACTAGTCTAGTTTCACAGGTTCACAGCTGGAGAGGAATTTTCCTTCAGGATGACTCTTACCTTGAGTCTCATCTGTACCTGATTCAGATGATATTGAGATGAGACTTTGGACTTTAGACTTTAGATTGATGCTGCAATGAGTTAAGACTTTTGTGGCCGTTGGGGTGGATTGAATGTTTTTTGCCCGTGAGAAGGAAATGAATTTTAAGCTGTGGGCTGAATTCTCACCCAAAATTCATATGTTGATGTCCTAACTTTACTATGTGAGTATTCGGAGATAAGGCATTTAGAAGGTAATTAAGATTAAATAAGGTCTTATGGGTGGGGCCCTCACCTGATAGGATTTTTGGCCTTATAATAAGAGGAAGGGATCTCCCTCCCTCTCTCCCTCCCTCCTTCCCCCTCCCCCTCTACCCCCTCTCCTCACTTCCTCTCTCCCTCTCTCCCCATCTCCCTTTCTCTCCTTCTCTCTCTCTCTTCCTCTGTCCACATGCCCCAGAGGAAAGGCCACTTGATGCAGCAAGAAGGCAGCTAACTGCAAGTCAGGAAGAGAGCTCTCAGCGGGAACCAAATCTGCCAGCACCTTGACCCGACACTTCCAGCCTCCAGAACTGTAAGAAAACAAATTTCTGTTTTTTAATCCACCCAGTCTGTGGCGTTTTGTTATGGCAGCCTGAACTGGCTAATACAAACCTCATTTTAAAACTTTAGAAAAGAGAAAGAGAAAAAATCTCCCTCTCCCTTACTTTTGTGGGGACTTGAAATTGGCCACCCCAAGATATGTCTCTTTGGCATCAGGATTATTTGAGGCTGATTGCTTTTGATAAACTGGGACAGGGAAGGAGGCTCTGAGGAATGGAACTTGCCCTTCCTTAGGACACCTTTACATTTGTAAGGTAAATCTCTATCTGTAAAAGGTGCCTCCCTCGCTGTACCAGGAAGAAGAAAGGAGATGACCTTCTTTCTAGAAACTCTTAATCAATACCAAAGGCAAGGACTTAAATCTGCATTTTATTGTGCTAGTCTGGTAACCTCCTGTAACTGACTTCCCTCCCCCTCCCAACATGGGCATTTCTTTAAGGATTAAGCATCTTTCCTTAGGCTAGGAACTGATTGCTGGCTCACCTGTGACCGCCCAGCTCCAGACAATCGACTTGCCTCCTGCTACTCCCACCGAGATAGCAGACCACTGCCTGCTGTGTCCATCAAGCGCTGGGCCGACAGGGCAAACTTGTGACTATTGCGGGAGGGACATTTCAATCACATGTGAAACACCCTGTTTGGGGGGATATAACCACTATGTGTACCCCACTTCTTCGGTGCCCTTTCTTCCTTCGGGAAGAAAGGCCCCAGGCCATGGTTCCTCATAAAGCGTTGTTTAATTTTCTCTTGCTATTCTGTCTCATGTGAATTTAATTCGTTCTCCGGCCAGATGAACCCCCATTTGGGAAGAGGAAATGTCCTCCTCCCCTACACCTTATCACACCATATGTAGCTTTTGTCTTTTTTTAAAAAAAAAAAAAAACAACCTGAATCTATATCAGTTTACATCATAAGCCTAGATTTGGGGGAAAGGGTGAAGCATGAATAAAATAATGTAACTCCCTGGCACCACTACTCTCTCCTGTTTTTTGAGCCAGATGGTTAATGGTGTCAGACTCTCCGTGAAGATTATTGTTATCACATGAATCGTTTGGCAGTAGCTTTTCTTCCCCTCCACCAGTTGCCAGGGCAACTTGAGTATTGATTGCTGTCTTTTTGCCTCTCTTAGTTCCCTTTGCTCTATCTTCCTAATTTGCTGAGATATGTTCAGAGGAAGTGATACGTATGTGGCAGGGTAGGGGTGTGCGTGTGTATATATGAGAGTGAGATACTTTTTCACATGTACTCATCTGACCTATCTTGGTTTATTTGTTTTTTTCCCTGTACAACTGGTAGACCTTGTAAATTCTCTAACAGAAACTGATCTGGCTTTCACTGTGTTTTCTAGGATTATCCTTGGGCTTACAAGGCACGTGGCATGCTAGGACCGTGAGGCAGGGTACAAATCATCTGTAGGAAAGGATAGGTTCCTCTTTGTCCATCAAACTGTAAGTCCTAGATTTAACTGCAAACAAGAGATATGTTTTGTTTCTTGAAGAAACAAACTGGCTGCTAGCAGTGTTATTGGTTGTGCTTTCATTATTCCTCACGCGCTCATTAAGGTATCCAGAGGAATGAGTGTAGGCTTGGAAGTCAAAGAAACTTCTAGCTCTGGTTCTGCCAATAACTGGCTGGACCATCTTAAACATTGTCATTTAGCCTTTCTTGGCCTCACTGATGCCTTAAACATTTTTCAAGGACCCACTGTATGTCAGGTGCAGTGCAGCGATGAAGAAAGAAAAATAAACAAAAATTAAAAAACAAACTGAAAAAAACTTAAAAGCTCCAAAGTCCCAGAGGAACTTAAAATCCTGTTAAAGGAGCAAAGTTGTGTCAGGGGGTCCTAGCTGACATTGACCTTGGAAACACAGCCTGCCTGTGTGCAAAATGTGTGGTCAGTGACCACTATGCCAGATGGCCAAAATATGTGCACTGTTTAGTAGCAATAAAAAAAGAGGATAAAAGATTTCTGCTCGAGTCACAGGGCGAAACAAGAGAGAGGAGGGGCATGGAGGAGAAGCTAGGCTGTACTGGCCTGTGGTCTCCCACATGACCACAGGACTGAATTTGAGCTGCAACCTGAAGAAGCGTCAGACACTAAAGCAGATGCTGCTGCTTTCACCTAAGCCCATCATCATGTAATTCTGTCAGTTTAGTGGTTTCACAGCTTTGGGCTGCCCTAGATTTCTGTACCCAGAGCAGGCTATCCTTCTCCTAGGAGGAGGGAGCCTGTGTGGCAAGTAGAGCAGAGGGCTGTGATACTCCGATCCAACTGATGCTCAGCGGACAGAAAAGGTCACCAGTAGAGGCCTGAGGATGGGCCTCTCAGCCTTGCATACATGTGATGTCCACAATATTTGAGAAGGGGGTGGGTTGTCCTTGCAGGCACTTCTTGTCTTTGCAGGATCATGAATGCAGAGGAACGGAGGCATAAAATGAATATTGATGCTAATACAACCTCAGAGTCCATGGAACCTGAATGGAGACATGCAGGTTATACAAAGTTATGATTAACATATAAGAATTGTGTAATAAAAACGGGTACATATAGCTATGAAGATACATAAAGGTGTGGAATGATTAACTCATGGAGGATTTGAGTGAGGATTCAACAGAAAAGGCTGGAGTTCATCATTTTCTTGAAGGTAGAATAACACATTTCATCTAGGAAAAGAAGAGGTCTTTTCATTTTAAAAGTGCCAGTGTAGGAAAAAACATGGAAAAATAATGATGGCACTCTAAGAGAATGTATCAATTAGGAACGTCATTCTTGCAAGTAATGGAAAACTCAATGATAGTAGTTTAAACAAAGAAAACTTTGTTGCCTAACAGGAAAACTCACAATAGATAGTTGCTGGATATGGTTCAGGGAATCAATTACGCCGTTCCTTCATGGTTGCAAGGTGGCTGCTGTAGCTCAAGACAGCACACATATACTTCAAGTCAAGAGGAAGAGGAAAGACAAAATGGCCATACCAGCCATCCTATTTTACCTGGAAAGATAGAACTTTGCTAGAACCCTTCTTCCCTTCTCCTATGACTTAAGCGAGATTTCAGCCTGGATGTATCACATCTCCCCTACCCCACCCGACCCTGTATCAAGGAGGAGCAATGGGGTGAGCAAAGCACCTCGTGGTAGAAAGTTCTGTTCAAGTCCTGACTGTCACAGAGGAGCTGTGAGGCTGTGTGCAGCTTGGTCTCCAGGCTGGTGTCATGGAGGAAAAGCTAAAATAATAGAATTGAACTCATAAAATGCTAGAATTCCTTCTATTTCTATGATTATTTGTTGATTGTTTTTCCTTCAGCTCCTCCACGCATGTGTAGATACCACGGCTATATTTTTTAAGGACTGATAGAATGACATTTAATGGGGGAAAAAATCAAGGCAAAAAAACTTCCTTTATTAGGAGATATATAGATCTCTAAGTTAGCTAGATTTATAGTTTTTGTGCAGCTAACGATTTTTGCTATAAAGGAACCTATTAAACAATACCCTCTTAGTTTGGGGTCCTACAGTTCTATGAATTCACTCTTTCTTATTTCATTGTCAAAAGTTTTGAAGTCTTAGGTTTTCAGGTAATTCTCTTGTTTCCTCCAGAGCACATTTCTGCCCATTAAGCTTGGAGCTGCAGCCTTCCTGTTCCTAGTCACAGATATCTATAAATGTCTTTCAGGCATGACTGTGCTTATAAGAATGAGGAGGTTTTGCAGTTGGGTTCAGGAAAGTAATGACCTCTCTGTCATTTATCATCAATAAGCCCTTGACAATAGCATCTGTAGGCACACTACTGTAAACAGATGCCAGGCTCGGCTACTCTACCAGCATCAGGCTCTGTTGTTTATTGCTCTTCTTGGATCATTTCCTTTATTTAATTTTGGCAAGTTACCAAAGACAAAGAAGATATTTGCTGCTGTTGTGGCTGAGATCAGCCCACCTGTCAAACAAACTGATTGTGAGATTTGGGGGGAAACTTCTCACTGCCGGGGACTAAAGACAACAGTGTTCACTGATGGAGGAAATCTTTATTACTGTGAGTGCAGAGCATGCTGTTGTTACAGGAGAGCTGTGACATTTTTCTAACTGGATTGCATCTGCACTTTTAAAAGACAGACAACCAGAGTATCACTGGAGATAATAGGATCTGGGACTGGAAAGCCTTCATATTTTATTAGGGCTACATTGATCCCATCTCTTTAAGTCGCTGGAGTGTTATTTCACATTCCACTGTCTGCATAACTGTATTGCCTTTGTTTCTCAGTTCCATTTAAAATTCCTTGGCATATCAAGGCTAGTGAATGTCAGTGAAGATAACTATCAACATGTGAAAACTTCCAACTACAGGAACATGGAGCTCTTGAAAAAACTTAAATGGGCAGGTCTTTCTATAATAAGTGGGAGCTGAGGGAGGACAAATTAACTCCAGCCACTGCATGTGTATGTCAGATTTCGTTTGAGTTTTGACTGTGCATAGACATAGACATTCAACACAGATGGTCAAGGAACTGGAGTGCATTCCAATGAATAATAAGGCTACATAAACTAAATGAGAGACAAATACCCTACATCACAGAGAACTTTTATATCAACTAGACGCAAAATCATGTAGGAACCAGGGAAAGGATGTAACCCGGATTGGAACTATGAGGAAAGCCTACGATGAGGACTTAATTTAGTAATTTTCTTAGAACTCTGTTCCAGTTGTCCATTATTGCATAACAAACCAAGACAACCTTAGTGGGTTTAAGCAACATTTTACTATTACCTTTACTGGTTTTGTGAATCTCCTATGAGATTGCAGTCAAATGTCGGGAGGGTCTGGATTCTTTTGAAGGCTCAACTAGTTGGACGTACAATCACAAGTGTATCATCTGTGTGAGAGGGCACAGCTTAGGCATCTTTTTCTCCATGACACTTCCTCACATGACTAACTTGAACTTCCAAAGCATGTGGCAGTCGAAGGTAGCAGCTTTCCCAGGAGCAAGTGTTCCAAGAGATGAAGACAGAAACTACAAGAGTTCTCATGAGCTAGCATCAGAAGTCAGACAGTATTATTTCTGTCACGTATTATTTGTTAGAAGTGAATCACAGGAGTCAGCCCAGATTGAAGGGAAAGGAAATATACAGGAGCGTGAATATTGGAAGGCTCAGTCCTCTGATGTCCATCTTTAGAGAATAGCTACCAGAATCTTTTTAGTTCACCACCTAAGTGGATTTATATAGCTTACTATGTGCCAAACACTACACTAAGTACTTTTAAATGGGTTTTCTCTTTTAATTTTTAATTTTTGGTTTTTTTTGTGGTGAGGAAGATTTGCCCTGAGCTAACATCTGTACAAATCTTCCTCTATTTTGTATGTGGGATGCCACCACAGCATGGCTTGATGATCAGTGCGTAGGTCTGCATCTGGGATCCTATCCGGTGAACAACAGGTTACCAAAGTGGTGCACACGAACTTAACCGCTATGCTACGGTACTATAATCTTCATTTCATAGATAAATTAATTAATTCAAATATTTATTGATGGCCTCTCTGTGGCAGACTGTGGTAGAAAGATTTCTAAGATGGTTTCCATGGTCTGTGTCCCAGCGTGTTACTCTTGTAACTATGTTACCTTGCAAAAGGGATTTGCAGATTTAATTAAGTTTCCTAAACAGTTGACCTTTCTACAGGGAGATGTTAATTCCAACTACTTGGTGTTTACATCAGATTTAATTTGAGTTTCGACTTTACATAGACATAGACATTCATCACAGATGGCCCAAGAACTAGAATGTTGTTCCAATGAGCAATAAGTCTTCATAAACCAAATGAGAGGCAAATACCCTACAACACAGAGAGACTAAATATCAACCAGACTCAAAATCACATAAGAACTGTGTTCCTATATAATGGGTGAGCTTAACCTAATCTCATAAACCTTTTAAGAGCTGAGAATTTTCTCCTGCTGGTAGCAGAAGGGAAAGTCAGAGATATGAAGCACATGAAGGATTCAAAGAGTCACTGCTGACCTTGAAGATAGAGGGCGCCATGTACAAAGGCCACAGAATGGCCTTTAGGAGCCTGGTCAACAGCCAGCACTTGCAAGGAGCTATATTCTGCCAACAACCTGAATGAAATTTGAAGCAGGAGTCTCCAGATGAGGTTCAGCCTGGCTGACACTTTGATTTTGGCCTTGTAAACGTAACCGGAGAACCCAACTGAGCCTTCCTGGGTTTCTGACCTATAGAACTTGAGCTAATAAGTGAGCATGGTTTTAAGTCACTAAATTGTGATAATTTGTTATGCAGCAATAGAAAACAAATTTGGTACCTGAGGAAATTTTCTTGATACCACACCTTTGCTTGACCTCCATTCTTTCCAAGTTTTCTCCCTCTACTTCTGTGCCAATTTTTTCAGTAAATTCTTTCTAATAACTTCATTTCACATAAACTTTGTCTCAGAACATAATTCTAGGGAATCCAGTCTAACATAGTTGTTAACAGAAGTGGTTTAGAAAATAGATGATCAGAATTGGAATTCTGGAGTGGGGTCACTTACCAGCCAGATGGCAACAGGGGTGTAATTATTGGTGAAAATTGGATGGATGTTAAATCCTGGCACAATACTGCCTTACAATTGCCAAGACCTTCCTCTGTAGTAAATTGAGATGAGATGAAGGTGAAAGAGGTTATATTGGCTTAGGCAATATTTCTAGCATTCAATAGGAAGTAGGAATGGTTATATTAATAATTGTGGAATTGATTGTTTTTTTGCTAGTTGTCACTGATGAGCTAAAGAAAGAAACTGACAAACTCAGGTCCATCAGTGACCAACTGAAGGCATGATGTGAAAATGAAAAGTCTTCCGTGGCAGCACTAACAGGGCCTCTCATCATCTGTAGCCAGGAAGTGAACCATGCAGAGAATCAGGCCCGGAACCCAAGGGTGAGTCTAGCAGAGCTACAAAGAACCATGAATTCATAGCCTTGGGAAGTCTCTACTCTAAAGTCAAAGAGAGAGTGAGATCTTATGATCTACTATAGAGATATTTGGGTGAATGTGCTTGAATTCATTGAATCTAAGTTTACATTGAAGGCTCTGTGTCTGCAGAAGCAGCTACTTACAATTGTTTGAGGATAGGAACATCTCCTTTCCTAAAGACCATGTAGAGGGATCTCTTTGTCTGAGACCATACTGAAATCTCCCTTGAAGAGTACCCCTTTTGGCTAGGACACGATAGCTATGGTCAAGTCTTAGGATGCCCCAACTTGGAAGTACTGACTCTGCTAAGGGAGGATAGGGGTTATTCACCAAAGGAACCATAAGAACTGGGTAGCGTGTAGCAGCTAGAATCAAGAAAACTTGACTAGGAGCTGATTTGAGGCTACTGGACAAAGTAAGTTGTATATAAAGCTAGATTGGGAGGATTGGATGATATGGGACCTCTGTCCCATATTTCAGATTCAACACCCTAGCAAGGGCTTGGTCTTAATGTATTGTTGGGGTGGCTCCTGGAAGGAAGGAAATAGTGATGGTCCACATTAAAGTACCTGGAGATGACAGAACTACATTTGGCGGAACGTTGAGGAAGGAACAAAAATACTCAGAGAGATAGATATGCAAGAATAGATCTATTATGTTAGCCCCCAAAACCCAGCAACTAGCCATTTCCTGGGAGGGCCCCAAGGACACTTCTTTTATGAAGAAAAGCACTTAGTAAAGAGGAACTGGCAATATGGAAGCTCAGAGGTGGAGTGATGGCTATCCACTGGAGGCCAATATTAATAATAGGAAATGCTGTTGTGAAACTGCACCCCCTGGTTTGGGGATGATAAGATTACAGAATAGCAGAGGCCAGGTGGTAGAATTTCACCATTGGACACAGAATGAGTGTATTTACTACTATGGCTAGTAAGGTTGGAATGGAAACCACAGAGTAGATGAGAATACACCATGGTATTGTCAAGAATCAGATAAATGGACAACCAAAAGGGTATAACTTAATATATACAATCAAAAAAGATTGAAGACAGATGAACTAGTATTAGCCACCCCAGTGGAAAATCATTATTCCTCTTCTAGTTTCCAGACCTGAGCTTGATTGAGAAAGATGCAGGTGTGTTTAAGGAAGGACCTGCAATGCTACAGCACTTCACCCATTCCTTCCCTCAAAGGAATCTATGAACATTCGCATAGAGGTTCTATCCAGAATTTTTGAAAGTTGTTGGTTACAAAGCCCAAGCTAACATGAGACCAAGAACCCAAAATCCCATTGTGGTCACCCACTATAGTGGATGCCAGGTGAAAAATGGAGTCCTTGCTGATTCCAGAGGAAACACAGACTCATCTTTTGGTCACTTCCCAGCCCCTGAGATTTAATTGAGATGAATACACTTACAGCTACAGCAGATAATAATTAATATACGTTCCAGTCTTGATCAGAGCTATTTTAACTCTCCTGTTCTAGGTCATGATGTGGTCCAGGGGGATCTTGATGATCTGGCCATTCCTACCGCATTGCAGCCCTGCACATAAGGCGGTCCTGAAATACGGTGGCAAGAAAAAATTCTCCCAGCGGGCAAAGCTTGCATAGTGCATCTAGTCTTCTATTTCACATGGAGAAAGAAGTTACCTGTGATAAGGATTCCTGGCCAGTGGTAAATGGCTTGGCTGTTGATCAGTGGCTTGGAAAGAGCCAGATTGGAAGAGAAAGTCTAGAGAAAAGGCACATGGATGGACTCACGGGAGTGGGCAGATGTGTGCAGACCTTTGTGATCCTACACTAATGCCAACCAGAGAAAATCCATTGTATAGGAGGCACTAAACAAGCAGGTGCATCCTTGGTGATCTCAACCCTTGTTTTAATGATGAACAGACCATAGCCAAACAAGGGCACGGTACCAAGGGCTCACTTGAAGTATAAAGATCTGGGTCACCCCACTATTTAATTAACCCAGAGCAGCAGAAGTGTTGCCCAAGGGTAAGAGAAAGGAGGCAGGTAATGACTATCACCTAAGCCTCAGGACCAACTGCAGAAGTGGAGGCCGTGGCTTTACTCACTAATCTTTCTTTTGGATCTTTATTTTTTTCTAGAAATGTTACCAGGCACCATTCTGAAGAATCAGTACAGTGAATTTAATGTGAAAGTTGAATGAATTTCACCCTTGAAATGGATGGATTGTGGCAGACACTGTCTGTGCTTCACACACATTCCCTGAGATCACTTTCGCAGTTTCATTCACTCTGATTCCAACAGCCAAAACCTGCATCTCTTGCTCTTAGGGCTGTCCTCCGGATGTTGAGCTTACTCCACTCACACAAATAGAGTGGAAAATGCCTCAGAACTATGTCCCTCCAGGCACAGCCTTTAAAGAATAATTATGGTATGAGGGTATGAATTCTCAAGTCTCTTACACCTTAATCTAGACGACTCTAAGGGTGATGTACTCTGTCTGTAGACTAGCCTTTTGAGATTGAGCTAAGATTACTGTCTGTAGGATTTTGCTTATCACATCTATGCTTGGTCTGCTTCCATTCTCAGTACACCTTCGCTTGAATTTTAGACATACTTCACTCTGCCCCAGTCAGGTGGAAGCAATTCTCTCTTCTCATGGTGTTCAGGGTCAAATAACACAGCCAGTATTATTCTGCTGAAACCAGACTATGGTAAATATTTAGGACTTTATTCTTAGTGAGACAGAATGCCATTGCAGAATTTTCAGCAGTGGAAAGACATAATTTTATTTTTGGATATTTTGTGAAACAATGTCTCTACAGGACAAGAATGGAATCAAGGAGACCACTGCAGGTAAGACACAGTGATAGTTTGGGTGAGGATGATAGCATTGGAGGTTTATAAAAAGTAGTCAAACTCTAGATATATTTTGAAAGTAGAGCTCATATTTGTTGGTTAATTGAATGTGCACCTGAGAAAAAGAAAGAAGTCAAGAATAACCCCAAGATACTGGCCTGGATAATTGAAAGAAAGGAATTGCCAGTTAGTGAGAAGAAGGTAGAAACAGAGTTTTTTATGCATAGTAATGCAACTGTAGATAAGCCAAAAGCAGATCAATCTTAGCATTGTAAAAGGATCTAAGATGTTTCTTCTCTCTTTTTCTTCTTTCATTTAGAGCAAAATAATTCCTAGAACATCCAGCTTCTATGCTTCTGTATATCTTCGCAGCCCATTCCTATTCCCATTCAAACCAAATTCAACACCACTTTTGTGAAGCCTTTTAAGGAAAGGTCTCACCTCATCCCCAACTCTCCTTGGGCTGTATCAGGTTTAGAGATGCAGACTCTGGAGTTATACTGAATTCAAAATTTGGCTTGATTGCTAACTTGCTTGGGTAAGTCACAAAAACTTTAAAACAACTCATCTGTAAAAAAGAGATAATAATAATACCTGTGTCATGGCATTAAATAAGAAATAAGAAAATAAGACGATAGGTTTAAATGATTTATGCTATTGTATTCCGGTAAGTGTTTAACAACTGGATATCCAGGTTAAAAAAAAAAAAAGCGGTCTGATTTGTAGCATCGTGATGTCACTGAAAGAAAAGTTGAATGGATGTGCACCAGACTGGCTCTTGTGTACAGTTAAAAGCCGGGTCGAGCACACCACTGGATTTGGCACAATGCCTTACATATGTGTTCATAAATACTAGCTATTAGTGTTACTATTCATGCATATATAACACTTAGGATCCTCTATCACATTGTATGTTTATGTGTCAGTCTTTCTTCCTATGTTATATAACCTCTTAAGGGCAGGGATCATGATGATATAGCTTGGAAAACCTAACAAGATATTCTGACCTCTTTCATTTCGTCCTTCTCACCCCACTTCAGGAATAAAGATCCATGTCTTTATTATTATGTGTGGATATGACCATCCTTTTACCTCCATCTCTCCCAAGGCTGAACTGGCTAAATCATCTTTGCTACTTCCATTGACTCATTTCTTGTTTTTAACCTAAGCCTTCTTTCACCCTTTTCATTTTGCAAAGTATTAACTGAATAAATGAATTGTCGAACTAGTGAACTGAGGTGGGGGAATATAGAAAGAATATCAATCCTGAAAACTGATGCAAACACCAGAACATTGGGTTGGGTGATACAGAAGCACCCATTATCATGCTCCGGAAGATAATGACTGCAAATAATTAATGACGGTAATGATAGGAAGACAACAAATAATAAACATAGATATCAGTAATAAAAATAACAATAGATAATATGAGAGTCATTTGTCTCAGCATTTCTCTCCATTTCCAAAATTAATCATCACAGCAGCCCCATGGGATATACAGCATTATTTCTATTTTACTAGCAATTAGCTGCAAGGGACGCTTGGGGGAGAAATAATGCCGACACTCTTAATGATAAGTATAGGAACTAAGAATTCAGAGCACCACTGGATTAAGTTGGAATTAAAGAGAGGGTGGTATGGCTACTGTGGGAATATATTCTGGCTCAATTGGTATTAATTCAGGAAAGTTGGGTATGCTGAATCTGCATATGGGCAATCAGTGGATCTATGTATAAAGGGTTGAAGAAGATAGAGAATAGAAAGCAAAGGACAACAGTGCATATAACACTTGATTTCAAATCAACAGAAACATGAAGAATGGGACAGGAATGGCGAAAGATTTCACCTACACTTAAAATACATTTAGTACCTTCTCTTTCCAAGACACTTTCCTGAATTTGAATTCCTCTCCTTTTTACATCATAGCCCTGACATGTAGGTATTCTTCTCTCATCTCCCTCTTGTGCTGTTTGGATTTCACTATTACTTTCTTCCACTAGACTATGAGTTCCATCTTCAGTGCTTGCTACATGGTACCTGCTATATTAATAAATATGAACAAATAGCAGGGAGAAACACCATAGAACTTGCTATGCAAAGAGATGAGCAATTCAAATCTCTCCCTTTTTATTTTTACTTGGTGGTCATCCAACTAAGTTTGCACTAATTTATGTATAGAAAATTTACAAAGTTTTTGGTGGGCTACAACAAAGAAAGTAATTTAATATCTTCTATTTGATGTAATCAGATTGTAAAAGCATTAAACTTGTGCCTGTGATAATTTGTGTCACACTGAGCTATTAAAAGCTCTTTAGCATTATTTAACCCTTGAAATATAGTTTATATAAATAATTCTATTAAGAAAAAAATTGGGGTCAATTCTAGACACAAATCTGGTACCATAAGTTTTTATATACACAATAGTTAATATATAACAATCCTTCTCTCCAGGAGACCTGAAAATCATTGACCTTGGAAGTTATATTAGTCAGGACTCCTGGTTGTGACAAAAATCCCAAGTTGAATTAATTGGACAAAAGAGAGAATATTTTAGCTCAAGAAATAGAAAGTATAGATGAACATCCAATACATAAGAAAGTTGGAGGTGCACCTGAGGCTTAGGAACTCCAAGAAACAGAGCTTGAAGGACTCTGTTAACTGACTGTCATTTGTAGACATCATTTTTCTCAATATAGAAAAGTTATAAAGATTTCCCCTACATGGCCAAAAGCATGGCTTTTAATAGCTTCTGTGTTTTTTTATCTTGAGGTTTCAAATCTCAGAGACAGACTTATCCTGATTAGTCTGGTGTGGTCAAGTCCCCAAGCCTGTACCAATGACTTTAGCCAGGAATCAGGGAACACGGTTTGTACCAGCTTTAATCAGGTTCTCACCCTTGGACCACTGAAGGTGCTTAGGATGGAGTCATGAAAACATGGCCTTTACTGAGAGAACCATTAATAGATAGGGGGAATTCTAGACAAAGGAGAGCATTGGGCAGACCAAACAATAGCTATCCTGTACAGGAATGTAAAGAGATAGTTTCCAGTTCTACAACAATTGTTACTGGGGACCCAGTAACCTCTTTAATATGTTCAAAATAGTCCTTGGGCACCCACTCTCAGATTGCAGTAGGCTCTTTTTACAGGTCAGATCTATCAGGCATAGCTCTCCTCCTGTCGTTTGTTATCCCTTCTCACAAAAGGAGCACTGTTATTATTCACAACAGCACTTGATAAAATGAAATCATCTATTTACTCAATACCAAAGGCAATGTTGGATGTTAATTAACCCTTATTTTTGCTATAGAAAAAATAATAACAATAGCTCTCTATTCTTTCATTACTAAGATTATAATTTAGCAGAAGTTCCATTCTTGAGTCTCTTTCTTTAATAGGCAGTGACCTTTAACAAATATCTACAAATAACATTAATATTTTCCTTCTCAGTCCTTGCCCTCTCCACCCGTTGTCTCCACTCTGTCTTTCAAATCACATCGGGTCATACAGAGGACACATGCTAGATGTTTGGATTCCAGAATTACAAGCTTTACAGCCAATTTGTATTTGCATAAAAGCAGACTCCTTTTTCAGACATTAGACACACATAGCAGCATTCAGCCTGCCAACTTTATTACTGTTCATTTCACCATCCTACAGTAGCTCTTGCTGAAAAGAGGAACATAAATCTCAGCAGTATAAAGGTAGTGTCCCGTAATCACTCATCAAAGACATAAGATATTATCTTATTCTATGATACACATCAATGATATGGTATTTGTTAAACAATTTATGATTTGGAAACAAAGGTGATAAAATCTGATTGAATGTTTGAACCAGATATCTTGAAGGATAAAAGTAGAATTCAAGGAAAAATTACATACAGATTTCTCCCGCTATCCAAAAGTAGAGCCTTTCTGAGAAACCTTTCAGAGGCTGAAATAACATAAAGCAAGGAAGCAATTAACAGCAATTAATATGGGAAGATTTTTTGAGCATTCTCAGACCCAAAAAGTAAACCAGCAAATCCTACCAAATAACACATAAAAACTTTATTCTGTTCACCATGATCGAAATATTTGATTATGCCCAGTTTTATGCTAAGCATAACACCTTTATGAGCTTTCTTAGGCTTTTCTGATACCTTAGGACACATCTTGCTAACGGATGCACAGAATAAATCGGGATAAAGCACAGATGCTCACAGACACAGTTCAAAGTTACGCTGCTTGATGCTGAGACGCTGAGTATAGTTCCCAGGAAAAGAGATGGTGGTGCCAACCTCACTGCTCTGGGGGCTTGCTGCCAAACAAAGGCTGAATGCCATTTTCACTTTTTTCCTTTTTTTTCAGAGAAGCAACAAGCCTCTTCGGATTTCTTTCAGTTAGTGAAAACAGGTACTAATGTAAGTCTTTTGTAAAAGTGAATGGCGTAGAGCGAACTTTCGGATAGAGGGGGAAACCTGTAGAGCTTTTATTTTGGCTGGAGCACTGCGCCAGCAATGCTGTCAAAGTACCTGGGTACAAATGTGGCAGCATAATAAAAATGCTTGGATAGGAAGAGGCTATCTCATATATCTTAAAACAGATGGACGCAAACACACACTCCCTATACAATGTATTCACATTCTAAGGCCCATTCTGTGACTTCCGAACCAGCTAATGGGTTACTCCATATTCGAAGATTTACACTAAGCCTTTCTTTCCAATTTTCTGTGTACTGCAGGAGTTACTGATGCTGATTGAACTCAGTGGCTCAATAAACAACTTTGCTATCTCAAAAAATACACTCTTTGCCAACAAGATGTTTGGAGTCATTCCAGGAAAAAGAAAAAAGATTCTGGTCAACAGAGAGAAGGGACCACATTGAAACGTATGCACTCCTATTTTTACTCTGGTCATAAATCATTATCCACTTTGGCATTGATTAATTGGTCTTCCTCGAATCCTCCAGAATTCTTATGAAAATCTAGGATAAAGGACTATTGCAATATTAGCAGCTGAGAGAAAGGGATACGTTTCAAAATGTTGTCGAGAGATAACAGTCTATTGACACAAATGTGCCCTATTTGAAGCAGCTTTTTGGTTATTTACATTTTTAACGTAATTCAGTTCCTTTTGTTAAAGTCTCCATTTACCCCCTTTCTTATCTCAGGTCTACAACCAAGCCTGAGAAAGGTGGGGATGACGTGCTCTGCATACTCCACCTGTCAGCGTGACACCAGGGCATCCTGGACCCATTGAAAACTTCTGTGTTACGATGTCTAATTCTTCAGGGTTTATTGCGAATGATCAAGTTTTGCATAGGTAATTTAAGCTAGAATATTAAATAGATTATAAATGGGCTAAAACAGCTGTCTGAATATCACATAAGGTCAGTCTCCTGGAAATTAGACTTGTAATTCTAACAATAGTTTCACTCTGAGAATTAATAAGCTTTTCACTTGAGGACTAATGTTTGCTGATTCCTGACTTCCATTCATCCACTTTCTTCTTGCCTTACTTCATTCCTCAGTGACTGCATTTCTCCCACTTGTGTTTGTTTGTTTTAAAGTAGGTTTCTCATTATACTCTATAATTTGGTAGTTACCATCCTAAGTGATACATATTACTCAGTAAAGAATGGCTACTACTATAAATTCATAAAAGTAAAAAATATGGCAGGGCACAGGAAAAGATAAAGAAATAGACCAATGGATTACATTCAAGAGTCTGGATATAGATCCATGAACATATGGACACTTGGTATATGACAAAAATATGGACACTTTCCTATATGGATGGCTTCATATATAGCATTGGGAAAACTGGCTAATCGTATGGATTAAAAAAATCTAGACGCCTATTTCACACCACACAAAAATTTTAAATTCAGGTGAATTAAAAATGAGTGAAAGGTAACACTGTAAATATAATGAAAATTTAGGGGCCTATCTCCATTCCACTCCTGGAGTGAATAGAGGTGAATAAAGAAAGCAAAGATTCCACTTAGTGGCAGTTTAATACTTCCAGCTCACCAATGTAGTCTTGTGACAAAAATCCTGCCTCTTTCTACAGTTACAATATATTACCATTCTACTTCTTTGAATGTTTTCTAATAATCTATAATTTAGTAAAAATAGTAAAATAATTTTTATCTTTCTCAAACATGTAAATATTAGCGTAAAGTAAAATAGAATAAGTATGAAAACTGAATAAGATAAAAATACACTTGGAAGAATCTGGGTTGGATGACTTAAAATTAACAGCCTTTGTTCCTTAAGTATATGAAACACGAAGCACATGTGGACTCTTAACAGATAACAGTAAAATGAATCATTGAGTACATAAATGCACGCTGCAGCTCTCAGTCTCTTTAAGAAATAAATAACAGCTGAAGTACCATAATATTTAAAATTATAAGAAATATGATTTATTAGTCTGGGAGAGAGGGATTACAGGAAAGTATAAATGGTATGCTATAGCAAAGACTCTTGTTTCTCATAAGTCTAAAACACATGTCCTTTTTAAGTCATAGAATCACAGCCTCTTAGTTTTGGAAAGGTCTTTGCATATCATCTAGTCAAAGACCCATCCATCCTTGTACTCTTTTATACTACACTCCTGACAAGTAGGAAGTCACGCTCTTTGAAGAGCTCTGGAGGTAGGGAAACCAAGACTTCCCAATGAAAGTGGTGTAGTGGAGAATAAAGTTGATTAAGATTCAAGATTCCCCGGGTTCTAGTTCTGGCTGAGCCATTAAGGAATAGAGGAGCAAATCATTTAACCTTGCTGAGTTGATGTTTCCTCATCTAGAAAATAAACGAATTGAACATGGCAACCTTAAGGTAAAATTCTATCAACACTAAACATGCTCATTCTATGATTGCATTTTTTGGATAGATTTTCACTATAAAACTCTTTCATAAAGACAATGAAAATTGATCTCTGTGTAATTGTCACCAAAAGTTTAGTGATAACCCTTCAAAAAGTAATTGCTCTTTGTTCTGGGTATTTCTCCCTTCATAACAAACCACCACAAAGCTTGGTGGCTAAAAACAACAATATATATTTTGATCATGAATTTGTAAGTCGGTCAGAGCTTGGCAGTCATCAGCTTGTCTCCACTCTACTTGGCTTCACCTGGGGCAGCCCAAAGACTGGTTGGTGAAATATTATTCACTCAGAGGTATGGTGGTTGATGCCGGTTGCTGTCTTGGATCTTAGCGAGGGCTGGTGGCCAGAACATTTGCATGTGGCCTCTCCATGTGACCTGAGCTTCTTTCCTCACAAAATAGTGGCTAGGTCCTAAGGATAATTGTCCAGAGAGACGATCGAGGAAGCTCTATCACCTTGAATGACCCAGCTGTGGAAGTCATTGTGTCACCTCTTCCTCAATCTGTTCATAAGAAGTCACTAAATTTTTGATGAAGTCAAGGGGAGGCAATCAAACTCCACCTTTGTATGAGAGATGTCAGTCTTCTATGGTAAACCTTTTAAATATTTGAATATTGATATCATGTTCCCTTAAATTGACTCATTTCCTGGCTCAATGTATCTATTCAGTTTTTTAAAACTTTTCTATCAGACTACATTTTGGGTTCTCCACACCATCTTTGTGACTTTAATTTTTAAAAACTCCTTTATATTGTCTATGTTAAATGAAACCGCTTCTCTCAAAATTGTGAAGCAGTAGTTCTCAAAATATGATTCTGAGATCCCTGGGGCTCTCTAAGATCTTTTCAGAGGTCTGTAAGGTTAAAACTACTTTCCTAATAGCATAAGGCATTATATTCCTTTTTTACTCTCATTCTCTCAAGAGTATACGGAGGAGTTTTCCAATCCTACATACCAGGTGATTTCACTGTCAAAAGAATCTTTTTTAAAAAAAGGTAAAATCATGACTCTCTTTTGGATATGAAATGATCCTATGTTTAAGATATTTCAGTCATTAACTGAGAGAACCAGGCTTACACGGGAACTGATTTAAAGGAAAAGTTATAAAATGCTCAAATTTACATGGAGTAAAGGAATGTTGAATGAATTGCAAATAGAGGCAAAACTGTTTTTGCCACAGAGTTCAAGGGAAGACATTTGAACTTCTAGGTAAGAAGGAATTTGCACATCTTTCAGCTACCTACAACCTAGAGTGGTAAAATAGTTCCTCAAGAATCAGAATCTGAGAAAGTAGACAGATGTGTTATAGACAGTACACAGTGTTCTACTGAAGCACATTTTTTCTATGTCACCACAAATTGAACGCAGAAGCAGATATGAGGATCCGGTTATCTTCCATGAAGCTAAACATTAAAGAAATTTGCATAAAGGTAAAACAAGTCACCTCTTCTCACTAATTTTTTTATTTTGAAAACATAGTTGTTTTCATAAAATATGTTAACATATAATGTGTTTATTATTGTTATTTTAAATGAATTACTTAACATTGAAGTTTTTTCTCAGTTTTTATTTCTATTACAGTAAATATTGATAAATAAAATGCACATGAACAAAAGGTCTATTTATCCTCAAAAAATATTAACAATATAAAGGATCCTAAGACTGAAAAGCTTGAGAATCAGTGGTTTAGGATCTTTAATTATGAAGGGGATCAGAATACGATACCCCAAAATATGCCACTTTGGTATAAGGATTATTTTGAACAGAAAGAAACTACAAATCAATGCAGCAAGAGTTCTCTGTCCTCTCCTTATCTGCCTAAAAGCCGGGAAGGGCATACATCTCCTTTTGTAAAGTTGTCCCCTCCCCCTCCTTCACCTTCATCCGCACCCTGCCCCCATACCAGGAAGAGGAGAGTCAACCATGAGACAAGCTTGCATAAACAGACCTTACTAAAATAAAAAATAACCCTTATCTTCCATTAGTTCTTGCACATATTTCTCAGTCACTTCCCTGTGATTTATCTTCCCTTGAAGCCCAAATTTCTTTTCTTTTGTTAGAATGGTATACAAACTCCCAAGTCTAGCCACTTCTTTGAGTTTCACTTCTTTTCTGTGAAATCCTGTGCATGTAAAATATTAGGAAAAATTGTATGCCCCTTCTCTTGTTAATCTGTCTTCTGTCAGTTTAATTCACAGACCTCACAGCCACTGAACCTAAGAGGGTAGAGGAAAAGTTTTTCCTCCTTGACAGTTATCAGTTTCCTTTTTCGTAATCAAGTCATAGACAAGTGAACTACAGACACACCGTATGTTCAGTTTTGCCCAGTCATCTAAAACTTACCAATCTAGTAATTATATCAAAAATAGAAATGGTCTGACTTGTTCTTAGAAAATTGACTGAGGTTCTCCATGAGTACCATGTTCTTCATTAAGTGCTTAGACATCTTTCATTCAACATTCATTTTAACAATCTCTCGAGATTGACATCAAGATTCATTGCTCTATACCTGAAAGAATCCAATTTTTGGCTCTCTAAACAAAAATGGGACTGCAGTTTTTCATCTCCAGTCTTTTGGCACCTCTTTTATTTTCTGCTCCTTTTATCAGTTTACCAATAGTGGTTCCACTATCTTCCCTGATTTCAGGTAATTTCTATGTTTCTTTTAAACTTAGTTCACTCCGTTGTCAAAGATTATCCTCGAGTATTTAGAGATTTAGCGAATAATTCTATTTACTTTTGGCTTGACATCTAATCTCGTCTGTACTCTCTTTGGCCTACTGAGGTTGCCATCCCCATCTTTCAGATGATTTTAGATCTAAACCAAGACATTCTCTATTATCTCCTGCCTCACACTTTTTAAGCCTGTGGAATATTCCTTGGATCCCTACAGTCTTGTTTTTGAAGTATGGTCCAATTACCACCCATATCAGAATCTCTTGTTTTGCCTCCTAAAAAATGCACATTCTTAGACAACTGCCCAGTCCTACTCTATCAACTATATTGAGCTGAATTTCTATCATTTGCAACTAAAAGATTTTTAACTGACATGTTTATAATATTAAACTTTTCAGGTGTTTTAGCTATCCTACTCATTTAGTCCTCATCAAACCTTATTAGCCCTATTTTGTGGTTGAGGATGCTGAAGAACTAGCTCAAGGTCACACAGCTAGTAATCATCAGAGCTGGGAATCAAATCAAAGCCTTGTTTATTTGTTTTTCTCCCTCCCAATGTCTCATAGGCAGATTTAACACCTGAGGGGTACTGGGAAGGGCTTGGTGACAAAAAAATACTCTCATTGGCCCTGCCTCAGAGTCTGAAACCCTCAGCATTCTCCAGTTCTTTCAGCTAAAGGCAGCTGTTTAAATGCAAATTATATCTGGGAATGGTGTCACATTAATAGCTCCTACTAGCTATTAACTCCTAAACACAAATCAATGTTCTTGTTCTCCAGATTAGACAGGACTCTCAAAGAATGTAACATTTGAAGGAAATTTTTGAACTGAGAAGGAGGGGAATGAAAAAGGTTGGGAGCATAAGGATGCTGTCATGGTGGGGGCCTTGGACAAGTGACAGACCACAAGTGCTAGGAGGTGGGAAGGCCATGACAAGTGAGGGTAGGACAAGCATGCTGAAAGGGCTGTTTGAAGGGGTGATAAAAGCAAAGATTAGCTGCTTTACATTTTTGCATAGAACCATTTTAAATCCTGGCATCCATTTTGATCATGCTTCAACCTTATGATAAAACACAGGAAATTACCCCCTGAATGGCTAGTGCGTGTTAAATATGAAGAATTAATCCAAGACTGCCAAACCTAATTCACAGAAGGTCCCAGCATGAGCTCACATTCAATGATCATTAACATCTTTAACCTATTTTTCAATTTCTTTAATGAATAAATGTATCTTATTTCCTTAGAGTGTAGGACAATTGGACTGTTCTTCTTCAGTGTCATACACATATGCAATGTAAAACGTGACATTAAAAGGATTAAATCATGTAATAAACATTATGTTGCTTTGTTGTCAGAATCATAACTAATGGAATGATATCGGAAAGATTGCAGAAGCAGCTCTAGATTCATAATTTTTCCCATGAATTACTCATACAAGGAGATTTCACAAACCAATAAAGTAATTCTGAGGCTGCATAAATTACTAAATTACTTGTTAAGTTAAAAAATAAGTGACACAGCTATTTGTGTCATCGTGGCTAGTGTCAGTGCCTAATAAATTTGTTCTAAAATGTTACAGGATTTTTAAAAAATGGTCATCATTTAGGCTTGGATTAACAATAAAAAAGCAGGAGCTTTTCCGAAAGCTCTAGGTGAACAATGGCACTTGAAAATGAAACACTGGCAAATTGCCCGTCTCCTGTGGGAAAAGGAGGAAGGAGGCGGCAGCATCTTTGTAAGCAATCACACTGGAGAAGGCAGGCTGCTTCCTGGGACATTAACAACATCTCAACAGGACTCAGAGATTTTTGTCAAGAGCCACAATTTACACAATAATTACACTCATTTGAGCAAATACTGATCCCAAATTGCCTCCTACTACTTCTCTCCCCAAATCAAATGTTTTGTCCATGTACCCAAGTTGTTTTAAAGGATTAGTTTATTCATGTATTCATTTAACAAAAGTACTAGCTTGTGTGTGTGTGTTTTATTTTTCCAAGCAATCAATTCATAGAGTAGACACCATTTTCCTTTCTATTAATGTGCTAAAACAAAAAAAGGAATATGATTTTAAAAGCTTTTGACATACCTAAGCAAGGACTCTCCTATATTCTTAAGGAAGATAGATGTTTTTTAAAAATGTGGCTAAGTATGCTAATCATAATTTATTAAGAAACATGAAACCAAAGGTAATGGAAGACAACCTGGATTTATGTGGAAATGGCCAAGATTATATTGTGCATTTTACAAGACAAAGGTAGTTTTTCCAGACTATTAGTTGCTAGTTTTTCAAGGGCAGATGCAGAGCTATCATTTTCCAGATGAATAGGATGAAGGAGAGAGGTGCATTTGCCGTGGCCTATGTTCATATGCTTACTGTTGTTCACAAAACATTCACCTATGTCTGTCTTGACAACATGGGAATTCACTGCACAGATGATCAGACTCTGCCTTCATGGTGCCATGAAAGAGAAGGGTAATTTCAGTCCACTGCAGCTCAAACTATTGATGTCCAAGCTCATTATGCATTATTAACTTCTTTATGGCATTGGGACACCAAAGAGAGATCCTGTTAAGAAGCAGAGAGTGCAAAACAGGATCAGTGGGATATTGTAATCAGGTGGAGGGGCAACTCAAGTGCCTGGGAAAAGACCTCCAGATGGTGATGAAAAAAAGATGACTTCCAATGGAGATGCTACACAAACTCCTGGAGGGGAGTCGCATGACCACAAGCTGAGAAGGGACCATGCAGAAGAAGAAAGAGCAGCCAATTTTTCCTTCTAGGTGGTGATCAGGGCAGAAGCCTCCTTGGGGATAACACGCAAACCCTTAGAGCAAAAAACTTTGTTGATTATCTGTGGATTTCCATCACTCATACACACTCCCCACTCCTGACCAGCAAGAATTAGGTGTTGCACATATGCATGAAAATACTGAGTTTATGAGTCTTGGTCCCTCTGTCTGATATGGCTGGGCTCTGCTGTTTCTTCAGAGCCCTAAAGAAGCAAACCTGATTCACATTCCAAGGACTCTCATTTTGAGGCAAATTGAATGTTTTATATGTGAAGTCTTTTCATTTCCACTACTGGGTAGAACACAAATGCTTCATCTATTGACAACAATTTTTCTATCCATATGGTTGTGAGAATTAAATAAATTATTAGTGTTAATATTTAAAATGCTGTACAAATGTGAATCATTTTTGTTATCCCATTGACATTGAAATTCACACACTACCTAATAAATTGATGTAAAAATTTCTCTTTAGAATGATGAGGCAACTTCTCACTGTTGGACCTTACCACTACTCTCTGAAGTTCTATCCTTGTTGAGAATAGGTCCCCAGAACCATGAAACGAGATTATCTCTTTTGGAGTGAAATTAAAAACAGTTAATAGGTAACCGTTCAATTTAACCATTAGTAGCATTGCCCCAACCTAAAAGAAATAGTAAATAGTAACTTAGGAGACCTACAGACATGATTCCAATATTCTATATGAAACTATACATTAATTTACCTTTTTCTTTTTTACTAATTGAAGCTGTAATGTAATTGACCCTATCTAATTACAAACAAATATACAAATATATACATAAAAACAAATTCAGAAATAAATGCATTTCAACAGGAGATACGTCTCAAATGACAAAAATAAAACAATTTAGTAGTGAGTTTAGTGTCCTTTATCCAAGGGGAAACAGTCCATGAACTGGGGGAGTCCAGTGCCTCACAGCAGTGGAGCACCCTTCCCGAGGGATTTTGAGCAGAAGCGAGTTTTACAGAAGGAAGAGGCAATGCAGAAACAGGGCATAATTGGCTAGAAGGTTGGAGATTTCCTTATGAGGCCAGCAGGTCCTCTTTATAGGGTCAGGTGAGCTAGCCTCGGCTAAGTTGAAGGATTATGATTGGCATGTGTTAGGTTTCCTGGACAGTAAGGTGTTTCACCATAGGGCCAGGTGAGTTAAATTTCGATTTCTGACATGGGCTGGGCCACTGGGGTGGCTTCCATTTTGTGGATCCCACCCCATATACTAATTACCTTGATCACAAGTTTTAGGCATGTGATGTAGCAACAGGAGCTTAGATAGTGAGAACATGTCTCTGTAAAATCCACAGTGACCCAAGGTAATCTGGTAAACCTAACCAGTCATATAACTTGAGCTGGGCATGACTGATCACATTACTTACTCAAAAAAATCCAGAATGAATCATGAGGTCAAAAAATGATCTACATTTCTGCAAACTAGACTAGTTTGTATCATCCTCACAATGTACACATGGGGATCCCACAGAGACCAGAGTTAGTGAGAGCCTGAGTGGGGGGCGTGTGTGTGTGTTTCTGGAGCAGAGAAAACAGTGAGGGGAGATGTTTGGCTGGAGTCATTTGGTCCATTGAATTACATAACATTCTTGGGAAAAATGACAGATGTGAGGACGAGAGGTGTGAAGCGCCATGGTGTGTTTGGGAGAGTTGGGACCACGCTGATCATGCCGGACCATTAGCTGTGAGATATTGTAAGAACGCAAGAGAGGAGGAAGGAGTAATATTTCACCTGGCTGGAGAAGCAGGTAGGGGCATTTCATCACCCTGCAAGCAAATCTTATCTTTCCATCCTCACAATATCTCTTTTAATATTTATCTTATGTTCCTGATGCATGATTACAACGATTTAGTTGTTAGTTTACTGGGGACAGATATTTTCTTACTTATCTCCAAATCTCTATCCTTAGCAGGTTACCTGGTAAAACCTGGCACTCAGTAAACATGGGACGTAAGAGGGGTGAGAGGAAGGAAAGGATCACAAACTGAGACCAACATTTGACCTGCTGAGGGAACCTGACTCCCTCTACCAAGACCCATGGCAAAGATTCTTCTCCAGCCCCACCTTCAAGGCAATGGCTCCAGGGCAAGAGACAGGGGCATGGAAGAAGCATCACAGAAGGGGAGCGAGTGCAGGATTAGCTGTTGCCGTACATGGCTGCTTAACATCAACTTAGAGGGAATGCGGCAAAGATAAGGTGAGGGATGCTGAAGTAAATGGTCCTAAGTCTCTAACCTCCTGCCATCTCTAACATTCCAAGACCGCATCCAATCGTCTATCGGTCAGATGCAGACAGCATTATTGATGCATAATGATTTCATTAACAACAGAACTCTCATTACAGCAAGGTACTAAAAATGAAATGCACTATTCCTTAATAACCAGTAAAAGAATCCGAAATGGGCTTAATTTAATTTAGCTCTAAGGACTTGCAGGGCTATACAGCAAGCTGTGAATAATCTGCTTTATATCACTGCAGAGAGTGCTGTGTATTCAACTAGGGGACAGAGAACATTTCAGTCCTTTTAGTGAGTATAGATTAGTGTGGTCATTAGCTACAATTTTATAAATCCGCCAGCTAAGAATTAGAGAAGGCTAGAAGGTCAGAGGCTGAAATTTCTCAGAGCACAGCCCATCAGAGACATTGAAGAAACAATTTTATAATTTCTCCTTGAACTCATGTGCTTTCTGCATTAGACTATTTACATTTTGACACACATCGTGTCAGTCAAGTAAGAGAAGATAGACATCAAGTGCTCCAGGGCCCTAATATACCATTTATGAGGGAGCCACCAGCTGTGGCAATGAAAATGTGAGGGAAGAATACAATCTTTTAAAGAACGCTTTGAAACATAAAAGAAAAATTAGAGTGTGCCTCGCTGCTTGATTGTCTCCTGTACAAAGGCAACTGACACTGAGTAGAATCTGTGGCCTTGCAGCCCACGTGCCTTCCAGATGATCTAAATTACTCAGGCTTGAAATGAGAAAACTTGAGACCTCGTCCTGCATGTACTCTGATGCAGGCACTTGGGTGTTTTCAATCAAACTTCAATACAAAGTATCCCTCAGTTCCCTTCTCCCCTCACTCTCTTGAAACAAAAACAAAACAAAATCAAAAGCTGACATGAAAAATGGTGTCTTGATTCTTGTTGAACATTGCCAGTTGAAAAGTGCATCGTAACTTTCATAAACAAATAGTACTTGGATGTTCCCGGTGATCATAATATTAATACGGAGCCTCAACAGTGTTATTTCTAAGCTGGTAAATGGAACTTGCCATCCTTTTTCAGAATGTCACCAGTTCTGAATTTGGGGCTGGATATAATTAAGTGCTGCTAGCGGAATATTCCTTGAGGATTTGACTGTTCCCATCTGAGTACAGCTTTGGCTAGAGAGAAACACATCTACTCCATCCTGTTTAATGCTAGTTGCCAGCTTCTCTGAAGAAGTAAGATGCGGCAATCGATTTTGACTCAACACATGCCATTTATAGGACGAGAGTTAATTTATTACCAAATCCTATATTCCATCTATTTTCAATGACTGAATACATTAGCCCAGGTGAGCCTTACATGTTTTTTTTTCTGTCGAAGTCTCGGTACTGATATCTGAATCAGAGATACTTTGTACAATTTAATAAAAAGGTGTGGGAAACAGATAATCACTGTTTATTGAGTGCCTACATAGTGTTCCAAGGCGACACAGTGTTAGCAGTTGTTCTCAAATTTGAGTGTGCATCAGTTCCCCAGGTGGTTGGTTGTTAAAAATGCAGATGCTAGTGCCTCATTCTGTATCTACAGAATCAATTTCAGGAAGGCCTGAAGCCATACTGAGGAGAGCATCATGGGTTACACAGGAGGACCTGGGCTCTATATTTTGAAAACACTGGTTTATGATCTAGATAGAATCCACCAGCATAGAACCGTGAAAACTATACTGGATTTAGAAGCAAAAGACCTTGTTTCCATTCTTAGTTTCTTGGTTTGCTAAGTGTGTTCTGGCCCTGCTAAATTAGCATTTCTCAGTCTCAGTTTCCCTATCAATAAAGACACGGAGGGGCTAAAATAGTATGTTTTCCTCCTTAAGAATCAGTCTAGCAGTTTAACCCAATTCATTTTTTAGTGTTGTGTTTTAAAAGAATTCTAATTGTTTTTTTTAAAACTGGTTTTAAGGGAAAAAATCTAGACTGGATAGCAATGAGAAAATTGTCATTAAAATAACAGCATTCACCTACAATGTTCTTTGAAAAACTGCAGTGCTGAAGTAGAGATACATGCAAATGAGCTCCACTTTTATTTACATAGATTTGAAGTAGGTCAACATTAGCAATATGGCCAAGAACATTTTCCGGAACTAGTGAAACAAACAAACAAAAGAAAACAAGCCATCTTAGGCCTCAGAAAGTAAGGCAGGGCCAAAGAAAGAAAACAAAACTGTGGATTTGGTAATGACATGGAACACCTTTGGGATCTAGCCCTCCTATCCTGGTAATTTGTACCGTCTACCCCAACCTCAAAGTTAAATGTCAAAAGAGAAAGAAATTTACAAAACTGTGCCCTCCTTTCCAAAATTATACTCTTTAAACTATTCCAAAGTAAAATTAGCTCTAGAGCTAATAGCTTATTTTATTTCCTTACTGTGAAGAAATTACTGTTATGTATTTAGCTATTATAGTTGTCGCCAGGGTGATTGTCATGCATACTGCATTTCAAGGAGGAACTAAGCTTCTGAAAACTCCCCATTTGCAGAACCTCTCCACTCCCCACTTTAACAAAAGGAACATTCTTAGGGGCATCCCGATGGCGTCATGGTTGGGTTTGCGTGCTCCACTTTTGCAGCCCAAGGTTCATGGGTTCAGATCCCAGGTACCGAGCTGTACACTGTCAAGCCTTGCTGTAGTGGCAACCCACGTGCAAAACATAGAGGAAGATTGGCACAGATGTTAGCTCAGGGCCAATCTTCCTCACCAAAAACCCCCAAAACCAAAAAAAACCCCAGAACGTTCTGGTGAAAAACGTTATTTGTGTACTATCTCTACTTTTGTCTATAGCAGAAGATTTAATCATATGAATGGAATTTTATGTGTCATCTTTCCAAGGTGGCTTTCTATATGCAATTTGGCAAGAGTGGGGCTAGGAGTGGGGGAAAGCCATCAGAATAATTCATTATTGTCTAAGATCTTATTGATTTTTTTAAAATATCCTTTGTTTCTATAATATTTTTCTGGTCTTTATTTCTAATTAGATCTTATCAAAAGTTAATACAAACCAGACCGATGACACTATCTTCAGAGTCAGAGGAGTACAAAAGTAGGCATTTGGCAATTCATCTGTGGATTATTTTTACACCTGCACAATTCCTTTCTGAGTTGTGTACTTGGAGGCCTAATGCCATGCCTCAAGGGTGGATCAAGGTGTGCTCTGGCAGCAACTGTCTAAGTAAATTTCCCAACACCTGCAAATATTAATTGTTAGTCGAATTTAGAGAGCTGAGGAAGGCAAGTTCTTTTTTTTTCTTTTCATGTGGTTCCAATCACAATTATGGATAACTAGATGATGTTTGACATTAATAAATGCAAATGCACTTCTAGGTCAGGTTAGTTTCTACAATATTGAAGAGGGGAAATGGTATTCTCTTTAACTAGGGATTAAAATGGAAATTTATTGTAATTATCGAAGAGAAGAAATTACTGGGCTAAACATCAATGATGATACAATGTTTAAAAAAGGAATTGAATATTGAAATGCACGTATAAATCTCTGACTAACATTGGTAAGGCTTTCAAGTTGGGAAGGAGCCTGAAGTGAGGAGGGCAGGAGCAATTTCTGTAAGCAGGAGAAGACGAGAAACGTGACATTCATTTCCTGGCATGAATGGCAAGTAGGTGCCTGCCAACAGTCAGTAGATCTTGGGTGACTGTATCTGTTTAAGGGGCAGGACGAGACCAGACCTGAACTAACACTCTTTTTTAATCTTCAGCATTAAGCGCAGTGAATAGGGCAAATTCAAAACCCCACAAATATTTGTTGAGTGTATGAACGTCAATAAAGCATTTCTTAACTTTCTTTTCTGAAGATGATGACAATATAGAACCTGAAGGTATGAAGATGACAAATTCTCCATCCCACTCTAAATATATGAAAATATTCTTCAACTTTTGGCCAGTAGTTACATTTTATCACCGAATTCATATATAACAAGCCTTTAAAAAATTTGTTTTCAGGGGCTGGCCTGGCGGCATAGTGGTTAAGTTCGCATGCTCTGTTTTGGTGGCCAGAGGTTTGTGGGTTCAGGTCCAGGGTGCCAACGTACACATGGCTCATCAGGCCATGCTGTGGTGGCATCCCACATACAAAAAATAGAGGATGACTGGCACAGATGTTAGCTCAGGGACAATAATCCTCAAGCAAAGAGAGGAGGATTAGCAACAGATGTTAGCTCAGGGCCAATCTTCCCCACCAAAAGAAAAAATTAGTTTTCAACATGGGAAAGGGTAGAGAGAACCAATATATTTTCTGGGAACTAGGCTAGGCATGCTATATACCCTCTTTTGTAAGAGAGACATTGTACCTCCCATTTTGCAGATTATTAAACTGAGGCTTGAGGGGGTGGACTACCTGGCTAACTGACACACTGCTGTTAAGTGGCAAAAGCTATTCAATGCCTTTTAGGAATGGGACATCTGAAAGGCTGGAGAAGTATCTTTGAATAAAAAAATTACTTCTTTGAATGGCTCTTATATATATACTATGATGGACTGTTGTATAATAAACACATACCCTTATTTTGGTTTTGGTTTTTACTCCTAGAAATCTATGCTTTTAAATTAAATCAGTGTTCGAAATGAAATATCAAGGCACACATACATATAGATACAAATAAAATCAAGAAGCAAATACTAGAGTTGTAAGCAAACCCAACACTATTAAAACACTAGATTCTACATTTCAGGAGTTCTGAATAAGTCAGCCTCGCTTACTCCGGAATAAGTAAGTCAAGCTTAAAGAAATGAGGAAGAGAGATAATTACTCTGTCATAAGGACTATCCCAGAGGCCTGTAAATGGTCTGTGGAAGCAGAAGGAATGCGCAACTTTTGCATCAAGAGAGAATGTGAGTGATAAAAATACAATCAATGGAATAACCTAGAACAGACGTAACACACACACACACACACACACTCTGAAAATTTTGTTTGTTTAGTGAAATTTATTTCCTCCTTCTTGTGCTCAAATCCATTAGAAATTGAAAACTACATTGCTCCAGCTTCTAGATTCATCCATGACGATGTGTTCCCTGTCCAGTGGAACTAGGCTGCTTCCATCCTATGTCAAGTTAAATGTTCTAAATACTTTAAGGTAAAGCTAGCTAGAGCCGCGTGGCCGTTTACTTTGAATGCTGAAAAGTTTCCTTCTAACAAGTTGAAAATGGTTTAAGCCCAGAGTCCTGTGCTTCCATAGGGTGGCTGTGGGTGGGGTTTGGGTCTGGACCACCTGCGGCTCCTCCTGCAATTAGAATGTATTTTTTTCCTAAGGATCACATTCAGTAAATGTGAAATGCCACATCAGCCTGTAGGGGATGTGGAATTTCACACTGAAGACCACAGGACATAATTTCCATTTCTATTCCCCCTTCACCTGAAACAGAGACACGCACAGCCCTGGGCTTAGTTCCAGGGTCTCCAGTAGGCCAGGATCTGGGCAATGCGGGTGGAGGCCTTAGGCATTACTTTAAAAGAACAAAATTTGCTGCATGTGTATATATAAATTTCTCTTTATTTACATTTAATTTGTTCTAGTTCACATTTCTTGAAATGATTTATAAATTCAAACACCTTTAAGACAAACATGGATGACAATCCTATAATTTGCTTAAGTCATTAATTTCTAAATATATTAAGATTTCACAGACTATCTGAAAGAGTCTTTGTAAGTTGAAAAACATGAGATATTTTACTCTGTGCTTTTGTTTTCTAGTTTGGAATATTTTTTGTCATGTGTGGATAATGAGGCTTGTAAAATATGTATTCCTTAGTAGATACATAGATTTTACTTTTAACTAATGAAAAACAATTTGTCGATATTTCCAAGGACATTTAATAGAGAAGTCTATTCTCTTACATCAGTGTTAAAAAATAAAAATCATAAAACTAGATTTTCAAATTTCCATAGCCTCATTTATACCTTTAATAAATTGTAACGTGAAATGTGCAATTAATGTCTCCCTTTCTATTTCCTTTAGACAATCTGAAGCTAATGCTGGTTGGGACCAAATCCCAACTGTTAAGGCTGCAGAAATTTCTCAATAATTATTTCCGAAAGTTACTCTTCTGTTTTCCCCATAACTAATACTACTTTCTCCAACTTTTTTTTTTTTAAATTAAGTATTTGGGCTTAAATGGATGTAAAGTTTTGAAGATAACATTCTCTTATGCAGGGGAACCAAAACAACCATGGAGTTCATATTGTTAAAGAATTTCAGCAAGGAGACCATCGGCTGCAGGGGCTGTGATATGGTGGTAGTCTGTGTAAGCACACGGAAACCTATTCCAGAGTCAACGCCTTGATTCTGGGGAAATGAAACTTCAAAAAGAAAAAAACACAAACAGCCCACTAGGCTTTCCCAAATAAGACAACGACGTAAGCTATCACCAATCAAATAAGTTTGTTGCTTTACTTCCTTGTCTTCTCTATAAAAACCTTGCCTCTGGTTCCCCTCGGTTGAGCGCTCCTAACCACTTTTGTTCAGCGCTGCCTGATTCAGTTGGTATTTGCTCAAATAAACTCTTCAAAATAAAAAAAAAAGAAAGCTACATTGCTCCATTATCAAGATACCAAATGGAACCCTTTTATAAGACTGAGATAAGTAAAAGTTCATATAAAACTGGCAAATAGTTGCTATTTTACAATACTAAGTTACAAAATAAATTACATAGAAGATCAAGGCTCTTTAAAAAAGACAGTGATTTGATAAGTTTTGTGTTTTTAAAAGATCATTTTATTATGATGGTAGAGAAAGGCTTGGGGAGGAATGCCAGGAGTCCTAGATGTGTGGCAATAGCAATAGTCCTAGCAAGAGAGGACAAAGGTCTCGTACAAGCCGACCAGAAGGAGAGTTGGGACAGCCTGGGAGAGCATGGTAAGGAGGAGTCCTGAGTAACAACACAGTTTCACAGGGAATTGGATGAAAAGAAGCTGCTATCAGGGGCAGGGCAAAATTTTCTAAGGCTACACAGGAAGCCCTCAGATGACATCACGAGAGCCCTGTATTTTGCCACTTTAACTTTAGGAATCTTAAAAGAATAAGGTTTGGAGAGATGGTGTTGCAAAACAGCAAATGGCCAGTTTGTGGAAACATCTTCCCGTTTATTACATGCATGATGCATATTTCCTGTTTGCCCTCCAGACCCACTTCTTTTTCTTCTCCCCCAACTCTTCCCTCCTCTTTGTGTCCCATGAGGCAGATGTTTATGGACACTCTGGCCCTCTGTACGGGGCTCAGTTTAGATGTTTGCAGATCTGCGCCATTGCCTTGCTTGCTGTCTGGCTGGTGCAGCCCTAGCAAGGGCTAACACTGTTCTGAAGATCAGGGAGCTACATCTTCCCTGCCACTCAGGCTGAGAGTGCCTCTGTTTTGGTGGTTCACTTTCCTTCAGATTGCTCACAGGCACGTCCCCACAGAACCTCAGATCACGCTTCACATCTCTTTCCTTGCACCCTGCAGCTTCCTCCTTGCTGCTGAGTGGGAGTCACCACAAGTCTGCTCAGTACCCATGCATGACACAATCCAGAAAATCAGGGGAGTTGGCACTTCATGGGATTACTAATAGCCAGTGGGACTGCTCAGACTCCTGAGAGACATCACAGCTTCATACCACTTCTCTGAAGATGTTTTGTGAAACCAAGCAATCTGCTGGTCGTGAAGATGTGGGTAGTTCAGTAAAGCACTTTTTTATCTTTGCTCGCCCTTCGTTGCCTCCACTCTCTTTCCCTCACTTCTGTCACTTGGAATTGTACTCCCGAAGAATGTGTGAGCATAGGCTCTGTTTAAAGTACTCTTGGCTAAGACACCATCTGCCTTCCAATTTGGGACAGTGGGAGGTATGGCATGATATTGGTAGTTCAGAAGAAAGTGAGTTTGGTGTTTTCACTGCCGATTCCATGCCAGCCTTCTCCTACAAGCTATTCTCTCTGGGTTCCAGTATCTGCTCCCTCCTCTGGCTCCTTCAGGCCTGGATGAGATAAAGACTCCAAGATACCGTGCCATCTCTTACTGCTTTCTCTTAACCTTGTCCACACCTTTGTCATTAGTCTGTTTATGACATATCCTCAATCACCCTGTTGATTTGTTCAACATCTTACTTGAAAATGTTGGCAACAGATTCAGAGAATGTACCTCATAAGTAAAGTTGGAAATTGCTATGTTGATAATCTTAGTATAGGAATAATAGAGAAGGTCTACCAAGTTTATGGAAGGTAAAGGTGAGAAAAGGATTTCACCAACCTGGTATGGGGTTGAACTCCATCATTAGCATCTTCCAGGGCTAACAGTCTGTGATCCTAGCTCAGGGAACAACAGAATCCTTGAAGTCAATCATGTCTACTGAATGAAATATGGGAAGGGAAAATTTTGGTAGTTTTTCTTACTTTGATTTGGATTGGTAAATGAAATAAAGCAAGCAGGAAATGTGCTCTGATAAACTAAAACAAAAAAGCAAAAACAAAAAACACTTGGCTTAGAATTAGAATAGAGTAGATAGAGCCATCACTGAGATAGTTATTAGCTATATGACACTGATTAAGTCATTTCCCTACCCTGAGTGTTAATGTCCTAATACGTAAAATGGGGATTAAAATGTCATGCCACATGGGTCATGTGGTTGTTATAAAGATCAAAAAGATGAAGCTTGTGAAAGTACCTTATTTTGCTACAGAATTAGTGATATTGCAAATATGGATGTAAATGTTTACCCTCCCAGGAAATAGCCTAACATGCATGAAGAGTTGCAACCTAAAATTATAAGTCAGAAACATTGGACAGGGCTATTTCTTTGGGAAGAGAAGAAGCTCTGTGCTTATCCGTGGTGAATTCAACTTTTGATACCAATTTATAAATCTTTTCCTAAATATTGTGCACTTAGACAGAGCGTACCATATGAGTTAAAAAAAAAGAAGATCCATTTTACATTATTTCCAACAAAAAATGCAATTTTCTGGCCATTATTTTACAAAGATGTTTCTCTAGTCAATATGCCTGAATGTTTTTTTCTGACAGTCTTTACCATGTATCCAGTGCAGTGAAAAAAAAAGTCACCTTTCCAAAGCAAACAAAATGTGTGCTTTCTAGGAAGGCAGCCACAAGCATGGACCAAGGCCCAAGCAAACCCTGGCCCCAAGGTGGGGCTTTGAGCCAGTTCCTCTGGCTCTGCAATGCTTCACCTCATTCTGTGGATAACCCGAGCTGCTCTGAAGCAGCTATTCATGGCTTCAGACTCTGTCTGAAATGGCAGCATATGTTACCACAGGCATTCGATCCACTCTTATTTCGGAGACTGATTCAGAAAGGGCATTTATCAACTGTTCCTGCTTTCTTTGGTTCGCATGTTGAAGTTTTGCTGACATCCACTGTAGAATTGAAATCAGATTCAATATCCCATCAATTTTCAGCATAGAAAAGCAAGCACATTTCAGCTGTGTCACTGCATCAGCAGTAAACATATTTAATAATATCAATTACTGACTTCAACATTTGCATGATCTGGAAAAACATCCAGCCCCTTGGAGATAGAGTCTTTTGCAACTAAGAGAATAACGCATTCATTATAGAGTATGATGCAAACATTTTCAGGGGGTGCTAACCATGCAGCTACAGGAATAGCATAATCTTTTGTGATTCTTTATTTTGGGAAATAGAAATCTTGGCTGAGGCAACAAATAAATCATCTAATTCCTCCAGATATAGTTCTTTAAGAAGTCATTGGATTCCTTTAGAGGAGCTATATTTAAATATTACAAAGAGGTAAATTAGCTTGATTTTTTTTAACTTGTAGGAAATTCCACACTGACTCTTGGAAACGACATATAGTTGAATTCAACATAGTGATAAATAACTGGGTTTTTGTTGTTTATCATAATGATCACCATACTTTGTTCATTGCTTTTACATATTTTCTTAAATCAAAAATCATATGGAATAGAAGTTGGTATACTCATTTTATAAGAGGAAACAAAGACTCAGAGATGACAAATATTTCAAGGCCAGAAGCCAGTAAATGAGAGAGACAGTTTTAATCCATTTTCTACTAATTTAAGACTAAGTTCTTTCAGTGATGTTCTGCTGCTATTCGTTCCATTCAACAAGGCATTAGGGACGGATTTCTTTAAAATCTTGGTTTCTAAGACTATAAGCAGTATTCTTTTCTAGACATAAAAATTTCTCCCCCACTCTCCTAGTGACCTTGCACATAATGCTTCTCTATAGAAAAACTTTCTTTGTGATTTTTTCCCTGTACATTGTAAGAAAAAAAAATGCCTAGCCACAATCCTTTGCAGGATCTAATGTGCTCAGCTAAAAGTTATATTGTGAATGCTTCACCTTATGGAGGCAATAATCAAATGAGGGCTCTAAAACTTAAGAAAGATGAAAAAAATAGAAGTTTTCAGAAAAGGAGGATGAGGGCCTGATTTGGGAAACACTCACCCAGCCAAAGGAGGCAGGGCAGACAGCCCAGTTCCCTTTTCCCTACCACATCCCTCTTATGAGGTTTATGAAAGTGTTCCCATTAACTGGGTAAACCCATCGGCACTGCACCAGCAGTGACGGTGTCCTGAGAGTCTCATGTCCAAGAGGGTGATAGGTCAGTTGGGTATCCCTGGGTGAGGGATTGCATCCATAGGACCGGCTACGCCTTGGGGTTCACAGAACCGAAATAGAAGCTGGTTGGTTCAACTTCAGCTGCTGAAATGAAAAGCAGAGCCTTCATCTACTAGTGTCAGTGAGACAAGAGCAGCAATAAGGAATTCAAGCACAATGCAGAGATGAGAGGTCAGAGGCTGGACTCCTGGGCTCTTGGAAAATGTCAAGCTCCATCATGGGAAAAGAATCTATGCACTTGGTGAGGAAAATGGGGTTGGAGGGAGAGGGTCAGTCAATCTTACACTTTGACATGACTGGAGAAGGCTGCTTCAACCCATGAGGGCAAAGTCTGTGTGGATGGTCACAAGAATGAAAGTCCAGGGAGGGGGTTTCTTTTAGAGACTGCATCAGCAGGAATTTCTCCCAGACAGAAGGGGATTTGGGAGCAATGGCGCCAGGACAGAGGATTGGCACAAAGCCGATGTGCCTGACTCCTCTGGGTTTCCAGAGTTGCTCATTCACCTTTCTATGGCAGGCTAAAGTTTTTAAGTCCCCTCACATTTTTTGCTTTCCATTTTCTCCTTGCTTTTTACAGATAATATCAATTAATCTTCAACCAGTGTTATGAGGAAAGAAAGCCATTAGATACTCTCAGAGCAGTGTTTCAAACCCAGGCGGCCTGGATCCAGAATCCACGAGCTTGATCATTTTTTTCACACTACTAGACTTTGCCTATTACTGCTGGAACAATTTTGCATCGAGAAACTTCACAGCACAGTATGGGAAATGTTGGCACAGAAGTACGCTAATAGAGAAAGATTTATGTTGTAGCTTCTCCATTCTGGAAAATCCGAAGGACTACAACTTCCTTGTATGAAGACCAACAAGGTCCTATCATCATCTTTCAGGCCTGGAGCCAAGACTCTGCAGGAAGATCCAGAAAGGTTAAAAAGGCCAAGAGAAATGCAGGCAGAGAGAAGAGGGGCAGAGAACACCCAGGGAGAGTGGAGATGTCTGAGGGGCATCAGAAAAGGACCCGAAAGGGCCTGAGCTTTTCCTGGTTAGAGGAAGCAAAGAAAGGTTTTGTATCATATCTTCACTTTGGTTTTGTTCACACGTGATTAATAATAAGGTTGATTTCTTTCTATTAATGGACAACCTCTCCTGCTCTTCCAGATAATTCAGCCACAACTAAGGGGTTATGAACTATAGAGAAGTATTTGCTTATGTATGGGTCCGCCTCAATGGACTATGAGTTCTTCCAGGGCGTTTCATCCCCGTCCCTGTCCCTCGCCCACAGTGCTGTTCAGTAAATGAGAGGACAAATCTTACGTTGGTGCCCAGCTACTCAGCTTGTGTGTTAGGCTGTGGGACTCTTTCGTTAGTAAACTATTCTACCTGGCAGCTCTCTGGCTATGGGAATGATTTCACACCCTAAAAGAAGTTACCCATGAGCATGTTCTCCACCAGGACTTTGGGAAAATAGAGACAGGGGCCTTCCTCTGTGGACTTCAACGTCTTAGGACATAATCCAGTCACTGCCAGTCCTAGCGGGAAATTTGTAACATACACGGAAACAAAGTTGAGTCTAATTTCACATCCAAATGAATGTGAACATTGGGGAATGTCAACAGAGACAATGAAAGACACAAAGCTCAGAGACAGAGCTTTAAGACTCTTGCATCTAGTATGTGTGCCCAGAGTGACTGAGCAGTTGGCATATTTTGAAGTCAAATAATTAGGATGGCTTATTTTGTTAACTTTTAAAAACAAACCCTATCACTTGAATTATAAACACACTGTGATTCTCCAAAATATAAACTGCTCTAGTTTTTCATATTTTATTTTTAGAATGAAGTGTAAAAATTGAGGTGAGAAAATGACTTCTGTATATTTGTTTAAAATTCAGACCTGTTAAAGGTTGGTAGATATATCAAACAGTTTAAAAGCAAAAAGGAAAAGTCACTTTAAAAATCGTCAGCCAAAGGACCAACTAGAAAAATTTTAAAAAGCTAAAATTATTAAACACCAGAAGCAGACTGATTTCATTTATTATTTGCTCTAAGAAGGGGAAGGAGAAGGCCAGGCCATTTAATGTAGTTATTGGGATGATATATTGTCATATTTTTTTCCAATTGATCGAAGAATCAACATAACACAATACTTTGACAGTTTTTATTTTTCTATTATTCTGTGCATGTGCGCGCACATGGGGGCAGATGGGAACGGCAGGAGAGCAGGGTGAAACTGACTCTCCTTCCCCATCACGAAGGCGCGCTGCTGCGTGGGTTGTATTCACGGAGCCGAACCACTTGTCTGATTTAATAGATTTCACTCCAGATTAATTATTTAATTAACTGGACAACTCTGCCATTATTTTATTTAGAACTATGAGATCTCTCTGCCTAAGTGCAAGCCCGTCTTATCAGCTATTTCTTCCCTCCTCTGACCTAAGGTTCTGTATTCTCTCCCATTATCTTCCTTTAGACCTTGTTATTATGCCATTTGGAAATCCCTTCCCACCACCACCAACTGCCTTATACCTCAGTGTCTCCACATGATTTCCTTCTCTGCATTACCTTAGATTTGGCTCTCCTCCGCTGGCGTTGCTTCTTTCATGGTCCTCCTTTGTATGGGCTTCTTATTCCTCCATGCCCTACATATGGATGGCACACGAGGTGGCATTTTTCCACCTCCCAACTACAACTGTCGTCATTACATGCAGAGCATCCGAATTTTCTACCCTAACTCCTACCATCATTTTGGAGAGCTTCGACATCCACACACATTATTCTCTAACATCCTAGTTCCTTATCCAGTTGTGAAGACATTCACAAGAACTGGTTGTGATCTTGAAACTATTTGCTTCTGGAAAATTACGTCACAGTAGTTCTGAATATCACATTCTATACTTCTAATTCTTTCATTTTGTTATTTCCACTAAGTTGCTTTGCTGATTTCTAGGAGGTATCAAATGTCTTGATTTCTCTTTATTCCTCAAACATATTAGTGCTTTCCTCAATCAATGCATGTGAATTTCTACCCGGGTGTTTTGCATATTGAAAGTATTTAGGGAAAACTACCTTATTGATAGTGGTGGTGTTATTGTTGTTATTATTACAATCAATATCCAGATGGGCTCCTTGGTTTATCATTTCAGCCATTTTGTTATTAGTTCTTTTAGTTCTCTGACCTTATTCTTCCTTCACTGTTCCCATCTGGCAAGTTCCAACATTGTTTAATCTGACCCATTGCTTTTCTGTTTCACTCACACTATCCCATTCTTCTTAGCAAATTGTTCCTTATCTTTATTCTCCTAATGTTGGTCCCCTAACAACAAACATCCCAGTTTTAACCTTGTTTCTAGTTCAGTTTAGGAAACAAGATATAGATGTTGGCAATGAAATAATACTCAGCACTTGGAAGCAATTGACTAGCTGTTCACCCATCAGCATGGATAGATCGTGAAAACGTAATTGCTGAGTGAAAAGAAGAAAAGTAAGAAAGGGAAGAAGAGATATAGTAAAATAATAACATTTGTGCTAACTGAAAATACACGAACACAGAATGATCCTAAACATTTTATAAGAACTAAGCCTCTTCTGTCATACCTACCCTGGTTGATTGCCCTGCTCTCTTGACCAGTCTCCCAGTTTTAACCCTGAGCAGTCAATTTGCTAAAATTCTTCTAAGGTTTCTCACAACACTCAAATCAAGAGCCAAAATCCTTCAGGAGCTAACCAAATCCTGCAAGATTTGTCTGCTGTCCTGCTTTTCTCTCTAAGTTTATCTATTCCAGCTATAGTGGCCTCTTTACTGTTTGTTGAATAAGCTAGGAATATTTTCCTCTGGTTATCTCCTCTCAGACATCTCCCAGTTGTCTTCCAGACATCCCATGGTTTTCTCTCTCTGCTCGTGTGTTTCTCAAATATTTATTCAAAGCCTACTATTTTAGGTACTGCAGGGAGGGAGTGGGTGGTCACTGAACACATCCTGAATAAAATAGAAAAGAAATACTCCTCATCCCTTCCCAGGAGCTTACCTTTGAGTGTGTGTGCCTGTAGTGGTGTGGAGAGGGCAGTTCAGGAGAGGAAAACAACAAACAAAATGAGCAATTTGTACAGCATTTTAGAAAGTGATACATTTTATGGAGTACAATTAGGCAGGCTGGAGGGATACAGACTATAGGGTGGGGGTAGAGGATATGTTAACACCTCATTTATTTATTATTATTTTTTGAATGCTCCAATGGCTTTATTAACTCTCATTTTCTGGGAGTAGCAGGTCCTCGTAGGTGGAGAGCTGGAAAGGAAGCCAGGAAGCTGTGGTCTCAGTATGACTCATGAAATGGATGCAGAGCTTTCCCTACATCTCTCGGGATCCTCTTCCCATCCACCATAAGTATAGGCATGATGTAGCACCAATTTTTGTTCAAGGCATCTAGCTGCTTCATTTTAAATGCATGCTCGTGGAAGGCTTTGTTGGGAAAGTGACAATTCAGCAAAGAATAGACAGAGGTAAGGAGGTGAGCTATTTGGATATTCGGAGGAATTGGATTCTAGCCGAAGGAGAAGCAAGTGCATAGACTGGGAGATGCTGGCGCGTGGGAAGAGTAGTGCAGTAGTTGTTTCTGGACCCTGGGAGTGAGGGGAAGCAGGAGATATGTTACTGAACCAGGTTTGTTTTTACCCACCATCCAGAAAGCCAAACACCGAGACAACAAGATTGCAGCAGAGACAGAGTTGACTCACAAGGCAGCCATGTGAGGAAGTGAGAGCATGAGCCTCAAATTCACTTCCCCAAAAATAGGGACTCAGGAATATTTATGGGATAGGGGGCAAGGTGGTCTGAAATGGAGAGAGAGATGATTGGAGGTGAGGAGAGGTGAGGTAATTGACGATCTGCACAAGCGTAGTCAGACTTCGTGCCTCTTCATAGGACCCATGTTCACAAAATGGTGACATTAGCATAATCTGAGGGTGGAGTTTTTAGCCTCTTGAGGTCAAAAGATTGCTTATCAGATATCTGCACAGCCCTGGTTGATGAGTTGGTGGTCTCAACCAGCCTGAAGTGGACAAGGAGTTCTAATTCCTGAAAAATAGCTAGCACACCCATTACCATGGTGACCCAGGCTCCAAGGAAATGTTATCTATAGGAGCCTAGTGGGAGTCAGATAGCATATTGTCTGAGCAGTACAGTTAACAATGGGTGGGTTAAATAGCTAAAAGCTGTAATCAGTAATTGCAAAAAGGAAAAAAACTTTAGATACTTAATCATCAATGGCTGTTTGCTGGTTTCAATCCCCCCTATTCTTTGGTCATTCCTCATTCTTGAGGGATTTGGGGTGACAACTGATCTAGCTACTTCCTGCTGAATTGGGGCATACATCTGGGTTAAAGGAATGAAACTGTTTAGCACTCATTTGGAAATATCCCTTGCTCCTGGCTTCATGTTGACATTTTTGTATTATTAGAATTTTATATCTTGCTCCACATCTAAAACATCTAAAAAGCACATTTTATAATCAAATGTCCAACCAGAAGGATAAGTATAGACAAGCCAAATTTTCACAGTCCCTGAAAAATAGACCTAATCCCAGTGGGGCCTCCATCTGATCTCCAGGTCTCATCTTATCATCTGGTCTCAGTTCCTGATAGTCTTTTGTTTTACTGGATATGCATCAGAGACTAGAGCAACAGCCTATACCCTGATCTTTCAGTTGTCATGGATGATGGCCTTCAGCACAGACTCTCGGCCTGAGGGTTATTACATTCCTAAGGAACTCAAAAGAACAAATTTATCAACTAATAGCAGGTCCATAAGATCTAAAGAACATGTCTGGGTTAGTTAATCAGGGGTCATTCAAAGTTACAATATGTTTTTTTATACAATATGGCTTCCCTTATGTCAACCTTGTGTTGACCAGTATTGGATGGAGAGGTGAGGATGGGCAGGTGTGCTGGGCTTCATAGGCTTTTCTACGGATCCTTGGTTTTGGCTCTGGGTCGTGTGGGAAGCTCTTTGAAGGCTTTGACCAGAGAAAATCTGGCTTGGAGTACTGTTCAAATGTCACTCCAACTACCCCAAACAGAACCCCAACCTCGCTTTGCTTTTCCTGGGCACTCCCTATTCTTACTTCCTGATTTCTTTTTTCTTGATAGCACTTATGAGCATCAAAGCTATATGCTTTACTTATTTATTTTATTTTTTCTTTCTCCTGCTTCCTCTCCTCATATTAGAATGGAAAATCCACAAGGGTAGGTAGTTTTGTTCCTATTTTGTTCACTGATATAGTCCCCAACCCCATTTATGCATGCATGTGCTAAGAGTAATTCCCTGTCGGATAGATAAATATCACAGGTAAAGATATTTGAATAAGTGCCTACAGGGGCAGAGTAGATGAATGAAAGTGGAAATTTGGATAAAATTGATGAATAAGTAAAGCAAAAAAGGAAACTTACGTGGATCTGTTTTGATAAGGTTTACTCAACTCTTGACAAACAAAATAAAAATACCTATTTACATGTCTAAACAGAAGCTCTCAGATGCAAATTTCTTTAAACCACTGATCCTCTGCAATAAACTTTATTGCCTCTGTGTCCATATTTACACCCACCCCATCCTCAATTTAAAGACAGAAGCCTCTCTTATGCAAAGTGAATCCTTCCACGTTTGTTCAAGATAATATTCCCTTCATCTTTCTTGGAGACATTGCTTCATAATTTCTGCCCTCTTTTTTGAGATTTTTAACCTTTTACACTCCAAAGAGCCTTTCCCTTCATACATTGATATGTTTATGTCTTTCCCATCTTAAAAAACAGAAATGAAAGCAAGCCAATAAGAGAACTTCTGGCTCTGCATACCTTCCCAATGCTGTGCTGTTACTTTCAGAGCAAAGCTTTGAGGAGTAGCCTAACCAACCATTCTCTTCCTACTTGGCAAATTCCAGCTCTCAGAATCACTTCTCAAAGGGGTTCCCGACCTTTTATACATGTGAAGCTCTTTAGTTAGGAGTATCATTCATTTGTTAACTTTTTTGATCATTTAAAAGACAATACATGTATGTAATGTGTCTCATCACTCTGCAGGACATTGGGAATGCAAAGATGGCAGGACAGAGTGTTTTCTTCACCAATCTGTCACTACCACCTTCTTGGGCATAAAATTTATTCTCTCCCTTCTGGGTGTTAATCAAGGTAAAATAAAAATGCAGGTAACTCAGAGAAAGAAAGGAAAAAGAAATGTTTCTTTCTGCATTGTAGGGGAGGAAGATATTTCCTCTACCTTCTCTGGGTTCTTCTGGCCAGAGAACGAATTAAATTCACATGAGACAGAATAGCAGGAGAAAATTAAACAAAGCTTTATAACATGTATACATGGGAGAGTTTATTCTGAGCTAAAATCTGAGGACCATGGCTCAGGGCCTTTCTTCCTGAAGGAAGAAAGGGCACCAAAGAATTGGGGTGCACAGAGTGGTTATATACCCCCAAACAGGATGTTTCACATAGGATTGAAATGTCCCTTTTACAATAGTCACGAGACTGCTCTGTTGGCACAGCGATCGATGGAAACAGCAGGTAGGTCTGCTGTCTTGATGAACACAGCGGGGTGGTAGTTCTGTTGTCTCAAGCTGGGTGGTCACAGGAGAGCTGGGTGATCAAAGGTGATTGCAGCAATCAGTTCCTAACCTAAGGACAGATGCTTATCCTTAAGGAAATGCCAATGTGGGGGGAAGTTGCGCCTTTATCTTAAGGCCATTTGTTCTTGCCATAGTAAATGTTTAAAGCAGATATACAATGCATGCTCAATGACCAGTCAGGCCCTTTTGGAAAAAACAAAGTCAGGCTGAATTAGGCTTACACCAAATGGCTTCCTCATGTACTCCGATATATCCTATTGCTTGCCATTTCTATTTGTCAATGTATACATGGGAGAGGCTCAGGCAAGCTGAGTAACTTGCCAAAATGGCTGAAAACACCACCTTAAATATCATATCCAGCTAAAGATGAAGGAGGATGGTGGGGCTGGGGAGAGTCATTTACAGGAGGTTACCAGACAAGCACAATAAACAAATACAGATTTAAGTCCTTGCCTTCCCCATTGATTAAGAGTTTCTAGAGATAAGGTCATCTCCCCTTCTTCCTGGTAAAGAGAGGGAGACATCTTTACAGATGGAGATTTCCTTTACAATGTAAATGTCTCTTACAAAGGGTAAGTAAATTCCACTTTTCAGTTGCTTTCATGTCTGCAAAGTAACCAGCCCCAAATAATCATCATGCCAAAGAGACATATCTTGGGGTGGGCAATTCCAGGTCCCTACAGCATAAAAACACTAGTTATGCTACAAAAAGATTATTGCAGACAATATAAATGGTTGACTGTCTTATTGATGTTTGATCTTGGGGCTGAAATAGTAGTTCTTTCCTTCAATATTTTCTCTATGCTCAGAGATCCAAGACTTCTCAATTCCATTTAAAAAGAAATTAGACCAAAGAGAAAGCTTGGCAACCAAGTGTGAAATTTGAGGAAAAGAAGCAGGACTCTAGGGCAGGGATCAGGGAGCAAAATTCTGTGAGGGATTCTGGGATGCATGGGCGAGAGGCAAATAAAAAATGGAATTTATAGTAAGGAGACACTCCCAGGTGTCCTGGGAGCTGAGCAAAAGAAAGAATGATGTTCTGCCCTATTCAGGAAAGAACTGGTGAGAGAGCTGAATATGGCTTATAAATAAGCCTCTTCTCACCTTCCACTCACTATGGAGTTTGAATGGAGAAAACTTGGACCAGAAGTAAAGAACTTTTCTGCACATCAGTCTGAATCTGGGTGGTTGATTCATTGGCTACCAGAGGAAGGGGTCTTGATTCTATAAAGAACTGCACTCATGTCTCCTTCCCGTGTTAATGACATTATATAAGAAATAAGAAACTGCCTAAGCCCTCAGGGAACAAGAGCCTACTGCAGAGGGACACTTCAAGTAAGCAGCTGTAACTAAATAAGACAATTGCTTTAATGATGCGTGCACCAAGTGCAGTAGAAGGAGAAGCAGCACCTAACTCTGCCTGGGGGGGTCAAGTTCAATGTCACAGAGAATATAGCATTTGAGCTCAGAGTTTTAAGATGTAAAAAGTTGTTAGATTCCCAAGAGAAGAAGATATCAGGCAGAGGGCTCAGTGCATGCAAAATTATGAAGATATAGGGGAGGAAAGCTTTTTCTGTAGTGTATAGGCAGTTCAATATTGTAGGATTAAAAGTAGGACATAATAGGGGCTGGCCTGGTGGTATAGTGATTAAGTTCGTGTGCTTTGCTTCGGCAGCCCAGGGTTTGCGGGTTCAGATCCCTGGCACGGACCTACACACCACTCATCAAGCCATGCTGTGGCAGAATCCCACAAACAAAGTAGAAGAGGATTGGCACAGATGTTACCTCAGCTTCTTCCCCAAGCAAAAACAGGAAGGTTGGCAACAGATTTTAGCTCAGGCTCAATCATCCTCACCAAAAAAAAGAGTAGGAGGTAATAGCTAGGGAAGGGAGTGGAGGGCTATGCAGGTGGATCAGGAATTAGGAGTTAAATGTTGAAAGGCTATTTTATGTTCTGCCAAAGAGTTTAGATTTTTATCTTGTAGGCCAATTTAAAACCACTGAAGAATTTTTGGAGGAGGATGACCATGGTAAGATTTGTATATTGGCAAGATTACTTTGTCCTTCTTGCAGCAAGTAGATTGGAGAAACCTGAAATATTTCTTAAACAGTCTTCCATGGAACACAGGTCTTACATGATTTTCCTTGGAGTAAGTACATTGTAGTCAAATACATTTAAGGAAAAACTGCATCCTTCATCTTCTTGGAAGTTCGCAATGCACATTAAATATCTTAAAGTTGTCTTTAGTAAAGAAAACTGTGTAACAAATTTAACCCTGGGTTTCCCAAACTTATTTGATGTGTTCTTGGCCAGTGTTCTTAATTGCAAAAAACACAAGCCACTCCAGTGAGTTTAAGCAGAAAGATAGTTATTAAAAAATATTAAGCAACTAACTGATTCTCCAAGAGGGTCTGAGAGCCAGGATTGTAAACCCCACAATGAGAAAAACCCTCAACTGTACAGCACAAGGGCTGTTCTCAAGGAAAAGCATAGTTACTACTCAAATCCATCACCTCAGTTCAGACCAGTGCGAACTAAGACTGTATGTCAGAAATTCCTCCACAGTTGCCCTACCAAAGCTAGCCATCTCCCCTGATAAACTCTACAAAATGTTAATTGTGTATAATTTCACTCTGTTCCCTTCTAAAACTAATTATGCAAGCACTTCAGATTGGAGGGGCCAAGGTAAATTGCCACCATTTTGTCTGCAAGGGAGGCTGAGAAATAGAGTTCAGACTTGAAGAGAGGAAGAGGGGTCATATTGAAGGAATCTAAAATATCAATTCTTTCAAACATGGTGAATTGCCACCATATAATAAATACCAAGAAATATGACTACAGAATGCCTTATCTATCTCCTGCCTAGTCACTAAAAGCTTCTTGGAACAAACATCTTGTTAACACACTTTGAGGAACACCGTATCAGAAGCAAGGAGACTAGTAAGAAGGTTACTGATAAACCAAAATCCTTACACCTTTGCAGTTTATATAACTCAGGATTTTCACTTAAAACTTTCCCACCCCAGTTTTGGGTAAAGATTTAACCAAAAGTATGACCACTGAAGCATTTTATTTTACGATAAACACTGAACAACCTCATTGTTGGTTAAGTGGCTATGGTAAAAGTAGGTACGACAAAAGATAATTTTTGGTAGAGAAGCAAAATTTTAAAATCACAGTACAATCTTTAGCTTTTAGGTTTAAAGAAATCTGTTTCTTTGTTGCTGGCCACTATTATTGCAGGTTTTCAAGGGTCAGTGAAGAGTGTGAATAGAAATTGAATTAGGGGTATACTCCAAAAGAATCTGCTTCTATACCTTACATTTCCCATACAAAGAGTGCTTGAAATTAAAGAAAAATAAAAGAATTTAGCAGAATGTTAAATTGCAAAAATGAAGAGTGTATTAGTTTCCTAAAGCTTCCATCACAAATTACCACCACTAGGTAGCTTAAAACAGCAGCAGTTCCTTTTCTCAGAGCCTGAAGGATAGAAGTCCAAATTCAAGGAGTGCGCGGGGCTGAGGTCCATGGAGGCTCCAGGGGAGAATCTGTTCCCTGCTTCTTCCTGTTTCTAGTGGCTGTGAGCATTTCTCGACATATGGCCACATTACTGCAGTCTCTGCCTCTGTGGTCACATTGCCCTCTTCTTGTCTTTCAGTCTCAAATTTGCCTCTATCTTTCTCTTGTGAGGACACTTACTACTGAATTTAGAGCACCCTGGGATGATCCAGGAGGATCTCTTCATCTCAAGAGCCTTAATTACATTTGCAGAGATCCTTTTGCCAAATAAGGTAACATTTACAGGCTCCAGACATTAGAATGTGGGCATAACTTTGGGTGGCAGGGGTGAGGGGCTGGGTCACATTTAATCCACTAGAAAGAGAGAAGTAAAAGCCACATTCGTTAACTTTTTTTACTTCCTATAGGAAGAGGTGGAGGTGGTGGCAAAGAATCTCTTTGATTTTTGGTATATTGGGGTTCTACAGAAAAACAGAACAAACAGGACATGTGTGTGTGTAGATAGAGACATGTATCAATTTATCTATCTCTCTACCTATCTAGTGAGAGATTTATTTTAAGGAATTGGCTCATGAGATTGTGGAGGTACAAGGCCAAACTCTGCAGGCTAGCTCAGCTGGCTGGAGACCCAGGGAAAAGTTACAGTCTGAGTCCAAAGGCAGTCTTTTGGCAGAATTCCTTCTTTTTAAATTATTTATTATTATTATGATTATTATTTAGTTTTTTTCTTTATTGAGGTAACATTAGTTTATTACATTATATAAATTTCAGGTGAACATTGTTATATTTCAACTTCTATGTAGACAACATCGTGTTCACCACTAAAAGTCTAGTTGCCATCCGTCACTGTGCAAATGTGCCCTTTCACCCTTTTTGCCCTCTCCTGTGCCCCATCCCCTCTGGTAACCACCAATCTCTTCTCTGTGTCTATGTGTCTGTTGTTGCTGTTTTTTTTTTATCTTCCACATATGAGTGAAACCATGTGGTATTTGACTTTTTTCATCTGACTTATTTCATTTAGTATAAGACCCTCAAGGTCCATCCATGTTGTGGAAAATGCAAGATTTCATCTTTTTTATGGCTGAGTAGTATTCCATTGTGTGTATATGTGTATATATATATATATATATATATATATCATATCTTCTTTATCCTTTTATGCATTGATAAGACACTTAGGTTGCTTCCAAGGCTTGGCTATTGTGAATAATGCTGCAATCAACATAGGGGTGCATGTATCTTTTCAAATTAGTGTTCTTTGGATAAATACCCAGAAGCAAAATAGCCAGATCATATGGTAGTTCTATTCTTAATTTTTTGAGGAATCTCCATATTGTTTTCCATTGTTGCTATACCAGTTTACATTCTTACCAGCAATGTATGAGGGTTCCCTTTTTTCCACATCCTCTCCGACACTTGCTATTTCTTGTCTTTTTGGTAATAGTCATCCTAATAGATGTGAGGTGATATCTCATTGTGTTTTTGATTTGCATTTCCTTAATAATTAGTGATGTTAAATATCTTTTCATGTTAGCCATCCACATATCTTGTTTGGAGAAAATGTCTGTTCAAATCATCTGCCCATTTTTAAATTGGGTTATTTATTTTTTTGTGTTGCAATGTATGACTTCTTTATATATTTTGGATACTAATCCTTCATCAGATTATGATTTGCAAGTATATTCTCCCAATTGTTAAGTTGTCTTTTTGTTTTGTTGATGGTTTCTCTTGGTGTGTAGAAGCTTTTCCTGTTAGATATAGCCCCACTTGTTTATTTTGTGTTGTTTTTTCCCTTGCCTGAGGAGGCTGCTGGAGAATTCCTTCTTGTTGGGGGAGGGCAGCCTTCTGTTCTAGTGACTTTCCATTGACTGGAGGAGACTCACTCACACTATGGTAATCTCTCTACTCAAAGTCTACTGATTTAAATGTTGATCTCATTCAAAAAATACCTCTACAGAAATGTCCAGCATAATGTTTGACCAAATATCTGGGCACAGTGGTCCAGGGAAGTTGACACATAAAATTAACCATCAAAGGATGAATCTAAAATAGAGAAATAGTTCCTGCTCCTTTCCCAGAAATTTCTGAAGGCAGTGGTTTATTGAAATATATTTTCCATGAGGGCTTAGGGGAAATGTATTATGTTTTGTGTAGGTAGGAGAGCCTGGAAGATACACTCCTTCCCTCCTCTTTTCCCCACTAGTTGTCCTTGGATGTCAGTATTCAGAATATAACCTTCCAGGTTCTTGTGAACCGGAGAGAGAAGAGCCAGAGCCAGAAGTTGTTCAGTCACATGTTGGGGTACAAGACCTCCTGGGGGTTCAGGACTTGATCCTGACAGAAGTCTAAAAGAGAGAGCCTGAGGGTCCTCTGGAAGCTGAGGACACAAACATTATCCTTGCCAACACTACTACAGCAGCAGAAATCAATGACATCGGATCAAATCAAATGTAGAACTCAGGCACCTTCCTTCCACTCATCAGCATTAAGTTGAAGATGGAGGCAACAATGGACTCTACCAGCACGAGGGACTGGACCGGGGGAGGATACAGGTAGCAGGAGTCAGCTGTGGAAGACCTCTTACCCCGTATTACTCACGCACCCTATATCCACCATGCATAACTTTTCCCCAATACACCGAGCCCTTCTCAGAAAGAAGTTCTTATCTTGAATGCGATGAAATTTTCTTCCAAAGGAGATTCAGTTTCTTTTAATTATCAAATTAAGATTTTGCACCATCACTGAAAGCTGAGGTTCCCAAGATAGGTTAGGGTTGGTTGTTGAAATGTGTTACTTCCTTAAATTTCAAATATCACAGTAACAGTGGAATACTAAAGAGTTACATAAAATTTTATTCTAGAAATAGGTTTCATTACACACACACAAATTGTTCTATGTGTTAAAAACAGTAAGTTGTAAAATAGTGTGTATAATAGGGTATCTTTTTTTCTATTAAAAATAATTTATGAAAGTATGTATGAAAAAAACCTAACAGTGCTTATCTCTGGGTGGTGCATCTGTGGTTGATTTTTATCTTCCATTTTCTGTATTCTCTACATGGTTTTGTTCATGAACAACTTCTACATTGGTAATAAGAGGAAAAAATAAATGGGAAATTATTGCTCTCTCCACATGCTTGGGTGCAATTAATCCACTGACATCCAGCTTTAATATTCAGTTTCTTTTGGGTTCGTTAGGTACAAATATGTTTTTGAATCTGATCACTACTTGTGAATTGATAAAAATCAATTCTGTAGATGTGATCAATTGTTTTCTAAAGCATTTACTGGTGATGAATAAACTGAAGCACCTCCATTTCATAGAGGGAAACACCAACCAGAAGAAACAATTTTCAAATTCTATTTTTAAGTTTCAGTTGCACATAGCTTGGCGATCATATATTTGTTCACTGTGTGCCATAAGGCTTTGCCTCTGATGAGGCTGGGTTTGAAGACTGCTGAACTGCAATTTTTTTTAAAGGTTTTTCGCTATGCCTAAAATTGCTTCCCATTTTTTAGCACCACTATTTTTAAGATGTTCAAATCTTTGATTTAGTATATCTTCTTGCAAGTTTTATTTTCATAGCTATTTCCTATATTAATGGCTATTACTTTTTTTTTTCATTTTATCTTAAACTCCTGTTAAGGACAGAGCTGTATGATCTATTGTTCCTAGGAATGACTTCAAATTTTCTCATTACTGCAAGACATTAAGTTGCCAAGATATGATTTACTTTAGTAAGTGCCTTTTATGTCATCTACATTGGAGAGTTTTTGTGACTGTTATTTAAATTTCATTTCCTTGGCAATCTGTCTCAGTGTTAAAAAACAAAGAAGAGACTAGATGTTGGAATCCACTAAGATACCGTTATATAACTGCCACTGCCTCGTTAGGCAGACACCACCAGAACAGACCACACACCACACGAAACCAGAGCAGCCACCTGGAAAAAGCAGAGGAGCGGGTGCTCCTTGGCACTGCCTTCCCAAATGTGTTCCTATCAACTGCACACATTTCTGAATATGTTGAAGCAAAGAGAAGATCACGGAAGTGGAAAATTGGAAGGCGGAAAAAAAAAATCCCCACAGGCAAAGATTTAAAGTTAATTTTCAAGAATGTTTAGGTGGAGAATGCTTGCTGGAGTTCGATAAAGGTAAAGAGTACAATGGAATGCTTCTGTTCCAATGCTGAGGGACTGTGTTGAATCGGCTGATAAGAAACTGAAATTGCGTAAACAAATTTAAGGTGTTGATGAAGGAGTTCAGTCGTGCCGAGGACTTGCTAAGCAAGACAGAGAAAACTGTCACTGTATCCATCTGAGAAAGTGATGCTTTACATGGTGGTACTCAGTGCAATATTTGGAGTAAACAAGTAAAGTTGATAGAAGCCGTCTAATTTAAATCACTCTTCCCCTGGATGGTAAAATATTTCAATATTTTTACATAATGTGTTAAGCAAGAGTGAAGAATTTGAAATATTGGGTTAAACCAAATATTTAAGGGAAGTAAAATAATAACATATGTAAGTATTAGTTTAAAAGTTATTAAGGTAATTTAGTAGTGGTATTTTATTTGCTGATAATGTCTATGGCCATTATTATTATTCCCTTTGATTTATAATGTGCACTTACTTTTAAGGCCTCTAGGCACATGTAAATTACAAAATCTTAAATGATTTAGACAAAGGCATAACTAACAATGGCACTTAAGAATTGTATTAACACTACAACATCACTGTTGTTCACATCAGCAGACCTTAGGTATATTATCTCAGAAATTACGTTCTTGAATTATTCCTGTTCTTGTCATCATATATATTCCTGTTTAATGGCATTAACCTAAAAACCATTTAAATGTTAAGAATAAAACTTTTAAGTCATGTTTTCTGGAAAGATTCCTGATAATAATTTTATAGCTGGTTTATTTTGTTCCTCCAATGACACCATCTTCAGAAATTGCCTTTGTTATGAAAAAAATAATAACAATGGCAAGGTACTATGTAGCATATTATGCAGTTTACATATCAACAGTCTTATGAGGGGAGACGATTATTGTACCTATTTTTACAGAGGAAGGAATCCAAGGCAGAAAGAAGTTAAATAAGTTTTTTCAGTATCACGATGCTAATAGCACAGCAAATCTCAAACCCACACGGTCTTGGCTCAGTTTTGAAACAAAGAAGAAACACATCCCCTTTTATCACTGATTATTTCAGGTTAATGTAATGTATTTTCTTCTGATTTTTTAAAGCAAATAATAATAACTATGAAGTATTCATTGGTGTTACCCGTAGCATGAATTGTCAGTTGCCAAACACCTAAATATTTGGAAACATTTGTACTTTTGACCAAATTTTTCAACTTTTTGTTTTAGTGTTTCTTCTTTTCTCTTGGGCTCCAGTTGGTGGTTGGGCAAGAGAGACTGAACAAAACAAAAATGATGAGGCAGAAAATCAGGAAGAGTTCCTGAAGCAGGCGATGGAGGAAGTTTAGGCAACCAAAATATCCTGCGGTTAAAACAGGGAGATGTCCTGGCAAGTGACACAGTTTGGCAGCAGAGTCCTATAAAGCCATTAGCATGAGGAAGACATGTTCAAAACTATTGCAGTCCCAGCCAAACGGTAGTCAGAGGCATGTGCCTGGTATTTAGAAATGAAACAGAAGAATAGTGCAATTGAATAGAAAACCAAAACAAGTAGGACAATGGGATGCAGTGAATAAACTGAGAACCTGAGATTTGTAGCATGGACTTCTTTGGAACAGAAAAAAGATGCGAAAGTAAAAATCAGTCTTGCTGATCATAAGACTGTAATGTTCATAAAGGAGCATCAGCTATTTTCCAATGGATGAAGGACGAGACCAACATAAAAGTTTTTCTAAAAAAATCATACCCAAGGTCACACTACAGCTGCGAAACTACCAATGATCAGTTCTTCAGAGAGATTGCTACTTTTTTTTACCAATGACATCCCCAGCCCTGTTTCATTTTTCCTACTTTTTGAAGAAAGTTTACTGAAATAACCAATTGCAGAACCTTCCACTTCTTGAATGTTTCCATCTCAAAAGGGGCCCCTACTTCCATGTCACTACTTAGAATCAACAGGACAAGCCAGATCCCTGTAAGAGGTCCTCCTCTTCCCCATCCTCTTTTCCAAGTTGTCCAAACAATAGCTCTGGTATATGCATGTTTCAGGAAACTAATAAACCTCACTTTGTTGTATTGCGTTTGTGTTCCTGTGTCTTTGGTCACTGGGCTTTAACAAATAAAAGAGATCAATGCTTAGAATGAACAGGATTGGACAAATAAGATTTGCTATCTCCATGAAACTGGCACATGGTAAACCTGACCAGAGTCAGACTTTGCTCCAGAACTTTGAGAGGAGCTAATTCATGAACTTTGTAGCTAGGGCACCTAGCTACAAAGTTCAGAAAGATTGAGGGTTAGGAAGTCAAGAAGATAACTATAGTCAAAGATCAATTATACCATAGTTCCCCAATTTATTTATTTTTTACCCTAGAATTATAGAGACTTGAGATTAAGGTGGTCTTTTGGGTAATACACTATGAGAGTCAGACACTTACTATGTTTGTTTGAATGTTTAATCTTAATGACAATTTTGTGATAAATATATTTAAAAAGATCTAAGACTATATTAATGAGTTTTTAAACGTGTCTTTGTTTTCTTCTGCCGGAGAAAATTCAAAGCTTATAATCATTAATCTGAAAGATTCTATCCTTGACCCATGGGCATTTATGTTGGAAATAAATTTCCTTAGCTAGGCTTTCATGGACTGTTCAGGGTTGGTACAAAGACAGTATGAGCAGAAGAGATGCATTGGTTCACCCCCCAAAATTTCATTATGAAACAAATATTCTACAACATTTTAAACACAGACTGTAACCCACTATCAAGTACAATTTTGAAGACGTTTTCAGGCCTCCTTGTTTATTTACCAAAAACAGTGAAAAGAAAAGAAACAGAGTACCTAAGCCTCATGATAAATTCCTGACTGTGATTAAAGGTGCAGCTGCCAGCTCTTCATCACTTAAACTTTGCTTTGTTTCTATTGACAGATCATTTTAATAACCACAACTCTCTAGTCCATGTAAAGTATTCCACACTTCGATGCTCCAGCAATTTCTTATCTAACTGCTTAAAATAGGAAATTTTATTTCTGCCGTTCTCCCTGGTAATTCTTCTTCCCAGTACATTTTTTCTCTTAAAAGTGCACCTTTTAATAACAGTGCTTGCCTTTTCAAAAAATTTTGGTCTAACAGTTTAGCCAAAGGACAGATAATGTAAAACTATTTAAATCGAAGGTGCTCAGTGTCATGTGACCTGCTCTACTGGAGAACTGTTTCCTGTGTAGTGGGGTTGACCCTGCTATTGATCTCTTCTGTCTGAATTTATAGAAGGTTTGAGTTAAGTAATTTTTAAAACGTAGAAAAACTAACACATATAGATCAGCGACAATGTTCAGTTTTGTGTGGAATAGAAAGAAAGACTGACGCATGTCCACTGCCTAACATCTTCCAGTTGCTCAGCCTCACTCCCAAGCCTGCCATCCTTCTGCTTAGTGAAAGGTCGGAAATAGCACTAATTCTTTTCATCATGGTTGGTCTAAGAGTCAATACTGCCATGACATTATTCGGAAAAGAAAGGCATCTCTCTCATACTGTACTCTACATTGACGATGTGACAAGCGCCTAGAGAAAATACACTCTAGTTTTGTTTATGACAGCAAATGAGGCTTGAGTTGTCAACTTGTTCACTTTATATATTGAACTCTGAAGCTGAAAAATACTTAGACGTGAAATAAGAAATCACAATGTTTTTAGAGATGAACTTCATCGCGTCTCTTCCATGCCATTAACTAGCTGAGTGCAAATTGATTTGAGAATAACCTGATAAAGTTTATATTTTTAGTCTGAGAGAAAAGCAAATGATAGCTCAAAGGGCTATTTTCATTGCCCTTGGTGATTTTGTTCTTCATTGCATTTCCTTATTTCTTGCTAAAGCTATTTTGCTAAAGGCTACAATATACTGAGAATTAGAGCTAGTGGAGTGGAAGTAAGTCGGCTTTGAAGCTAAGTGGCCAGACTGCCTCCCTCCGGCAAAATATCTCCTTCTGATAAAGCAGAATTCCTTTATAATAGCCCTGGTGAACTTGTAAGAGATTACCGAAGTGTCAGGCCCAGTTTCAAATGTACTTTGGATGCCATTTTGAAGGAAGAAAATACCATGTTTGTTCAAGCAAGCCTTAAAAAGAACACTCAAGCTTTACTTTACTTTCCCTCCTGCAGGCAAGGCAGGATGACGTTAGGGATAAGGAAAACCTATAATCAGCATCAGAGAAAGGGTTCATGACCTCACATTGTTGCAATTTAGGAAAGAGTTTGCAGAAAGGAGCCCAAATAACTAACATGCCTGGCTTCACCAACTTCGGGTTCAACATAACGTTGTATGTCTTTTCATAGTCAGATCACTATAGCTTTGAGACTGCATCCTATGAATTGAGGAGATCTTATTTACTCTTCAGCTTCTCTTTCTGACATATTCTCCAAAGCCCACTAGGGTTAGTTTTGAGCAAGTGTAATTCAATCCTGGTTACTGACGTTCACAAATTCTGACTAGTCTGAAATAGAGTCCATTGCCACATTTGCTTATTGTCAAGACCTAGCAGACTAAGTAGGTTGGATCAATGTTTACAGGCCATGTCTCTATACACTATCATAGTTCCTCAGCATGCAAAGCCAGGAGGAATTTAAAATCAGCTACGTATTTTGCTGATCTTTTGCCATTCTTTCAATGTGTAGTGTGGGTTCCATCCTTCCAAAAAAAAATTTATCCAACAAACAAGATAAACCAACAGTGCACAGGGAATTTCCCCAACACCTCTGCTCTTTCTCCCAAACAATCAATTGTAGAGGCCATCAACATTTCAACTAACTTATTCATCTATTTCAAAAAAAATATCATCCTTTATAAGATTATTATCTGGCTATAGACAAACTCAATTTACATAACCATACAGAATCCATTAATATTTTCATCCCAATTAGAAGACTTCAAGTTTTTTTAAATCGGTTCCATTTACGTTTTTTAATTATTCACTACTTTTTTTTTTAAGATTGGCACCTGAGCTAACATTTGTTGCCAGTCTTCTTTTTATTGTTTTTCTTCTTCTCCCCAAAGCCCCCCAGTACACAGTTGTATATTCTAGTTCCATGTCTTTCTGGCTCTGCTATATGGGATGCTGCCTCAGTATGGTTTAATGAGTAATGCTAGGTCTGTGCCCAGGATTCGAACCAGCAAAACCCTGAGCCACTGAAGTGGAGTGCATGAACTTAACCACTTGACCATCAGGCCTGCCCAAGACTTCAAGTTTTATCCCTGAATGATAGGTATTTGTCTTAAATATGTGCAGCTGAAAGGCAGTTCCTGGTGCCTTTCCCAAACTAGAGGAAGTTTAGCTTCAAAGGTAATTATACCTTCTAGAAATCCATACTGAAAAGCAAGCCAAAGGGGCAACCCCTTTATTAAAAATCAAAACAAGGGGCTCGCCTGGTGGCTCAGTGGTTAAGTTTGCTCATTCCGCTTCTCAGCAGCCCGGGGTTCACCAGTTCGGATCCTAGGTGTGGACATGGCACCACTTGGTGCACCATGCTGTGGCAGGTGTCCCACATATAAAGTAGAGGAAAATGGTCACAGATGTTAGCTCAGGGCCAGACTTCCTCAGCAAAAAGAGGAGGACGGGCAGTAGTTAGCTCAGGGCTAATCTTCCTCAAAAAAAAAAAAATCAAAACAAAAGAATAACATACACTCAAACCATATTCGTTAATCATTTTTCCTGGGTACCTACCTATAGAATATGTGCCGGATATTTAGCCTAGTGCTCTGTATATGATATCTGGGTCATCATCATAGAGACCCTATAGAAGTGTGTCAAGCCCTGCCTGATAAATTTTGGATCTGGAATCTTTAAAAGGAATATTTCTGAGCCATTTGATTAATATATTCTGCTCATGAAAGATCTTCATTGTTTTTGTTTTTGATCATTTCACTTGGAAAAAAATGTCAATTATAAAAGTTCTTTAGCACAAGTGCCAAATGTTAATTAAGTAATTTCTAGCTGTTTAAGATGCTATATGATGGGCATTTAAAGCCAGTATCTTCAATTTGTTTGATTCTAACTAGCTTCCCAGTTCCTGATTAAATTTTCTCTCCCTAAACAGACATTTGAGTGGGAACCAAGGCTCTACTGTAACATCAAGTCATGGCGAGTCAGACCAGTCGGGTGACATTTCCAGGTGCATTGTGGGTATGAGTTGGGAAACACTATGGTAGCTCTATTCTCTTTTCCACACTGAGGAGAGTGTTTGGCATATTTTAATAGAGCTTCATGAAATCTTTCTAATTTTTGGTCCTCTGTGGGAAAAGGAGTTGACCTTGACTTTTTATTCTTGTCAAGTGAAAGACTTCTCCATAGTTAACAACTCTCAAAATTTCTCCCTTGCTCAGAATGCAGATGGAGTAGGAAATTCACAAACTAGAAAAAAAAAAACCTATGTCATTTGTAAGTGGAGATATTGTAAATTTAGTGAGATATACTGTGGCTATTAAAGTGGCCTGCAGGTGACACAAGTGTGTTTGCTTTAGGCTGTTTAGCTGTAAAGACAGAACTCGTGGGAGTGGCTGTGTATGTAAATGTTCACCCTCTGTCTGTTCTGAAGGACTTTGGAGGAGGAGCCATGATTCCTGGAGTTGCTAGATTACCCTGGGGAGGCTGGTTTAAAAGTTGTTTGTATGAGACAGGGTGATTCAAGCTAGTTGTTATAGTAAATACGGCAAAACTCCTCAGTGGCTTAACAGACACACACACATTCACATCACAGTCTGATGCAGGTCGCATGTCTCGCCTGGGCAAGGTTTTCTTCCAAGGTTGTGGCTAAAGGATTCTGGCTCTTTTTGTCATGTGACTCAGTCATGTCTGAATCTTTGCTTTTGTCTTCAGGGCAAAAGGGAGAGAACAGTCTAGTTGAGTCTGGGAGATTTTAGCATGCAGGACAGGAAGAAGCAAACATCACTTCCATTCACCTTTCCTTGGCCCAAACTAATGACATAGATCTCTAAGCTAACCACAAAAGAGCCTGTGAAATTTTCTTCTGGCATGCTTATTAAAAGAAAAAGGGATGGTTGAGTATCTAACCAGGGTCTGCTACAATGATCTGGACAACAGTCAGTTTCTACTGCATTTTTGTGAAATTCGTGAAGGTCATTATGACCAAGAGGGGTGAGCAGAAAGCTTGATGTATCGCTGCTCTCATCACAAATTCTGTGCACTTCGTTTTAGAGACCTAAAGATATTGTGGGGTTTCAGCAGGTATGACCTGCCATTTATTGAAACCACACCTGGATTGTCAAACTTCTCATTGATTTGGCCCAGGCCCAGAGATGCTGGGTATCGATTCAGTGAGGAGCAGTGTGAAGTGGCAAAATTTTGTGTGAGGGGACTTAGTTGGCTCTGACTTGGGACTCTGGGCTCTTTCATGAACAATCACAGGACTTGTGAATATTCTCTAGCACTAAGAAATAATTCCTGGGCCGGCACTATGGCAGAGGGCTTAAGATCGTGCACTCTGCTTTGATGGCCTGGGGTTTGACGGTTCGGATCCTGGGCATGGACCTATGCATCGCTCATCAAACCATGCTGTGGCAGCATCTCACATAGAAAAACTAGAATGACTTACAACTGGGATATACAACTGTGTACTGGGGCTTTGGGGAGAGAAAAAAAAAAAAGAGGGAGACTGGCAACAGATGTTAGCTCAGGGCCAATCTTCTTCACCAAAAAAAGCTCATCTTAAAAAAAATTCCTTGAGAAGGTATATTTTCTACGACATGTTTGCCCAACTCACTTCAGAAATAAGATGAGGCTGCCGTACCTAGGTTTTATAACTCTGAATCTCTTTGATTTTCATCTCTGTCACCTAAATTAACTCCATTGTTAGTGAGAACTAATGGGGAATTTCAGACAAATCATATACTCTGAGGAACACTATTAGCTCCTGGAAATAATGACCTCCTTTCAAAAATTGTGCAAGCGATGCCTAACCTCATGCTGCTACTGCCTTCAATCATTCATGTAAAATACATAAGAAGTATGTTAAGTATTATTTCCAAGGTGGTTAAGGAATTAAAATTTTCTTCCTTTGCTTTCACTCTTCTCCAAAAATACTCACTTTAAGCCTAGTGATATATAGTACGCTGAGGGTCATGTGTTCAAGGATCTCAACCATTGTAGAACCCAAGGGCTGGGCCTTTCATGTTCTACACATCCTCTGTTCTTTCCTAATTTTCTGATACAGGTCAAGTACAAAACTCTTTAACTTTTAGTACATGGTTATATCAAAATAGGCTGCCTTGCCTGGTCTAAAACTAGTCCCAAACCATTGGTCTAGGACCCCAAAGTAGCCACTAGTGAATTGATGTCTGTCTGAGTTCCTCTACCAATTCTCTCCATGGATGAGCTATCTCTCTCTAAATGTAGTATAATTTTCTTCCAAAACTCTGTTAAAGATATGGTCTCACATGTACCTTTACAGAAACTGGTTTCTTTTGGCATTTCCTTGAGGTCTCTTTTGGGAACTACCCTTGGTAAATTCACATAAGACATGGTGCTATCTTTATAGTAGTGTTCTCATCCTGTGTTTTGTGGGCCAGGTTGAGTTCCCTCTCTCTTATCCTCTGAGAGGATACTGTGACAAATAGTCAGCACTCTGTAAATATTTATTAGATAAATACATGGCAAATACTAGGTATACTTTCTTCTATCTTATATTGACACTTGAATTGTCATGGGAGTATCTTGCTAGGATTACTTCTATGGCATAATTTGGTTAAGGCACAGCCAAATATTGTGTCACAGGGTAATAATATCAAACAGTGCCACTCCAAAATTGTAACTCTTCCAAGTAATGGAGACTATAACAAATAGTTTCATTAGAAGCAAGAAATTGTAGAAAAATTAATTATCACTTTTCTTCAGCATGAACACTAAATATTTTAACCCAAATGACAAGTTTCACAATATCATGGAGATATAGCCCGTTCTATTTGTTCCTAGGCTGAGTCCGCTGATATGAAGGCCTCACTTATAGAATTTCAGAAGAGACTGTGTAGATACTTCTGTGCTCAAGAGAGAGCATTCCTTTCAGACCCTATTCTTTGTCCAGTCCCGATATAGTTTCTTGGTCCTTTTCTCCCTTTTATTCATACTCCACATCAAGTTTCTACCTCCCCTAATACCTGGCCTCTGGATTGGATTATCAGGCATTTTCTGTTTCATTATCATTGGGGGAAGTGGGGGAAGAAATGTGGAGAAAGACGCTTATGAATGTTAGGAGAATCTAATAGCAAATTAGTCAATTTGTATGTCAAAGATTAAGCTCCTTCTAGAATATAATAGATACGTTATTAGACCAAGAGTGTCTGTCTCTTCCCCAATTTTGACATACCTTATAAAAGCTCCCTCTATTACTTTAGACTCAGAAGTCACTTAAGAGGAAAACAGGGTGGGAAGAAGAAAATAAATCTATTATGATTGTTATCCATGCCTATTTTAATTGGCTCTTGGTTAATTGAAGTGATAGGCTCCATAGGCTGATAAGTGACTCATCAATGGGATGAGAGAAAAAGAGTGTTAAATTTATAGAAAGGAAGAAGTTAACTGAGATATCTTAGAAGAGTGAGAGAGTTCTTAGTCCCAGAAGTTATCTTTCACTTGGACTATTGAAGCTAAAATCTAAAGCTCCGGGGGACAATCAATAAATATAGGTCCATTTCAGTAAGTAAGGCTGAGACAAACTAAGCATTGAGATCCATTACCAATATTTTACATAATCCGAAATAGGAATGTTTCTTGGCTGCAAATTTTGGAGCTACTGATACCCCTTGGGGATGATAGCCCAAGTGATACCAAAAAGAACAATTTCCCAGAATTTCTCATAAAATGATCTTTCATGACAGTGATCTTGCCTGAATCAGATGCTCTGTTTTGATTTCCCTCTGGAGTATGACATTACTGATGTATCTTCTTCTATTTTGGCAATTTTTTTTTTAGTTGAATTTTTCCCAGTTATTTTGCTGTTCATTAATGTCCTCATCATTGGGTAAGGAGTGTGGGGATGAGAGGAAAGTACAGTAAAAACAAGAGGTTTAGCTTGAATAAATCAAGTTTACATCTTATTAGCAAGCATAAGTGTATGATTTATAAAAAAGTCATAATCCAGGGGTTTAAAAACAGTAGAAGTTTATTTGTGTTTTCACCTGTTTGTGTGTTTTTCTTTAACTATTACATATACTATCAATTGCATTATACTATATGCATATTTTAAAATACACTGAGATATGTCCGACCTATCATTTTTGATTATAAAATACTCCTAGTAATGTAAAGTTTATGGAAACTCTGCTTAGGATTGTTTTCTTTAGCCAACTGTTTCCATACATGTTCATAACTTTTGATAGAATTACTTTGAATGCTGTAATGCTATAATGAGTGAAAGAAAAATTTTATATCTTCGCTGTTGAAGGCACCATGCTATGGGTTAGCAATGTTTGTGAACCAGTGATTAACATTACACAAGCACAAAATAAGTGGTCGGCCCGTTAAGAAGTGTTTTACTGGTACTTTAAATGCAGCATTTCCAGAAGCCATTTAAATTATTTTTCCCCAAATTTTCACTTTTGATACTGAACACTACCATGTATCTTATAATCCGGCTCACAGTATTGTTCTCCTGGAGTAGAATCAATGTTCCACTCATGCTACTTTCTCAAGAGTCATCAACCACCTCCTCTCCTTTCACCCTTACCTCTCACCCTGGCAGTCACCAAGTCATAGCCACTTACTGATTATATCTCCACAATCACATTAGGATTTTTTTCTTTTCCTCTCCTATTCTAGCTCAAACTCATAATTTATTATGTCTTGTCAAAACAAGCATAACCTATTTCTTCTTACTATCTCTACTCCTACCCTTGTTTCATCCACAGTACAAACTGGTCAGAGTGAACATCCTACTGCAGCGATATGATGAAAATCCTACAGCAAATCCTTAGGGGATGACCCATTGTATCAGTCGGGGCTTGTGACTGCCAGCTCAGAAACCAATCCTAGTTCTCCAGCAATGAGAATGGAATATAATGACAGACTTAGTGGGAGGCTGGCGACTACATTTGAAAAATGTGTGGGGGGAAAGGTCAGTGGAGAGGGCTTTCCTGGAAAGGCAATAACTGTATTTGAGCAGGAACAGTTTGGCCAGGATGCTGCGATTTGCTGCGGCAGGTCACCTTCATCACTAGGCAAGCCAGGAATCTTTCCCTGTGGCTTCTGCAGTGCGAGAAGAGGTACTGCATCACATAGATACTGCATGCAGTGGGGAGACCGCCAATCAGAAGGGACGTTGGATGCTAGACAGCCACTCCGAACAAGGCAAAAAGCAAAAAACAAAAAGACTACAAATGTCAATTATTTATATGAGAGGGCCTAAATCTGTTAGTATTGCACTCAAACTTCCCAAGCTGACTTTAAACTACATCTCAAAACTAATTGCTTGTTGAGGAGTCCCCCTTCCATGGACTGAATATTTGTGTGTGCCCCCACCGAACATATGTGCTGAAGCCCCTGATCCCCAATGAGACGGTATTAAGAGGTGGGGCCTTTGGGAGGTAATTATGTTTAGATGCGGTCTTGAAGTTTGAGCACCTCTAATGGGATTACTGGCCTTATAAGAAGAGCAGGAGACCAAACCTCGCTCTCCCCATGCATACAAAGAAGAGCTCATGTGAGCACACAGCAAGGGGGCAGCTCTCTGCAAGCCGAGAAGTAGGTCCTCATCAGGAACTGAATCTGCCCGCACCTTAATCTTGGACTCTCCAGACTCCCAGAACTGTGAGAAATAAATGTGTGTTACTTAAGCCCTTCAGTGTATGGCATTTTATCATAGCAGCCCAAGCTGACTAAGACACTGTCCAAAACGTCAGCTATGCACTGGTCATCCCGGACAACTAATTATTCTTTTGAACAGCTGCACACCTTTCACACCTATAAGTTTGTGCACGTGCTATTCTTCAATTCAGGGTTTCTCGCACTATTGACATTATGGGCTGGATAGTTCTTCTTTTGGAGGACTGTCCTTGTCATATAGGAAGTTTAATAGCATCCGTGGTCTCTACTCACTAGATGCCAGTAGTGCCTCTCCAGTTGTAAGAACCAAAAATGTCTCCAGACAAACCCCAATCTTTCCTCGGGGCTACATTTTCCCCACGTGAAGAAGGAAACCGAGGAGAAATGATTAAATGCAATGTGGGATCCTAGAAAAAGAAATTTGTGGAAAGACTTGTGAAATTCAAATAAGATCTTCCATTCATAGTATAGTATCCATTTAATTTCCTGGTTCTCCATACTATGCTTGTGTAAGATGTTTCTCTAGGAAACTTTAGGTGGGAACTTCTGGTTTCCAGTTCCTCACGTAAGGAGCTTGGAAGTCACCACTCTGTCCCAACAAGTAAAAAGCTAAACAGACTGAAAAATCAATGACTCTTCTTGATCCATAACTGAAGGTAAGACACAGGACAAACTGCTGTCCCCAAGACTGGGGAGGCAGAGAGGCGAGTACAGGGAGTCACAGCTTCCTAGAGCAGAGACTGGAAAGCAGAAACGTCTGTGGGAACCAGAGTCGCTGGGTAGGGAAACCTGAACTGTGGTTAACAACTTGCTTGAGGCTCAGTGTGAACTAGTCTGAGATTTAAAAACTCCAGGGGGACCCAGTCGTAGGGTGGCCCCCACAATATTGTGCGATGTACCTCCAGGAGCTTGATCAGGTTTCCACAGTAAATACTGGAGGAAAATCCCCTCATACTTCCAGCAGGCAGAGGAGAAAATACACCAGAGCATTCTATTCTTCTTAACAAGGCCTGCCCTCAGGAGAAACTAGTTAACTTCTGGAGTATCATCAGAGCCTAACTGACCTGGGGTAGGGGAAATACCCAGCTCCAGCACACTCCGGACATCCTATCCCACCTAAGGAGAGGAAAAAACCAGAAGCACTTGGGGAGTTCACAGCCCAGAGGCAAACATAGCTTCCCAAGAGACTGAGGCCTCATCACAGGACTACGGAACACTTTCCCTTGCCCCACACCCCACCACCACATTATTAAAGGCCTTTTTACAGCAGTTCCTTTTACCTGTTACAGCATTCCAGCTATCAAGAAAAATTACAAGGCATACTAAAAGGTGAAAAACACAGTTTGAAGAGACAGAGCAAGCATCAGAACCAGATATGGCAGAGATGTTGGCATTATCAGACTGGGTATTTAGAACAACTATGGTTAATATGCTAAGGGCTCTGTAGCTCAAGTGGAGAGCATGCAAGAATGGATAGGCCATGTAAGCAGAGAGATGCAATCCTAAGAAAAAGCCAAGAAGAAATGCTAGAATTAAAAAACACTATAATAGAAATGCAGAATGAAGAATGCTTTTGATGGGCTTACTGGTGGACTGGACACGGCTGAGGAAAGAATCTGTGAGCCTGAGGATATATGAATAGAAGCTTCAGAAATTGAAAAGCAAAGAGAACAAAGACTGAAAAAACCAGAGTATCCAAGGACTGTGTGACAACTACAAAAGGTGTAACGTATGCATAATAGCAATACAAGAAGGAGAAGAGAGAAAAGAACAAAAGAAATACTCCAAACAATAATGACTGAGAATTTCCCCAAAGTAATATCAGACACCAGACCACAGTTCCAAGAAGCTCAGAGAATAACAAGCAGAAAAAATGTCAAGATGATAACTACATCTAGGCATAGCATTTTCAAGCTACAGAAAATCAAAGATAAAGAAAAAATCCTGAAGGAAATCAGCGGAAACGTTGGGTGAAGGATAACAGACAGTTTCTGTACCAGGTTTACAACTTTATCCTCAGCCCAAAATTAGCTCAAAATAAAAGCTTTAAAAAATTCTCTGGATTATCCTCACTGATTCCTCTAGTCCAGTGTTCCTCTAAGTTTTTCTCTGTCATTGTATCTCCCTTACCACTCAAGAACTTTTGAGATATTTTTTGCTAATTGCCCTCCCCATGAATTTTGAACACCACAGACAGATTGTATATGTTTATATACTATATATATATATCTCTGCTTGATATATAAAAAGAATAAGTTTTCTTTTATTTATTTATTTACTTATTTATTTATTTTTTTGAGGAAGATTAGCCCTGAGCTAACTACTGCCAATCCTCCTCTTTTGCTGAGGAAGACTGGCCCTGAGCTAACATCCATGCCCATCTCCCTCTACTTTATACGTGGCCTACCACAGCATGGCCAAGTGGTGCCATGTCCGCACCTGGGATCCGAACCAACAAACCCTGGGCTGCCGAGGCAGAACATGCACACTTAACTGCTGCACCACTGGGCCGGCCCCAAGAGTAAGTTTTCTTTCTTTCTTTTTTTTTTTCCTTTGCTGAGGAAGATTTGCCCTGAGCTAACATCTGTAGGCAATCTTCCTCTTTTCGTATGTGATCTGCCACCACAGCATGGCCACAGACAGATGAATGGGTAGGTCCACACCCAGGAACCAAACCTGGACTGCTGAAGTGAAGTGTGCTGAACTTAACCACTACGTCACTGCAGCTGGCCCAAGAGTAAGTTTTCTTGCTTCCCACCCCCGAGAACCAATTTTTGCTACCTTTGAGAATGCCTGCTCTAGTAAGAAGGAGTGATGCTCTCCTCTGACCTTCCATAACTCTTTATATCTATCATTCAATTATCAAATGTTGCTTTGCCTTTTAGTAAAAAAAAAAAGGTACGTGTGTGTGTGTGTGTGTCTTTCCTACTACATCCATTACCTTTGTAAGATCAGTGCTGCTATATCATTCACCTTATGTCCCTCCCACAGCAGCTGACACACAGGCCCTTAAAAATAGAATTACTTTAAAGCAGAGATTCAATTAAGCTGAGATAGCTTGTGTATTTAATAATTGCAATAGAATTAAAATAGGCAGAAAATACAGGAGGTCAACTTTAAAGTAATAAATATAGATAACAGAGTAAAAAATGAACAAAGCAAGTTTGTAAATGGTGATAATTATTATTTGACTAGAAGTTTATTTGGGGAAATAGTGCAGAATTAGGCAGAAGGATAGGTGTGTAGAGATTTGCAGTAAATTCATTTACAATGTAGTTTATTGAAGAGAGCATACGATTTGCAAAATAAAATGAAATAAAACACAGTTACTGGCTGTGTGACTATGGACCGAATTTTAATGTTGCCTGGTTTACAGATAGTGTGTGTGTATCCTAGTTAGTAAAAGAAGCTGGGCTAAGTAGGATGACAGAAAGGCAACTACCATCCCGTTCCTTTGTTGATTGTTTCCTTTTCCTATGTGAGGAGGCCAACACTTTTCCAGATAGCAGGTGGTAATAGATAATCTCCTTTTTCTATTCAAAATCTAGCCCAGGATCATATTAAAACTCCAAACTCCACCAATTAATATTCCTTCCCTCAACCAGCTGGGCCTACCTCAATCTGGGAAACTTGCTGTGGGAAAAGATTTGGCGATTTTCTTTCTTTAGATTTTTCCTGGGTGAATCAGAGACCAGACTCTGTTCATCAATGTCCAGGCAACATACACCATGCTCTCCAATGGTCCCCAGGAAGCCATCCTCACTTAGCTTGAGAGGCACAGAAGCCCTTCCTTTCCCCATGCCATGGAATGGGCAGAGCACACTGACCACTCTCTCCAGATGAATTTCACCACCATGGTCCTTGATTCCCTGTCACTCTTGCCTCCCATGTGTAGAGGTTGGAGATGGGTGATGGGTTAATGCTGGCAGAAACAAGCATTATGCAAGTCCTGCATAGATGGTATAGGAATCAATTTAAAGCTAGCAGGGTACTAGCACTTATTATATTTTTTTCTGGCCTTAGAGATGTTGGCTAGAAACCCTGAGATTATAGAAAATGTCTTAGTATCTGGTTATATTTTAAAGTATGAGTACTGTATCTGGCACGCAATAGGGAACTGGAAGATGTTTGTCCCCTTTATTTCCCATTTCTCTCTCTTTCTTTTTTTATATCCTTCTCTGAGTGAAATTCTTTTCTAGTCCACAATTTCGATTCTATAAATGTCTTCTTGTATAAATACATCATATTGCAGATTTCTGTACATTTTGATCAATCCATCTGCTTTCCCTATCAAGAAAATGAAAGAATAGGTTTATAAGTAAATATCATGAAAGAATGCTAAAATATTGAGAATACTGAAACTTGGAAATTATATATGTTTAGAAACAATTGAGAACAAAATAAAATAACTATACTAAATATGCCCAGAGATTTCTCTTTGTCCTTCAGTTTCCTCAACTATAATGAGTTTAGAACTAAATAGTGTTACTAATTTATAACTGAGAATAAAAAGATGTCACACTTGGTGGAAATATGTTTCATCTTCTCCATGCTCCATCTCTGCCCACTTAGTGGTGTTTTATGGGAGGTCCTCCACCATATTAACAAGGTATATTTAAGTCTTCTTTCTTCCTTTAAATATCCCCATGGATTTTAATGATTTAATGGATTCCCGTGGATTTAATATTAAATGTTCTTGAATCTGCTTATAGTTCTATAGTCTACCATTTACAGCATAGCTTCCCTATTATTTAGAGAAATAATTCCCATTTTTTGAATGAAGTCACTGTGTTAAGGTCTGAAGGGTGCCTTCTGTCTAACAGCTCTAAATCACCCACCAGAAAGAGCTGAGGAGGCCTGAAGGAAGGTCAGAAGCTGATAAACTGTGGTGTCTATCAGTCCGATATCAGATAAGCAAAAGATACCACGAGAACATTCATACCAGTGAGCAGAGGAGGAAAGAGAATGCAAAGTCCAGCTGAATAATCTGAAACTACTGCCAGGCAGCAAAAATCATCGAAGAGAGCCCCTCTGGAAGGGTGAAGAGAAAGGTGGATGGGGACAGGGAGTGAAGCCAGTGCACTTGTCTTAGCCTCCACAGTCTTTATCTTCTGCTCACTTGGTTGAGAGTCAGTCCTGACTGAACCTGGCTTGGAAGTAAACTGTTGATAACTACAAACAGCTGCTTGGCTGTCTGAGTAGCAGACACTTAATCTCCATGTGCCGAGGTGGAGGACAGACATATTTCTCCAGCATGGGCAGTTCCCTGACACCGATATCTGTGAACATGCTCTCCGTGCCTTTCATGATTTTACAAACTTTGATCACTGTTACTTTATCTTTCATGGTTGCAGGCAGAACGAGCCTTTAGCCCTTCCACACGTGGCAGCCCCTCTTTGCCCTCAATAATTGAAGTTTGTCATTCTCCAGACTTTCCTGAACTCCCTTATTTCTTGAGGCGGATCAAGGAGATCTTCCAGATGTGGATTCTCCATTGTTTTGAAGAAGGACAAGAAAATAAAAACAATTCTGTTTTACTTCTAAATGCTTTCTTTTTTTCATATCCCAACATGCTTTGGGCTCCAAATGCTCTTTGAACAATTGTATTCATGGAATAATACAGTGAGTGCTTCTTCAATATTAATGTACATAGGCACCACCTGGGGTCTTGTTAAAATACAGATGCTAATTAAACAGGTCTGAGGTAGGGTCTGAAATTCTGCATTTCTTGAAAATTCCTGGGTGATGTTGCTGATGTGTAGACCACACTGAGTAGTGATGGCTTAGAACAATAACTATCAGAACTTTCCTATATGGCAGAAGAAAGTCCTTGAGTAGACTGTGGATTATTCCCTCCATTCCACCTCCCACCCTCCAAATCATGACTTTCTATTTTTCCAAATTGGCATATAATTATTGATTTTCTTATGAAAACAAATACATAGGCTCTCACTGCAATTTATTTATGTAAATTTAGCGTTATAAAATCTGGACACATTTGCCAAATACATTTCAGTTTAGTTGTATGCGTCTTGGGCATCAAGAAGCATCATCAAGGTATTACACACATAGAATGGAATTAGTTGTCAAAGAACTACTGATGATGCTCAACAGGGAGTGACACAAGCTGAAAACAAGCCTGTACGATGCTACAAGTTCATCCAAAATGACATGGATGGTGACCAAGGAATTTGACTATCTCTGGTCATAGCACAGCAAAAGTTGGTATCGGCAGGCAAAAATCTGTGCTATCCCATTATATGAATGAAGAGATGGGGAATTTGATTTATAGTAAAAATCCAGTAAGAGGGGGTGACTGGCACAGAAGACTCATTACTATATTTGAAATTCAAGACTAGGAACTAGGGTAAATAAACTCATAAAATATAAGTCTCTGTCTCCTGGGGAAGGGGAGGGAGGAACACAACACACTTAAAGCTAGCTGTAGTTGGGAGATAGCCTCATTGAAGTTGTTTTAATAAGCTGCATAATTCCTTTATATCAGTTTAAGAGATTGCAGGAAAAATCAGGTATGCCACACCTGTATAGATTATTTTTAAGTTAGGCCAATGGAGACTGCAGCTCCAGCATAAATAGGGATCTCATTTGAAAAAATAATTATTTATCTGGACAGTAGGACTCGTATATTCTTTCATTATTATTAAATATTCATAAATTCTTTCATGAAAAATATTGACACTTTATGACTTTTTGGAAACCTTTTTGAAAATTTAAATAGTATTCACTTATATTTCTTGTTTGATTAATTAGCATCTCTTTTAGGGAGAAGAACCGTTTCTTCCCCCTTCCTTATAGTTTCTTCCACGTAGGGGTCGCTGCACTAGTTAACACTCCTGCCCCTTTCCACCTCCTTACTCTCCTGTCAGTGTTGGAATAAACTGCGCACTGGAAACTTAGCCTCTTCCTCTTTCCTTTTGTGGGGTCTGCTTTTCTAAGGAAGTCAGATGCTATTGGTTATGGGATCACTTTAAAAGCAAAGGTTCTGCCCCATGGGAAGGCTCATGGTAGTCCAGGGCTGTGGTGACTAGAGGTTATGCCCTTCTGATTTTCTGGGGTTGATAGTAGGAAGTCCATCATTGCCACTTGTCCAAGCCACATTTCCACATTCCAACTTTAATAGCAATAAAGGTAATATTTTGATCCATACCTGTGTAATCTTTTGTCTTCTCAGTTGTTTCAGACTTTGGCAGAGAAGAGAGGTAACATGTACTCAGCATATCTTTGAACCCAAACATTATTCATCATCAACATCGTTCCTTCAGAAAACTGCAGATGGCTAGTTGTAACAGGACATGTGTCGTTGCCTCCTTGTTATTGGTGCACATGGATTCTAATGTTTATTAATAACCATCTCAAATTCAAGACTTTTGGAATTTAGCTGGAGAAAATTTGAATTCAATCTCCAACTTTCACTTTACTATGACTGAATAAACATTGGAACTCAATCTCTTTGAGTCTCAATTACCTAATCTATAACATGGAGTTCAAAATATCCGCTGTCTACTTTAGAGGGGGGCTGCAAAGTGAAGATTAAATGCGTATGAAAATGTACTGACCAGCATAAAGTATGGCCCCAATGTGTGTCATTATTGTAAGAATTGTCTGTGTATATAGGCAACACACATTGGAAAAATATATGCCATTGCTCTTCATTGTATTCAAATAGCTTTTTATAGAAAGACGGAATTTAAGCCATTTGTTTTTCCGATATACATTATTAACCTTGATTTATTGAGTCAGATTCTTATTGTCTACCATAATATACACTTTCTTCTAGAGTTACTTTTTGCTATGTACATTAAGAATGGATCATTTTTCTATCTAAGCACTGTGATTGGCTGAAAGTATTTCCTTGTTACATAAAGACGTTTAAAAGTGAGTTATGTTTATAGCACTTATGCAGTTATTTTAATTGATGTAAATATCACCTTGTCTTGTTGCATATTTTTAGATTTATTGCTTTTAGTTATATGAGGCATCAAATAACATTTGTTAGCTCTATTTCAGTATAGGAACCTTTAAAATGTCAACCAAACAGATGTTTTACTATAAACATGAATAAAAATGAGGGCAGAGTGAAACTAAATGTAGGATATTTTACTATGTTAATATTAATATTAGTTAAGATTCAGTAGTGATGAAATTGCGTAATTAATGAAGATAAGAAAAAACTCCCAAGTTCATAATTCTATAAAAATATGTTTTTCCTTTTAGTTATTTTTTAAGATTAAGAAGTAATTTAATAATTTTTAATAGTAAGATTATGGGAATAAATTTACACATGTAATTTCTAGTATTATTCTGATTATTTCTGATTTCTTATTCTGATAATGATTTTATTTCTGATTCTGATTTTCTGATCTGATTTCTGATTCTGATTCTAATAGTGCTAAATTTCAATACTGTCTCAAGTTCAACATCTAAGTGGATGTTATACACTGATAATATATGCATATTATTTACCTCATAATAAAGGTGAGAAGGAGAAAGACTCTTTCTGTCTAAGAAAAGAAAGCATAAATGCCAATGTTTTTCAGTTTTGTATGCATCATAGCATCTAAATAATTTAAATTTTTAGAAACATTGGTAACTAGTTTACAAAATAAACCAAGTATGTTCAGTTAAATTAAAATACGTAAAATAATTTATCCTTTAAAACTTTGTGGCTGGATTAAAGACTCTTATAAAGTATGTTTGCATAGACAGAGTTTTAATCTCATCTCTGTGAAGACATGCATAGAACACTTTGGCCCTATCTAAGTTGATAGCATTAATAATGATGTGATAATATAATATAGTTATAATTTTTATTTTACTGTAGCTGTTTCTACTTTTTTTTAGTGAGGAAGATTGGTCCTACACTAATGTCCATTGCCAATATTCCTTCTTTTGCTTGAGGAAGATTGTCCCTGACCTAACATCTGTGCCAATCTTCCTCTATTTTGTATGTGGGACGATGCCACAGCAGGGCTTGATGAGCGATATGTAGCTCTGTGTCCAGATCTGAACACACGATCCCCGGGCCATGGAAGTGGAATGTGCAGTCTTAACCACTACCCCTCTAGGCCGGCCCCTGTTTCTACTTTTTGAATGCCTTCTGTGTATCAGGGATTTTGGTAGGTACCTTATATATTTTATCCTTTTCACTATATGTGTTTCTAGTTAAAACTGAACTGATAAATCATTTTATCTTAAAATACATTTTTCCTAATTCAAGGTAGGAAATAGATAAAAATCCTATATTTAAAGGAAATTCAGAAATATAAAAGTAAACAGCTCTAAGATTATTAATAACATGTATTCTTTTGAGTATTCTTGAGTTAAAAATAGCGCTTGTGTACATCATGGGACATTCTGCCAAAGTTAAAGGAAATACACATGCATGGAAAGAAAACCAATTTTGTTCTGGAGAATGCCCCATAGTCTCATCCTAAGTATTTAAAAATATCATTTTGTAACTATTTTATAGTTATATGTGTAATTCTTTCCTGTGTTGACTTTTCAAAGAAGCCTTTAGGTGATTACTTTCAAATAAATAATAATTCCCTAAGCTTCTCTGTAAGTCTAAGATGTTGTGAACTAGGTTTTCTTAAAATAAGGAATACTGGAAAATTTGTCCTTAATTGTTACCAGTTCATATACAAAATAAAATTGTGCTTTTAAAGCATTTGCTTTATTATAATTTGAAGCAATTTTGAACGTTGCAAAAAATATTTTAGTTTATAATTTGTAATTCTAGGCTTTTAAAAAATAAATCCCTAAGTAAAATAAAATCTTTCTTTCTTTCCTTACTTGGTCAACACGGATTTAACAAATATTAAAATAATAAAATAAGGGGAAATAAACTATTAACATTGCTATTATTTTAGAATTTACAAAGGATGTCATTTGATCCCATAGATATCTCATAAATTAGGAGTTATGACATTCCTTCCTTTACACATTAGCAATCTGAGCCTCAGAAAGTTGAGTAACTTGCCAAAGTGGCTGACCTCTGGGAATATAGTGAGGTTAGAGTTAAAGGAATATCTTAATTCTCACTCAAACAAGGATGAAAATATATCATGTAAGACAGAATGTCTTTACCGGCTTTCAACTAACCTATAAATTTTTCTACTTTGTTGTCAGAAAAAAGAAAATCTGCCAGAAAATGTTAATAACTTTTTTGACAAATTTCCATTGAAACCAAGGTCTTCTACTTTTATTTATTGTTTGGAGAGGTTACCAAACACCAACACTAAAATTTTAAAAAGTTTTAAAGTGTTGTTATTATTGCTGCTTCTTGCTGCTATAACAAATTACCACAAAGTTAGTGCCTTAAAACAAAACGTCTTTATTCTGTCACAGTTTTGAATGTCGTAAATCCAAAAATGACCCCAAAAGTCCACAGATGGAGAGGATTTTTGCCCCAGGATGGATTACATCTAGAACCTCACTCATCCCTGTTTTAGATGATTTAGATGATGAGATTTGGGAATTTTCAGCTGATGAGACTTACGGAAGATTTTGGACTTGAATTGACGTTGTAATAGTTTGAGAGTTTTGAAGACCTTGGATGGGCTCAATGTATTTTGCATGTGGGATGGACATGAATCTTTGGAGGTTAGGGGGTGGCTTCTGCTGAGATGGCAGAGGGGATCCAAGAGTCACACGCCTAATCTCTTCAATGGGCTTCTGGGTGGCTGAATAATTTACCACTGCATTCTTCAGAGGCACTTGCCATGTTGCCAACCACATATTTGGCTTCTCTCCAGAGCGTGCTTCCTGACAGTGACTCTCCAATGTGGCATTTTTTGGAATCTGGATAGGCCAAGAATTCCCCCAATCATCAAGTGCTTGTTCTTTTTTGCCTAACACTTATTACCTCAAACTCTCTCTTTCCACTTGCATTTCACTAAAAGTAGCAAGAATAAACCAGACTGCACCTCCAACACATTCCTTGGAAATTTCCTCAGCTGAATTTCCAAGTTCATCCCTTATGAGTTCTGTTTTCTACTTACCTGTGAAACACAATTCTGCAAAGTTTTCTGCCAGTTTCTGATAATGTGTTCCTCTTTTCCTTATGAGATCTCACAAGCAGCACCTTTACCCTCCATATTTCTGTCAGCAGTCTGTTTGTGATGACATAGGTATTCTCTAAGATGATATAGGCTTGTTTTCCTTTCCTTTCTTTCTTTCTTTTTTTTTTTTTTTGCTGAGGAAGATAGCCCTGAGCTAACATTTGTTGCCAATCCTCCTCTTTTTTTGCTTGAAGAAGATTAGCCCTGAGCTAACAACTTTGCCAATCATCCTTCACTTCATGTGTGGGTCACAATTACAGCATGGCCATGAGTGGTATAGGTCATGCCTGGAATCTGAACTTGCAGACCCAGCCTGCCAAAGTGGATCACGCCAAACTTAACCACTATGTCACGGGGCTGGCCCCAATATAGACTTTATCATGCTCCTCACTTCTTTCTGAGTTCTCACTAGTGGAGCCATTAACATTCATGTTTCTACCAATGGTCTCTTCAAGGCAATTTACATTATTTTCTATATGCTCCTCATAATTTTTCCTGCCTTTTCCCATGACCCAATTCTTCCACACTTTTGGGTGTTTGTTACGGCAGCACACCACTTTCAGGTATCAAAATCTGTGTTAATTTCTATGACTGCTCTAATAAATAACAAACTTAGTGACTTAACACAAATTTATTTTATTACAGTTCTGAAAGTCAGAAGTCCAAAATGAGTGTTTCTTGGCTAAAATCAAGGAGTCAGCAGAGCCAGCTCTCCTTCTGGAGACTCTAGGAGAGAATCTTTTCCTTGCCTCATCCAACTTCTAGAAGCTGCTGGAGCCACCTCACTCCCACCTCTGCTTCTATTGTCACAGCACTTTCTCCTCTTCAGTCAAATCTCCCTCTGCCTCCCACTTGTAAGGACACTTGTGATTGCATGGGACACACTCTGATAATCCAGGATAAACTTTCATCTCAAAATCCCTTACTTAATCACATCTACAAAGTCTCTTTTACTGTGTAAAGTACCATATTTACAAGTTCCAGGGGTTCAAATGGTGACATCTTTGGAGGCCATCATTCAGTCTATCACAACTTGATGTTATCCCTCATTGACTTTTGTCTTCTAGTTTTAGACAACTCTGAAATGTAATTATATTTTAGTTGTCCAGGAACTTAATGTTTATTACTGACAATTTATCCAAAATTTCTATATTTTAGTAATATAGTATAATGATGTATATAATATGATTTTGTACAATACAAATGACTTTGAGTTAAAGAAGTTGTGATATTAAGATTATGTGGAAAATGTTTCTGTGTTAGTCAAGATGCGAAATCATGATGTTAAAGATGATTCATTGCATTGCTTTTCCAAGTACAACCTGCCAGAATACACCACATTTTGTTAGATAAGGGAGAAGAAAGATGTGGCCAAAAAGCTTTTGTTAATTGCTTCATTGTTTACCATTGACCTTAGCTAAGAAAGATAAGACCATTGTGTATGCAAGCTTCACTTTTTATAAATTTGGGACTTACACTCCATATATGCCTCTGTTGACAGAAAAGGCATTATATATCTACAAAGGAGAAGTTCGAGGATGTTTTATCTTTTTTCAGATTATAGGAAACAAAATAAGTTTCAATAAATAAATGAAATATACAGTTGGCACTACCCTCAAAGCAAACTCATTTTCTCATTTATGCAATACAACCACAAAGTTAGGAGTCTGGTTCCACAAACTACAAAGGGCATCAGTTTCATTTCTTCATAGAAACATAGCCAGAATGCCTTAATTATGTTGGTGACTGAATGGTAACACAATATAGCCAGCGTTTAAACCAGCATCCTCACAGCCAGACTCTGATCCTCTCCCATCATATCCAACTGACCACCAATTTCTGTTCCGTCCACATCCACTGCAACTAAGCTAACTCAGTTCTGGGAAACTGATCCCCTTATGCAATTAACAGCATCCCAATTAGCTTTCCTCCTCAGTCTTGCTCAGCTCCAGTTGATCTTCTACATAGTGATTCAAGTGGTTTATTCTTAAAATTCTAATTCACTTATGCCACTTCTCTCCTCAAAACCTTGCTCAGTAACTTCAGGTTTGAATCCACACTTCCTAATTCAGCATACAAGGATTTCAGGATCTGACCGTTTCCTTTATTTATGAGCTGCCTCCTCTTAGATCCTCCTCTCCTGATCATTTTCAGGGAGAATTAAGTGTTTTTCCCTGGGCCTTTCTTCTTGACACTTATCACAGCTGTTGTGTTTTGATCTCCAAGAATTTGTGGGGAAACAGACAAAACAAGAGACAAAGGAGGAAGAACTATGGAATGTCTTGAAATTTTTTTTTTTTGATTGAAGCAGTGAAGTGAATCAAGAACACAATGGAAGGGCTGGCCCATAGGTGTAGCAGTTGGGTTCATGCACTCTACTTCACTGGCCTGGGGTTCGCAGGTTCAGATCCTGGGTGTGGACCTACACACCACTCATCAAGCCATGCTGTGGCAGTGTCCCACATACAAAATAGAGGAAGATTGGCACAGATGTTAGCTCAGGACCAAGCTTCCTCATCAAAAAAAAAAAAAGAGAGAAAACTAAAAACGAAACTGAACACAATGGAGTTTATTCAATTTGGGCTGAAGTTTTAGGAAGGGTTACATAACCCAAATATACGACATGTTTTTTTGAAACAGGACAAGATCTTTGTGAAAAATTTTATTATAATGAGAACAACCAAAAGTAACGAAGTGAACAGTAATGAATAGTTTAGCCATCTCTATTACCTAGCTACTTCTACCTTTGTTGAATGCCTGGAGAAGATCTGGGAAGAGCTTTGTGCTCTGGGTTAGAATTTATTACACGTAAAAGGGTTCTTTTGATCCTCCAGGCTTGAAAGTCTTCCCAGGTACAATACAGACCTATTGTTTCTCCCAATAACTTTTCTAGAATTAGGTATAGACAATTAATCACGTAGTTACCTATCATATATCATCTGTCCTATCCCATCACAGTACACTTCTGTCTAGAAAGAATTCGGGAGTAGAAAATGGGCGGGGCTTGTTCTCCAGGTGCTGTGTGTAAGGAAGCTTGTGAGGAGAGTGACTGTAAAGTCCAATGCTTGTTAGTACCCAGGAAATTAGGAACCACACAGAGACGGAAATGGGTCTAAACCAGGGCGCCAACAAAGGCCTATTACAAATTAAGATCAGTCTGTCATTGTTTAAAGATACTCCTGGTTTCCTTTCTATGGCTAATTTAGATCCACGTCTAGAGCCAGCAACCATCCAGATGGTTGGAGTTCTTTGGGACTTGACATTATTTTAAAAGGTCACCTCAGGCAAATTATAACTGGCACCTCTTTCTTATCAGAGACCAAACATCTGTGAACTTGCTCCAATTTTGAATCATTGCTGCAGCAGTTTCCCATGGCAGCTCCTTGCCGACTTTCTTTCTGGGTGACCTATGTGAACTATTATTTTTCCTGTGAAAAACCGCCATGTGTATTATATACACAGGCCCATAATGTTACTAAAGTTTTGTCATTTAAATTTGAGTCAAAACGTATTAGAGTTTTCATTTAGAAACATGTCATTGATTCACTTATGGTAACATCCATGTTTAAGAAAAGTCCCCTAAATAGATGCTTTTCCTTGCCTGAAGTGTCACTGCATCCCAGCAAGCTTACACATTTACTCTAGTGCCTCCAAAGTACTGTAATTACAAATAAACAAAAAAATGAACAAACGAATGAATAAATAAAGAATGTGCATATGTCATATATATAATGTTTAAATTATATGTTTCAGAAGTTCCTTTCTGGGGCTGGGTTGTGGCATAGTGATTAAGTTTGCATGTTCCACTCCAGTAGTGCAAGGTTCGCCAGTTCGGATCCTGGGCGTGAACCTACATGCTGCTCATCAAGCCGTGTTGAGGTGGCATCCCAAACAGAGGGACTAGAAGAATCTACAACTAGAATACACAACTATGTACTGGGGGCTTTAGGGAGGAGAAGAAAAAAAAAAGGAAGATTGGTAGCAGATGTTAGCTCAGAGCCAATCTCCCTCACCAGAAAAGAAAAAAGAATTCCATTCAATATTAGAGAGTAAAAATGTATTAAAATTCTGAGTCAGTTGTACGCTTTCTCATACTATCCTCACGTCTTCTCTCTCATCCACAGATATGAATATCTCTGGGTTTTCTGATATATATCGGTGTTTATTACATGTATATGTTATCAAAAGAAGCAGGCTGGGGAATGGAAATGTATCTTTTATTTCATCACCTTGAAATATTTACTACTGCTTTGCCAACCCAGTAAGAACTGATGCTCATACTAAAGATTCAGAGGCTGTTAATTATGAACGACATCTTAAATTATGCTCAGTGTAGGTTGTGAATTTTGGTCTTTTTTGCCTCCTTCCGTAACACACTTGAGTAGTTATAAAAACTCCTGTTCAGTGGTAAGTTCTTATTCTGAACCCTAGTCCTATGCCTACCTCTGGCTTCTTTGCTTGGTTTGTGCTAGTAAACTCTCCTACCGCTTCTAAGGAGATGCTGTGACTTTGCTCTAGGCCCCTGCCCTGCAAACAAATTTCCTTGACACAGGCAACTCATTCGCCTGACTTCTTAGTATAACTCATGTTGTAAAGATCAGTCTCTGTATGATGACTCCAATGATGATTATCAAGGTAGATTGTTTTATATTAAAGTTATCAGAGGCAACGTAATGCCTGTCTGTAGCAAACATGGCAGTTTCAGAAATCACCTGATGTCTTGTAAAAAATATGGATGTCTGGCGAGAGGCCTGGGATCTGTTTTTATTTATAGAGTCTGAAGTGTAGTCTCATTCGACACACACTAACTACTCCTAGAATGTAAGCTCCCTAAAGATGTACACATACATATAACCTCTTGGTGGAACTCAGCGACCTTCCGCTTCTCCATTAATAACTCCAACCTCAAGGACATAAATAGGCTATAGTGATAGGCTATAGAGTTTTCAGATTAAGAAATCAGGAGATCTTCCACATCAAGGGCTGTTTTTCTCTTTGGAACACTTCTTTGGTTACTCTTCTCTCTTGGACCACTTGGAAAGGTAGATGGGGTCATCTCCCATTTTGGAGGGGATCCTCAACCCACAACCAGTTCAGAAGCTTGGAAGAAAGACCTAGCACAATTACAGTAGATCCAGATGGAATGAGGCAGGAAGTACATAGTTTAGGTTGTCTTCTTTGAATTTTGTGGAAAAAAGCTCTTTTCTCCCCTTTGTCTGTGCCCGAGTCTACTACTCATTGAAATGATAAAATTTTAAAGATCAAAATCATTTTGGGGACTGGGGATGTTGGTCTCTTTCTGGGCTCCAAACTAAGCTCACAAGTGGTTAAGCCCAGTGTGTTAGGGAAGGAGAGCACAAAGAGGTTTCAGGCCAACACTGGGTCAATAATCACGTTTTCCCTAAAGTGTCTTCCACGTAATGATATCCCTCGGGAACTAAGTGTATCTTTACAGTTGTATGATGATTTCAGGAATCTGTGATTGAAGTATCTTGTCTCTCTTAATTAGACATTTGGCTAATACTTATACTGCCTTATACTTACGTTTAGGACTTAATAAATTCTTTTTGACTGAATGAAAAGAATAATTTTATTTATGGACTCCTTATGTATAATACTTTTGAACTCTTTAAAAAATGACTTCATTCATGGAAGAAGTCTGAAATCATAATTTCCTCCTTAATTGGGCCGATTCTCTCTGTAATTTGCAGACAGGTAAGTTTCTGCATGTGGATTATGGTCATGGATATAATAAATGTCTTTTGGTGTTTGGCATCTGCCCAACTCGATTTTCGAATCTGATTTTAAGAAAGGGGATAGCTAAATAGCTACATGACCATTTAACCTCTTTAGCCAGGCCATAGCATTAATCAAAAAGATATCTGAGAATAATCTGACCAAGAGTTCAGATCTTGATTAAAAACAGACGTATTTTTTGTTTACGCATTAGTAATTCTGTTGTTCACAGGGAAAAAAAATGACTCATTATTATGTTTAATTGGTAAACAGATGGGAAGGAATATTACTTCTTTTCTTTGTTTGTTTTCTTTTTAAAAAAGTAGAAGGTCATTTTCTTCTCCAACTTAAAGTGGTTGAGAGCAGTGTAACAGATGTGGCCAATTTTATCTTTTGGAATGACACTTTTTGGAATGGAAAAGGATGAAGCAAAAATATTTGGACCTATATTATGCTCATTCTGCGTGGATCATGGCCAGAATTTAAAATAAAATATGTTTTAAAAACCTCCAGAATAAGAATTTAAATATTTAAGATCTTGATTTCGTCAGTATGTAATAAATGAATAAACTGGAGCCTCACAATGAGTATTCTCTGGAAATGTTTTTAAAGGTATCAACAGGCATTATTCAAGACAGAATCTCTGTGATCAAATATATTTGGGAAAAACTGGTTTAAAGAGGTCAAACAAATTTCTTTATTGCATTCTTCCCAGAATCTTTAAAATGTTAATTTGGACTGTGAACACTATATGTGTATACATATAATATACATGGATCAGTTTTCAAATGCATCTATATTTTTCTCCTTAGAGCATCTTGGGGAGTAAGATTCTGTGGACCATACTCAAGAAAACTGAAATAAATGTACTTCAATTCACCCACTAAGTCTTCAAGGCTACCATTGTGGATTGGTATTTCCTAACAAGTAGACTAAATGATATTTAACTGGTCTGAAAATGTTAAACAATCTCAGATAAATGAATCATGTACTGGTTTCTATCTAAATTCTAGTTAACCTTTACTTTTTGTCTAACCTGTGGAAGAAGGTCGTTATTAAAATGTGCTTTAATTTTAACCTAGAAATCTTTGTCTGTCAGCAGAAGGAAATAAAAAGGAGCTCTATTTTTACCTTGAAATCATACCAGGCTGTAACTCTGGTTAATAAAATACTTAGATCCTTGATGAAAGAAATCATGGTAATAATAACATTCATCATCATTATTATTTCTTCAGAAAGAGAACTGGCTTCTGGGTATTCTTAGACTAATCCCATCTGCCACTGCAAAATTTGGACTTTGAAGCAAATGCATTAGGTATTTCCTGGATCACATCCCCGGATAATGAACAGCTTCATTAAATATAGAAAGCTCTCTATAGCCTCTGCCTCCCACTGGTTTAATATATAAAAGCTTGCACTAGATACAGAAATTATATTTACGTTATCAGATCCACAAAGTTGCACAGCACGTTGTGTGAGACAGACTTCAGGTCCCTCTCTCCCCAGCGGCCCACAACGGCTCGTGTTTGGATTTGACTCCCTTCTTTGCCTGATTTCAATTAAAAAGAAACAACTGCAACAATAACAATAACATAAAACCTTTCAAAGCCCGTTTTCAAGTAATGATAGCTTGCATTTCTGCAAGAAAGCAACGATGCTGCAACTGAAAGCTATGCTAACATCAGCTCTAGTGATCTTCCATATTCATGCAAGGCAGACAAAAGCACCTAGTGAAATGGCGTATGCTGCAAGTGAACTAGAAACCTGGGGAAATCTGCTATGGAAAATTACCAGATTGCGTAATAGTAGTAATATCGAAGTAAGATCACGTGAGAAAGCCAGGCCAGGCAAAATGCTTTTCCAGCTGTCTGCAAGTCTAGTCTGAGTTCCAAGGCTCTGGGACTTAAGGTCTCACAAAGATGTAGCTACCTACAGAGACATCTTGCCCGACTATGGTGACTATTTCTCTGTGTACCATTTAATGGTAACGTGAAAATTGCTTTTTATAAATTTTCTAATTACCTATAAACATTTAAAATCTAGTGTGGGAATTCTAGTTATCTGAACAAAATGAATATGTCTCATGATCTATGTAAAAACTGTAAACCTTGACAACACCCCATCAAATCATCAGAATAACTGGGTATAGAGTTTGTATGGGAAATTGCCAATATTATGCTGTTTGGACCCCAGAATGTCAATTTTATATTGTTTAAGATGATAAAATGAAAACTAGATGTTATAGTGGGTAATTACTACAAACTGAAATTTCGTCTTTTTTCTTTTCTTATTTTCTGTATCTTACTACATTCAACTAAAAGAAGTCAGTTTACATTATCGGTATTCAACCTAGAAATCTCCTTACTGATCAAATCAGCACATAGTCTGGTTATCTTTTAATAAAGAAACACAGTGTTTTCTTAAGATAACAAAAGCATAACCTCGATGGACATATTTGCTAGATTTTACTACATTAAAGCCATCTGTATATCAAGACAACCGTAACCAAAGTTAAAAGACAAGTGAGAGACCTAGAGAAGATAGAGACTATAACAAGGGATTATTAAACAAAACTCACAAAGATCTACAATTTAATAGACAACCTGATAGAATAATGGGCAAAGGGTAAGAACAGGTGAGCCACTAAAGAATAAACGCTAACATCCAATTCCACAGTTGCTCTAACAAATTACTACAAACTCAGTGGCTTAAACAGTACAATTTATTATCTCACAGTCCCCGAGGTTGGAAGGCTGACACGGTTCTCGACATGCTAAAATCAAATTGTCAGCAGGCTGTGCTCTTTTCTAGAGGATCCGTGGCAGAGTCTGTTTCCTACACATTCACACTGTCGGCAGAATTCAGTTTCTTGAGGTGGCAGTACCAAGGTCCTTGTTTTCTTGCAAGCTATAAACTGAGAGTCATTTCCAGCTTCAAGAGTATGTTATGTTCCTTGACTCATGGTCTCCTTCTTCCATTTTCTTCTTCTTTTTTATTTTTTGGTGAGGAAAATTGGCCCTGAGCTACCATCTGTACCAATCTTCTTTTATTTTGTACGTGGGATACTGCCACAGTGTGGCTTGAGAAGCAGTGTGTAGGTCTGCACCCGGGATCTGAATCCACAAACCCCAGGCTGTGGAAGTGGAGCACGTGAACTTAACCACTAGGCCACCATGCAGGCTCCTCCCTTTCTTCCATTTTTAAAGCCAGCAAGGGTAAGTGGAGTCCTCCTTGCACTGAATTTCTTTGACACTTCTTCCATTTTTTATGCATAGGAGCTCATGTGATTGGATTAGAAGAGTCTAGATAATCCAGAATGATCTCCCCATTTCAAAGCCTTTAACCTTAATCTGCAAAGTTCCTTTTCCCATGTAAGGTAACATATTCATAGATTCTGGGATTGGAGTATTGATGTTAGGGAGGCATTATTTGGCCTTTCATAGTCAATCAATAAATGATAATTAGTTTAAATTTATTTGTAATCAGAATACATAGATTAAAACAATGAGATGTGATTGAATTGAATCTATCGAATTGGCAAAGATTAAAAATTGAATTTTATTTCATCCATTGAATTGGCAAAAATGAAGGACTTTGTACTCTGGCACAGACTGTTCTACTTAAAGTCAGGTACTGAGAGGCACAATTTTGTTTGTTTCCTGACTGGAGACACCTAGTCAGTCAAATAATAACTCCCCACTTTGTTTGTATGTGATTCTTTCACAAATTTTCTCTCATTTAATCTCCTTAGCCTATATCTCAATGATAGGATTACTATTTTCACTTTACAGCAGAAAAAACTGACGTTCTGTGAAATTGCTTATTAAGTCCATGACATAGAGGACTAGACATCTTGCTTCTTGTTACCAAGTATGCTTTTTCTTTCTTTTTTGCTGGGAAAGATTGGCCATGAGCTAACATCTGTTGCCAATCTTCCTCTTTTTTTTCCTCCCCAAAGCTCCACTACATAGTTGTGTATCCTAGCTGTAGGTCCTTCTAGTTCTTCTGTGTGAACTGCTGCCACAGCATGGTTACTGACAGATGAGTGATGCAGTTCTGTGCCCAGAAGCCAAGCCTGGGCTGTTGAAGTGGACTGTGCCAAACTTTAACCATTCGGCCATCAGGGCTGGCTCCCCAGTGTGCATTTTTTTTTTTTTTTTTTACAGATATATAATGTTTTCTTCTCTCTTGAATGAGGTAATAAGAGAGGTAAATATATGATGAGTGTGGACTGCTGCTTTTTTAAAGGAGAAAGAATCTTATACAAGGATATGGCTTTGTTCCAGAAAATAGGAAAACAAGAAATCATGTATTCACACTTTGTAAACCAAATTTCTCTAGCCCTCCCTAACCTATGGGTACAATTTAGGTTACCTTTGTGTTCCTACTGCAGTGTTACTAACTTCAAGCTCCTACTTCTTCACTCAGAAGTTCTAATCCCTGTAGCAATTCCTACTATTGCTAGTATGCTCCACATTGGTCATGAACCAGTCTAAGCTTCTATCACCATGCTGCTCTAGACACAATCTTCCTGGCCCTTTGGGCACTAGGGCAGGCTTTCATTACTCTGTTGTCCTACTCAGAGTCCTGCCAATGCAGCCAGCTTCCAATTTCCTCTTCTAATTCCAACAAAGTGTGGCAGTCTCTCGAGAAGGGGAAATAATTTGTCTGGCTTTCTTTTGATGTTCTGGCAGTAGGGTTTCTAAGTCACCAAAATAAAAGCTCTTTCTATTCACTCACTCAGTTCTTTTTCTCTTCAGGGCTTGCAAAGCCATCAGATGGTCAGATGGCAATAGATCACTGTGCATGCCACCTCCTTGTACATGAATGCTCTGCTCTCTTCTAAATGCCCAGATCTTATAGATAAGAGAGTTGATAGTATAGGTTCTTATTTCTCTTTTTATAATTTTCTCCTGTGGCCCTGTCTGGCCTTTCTTGAAATATTGTTTCTGTTACCTCACCCCAATATGGTAGTTATAACAAATGTCTGAACACCAACAGCAGACATTTCTAATTTTCTACCCTCTGGTCAGAGCTAACTAAAAATTACCTTCTCACCACCTCTGAACTGAGAGTGAGCCTCAGTTGAAAGGCAAATCAGTGAATACAGATAGGTATTGTTGTGGGAGAAATATTCTAACTCATCATGCTAAAATACCATATCTCAGCTACTTGCTTAAATATGAGTACAGTCACGTGACACACAAGGATGTTTCAGTCATCGATGAACCGAATATACAACAGCAGTCCCATGAGATTAACACCATGTAGCCTAGGTGTGTAGGAGGCTGTAAGTACACTCTATGATGTTTGCATAGTAATGAAATCTCCTAACAACACATTTCTGAGAATGTATCCCCATCTTTAAGAGACACATAACTGTACAGTACTTAAATGATGTGATAGTTAATTTAATGTATCAACTGCTGCCCAGATATTTGGTCAAACACTCTTCTGGATGCTTCTGTGAAGGTGTTTTGGATCAGATTTACACTTAAGTTGATGCATTTTGAGTAAAGCAGATTGTCCTCCATAATGTGGGTGGGTCTCATCCAATCAATTGAAGGCCTGAATAAGACAAAATACTGACTTCCCCCAAGCATGGGGAAATTCTGCAGCAGACAGCCTTTGGATTTGAACTGTAATAGTGGTTCTCTTCTCTTTACTAGATCTGTAGCCTAATGGCCTTTGGACTTGATGCAACATTGGCTCTTCTCTAGGTCTCCAGTCAGATGGCCCATCTTGCAGATTTTGACTTGCTAGCCTCCATAATTATGTGAGTCAATACCTTAAACCTCTCTCTCTCTCTCTCTCTCTCTATATATATATATATACACACACACACATCCTATTGGCTCTGTTTCTCTGGAGAACCCTAATACACATGACTCATAAAATATGTGACTCATTAAATATGTTTACATTTCAAAATTCATTCTAGATATAGGCACTCAATAAACTCTTATGATACAACATTTAACAAGAAACACACGACACACATTGTCTGAGAATCTTTCAATTATTATGGTAGCCAGACTTCAAGATGGATCCCATTGATCCCAGCTTCTGAATGGTATTCACATCTTTGTGTAGTCTCCTCACACATTGTACCAGGGTTAGTGTGTGTGACCAACAGAATACAGGAAAAGAGATGGTATGTTACTTTTGAAATTGTTATAAAAGACATTGCATCTTACATCTTGATTGCTTTCTTCTCGCCTTCAGATCATTTTCTCTGAGAGCTGTAAGCAAACCTTTAGGGATACCCACGTGGTGAGGAACGGAGGCCTCCGTCCAACAGCAATGATAAATTTAGGGATCCTGCAAATAGCCATGAGACTCTTGGGAGTGTATCTTCTAGCCCCATTCAAGTCTTCCAATGATCGTGTCTCAAGTGAACATCCTGAGTGTAATATCATGAAAGGTCCTAGCTGGAGGTACCCAGTTAAGCTGCTCCTGAATTCCTGACCCTCTGAAAATTTGCGAGATAGTAAGTATTTAGGTTTTAAGCTGCTGAGGTTTGGGGCAAGTTGTTATACAAGAATACATAACTAATACAGATTTTGCTACCAGGTGTGTGTTGTGTATAACAAATACCTAAAAATGTGGGAGTGGCTTGGAAGCTAAGAAGTGGACAAAGCTGGGAGGATTTTGCAGAGACTGTTAGTGAAAATTTACTATGTCTTATGGCCTTTGAGGAGGCTGCCAGCAAAGGCTTACAGGAGGAATGAGTATCTTACTGGAAACTGGTGGAAAGGGAGTCCTTATGATACAGTGACACAAAATTTAGCAACACTATTGCTTTCTAGTAAAGTAGAAAGTAGAAAATGTACCTAAGAAACTGGGTAATCTAGTCAGGAGAGCTGTGGCCAGAGTGTGAAAGATGCTGCCTGATATGTTCTTGAGCCTTTAATAAAATGCAAGAAGGAAAGGGTAAGCTAAAGGGAAGAGTGCTGAACATGAAGAAACTGAGACTTGATGGTTTTGAACGTTCACAGCCTTTCTAGATTGCAAACTGCTGAAATTAAGAAATGGCTTCCTAGCGAAGAGCAAATTCAGTCACTGTCAGAAAAAAAATTTTTAAGATAAAGTCTAAGGTATGCCTGTACAATTCATTGTTAAGAACTTAGAAAAACCTAAATTGAAATTTCAGAGTACTCTGGAGTCAGACAAAAGATTTTCTAAAGATGTTAAGGATATGACATAAATCCCTACAGTCGAATAATAGGGCCTTTAAGAAGTTTAAGGAAGTTGCCCTTCAGTTGTGTTAACAGAAGCCCAACTTCGAAAAGGATTTACCTCAAAGTGATTTGTGGCTGTGGCTTTTATTAAATGGAATGAACTTCAATAAGATTCAAGAAAACCAAAATATTTTCAAAGAAAATTATAGTAGTCTCCCTTTATCTGAGGGGATACATTCCAAGACCCGCAGTGGATGCTTAAAACTGTGGATAATACTGAACCCTATATATACTACATTTTTTTTGTACATATGAAGCTGGGTACCTGAGAGTTACTGTAAATATTCAGTAAGAACCTGGTACCCTTCCATCTTGTTCCCAAGACAAACACAGATGAAAAGAAATTATTCTTGTTAATTTACTATTTTCTTGTTAATCCTTTCTGAGGGATGACTCAAGGGTCACAAGGATTTATGGGGCTGTTTTTCAGAAAGAAAATAATGCCTTTAAGGAAGTTACAACCACCAGATAACCAGCCCCCAGCTGCTGTTAAGGCCCAGAAGTCTGATTGCCAAAGGGCTTACCTGGAGTGAAGGGAAAAGTGGACTTCCCCTTTGTTTCTCTGATACTCCTCCTCCCAAAGCCCCTTAGCTCTATAAAGACCCCATGCTTTCCTCTTTTGTTAAGGCAGATTTGAGAGAACCTATCCTCCTGCCCTCTCATTTTGGCCAATTGGAATAAACCTTTCTCCATCTCCGAGGTGGATGTCTCAGTGATTGGCTTACTGTGCATAAGGCACAGGAACTTGAGATTAAGAGGTTTGGTATCACATACATACCTATGATAAACTTTAATTTATAAATTAAGCACAGTAAGAGATTAACAACAATAACTAATAATGAAATAGGACAATTATGACAATATACTGTAATAAAAGTTACCACAGACCTTAGCAACCTTAGCATATATTTTATTTTTTCTTTCCTTATTAAGTAAAGTCATATTTTTTCTTTCATCTTTTCACTTAAAGGAAGCACATTATGACTTCTCTTGGCATATCTGAACTGCCAGCATTGCTGCTCTTGCACTTTGGGGCCATTATTAAGTAAAATAAGGGCTACTTGAACACAAGCACTGAGATACTGTGACAATTGATCCAATAACTGAGATAGCCACTGAGTGACTAATGGGCAGGTAGTGTATACAACGGGAATATGCTGGACAAAGGGATGATTCACATCCTGGGTGGGACAGACTGAATGAGGCAAGATTAAATCATGCTGCTCAGAACAATGTGTAATTTAAAACTTATTAATTATTTCTGGAATTTTCCATTTAATATTTTTGAACTGTGGTTGACCGCAGGTAACTGAAACTACAGAAAGCAAAACCATGTATAAAGGGGGACTACTGCATGTTTGAAGAATCACAAAAAGCTTAACTGAAAGGGAGTAGAAAATGAAAAGTCTTTGAATTTCCAAACTTCTGCAAGGAGGAAGCAGCTGCAAATACATATTTCTTTTTGTGAAGAAGAATAGCTAACAGTAAGGAAACAAGATCCCAGAGTGTGGAGCCCAGAACCATGGTAAGTCATCCGTAAGCAGGATGTGAACTGAGTCCTGATCAAGGAACTTTCAACATGTGCCTGGATGGATTTCAGAACGGCTGTGGGTCAGTATGTAAGCCTCCTGTTTTCCCTTTTTTTAAAAAAATTATTTTATAAAGGTCATAATGGTTCTTAATTGTATAATTTCAGGTGTACATTACTATTTATCAGTATTCTGTATAGACTGAATCATGCTCAATACCAATAGTGAAGTCTTTAATCCATTCTGAGTTAAGTTTTGTGTATGGTGTAAGATAATGGTCTACTTTCATTCTTTTGCATGTGGCCGCCCAGTTTTCCCAACACCATTTATTGAAAATACATTCCTGTCTTCATTGTATGACCTTCGCTCCTTTGTTGCATATTAGCTGTCCATAGATGTGTGGTTTTATTTCTGGACTTTCAATTCTGTTCCATTGATCTGTGTGTCTGTTTTTGTGCCAGTACCATGCACTTTTGATTACTATAGCTTTGTAGTATATTTTGAAGTCAGGGATTGTGATGTCTCCACCTTTGTTCTTTTTCTCAGGATTGTGTTTGCTATTTGATGTCTTCTGTTGTTCCATATAAATGTTAGAATTCTTTGTATTATCTCTATCGAGAATGATATTGGGATTCCAATTGGGATTGCATTGAATCTGTAGATTGCTTTTGGTACTATGCACATTTTAACTATGTTTAATTTTCCAATCCATGTTCATGGAATATCTTTCCATTTCTTTATGTCACCTTTGATTTCTTTCAATAATGTCTTATAATTTTCATTGTATAGGTCTTTCACCTCCTTGGTTAAATTTATTCCTAGATATTTTATTCTTTTTGTGGTGATTATAAATGGGATTGTATTCTTGACTTCTGTTTCTGCTAGTTCATTAGTAGAGTATAGGAATGCAACTGATTTTTGTAAGTTGATTTTGTACCCTGCAACTTTACTGTAGTTGTTGATTATTTCTAATAGTTTTCTGATGAATTCTTTAGGGTTTTCTATATATAGAATCATGTCATCTGCAAACAACAAAAGTTTCACTTCTTCTCTTCCAATTTGGATACCTTTTTTTTCTTGCCTAATTGCTCTGGCCCAAACCTCTAGTACTATGTTGACTAAGAGTGGCAAGAGTGTACACCCTTATGTTGTTCCTGTTCTCAAAGGGATGGCTTTCAGTTTTTCCCCTTTGAGTATGATGCTGGCTGTAGGGTGTCATATATGGCCTTTATTATGTTGAGGTACTTTCCTTCTATGACCATTTCATTGAGAGTTTTTATCATAAATGCATGTTGGATCTTGTCAAATGCTTTCTTTCCATTTATTGAGGAGGTCAGGTGATTTTTATTTTATTTTTATTCCTCATTTTGTTACTGTGGTGCATCACATTGATTGATTTGAGGATGTTGAACCATCCCTGCGTACCTGATATAAATCCCACTTGATCATGGTGTATGATCCTTTTAATGTATTGCTGTATTCAGTATACCAATTTTTTATTTTGTTGAGGATGTTTGCATCTATGCTTATCAGCAATATTGGCCTGTAAGTTTCCTTCTTTGTGCTGTCCTTGTCTGGCTTTGGGATCAGAGTGATGTTGGCCTCATAGAATGAGTTAGGAAGCATTCCATCTTCCTCAAGGTTTTGGAATACTTTGAGAAAGATAGGTATTAAATCTTCTTTGAATGTTTGGTAGAATTCTCCAGTGAAGCCATCTGGTCCTGGACTTTTATTTTTGGGGAGGTTTTTGATTACTGTTTCAATCTCTTTACTTGTGATTGGTCTATTCAGAGTCTCTACTTCTTCCTGTTTCAGTTTTGGGATGTTGTATAAGTGTAAGAATTTATCCATTTCTTCTAGGCTATCCAACTTGTTGGCATATAGTTTTTGATGGTATTCTCTTACAATCCTTTGTATTTCTGTGGCATCCAATGTAATTTCACCTCTTTCATTTCTAATTTTATTTATTTGAGGCTTCTCTCTTTTTTTCATAGTGAATCTGGCAAAGGGTTTGTTGATTTTGTTTATCTTCTCAAAGACCCAGCACTTAGTTTCATTAATCCTTTCTACTGTTTTTTTGGTCTGTATTTCATTTATTTCTGCTAAAGTTTTTATTATTTCCTTCCTTCTGCTGACTTTAGGCTTTGTTCTTCTTTTTCTAGTTTTCTTAGGTGTAATTTAAGATGACTTATTTGAGATTTTTTTTATTTGCTGAGGTGGGCCTGTCTTGCTATGAATTTCCCTCTTAGCATTGCTTTTGCTGCATCCCATAAGAGTTGATATGATGTATTTTCATTTTCATCTGTCTCCAGATATTTTTTGATTTATCCTTTGACGTCTTCTTTGATCCTAATATTTATGACTTTCCCTGATTTTTTCTTATGATTGATTTCTAGTTTCATAGCATTATGGCCAAAAAAGATGCTTGATATGATTTCAATCTTCTTAAATTTATTGAGGCTTCCTTGTTTCCCACTATATGGTCTATCTTTGAGAATGTTCCATGTGCACTTGAGAAGAATGTGTATTCTGCTGGTTTTGGATGGAGTGTTATGTACATAACTGTGAAGTCCATCTGTTCTGGTTTTTTGTTTAATTCCACTATTTCCTTGTTGAATTTCTCTCTGGATGATCTATCCATTGACGTAAGTGCAGTGTTGAGGTCCCCTACCATTATTCTGTTGCTGTTAATTTGTCCCTTTATGTCTTTTAATTGTTGCTTTGTGTCCTTTGGTACTCCTGTGTTAGTTACATATATATATTCATAAATGTTATGCCCTCTTGGTGGAATGTCCTTTTTATCATTATATACTGCCCCTCTTTATCTCTCATTGTCTTTTATATCTTGAAGTCAGCTTTGTCTGATATAAGTATGGCAACATTTGCTTTCTTTTGTTTGCCATTAGCTTGGAGTATGTCTTCCATGCCCTCAGTCTGAGCCTGTGTTTGTCTGTAGAGCTGAGATGTATTTCCTGGAGGCAGCATATTGTTAGGTCTTGTTTTTTATTCCATTCAGCCACTCTATATCTTTTCATTGGAGAATTCAATCATTTACATTTCAAGTGATTATTGATATATGAGGGCTTAATATTGCCATTTTATTTCCTGTTTTCCGATTGTTCTAGATTTCCCTTGTTTCTCTTCCTGTGTATTTCTGACTGCCATTTCAGTTTGGTGATTTTCTATGATGATTTTCTCAGTTTCTCTTTATTTATCATTTGTGTCTCTCTTCTGATTTTTTGTTTAGTGGTTACTGTGAAGTTTGTATAAAAGATCTCATAGATGAGATAGTCCATTTTCTGATAGCCTTGTATCTCCCTTAGCCTAAGTAGGTTCCACCTCTTTCCTCTTCTCCTAGTTACTGTTGTCACAAATTATTCTGTTTTGTGTTATGAGTTTGTGATTAAAATGAAGTGTCTATAGTTATTTTTGATGCTTTCCTTCCATTTATCTTTAATATTATAATGAAGTGTTTGCTAACCTGTTTTGATAGGGAGCTGTAATTTTCTGATTTTGTCTATTTATCTACCTACTCAAGGCTTTATAACCTTTTCCTTATTGTTTCAGTTATGAGGGCAATTTTGATCATTTTTTTGTAGGGGAGTCTTGTGGTGATGAACTCTGCCAGCTTTTGTTTATCTGGGAAAGCTTTTATTTCTCCATTGTATCTGTAGGATAGTTTTGCTGGATAGAGTATTCTTGGCTGAAAGATTTTGTCTTTCAGAATTTTGAATATATTCTGCTCTCTCCTGGCCAGTAAGATTTTTTCTGAGAAGTCTGCTGAAAGCCTGATGGGGTTCCTTAGTAGATTATTCTATTCTATCTTGCTGCCCTTAATATTTTTTCTTTGTCATTGACTTTTGCTGGTTTTACTCATACATGCCTTGGAGACAGTCTGTTTGCATTGATGTAATCATGAGTTCTATTTACTTCATTTATTTGTAATTCCACTTCTTTTCCCAGGTTTGGGAAGTTCTCAATTGTTACTTTTTTGAGCAAGCTCTCTGCTCCTTTCTCCCCCTCTTCTCCCTCTGGAATACTTATAATCCTTATGGTGCATTTCGTAATTGAATCAGATATTTCTCAGAGAATTTCTTCATTTATTTTTTATTTGTAGTTCTCTCTTCTCCACCTGAAGCATTTTTATATTTCTGTCCTCTAAATTGCTAATTCTGTCCTCCATAAGTCAGCTCTGTTTTTTAAGGATTCTAGATAGCTTTTTATCTTATTCTTTGTGTTCTTCATCTCCAGAATTTCTGTTTGTTTTTTTTATAGAATTTCAATCTCTTGTGTGAAGAAGTCCTTCTGCTCATTAATTTTATTCCTGTATTCATTAAACTGCCTTTCTGCTTCTTCTTGTAACTTGAGCTTTTTTATGATAAATATTTTGAATTCTCTGTCATGGAGATTATAAATTTCTGTGTTTTCAGGATTGGTTTATGTTTGTAATTTTCATTCTGATCTGGAGTGTTAATGTATTTCTTCAAAGTATTTGATGAGGTGGACATTTGCTGGCACATAGGGGTAGTGTCTGGTCACAGATTCCACCTGCCACCACTGGAGAGAGGCAGGAGCTGTGTTCTCTTTTCTTTTTTTGAGGAAGATTAACCCTGAGCTAACATCTGCCACCAATCTTTTTTTTGCTAAGGGAGATTGGCCCTGAGCTAACATCTGTGCCCATTTTCCTCTATTTTGTATGTGGGACACCTGCCACAGCATGGCTTGATAAGTGGTGCATATGTTTGTGCCCAGGATCCAAGCTGGTGAACCCTGGGCTACCAAAGAGGAGTGCATGAACTTAACCACTACACCATCAGGCTGGCCCCAGGAGCTCTGTTTTCTGAACCCATCAAGTATGCTGGAATGTGTGCCCATCTGCTGGAAGTTGTGCCAGTAGGGCTCATCTGTGTTTGCTGGCCACTGTTGCTTGGTGGGTACCACATATAGGCACAGGCACTCTGCTGTGGTTCCACTGCCGAGTTGGTGTGTCAGGCAGGAGGGGAGGGGAAGGACGCTTTCTTTGAGTGCGCATGCTGGCTCTACACTCACTCGTGGCCCTTAAGGGCCACTGGGCTTGGTGGGAGCACCCATGTGGTGGCCAAGCCACCTCAGGGGGGAGCATTCTGAGGACTGGGATGCAACTCTGAAAGCGAAAGCATTCCCATGGATGCCTTCCTGCTCCCCTGTTTCCTCCAAGAGTAGTGCATCAGGCACTGCAGGAGGTCCATGCCTCAAATTGCTGCCACTGGGGAGTGGGAATAGATCTGATTACCTCCTTCCACTACTTCCTGGGAATCCAGCAACCCCCCACTTCAGATGTATGGCTGCATGGATCTCTCAGATGTCCTCTTGTGCTGTGTGGGTGTCCTGTGTTGGCTAACGAATGTCCTTTTGGTTGTATCTTAGGGGGGAGAGGCTACAGGAACAGTTCACTCCACAATGATGCTGACATCTCTCACCCTGTTTTCTCTTTTTGAGTAGGAGTTCCTATAACAGTTCTCATATCTGTCCCACTATTTTATGTTGGTTACATGTGTGGGGGAGGGAACACAGGTCACTTGTCTCTTTAGTTCACAGGACACCAGATTGAGAGGATCAGACTCAAGGAGCTTTCCTTAAGGAATTACACACAAATAGATCCCCTGCACCTGGACCTGATTAGATGAGGAGATTCTGGGTATTACAGTGAAGCGGGAATGGGATGAGACTCTGTGTTCCTTGGGAAGGGGTGAGAGTATTTTTCATGTAGGATAGACATGAATTATTGGTGGAGAGGTCAGACTGCCTCCAAGAGAAGCTTCATGTCCTGCAATTCAGACTCTATTGTTGTCTTTTCCCGCAATCTAACAGGGCTGGGCTCTGTGACAGATACATTAGAAGTAAAGGTATTTTGCTCCTAACATAGACTACAAAAAATACTGTGCCCTTTATCTTAATGTTCTTGGTCTTTCTCTCTCTCTCTCTCTCTTTCTTTCAGGTCACTTGTTCTGGGGATGTCAGCAGTCATGTCATGAGCAGCATAACAGAAAGATCCATGTGTTGAAGAATTAAGGCCTCTAATCAACCACCAGTGAGAAACTGAGGGCTACTATCAACAGCCACATGAATGTACTTGGAAATGGATCCTTCAGTGTCAGTCAAGCTTTCTGCAGACTTCAGACTAAATCTTGACTACAACCTCCTGAAAAACCCTGAGTCAGAACCATCCAGTTAAACCACAACCTATTCCTGAGTCTCAGGAACTGTATAATAAAATAAATCTTTCTCGTTTTAAACTGTCAAGTTTTGGGGTAATTTATTACATAGCAACAAGTAACTACTACAATCATCCAAGTGTTTACTGATATCTTACTAGATCTCTTACTTCGTAAAAGGAACAGTCAGACATAATGATAAAACACAATTTCTGATCTCTGTGTCAGTCAAGACTCAATGGTGCACACAGAAATCCCTGTAGGAATTATTAACTGGAAGAGTTTTAATAGAGGGAAATAGATGCTTAGAAATACATTGGAAAGCTTTAAGTGCATGGTCAAGGCAGGGCCTTTAGAAGCTGCTGATTTTGAGGCCATCATTACTGCAGGGAGTTAAAAAACACACTCCCTGTAGTTGAATGAGGCAGGCAGGGTGAAAAGGCCACCACCATAACTACTGCTGCTGCTACGGATGCATGTGTGTCTGGTAAGGTGAAGACTGGGCACAAGAATGTTACTGCAGAAAACCAGTACATGGCCACAACACTGCTCATCAGCATAATCAGAGGTGCAAGAAAATGACTGCTGCCTCATTCCTACCCTCCAGTTCTTCTCAAAGTAGATCTAACTAGTGGAACCTGATTCTCTTCTGGAATCTTAGTGACCAAGAAGTCTAGGAATATTTTTAGCTTTGTAACTTCTTCAAATTAAAAGGAAGTAGAATGGAGTTTGAGAGAGCCAATTCTCCCTCCTCACTAGTCGGCTGCTCACAAGGGGTTTACAAGATTAATGGGACGACAAGATTAACATAATGTGATAAGACTAGAGATGGGGCATGTGCTAAATGGAGTGTTACAGCTTAGGGTCAATAAAAGATCAGAGAACAAGGGGATTAGTGTGCATGGTGGATTCAGAGAAAGTTTCATGGAAGAGCTCAGCTTTCAGTTGGGGCTTAAAAAGATGGCGAAGACTGAACAAATACATAGAAAAAACAGTATTTGATGCAGGTGGACGGCAAGAGTAAAGGCGTGGATTAATGCAGATGACAGCAGGTAGTTAGCCTGACTCTTGCAAAGAATAAATAATGAAGGGTGGTGATAATAGGACTTTGAAATACGAAGGGCTTTAAAAATTGAAATAAAAGTTTAAATATATTGCATGTGGGTATACATGTGCTAAATGTCCATAACACACATTTATATAATTATGTAAAATTATGGATTTTATTGGCATTAAGTAAACTTGGTTTTTTGCCAGATGATGATGGACCGAGACTGACTTCAGAAATCCACATACCCACAGCTATCTCAACATTTCCTTCCCCTAGCCCCAGGCATATTTGTGCAGTCACTGCGACAGTCTTCAGCCTTGTTTTAATTCCTTAATTTCAAAAAGAAGCGTTCCCTGAACTCTCTAACTCTTGCCATTTCCTTCCTTATTGAGGGACTATACTTGTCCTCGTATCTTCCTAGCTACTGGATGTGGTTCTGTTTCTCAATGGACAATTTTGGCAATGTCATGTGAACCTGTCTAATTTTGAGTAGGGCATGTAATTAGAAATTGCCTGTTACTATGCCTCCTTATTTAGATCAGTTCTTCATCCCTTTTGATATATTAATAATAATAAGAGTTATTTATTGAGCGTGTGTTATATTTCAGGAAAGGCACTAGATGCTTTACAAATATCGTTTCAAATCCAAACATGATTTTCTCTCTGTTTCATAGGTGAAGGATCCAATGAGATTTCTTTAGCTCTAGAGCCTGTATTCTTTCCACTATATCACAAATATCAAAACATACAATATGTCATTTATATTATAACATCTAAGATCTCACAGCTTAAAAAATGTTGCTGCTGTTTATTATCTCATTTGATCCTCAGAATACACCTGTGAATGAAGAAACATGGAGATTTACTCTTCTCTTTTTTATAGATTGAAGAAGCAACTAACTTCCGTCACCTTCCATAGCAAGTTGAGTGTTCAGTAGCCATTATTATATTTTGATCAAGTCTAAGATGAAGAAAAATTTTATTCTGTATACATTAGATAGATAGACACATAGATAAATTGATAGATAAATAGATTAATTTAAGAATTTGATGTTTAGAGAATTGAAAGTTTGAAAACTTCCTAATATCTTAGGGAATATATATTCTGTTACAGTAGAAACTGATAAAGCACAGTTATGATAAAACATAAAACTTTTTTTCTTATATGATTAATTCTATCTTGATTGCAGTTATTTATGATCCCCACCTATGCCTGAATGGCACATCTCACATTTTGGACTAGGGAAAGGATTCAGACATCAGCCATCTTTCTGAGTCTCTAATCAGTCTCTAACGTCTTCTGTCAATTAATTCATTATTTTCAATAGTGGAAGAGTCAAGAGAACCTGATTGTTTGTTTCTTTCTTTTCTGGCTGCTCTTTACTGCTACAGACCTCAGAAAGTTGTTCTTCAGCCAACTTACACATGCATGATTATATTATGCTGGAAGATGAGTTTTCTATTGAGGTTCACTATATATGTAGATAGTTATTTTGAAAGCGCTAAAGCATGAGGTAACCTCAGAAAATAAAGTTTGACCTCAGATTTTAAAAAATTGAATTTTAGTTATTTGTCAGGATGGAGGAAAGAGTTATAACTTTAGAATGACCTCCGGTTCTCAAATTTTATCTTTTAGCAGTTAGACTCCACAACCAGCCTGCCCTTTTCTGATCAAGAAACAAAAATTTATGCCTATGTAGCATCAAAAATTCCTTCGTTATAATCAAGAGGAACATAAAGGTGAACATTTTCATTAGTGCATGTCATGAACATTGTAGAAAAAAGAATTATAACTCACCCCAGTCCAATCCATCTTCCCTGAGGAGCCATTTAAAGGAAAAAAAATCCTTGGTTTTTCAGTTACTTCAGCTCTTTGAAATAAGTTTTAAAGTTACACAGGAAAGTTCTCAAGAAATAACAAAGACCACTTGATCTCAGCTGAAGTCATGTGAAAAATCTCTAGGTTAGAGACTAATGACTTTACGTCAGGAATAATGCATTCAATTCTAAAATCAGTGCTATTGATTAAAATCCAAGAGATAGATGTGAGTCTTCAGCCTGTAGGAAGAGAGTTAATACATTTTTTCATATATTTAATCATGGTCATTACAGGACAAAGAATTAAAGATAATGCATCATTTGTCGAGGCTTTATTGAACATTTTATAATTACACGAAGTTTATATGAGAATTCAAATATTTTGCTTTCAAATCACAGGGAAGGAAATTTGTAGGTTGACTGTAAAAATTAAAAGTCGTTGGGAAAGAAGCAGATTTTCTTAACTCATGGATTAAATTAATGTAAATTTAATGTTACATAGGGCATAGCATTCCATATCACTATGTGCTTATGCATGTTGATATGTATAGATTTCATTATGCTAGAATAATTTTTAAAAGCTGAGAAATGATCTGTTCTAGAGCCCAACATTTTGTAGGAGAATGCAGAAAATTTACTGATCAACTTTGTATTAGGCACTTGACACACTTCACATTAACTCATAATCACACAAATGATCTTATTTGGTAGGCATTGCCTTCCCTGCTTTACAGTTGAAAAAACTGAACTCAAGATCACACAGCTGGAATTTGGGTAGGCTGCTAGTTATACCCAGCTTTGCCTATTCCCAGTCTGTGGTAGATTGCATATTTGACTTAAAATTTTCATATCTCCCTGAATCTACCTCCTTCAAAGTGTCTCCTGCTATTGTTTGGTGACCTGAATTTATCCATGGGACTTTCTTTGACCAATAGAATTTCAACAGGCATGATATAAGTAAAGCCTTGAATTGAGTTTACACAATGGGACTTTATCTTTTGTGCTTCTATCATTGCCATGAGAAGAACATATCTCAGCCAATATCCTGGTTCTAGGAAGAAGGTGAAAGATGTGAGGAGCAGAACCTCTCCAGTTAGGCTGCACAAAGTAAGCCAGTAGAGAGCAGAACTCTCCCAGACTAGCAAACTGCAGATGAATAAACCAAATCAACCCGGCTAAATTCAGCCTAGACCAACTGCATCTCAGGTGATTACAGATGTGTAGCTGAAAGGATAAACAATTGTTTTGAGTGGTTTTCTATGCTGCAATTGATAACCTACACAAAATTGTATGTCCTTTCCCTTGCATTTTTCAGTTGATGAAACAAAACACAATTACTGATAGGAGAAACTTCCAAAAGTGTTGAAGTATCTTTGCTATCCTTGGGTAATAAAAGTTTAACACTAACATTAACAGGCAGGAGAAGGGGGACCAAGATGGTGACATAAGACTCTCCTGAACTTCCCTCTTCCATGGACGAGCTGAATGTACAGCTATACATGGAGCAATTACCTCTGAAAGAAATCCAAAAACTAGTTGAGTGACTCCTACACAACAGGCATTGAGAAAATTCCCACATAGAAACAAGTACGAAAGGCTGAGACACACTTTCACCATAAACCCCACCCCTGGCACAGTGTCATACAACCAGGAGGAAACCACCAACTCTCAGCTTCTCTCTGAGAAGCAAAGGGTTTGGACGGTACATCTAGCACCCCAGCTTTTAAGACTCTCACCCAAGGGATGTGCCCCCAATACACCTAGCTCTGAAAGCCAAAGAGGCTAATGTCTACGAGACCCAAAAGACTGTAGCAAACAAAGAAGCAGCTCTTATAAGCCCCCAACAGATAGTCATCCAGGCTCAGCACAGAGGTAGCAGGCAGAAATGTCCATCTCCCATTATCTCCCTGGAAGAGGCTTAAATACATACTTTCCCAGCTGCTGCCTGAGGGTCTGGCTTCTAATGAGCCTTCATCTAGGTGATGATTATCTAGGTGAAAGTCTGGACATTGAGTTTTCCAGACAAACAAAAGCTGAAGGAGTTTAGCACCACCAGACTGATCTTACAAGAAATGTTAAAAGGAGTTCTTCAAGCTGAAATGAAACGATAGTGATTAGTAACACGAAAACATATGAAAGAATAAAACTCACTGGTAAAGGCAAACATATAGTTAAATTCAGAATACTCTATATGGTAATGGTGATGGGTAAATCACTTATAACTCTAGTATAAAGGTTAAAAGACAAAAATACAAAAGATAACTATAACTATAATAATTTGTTAATGTATACACAATATAAAGAGATGTAAATTGTGATACGAAAATATAAAATGTGTGTGTGTGGAAGTGTAAAACTGCAGCTTTTGAATGGCCTTGAAGTTACGTTGTTTTGGCTTAATAGAGATTGTTATAAATATAAAATGTTTTATGTAGGCTTCATAGTAACCATAAAGCAAAAACTTATGCTAGATACACAAAAGATAAAGAGAAAGGAATCTGAGCATACTACTACAGAAAATCATGAAATCACAGAGGAAAAGAGGACAAGAAGAAAAAAGGAAGTACAAAACAGCCAGAAAACAATTAACAAAATCGTAATAATAAGTGCATACCTATCAACAGCTATTTTAAATGGAGAATTTTAAACTACTCCAATCAAAGGACACACATAGACTGAATGTGAAGGGATGGAAAAAGATATTCCACACAAATGGAAACAAAAGAAAGCAGGAGTAGCTGTACGTATATCAGACAAAACAGACTTTAAGCAAAAAACTAACAAGAGACAAAAAAGTTTACTATATAACGATGAAGAGGCAAATTCATCAAGGGGCTATCGTAATTGTAAATATTTATGTACCCAACATAAGAGCATCTAAATACATGAAGAAAATATTAATATATTTAAAGGGAGAAATACAGAGCAACACAATAATAGTAGGAGACTTCAATACCTCACTTTGAACAATGGATAAATCATCCAGACAGAAAATCAACAAGGAAACATTGGACTTAAACTACACGTTAGACGAGATGGACCTAATAGATATATATAGAACATTCCATCCAACAGCAGTAGAATATACATTCTTCTCAAGTGCACATGGAACATTCTACAGGATAGATCATATATTAGGTCAAAAAATGTCTTAATAAATTTAAGATTGAAATCATATCAAATATCTTAATCTGACCACAATGGTATAAAACCAGAAATCAATTACGAAAAGAAAACTGAAAAATTCACTAATATGTGGAGATCAAACAACACGCATCTAACCAACCATTGGGTTAAAGAAGAAATCAACAGGGAAATCAAAAAGTATCTTCAGCACATGAAAATGGAAACACAACACACCAATGGTTACGAGATGAAGCAAAAACAATTCTAAGAGGAAAGTCTATAGTAATAAATGCCTACATTAAGAAAAAGAAAGATTGAAATAAACAACCTAATTTTACACCTCAAAGAACTCAAAAAGGTACCTCAAAAGAAGACCCAAAGTTAGTAGAAAGAAGGAAATAACAAAGATCAGAACAGAAATAGAGACTAAGACTAAAGATAGAGACGAGACTAAAAATATAATAGAAAAGTTCAACGAAAATAAGAGCTGGTTTTGTTAAAAGATAAATAAAATTGACAAACCCTTAGCTAGAATAACAAAAAAAAAGAGAGAGTGAGAGAGAAGATTTAAATAAATAAAAAGAGAAATGAAAGAGGTGATATTACAACTGATAACACAGAAACACTAAGGATCATAAGAGATCGCTACGAACAATCACATACCCACTAATCAGACAACCTAGAAGAAATGGATAAATTCCTAGAAACATGTGACCTACCAAGACTGGATCATGAAGAAACAGAAGATCTAAGTAGAGTGATTACTGGGCCTGGCCTGGTGATGCAGTGGTTAAGTTTGCACACTCGCCTTCGGCTGCCCAGGATTTGCGAGTTCAGACCCCAGGCACAGACCTATACACCACTCATCAAGCCATGCTGTGGCAGCATCCCACATACAAAATAGAGGAAGATTGGCACAGATGTGAGCTCAGGACCAATCTTTCTCAAGCAAAAAGAGGAAGATTGGTAACGGATATTAGCTCAGGGCCAATCATCCTTACCATTAAATAAATAAACAAATAAATAAATAGACCAATTACCAGTAAGGAGATTGAATCAATAATCAAAAACCTCTCAGCAAAGAAAGGTCCAGGACCAGATGGCTTCACTGGTGAATTGTAACAAACATTTAAAAAAGAATGAAGGCCAATCCTTGTCAAACTCTTCCAAAAAATATAAGAGGAGGGAACATTTCTAATATAATTTTAAGAGGCCAGCAGTACCCTGATAGCAAAGCCAGACAAGGACACTACAAGAAAAGAAAATGACTGTGAATATCTCAGATTACATAGATGAAAAAATCCTTAAGAAAATATTAGCAAACATTTCTTTCAATATTCAAAGAAATATTCAACATTACATTGAAAAGATCATACACTATGATCAAATGAGATTTATCCCTGGGATGCAAGGATGATTCAACATTCACAAACCAATCAACGTGATACACTACATTAACGAAAAGAAAGAAAAGATGAAAATCATACGATCATCTCAATAGATGTAGAAAAAGCATTTGTCAAAATTCAATAGCTTTTCATAATAAAAACTCTCAACAAGCTGTGTATAGAAAGAATGTTTCTCACTATAATAAAGATCACATATAACAAGCCTACTGCTAACGTTATACTCAATAGTGAAAAGCTAAACGCTTTTCCTCTAAGATTAGGAACAAGAAAAAGAGGCCCATTCTTGCCATTTCTATTCAACATAGTACTGGAAACCCTAGCCAGGCAATTAGGCAAAAAAAAAAAAAAAAAAAAGAAAGAAAGAAAAAAAGAAATACAAGCCATCCAAATCAAAAGGAAGTAGTAAAACCGTCTGTATTTGCAGATGACATGATATTATATACAGAAAACCCTAAGGAAGCCGTCAAAAAGCTGTTAGAACTAACAAACAAATTTGGTAAAGTTGCAGGACACAAAATCAATATACAAAAATCTGTTGGATTTCTATACACTAATAAACAATCTGAAAGAGAAATTAAGAAAATAATACCATGTATGATAGCACCAAAAAGAATAAAATACTCAAATTAAACTGAGGAGGTGAAATATCTGTATATTGAAATCTGTAAGACATTGATGAAAGAAACTGAAGACACAAATAAACGTAAAGATATTCACGTCCATGGATTGGAAGACTTAATATGGTTAAAATGTTCGTGCTACCCAAGCGATCTACAGATTCAACACAATCTCTATCAAAATTCCCGTGGCATTTTTTACAGAAAGAGAAAAAAAATCTAAAGTTTGTATGGAACCACAAAAGACTCAGAATAGTCAATGCAATCTTTGAAAAAGAGAAATAATGCTAGAGGCATCACAATTCCTGATTTCAAAGTATATCACAAGCTACAGTTATCGAAACAGTATGGTATGGGCAGAAAAACAGACACAAGGTTTAATGGAACAGAAAAGAGAGTCCAGAAATAAATTCACCACATATGGTCAATTAATTTATGACAAAGAAGCCAAGAATATACAATGGAGAAAAGGATAGTCCCTTTAATAAATGGTATTGAGAAAATTGGATAGCCACATGCGAAAGAATGAAACTGGACCCCTATCTTACACAATACACAAAAATCAACTGAAAGTGGATTAAAGACTTGGACATAAGACCTGAAACCACAAAACTCCTAGAAGAAAACATAGTGGGTAAGTTCTTTGGCATTGCTCTTGGCGATGATTTTTGGATTTGACACCAGCAAAGGAAACAAAAGCAAAATATAAACAAGTGGTACTACATTGAACTAAAAAGCTTCTGCACAGCAAAGGAAATCATCAATAAAATGAAAAAGCAACATCAGAATGGGAAGAAATATTTTCAAACCACCTATCTGCAAAGCAGTTAATATCCAAAATATACAAGGAACTCATACAACTCAACAGCAATAAACAAATAACCAAAAAATGTGCAAAGGTCCTGACTAGACATTTTTCCAAAGAAGACAGATAAATGGCCGACGTGTACATGAAAAAGCGCTCAATATAACTAATCACTAGAGAAATGCAAATCAATATCAAAATTAGATGTCATCTCACACCTATTAGAATGGCCATTCTCAAAAATACAAGAGATAGCAAATGCTGGCAAGGATGTAGAGAAAGAGAACCTTTGCACGCCGTTGATGGGAATGTAAATTGGTGCAGCCACTATGGAAAACAGCATAGAGGTTTCTCAAGGAACTAAAAATAGAACTACCATATGATGCAGCAATCCCACTTCTGAGTGTATATCCAAAAGAAATGAAACGGCTATCTCGAAAAGATATCTGCAGTCCCATGTTCATAGCAGCATTATTTACAGTAGCCATGACATGGAAGCAACCTAAGTGTCCATCGACTGATGAATGGATAAAGAAGTTGTGGTATATATACCAATGAAATATTGTTCAACATTATAAAAGAAGGAAATCCTGCCATTTGCAACAGCGATGACCCTGGAGGGCATTATGCTAGGTGAAATAAGCCAGACAAAGACAAATGCTGCATGGGATCACTTATATGCAGAACAGAAAATAAAAAAGTTGAACTCAGAAATAGAGAGCAGAATGGTAGAATGATGATTGCCATGCGGCCGGGGGATGAGGGAAATAAGGAGAGGCTAGTTAAAGGGTATGAACTTTCAGTTACAAAATGAATAAGTTCTGAGTATCTAATGTATAATGTGGTAACTATGGTTGATAATATCATATTGTATAATAGAAATTTGCTAAGAGAGTAAAACTTGTGTTCTCATCAAAGAAAAAGGGCAAATGTGTGAGGTGATGCACGTCTTAATTAACTCGATGGTGGGAATCCTTTCACGATGTGTATGTTTAACAAATCATCATGCTGTACACTTTAAATATCTTGCAATGTTACTTGTCATTTATACCTCAATAAAGCCAAAATAGATGCAGGAAGAACCGAGTTTAGGTGACACATTAATTTTTCCATCTGAAACTGGTTCTTGGTGGCCTCTAGTAGTCTAGGGCAAAGATGAGAACCAAAAGGAAGAAAGGGTACTGTCCCAAGATGTAATGTAATGACTTCCCAGTACACTCCTGAGTCTACACATACCAAGAGGAGGTGTTCCTGACGGGCTCTTACATTCTTTTTGTGAGCACTGCTGGAAGAGGTATTGTTACCTGCCAGACTCACCTTTGTACTTAAAGTAACCATGGAGAGTTTGGACATTTGTTCCATCAGGGATTGGCAAATTATAGCCCGTGGGCCAAATCTCGCCCACAGCCTGTTTTTATAAGCAAAGTTTTATTGGAACACAGACATATCCATTCATTACATATTGTCTATTTTTGCTTTTGCTCTACAATGGCACAGTTGAATAGTTGAGAGAGACTTTATGGCCCACAAAACTGAAAATAATGTCTGTCTGGCCTGTTTCAGAAAAAGTTTGCTAACCTTGCTCTAAAGTGCTGTAGAAGGTCAGGGAAGAAAGAGGTCAGACCAGAGTAGGAAAGTAGAGCTAAGGGCGTCGAGAGAAGGCAGTCTGTACTTGTGGCTGTGGTTGTAGTGATTGTAGTTAGCATATCGGAAAGGAGAGATGATTTCAGGGAATTTTCACTGGGGTCCATTGTGAGGTTTGAGACCAACTTTTCTGTCATTTGCCTGTTGCAGAAAATTATTTACTGGCTTACCTTCTTTAATAAAACCTTACTTTGATGTAGCATATATACAATATGGGTGGCATCTGAAATATTTTATTTGATTTCTAGGTGGAAATTTGAGCCAAGAGTAAGAGGTATCTTTTAAGAGGTAGCCAGGTCCAGATGTATTTTCTTTAAAATATCTCTCGTGTTGTGTATTTTAAAGATATTTCTCAGACACTGTTCCAATGATACATATGTTTGGACCTAGTATTTAGGGGCACTCTGAGTTGTTTATTTGTTATGTGCATCCTTCAGCCCTGACAGATCCTGAAGGACTGAATACTACACTTCTGCACACTTCAAAGTTCCTGAGTTCTTACTGTTCCAATTACAGTGGCGGCTAAATTCCCCCTTTCCATTTGCCCATCCTTTGTCTGTTTTCTCAGTCCTCCTGGCAGTGTAATCACTCATTCTCTCCCATTTATCACAGCCTTTCCTGGTCCTGACTACACTATCTCCCCATTTTTGTCATGGGCACTGGTACATTACAAATACAATTAAACCTCTTATGATACTGCGGCTTTCGGCCAACACATCCCTGCTTCAAGGTTGAAAGATTTCTGATATTACCTCCGATACCACTTCTTTCCCATTTATCGGCAGTGTCCGGACTAATACAGTAGTGTTGCATTAATTAAAGGAAGCATCTAGTAATACTGCTGTTTTTGCCAGTCTGACACTGAATCGGGAGCCCGATGCCTGCTCATGTTTTAAGAACCATTTATCACCCATGTCATCCCAAAGCAGCCAGCTGTCTGAGCCAAGCCTCATTTGCATTTCATCAACCACAGGCTCTCTTTCCCCATCTCACTCTCAAGTCTTTGTATAGCAGCTCTAATTTTTTTTAAAGCACATTTTTCAAAGAAGGAGCTTAGCTAAAATTAGTATGCTACGTAGAAAGATGATTTGAATACCAGACACAAGTCTCCATACTGATTGTGGCCAAAATAAGTAACAGAGACTGCATTGGATTTGCTCTTTCTCTTGGTGAGATGTGGAGGGTGGTAACCACTACCCGACTCCCTAATATTACTATATGAATTGCATTGATATTCGTACTCCATAATAAACATAGAGACTCAATTTCATTTCTGATCGTGAAAAGAATTTTTTCAGTAACAAATGAAATGTATTTGATTCAATTTCATCCTTCATTTTGCACTTGGCCCACTGTTCTACCCATGTTCTCCAATTCCACATTATATAACCTTCTTCTCTACCCACCAACGCTTTTAAAGAAATATTTTGACAATGGCTCAAAATTTTCCAAACCACAGAAAAATCAACTTAAGAAAATGTGCAACTTGAAACTATTTTGTAATAAATTTTGCACTTGTCTTCCTAATTTCAAAACTTGTGTAATTAATACACACGTTTTTCCTTTTTTCATATGTAAGTCTTTGATATACGACCCTTTTCTATTTATTTATCCAAATCTTAATACTACTTCAGAAAACTTAGTTTTTTCTTTCCAAAGCAAAGTAATAATTCCCCATTTCCCTGAAACATCTTCATAGTAAATACCTTTTCAAAACCCTTATGCAGAATGTGTGTGTGTGTGTGTGTGTGTGTGTGTGTAGAGAAAGAGAGAGAGAAAAAAAAAAGAAGAGAAAGATTATATTAACTCTTGCTATAGACTTGTCCACCCTTCGCCTAAACCAAATCTCTGGAGATCATTTTTAGGGGCAATCATAACTTTTTATGTTTTGCTCCTTAACCCTTATGGCCAGCAACATTGGACACCTGTCTATCTCTGAGACCAGTTGACAAAGGTCACTTAGCCTTCCCTGGCAATATCCTTTAGTCCCTGTGGGTTTGGTTGCATTCCATTCACTGACCCAGAAACTTGAAAGCTCTGTATCCAGAACTAATCCCTTGGGATTTCGTGTCCACAATAGGTAATTATTTCAACAAGTTTCTCTCTGAAAAGAAATTGGTCTTTTGGAATTCCTATTAAATTGAATAGGAAAATAAGAACTTTGTATGTATTAAATTTAGTTTGCATCCAAAGCACATTTTAAGATCAGTATGGTTTAAATTTTAGTCAGCGCATACCCTTTAGGGCAAAAGAACAAATATTTTTTAAGAAATCCTCTAAAAATAGGTTTTAATTTGATTATTAGGATAAGTGTTTGTGATTTATTAGTATGTATATGTGAATCTTTCTAGTCCATTATCAAAACACCTTGCATATTTACTGGATTAAATGCAGCAAAATGTGTTTCAGCAGGAAAAGGGAAAGCTGTGTTCTAGAATTGCTTTTAATTCAACCAGGATACTACAAATTATTGCATAAACAATATGAGTTTGTTTTCCATTGACTTGAAAATGCCATATTCATACTTCTGAACTCACCTTCTTCTTTCAAACAATAAACTGGTTTTCTGTAGCTTGTGTGTTGCCATATATTCCCAAAGATTCTGGAAGGAGACATTTATTCTTTCACATTTTTTTTATATCTTCTTCTAATGCCTTTATTTTCTACCTAGTTCCCTTCAGATTTATGAACTAATACCTAAATCTCTTTTTACATTACAACAATTCTTGCCATATCCAAGTTTATTAAAATATGTTCACGTCTATGTAGATGGATTGTTCCGTTAATAACATTTTTGTATACACTTTCCCTTTGACTACTTTAATTTGCTTTGGTATTTTTTTATGATCTATGCAATATCATGTATTTTTCAAGATGAAATAGGGGCTTCTGACATTAAGAAGAATGGATTTGATGAACCAGCTCTTTTGTTTCTGAGTAGGTTATTATGTTGCTCTTTAGCAAAAACATAATCAAATTGCAGTGCAAGATGTCCATTGGTGGTGGGATAGATTGTTTTAAACACTGAGTAGGTGTGTATATAGAGCTGTTTTTCAGATAGTATTTTTATTTTAGAATAGTTTTAGATTTACAGAAAAATTGCAAATATAGCACAGAGAATTCCCATGAACCCTACATTCAATTTTCTCTCTTGCTAACATCTGCCATTGATAGGATACTTTGTCACAACTGAGGAACCAATATCGATACATTATACGAACTAAAGTCTATATTTTATTCAAATAGATTTTTTCAGTTTTTACTGAATGTCATGGAACCATCTTGAGAAGACAAAAATTTTATTTTATAGTAATATCTACAGGTTGAGCACCTCCAAAAAAAAGAAAATACACAGGTGGGAGGGATGAGAGCTCTTTCTGTCTTGGCTATAATGTTGAAGTTCACAGTTTTAAACCATGGCATTTTCCTAAACTCACTAGCTATGTGATCTTAGTCAAGTTACTTTGCCTCTCTCAGTCTTAATCCTGAAGTAAATCTGGGTAAAAATAATGCCTGTCTCATAGAGCGTGGTAAGAATTCAATTAAACGTTGCAGGTACAGTTCTTAACGCAGTGTCTAGGACATAGTAAATTCTCAATAACTGTACACAACAAATGTTGGCTATTTTTCACTATTACTAAATTTGAAGTCTGGAAGCACATAGCCTGAGAGTGTTCAGAATGACAATGTTTGTGTTGCTTCAGACTGATCAGCATGTTCACACAACTCATACTCGCCTCATCTCCAGGTGAGCTTGCCAGAGGAGATACCTCACCTACGAAAGGCCCCGTCAGGGATGCCGCAGTGAACACTAAATTAGAAAGGGAAGACTATTCTGGTTGGTTTGGCCATAATTGTGGCTGAATTCTTCATTCTCAGTAAAATAACAGTAATGTTTTGATCTTTGAAGTTTTTTTTTATCATTTCCAAAACATCTGGGGATTATTGTGGAATAAAAATTTAAGATTCTGATAAAATGTGGAAAGAATTATTTTTTTTCCAGTAGATACTTTGTGACGGCCACTACTTCACATTGTGTAAGGAGGAAAATATGTTCTGGGCATTCCCAAAATCCAATGTGAGTGAATAAGCCCTTAAACTTCTTAATGTCCTCAGATTTGCACCAGAAAGGCTCAAAGATTCACTTTTTAAAAAACTACCTTTCTTTGAGGAAACGTAAGAGGAAAAACGAGATAAAAAGAAGCCCCAGCGAGAGTTTTGAAGGGTAGAGTTTTGGCAATAATATCAGGTTGAAAGATTCAAATGTGGATTAGTTTCAATTCACAAAAAATTAAAGAACAGCTACAGTTGTAACAAAGAGCCAAAAAAAAAAAAAATGGCGGGCACGTTGCAGGGGGAGGGTATTAGGGAGGGATTTAATAGCCATTCAGATATTTTCCAATAGCAAGATTTATAAATTGTGCATTGGAAACAAAGGTTTATAAATTAAGAAACCCAAGATGCAGTCCACCCTGGCATAAATGCTGCTCTGTACACATAGATCCTGTCTAAGAATGGCTTTGTGCTTCGTCACTCATAACAATGAGCGATGGAAACAATGAGAGTGTGCATGAGGCACTGTGTTCATCAGAATGTTACCGGTAAGAGCAAAAGAAAGATCATTATTTTCAAGCAAAATATAATGTAATCAAACATTGGATGGACCTATTCATATTTAGATTTTATAACTATACATTTATAGCTATAAAAGAAAAAACACTAAAATTTCTGTTAAAAAAATCTCTCTTTTGTTACTTCAAATCTGAATTTCTCTAGCCTGTAAATTGACTTCATGTAAGTTGATTTTTTTTGATAACACAGGGTAGACTCTTTGTAAACAGCAATGAGGGTGCTCTGACTAAACTGTAGTATGCAATCTACTCTTTCCTGATACGTGTATCCCTTTTCTGTCCAATGTTCCTTAGAATATTGTCTTTCACAAATCAACATAAATCTCTTCCACCAACTTCTCTCGAGAATACCCCATATTCAATCAACATCCACAAAGCTCAGATACACAATGTTAAATTACTACTATGATTGAAAACCAGTGTGAATTACTGAACATCAGAAAGAATTTCAGGAGGGGTGAGCTCCACATGGACCTAGATGCTATTAGTAGAGCATTAAAAAAGTCAGAATTTCATCTGATTTATAAATTCATGAGTATTTTGTTAATGGATGTGAATAACATAGTATTGCTTTGATTTGCACATCTTTGGGAAAACTGAAGGATAAAATGATTTATAGTAACAAGCACATGTTCACTTTTCATTCATACTTTATGATTTTCAAAGCACTTGTCTATTCCTTATTTCATGGAAATATGCGGCAACTAAGTGGTCAAGACTTCAGATATCACATAGGGAAAAGACTCCTTTCTATACACCATTCTACCATTAGTTTACCTGTACTTAACTTTTCATTTGTCCTTCCCGGAAAAGGAATTATGCTACATAAATCCGTCTATTAAAAGTGCGGAGGGATGGACACAGAACCATTAATGTTGATTATCTTCGCGCAGAGGGATTGGAGGAGGCAGATGAAGAAAAGGAGATTATTGTTCTCTTTATACAACTTTATCTTATTTTGCTGATACAGAGCTCATGCATTATTTGTAATTAAACACCAAAATAATACTAAAAAGCTCACGTGTTTAATGTACTGTAAAGGAAGTACAAAATCACAAATGCAAACTTATATTTTATCCCTCAGATTATTGATCCTGATAAAAGTCTCACCACTCAGAGTTTGCATGGAGATAATTAAACAAAAAGCTACAGAAAAAGGGAAAAAATTGAATGCATTTTTCTTTATTACTTAATCATTGTTGATAGATTGAAAGCATCTGATTCATAGCTCCTGAATTAGATTTGATTGTTTCTTGGAGAGTGGTGAGGAGTGGTGAGGGTGAATAGGGAACAGAGTGTGTTTTGAAAGATAAAAAATTTAGAGAAGTTTAATTTAAAAGCTCTTTGTGCGTCAGATAGCTATTAAACGTAATTTTCATGATTTTAATATAAGTGAATCTGAACTAGCATATGGACTAAGTTTCTTTTAAGTTCCACATGGGTTTAAAATGCAGGGGGAAAAGATCACTTGCAAATATGTTTTTGGTTTTGAAAAACTTCCAAATGTTTAAAAAGTAGTTTCCAAATCAACCATATCCATATGCATCCAGGTTTTCTCATCCTCCTATTGAAGGATGAAAAGAACTAGAATTGGGGTAAAATGTCTAGAGATGCGATACATATGCTGTAAAACTAAAAATCAGTTGATACACCAAGGAACTAGTTAAAAAATAAATTTGGTCCTTATGGCAGCTTTACCAAAAGAATCTAACACTTTTATTCTTAGTGATTTAGGATCACGGGTGATATTAATCTGTCACAAAATGATCCAATGACCATTTCCAGAAATGGAAAAATGCAGAAATAGAAAAGGCCTATAATATTGCTATATTATTTTGTTCCAAGTTCTGTTACTATCCGTGGAAAACAAGGTTCCAAGGCAATGAACGTTTAGAGGAATTATGACATGAAATATCATTTTCAATGTCCTAAGCATAGAGAAATTGATAATAACAACATTTTTTGACATATGCCTTCCAGATACAGTGAAGATTCCCTCATAACATCTAAAAACTAATATAGGTGTATGCCCACTTTTAAAAAAATATAGGCATGTTAATTTTTGCCAGTTATTTGAAACATTATTTTAAAAATAAGAAATTATGTTTTTAATTAAAAATTTTAAAATAACAAGCTGCATGTGGGCACTTACCAATTGTTTTCCCAAATAATAGATAAAATATATTTTGTTTTCATTTTTGTTTTAGATGAATTTGAATATATAGGTGCAAAAGAAAATCAAATAATGCTACAAACAAAATATGAGTAGTGTCAATAATTCCCAAACATCAAATGATATTCAATGAACTTCCACACACGTTTGGTGGTCCATTAAAAATTAGTTATAATAGGAGCCAGCCCAGTGGCGCAGTGGTTAAGTTCGCACGTTCTGCTTCTCGATGGCCCAGGGTTCGCCAGTTTGGATCCTGGGTGCAGACATGGTACCACTTGGCAAAAGCCATGCTGTGGTAGGCATCTCATGTATAAAAGTAGAGGAAGATGGGTGTGGATGTTAGCTCAGGGCCAGTCTTCCTCAGCAAAAAGAGGAGGATTGGCAGTAGTTAGCTCAGGGCTAATCTTCCTCACAAAAAAAAAAAAAAAGAGAGAGAGAAAAAAATTAATTATAATAGATTTGGAATTAGATTCGGAAATGAACACACCATTTTCCTATCTTTTTAGTCTTTGTTTCTTCCATTTTTCACTACCTAGAATAATAAATAAGTATGGCCAAATACATTTGATCATTTTCCTAATTTTTTTCATTAAATTTCTTTTTTGTCATTTTAATTATGTGGAATTCTTAGAGGGCATTGAATATAGATCCTATAAGAATATACGTATGTTTGAGAAATAGATTATTGTGTTTCACTTATCCAACATCAAATATACTGCCAGGCAAGTTTGATGAAGAAGGTAATATTTTATCCTAAGAATGAGAATTGTATAAAAAAATATTATTGTATAGTACCAGGTATGTGGCCCCTCTATACACTCATATTTTGGTTATTGCTGCATCTTTTTGCTCTTTCCTCTTGGGAAAGTGCAAATAAAAGATTCTTCTTCACATTTATTCATATATCTTCTCCTACGAGACCACCTACAAATAAAGTTCCTGGCATATGTAAAGGAAACAAAAACAAAGAAACACAAAAACAAAATACAAGTAAGTGGCTGGGAGCATGAGAAATTAAATGTAGTGCAGGTTAAACTATATACTTTACAAGGGGCCCAAAGTAGTCCTTTCAGCTAAGCTCACTTTGGGTAAGGACACGGTCAAGCAATGTCTTCACTGTATCTTTTTTAAAGCGATACAGGGATCTATCTTTGGAAGAGGGTCGGGAGGCTATCTTAGATTTCTGTTGAGTTGAGGAGAAGTGAATTGAGCCAAGTGGAAGTATAAATTTCCTAAAGATATCTTGGCTTCTGTCACATTTATTTATACTTTTAAAATTTATTTATTCCACAAATAGGTATTGAGCACCTATTATGTACTAGATAGTGTTCTAGGAAATTAGATAGGTGAGTTAACCAGACAGACAAAATCTGCCTTCATGGAGACAGGAGAGTATCACTCAAACGCAGTTTTTCTTTTCCACGCCCTTTGCTCTGGCTCAGAATCTCGTTACCTTTTTCTGGGCTTCTTAGGTCTCTTAAATGGTAATTCTATTTTCAGTGTTGCCTTCTCCAGTTGAACCCAAAGACCAACATCATCTTCACTGCCCTAAAGCATGACACTCAACTGAAAAAAAAAGGTCAGTAGTTTACACTTATATCTAAAGGTTTTTAATAAATTGTTACACTACTCTTTAAGGCCCCCTGCATTCTCAAAATAATCACTAATAAACTTACTTGTCTCAACTCATGTTCTACAGTATCCCACTGTTTTCCATGCCTACACATCTTTTCCAGCTGCAATGCATAAGTCTGTAAGCTCCATGAACATAGGACTTAAATTTGTCGATTTCCTTCCTAAGTGTGTTGGATTTGGCACAGTTCTGGTATGTAGTCAGTTGTTCTGTTACCTATTGATTATATAATGTGTTACCCCAAAACTTAGTGGATTGAAACAAAAACAATATTTTATTTTCCTCATGAATCTGCATTGTGAGCAGATTAAGAATTGGTGGGATTGGCTTGTCCTTGCTCGATGTGGCATCAGCTGGTTGCAGTTTGACTGGGGCTGGAGCATCCATGTCAAAGACGGCTTACTCATACAGCTCGTAATGGGTGCTAGCCATCAGCTTGGAGCTCAGCTGGGGTTGTTGTTCCTTGATTCCTCTCCACGTGGGTTGCTTCACATTGTTGGTTCCTTACAGCATGGGAATTGGATCCTAAGAACAAGTATTCCAAGAAACAGAAAGTAGAAGCTGCCCATCTCTTAAGACATAGGCCCAGAAACTAACACAATATAATTTCTGCTATATTGTGTTAATCAAAGCAGAGCCCTCCCAGATTCAAGGGAAGGAGCGTCAAAGATTGTGTGCCCATCTTTACTCTGTGACAGAGGTGCTTGGAAATTATTGAGCGAATGATTGTTTAACATCCCCAAATATTTGTTGCATTTCCCACATCCTTGTGCTTCTGCTCCTCTATTTATCCTTCAAGGAATGACTTTATATCTCTCTTAATCCTTCAAGGAATGCCTTTTTACAGACTCTACATGCCAATGTCTCATGTATTACCACCATGAAATTCATCATATTCCCTCTCTCTTATTTCGTTATTTTTTGTGTGTTTAATTACTTTATTATCACTAATCACAATCTGCTTTCTAAATTATTGAGTATGAATGTACCTGCCTCTCCAGTTAGACTTTGTGCTTCCTGAGGTTGGTAACTATGTTTCATTTTGTAAGTTGGCCTAAACCAGTGGAAAGATGGCGTTCTCCAACCAGAATGTACGGGAATGGAGTGAATCTGTGCATAGCATATTCAGTTGCATGAGCTGAACCAGTAGTGGTAGAACTTCTACTATCTGTTTAAAAGAGGAAACCTGGTAGGGTAAATTCTGAAGACCCTTTTGGCCTTTGTGCTCAAAAAGTGAATTTCCTTGTACTTTATGAAATATGAGGTAAGAATAAGCTTTTAAAAATCATTAAATTGTTTTGAATACTTTCAACCAAAACCTTAATGCTTTCAAATTCTCGTGAAATAGAGCTAAATATGAAGACTTTTAAGAATATCTCATGCTTTCCTTCTCTCCATTGCTGTAATGTTTAAAAAATTATCTCCAGGGAGGACTATCCCAAGCCATGTACTCACATGCTTTCCTAGAAGAGTTGATCAAATCCCGTTTTTCTCAGGTGAAGGAAGATCCATCACATGGTAAATGGCCAAGGTGACTCTTTAACCTGAAAGGCAGCAATTTCCAAGAGTTACCTGGCATAATGAACCATTTATAGACAGTCATTCCCTCACTTTTATTATACAAGTTACTGGAATAGGAGAATCTAAATCTTGTAACTAAGAGGGGCTAGAGATAAGGGGTGGAGATTACGTTAGATCATGATGGGCACAGGGATGGGGACCAAAGAGAAACACAGAAACAGTTATTCTCTTCCTATCTTAAATTTGAAACAAGGTGTTTTAATTGTAGAGTTGAGGTGGAATTCTCACCGAAAATGAAATATCTTGGTTTTGCAGGTGAAATGCATCAAAAAAAAATATTGGAAAAGCAGCAGCCATTTCTATCAATTTTATCTATCTATCTATCTATCTATCTATCTCTGTATTTACCTTAAAAACAGAAAAGGAAAAAAGAGCTCTGTTACTCATTTCATAAAATCTGCTGACTCAGAGGACACACTGCAAATGGGCTATGAAATGAGAGCCGTTGCACAAGCTGGTGAGCTTTACAGGCACTAACGTTGATTTCCCACTCTGCAATTCTGCACTTTACTATATGAGGATTCTGTGTTTCAAAATAACAAGAAAAATCTAATTGTATTAATTCCATTTCTAATTTTTCAGTCTCTATTGTAGAGAAAGTTTGTGCTGCCTCAAATGCATTAATCCAGGCTTTGAAAAATTGTCCCCGACCTTCCTCTGGATTTTTTGGATGCAGTACAAATAATGTTTAAAAACACATGGGCTCAAGTACAGCAAATGAAACCATGAGGTAATTGGCTAATTGCAGGTGAAATTGGCCACTCACCTCTTTCACTGAAAGAGCAAGTGACTAATTGCCTTTGTGAATGCTCTCAGAGAACAAATTGCTAACCAATTATGGAGTAACATAGGTTAGGTGGGCATGCACTGGCTCATGTGGGAAAGAAAAACCATGATATACATACATATATTCCATAGCTCAGTCCACTGAGAGGACCTGGAAACAGTAATAATCCAATGGAAATTTGGAAATGATATCGGGGTGTGGAAGGGAAAGTACAAGATGAACATGGAATATGCTATTATCTTAGAAAGCAATGACATACTTGAAGAATGATGGAAACATCAAAATCACACAAAAGCCAACTCGAAGGGCTCCCACTGAACAAGTAGGGGACACAATGAGTACGAAAGTAAATAATGATAGTAGTAGATTATGGCCCAATGAATATGTTAGGAAACCATAAATCCATATTGATAGATTAAATAAATGAACTAATTGAAACTTTGATAAGGAAAGTGAATATGACATTTACATAGTTTCACAGTACCTCCCTCCCCTCCCCCCAATTCTCACCATTCAGAAAGGGAAGATGTGTGATTTTACAATGGAGAAACTGGCAGACGTCACCTTAAACAAGTGGTAAAAGTTTATCATCAACAACGAGACAAATCAAAATCACACGGATGGAAGGCAATGAGAAGAAAATAGCATTACTTCCATGATATTCCTGCCAAGGAGGCATAAACTCATTCTCATCATGAAGAAACATTAGACAAACCCAAAAGAAGACATTCTACAAAATAACTAGACTGTAAACTTCAAAGCTTTCAAGGTCAAGAAACAAATGAAAAATGGAAGAGTTGTTCCAAATTGAAGCAAAAAAGGCATGACGACTACATCCAATGCCTGATTCTCAAACACACTTTCTAGGTATAAAGTCATTTTTAGAACTGTGGATTAAGAAAATAATGTTCTTTCGACCACACTTTCAATTTTTCTGTAAGTTTGAGATTATATATTTTTCTCTTCTCATTAACTGTTGTCATTTCTTTCACTATTTCTTGGCATCTAAAATGGATGAGTGGATTTTAAAGCATTGTCTTGTCACCTAAACACATTAAATGTTTTAAGATATAGTAAAACAATTCAGTAGTTTCTACTCTGCCCTATTTTATTCGAGAAAATGAAAGTAAAATTTTAGTTAGAATATGTAGAGCCTTTTAGGGCTAAATCCTCACAATTTAGTCTTTTAGTTTTGGAGATCACTTTCCTTTACTCTAAAATTTAAAAATTATTAGTTTCAATTTTGGTCAAGTAATTAAGTTTGTCATTTAAATAAGACATTGTTGTATGTGAATAAAAGCCCAAAATTCATTCTTTTATTCAATTAAAAAATAATGATTGACTCCTATTTTCTTGCTGGCACTGGGGATATAGAGGTAAGCAAAATTGATGCAAATCTCTGACCTCACAAAGTTCATATTCTAGTGGGGAAGATGATAAACATACAGGTAAATTACGTTATGTGTTTCAGATCTATGCTCAGTGGAGAAAATTCAACAGGGTAGGAGGATGGGAATGGGGTGGGGGTCTGTGCAACCTTAAATGGAGTGGTTGGGGAAGACATCGCTGAAAAGTAGACACTCAAGCAAACACCAGAAGCAGGTGAAGAACTTTGTCATGCATACACTTGGGGCCCACATACAAGTTTAAGTAATATTCTGGCTTAGTTAACATGCGTGGTTTAACATGTTTCTGGTTTAGGTCAATTTTTCAGTGTTAGAAGAGACAGTTGATTGCATTTTCTCTCTATATATAACAAGAAAACAAACTGCTTATGGGGCTAAACGGCATTTTGAAAAAAGAAAAAACAGTTGGGGGGCCAGCCTGGGGGCACAGCAGTTAAGTTCCCATGTTCCGCTTTGGTGCCCCGGGGATCGCCAGTTCGGATCCCGGGTGCAGACCTACACACTGCTTGTCAAACCATGCTGTTGCAGGCATCCCACATATAAAGTAGAGGGAGATGGGCATGGATGTGAGCTCAGGGCCTGTCTTTCTCAGGAAAATGAGGAGGATTGGTGGCAGATGTTAGCTCAGGGCTAATTTTCCTCAAAGCAAACAAACAAAAAAAAACAGTTGGACCAAGTCTTTATTTGGATATTATAAATGTAAAGAACCCTGTGTAGGACATAAAGATATGCAAAAGTCAAAGGAAAAGTGGGGGAGAGGATTGATACCATGAAAAAGGAAAAGTCTGAGAGAAACGAAAGGAAGAAATTCAGGAAGAAAGGAAAAAAAAATGAGAGAGAGAGATTGAGAAACAGAGAGAAAAGATAGAGAGGGCAGGGTCGGGAAGGACAGATAATAAATCAAAGGGGAAAAAAACCTAGGGCAGAGGTAGGAACATTTTTTCTCTAAAGGGCATATGGTAAATATTTCAGGCTTTATGGCCAAAAGGGAGTTCCTTCACAACTGCTCAACTGGGCTTTTACAGGGTGAAAGCAGCTACAGGAAATACATACAGGAAAGAGTGTGGCTATTTTTCCAATACAACTTTATTTATAAATGCTAGTATTTAAATTTTGGACGTCACAAGACCTGTCAAAATGTTTTCCTTCTTTTCATTTTTTTCAACCACTTAAAAATGAAAAGAGGGCCTGGCTGGGTGGCTGAGTGGTTAAAGTTCCGTGCACCCTGCTTTGGTGGCCTGGCTTCGTGGGGTCAGATCCCAGGTGTGGAACTACTCCACTCACCAGCCACACTGTGGAGGTGCCCTACATAAAAAAATGGAGGAGGATTGGCACAGATGTTAGCTCAGAGCTACCCTTTCTCAAGCAGTAAAAGAGGAGGATAGACAACAGATGTTAGCTCAAGGTGAATCTTCCTCAGCAAAAAAAAAAAAAAAGAAAAAGAAAAAGAAAGAAAGAAAAGAAAAGAAAACATTCTTATTATAGACTACAAATCAGAGGGTGGCAGTTGGTCCTTGGGCAGTAGTTTGCTGATCTCTGACCTTGAGTCACAGAGATAAGTCATGTGAGTCAATATGGAGCAATGGGAGGTGGAAAGGAACCAATGAAGTACTTGACAACTTGTTAGTTCTTTGAACAAGATTCCACCTCTCAATGCTTTACTGTTTTAACCAATGAAATGAGAGGGTTGAAATAAATGAAAATAACCTTCTCTCCTTGCAATAAATTATGTTTTATTACCTTTCAGAACTAAGAATGGATATCTATAAAGGAAAGAACATTTGATTTCAATTAAAGTTCATTGTTTTAGTTCTATTCACTGCAAAAATCTCATCCTAAGACAAAAATATTTTCCACCCTTAGGGTGTAGAAGTGACTCCTTTAGGCCTTTTAGGAAATTGGTGTCACCGTGGTTTCAGTGATACCTTGCCAAGAAATCCCTGAAATGACCACTCTCAAGTACATGAGCAAGGCACAATATGGCCCCGCAAGACATCAGCAGTTTGTTCCTAAATAAAAGTCATTCTTAAGTGGGGTGAAAATTCTCACACATAGCAGTTATTCTCATTCATTCCAGCTTGGATTTCTTTGAGAGCCCAGGTGCATTGTTTGGTTTCGTAACAGTGAACTTGTGCTTCTTGTTGAAACAGCTCTCTCCACACAGCTTCAGGACAATGAGGGTGCAGATTCTGATGTCCTATTTAATTATTTTGCAGAATTATTTCAAATTTATATATTTAGCAAGGAATCATTTCAAGATGTTTCTCACCTCCTTTCAGAGATAATGTCTGTAAGGTCTAATATAATTTTAAATGTTAATTCTATAAAATATATGGTTTTTTGGATAGCCAAGCAAAAGATATTAAAATGATTTAGATTGTGTTCTAACATGGCCACAATAATACCTCCCATTCTACTCCCACATCAAGCTTTAGAATCTGTTTTCCCCTCTCCTTGAATCTAGGCTGACTAGTGACCTGGCTTTGACCAACAGAATTTGGTGGAAATGATGCTATGTAATCTTTAAGGCCAAGCCTAGTCTGCAGCTCCCAGTTCCTCCCTTGGAGTGCTTACCTGCCAGGCAAAAAGGTCCAGCCATTGGAAAGATGACATGGAGAGAAAAAGAGAGAGATGCCCAGGTGGCCCCCAGCTGTTTCAGCCATTCAAACAGACAAACCATACAGGTGAATGAATTCATCTTGGGCATTCCAGCTCCTCTAGCTCAATCCTCTAACTCAACTCAGTCTCTAGCTGATAACTCTACTGAATGCAGCCAAATGAGTAACCCCAGGAAATGCCATAAGAAATGTCAAGCACACCTGCCTGCTGAATTCCTGATCCACAGAATCTTGAGCAAATACAATGGTTCTGATTTTAAGCCACTAAATGTTAGGGTCATTTGTTGAGCAACAAGAGACAACAAAAACAAATTTTACCCTAATGAAATTTCAAAATGATCAATTATACCACCATCTACACTTTAAGTGACTCTACACAGCTTGTCATCAACTAGCTGCTACGTGGAAAAACATGCTGAAATCTGTAATATTCACACTGTATGTCTTCCTTAATTTAAATAGTCATTCTCTTTAGGCAATATTTCTTGCTGGTTAATATAATTAATTCAAAATGAAATATAACTAATAATGAAGTAGCATAGATAAAATTTTAAATTATCTACAATAAATTTAACATGAATTAATTCTGGTTTATTATTATTAGAATTAGTCACTTGATCATCATGCCAGTAAAAATGCAATTATATTGTTCTGTGGCATGTAGAGTTCGTTCTTTAAATAAATATATTTTTTAAATAACTAGTAAATCTGGAAAAGATGGAGATTTATTTAATTCTTATGTTACTGAAATTACAAGAATTTTTCTTAATGTGGGGGTAAAGTTGTACTATATGAAGCTATTTATAGTGGCATGATACATCTGATTTTCATTTTAATCATAGCTTATTGGAGGTTGGTCTAATGTTTTCTTGATGCTCCCTCTTCATGACAAAAAAGATGAGAGTAACTACTTAAATGGTGACACAAATTGATGTTAATAAATTAGTACATTCATACGAGGGCTCCCAATTTTACTGCTAAAAGCACACCATTATATGCAGCATTATGTATGTAGTTTAAAAGGCACACTGATAAGTGCCTGTATTGAAATCCATTTCTGTACCCTTTGTGTTCTTATCTTCCCTGGGCCAGCAGACAATCCTGCTTTTCACTAACCTCTGGCACTCTACCATCAGCAATAAACTGTGTGCTCCTTCACAGTCCCTGAGCTTCCTTAATTAGCATCACCTGTGGTATATTCCATTTGGAGCAGCCCCATCAGTGGCACACACCTGCTTTGGCGGCTGCAGGTAGAACAAGGCTCAGGGCTCTGGGGAGTCCATCTGCGTGCCCTACAGCCACAGCTAAACACCTAGCGTCTTCAGCAAGCTCACTGTAGCCTCTAAGCCTGGTAACTGCGCCTCAGTGCTGTAGAATTAAAATGATAAACAAGAACCGGTACAGATCCACAATACAGTGGCCCCACAAATTAAGTAAAACATTTTTCCTCCATTTTCAAAATGAAAGATATTTATTTTTACCAACAAGTTAAGTAAAATATTTTTTTACCCTTTTCAAGAGGAAATGTTTGTTTTCATATTTAGATTTGCTCTAAGCACTCCTTCATTAGCCATGAAAGTTGCAAATGCTTTAATCTTTTTTTGTTGTAATACATTTTTAGGCGCAAATTTTGAAGTACAGCTTCAAAAACATTCAAGGTCAGATTTTCCCTTAAAACATTTCAATGGTCTAAAGCATTTCACATGTACGTTAGAAGGGTAAAATTGACACATTTAAACTAAAAAAATTTATAGCAATGAATCATAAAAAAATGTAATGAATGTCTTTTACTGAACAATGGATGAAATGTAGGTTATTAAACTAAAGGAATTTTAAAAGGCTTAATTTGTGTTCTTGTCACGAACTCACACTTTTCTTTTTTCATACCTTTTTCTCTTTGCCAAGAAGAGCTGGCTGTGATACTTAATGGGTATATTTTGTTGAAGCTAAGTTCTTTTAATGTCAAGCTATTATATCTTCTACATACAGAAGAGAGATGGTGCCAAGATTTCTAACAAGTAGGTACACATTCTTTTTTAAACAGAAAGACACTAAAAAAGCTTTGTGTTGGTAGATTGATGTGTTGAAAGATATGCAACTCAATTCTGAATCTATTAGACTAAAGACAGTTTTTGAGAAAAAAGCCTATAGATTAATACTCATGCTAAAAACAGAAGCCTCTGATCTCTTTGCCCAATTTGTAATAAACAACATGTATTTTTACCTATAATAATTTGACTATGAAGATAGGGCAGAAATGTTGCCTTAATTGTACAAGCTTTTACCAAACAGGCTTAGAATATCACAGTCTATTTCTGTTTATACGTTTTTAAGAAAAAGGAAAAAGCAAATAAATACAATTTTAGTCTTCAATGACTTCACTTGCAATGGTTGATATGTGTGAGAAAGGAATAACCACCATAACTTAATGCTTATTAACTTATGATTTCCCGTTCCACGCTCAGAGTGAAAGATCCTAATACATGAATCACGTGCTTCGCCTTACCTAAGAGAAACTGAGACCCTGAAAGTGACTTGCCCAGAGTTATACTGTCATTAGTGATTAAACTCAGTCCCCTGATTCTCAGTCTAGTGCTATTTCCACTACATTATGCCACCTTTCTTCACTGACTTGGAGTCTCTGAATGTCAAATGAAAAGGTGAACTTTAATAACTATCAGTCTAAATTACAGCTCAAAACTGCATATACGTCTACAATTTGTAATGAGCACCTCTCTTAGAAAGTGGGCAGGAAACATCTCAGAGTTCTAGATTACAAAGCACAGCCCGTGCCGTTGCAAACAGAGAGTGAGTTCCTCAACATGTGTCATTTTAGTCACCAGCGGTCATCAACCAATTTAGAAGTTTTTCCGATAAAGAAATAGATTACTTAGACAAGGTTCTAACTCTATAAGGTAGCAGAAGGAACAGAAAATAGACCACACAGAGAGAAATTTACACAGGTTGTAGCATTGCTTTGTCTCAGAATACCAACAATAATGATTAAATATACAATCAACCAAAGATTCTCCGTTGTACTTATGGATGCAACATTGAAGTAGCATTTTTCAAAATATGCTTTGCGTAATGTAAGTTCCTCAGGATATCAATAGGTTTTAAGTGAAAACAAAAGTTTTGAAATTCGAATATACTTGAGAATAACTGCGTACAATATCTCTTGATATTTACAATGCATGCGAGCATCTGAAAGGCTCTGCAAAGGTGTAAAGATACCTATTTAATTTGTTGTACCAAGTGTTTTCCAAATGTAATTAACCATAGAATCTCCCTTTTTTTTTTTTTTACAAATAACAGCATTTTATAGAGCACAATGAGAAACATTGATGTAGTGTGTAGCTTATGTTCTAAGAAGCTGAAGCAGAGTTCTGTTATTCACTCTCAAGCTCAAGTGTTGTTTCAAATCTGTTTCCTGAGAATAAAAGATACACAAAACGTCATTTTATTCTTAACATCTCTCCTTTAGTTTCATTTTCCCTTTTTGATCCAAAAATAAAAAATATTAAAAGTTTACAAAGATTAAGAAGGAAAATCGTTAAATGTGGCTACTTCAATAGGTAAAAGATGAATCCCAAATCTGGATTTCATTCTCTTATAAATGTCACTGTGATGTGGATCAGGGCTGCCGCAAGGAGAGAGGCCCAAGACATCCTGGCCTATATGCCCATCTATATGACCCAATTCATATCTAAAGTTATACAGCCACACAATAACAAGACTCCACCTGCACTGAGACCATTTTAATGACTTTTTACATCATCTTTCCTTTGTCTAGTAAAAATAAGTCACATACCCATGCCTTATAAATTTAGCCCTAACCCTCAAAACATTGCAACTCTTCACTGCCCCTGGGTCCTGTCCCCAGGCTGGCAGCCCTTCACTGCCCATCGTTCTGTCCCCATGCTATTCTTTGAATAAAAGAGCACTACTACCAGAACTTGAGAGTCCAAGAAATCTTTCTTTCAACTCCTTGGCTCGCTGAGCCCACATCAACCGCATCTGTCATGAGGGTCAATCACTTTAAGTAAGCTTATGGATTATCCCCTATCCCTAACACACCCACAATCTGTTTGACGGCTGCATAACTTAAATGTGGCAGGACTGCATGGAGCTGAGCACCTGAAACTTTGTTAGGCTACTTCTTCTGAGTTTTACTTCATTTTTTGCCCCTGCTCCTGTTAGTATGGAATAGAAGAGCAGGTTTTCTGCATAAAAGTTAAAAACAAAGATGGGCTGGCCCGGTGGTGCAGCAAAGTTTGCGCGTTCCGCTTCAGTGGCCTGGGGTTCACTGGTTTGGATCCTGGGTGCGGACATGGCACCACTTGTCAAGACATGCTGTGGTAGGCATCCCACATATAAAGTAGAAGAAGATGGGCATGGATGTCAGCTCAGGGCCAGTCTTCCTCAGCAAAAAAAAGAGGAGGATTGGCAGCAGATATTAGCTCAGGGCTACTCTTCCTCAAAAAAACAAAACAAATAAAAAATAAAATAAATTTCTATAAAAAAAAGTTAAAAACAAACGAGCCCCAAAACAGAGCCCCTATGGACCAGAAGTTTTCAAATGAAAAAGATAAAGAGGAATTTGGCAAAAGGGATCTGTAAATTGGCTAGAAAACTGGCCAACGAGTTCTTGCTAGTTGCTGGTAACTCAGAGGAATTGCCAACAGCCGCTCTTACTCCTTGCTAATGGGAGGCCTTAGCTGCCAAGGTTCTAACAGGACATAAGCATTTGGCCTTATTCAGTAGGGAACAGCTTTCTATTAGACTATGGGAGAATATGTTAAGCATGGCTTGTTAGAATTTTTCTTTCCTATGCAGGCTTCACAGGACAGGGGTAGGAGTGAATATATCTGCCTGTGTAGTCTGTAAATTCAAGGCTCCTCTTCCTACCTGATGGTAGAATGGACAGAAGAGCTAAAACTTGCTAGGTATTGTTTCACATCCTAATTTTTTCAGCTCAAATTTAATAGTGACTTACAAAGAGATATGGAGTAATCCTAGAAATGTGACTTAAGCAAGTATTACCAAACAATTTAGTGTTACCCTAGTACTGAATTACAAGCTTCAGAATAAACCAAATCTCAATGATAAAACCATTAGTGGTTTCCCTCTGTCCTTAAATATATATATATTTACATTCTCAACCATTCACTGGGCATAGAGCTAGAGCTTTGTTTAATGCAAGATCTCGCCATGTGAAAAATATAGGCAGTGAAGTGGAAAATATTTTTGCATTCTTCTAATGCCAGTGTTGCCCTTTTCTGTCAAGTTGCACATGCACGCATCCACAATGGGAGCAATATTTACAAGCTGTATTTTACATAATTCCAGGGAATGACTATCTACTCTTCCACTGAAGAGAATTCCCTTGGCACCCCTGCTTGCCATTCCATCCTGCTGGTTCGTTTGTTCTATTGTATATCCTGCAGAGTGATACATTGCGGCATCTTCGCCGGGTGCAGCTCAAGTGGAGTCATCCATCATCCCAGTCACTGGAACTGAGGACCTTCTGGACTGGGAGTAAATTATGAAGCTATGAGGGAGGTGATCATTTCTGCAGAAACAGCTATTTTATGTTCCTGTTCTCTATACTGTCCTTCCTTTCTTGTTTGGGATAATGAAAGAGCAAAAGCCACAAGACCAGTTTTTGTCCTTTGGATTCACGCTGAAGGAAGAAAATGCAATCAATAAAAATGCACTTAACAAGCCTAAGATTGACTGGTCTTTTTCTCGTTTGTTTTGAATTTCAGATGTGATTTTCTGTTGACCTGCTGTTAATGCCACGTTGCTGCAGATGTCCCAGATTTAAGTGTGTTATAAATGGATAAACTTCACTATGTGGGATGATTTAAACTAACTGATTTGAGATCCAGTCTGGACACAACCAAGGGAAAGTTGTCAATCATCGTTGTGAATTTCAGTCATGTAGAGTCAAACTCGATAAGTTCTTGCTCTCCTACCCTCTCATCCCTCCTGCTCTCCTGCAAGTGGAAGCGTCAATTAACGGCTGGAACCTTGTCATTTTCCTTCATGTAATTTACAGAAGTCTTTATTTTATCCTAGTGAATTTAGAATCAGTTTAACATTCCAAATACGGGAAAACAGGGTTAGGTAATTTCAAGAAAAAAAATGACTTCCCAAATATTATTAAAGAAAATTGAAATTAAATATAATTATTAAATTTTAAAGTTGAAACAGTTCTCGTACATGACCAATTTGAATACTTATTCTCCCTCCAGTTATCTGCAATTACATACTTTGATCTCATGAAACCTACTTGTTCTGAAGTACTTTCATTTACTACATGCATATTGATGATTTTCTGATAGAGAAGTGCTATATTTCTGTCATGGACATTTACTCATTCTTTCATAAAACTTTTAAATCTCAGAAGTGCTTCTTTTATTTATTAGAAAGAGTTAGCCTCACTGCATTTTGATTTTCTTTAATGTAAACAACGTGAACACATCTCAATATAATTGCTTTGAAATGGCTTAAATAGTAAAATATATTCCATATAAATCAACAACACAGTGAATGTAATCTAAATTAATATTTTAAACTTGGAAGGTGCATTGTTTTTTATGGACAATAAGACATTAAAGGAAGCATTCTAATTAAAAATTAAATGCTGGGAAGAAAGTAATCCTAGGTTTTATCAGGTTGCTGCATATGAGAGATAAATATTTAACACAAATTAATCTAGTGTTTTTGAAGCAAATATTTACCTTTTATTTAGGATGACCACACACATACTTTTTTGTATTATAGTCACTGAATGTTTATGCAAAATGCCAACAGACACAGTAGTAATAAAGTCTAATGGATATATAAGTTGGAAAAGAAATTAAACTTCCTTCGTATGGGGAAAAAGTATTTTCTTAACATGAAGTGTAGCAAAGCAAGCTAATCTTACCATGCTTAAACGCAAATTTTATTGAGACAAATCAAAGGCAATGAAAGGCAAGCATAGTAGTTTGATTCTATCTTAAACTACTTTGTTGGCTTCAGCTGCTGTTGTTTTTGAATAAAGCCAGCATCCCCCACTTTATCAACAATAGTGTATGCCCAGTCAGTCTTCCACTCAGGAAGAGAAAGCTCACTAATCTGAACAACTCTTCCATCACCTTTTTTTTTTCCAAGTTAGTAAAATGACAAAAAAGAAACTCTATGTAAAATATTAAGCTTGTATATTTTTAGTTCAAAAAGTTGAAATTTAAGTGTTTAAAGTTACAGGAATTACAGGAATGCTAACTAAACATAGATTGTTCCTGAGGCACTCATCAATGTTGCATCCATAATTTTCAGTTGGATGAAGAAGACTCTTCATCCAAAAGTAGTCTGGATGGAGTGCTTTTAAAATTTCCATAAGGAGCCAAATTCAGGCGCTTGATGGACAAGGTTCTAGAATTTCACATGTCCTTGTAATAAAATATTGCGACTGTTATTTCAAAGATAGATTTATAGGCTTGTGTGAAACCTAGGTTGCTCAAATTTCACATGAATATCCCAAACCAGATTAAATTCATATGGTTTTCTGTATGGGATGAAAAACAGCTTTGGATGTACCACCTTCTTGTGCCTGCTTTTACTAAAAGCCAAATCACATAATCCACAGTTAGCAGCCTCTGAGGCTTAGGAAGTGTCTTTACCATTCCTTGTAAGACAGTTTCTAGGTCTATGGTATAATTTAAAAACAATTTATGTAACTGACAGAGCAAGAGATTCCCATATCATATCTTAGACATTCGTTTGGCTGACAAGTACTCTAATACGACGAAACTCTTCCCATAGTGCATTAATTTACTGCATGGAAAATTAATAAAATTCACCATTGAACGAGTTGGAGATAGTCTTAGGCATATATAAATTTCAAATATATGGGGTTGCAAAGTATGGCACCTTTATCAGATAATGTAATATCATTAAATATTACTAGTTTTGAACTCAATCGTTCACTTAGAAAGTCATTTCTACATATAAACTAAAATAGCTAATTTAAAAATTGTAGAAATATGATAGGAAATACACCTAATGTTTGCATCAGAAGCAAACAAAAAAAAAATACTGTTGCCCAGCATTGTGTGACTTGCTATTTCCCGCTCAAAATTCAGAAGTTTCACTTAGTAGGTTTCTGTGCTCAATATCCTCATAATGTAACACAACTGTTTTGAAAATCACAGAAGCATACATGGCTCTTCTTTCATCAACTCACTTGAAAACGTCTTCACAAAAATAGCTTTTAACTATTACAAAGCTCGATTTTATATTCTCAAGAGGAATCCCATTTTCTATACAAAGAATATTGGGATTATTATTTCCTAGGAAGGCAATCATTATGGTGCCTTAGCACCTGTGACTGATTTTCTCCGTTTACATGTTCCTACACATCGTTAATCCTTCCCCTGTGTACTGAAAAGGCATATGGCATTAGTCAGTAGTGAATTAAAGATCTTCTGTTTGCTTCAGAGATAACTTTAAGGCCCTATATTCATAATGTAGAAAATGCACATTTATTCATTTTTAAAGCCCATTGTGTAATTTACCTAAGGTTATTTTTCAAAAATTAAAATACATAAAACATAAGCTGGAAAATAAAATTAACTCTTATATAGCTGTACAATAACAAAGGATTTCTGCCTTCCATTAGTTGAAATGCTGCTCAATAAAACATAACTTATGAAAGAATTGGTGCATTTGATCAGACACATAGTCTATCCAGCCCATTTTTGCATTTGATGTAATTACCAAAAAATATAATTAAAAGAACAGAATGGCATTTGTTCTGGAATCCTGGACACAACGTCATAGAAAAACAATGTCAAAGTCTAGGAATATTTTTAGGACATCTCTGGATGACTAAGAGGTTTCCAAAGACCCTATGCCCAATAGCATGCAAAAAAGTCCTCATTTTGATCCCAGTAACTCACAATGCTTAGAATCCCAAGCTAAACTTTCTTCTGGATATTTCATGATCTTTTCACATGGTCTCCTACTCTGGTACTTTTGATCTGCTCCAGCTCTGGTGACACGTAGTGTAAATGTGTCTCATGTATCAGGCAAATGACTTCTCGGTACTCCCTTAGTTCTCATTCTGTGAAATGATTTTTGCAAACTCATGGAACTGGAACCAATGTCTAGACTTGGTCAGCCATTCTCATCTGTTTGTAGCAGACAGGGCTAGAAGGCATAGTGAGGATATCGGCAGAATACACTAAATTTAAGGGTTCAGGTATGAAAATCAGACAGCAACCATGAAGAAATCAAGAGACGAGCAACCTTGTCATGAGTCAAGATATGAGTGGAGTAACTATTAGAATTTGTGTCTACGAAGACAGGAATTTTCACCTGTTTTGTTCACTGCCTTAAGCAGAGCAGAACACAGTATGCATCCAATGGGTATTTGTTTAAGGAATGGTTGAATTAATAATGTGTACAACACAAGAGCAAACAAAAGATTGAACAGATAGTTATATAGAAGATGAGGTAAAAGAAGAAAGGCCAGCAGCTAGAAATCAAACCAATCGGTGAAATCTAAATCAAGCAGGTATTCAGGCAGGAATCAGGAAAATCCCAAAATACGAGAGTGAGGCAAGCAATAAAGAACTTTATAATAAAGCTTTTTCTTTTGAGTACTTACTATGCACCAGGTATTTCTCTAAGCTTTTTTTTACATATATTACCCCTCAAGTTATCCTGTTATCATCACGTTACAGACAGGAAAATAAGTAACAAGGGTGTTCCATCTTGTTCAAAGTCTTGATTTCAGAAAACGGTAAAAATCCCATTGAAATCCCGAGTTTCTGTCTGTCAACATTTTCCTACTGCCTCCCGTTGGATTCCCTGGAGATAATAAAATATTAAATGGGGCCTGGCAAAGCAAGCAGAGCAATGGATGCACAAAGTGAGGAAGAGAACTTGATTTTGAGCCAAACACCTAGACCAGCCAGGAAAATTAATAAATCGGATTACTGTTTGGGCAGACACCAACCCAGAAGCTTAGCTGACCCAGGACTTCATGTTGGAATGACATGTTGGACGCACATGACAAGATATGGACATATTAGAATAGCAGGTTATTTTTATCTTTTATGGCATGCCTCATCCATTTTAATTTTCCTGGTTGAATAATTTCCAATATTTTTTTAACGTCAAAACATTTTATGGATTACCAAAATTTAGTATTTATATTTCAGTACCTGATCTGCTGATTGGTGAAATGTTTATATCAAAACACTCCTAAAAATAAAGTAATACTTTTCTATGCATTTGCATTTTAAACTTCATAAGAGCATCTGCATAATTTGAAAAATAGAAAGCCATATATTTAAAATGTGCTTTTTATTTAATTAAGAGACATGTTGTTGCGAATTTGGATTGTTGAACAATTGGATGAAATAAGATGACCTCAGAAATTTAATCTGAAGCGTAGATTTTAAACTATATTAGGGTCTCTACAATTTATCTAGCCCAGGTCACTAGCCCTGGTGGTGTAGTGGTTAAGATTTTGTTCTCTCACTGCCACAGCCCAGGTTTGTTTCCCAGTCAGAGAACCACACCACCCGTTTTCCGGTTGTCATACCGTGGTAGCTTCATGTTGCTGTGATGCTGAAAGTTATGCCACTGAGATTTCAAACAACAGCAGGGTCTCCCATGGTGGACAGTTTTCAGCAGAGCTTCCAGACTAAGACAGACTAGGAAGAAGGACCTGGCCCCCACTTCTGAAAAAATTGGCCATGAAAACCCTATGAAGCAGTGGAGCATTGTCGGATACAGTGCCAGAAGGTGAGAGACTGGAGCAAAAAGACCAGGCAGGGTTCTGTGCACAATGTCACAAGGAATCAAATTCAACTGTACGACACTAACAGCAACAACCATGTATTAAGTTCTTATTTGTTATTTGCTTGTATTAATAAATTAATAATTTCTCAACCTTGGCACTACTGATATTTTGGGTAGGACAATTCTTTGTTGTGGGGGATGGCATTGTAGGATGTTTAGCAGCATCCCTGGCCTCTACCTAGGAGATACCAGTTGCAACTCCCCTTAAGAGCAAGGTGCTTAAGATGTAGAATTTAATGCCCTCTCAGGTCTTACCTCACCTTACTCTGATCCCAGCCCTGACAGATACTGTTGCATGCCCCTTGGAGGGGAGTGGGAAAATCCTGCTCAGTGAAACACTGAGTTAGAGGAATACTAACAGTTTTAACAAGTACATTACAAAATATATAAATGGGCTCAATAATATAGAAGTATATTTCTCATTCAAATAATAGTTCAAATATGTAGTACTTTCTGTGACAGAGTTTTTCTACATGACCACTCAGGGATTGTTGGAGGAGGGCATTTAGAGGATGTGGCTGCCATGAGCCAGACCCAGGCAACTGGAGGCTCCTCAACCCTTCCCCTGTCTTTGGAATGTGTGTTTTACCCATAATTCCAACACTAGGGCTCATTTCAAGGGTGAAGCCTTGAGACAGTAATGTGTTGTTGAGACTATCAGGCTGAATAATGTGACTGAGCCCTGTTAAGGCATCTGTATAAATGTTTAAGTTTCTGGCAGGCAGGTACAAAGATCTACTTATTTTGCATTCGCTCAAGATAAGCCTTCTATGTAAATTCTCTTGCTTATTAAAACTGCCACCGATCATTCTGGAGTGGTTTGTCTCTTTCTTTAATAATTCCTTGCCCTCTGTGTATGGGAGCTAGTTTGAAATTTCACCAGGAGAACTCCCGAGGTTTCTAACCAACGGGGACCCAGGTCCTTTCCATATTGAGCCTCCACTATCTTCTAAAGCCTCTTATTTTCTGTGACCTGTTGGTGAAAGGGAAAAGAGAAGATGGAAAGAAAGTTGTATCCCACATATAAAATACTTTGTCTCATATTCCATTGGCCAGAACTCAGCCACACGTCTAGGCCAAGGAAATCTGGAAAATGTAGTCCAGCTGTGTGTTCAGTATAAAGAGGAAATATATATTTAGTGAACAGTCTATATATAGACCCTACAGAACATAAAAGCAATGTTTGTGAGAATAAAAAGAGAGAGAGAGAGAGAGAAAAACATACTCCTCTAAAATTTGAAATAATTCAAAATCACATTGACAAGAAAATGAACAAATAAATTGGGGTACATCTACACAATTGGATACAATGGAGCAGTAAAAAGAAATGAAGTACAGTAAACACGACAACAAGGATGAACCTTTGGAAATATATCAGGGCAAGATAGCAAGTCCTGGAAGACAACATATAATATTATATGCAACTGTGGGACTCAGAAACAAATAAAACCTAACAATACACTCTTTAGGCACGTAATTAAACTAGAAAATCTACGAAATGTTGAAAACAGAATCTAGAAGACTGGTTATCTGTAAAGGAGACACAGTTGGGGTAGGATAGAGAATGACATAGGGTAGATGCAAGTTATTGGAAGTGGTATAGTTTGGGCATTGGGTGGTGGGTTCAATGTTCTTCTTCATATTATTATTTTTTATAACTTACATATAATATTGTTTATGTATTAAATAGTGCATTACAATATAAAAGATTAAAGCAAAAAGATCAAAATAGAACAAGCACATTAGTATTTATATATTATTGAACATTATGTATTTATTGGGCATTTCCCAGTGGCAAATTTAACCAAACTGTTAAAACTTTAGAACTTTTACTGCTAGTTATTTTAGAAATCTTAAAGCAGGATGAAGCAGCTAATTATACTGCTGTGAATTTCTGATACTATATTTCATTTTTGCTTTAATTACTGTTATTTTGTTGTTTATTTTGATTATAACACAATTTTAATATTAGCATTTGTTAGTACACTATTTTGAATCTCTTGGAGGAAATTGTTTTCCGCTCTATTATGCATTTGAAAATGTAATTTTATTAGTTCAAGGAAGAGCCATTTTTCAACAAATTTTTAATGGGATCCAAGACAAAGTAAGAGGAAAATACAGAAATATGTTTTATATTAAACTCTGTTAGTAGAATATTTCATCATATGAGGAATATTAAAAAGAAAATAAATATCTTTGGAGCATGCTGTTAAAAATAGCCTACCTATGCACTAGAGAATATTTGAACGAAAAAATTAGAAATAATTTTTTGGAGCATAAATATAGAGAAGTGGGAGCAATTTACCAAAATCAATGTTGCTTGGTCTGTGGCCCAAGTAGTTGACAGGCCTATTGTATTCAAATACTCTCCTGTATCCTCATCTCAGAGTCACAAAATCAGAAGGTAGACTTGAAAGATGTCTAAACTTAGAACTCTTGCTAGGACCTCACATATCTCTGTTCTATGTGTTTTTTAGCCTTCAATCTGGGACTATCTAGATGTTGGTCATAGAAACAGATAACATCCTGGGGCCTGGTAGGAAGGAAAAAAAGATATAATAAATGCACTTAATCTTCCTTTTCCTTTTTCTCTCCTAATATCATAGGAATGCTTCAAGGTGTTCATTTAAAGGGCAGCATCAGAGAAATATCTCATAATCTAATTAGCAATGGATGATTGATGAGACTAAATTAAAGAATTCATGCATGTGAAAAGTATTTTTTAAAAAGATTTAACACGAAGCCAAAAATGCTTACTTGTATTTCCCTTTACATTTAGTAATCATTTAGGTTTGAGCATTCGTCGATATGTATATTGTTTAAACATCTTATTTTGGCAAAGGTACCTACAAAATCTCAAGCAAATAAATTTGCCTGGAGATGGTTGTGATATTTTGACAAGTTTAAGATGGATAAATATAAAACTGAAGCCGAAACTGTGATGCCTGACAGACGTTGGTGTTTGCTTCATTATTGTCATGGAAATTTTGTGTAAAAATAAATTTGACAAGCTTTGTTATGTTTGGTGCAATTGAAAAAGTTGTTTGTGTAATTCCTTTTATGATTAACTGACTGGAGTTTTAATGATGCCATTGAAGAGAGAAACAATGAAGCATCATTCCTAGCAACTGGTACCCGGCAGCATAGAAAATGATTCACATTTGGCAAATTTACCTTGAATACAGCTGGTGGAAGAACATAAAATTTGAACACTTGGAAGAAAAATGAGATATGGAGCCTGGCATTTATAATGAATTATCAAATATGAGTAATTGTACTCAGTTGAACCAAAACACTGAACTTTTTGAAGCTGACTCATCACTTTAATAATTTCTTTTTGAAAGCTATTTTATGCCTAATAAATCCATATGCCATCAAAGTGCTGTGAAACATAATGTCTGCTATTTCTTCCCTTATATGAGGAAGGAGTGAACTTCAAAGTGAAATTTTTTTCCCTGAAAAAAATCTTTTTGTCTGCAATATAGTGATTACCATATTCTTGAGTCTGTCTGTCTGGGTTTCTGATTTGGCTCTACCAGGTGACAACTGTGTATCTATATAGCAGTCATTCAGGCAAAATTTGGTTTCTAGAACCAAGAAATTTGCCAAAGAGCAGGAACGTGAGAACATCTGTAGGATGGAGGGTAGACAGAGAAGGAAAATGTTGATTTCTACCTCTGCTGATGGGCTGGTTGTTCAGAGCCAGTTATCCAGACCCCACGATCTGTGAACTTAAATTCAAGGGGCGTAAATGTCTCCATCAAGGATAATTGTCGCATCTTGTTTTATCATATCCAGAGAGGAAAAATATCACCTGTGCTTACCATCATCTCAAAGAATTAATGGTATTTGCAAAATTATTGCCTTTATCCAGAATTTGCAATAAGGAAAAGGAGTCTTGTTGAATGTGACTTCATTTTGATTTCCCCCTTATGCCTAATGTTTATTGGAACAACTACGTTCCACTAAGTAGGAAGAAGGATTTTTATTTATCGGGCCCTTCAAGCCCTTATACATTGTTTTGTTGGTCTGGAATACTAAGAAATAGACAAGGACTGGCAATTAGGAACTAAAATGATACATAGAAGTTGCAACCGCTTTTTGTGAATTTAAGCTTAGGGCATCAGTAAATCAAGCTAAGAGGCACTTTGGCTTTTCAGGGTCACATTACGAAGTTGTGGCTGGTGTTAGGAGACATAAAACTATTTTCTGGTAGGCAAAGATCCAAGAAAATGCAAGCCTTTTGAGCCTTGTAAAATTTGTGTTTGTCATTCTCTTGCATTTTTAAAGTTTTACTGCATGTTTCTATAATTAATTTTTAATTTACTTTTGCATGTTTTTGATTGCATATTAATGAAATCATATTATAAATATTCTTCAGAAACATGCTTTCTAAATTAATCGTCCCTAAGATTTAGCCATGTTGTTCCTTTCAGTAGTTATTCACCAATTTTCTCTACTGCATAGTATTCCATTACCTGGATGTACCACAATTTATTTATCATTCCTTTGCTTATAGATATTTGAACTTGTCTGGTTATTTTTCTAATGGGGAAAATGCTATTTGAACATTCTTATACTTTCTCCCAGTTGTATACAGGAGTTTTTGAGAGTTTTGATTATGACACAGAATAAGAAATTTGTTTTACATGGTGACCAAGTAAACAACATTTTCCCCAAACAACAAAAGTAATTCTCATTTGATACAGTCTCATATTGTATATTCTATTGTATTATATTCATAATATATCCTATATTATTTTAGTTTGTAAACCCTCTGGTCACCTCCTAAGGGTAACAACTACAAGGTCATGAAAATTAAAGCTCGAGTTCATCTGATTTGGCAAATGAACTCAATTGAAGGCTAGTTTACTGCCACACTTATGACATTATTACACTAAACTCTTTGAGATTCCTCTTTTACTGAGTGTTGGGCCTTAGAGGACCATCTAATTTGTCCATATAAATAATTGGTGTCTCAAAATCTTTCTCCCCTCCCTTGCCTGCCCTCCAGGCAGAGTGAATTCTTCTCTCTTTCCTCTTCCAATGTGATAATCCTCCTGGGATCTATCCTCCCATACAGTGGGATGAAGAGATGGGGAAGAAGCTGATACTCTGAAATTTTAACTGCAACTAGGTAGGAAAATTCAAATAAGAGTGGGAAGTAGCACATCCTGCTGTATTTTCCATCTAGTTTTATCAGTAATGTATACTGGGCTTCTTGTGTCCTCTTTCTGTTGATTGGATTAAAGATAATTGCAAATTCCTTGACATTCCTTCCCTTGAGAAGTGGGGTCTACATCCCTCCCCTAGAATCTGAATGGGGAAGTGATGCTGTTTGACTTCTGAGGCTAGGTCATAAAAATGCATGTGCCTTCTACTTTGTTCTCTTTGAACACTCACTCTCTGGATGCTTCCTCTTGGGTATCTGAGAACCCAGTTGCCATGCTGGGAGAAACCCAAACCATCTAGGAAGGCAACATGAGAGTATACAGTTGACAGTCCAGCTGAGCCCAGGATTAAGTCCTTCTACCCTAGGGAAGAGATATGCGAGTGAAAGAGGCTCCTGAATAGTCTAGCCCCAAGTATTTGAGTCACTTCCATCCATTGAGTCTTTTCAGCTGAGGCTCCAGAATCATGGAGCAGAGCCCAGCCATCTTTTCTAGACTGTGTCTGAATTTCTGACCCACAGAATCTGTCAACATATCAAATGGTGGCTGTTTTAGGCCACTAAATTAGGGGTGGTTTGTTATGCAGCAATAATAATTAGAAAAATTAGAGACGAGAAAGTGTGGATGAGGGGAAACCGAAAAGCTTTCTCCTAATCTCCAACAATATGTCTGGGCAACAGATGAGTCATACAAAGGAAAAAGAAAATTCCTTGGAAAGAAAACTCTCAGAAATATAAGTCATTTTTAGGAGTTCTTCCAGGCTTATCTGGTTGTAACAAGCCAGGATAGATTACTTTGAAGTAAGCTCCTCATATTCAAAACCAGTTATTAGAGGGAGTCTCAAATGGCTTTAGAATTGTGATTTGGGTATGATTGAGGCCAAATTGTAATAAATATTATCAATCTAGCCAGATCTGTGTCTTTGACCTGGATTACAAATATATATATATAAGACCCTAATTACAGAAAATTATATAAATGTATTTATATTCATTTCTTTTTTCTTTCTTTCTTCTTCTTCTTCTTCTTCTTTTTTTTTTTTTTTTGCTGAGGAAGATTTGTCCTGAGCTAACATCTGCTGCCAATCTTCCTCTTTTTCTATGTGAGCTGCCACCCCAGCATGGGCACTGACAGACTAGTGGTGTAGGTCCATGACCAGGAACTGAACCTGGGCCACCGAAGTGGAGTGCTCTGAACTTAACCACTAAGCCTCAGGGGTTGGTCCTGTACATTCACTTTAGAGAAAAAAGCAAATGACAAGCAATTAAATCTACATCAGAGTTTGGGTTTAGTACTACATATTCATTTTCAGACATTTAAATATATATCCCGGATTTAGTGGAAACTTTGCACCATCTCTTTTTTTTTCTTTTTTGTATTGAACAAAATTTATTTATTTTAATTTTAATTTTTTATTGCTGTAACATTGGATTATAACATTATATTGCTTTCAGATGTAAATCGCAATATATTTCGAATTCTTTTGTTTTTTATGGGATACAGCAAAAGCTGCATTTTTTAATTATTAATTTATTTACTTTCAGATGTACATCATATTTTGAATTCTGTGTACATTACATCTTGTTGACCACCCAAAAACTAATTATAGTCCATCCACTCACATGTGAGCCTAATCGCCCCTTTTGCCCTCCTCCCTCACCCCTTCCCCTATGGTAACCACCCATCCAATCTCCAATGCTATATGTTTTTTTGTCATTGTTTTTATCTTCTACTTATGATTGAGATCGTATGGTATTTGACTTTCTCCCTATGACTTATTTCACTCAGCATAATACCCTCAAGGTCCATCCGTGTTGTCACAAATGGCCGGATTTCATCATTTCTTATGGCTGAGTAGTAGTCCATCATGTATAAGTACCACATCTTCTTTATCCATTCATCCCTTGATGGGTACCTAGGTTGCTTCTGTAGAGGAGGAGGACATTTCCTCTTCCCAAATGTGGGTTCGTGTGGCCAGAGAATGAATTAAATTCACATGAGACAGAATAGCAAGAGAAAATTAAACAACGCTTTATGAGGAACCATGGCCCGGGGCCTTTCTTCCCGAAGGAAGAAAGGGCACCGAAGAAGTGGGGTGCACATAGTGGTTATATACCCCCAAACAGGGTGTTTCACATGTGATTGAAATGTCCCTCCCACAATAGTCACAAGATTGCCCTGTGGCACAGGGCTTGATGGACACAGCAGGTAGTGGTCTGCTATCTCGGTGGGCGTAGCAGGAGGCAAGTCGATTGTCTGGAGCTGGGCGGTCACAGGTGAGCACAGCAATCAGTTCCTAGCCTAAGGGAAGATGCTTAATCCTTAAAGAAATGCCAACGTTGGGAGGGGGAGGGAAGTCAGTTACAGGAGGTTACCAGAGAAGAACAATAAAATGCAGATTTTAAGTCCTTGCCTTTGGCATTGATTAAGAGTTTTTAGAGAAGGTCATCTCCTTTCTTCTTCCTGGTACAGAGAGGGAGGCAACTTTTACAGTTACAGATTTACCTTACAAATGTAAATGTGTCCTAAGGAAGGGCAAATTCCATTCCTCAGAGCCTCCTTCCCTGTCCCAGTTTATCAAAAGCAATCAGCCTCAAATAATCCTGATGCCAAAGAGACATATCTTGGGGTGGCCAATTTCAGGTCCCCACACTTCCACGTCTTGGCTATTGTGTATAATGCTGCAATGAACATAGGGGTTCATGTATCTTTATGCCTTTGTGTTTTCAAGTTCTTTGGATAAATACCCAGCAGTGGGATAGCTGGATCATATGGTAGATCTATTCTTAATTTTCTGATGATACTCCATACTGCTTTCCATAGTGGCTGCACCAGTTTGCACTGCCACCAGCAGTGAACAAGGGTTCCCTTCTCTCCACACCCTCTCCAACATTTATTGTTTCCTGTCTTGTTAATTATAGCCATTCTGACTAGAATGAGGTGATATCTCATTGTAGTTTTGATTTGTATTTCCCTGATAGTTAATGATGTTGAGCATCTTTTCATATGCCTGTTGGCCATCCGTATATCTTCTTTGGAGAAGTCTCTGTTCAGTTCTTTTGCCCATTTTCTAATTGGATTGTTGGTTTTTTTGTTGTTGAGCTGTATTAGTTCTTTGCGTATTTTGGATATTAACCCCTTATCTGATATATGGTTTGCAAATATCTTCTCCCAAATTTTTAGATTGTCTTTTCATTTTGTTGATGGTTTCCTTTGCTCTGCAGAAGCTTTTTAGTTTGATGTAGTCCCATTTGATCATTTTTTCTTTTGTTTCCCTTGCCTGCTCACACATGGGACTTGAAAATATGCTGCTAAGACCAACGTCAAAGAACGTACTGCCTATGTTTCCTTCTAGGAGTCTCATGGTTTCGGGTCTTACATTCAAGTCCTTAATCCATTTTGAGTTGATTTTTGTGCATGGTGTAAGGGAATGGTCTACTTTCATTCTTTTGCATGTGGCTGTCCAGTTTTCCCAGCACCGTTTATGAAAGAGACTCTCCTTTCTCCATCGCATGCTGCACCATCTCTTATGTTGTCTACATTTATATCTACATTTCTAAACAGTGAGCATTGGTACTTATCTGAGTTGAAGATTCTGAGACAATTAAACACTTATTTTCTTTACTATATGTCACCAAGAAGGTAAGTGAGGAACTAAACATTTTCCTAACAAAATGAAACAAGAAAACTTAAGCATAAGGTGAGTAGCAGAGATCATAGAAACCATATTATTCCCCAAACTTGATAATTAAAGGTTATTTTTTCCCTCTCTTTTATGACAGCAAAATGGTTGAGAAATTTATTTTGGAATTTTTATATATAATCCGTGCCATTTCAGTGCCTAATTTACATCCTTGAGAGGAAAAATTTAGTTTACCTTTGTACTGGTTATTAGGACTCTTAGTTTCAAATAAGATATTCAGAAGCTCCAGCTTAAGCACAGTGGGGTATTTATTAGGATGCGAGAAGATCTCAGTAGAACTGAAGAGTAGGTGTAAATTTAGTTCTCAGGAACTGCCTGGGGATGAGAACTAGAAGGTTTTATTCCTTTCTGTGTGTCTGCTTCAATTTTCTCAGTCTCAAAGATAAGCTTATTCTTATTTTCCTGACCATATAATAAAGCAAAAAAAAAAAAAAAAAAAGCAGAACCAAACCGAAACAAACCAAACTAAAACCAACAAAGCATGGCTACTGCTGAATCCTGGACTGAGCTGCTGTATTCCACAGCTGACTCTCCTATCTCAGTCACAATTTTAAATTCCTAGGGATTAAGCCACAAATAGCTTGGGCTAAATGATCATCTTTGGGGCACAGAATCTGATGGTCCTGCCTGGCCTTGGTGAGAGGACAAGGTCACGTTATGCAAAATAGCTGCCCAGACTGCCCTCTGCCATGCTGTGGTAGAAGAGGAAAAGCAGTCCCCAAGCAAGCATGGCATTGAGAGACTTGGCCAAATGACTTCCTCCGAGGAATCCATTATGAATATAAATACCATATTTTGAAACTCTAAAGTGATTTACCAGAGAAGACAACGAGTTAAACAAGAGTGTTGTTGTGCCCCTAGCACTCATCCTGTACTGGAGTGCTACACAATGCATCTACCAGTTACGCTGATCCCTTCAAGAAACCTCGGAAGAACAGCCACATCTGTATTGTCTTGCCAAGTTCCGTTCCCTTTCCGTTGGCTATACAGTCGACTAACAAAGGATTACTGCCTAGCAATCTGTGTGGTGACCAAGGGGAGAACCCCAGATCTGAGGGACACACCATGCTAGATTTTTGGCGAGCCCTTCGTGGTCCTCCTTTCCAGATGTGTTTGAATTGACACGCTCACCCTGACATTAGAGTCAGTTCGGGGCAGCAGGCTCAGCAGAAGAAGCTGGGTATGGAATAGGCAGCAGTACTTCTCCAGAGCCCAGGCAGTACGTATCTGCAGAAATGACCAGTAGAAATGTTTCTGAATCAGAAGAGCCTACAGCCAGACCAACACAACCAGGGTTGTATAAGGAACAGTAAGAAATTATATTTGAGGTCTGGAGTGACTTCTAAGACCACTTCCTATTTTTCCAAACTTTCGTGTATATTATAAAAACAAGCTACGATCACTTGAGGATCACTGAGTGTGGTCTGTGCCAAGGAACTTCAAAAAGCCTGACTGACACACTCAACAGGATGCAAACAGAGATAGTGACAATGAGTGAGACTTACACGATGTTCGGATTAACAGTAAATATTTTTGAAGGGTGTTTTATTAGTAGTAATAATGAAAAAAGTAGTAGTACTAACAATGACAATAATGCTAATAGTTTTTATTGAGCGCTATGTTCCGGGGGAGAGCACTTTATAGGTATTATCTCAGTGTAAACAGCACAATCGTCCTATGAGTTCGATTTAACTGTTGTCATTCTCATTCACAAATGATGAATCCAAGGCTCAGAGAGGTTGTTTCCTGAGATCCCGTAGCCAGAAAGTGATAAAGCCAACAATGCAGCTACAGGATCTGAGCTCTTATCCACTGTGCTGAAGGGCTTCTCCTATGGGATTTAAAAAAATAAATAGTATCGAGAACAGATTGTAATTTCATTTTGAGGAAGCAAGTGTAATATAAAGACACTTGCAGAGGACTCCCAGTAGCAAATGTGTGGTTACCTTTCCACATACTTTCTGAAATATCTGTCCTTAGACACTGATCCTAAAGTATTTCAACATCTGCTTCCAATTATGCATTTTGCTTTATCTATACAACTGCAAAATGTTATGTCATTAGCACCAAGCAAACATGTGTTCTTCATTATTTTTTATTCCATTCATATTGAAATAGTTATTAAAATAACACAAGGTAGTTTCTCTATTCTTTTTATTTGAACTATTCCAGTAGCAAATAAAGTGTTTTATTGTTAGCACAGAGAGCCATATTGAAAATTTGGGGCACCTTCTTTCATTTTGTTTTTGTAAATTATTGACTGTGATAAAATATTAAAATGTAACCCAGAGTGTATTAAAAATAACTCCCACTCTAATGAAACTATACTTCCAAATGTAATAAACTATTGCTTAAGAGAAATTGGAAAGCTTTTGAAAAAATAGTTTGTCTCTATTCACCATTCTGGGAACCTGAACATTGTGAATCACCTCCTTTTTTCTAAAGAAAAATCTTCCCTTTTGATTCATTTGATGTTTTGTTCTGGTCCTTCTACCTCTCTGACTGCTCTTCTCACTCACTGTACCTTAACACAGCTGTCTTTCAAAGCACTGTCTGTTATACTAGAGCTTTTGATATTTTGTATTCATCCAGGAAAACAAGAAGTGTCACTTAACGGTGGTTTCAGTGATTGCATGTAGTCTCAAGGAGCCTGGGTCCCGGACTCACACTTTCTGGATTCACCTCTCTCTCTAGTTACTACACATGTGACCTTGGGTGGGAAATCTAATGTCTTCACACTTCAGTTTCTTTATCTGCAAAATTTGAAAAATCGTAATACCTTGCCCATAGGGATATTGACAGGATTAAAATGAGATAACATGAGTGAAATGCATGGTGCATTTTAAGCACTTAATCAACATGTGCTATTTATTTCAGCCCTGACCTCTCAACCACATTCTAGTTCCATATTTTCCCCTGCTCTCTAAACAGAGTATTTAGTAGTTATGCATAAAGACTCAATGACTAAGGGTCAACGTATTTTAAGAAGAGTAGTGAAATGATAGGACATTTTGGGCCTGGAGGCAGGAATACCTGGTAGAAGGCTGTTGTGGTTATTCAGGTACGGAATGGGGAGGGGTCCAAACTAAGGATATGGTAGTAGGCATGGATAGAATGATCTTTTGGAAATGGAACTTACATGACTTTAAGATTGATGGCGTGTGTAGGACAAGTGGAGGATAAATACATAGGATTATTTCCAGTGATTAGAATACTGAATGACATTATTTGGCAACTCATTAATACAGAGAATAGGGGTAGTTGAAGGAGGCAATGAGGGTAAGAGTGAAAGAGGGTGTGAAGTTCAGTTTTAGATATCCTGAGGGTGAACTTTCTGTATGAAATTCAGTTAAAGCTACTCAATGCATACGTGTGTGTGTATATGTATGACTAGTATTACACATTTATACATATATACACACACATATACATATATATGTGCATACGTACACATGTCTACATATGTACATATACACACACATATACATATATGTGCGTATATATGTGCGTATGTGTATATATATACACACATTAGTCTAAAAATCCTTCATATATTGAGTATAGATATACATTTGTTATTTAGTGCACAAATATGCATAAGCTCACTTAAGGAGAGTTTAAAGAGTAAGAATAAAATTGAACTGAGAAAGGAATGCTATGTGACACCAGGTTTAAATAATATGTAGAAGAAGAGCCCAGAAAAGTAATTGAGAAAGAAAAATCTTGAGATACTGTTCCTCAAAACACTAGTTTCATAGGAGCTAAGGATGAATGCATTTTAAGAGTTGGAACGGGATGTGATCTAACAGTATTATATGACATCACAAGGAGAAGATCCCAACGTGAAAGTGGGCCTGAGCTTTGGCAATGTGGGGATACTTGAAAGTTCCTAAGAGCTTTTTCCATTGGCTTAGTTGAATTGAAAGCCACCCATGCTGCAGTGAATTGAAAAACAAATGGGAATTAGAATGTGAAATAGGAAAAGAAGAATATTGTGTCTAGAACCTTGGCTGTGAAGGAGAAAGATGGTGTAGCTGTAGTAGATGAGAGGTATATAAAGGTCAAGTGAAAATTCTGTGTGTGTTTGTTTTGGGAGATGATGGAAATTTTTACTTTCTGAGAGGAAAGAAACAACAGAATGAGAAATTTGGAGTCACAGATGAGATAGGGGATGACCCATGAAACAAGAACCATGATGATGGAGGAGGTGGGGAAAATCCCCTCACCAAGACAGCCAAGTATTAGATTTGGGAATAATGTGATACATCTCTGCAAATGAAAAAGGGTCGAAGGTAGTGATCAGTACAGACACAGATAAGTGTATAAACTGAGACAGAGAGAAGTGAAGACCTGTCTTCTGACACACTGCTACAGCTGGTATTCTGCTTGTCCTGCGTGGTCTTGTTCCTTTCCTTGGCCTTCTTCTTCTTTTTCTCCTCCTCCTACTTCTTTTATTCTTTTTTTTTCCTGTTGAGTAAAAGGAGAGTCTACAGAGTGAAAGCTTAAGAACCCCTGGCATAAATATAGCCATATTTCTCCTATTGTGCCAATAAAAAAGTATATATTTATATTTATTTATTGGCATCCAAACACAAATAACACATTTCTAAAAACACAAAGATGTTATTGTATTTTGGATTTCCAGATTGAAAAAATAATGTTACAATTTTTGAGGCGTCAAAAGAGGAAATGTTACAATGGATTAAAGACTGGGGTTGAAGACAACTTCTACAGAAAGCACATATTTTCTTGGTTCTATATTTTTTTCAATTATATTAAAACAAACAAACTAACAAAAACCCTGTTGCCTCCATCTGGCCGTAGAAAGGCTTATGCTGCAGCATATAACCCACTTCACGCAGGGTCTGAGACCAGGACTTCAGTAAATAGGTGTCCATAGCATACAATTTCTCTCTTTCTGGAACTTATTTTGAATATTCATTTCTTAGTCAGAACTTTAAACAGTAGCTTGTACTGATATTTGAGCAATTATTTTTATCTTTTGTTGTTTTGAGGTTTATTCTGAAAATAAAACGATCTGGCATGTTTTCATTTTAGTTTGGATAGGAATATAAAAAGCAAACACCGTGGTGGATATGTTCTTTGAAATTCAAAATCACTTAATTTTCATTTCCTGTGCTTTGAGGACTGTAAAAGAAAACTACTGATGAAAAAATGGCAACGTTTTGCATACCATGGGAGAAAGTAAATCAGTCACTTTAGGGCTCGTATAATATCCTTTCAGAATTTTGTTTCATCTTACCGTTTCAGGCCAAGTCCCTTTAGTTAATGCTATTATCTTTAATTCTACATTAAAGAGAATTACGCTGAGCTTTTTCATCACCTTTGGTTAACGCTATTCTAACTTGTAAGTCCCACATCCTGAACAGGTCCAGAAAGAACATAATTGAAAGCAAACAAACGTTATGTGTTTTCCAGGACATCTTCCCCAGGAGAAGTATGAATTGGTCAAATAGCCCTTGCACTCGCTGTTAAACCCCTAGTTAGGCAATTGTTAGCAGGACAAATGAAATATATATATAATTTTTTTTTTTTTTTTTGAGATTAGCCCTGCGCTAACTGCTGCCAATCCTCCTCTATTTGCTGAGAAACCATGGCCCTGAGCCAACATCCATGCCCATCTTCCTCTACTTTGTATGTGGGACGCCTACCACAGCATGGCGTGCCGAGCGGTACCATGTCCGCACCCGGGTTCGGAGCCCGCAAACCCCCGGCTGCTGAAAATCGGAATGTGCGAACTTAACTGTTGCACCACCGGGCCGGCCCCATGAAATATATTTTAATAGACCAAATAATGCTAGATTTGAACAATTTGATTAAGTATGTATGTAAAGTTCTTCATATTTAATTCATCTAAAGCAGTTAGTGTATACATAAAAAATGTATTAAATATCTCCTGGGCACACTGGATTGGATGCTTAATGTTCTTTGGTGAATATTAGGATTCACCAAATTCTTTGGTTATTTTTGCTATTGGAAATAATTTTAGTATTTCTCCATATAATTTTTTCTAAAATTTCTTAGGATTAAATGATAACTTCAAGCAAGCTTAATGAGATGTTTTGAGAGTACAATGAGTTGAGTCACCACCCATTCCAACCTCTTTCTAATGAAATTTCCCACAATGAAAAAACTGATAAACTAAAAATAAATGAATAAATTAGATAGATAATTACTATTTTCAGATTCCCTTGCAAGTGGATTTCCATGCAGCTATGGTTCTTCAAAGCAGGAACAACCACATGGACTCAGAGGAGGAAGGGAGCAATGTGTGGAAGCAAGTATACTCAGGGATGTTGGCTCTTGTGGAAAGCATGGGGCAGAGGTTTAATGGGTTGATACCCTGTGTTCAGCTCTTGTGGAGGTTCTGGGATGCAGTTCCTAGCAACCTAAGTGCCTAGGACTATGAAGAGTAGTGGTGGAGCTTTCACTAGAAGAGATTTAAATACGATTGAGCTTTTCCTAACTTCTACAGTTGCCGGATTTCCTTGAGATTCTCCCAGCCCTCTGAAACTCTCTGATAAATCTTTCTACTTAAACTAGAGGAAGATAAGCACAGCAGAGAGGCCAGTAATGAAAGAGGAACTTATTTCGGTTAAAAACTGCACTTGGATGAAAGGAGTACCCCAACCTGTTTCCTAGGGACACAGGGGTGGGGCAGAGGAAAGCTAAGGCTTAGAAGGAAGAGGAAGAGGAGATGGAATAAGAGGGAAAAAAAGGCCAGGGGAAGCAATGGGGAGTGCATGCATGGCAACAGCCCCAGAAACGTCAATGAAAACTTTCCAGATTCTTAACATTAACTGATGCTGGTGATAAAAGCAGGCTGGCTTTAAATTCAGGGTCACATGCCAGTAGCCCTTACTTACAGCATCCTGATACCACGTGGATCACTTCTATTCTCCATTACCTCCTGCGGTGTCGAGTGTCCAGGCCCCTTACCCAGCTTGCTACTATCCTGCCTCAGTGTCCCAGGACTCCCCAAGAATGCTTACTCTCCTTTGAACAACAGCAGTTCAGGTGTAGCCAAATCTCCATCTAGGATAGTGTTCACCTTAAGTTTTATTCATTTTATGTTTATTCTCTAAACACAGACACCTTTGAGACTAATTTATAGGTCCATATCTCATCATGCTTTCTTGTTCCTTAGGGAAATACTCTGCATTCATTATCGATACCATCCTATACTAGTGTCATTCTGTCTTTTTAGTAGGACTCTCTCCTTTCCCTCCAGCTATTTTAAATATCCTTCACAGGACTAGGTCTTCATCTCTTCCATGAAGCCTTCCAGGAGTGCTCCAGCAGAGGCTCTCCAAATTCATTGAATCATACTATAGCACCTATTGCCTGATCTACTTTTTTTTTGCTGAGGAACATTCGCCCTCAGCTACTGACTGTGCCAATCTTCCTGTTTTGTATGTGGGTTATGGCCACCGAGTGGTGTAGGTCCACACCTGGAAAGCAAACCTAGGCCACAGAAGCAGAGTGTGCTGAATTCATCTACTAGGCCACTGGGGTAGACCTTGGTTTTTTTTTTAGTGTGTAAAGACAGGCTGCTTTTTTGTTTTTGTACTGCTTTATTTTTGATGTATCATCTCATCCAGTAGGTTGTAACCTTCTGAAGGGCAGGAATAAACAATATTTTGACTTTCTTCATGTACTAGATTTATAAACAATGAATGAAATACAATAACAATGACAAAAATAACCCGTTCACAAGGACACTCACCATGATGATTAGAAACAAATAGACCAGAAGCATAGTAAGTTTTAGGCAACTGTATTGCCAAAGAAATCCCAAACCTTTGTCTCAATGAGGTATGACAGTTCAATTTACAAAGAAATCTCTAGGCCTTTAAAATTACAACAGTAGGAAGTGGGTGGTGCCTGCTCAATAGCCCCCAAGAGGGTTCAAGGTTCACCTCAGATATGGCCAGGAGATATTGGGCAAAGTAGAAGTCAAAGCCAGGACCTCAGGGGAAAATGAACAGGGATCACCTATGCAAGAGATAAATCAGGGCCTGTCAGATTGGCTAATCAAGGGGCGTATTCCACTGCCCGAGCCAGGCCTCAAGGCTGTTCCTGTTGGTGGCATTTGGCTACTATGTATCTCTCATTCTCCTCGTACAACATTTTCATCTGCAGGTCACAGGAGCCACACCCAATCATGATGTGCACAGATCTTCATGTAACTCAGAGATCTTGGGCCTTGACCTCTATGTAGAAATTCTATGACGCGTTGGTATTGTTTCCTTGGAGGGAAGGTTGTGTTTCTTCTATATATGGGGAAAAAATGGTGCACATTGATGTTTGGGTGGGCAAAAATGCAGCTGGTTGCCTGCCTAATATTCATTCTCCTTTTCTTGCCAACAGAACCCCGGGCACGGTGCCCAGATGAAGATAAAGATGTGGGAGCAAACCGAGATTTAAACAGATGTTGTGTGAAGATTCAAGATTACTTTTTTCCTTCCCCTGTGCAACTTCCTTTCTGATGCCTCAGCTGAGAATGTGATAGTGTATCGTGAGCCCCCATAACACCCTCAGATTTGCTGATTTGCTAGGACAACTCACAGGATCCAGAAGTTTTTGTTTTCATGGCACAGTTTATTACAGTGAAATGATATAATGCAAAATCAACAAAAGGAAAAGGTGCGTGGGACAAAGTGTGGAGGAAAGCAGTCTCAAGCTTCTGAGATTCTGCTCCCAGAGGAATTGCACAAGATCTGCTTAATTTCTCTAGCAGTGTGTAGAAACGTGTGCAAAGTGTTTTTTACCAGGGAAGCTCACCTGTGCCTGAACCTAGGAGTCCAGGGTTTCACTGGGGATCAGTCACACACAGTGCCTACAGGACTTACCACAGTCCCTCCAGATCCCCAAAGGAAAGCAGGTGTTCACCATAAATCACACTTCTTTGCACAATTTACCTCGAAAAACTGGTATAGCATGGTTAGTAAAGGCCCCAAGCCTGCAAAACACTCTTATCAGAACATTCAAAGACATGAATTCCTAGGAGGGGACAAGGGCCAATCCAGTCACAGAGACAGACCCCAGACTGAAATGCACAAAATCAGAGCAACTCAGACTTGCTGAGTTAATGCTTTTCTGCACAGATGGCTGTGCAGTAGCAGCCATCTTGTAATCTTGGGAGTAGAAACTAGAGCTAATATAGATGTCTTCCTGAATCCACCAATCCAATCCTAGCCTGTCTAACTCTTCGCTTCTTGTGTGTGTATGTGAGCGTGTATGTGAGAGAGAGGAGAGAGACAGAGAGATCTACTTTATACATCAAAGCTAATACTGATCTCCATTACCATTGACTGAATCCAATTTCCAATTCTTAACTGATGCTAAACTAAACTAAACTAAAGTGAATGCTTGTGGTACTTCATTTCCTAAGTTTAAAAATGACAAGAATTGGGGCTGGCCTGGTGGTGCAGTGGTTAAGTTCAAACGTTCTGCTTCAGCAGCCCGGGGTTGGCCAGTTTGGATCCTGGGTGTGGATCTACGCACCACTTGTTCAGCCATGCTGTGGCAGGCATCCCAAATATAAAGTAGAGGAAGATGGGCACGAATGTTAGCTCAAGGCCAGTCTTCCTCAGCAAAAAAGTGGAGGACTGGTGGCAGATGTTAGCTCAGGGCCAATCTTCCTCAAAAAAAAAATGATAAGAATAAAATGTTCTTTGAATAAGATTTTATTCATTGATAGTTGTCACAGAATTACAAACTAAAGACGTTTAATTTTCTAGGAAACATTCCACCAGTATAATCTCTAGGGCTCACTACTGCTTGCTTTAATTTGCAAGAGAACAGAACAAAGAAGTCAGGAGTTACTCTGTTGGGAATCCTGAAAGGCTCCATTTTCAGTTTTGCTTTATGAGCCAAGGTTGGCTAATGATGACTTCAGGTAAAGGGGAATAAAAATGATTTTTATGTGATTCTGAATGCCAGCCTAGCCAGTCTTATCTTCTTTATCACTCTCTTTCTCTTCCTTTCTTCTTCATTATGTACCTCAGGTCCTTAGGTTTTGCTTTATTCAGAAAACTTTGATAACTATAGCAATGACTTGCCTGCATCACTTTTTTAGTAATTTCCTTGAGCTTTAAGACAACCACAAAATGCAAGCCAAATGGACCGTCCGTATCCTGTTTCTTATTCCTTAGACTCTGCTCAAGAGTAGGATCACTTTGAGTATCAGCTCCAATGACATCAGACATAAATCGAGAAACAAAAGATTTATGGATTTAGAACTTCCTTGGCAAATTATCTTGATAGGATACTCAAAGGTTAAATGCGACCTTAAATGATTTTTCGAAAGGAAGTTTATATATGAATATATTAAATTAAAATAAAACAAAATGGATTGTCATATCTGATAACAGCAATTCATGTCATACTCACTATAAATATATTTTTTATTTTAATGATGCTTATAATTTTAATTTCTACTCAAATATATTTTTTAAATGTCTATGGAGTTTTTCTTTCTGAAGGACTCTCTTATTTTGATTATCTTTTCTATTTTTCTCTGGTTCAAATGTGTTGTCTTTAGCAGAATCAAGTTTGATTTTAAAGAAGGGGCAATAAAATTTCCAGAAAATTGTGGAAATGTTAAAAACAACCACCTTACATTTTCTATTAGTTGAAAAGTACTCTTTCTATCAATTATCTTCTATTTTAAGGCTCTACTATGGTGGAATGGAAAGATTATTGTCCTTGAGTCTCAGGAATATCTCATTATTGCACCCACAATCTAAAGCAAAAACAAAAATTCCTTGTGTCTAAATGTAGAAACATTCCAAAGATATAAATGATAATGTAAATAACAAATAAGCAGAGTCTAGCAATAAAAGGTGCTCAACGAACATTTTTTAAAGGAATGAAGGACTCCGTGGTTGCGACATTGCACCTCTTCGCCAATGTCATAGGCAAGAACTTCTAAGCTAATTGTTAACCTGGGGCTAACATGGGCAATGGAAATATAGTTCACTGAGCTTCAGAAAAGCACTCTCAGTTTCCACATTCTCCAGAGATCATGGATATTGAATTTCTGACAAGTTTTAAATAAAATCATGTCACTGCCTCTATGAATTGGTAGCAAATAATGATTTTACCTTCCAAATGTCTTCCTGAATTTTTATTCAACTTATAATATAATTTTCATCCTTCCACTCACTTTTTCCTCTAAATAAATATGCTTAGTTAAACCATATTCTCCTGGGGCCTGGCCCCATGGCCGTGTGGTTAAGTTCTCATGCTCTGCTTTCGTGGCCCAGGGTTTCTCTGGTTGAGATCCTGGGCATGGACATGGCACCACTTATCAGGCCATGTTGAGGTGGCGTCCCGCATAGCACAACCAGAGGCACTCACAACTAGAATATACAACTATGTACTGGGGGGCATTGGGGAGAAGAAGAAAAGAAAAAAAAAAAAGAGAAGATTGGCAACAGATGTTAGCTCAGGTGCCAATCTTTAAAAAGACCAAAACTATCTTCTAAAAGATGGTTTAGTTATGCTTCAAAAATATAAAACCTGATTTGAGATACTTCTGTTCAGTCGTAAGATCAAAGAAAGTTTTATGCAGAAGGCACGCTTCACTTTGTGGAGTGCCCAACAAAAGTGGAAAATGAATGGGATAAAATGAAGTGCAAAATATGGCTTTCAGTCCCGAAATGGCCCAGTTCCTCAGAAGATGTAAAGGTCAAATTGTAATGTCAAGCCAATATATTTTGTAAAGTGTATTGAGGGTACTGCATTTAGAGGAGCTAATTTGCGTGACAAAAATTGTGACAAGAACAGAGGTTGGCACAAAAATCAATACATTCATGTGAAGGGCACTGCAACAAATAATAGAAAGAAAGAATTGGATGAATTTAGCCTTAATTTGGTATTAAATTAAGGCCAGTTTAATATCCTATGTTACTGGCTAAAAAGCAGGATTCTCAGGAAAATACAGAAAATTACAAGCTATACTTTAGATAATTTTAGTGCTTAATCATTCTCAAAAATAACAATTACAAAATGTTTCTGAATTTCCTTTTTATATGTGAGGTGGGATACCTGTGAGTAGCTACACATGGGCTAGTTTTTACCTAAAATGAGCATAATTGGTCCCTAATGTACATAAGGAGGATTCACTCAGCATGTCCATCACACTTCATCATGTAAACCCAACCCCAGCTCTGCCCCAAGGGACCAGCTTTATTTTCATACTACATTTCACAAATAAGGAAACTGAGGCATAAAACAGTTAACCTATTTGGGCATAGGACACATGGAAAATCTGTGGCAGATATCAAATTATGATTCAGGATTCAAGACCACTTAGTCTTTAATTGCCTGAATTTTTATTTCTTGGGTCATGTCAGCATGGATATTTTTCCAATTACTGAGTTGTAGCTGTGAAAAACTAGCTCCAGTTTCAAGACCATTTCAAGGTCCTGGGGACATGTGGGCATGTACACAAGTATATGCATGTGCATTTTTCAAAGTTAAAGGAAGTTAAGTGTGTGGAAGGAAAAGCTCACATATAAACCTAGAGTAGTAGACTTTCTTCTTTGGATATGCATCACTGTGACCTTGTCTACAGCCATCCGTGAAATTGGACCAGCTAATCACCCATAGACATGAGTACTGTATGTTTTGAATTATCTAGAACAATCTTAATTTAATTCAATTATATTCTTTAAGAAGATAGTTCATTGCATGTATAAATATATATGATTTATTGAAATTTAAACGCCTTTTTGAGATGCCCCCTTCGCATAAGTCCATAAATTTCAAAAATACCTTTGAAAGACAATGTGTCTAAATTTTAAGTTTATTATCAATGAAGAGAATTGAAGCCAGGGTAGTTATATGTTACATTTTCCAAACTCTCAAATACATTTTAATTGCTTTGGGCAAGATGAAGACAGCTTCGGAGAGAAACATAGGCAAATGAAAGGCAATTTAAAGGGGATGTGGGTGGAAGAGAGAAAAGATTGCCTTGGTGATACTTTTGCAGAATATTGTGTGAAAATTTTTTTTAGCAGCTGCCATCTCTTAAAATATTATATGATGTCAGAAATAATGGGTCCCATATATTCCAGGATCAGGATATTCACTGCAATATGTTACCAAAGATGGTTGTGTCCTGAATTTGAAAAAATGGTTCAGGAACACTGTCTTCCTTATTACTAGAAATAAATTGAAATTCATACGCATATGATTTTTTCAAGGAATATCTGTACATGAATGAGTATAGATAAATGTGATTAACAGTATAGACATTTCATATATATTTGCATATTGCATATCTGCATGGCAGAAAGAGAAGCCATGTTAACAAATAACAAGGTTGCCAGGGCAGAAATAGCCCAGATGCACATATAGGGTGCAAAATTCAAGAATATACATATATATACACAGATGAAATCTTATTTCCAGTTAGCATATGGTGTATAGTAATTATACTTTGAAGTTTTTATCCTATCATTAGGTGTGTTAACAAAATAATGATTCTGTTGTCGCTGATAAATGCTACTTGAGCTGATTTAAGCATATGAAAAGAGAAAGAAAGAAGATCGATGAAAAGAGTTGCTCTGTGTTTTCTTACAATGACTTGCTCTGTTTAATTCCTAACAAGTTCATTATCTAATCGTCAGTAAATTTGAAGTCTTAACTGTTTTAAGATGCAAGAACAGATGTAGTGTGCTAACTGCAAACTTGCTTATTTTGTGACTTACCAGTCTAAGGTTGAATTATTTATTTATCTACTTGGAATTTAATTAAATAAAGCCCTTTGTTTTTCACTTGCTCAGTTACAACGCCTTACTCCCCTGTTCCTATGAGGCAGTGTTTATTATGATGTGAGAGGACTTTGATGGGACTGTGTGACAACAAATGCAACACCAGCCAGGGGCCCAGCGATACCCCTTCTTCAGCTCCAGCAAAGATGTCTCCTTGTTTTAATCAGTTTTATTAAAAGAAAGAAAACGTCAAAATTGACACAAAGTCAGGCAGATCAGAGGCCCATTGCTTATCCAATCCCATCCTCCATTTCATTTCTCTTCTACCTTATTTTCTCCGTCTCTTCAGTGATCTCCTGAGGCCCACAGAGACCCCAAGAGGCAGAAAGAGAAGCCATGTTAACAACTGACAAGGTGGCCAAGGTGGAAGTAGACCAGATGCTCCTATAAGGTGCAAAATTCAAGGGAAGTCTGCTGCTCCTCAGGACATCAGCTTCCCTGCTCCGTTTCCACCCACTTGGGCTCTTCAAAGGTCATGATATTTCTTTTAATCAAATTTTACCTTTGTAAGCACAAATATTTATATTTCCTTGAGATTTTGCCCTCAGTAAAAACCTACTCCTTTCCACCCTACTTCTATCTCTCTCTCTCTCAATCTCTCTTCTTTCCCTCTTTCAGATTGGAGGGCAAACATCCCTATTAAACGTCTAAATCAACCAATCACCCCATACTTCTGGAATCCATGAAGACTGGGCCTGTATAAAACTGCATTATTTCTACTAGAATACTTTGTTCTATTTTACTTTGTCAGACGAAAACATTAAAATTTGTTAAAGTAATATACAATTATGAAAAAATAGAGATTACTGTTTAGAAAACATCGAGCATTTTTGTAATCCTATTTCCTTTAGAAAAAAATTAATATGCAAAATTATGATTAAGTAAATATTTGAATCTTATTATAATGCACTGGGCTACATATCCTGACATTTGAAAATTTTGATCTGTTATCTAAATTTATATTTAGATATGGCCTTAAATCAGGAATCAAGAAACCTGGGTTGTCATTTTGTGGTCATCAAGTATTTCCAGCTGTCTCACCTTCTGACACATGATTGCCTTGTACATTTTTTTGACATTAGGTTTGGTCATGGGACTTGCTTGTCAATGTGAGCAACAGTGATGTGTAGTGTGAAGAACTTGGGCTTAATTCACCAAGTTGCCCTCTTACTGATGATCTTGAAGCTTCCTTCAGCCTGACTCTTCGTATAGACACAGTGACTAAAGAACCGTAAAAATCTGCATAGGTCATATGAGAGAGAAATAACCTTTTGTAAGATTCATCTACTGATAATCTTTGAAGACTGAAATAAGTAGACTAGGTATAAACATGCCAGACATGAAATAAATGCTCAATACTGTATTTTCTCATTCATAATCCAAATAATATACTTCATTCCAAAGCAAAGAGAGACTTTAGATATCAATTCTAGGTCCTAAATCCTTTTTTTCCAAGCAAATGGGAAAGAGAGATTTTTCTTTTTTTTTTATTGAGGTATAATTGACATTTTAAAATCAATGTCCTATAGTTTGCAGTGTATAAGTCTTTCACCTTCTTGGTAAAATTTACTTCTATGTTTTTTATGCTATTATAATTGAGATTCTTTTCTAATTTCTCCTTCAGACAGTTTGCTGGAAGCATATAGAAATGCAACTGATTTTTGTCTGTTAATTTTGTATCCTGCATCTTTACTGAATTTGTTTATTAGTTCTAAGAGATATTCGGGGGAGTCTTTAGGGATTCCTGTCTATGAGATCACGTCATCTGCAAACAGAGACAATTTTACTCCTTCGTTTCCAATTTGGATCCCTTTTTTTTCTTTTTCTTGACTAATTTCTCTGGCTAAGACTTCCAGTACTATGTTGTATATAAGTGCAAGAGTGGGCGTCTTGTCTTGTTGCCACTCTTAGAGGAAAAGCTTTTAGCTTCTTACCCTTGAGCATGATGTTAGCTGTGTACTTCTTATATGGTTTGATTAGTTGAAGTTTGTTGAGAGTTTTTATCATGAACAGATGTTGAATTTTGACAAATACTTTTCCTCCATCTTTTGAGATGATCATATGACTTTTGTCCTCAGTTTACTAATGTGGTGTATCACATTGATTGATTTCTATATGTTGAATCATCCTTGCACCTCAGGGATAAATCTGACTTGATCATGGTGTACCATCCCTTTAATGTGCTGTTGAATATGGTTTGCTAGTGTGTTGTTGAGGAGTTTTGGATCTATGTTCATCTGGGACACTGGCCTGCAATTTTTTCTTGTAGTGTCATTTTCTGGCTTTGATATCAAGGTAGTGCTGGTTTCACAAAATGAGTTTGGAAACTACCCCTTCATTTTCAATTTTTGGAAGAGTTTGAGAAGGCTTGGCATTAACTTTTCTGTAAATGTTTAGTAGAATTCACCAGTGTAGCCTTGTGTTCCTGGGTTTTTCTTTGTTGGGAGATTTTTAATAGCTGACTCAATCTCCTTATTAGATACAGTCTATTCATATGTTCTATTTCTTTCTCCTTTTTTTTGAGGAAGATTAGACCTGAGCTAACATCTGTGCCCATCTTCCTCTATTTGATATATGGCATGCTTGCCACAGCATGGCTTGATAAGTGGTGTGTAGGTCCACGCCTGGGATCTGAACTGGTGGATCCTTGGCTACCAAAGCAGAGTGGTGTGAACTTAACTGCTGCATCATCAGGCTGACCCCCTGAAATAGAAATTTTCTATTTCTTAATTATTGAGTCTTGGTAGATTTTGGTTTCTGAAAATTATTCATTTCTTCTAGTTCTTTTATCCTTCAACAGTGAAGATGAGAAAATCTGGGTGCCTACGGATATGGTTGATTTGGAAATTACTTTCTAAACATTTGGAGATTTTTCAAAACCAAATACACATTTGCCATGTGATCATTTTCCCCTACTTTTTAAATCTGTGTGAAACTTAAAAGAAAATTAGTCCATATGCTAGTTTAGATTCACTTATATTAAAATCATGGAAAATGTGTTTAATAGCTATTTGACACAAAAGGAGCTTTTAAACTTTTCTAAATTTTATGTCTTTTGAAACCCACTCTGTTCTCTATCTACCCTCATCACTCCTCACTACTCTCCAGGAAAAGATCAGATTTAATTTAAATATGTTTAATTCAAAACATAGTCTTGTGATGAATTGACCGCTTTATCATTAGATGATGACCTTCTCTATCTCCTGTTACAGTTCTTCACTGTATAACTATAGCTATTCTTGCTCTCTTTTGGTTTCCATTTGCATGGAATATCTTTTTCTAACTCTTCACTTTCAGCCTATGTGTGGCCTTAACGCTAAAATAAGTCTGTTGTAGGCAGCATATAGTTGGGTCTTATTTTCAGTCACCCTATGTCTTTTGATTAGAGAATTTAATCCATTTACATTTAAAGTAATTATTGATATGTAGGAATGTATTACTGTCATTCTGGTCATTTTGTTCATTCTTTTCTGGCTTTTTTTTTACTTCCTTTTTTCCTTTCTTACTCTCTTGCTGTCTTTCTTTGTGATTTGATGATTTTCTGCAATATCTGGTATGCTTGATTCCTTTATCTTTATTTTTTATATATCTACTATAGGTTTTTGCTTTGTGGTTACTATGAGGCTTACGTAAAACATCTTATAGTTATAACAGTCTATTGTAATCTGATAACTTTGATAACATAAAAAAACTCTACCCTTTTACTCCCTCCACTGCATTTTATGTTTTTTTTTTTTTAAATATTGGCTCCTGAGCTAATATCTGTTGCCAACCTTCTTTTTTTCTTCTTCTTCTCCCCAAAGCCCCCCTCTACATAGTTGTACATTCTAGTTGTGAGTGCCACTGGTTGTGCTATGTGGGACACCACCTCAACATGGCCTGATGAGTGGTGCTATGTCCACTCCCAGGATTTGAACCAGTGAAACCCTGGGCCGCCGATATGGAGCACACAAACTCAACCACACGGTCCCAGGGCCATCCCCACATTTTATGTTTGATGTCACAATTTAAATCTTTTTATACTGTGAATCCATTAACAAATCATTGTAGCTTTAGTTATTTTTCGTACTTTTGTCTTTTAACTTTTATACTAGAATTAAGTGATTTATACACCAACATTACAGTATTAGAGTATTCTGAATTTGGCTATATTCTTCCCTTGCCACTTAGTTTTTTACTTTCATGTCACTAAATTAGTGTCCTTTCATTTCAGCTTGAAGAACTTCCTTTAGCATTTCTTGTAAGGCAGATCTGGTGATGATGAACTTCCTCAACTTTTGTTTGTCTGGGAAAGTCTTTCTCTCTCTTTCATTTCTGAAGGATAGTTTTGCTGCATAAAGTATTTTTAATTGGCAGGGCTTTTTTTCTTTCAGCACTTTGAAGACAGTTGTGTTTTCTTTTGAGGAAGATTAGCCCTGAGCGAACTACTGCCAGTCCTCCTCTCTTTTGCTGAGGAAGCCTGGCCCTAAGCTAATATCCATGCCTATCTTCCTCTACTTTATATGTGGGACACCTACCACAGCATGGCGTGCCAAGCAGTGCCATGTCCGCACCCGGGATCTGAACCAGCGAACCCTGGGCTGCCAAGAAGTGGAACGCGTGAACTTAACCACTGCGCCACCAGGCTGGCCCCCTCTTTCAGCACTTTGAATATATCATTTCACTCTCTCCCGGCCTGCAAGGTTTTTGCTGAGAGCTCTGTTGATAGCCTAATGGGGGTTCCTTTGTATGAGATGAGTTTTGCTTCTCTTATTGCTTTCCAAGTTCTTTCTTTGTCTGAATTTTGACAGTTTCATTATAATGTGTCTCAGTGAAGTCTTCTTTGGATTGAATCTGGATGAAACCTATGAACTTCATGTACTTGATGTCCACATCTCTCCCAGATTTGAGAAATTTTTAGCCATTATTTCTTTAAATAATAAGTTTTCTGCTCCCTTTTATCTCTTTTCTTCTGGGACTTGCATAATGTGACTATTATTTCATCTGATGATGTTCCATAATTCACGTGGGATTTCTTTACTCTTTTTCATTCTTTTTTCTCCTCTGACTGCATAATTTCAAATGACTTGTCTTTAAGTTCTCAGGTTATTTCTTCTGCTTAATCAAGTCTGATTTTGCATTTTTTGTTTCATTCATTGTATTCTTCAGCTCCGTAATTTCTACTTGGTTCTTTATTTAAACTTATATCTCTCTCTTGAACTGCTCATTTATTCATGTATTGTTTTCCTGATTTTGTTGAGTTGTCTATCTGTGTTCTCTTGTAGATTGCTGAGCTTCCTTAAACAATTATTTTGCAATCTTTGTCCAGCAATGTTTAGATCTCCCTTTCCTTGGAGTTGGTTACTGGAAAATTATTGTGTTCCTCTGGTGGTGTCATATTTCTTTGATTATTCATGTTTCTTACAGCCTTGTGTTGATGTCTGCACATTTCATGAAGAGTCACCTCTTCCAGACTTTAAAAACTGGTTTGCATGGTGAAAAACCTTCACTTGCAAATGGAAGTGAGGATGCTGGCTGGAAGGGTTTGTTAATTCCAGCTCCAGGGAAGACCCAACAGCTCAGTCTTGTGCAACTCCATCAGCTGAAGTTAACATCAGTGAAGATTTCAGGGATCCTCAAAGACCATGGCTGAGGGTGTGTGCAGCAGTGGTGAGGGTTGTTGATGACTATCTAATCTCTTTTCTCCCCATGAGAAATGTTGTGGCAAGGGGATTCCTGTTGGTGCCAGGTCCAGCTTATGGGCAACTTCATGGCGGTGGTGGCACTGGTATGTGAAGTGTAGATACCTTTGGGGCAGCCATGAAGCCAGGTTTTGGAGCACAGGTGCTTACAGAGTGACAGTGGCTCCAGGGTCTGGAGCATTGGCAACCTGAAACAGTGCTGATACATGTGACAGAGGTATAAACCAAGTTGCCTTGAAGCTGGGGTCTGGAGCACAGACATGTATAGTTCAACAGCAGCTCTGGGGTCCCAGATGCTGACGGTACCACAGTGGTGTTGGTTCTGGTGCCTGAGCTGCAGATGTACATGAAGCAGCCACAGGGCTGACTCTGGAGTGTGGGTACATGCAGAATGGCCTCCGAGCTGGGATCTGGAGCACAGACAGACACAGAGCAGCCTTGGAGCTGAGATCTGAGGTGTGGGCCCATGATGAATGGCTGCAGTTCTGGGGCCTAGCATGTGTGCAGGGTTGGGGGTGCTATTAGCTCTGATCCCTGGACAGCACAACACCAGCTCCTTCTAGGGGGCAACACAGCAGAATCTCCCTCTCTGGTGAGTCCCCAATAGCCATGACTGTTGGTTACTTTACTGGCAAAGGCTGCCAGTATCCTCTGCAGAACAGGCCTCTGGAGTTCAGGTTGACAGACACTATGGGGTCTTCCACTATGAAAGTTTTGGCGAGTCCATGTCTGTTGTGGGGACTGTTGAGGCTCTCAGCAGTAAAGTTGCTGGAGTCTTCCACAGAGCAGGCTGCTGGAGACCACAATGGTACCCACCGTATGGCTGATGCTGTTAGCCTTGCCTTTCTTCTTTGTCCCTAGCCATCTCCAGACATTTCTGCTAAGCTGATTTCCACAATGATCCTTTCCGTGCCGTCCTTCTTCCTTTTTCACTCCATGGTTTTGCTGTAGGTTCTTGATTGGCCTCTTGAATCCTCCTAGGGCTACTTTCATTTGTGGATAGCCTCTAATTATTGTCTTCTCTTGGGGAACAAAGGCTACTATCTCTTAATCTGCCAGCTTGCTGATGTTAAAGATAGGTTTCTTTAAAAATTTCATTTTTAATAAACTCTAGGAACAAATACCAATATTATGTGAACACTCCGTTCCAATGCTAAAATGCTAGCAGAAATTCTTAAATTCTTATGTCTAAGTTAAATTCCATTTGATTTTATTTAGGCTATCTTGTCTCTAGTGTTATTTTTTTCTAAAGAGAGAGAAGGGATTGTCTGTAAATCCCCTAGCAAAATCCTCCATATGTCTTTGCAAATTTTGTTTCTTCTGTCAGAAAAAAAAAAATCTCTCCGCCAACACACACACACACACACACACACACTATAGTCAAGAAGAACTCATCCTTGAAACTTCAGTTTAAACATTAACTATTCAAATTTTACGTTAGTCAGATCACCATCCGTGCCTCAGTTTAGTTTCTTATTGTCTGTTGTGCTATAATGCCCTGCCATACATCTCTTAGAGTATTTGTCACATATCATTGTACTTATTGATTCTTTTCTTTTTCAGTACTGGGCTGTTTGCTCCTTCTGATCAGGCTCAATGATTCACTCCTTACCTTATTCCCAGTGCCTAACACATACCTGAAAAATAGTAAAAGCACAATAAATGTCATTAAAATGAATAAATTAACTGACATGAATGAATTTTACCTCAATCATTATCCGTTGCCTCTTAATTTTCTTTTTTCAAGTCATTAATTCATTTAACAAATATCACCTAAATGCTTACTATCTATAAAATACAGAGCAAGGGGATGTAGACAAGTAATTTAGATTAAAAAATATCTGACATATTAATTTTCATATTCCATCAATTAACATTCGTTGGGTATTTTTGGTTATGGTATGCTTTAAAATAAAAAGAAGGAAGCAATGTTCCAACTAGGACATAGCAGGCATTGTGTACTTTTAATAAACTGGACTTTTGTTGTAATTCATAGTGGTCAATAAAGGACTTCTCTTGTCTTTGGTCGTTGTCTATTGGGGCTATGCTAGTGTGTTAACGCTTGTACTTGAATAGTTAGTGTTCAGTCCCTAAATGTGTAAGGTGTATCCCCATGGTTTAAGTCACACTTTTGGTGGACCAATTCCCAATTAGCCAAGGACACTTGAATTTTGTTTTTGTGCCTTGTAGTGTTGGCAGTCTTCCAAGATGGGAATGGATAGTGTGCTCATTAAGCTGGAGGATGAGGCTATATTCCAAATCACTGATAAAATATATGAGAAATACTGGGCCTTAGAACTGACCACAGTGGGACAGCTCTCAATATGTGATCCTAGTTTTACAGAGTCACTGATCACCTCCTATGGATATGACCTTCCCAGCAGTTGTACATTGTCCTCACAAAATATTCCAAGTATCTTGGTGAAAAACAGCATGTAAATCTAATTCAGAGGCCATACTAAAACCTACAAATATTAAATGTCTTGGTCTTTCTTAGTCATCACTGTCATGGAGAAATTAAATTGTTCTGGGATGATTAACTTTCATAAAATCATATTAAGTTATGTTGAATACCTGTACTTTTTAAAGAATTTGCTAGCTAATAATTTTATCATTCTGTCTAGTAGCTATCCAAATGTCAAAATTAGTCTGACTAATATTTACTTAAGATGATTTTTCTTATTATATTCCTTTAAACTCTACACTTCCTTTTCCTATTGCAACGTGTCCATCTTGTATCTTCATACTTCCTAAACCACTTGTTTCTTCTTCCTGTCTTTGTTGATTTCCCTCCCAAATATTGCTTTTCTACTTGGTCAGAACTAGCTCAGTCCTACTCACATCGAACTCATCAGATTTATGTCTTTTCCTTTATTTGCTTCCTACCTGTTCCCTTTGGAATACTTTTTATTTTGAGAATAGAAACATTTCTCTATCCATAGGGCCTGGCCAAGAGACTGGAAGAGTGAAGGCACTTAATCAGTAAACACTTGCTGAAGGAACTTATTCTCAGAGTTTTCCTTGAATGTCACTTCCATTTCTTTGCCTTTTTCCCAAAACAGATGGTACCTGGCTGTCTAATGTATTCCCCAGGAATCCGTATTGACAGAAAGCAATTGCACATTCCTTGCTCCCTGCAAGTGGTCAGATGTAGTCATTTTACCCTCATCTGTTCTTCTGTTCAAATTGATAAGGTTTGTTTTCTGTTTTTTAATACAGTCATTTGCTAAAATACCCAGACATTCTTCTTCTTTCCACAGTGACTTCAGCACCTGGTCTACATTTTCACTCTCCGCCTTGTCTCTTGCAAACTTTACAGCTATAGGATATAACTCAACCCCTTCACAGTTCCTCAAGCTCCTCGACTCAAGTAATTGAATTTCTTTCAGCCCCATGCACAACCATAGAGCCCCTGAAATCCATGAACATTGAAATTTTACAGTTTCTCGTACATGACATTTTCTTACTCTGCATCTAAGCACTCTGATCAAAATATTACTATATTTAGAAAGTAACTTTGGAGATCCCCTTAACACAAAGAAGCTTCAAAGAGGAAGACTGCAGTGGATAAGAGATTTGGCTAGAGGAAACATAACAGCAGCTCAATAACAGTGAGATCTTCAAAACTTCCTCCAGATAACTTCTTCCGAATCCTTTCCCAACTCCCACCCTAATCTCCACAACTAATGAACGTAAACTTATTTCCCTGGGATGTAATTCAATTCCACACATGCTTATTGAGTATGTTTTATTTAGGAGATACAGTTCTAGGAACTTGGCATATATCAGTTGATGAGGATTTTTAGGCTGCTTAATTTTAAAACGGTTTATGGTGAGGACTTGTAGGCTGGTTACTTTTAAAACTACAGATGAGAAGCAGGCTCCAAGGAGTGGAATTTGCTTGCTTGTCCCTTTGTTGGGAAAGATTTACATTTCTAAGGGAAACCTCTATCTGTAAAGATGCCTCCCTCTCTGTGCCAGGAAGAAGGGGGATGGCCTTATCTCTAGAAACTCTTAATGCCAGAGGCAAGAACCTAAGTTGGTTGCTGTCTGGCAATCTCATGTAACTGATTTAGGGTGGTGGCTTCTAACCTTTCTAACCATTACTTAATCCAATTTGATTCTTGTCTAACAGTCATGGGATCACCCAACGACCAGACCCCACCTGCACTGATACCATTTTAACTTTTTTTCATGTTCTTTCCTTTGTCTTCGTAAAGAGATGACTCACATACCTATGCCTTAAATTTAGCCCTAACCCTCAACTCGGGGCAGCAGCAGGAGCTCTGACTGCCCGTGGGTCTTGTCCCCACACACCAGCTCTGCCTGCCGATGGGTCCTGTGGGTCCTGTCCCCATGCCAGCGGGGGCAGCAGCAGCGGCTCTGCCTGCCCGTGGGTCCTGTCCTCATGCCAGCAGGGGCAGCAGAAGCGGCAGCAGAAGCTCTGACTGCCCATGGGTCCTGTCCCCATGCTATTCCACACTATTCTCTAAATAAAAGAGCACTCCTGCCAGATCTTGAGATTCTAAGAAATCTTTCTTTCGACTCCTCGGCTCACCGACCCCGCATCATCAGTGAGCAAAATAGATAAAGCTACCTGTCACTTTGGCATTAACAACTTGTGCTTGAATTCTCTTGTAGAATGTAGCATTTTTGTCTTATATTGTACATATTGCTTATAATTCTATGAGTTGCAGTGTTTAACAGAATCTTGGAACCAGTCAAATCCTGCCATTGTCTAGCTTAGGTAATACCTTACATCTCAACTTTCTCTTATTCCATAAGAGCATGTAACCCCCTTAGCCTGTGGACAGGTTAGACAAGATAATGCTTAGAGTGCCTTGGATAGGGCCTAATGAATAATAAACGTAGGGGAGGAAGAACCATCCTCTACCCTCCAGGTCCTTCTGGCTGGTCTAAGAATTAAATCGATATGAGACAGAATAACAGGAGAAAATCAAAGTTTAATAACATGCATACATGGGAGAAACCCAGGAAAATTGAGTAACTCATCAGAATGGCTGAAACCACTAGCTTAAATACAATTTTGAGCTAAAGACAAAGGAGGTTGTTGGGTAATGTTTTGGGGCTTCAAAGAGGAGGAAGTCAATTTACATGGAGATAGAAAAGCAAACGTGTGATAAACAAGTGTTTGCTGAGCTGTCTACAGACAATGAGACCCGAGAGAGAACTTTGATAAAAATGGGCTTAAACAAGGACCCTCCCAGTCGATCATACCCAGAGTTATCTATGGTGATTGCCTATCCTGGGACAGACTCTCTATCTTAAATTCTTTTAGGCAGTTAGGGGAAAAGTCAACGTTTCTTTCAGAGTCTTTGTCCTTAAAAATAATGGAGCAAAAAAGACACATTTTGGCGTGACCAATTCTGATCCCCCACATAAGCCTTCTGAAATTTTTTGGATTACTGTTATTAGTATGGAGATTTTAGTAGTGCTAATAGCAATAGTATTGCACTTAAAATTATGTGTGCAATAAATTGTAGCTATTTATGTTATCAGTATTTTCACAGGACACCTCCCTACTGAACAGTCAGCTCCCAAAGGCAAGGATTCTCTCTCTCTCTTGTTTTTTGGTGAACTTCTGTGTGGATGGCACACTTCAGCATTGAAAAATTTACTTCCATAGTGAATTTTATTTAATTTAAAAACTATAATTTCATCTTAATAACTTCCATGTTTCTATTTGTCCTCAAATTTTTCCAAAACAGTCTATTTTTAATACCTATCAGTTCCTTAAAAAAAAAATCTTGGAAAACAAATTACAAGATATTGAGTCTCTAAATATTACTAAGTTTAGAAATGAATTTCAAGTCTCATTCTTCTATCAAGCACATGTAATTAATTTTCTGATTACAATTGAGGCATACTTAAAAGATAAACAAATTATGATAGCAAAGTTCCAGCACTGCTCATTGAAATGAAATGTAGAACATCTTATTGTCTAGACTTAGATTGTCTTTTATGGAGAGCAAATCAGAGAAATGTACACATTGGAGGCCATCATGAGTACCTTTAAAAAAAAAGATACAAATCATCCAGTTGGAGGACAGTGAAATCTAGGCTCCAACCTTCCTAAAGCCTGGATATTTCATATTTGGTATGCTAATGAATAATCAAATCACAATCAGAATGCATTTTAATCCACAATGCAAATACGGAACTTCATTTGGTGATGTAAATACATGACAATAATTATGGAAATTTCCTTGGGTGAAGGGCAGCAAATATTAGTATAACTAATATAGTACTTATTTTATTAGGTCCTAACTGCCTCAATCTGCCAAATGCTGCTCAGGAAACTGCCACCTCCTGTCCTAGTTTTTCATTCTCATTGCTGAAAAACTAGAAAAGAACAAAATTCGTCGGAAATAAGCCAACCTACTTTGACACAATCCTTCACTATTTAGCTATGTTTTTCTAGATAACTTTATGATAAGTAGATAACTATACAGCTCAGGCTCTCTTCCTTCAGTATTTTATTTTGTCAATATGAATATTTGGAGGTGTCTTACATATGGATAATAGTGCATTTGAATAAACAAACAATCAGATGGCCACTGTTACATGGGACTATTCAGCAACATGATAATATGCAGGAGCTTTTTTGGATTATTGGAGCTTTTCTTTTTGAAGTGCAAGACTTATTTTGCAATACTGACTGATGACAATAGCCTGTCTCTGAAGGAGTTAAACCCGGCTACTAAAGAAGGCAGTGTCTTATCTCTGTAAGAGCTGTTTACAACTCTGTCTTCCACCTGGAATTAGAGGCAGCCAAGATAATCTTATCAATAGTTCAAAGCAAATCCATCTTCAGATTTCAAATTATGAGATAGCACTATACATTGCAGAGTGGTTTCCCATGCATTATTTCAAATTATTCCCAAAATTCTATAAAGTGGATTAGGCATTTGTCAGACAAGAAAACTGAGGGATATAGAGTTAAATTACCTTGGTTATTTGCCTTAATGGACAAGCTCTCCAATTATTTTATTCAATTTTAGTCAGAAAGTCATATTTTTCTTATAGATGATATTAATATACACTGAAATATACAATGTAATACAAAGTCCAAACACTAGAGAAATACATAATATAGGAAGGGAAAGCCCTCCATAGTCCATCTCCCCACTCCAAGAACTATTTTCAGGTCACTTTCTTCTAATTTTTTCTATACGTATTTTCTGTATATTTTTTCATTTTTTTTACTATTAGCAAAAATTCAGAAATAAATTGATTCTATTCTCTGCATGCTATCAAAAAAATGTTTCCTCCCCTTTCTAATAATTCTTATATTGTTTTTCTCTGTTCTGTATGTATATGTGTAGTTGGATTATTTTCGATTTTTCACTACTAAAAAAACAATACAATAAGAATTCCTGCACATTTTTTTTTCACTCTCAGGTAAACAAATATTTTGTTTAATTTAAAAAGCATGAGTTATACATCAAGAAGTAATAATTATAAATATATGTATTTTTATTATTATATTCTATTATATATGATTATATATATAATATTTTATATATATAATAATTATAAATATGTGTATATATATTGACATATATATGTGTGTATATATATGTAGACATATATATATAAATGTCAATCACTGTGTTCTTTTCACTTCATCCACTTCCTGACAATACACAATATTATAATTATTGACTAAATGTTGGGAGCTGATTTGAAGAATTAAGAACATGTTTTTCTAGATTATTTTGTGAAAGTGCCTTTACAACCTGTTTGAAGTAAATTGGTTAATTCATGTGAATTTAACTGATTAGTAAATCAAATAAAAACCTATTTACTGAGTATTCACAATGGAAAACTTGTAGGCTACACACTCATAGAAGGGAAGAAAAGGGGAAAATCAGGCTCATTTAATCTCTATTATGCTCCAATCACTGTGTTAGACATTCTTTTAAAATCTACAGACAATCCTGCACATTACACCTTATTGACTATTTTTATAGGTAAAGAATCTGATGCTTAAACTGGCAAAATGAATCTATAAACAGATAAAGTCCAACTTTACAAAGTTTGTTAGCGGCAAAGTTGAGATTTGCATCAAAATCTCTGATGCGTTCTCATGCCACCGTACGTTAGAAGACGTGAGGCAAAGACAGGGAGTATTTCCCGAGTGCACAGTCTATTATCTACTTGTTTGCTTGTAAATGGTGTATCTATACAGAGAGATATAGATATGATATATGGTTTCTTATAACACAATGGGGCCTCAGGAATTTAACAATACATTTTTCCTGTAAAGAGTAATATAATTCAGCTGACTGATTTTTTCCATGGGATGTATTAGATAAATGTGTCAATGTTGCAAATTTAGACAGAGACATCTTCTTAAAATCCAAATATTAGATTTCCGTAAAAAGCTAGAAGTGGAAATGTAATCTTTTAATAAATCTAGGTTGCCACTAGCAATGTGGAGAATGTTAAAAGGGACATTAATAAAACACTTTGCAGAGCAAAACAATCAAGGAGGATTTGCCAGGAATTAGAGCAACATGATGAAGCATAACATGGACAAAAATTACTGGAGTTTGTTACAAATAGCTCAGAGTGGTTAATGAGGACTCCTATCAGGTTCTGATAAATTTTAAATCATCAGTTCAGCTCTCGCATGTGCTATCTAAGCCCCTCTTTATTGTAAGAGCATCTATCTTTAAAATCACAGCTGCTGGTTTTTCTCCTGCACTTTGAAATGGCTAAGAAATCTGTAGAATTTATATTTGCCGCAGAACGATCTTCTATGAGACATTGTATATGTTTATTTCATTTTCAGGAATAATGTAACTCTTATGGATAGTTTGGTCATGTGCTACATAAACTCCCCTATGACTGTAAACTGTACATCCATATTAAATGCACTAACATATTCCAGATGCCAGAAACCCACTGAGTGAAGTTTTCTGTGCAAGCATGCATTCATTGCAATGACGTGGACAGCTGATTCCCCAGGAAGCATTTACTGACTCAGGCTTTTTATTGTACCACCTGCAAATTTCTTAGAATAAAACTGTGCGTGTAAAGGAAATGTACGAAGGCCACATAAGGTAGAAGCAGTTAAGCATAGGTGTCTTTTAAAAAAAGGCACTGAATCTCATTAAACTAAGGCAGAGTCACGTGCATCTGAATATGAATAAATTGTATAACTTCCAGCAGTCCTCTTCCATAGTCTTTGGAAAATGCCATTATACAGTCATGTGCTGCATGACAACTTGTCAGTCAGCAATGGACGCATAGATGATGGTGGTCTCATATGATTAGTACCATATAGCCTAGGTGTAGTAGGCTAAACCATCCAGGTTCGTGTAAGTACACTCCATGATGCTCGCACAATGATGAAATTGCCTGACGACGCATTTCTCAGAATGTATCTCTGTTGTTAAGTGACTCAAGTCTGCACATCGAAAGCAAAGGGACTGATGCCTTGGTAAAATTTAACTGGATCTTTGTTTCTTGCTTTTACCTCCCTTTAACAGTATGAAACATTAGACCAGACCGTGTACGTTTTACAAGTGAGTTTACCCCGGCTTCCTGTGAGTATCTTGTCTGTATTGGCAAGGCCACAACTGACAGGACTCTTGAGGATTTCAATATGAAGTCTTCTCATCCACCAAATCCCCTGGGTTCTGGAAGACCTCAGAGTGTGATGGAGATTTAGGGAACTCCCAACACTGACCAACACTCTGGAAGGGGGCAGAGTTCACTCTGGTTTGCTGTGGAAACTGAGTAAGGGAGGAGGAAATAGACACTATTTGAACGGAAGTAATCTCATGAGCTTTCTTTTGTTCTTTGTATTTTTTCACTAGAAAAAAATACCAAGTATAAGGCTTGCAGCTTATGTGAAAATGGAGACAGTGGGCAAAGAAGAGAGAAGAGACTTTGTCGTAAAAGACCTGGATTCTGCCTTGGACCAGCTGTATGACCTTGAGGAAATCCTTAACCTCTGGAAGTGCAGTTCAGCACCACTGGGGGATTAAATGAGTCAATGTCTGAAAAGCATCTAGATCACAGTTGACTGGTTCAGGTAGATACTTAACTGTAAAAAGTTCTATGAACTGATTTCAAGTTACACCGTAGTAGAGGATGCCTCGGATGTGAGCTTGGATAGCATATTACTAAACTATGTGCTGGAAAATATCTTTGACCCAGTTTGCCCTTGGTGGAGATAAAAATAAGGCCTTGCAATGCTTTTTAGGAGGTCATTTTGTTAGGCCTGTGGATTGTAAAACAAGTTGTTCGAAATCATGATGTAAATTATGTACCACGAGAATTGAATATTAAAGTATTATTAAATTAATTGATTATGAGAGAGTGCTGCTTTGAACTGATGCTATAACTCTACTAGTTTTGCTCCTTGGAAAGAACATCAGCCAGAAGGATTTTGAATACACAAAGTAGATTGAAATAGTAGCTAAAAGTGGCATTAAAATTAAGGGACAGTGACCAGATGGCTTTGTAGCCTTTGACCTGGCATCAGGCTGTCTCTGAGAACGTGCAGTAGAGCCCACATGTTTGCCATAAAGTGCCTAGGCCCTAAGGAAACATGGCAGCCACTCTGACGAGTCTATTGCATGAAGGTCTTTGGTCTTTTCCTGGTATTGGTACTCTCTCAGTCTGTAACAATCACCTAGTCAATGGCTGAGATCTCATGGGCCCACAAGAATGTCTCCAGTTTTAGCCACCTGCTATGCTGACATCCAGAGATAAACGTGTGAGGAGATGTGCACTATGCCGAAAAGCTTCGATCATCTCTTAAGCGTCTGGGAGTTATGGGCGGTTGGTGACAGCGCAGGAGTAGGTGCTTGAAAATCGGCATGGCTTGTCGTAGACGGTACCCCATGGTGCCACGGCGTACAGGAGCAGAGACCTGGAATTTAACACAGAGGAAAGTCCTGCCTCGACTTGTCCTTGGAAGACTCCCCAAATAACTTTGTAACAATGAAATGTGGTCAGGGGCCGGCCCCATGGCACAGCAAAGTTCGCACATTCTGATTCGGTGGCCCAGGGTTCGCCAGTTCGGATCCGGGTGCGGACATGGCACTGCTTGGCAAGCCATGCTGTGGCAGGTGTCCCACATATAAAGTAGAGGAAGATGGGCATGGATGTTAGCTCAGGGCTAGTCTTCCTCAGCAAAAGGAGTATTGGCAGCAGATATTAGCTCAGGGCTCATCTTCCTCAAAAAAAAGAAAAAAAAATGTGGTCAGAAACATGTCTGGGCTGAAGCAGAGCACTTTTAGGAAATAATATTGAAATAGTTGTGACCATTTTGAGATGGGAAAGATTTTGAAGCAAAACATAATATTATGGTTTCTGGTTACCAATGTATGCAAGCAATACACAGCTGACTTTTCCTATGGCTAACTCTGCTAAAGAGAGACAGTCTCTTTCTATTCGTTTATTTATTTAAAAAATATTTAAAAAATAAATACGTGTTACTTTGATAATCAGAAAAAGAAAATAATAAAATCATTATTATAAATCCATTAGAACTGGGTTTGTCTCTAAGGACATTTTCCCTAGCTCCTTAAAGCATGATTAAATAGGAGTTCGGTAATATCAACAACAGTTCAGGCATAAAATGGACTCACAAAGAAGTGAGGATGTCTGCTTTAAATGTTATTTGGCAAGAAAATTGTTTGTTTGTTTTGTTGCCTTTTTATTTATTTATCTATCCATCCATTTATTTATTGAATGAGTGGGTGAGTAGGATGGGGGTGGGGCCTTTGTCAAAATGTGGCATATCATGCTCCGTTTCAGTGGCCCCAGGTTGGTGGTTTGGAGCCTAGATGCAGACCTACACACCTCTCAACAAGCCATGCTGTGGTGGCATCCCACATAGAAGAACTAGAATGACCTACAACTATGCACTGGGGCTTTGGGGAAATAAAAAAAAAAGAGGAAGATTGGTAACAGATGTTAGCTCAGGGCCAATCTTCCTCACCAAAAAAAAGCATTAAAAAAATGTAGCATATCAAAAAGCACACATGACATTGCTATATCAAAATGGCTGATGGGCCAGAAGTTGGTATAAAAGACATGCCCGGTTTGTCAACTGGAAGTCTTTTGACCAGTAGTTGGGTCCACTATTTATATTAAAGCTAAACAGTCTTCCATTCCTTCTTTCTTTCTTTTTTACTTTTTAAGTCACAATAATTTTAGAATTAAAGAAATGTTGAAAAACTAGCACAAAGCATTCACATTACCTTCACCATGCTTCCTCTAAAACTAAAAACTTACAGAATTATTGTATAATTATCAAAATGGGGAAATTAACGTGGGTACAATACTATGAACTAAACTACAGGTCGAGTTCAAGTTTCAGCAGTTTTTCACTACGATCCTTTTACGTTGCGGGAAGCAATCCAGGATCCCACACCGCATATAGTCATATGTCTCCTTAGTCTCCTAATCTGAGACAGTTCCTCATTCTTTCCTTGTCTTTCATGACCTTGGTACTTTGTGTAAGGACTGGTCAGTCACTTTGTAGCATGTCCTTCCATTTGGACAGTCCTTCTATATCATTTCGATATTTGTTCGTGATTAAATTGAGGCTATACCATGAAAGTGTTATTATGCCTTTCATGATGCATCATATTTGGGGTACATCATGCATATGTTATGACTTACTATTGGTGTTATTAACCTTAATCTTGTTATATAGCGCTGTCTGCTGGAGTTCTTCACCTAAAATTACAATTTTTCACTTTGTAACAGATAAAGCATGTACTTCAGAGAAGTACTTTGAGTCTATGAAAATAGCTCTTTTTTTCTCAACCTTTTATCCCCCGATTTTAGCATATATCAGTGGGTTTTTCCTACAACAATTATCACTATACTGTGCTTATGGTGATTTTCTATTTCCTCCATTCCTTCTACATTTCTTAAAATTTGAATTAATCTCTAGTAAAGAGTTTCCCCTTTTCCCAAACTTATTTATTTATTTTAATTGTTTATGTTGGTATGAACTCATGAATATTGTGGAAGTTTGAAAAATGGCTCCCGAAAAGATTTCCATGTCCTACTTCCTGGATCCCATGGATGTTGCCTTTTATGACCAAAATGTGAGTACATTAATCCTTTTGAAATGAGGAGATTATTCTGGATTATCTGAATATGTCCTAAGTACAATCACATGTATCCTTATGAGAGAGGCAGAGAGAGAGTTCCTTGGTTTCCACCCCTTTCCCAGCCACTCCCTACAGGGATGAATTTCTTGAGCATTTCTATTTTGTCTTTTCTGTATTTATTTTGCATAAAGAAGATAGATGCATTTTATTATATCTTCCTCTTTCTTGCAAGAAGGGTAGGATATTATCACTTTTCTTTTGCAATTTGCTTTTTTCGCTTAACAGTATATCATGGAAATTACCTCCATATCATTTCACAAAGAAGATTTGTATAGTACTCCATTGTGTGAATGCACATAACTTATTCAACCATTCTCCTATATGTGAGTGGTTAGACTACTTCCAATATTTTGCAATTATAAACAATGGTGAAATGAATAACCATGTGTACGTATGTATTTTCACATTGAGGCTTATCTTCAGGGTAGATTCTTAGAAGTGAATTGCTGGATAAAAAGGTAATTGGGATCGTAGATAGTTTTGTTAGGTTTTGCCAAAATTCCTTTTAGGCAGTCAAGCTCCAGAGCCCCTGCTCAAAATCATCAACCACATTATGCAGTGGCTACGAACTTGACTTTCTGAAATACAGAAGATTTTTTATTTGGAAATATAAGAAACATCCAAACAGCAGAGCTGTATAAAAGACATTTTAAAATGTCTATTCACTTTTTTCAATAAGATCATTCTAATAACTTAGTAATGACTTGCTACATTGTTCAGTGTGTTATGATGGTGAAGTCCACCAGCTTGTGAAAATTTGTTGAATGAATTCTTTGTGGGCTAATGTACATAACAGTCAAGTTTGTGGATCACAGAGAATGATAACAGTGAGTCATTTTGCTGGTATTATGAGTTTTAATGGTCCTTGTTGGCTTAAATATTTAGGAAGCTAAAAACTTTTTCAAAGTATTCAATTGCAATTATGTTACTATAAATAAGACATTCAATTTCTTAACCATTATAATGTAAGACAAAAATAAACCGAAGAAAATGCATTCAGAAGATGTCTGAGGCAAGATCAAGACTTTTCAAATATTTATCTCCTTTGCGGTTAAAAATATCTAAGTTTGGGAATGATTGATTAGTCAGACTAGGAGAGGATTTGAATTATACAGATAAATTACTTGTCCATGCAGTAACTGATTGGATCATAATTGGAGAATAAAGCCCCCAGGTATCTCTAACCATGTTTCTCTTATAGCACGTGGAATGTACAGGGAAAGCGATGTGGAAAGAGAAGGCAGCATCCAGCTCATGAGACCAAAGACAGCACAGAAGCAAGCTGGGATTAAAAGAAACACCAATCAAGTGAGAAGCCTGATGTGAAGGAAATGTAGCATGATACTGAGGAGACAGTAGGCTCTGTGAGTGTGTATGTGTATAATCTTAATCGTTGGCAACTACAAATCGGTTTTAGGGTGGAAAGAAACCAACTTTTACCTTTAAAACATTATATATAGTACACAAAGAAGGTAATTAAGAAAGTATTGTATCAATATATAAATAGGATAAAAGAAATGAAAAATAAATTAATAGAATTTTCAAACATTTAGAGAATATTCATTAAGAACTTTTATTAAAATTGATAAAAATATAATTAAATAATATTTAAGATGCAAATATGAAAAAATGATTATAGAACAGATTTGTTAGCTAGTTAAAAAGGACTTTTACAAAATACGGAAACCATACTTCCATGCTTAAGGGAAATTGACATATCCAATGACAGTGAGGTGAAACATTTTAAGCCATAAATTATATGAAATTATGTTACTCTTTTCAATAAGTTTGTTGCCACAAGATTTTTCATATAAATTCTATAAAATTCTTAATATAACTGAGACTTTATTCTGTGTATCTGAACATCACATATAAAAAATAAATTAATTTTTAACGTTTAAAGGTATGCTTAATCAACTTTGTTTTCCATTTGAAATTTTCACTAGAGATTGTTAATCATCAACTTATGATTCAATGTTGGAGATATCTGCCTTTTTATTTAAGAAAGGCTCTGCCTCATTTACCTAGTTTCATGGTTGGAGGAGCTTATATCTTCATCCATATAGTGTGACTCCAACTTTGAAAAATGTATATATATATATATATTTTAGAAGGACTTACAACTAGGATATGCACGCACTGGGGTTTTGGAGAGGAAAAAAGAAAGAGCAAGATTGGCAACAGATGTTAGCTCTGGGTGAATCCTTCCCTGCAAAAAAAATAAAGAGTTTAACAAAAAATAAATAAATAAATAAAATTCTTAGCATATCTCCAATTTGATAAAAGGCATCTATAAAATCATCTACAGCTAACATAAAACTTACTGATAAAAAACTGAATACTTTCCTTCACCCACCAACTCCTCCACCCCAGGATCAGGAAGAAGGCAAAAAAAGATTCCATTTTTACCACTTTTATTCAACATTGCGCTTCAATGTTTAGTAAGTAAAACAAAGAGGAAAAAAGGCATAAGTTTAATGTACAAAGTTAATTATGTTTTGATATAATAGCAATAAACAGCTGGAAAATAAAATTTTAAATGCAATACCATTTAAAATCGTATCTAATATCATAAAATACTTATCTATAAACTTAATAAAATACTGTTATACTTGTATACTGAAAACTACAAAACACTGCTGAGAGAAATTAAAGGAGGTCTAAGTAAAATGTAGATAAAATACCATGTTCATGGGTTAGAATACTCAATGTTATCGAGGTCAATTTTCTCCAAATTGATCAATGGACGTATTGTAATTCTAATCAAACTCAAAGAACTCAGAAAATCCAAAACAATTTTGAAAGAGAACAAAATTTCAAGACTTTTACTACCTGATATTAAGACATACTATGAAGTTACAATAATCAAAACAAGTGAGATACTGGCATAAGTATAGACAAATATACCAATAGAATAGAAGAGAGAGTCCAGAAATTGACCTACATATATACGGTTAATTAATTTTTAACAAATGTAATTCAGTGGGGGAAAGGATAATCTTTTCATCAAATGGTGTTGAAACAGTTAGCATCCTTCTTCAAAATATGATCCTTGACCTTTACTTCACTTCAGATACAAAAATTAACTAGACATTGGTCATATACCTAAAGTTGTGATAAAACTCAGAACATGTAGAAGAAAACATGGGAGAAAAAATCTTTGGGACCTTGAGTTAGGTAAAGATTTTTTAGACAGACCACAAAACGTCCTAACTACAAAAGGAAAAGGAAAAAAAATGATAATTTGCACACTATGTTAAAATTAATAATTTCTGCTTTTCAAGAATATCATTAGAAATGAAAAGTAAGTAACAGACTAGGAGAAAATATTTTCAGTACAAATATCCCATGAAGGATGTGTATTTATAAAATATAAAGAACTTCAAATCATTAAAAAAATCAATAATAAAAAGACCAAAAAGTCTTTAAATGGACAAAAGACTTGAATGAATACTTTACAAAAGAAGATGTACAAGCAATGGAATAATACATGGAAATATGCCTCACATGATTCCTTAATAGGAAAATGCAAATTTAAAGCACAGATACCGTTAAATATTCATTTGAATGGCTAAAATTTTAAAAAATGGAAGTTTTGGTGAAGATGTGGAGCAAATGGACCTCTTGGACTTTGCTCTAGGAATTTTAGTTGGTTCCACCACTTTGGAAAATACTTTTATTATTTCTTATAAAGTTAAACATAAACTTATTATAAGGTCCTAAAATTTCACTACTAAGTAATTACTCAAAGAAAGCAAAACCCTATGACTACACAGAAACTTTTACTGAATATTCATAGCAGTTTTATTCCTAATAGTAAAAATTGTAAAGAATATAAATGCCCATCAACAGATGAATAGACAAATTGTATTACATTCTTCTAAAGGAATACGATTCAACATGAAAAGGTATGAACTAAGGATAACGCACAATGTGAATCAATCTCAAAATCATTATTCTGAGCAAAAGAAGCCAGACACGAATACGTATGATTCCTGTCGAAAAAATAAATCTAATCTATAGTGAGATAAGTAGATCAGTTAATGGCTGGGGCTGAAAGTGGGTCAAGGACTGACTTTAAAAGGAGCATAAGAGAACTTTTTGGAATGAAAGAAGCGTTCTAGATTATGTTGGTGATTATCTAGCTGTATACATTTGTCAACGCTTATAGCACTCTACTCTTCAAATGGGTGCATTTTAATGTAAGTGAATTATATCTTAATAAAATTGATTTCAAATGTATATAAGAAAAATGAGACAATATATTTCCATTTAAATAGAAATAAAATTATATGATTTTTAATATGCATGACTAATGAAGTAATTTTTTGGTTTCAAAACTTGATATATTTTATTATTATTTATGTGGCATTATATCTTAAAAGATAGTTGACTGCTTGTGATTTCTAACTTTACTACAGGGTAGCAACAAACAATTAACCTTTGATTTCTGTTTTAATCACACACCTGAATATAAAGCCATGACCAATAGTTTTCAGAATTTTTTATCATTGGTAATTTTCAACAGATTTCTAAGGTATGAATTTGTTATATGAACAGGAATTACAGAGATCACTATCTTATGAAAAATATATCCTACTATCTGAAAAATGAATCCAGCAGAGGCAGACTGAAGCCGCCTTTCCTAGAACAGGTGAGAAAAGGTGTTAAACCTAAGTCTTTCTATGTTTTGCTGTGTATGCAATCTGCATGGAATTGAGCAACCTTGTGAAACCATGGTAATTTCCTGGGAATGGAAATTGGGCTGTCACATCATATAACTCTGTTCATAGCCTTAGCTTTGTTCTGAAACACAGCTAACTTTAGAATAGTGCAAGAAGGGTTTGGCTTTTAATATATCTTTGAACCTGGAAGCAAATCAGTGTGGCCAAAAGATAATTGGCTGTGCCGGGTTAGAGAAGTAATTGGTTTAAGAAATTAAGTAGTAAAACCAAATGGTACGTTTCAAGCAAAAGCCAACCCTAACCATGGGCATAGAAAAATAGAAGGGTTAATTTGAATGTGATTCTTTATGCTTATGATGGCTATGTCTGCATTAAATGCAAGTTGGTCACTATACTTGAGAAACAGATGGAAAACTTTGCTTCTGTATAACAAATCTCATCAAATACAATAGAGTTCTCACAAAGAATAGAAAGAAACAACAGATAGGGACCAGCCTGGTGGCATAGTGATTAAGTTTGCGCACTTGGCCTCAGTGGCCTGGGGTTCACAGGTTCAGATCCCGAGTGCAGATCAATACACCACTCATCAAGCCAAGCTGTGGTGGCATCCCACATACAAAGTAGAGGAAGACTGGCACAGATGTTAGCTCAGGAACAATCTTCCTCAAGCAAAAAGAGGAAGATTGGCAACAGAAGTTAGCTCAGGGCCAAATTTCCTCACCAAAAGAAAAAGAAACAACAGATAGAAAACCAAGCATTATAAGAATCAGAGTTTAGGGGATTGAAGAGATAATATGGAAGACATATACAAGAGAAAAAGAACCATCACCACTACACCAGAGGCCCCTGATGATAATGAACATGGCTTTAAAGTACAGACTCCGTGTCAGCCACTTGTATTTGTGTTCTGTAATTTAATAATCATTGCAAGTACCCTGTGTGATAGGAACTTTTATTGTCATCATCTCCATTGCACAGAAAATGTGAATAACTTGCCAAAGGTTATATAACAAGTAAGTGGTAAAACTGGGATATGAATCTTTTATTTTTTTGACTGAGGAAGATTTGGCCTGTGGTAACATCTGTTGCCAATCTTCCTCTTTTTGCTGGTGAAGATTCATCCTGAGCTAACATCCATGCCAATCTTCCTCTAGTTTGTATGTGGGTTGCCACCACAGCACAGCCGATGATGAGTGGTGCAGGTCCATGCTTGGGAACCAAACGCAGGCTGCTGAAGTGGAGTACTCAGAACTTAACCACTAGGCCAGGGGGCTGGCCCCTGGGATATGAACCTTGACAGTAGAGCTCCAAAACCCATCTGATTACCATGAGGCTTTCTTTTCATGCATCTTTCTCCTCTCATCTTCCTGCACAATGACTAAAGTGCTGTCTCAAAGGCCTCCTAGAGCAGCAGCACTCTGAACATCCAGAACGCAGCTGAGACCATAGATGGAGTCAATGTCGGAGACAAGAGGACAGGAGAGAAAACCTCGCACCAGCGGAGGGAGCTGCAAGGCTCTTCCGATAAACAGTGTGCAGAACTCTTCTGGTCATCAGGGTCTAGTTGGGAGGTGTACATCAACTTGTTACTACAGCAAGCAGAAAAAACATACGTCATAATTTAGAATGATCTGCTCTGAGGGCAATATAGAAGGTTGTAGTTCTAAATTGGTTTGATCAAGCAGGAAGGTACTCTCCAAGGATAACACATATCCAGAATGGAAAGAAAGCATATCCTTACTTAGACTCTTTCCTCCATCTACTAACCACTTATATTGATTTGTGTGGGAACAAATAGAGCGTTAGAGGAGGTCAAGAACGCGCCTCTGGTGATTTTGAAGATGAATGAAGAAATAAAAACCTTGAAACCTAGAAGGAATTTGCAATGTGATGAAAACTGATTCCTGTATAATGGTTTATAAAAACAGATCAATGATGAGGAAAGAAGTATATCTCCTTAGACTTATTGAAAAATATTTTTCCTTGGATACAAGCTTACTTCATTTAGACTGTAATGACTAGAATATGATGACTTAAACAAATATGCTATTTAAAAACCTGGACCTATTAAGATAGGAGGCCAAGAGTTATAATACATCAGGCAGAGATAATCCTATACCTTCCCTAAGATTTAAAGTGTAAGAGAAAATACAGGTGAAGTTAAAGCGAAATGATGGAGAGAATGGAGGGGGTATTTATTCTTAGAAGTACTAAGAAAAATAGTACTCACTGAACACTTACCTGAGCCAGGAACTTTTGCAAATAATTTACAAAGATTATCTCCTTACTACTTTTCCAGTTATTTGTTGGTGTATAACAAACAAACAAATTTAGTGGAGTAAACGAAAGCTTTTTTGTTTTTATGCTCATGTATGTTTGCAGGTCCAAAATTTGGACAAGGCATAGTGAGGTTGGCTTGTCTCTGTTCGTGTTGTCTGGAGCCTCAGTTTGGGGACACAAATGACTGGGGGCTGTGGTCTTGGAAGGCATTTTCCTTCATATGGGATGGCTCAATGCCTGGGCACAGCTGGAACTGTCAGGTGTGGTGCCTACCCCAGACCTCCCTCTTGGCAAGAGAGCCTCGGGGTTGTCAGATTTCATTCATTGTGGCTCAGGGGTCGAACAGAAAATGTTCAAGTAAATAAAATCATGACCTTCTATTCAATTCAATTAACTCTCAAACAGTGAATGCTTAACATTAAAAGATTTCTGTAATATATCCATGTTCTTTGATCCCAATTCTTGTATTCTAGAGCTATCCAAAAGCTTGTAGTAAGTGTGAGAAGGTTTCTACAACAGAAGTTATGGCAGCAAGATCCAGAAAGTCTTCTTGTTTTCAACTTGAGGGTGATGTTAACCATAAATGGGGAGATGTCGTGTTGAATGTTAAAACATATCTTTAGAAATTTATCTTCCAGCATTGCTCCTGAACAACATTGTATCTTGACCCATGTTATATCCTCAATAAAAGTTAAATTTTATTAAGTTTATTATTAAGGTGTATTACTTTCAATGTCACCTGGCAAAATCTTATCCCTCATCAAGTCACAGTTTAAACTTCACTTATTTTATAACATTCACCCCTGCCTCCTGGCAGACAATCTTTGTGCATATGACTCTGTCTTTTGTGTTTGGTAGCAAGCTCATTAAAAAGAATAAAATTGTCTTATTCATCTTTTATTCCCAGGATCAAGTACAATGCATAATACATGGTACATATTTAAACATACCTGGCTTACAAACTCATAGAAATAGAGAGTAGTATGGTGGTTGCCAGGGGCTGGGGTGTAAGGCTAATGAAGAGATGTTGATCAAAGAGTACAAACGTCCAGTTGTAAGATGAGTAAATTCTGGAGATCTAATGTACAGCATAGTGACTATAGTTAACAATATTGTATTCTGTACTTGAAAGTTGCAAAGAGTGTAGATTGTAAAAGTTAAACCACACAGAAAAAATGGTAATTATGTGAGGTGATGGAGGTGTTAACCAGCCGTATTGTGGTAATCATTCAGCAACATATATATGTATCAAATCATCACGTTGTATACCTTAAACTTGTACAAAGTCATATGTCAGTTATATTTCAATAAAGTTGAGAAAGAATAAAACAGGAAAAAACCCCAAATACATCTGGCTTAAAATGACTAACATAGTAAGAGATGGAAAAATAAAACAGTTTACAAATTGAATCCTAGAATTCTTGGAAAGCAGATTAAAAACAAAAAACAAACTTCCTTTAAAAGAGTAGAGACCAGAACTATTTCCTTCATGTTAAATATAATGTGATCCATACTATGCTAGGAAATCCATCAGTAAAATGGAGTATGTCTTGTAATACTATCAAAACTGTGGAGAAAGCTGGGGAAGACAACAGGCAGGAAAGATATTTAATGGAAGGAGAAGCGGAGAAATCCATACAGAAGTGGATTCCGTGGACCAAGTCATGCTGCCAGCAGACTTCCTGTAACTTACCCAGAGCTTGTCAGAAATGCAGAGTTCCAGTACCCGCTTAGACCTACATTCTAGGTCTGCATTCAGCATTCAGAATCTGCATTCAGCAAGATCCCAGGGTGATTCATATGCCTATTTATTTTTGATAAGCACTGAGCTAAAGACATCAAGCCTTTTCTCGCAGGATTCTGTAAGAATGGTAGAGAAACTGATTAACTCCCAACTGAGGAAGCAAAAGTACAACCTGATTTGTTTTTCTTACTAAATCATGTTAATTCGGAGAGGAAAATGACAAAATTTATGTATCAGATTCACTCAGGGTTATTGGCTTTTAATGGCTAATGAGAAAATCAAATAAATTTCAGGGACTTCTTTCAATTTCTCAGTGAACAGTTCTCCAAATGATAGTAGCTGTCTTAGACCACAGAGTTTTTCAGACTACAAAGATTCAGTTCCTGGGTTTTGGTCAATTTCTGTGTTAGCGTTGTTGCATTTAAGCATCTGGTAATGCAATTTGAAAGATCTTTCTTTATCAGGACCAGTCAGCTGCCGAAAAGTTATGGACACTGATCCCTAAGGTGTTATTTGCAATGGGCATAGAATCACAATGCGGCTTGTTGCTTTTTGCCTGGGGAGAGAATTTGCCTGGAGGGAAATTTCCCAGCTATAACTGAATACCTCCATAATATCCCTTAGGTAATTTAGTTTTCAAAATTTGTGACCAATCTTATTTTTTGTTATCGGTTATATTTATAAATCACATCAATGTTAATGAACATTATTTTGAATATTAAAAAGATGCTCTTATGTCTTGAAAAACAACTAAAATTTAAGTTTTTCATTCTGCTTAGAAGAGACTTTCACTTTATCCTTTGTTATGTGTCATAAACATATAAACTCAACAGATTTCTTTTTCCTGATGTTTGCTTAGGTTCAAAAAAAAGAGAAAAGAAAAAGTTGTATTTTTCCCTCTCTTTTTGATCTAGTGAAAGCCCCAAATGAAATTAACATTGACTTACACTAAGAAAGGACGGAAGTTTTTGGTGGGTATATATGTGTATAATGGGCCTATTACTGATGGACAGTATACACAGGGCAATAACAAAAAGTGGAATTATGATTCAGTCATTAAAAGAAGGGAGCAGGAATTTAATTTTCTAAAGCTTCAAGCCATAACTGGACCAAATTGTTTTTTTTAATAATAATTCAAACAACATAACAATCAGTGTGACTACTGGAATCACATATCTGAATTTGTCTGTATTGAGCCATCTAGGCATTGCTTATATCTAGCCATCTGTGGTAGGTGGAATAACGGCCCCTGGAGATATCTATGTCCTAGTCCTCAGAAGCTGTGAATATGTTAGGTTACTTGGAAAAGGGGAATTAAGGTTGCAAATAAACTGGCCTTAAATAGATTATCTTGGATTATCTAGGTGGGCCTAATATCATCACAAGGATTCTTGAAAGTGGGAGCAGGAGGTAGAAATGAGAAACAGAGAGACAGTCGCATGAAAAGGACTCAGCTGACATTGCTGGTTTCCAAGATGGTGGAAGGAGGCCATGAGCCAAGGAATGTGGGCAGCCACTAGAAGCTGGAAAAGGCAAGAAAGTGAATTCCTCTCTAGAACCTCCAGGAAGAAACAGACCCTGTGAATAACTTGGTCTTAGCCCTGTGAGATCTGCATTGAACTTCTGATATTCAGAATTGGAAGATAAAAAATGTGTGTCATTTAAGCTGCTGGGTTTGTGATATCGTCACAGCAGTAATATAAAACCAATACACCCCTTTACAGTGGCTCCTACTCCCACACTGCAGCTACAATATAATCATAGCTACTGGGTAGCATATATTGAGCATCTGCTATGTGCCAGGAAGCTGAAATCTATTATTTCAGTTCTCATAAATCTCTGCCCCACTGAAAATCCTAAATTTATAAATGAGGAAGTTAAGGCTTATATAAAATAACTTGTCATCACGTGATGGTTGAGCAAAGATTTGAACATGGGTATTTCTAACTTATTTCAAAGTCTGAACACTTTCCACCATATCCACTGACTCTCAGACAATAAGCATAACCTTGCTTTTGTTAAATGACTCAAATAACTGTCTGAGTCATCACCAGGTAAGAACTAAAATCATAAACTGGGTATCTCTGTGCTATTATCCAGAAACAATCCATAAATTTCGCTAATTAAATGTTTATTCTTCTAGGATACAGTGACAAAAATCTGTATAGAAATTGAGTGAATGTGTACCTGTCTTTGAAGGACATTTTTAGACTTTGGATACAAACAATTATTATTTGGATGGAAGAATTATCATTTGTATGGACACCAAATGATTATTTCATGTTCATAACAAATGACCAGAAAGGTCAAATTTATGCCTCAACTATTATTCTGAAATATCACATGTACTTCTTTCACAAGGTGAAATATTCTTCCTAACTAACAGAGCAGGAGCACATTTCCTTGGGCGAGATCTACTACTATGATTATGTTGGAGTAATCATAATCCACTGTTATTTTCTTTATAGCATGGTGTCCCCTCGAGCGCTGTTTCGTACGCAATAGTACAAAAGCATTTCCTCGTACTCTTCTGTCTTCTGGTGGCCTTATTCCCTGGTAAACTTGCAAACCTCACTTTACAATCTGTGCTGTACTCTGTGTTTTCCCTTTATACCTTCTTGCTCCTTTGCTGGGAGTGGGGAAGGGGGAACTGGCTAAGGGAGGGATCCCAGTGCCGTCCTTATTTCTGCTGAAAGCAGTACAGATAGCAATGATTAAAAGCCAAGTGCTCATGTTTCCAACAACATCGCTATTTCCTGACAGCTGACCCAATGCTCAGCACGCACTTTTAATGCCGTGTTGCCAGGTGTGCAATTTTCACTCGGTATGTAATTCAGATCTTGGCCTCTGACTTCCTTAGCTGTTAGAATGTGGGCCTCCCAGAGAAGCAGATGTCCAGATCCTAGAGGGAAAGGACTGACTGCCATTCTTCAACAGACCATCAAAGGAGGAGTTCCATCAGGTAGACTCAGCAGCTTTCCATGTTCCTCTAGGAAGCAGGATGGGAGGACACTATAGCGGTGGCAAAATGAATGTAGATTTGCTGAGGAGAACCAGCATTTCAATGATAATTCAGAACTAACTAGAAATGTTTTTTTCTGCTTCAGAAATAACATAAAATTATAGAATGAAATTAAAATGAATTCTTATTCTTAAATATGTAGGCTTAAGGAATATGTTTATGGTGACTAAATTTTTTCTACTTCCTTTTAGGCCAAAAGAAACATATTTCATAAATTATTTCTTCAATATCTTTGATTCAAACACTCCTTTTTACTTGACTCAAGAAGGCTAAATTTTATTATTCAAATGCAAATATTTCATAACTGGAAATACATTTAAAAATATATCCTGTCTTTTAGATTCAAGAAATGGCTGAAATTTCTGAGTGTTAATATGGAATCCAAGAAATAGACCAACTCCTTTTGCCACATAAAGACAAAAGTAATTATTACGTCTCATGATGTGTTTATATAGGTGCAATAATACCTAAATCCTTCTTTTCACATGGAAGGATGTTAGCTATATTTGAAAATTATCATGATATTCTGGAAGACATACAAATTTTTCCAGTCATCACTGCTAAAATTTATTTTTGGAAGTGAAGAACAAACATCTGCAAGCTTACAGAATACTCACATATCTTAAATTTACCAAGAGTAACTTATAAGAGAGTATTACTGAGCCAAAAGTGGGTTTGTCTCCTGGCAGGATTCCTCCTGGTGAGTTAAATCACTCTCTACCAGAAGTCGTCTACCAGTTGTCACACAAAGTAAGGTATGTTTGCAGCAAATAGGAGGCCTCATGGCATCCCTGGACAAAGGGACAAAGGAACATTTATTTCGGATGGGGAGTGAATATTCAAAAGGGAGAGGAGGGTATTTGTTTGCACAAGCTCAGTTGGAAAGCATGCTTCCACATACATTGCAGGTTATGGCCATAAGGCCTAAGCGCCTCCTGGAGAGATCTTAGCATTAAAAATAAGGCAAAGGTGGGGCCAGCCCGGTGGCCAAGTAGTTAAGTTCACGGGCTCCGCTTCATTGGCCCAGGGTTTTGCCAGTTCAGATCCTGGGTGCGAACCTAGCACCGCTCATCAAGCCTTGCTGAGGTAGTGTCCCACATAGCACAGCTAGAAGGATCTGCAGCTAGAATATACAGCTATGTACTAGGAGGGCTTTGGGAAGAAGAAGAAGGAAAAAAAAGAGATTGGCAACAGATGTTAGCTCAGGTGCTAATCTTTAAAAAATAAATAAAAAAATAAGGCAAAGGTCATAGGCGTAACTCTTGTGGTGAAGCTTGGTCTAGTTCAGGGTGGTTGGTGATCGTATCTCCTTAACATAAGAAAAGGAAAAACAAAATAGTTTCGAAAAACAGTTAAATGCCTCCAAACCAACCCTTGAGTTCGTGGGGCAATTAATCAGTGACAAGAGGAATAGCTAAATCATTATATTTTATTATTGACTTTACCCAATGTAGTTTCCACTTGGCTTCCAAGTCGGAACTTAAACTCTCAAGGCATAGGTCTCACCCTGGTATCTTACTATTGAAATGGTTTCCTTGCTTAAGGAGTCTAAAAGAAAAATGAAACTAAAACAATGCCTATTTGGCTGCTTACCCACAAACACTTGTAGACCTCCCAGGCCCAAATATGTTTAAATCAGATAACAAGCCCCTACAGCTGTGTGCTGTTTTGTCCATGTTCATCTTGGAAATCACCACTTCATCACCGCTGTCTGCTTAGAACTTCTCTGTCAAGTTCTCATGGTATTTATCTTGCTTGTTTTCAAACCAGAAACCATCATTCTGCTTAGCCTGGTTTGCACTATTGATTTGAAATCTGATTGTATACCTGTTTCCAATCTGGTATCTTTGGCATGCTGCATTAACGTTTGGCCCACACGGTTTCATACTGCTTAACTCCAACTTTTGATATCCTGTCACAGACCAAGGCCCTGAGGGTGCTCTGTATCCAGATCTTGTGTGTCTGGTGAGAAGGAACAAGGTACTAAAAACTTATGTCGATGCTTTCATTTGCTTTATTGACTTTGTGAGTGAGTAAATTGGAAAATAATGCATCTGGAGTACTGTTGCTAGGAGGATGTTTAATGGTATAACACAGGCAATATCTCAAGAGAGAATGTGTTCAGGTTATGCCCCAAACTGTAAGTGACTCTTTCTGCCAAAGACACCAGTATTACTAGGGGCAAAGAGAAGGCAGATTGTTGTCAGGACATATATGCACAAAGACAGCTCAGATTTGAAAAGGAGAAAGCCAGTCTTGCAATAACAAGGCAGGGAGGCAGCAGGTATTTTTGCACACCTAAAAGGAGGATGTAATTAGTGAGATTTAAGTTCTTGAAACGCAGACTAAGAACTCATAATGAGAGCATTGAAGCAAAGAATCACCAATCAAGGAGTAGAAGGTTTGAGGCAACAAAGAGGAATATACAGCTCCTGAAAGAAGGAAGAATTGAGTGCAGATTCTTTTATCCATATTCATTAAAGCCTTCCACCATTTCTCTCATTTGAGATCACCACAGTTTCGTAGCAGAATTCCACACTACACCCTTTATGGGTTTTGTATGTAATTATGCTCAAATTCTCTGTATAGCAAAATATAGAATTCACACTAAATTGTTGGATTTGATCATTTTCAACAAATCCTCTCCTTGTCACCATGAAGTTGTAGTTAAAGAATACTTTCTTGTGATACTGTGTGGTGGTGTCACTTTACAGATGTCCCTTCTAGGGATCACAGATCAGATTCCAGGGCTCACTACGGAGGTGAGTGGGAAGAACACCAATGAGCAAACATAGAAAAGTGACACTCCTAACTGAAAGCTGCCTTTAGAAGGCTTAGTTTTCTTTGTGTCTAGAATGCACTGAGAAGAAAGTGATCCTGTTTTTCTGCTCTCAACATAGCATCATCTTTACACAACAGTAACCAAGCAAGCCCAAGAAGATGAAAACACTGTGATGGCAGCTTCACAGATGCTTCGTAGAATAGCACGCTTAGTAAGAGCTTGGGCTTCCGAGGGAGGCTGCTGGGGTTGGCATCCTGGCGTTGCTTGCTCTCATTTTTTTCATTAGTGAGGATTACTTACATCTAGTTTTGTTGTAGAGGCTGTCCATCAGTTTATTTTTACAGGGATATTGGGGAGATTCAAACACTCTCTCCACAGCTACCATCTTCCCAGAATTCCCTTTGTTTATTTTTAAAAAAGAGAAAGTATCCTTATCATATATGTTCTTTCTTGCCTAAACATATCATGTTGATTATTTTAAGGAAACTTTTTGGGGGGATGAAGCTTGTTAACCATAAACAAAATGTTTAATAATATTTACACTTTTTATGTCATGAACTTATATGAGTGTGTGTGTGCGTGCATGTGCCCTTTCCAGCTAGATAAGAGTCTAGAGGCTTCAGCTGCCTGGACCATGGGACCTGGGGGACAGCAGGCCTTGGGGCCTTAGGACATCTTCTTCAGGTGGCAGAAGCCACAGTCAAGAGTGGCCTTGCTGTGCTGGGCTACATGGTCCCCAGCGTCAGGTTTAGGTACACATATGGTGGCTCTGTCTCTCTTAAATATTGAGGCAAGAGAATATATCATAAACTTTTGCATTTATTTATATTCTTTCACCTTGGAAGGGATTTAAAATGTTTGACTACAAAGGAGCTTCATTGAGCCATCATTTCATAGCTTATTCTAAGTTTAAATTTCTTTTTTCTTCCTTCTTCTTCTCCCCAAAACCCCCCAGTAAGTGGTTGTATCTTCTAGTTGTAGGTCCTTCTCGTTCTGCTATGTGGGACGCCTCCTCAGCATGGCTTGATGAGCAGTGCTAGGTCCACACCCAGGATCCCAACTGGCGAACCCTTGGGCCACCAAGGTACAGTGCATGAATGCAACCACTCAGCCACGGGACTGGCCCCTAAGTTTGGATTTCTGTTTACAAAAATATTGTAATAGATATATTACAACAGATATATTATAATCTGTAAACATGCATTATTTGGATGAAAATATCCCTGACATACTCTCTTGCCTTTGGAATAAAAGTAGCCAAATAGAAGGCAACAACAAAAAGTTTCACATACAAGGAAATAAAGATGATTATGAATTTGTAATAACAGAGAAAATCCAAGACTGATACTGCTATGGGAAGAGCTTATAAAATAGAAATCCAGTAGCATAAATCACCCATAAATGATCACACATTCTCAACATTATGGAGAGTTAGATTGGTACTTTCTTAGTTTTGCTGTTCTTAAAGCAGTAACAGAGGTAATTTTCTATTGAATTAAAAAAAACTGTAGGTACTTCGTCATGGATCATAGCACACTTTAATAATAAGGCCTATTATTGTTAACAGGGGGAGAGTGATTCTACAAGATGACAAACCTGATGCGTCCCTTGGTGCTCATTTCTAGTGGTTAAATGGGATTCAGTGAATTGTTAACAAACTGGTATAATTTTTAGAAATGTATTTTATTGCCACTTTTAAGAAAAAAATATTTCCATAAATTGAATTTCTAATATTTTAACCTTCTCCAATTCAAATATTATTATTTTGTCTGTAATTAATTCAAGAAAAAATGGGCAAGGTGGAAATGAGGTAGTTTTTGATGCATAACAGAGAAGAACCTACAATGATTAGAGCTATACTGAGATGGAATGCCATGCTTAAAAATATAGTGAGCTTCCTTTTATCAGAGGTGTTAAAAGAGTGCTAAGAAATGTATTTGTAGAAACGATTCAAGTATCTGATAGAGGCTTGGACAAGTTGCCTTTAATATTACATGGGAATCTGGAGTGCTGTCATCTCATGGCCCTGTGTGAATTAGTATCAAGGTAGTGTGTCTAGGACAGTGCAGTATGCTTTATCGCTATTAATATAATTGCAGAGTTAGGACTTTTTCCATAAGAGTAATACATGTAAAGAAAGATATTCACGTGGTAGAAAAAAAATATCAAGGAACAAAGAGAGTATTAAGCAAAAGTAAAATTATCTGTCCCTTATCCTTATTCCCACCTCCTAGATGCAGTCAAATTTAACCATCACCTTTTAATATTTTAGTTAACCAAAATCAGAATAATATGCTCATGTCTATAGTCTTTCTTTATTATATGTAGACACTATCTATTGTTTTCCTGCCAATAAAAGTAATGAATTGACCACCTTTCCCTGTCTCCCACTCCCAATTTTCGCATAAGTTGTTAGAATTTAGTTCTTCTATTTGCTACCTTCTGTTCCAGTTGTAACCTCTAATTAGTGCTCCATCATTTTTAAACAAATTTCACTCTCTACTTTTACACTTGAATAAATAAACACCTTAACTTCCCTCTTTTGACTTGTACACCATCGGAGTTTATAGTATTTGTATTCTATTCTGTTACCATAATTAATTCTCCTGTGCTTTGCCTATAGATTCTAAAAATTGAAATTCAGTAAACTCTGATTTTAATTTGGTATTTGTTTACGTATCACACATTGCAACTAAGTAGAGTGATTGGACTTGAAGAAAAAATTATGCTATCCTATGTGCCATTCAAAGGAGAATGTTGCAAATTTCAAGGTCAGATAGATTTATTTTATCCTTACAATTGCTCAAAATAAAGTTGCTCAAAATTGCTTGATTTGGGAGATTCAAGTTCCTTAACAAATATGCTAAAATTAAACATGTTTTTCTTCCTCATGGGAAGCAAATTAGATTGGAACTGAAAATCGCGTATTTTTTTAATATGTCAGAGTAAGATCTGTTTGCTCCCTTTTCAGAAGAAACTTCATGCATTTTTTAATGAGAGGCAAGAAGATAAGAAGTATGTGGAATTCATGTAAAACATCTTATTCTATCCAAACATTATGATTATGTTCTCTTTTAATTTTCTGTTAAAGAACACAGAGGGATCTGCATAGTGACACTATCTCAAATGAGGTCATAGAGCTGTGATTGGGTATCATCATGGCTCATAATTTATGTTCCAGGGAGAAATAAATATGCTCCATGGAATAAATTCTCCATTTTAACAGGGTTCCCTGTTGATCATACAAAGCTTTGTGACAAGTTGAGGGCTAATTCTTTGGCATCCCTTTAAGACCAAGTGAACCAGGCCATTTGGTAATTTCTCCCTAGATGACAAGGTGTCAAACAATACAGATAATGTTATAATGTTGTTTGGCATTTGTGACTGAAACTAGCATGTTCATTTACATCCATGTACTTCTCCAGTATGGTTGGTCATGAAACGTGGGGGAAAGTGATAGATGCCACTTCTAGGACAGGCCCCTAAAATGTCCTGCACATTCGATTTCCCCTATCAGTCATCTGAAAATCTAGAACTCTGAAACCACAAAACCACACAATGGAAGGAGCATGAGTCTCTGTGTCACTATTTGCGGGAAAGCACACAGCAGGGCCACTTCACCAGCATTCATCTGTGATAAAACCAAGAAATCAACTCCCATTGTGTTGAAAGTCGTGAGACTCCAGGGTTTATTACAATGGCATAAGCTAGCCTATTCTGATGTGTATTTATATCGCTGTTTTATGAAGAAACAGTGGTACACTCGACTGATCGCTGTTATCTTGTGTCTTGAAACTTCTATCATGTTTATTTTTAAAGAACTAAAATAAGGCACAGCTCAGAAAGGTTATACCCGATTTTAATACCAATTTAATTTGTGTCATATTTTGACCAAGCCTTCTTGTGGGATGTTTTCCTAGAGTTTGTAAAAGTTTTTCTTTTGTTATTGACAAAAATATATTATGATTTCTTCATCATATTGTTTTAATAATGCATCGTCTTAATCACAAAGCTTGTTTGATACAATTCACTTCCTGAAGACACACTTCTCTGACCTCTCTGGTTATAATTTGTAGGATTTCACTATAATTTAGGCCAATTGCTTTTTAATTTTTCTGTATCTGCTGCATAGCTGTTATTCCAACTTTTCTTTTCAAGGGTTAAATCCACACCATTCCTTACACATGACACTTTCTTTATTTTTGTGAGGAAGATTGGCCCTGAGCTAACATCTGTGCCAATCTTCCTCTATTTTATGTGGGATGCCACCACAGTGTGGCTTGATGAGCAGTGCTAGGTCCGTGCCCGGGATCCAAACCTGTGAACCCCAGGCCACCAAAGTGAAGCCTGTGAACTTAACCACTACACCACTGGGCTGGCCCCGAAGATTTCTTCTTTCAGTATTCCTTTTGCATTTTTCCAGAAAATATCCCCTAGTAATTTTTTTAGAAATTAATCAAAAAAGATAAACTGTTTGACTCCTTGTATTTCTAAAATTATCTTTAATTTCCATTCACAAATTATGAAGGGTTTGCATAGGTGCAGAATTCTGGGTTCAAAATAATTTCTTTTAAATCTCTGACAACACTATTCTACTGCCTTCTAGAATGCACCGCTGCTAATCACTCATCTATTATAGTCTAAGTTTCCTTCCTTTGGAGGTAGCCTGCTCTTGTTCTCGTGAAGCTTTTCAGATCCTCTCTTTAGGGTTGCATTCTACAATTTCAAAATGATGTAGCTGGTGTTGGGTAATTAGAAGTTTATTCTGCTTGGCACTTGTTAGGTTCTTTTGATCTGAAACTTCCTTTCTTCATCTCTGGAAAATTCTCTTATTTTTCTTGGATCATTTCCTTTTCACCATTTTCTCAGTCTGCGTTTTAGCCCCATCACCCTCCAAAACATCTCCTATATATGTGTTTAATATCCTGCTTTGATGTTTCATATCCCATTTTCTTTTTCTATAAACCCATGCTGGTAACTATGATATGATACTGTCTCCCCTCAAAATACTTTTTTTTTTCTAAAGATTGGCACCTGAGCTAACAACTGTTGCCAATCTTCTTTTTTTTTGTTTTTTTCCTGTTTTATGCCCCCAAACCTCCCTTTACATAGTTGTATATCTTAGTTGCAGGTCCTTCTAGTTGTGGGATGTGGGACACCGCCTCAACGTGGCCTGATGAGCGGTGCCATGTCCATGTCCAGGATCTGAATCCTGGGCCGCCGCAGCAGAGCGCGCAAACTTAACCACTCGGCCACAGAGCCGGCCCCAAAATACTTTTTTCTTAAAATGAATATTGACATTCCTGCCTTTTCCCATTTCCAAGAATCACTGAGATTTTACCCTATCTTTTTAAGTATGTTTTAAAATATATACAAATACTACCTGTATGGCTATTTAAGTATACTTCATAAATAACTTTTTGAAATAGGTCAAATTAAATTGATTTTAGATTTTATCCTTTCATCTATTTTTATCACATTTTAACTTTTCTCTTTAGTACTCAAACATCACACTCTGAGCAAAAAGCAGGAGGGACATATATGTCTATGGAGAAGTGTTCTGACACCACTGGATCATAAATCAGAACTTTCTGAAACTCATCAACTCTCTCAATCGGTTGATACTATAGAATGTATCATATGGTGAAGATCTGGAAGAAAATTGACCCTTAGATTCTATCCTTTTTCCTGGAAACTCCTACTGATTCTAGATTTTCAATATATGCTCTCAATATTCAGAGATTTCTAAGTGAAAACTTTTTCCACCTCCATGATTAGAGGAAGAATGAGATGAGATAAGCGTATCTCCTAGGTGACGTTGTTCAATCTTGGTATATACCTGCTTATGTTGTTTTTTGCATTTATGTCTTAGAGCTAAGTAATAAGTTTCTATGGGACTAGGAACATATTTTATAACCTTTGTATTTATGCATTTTCCTACAGTGTCTAGTTTCAAACGTATGTATGTATAGCTATATATATATATTGGGTAATCCTGGAAGGAAGAACCATTTGCTGGTCATCAATGCCAACAGGTGGTAAAAGGACTCCTGGGGATACCCTGTTTAGTGTTGGCTCAGTTTTTAGTTATATAGTGTAGTTTCAGGCTTACAGTGTGGTATTAGGTTCTATGATTCATGAACTGCTTGGGTTTTTATTGATTTCCACAGCATCATTCTCTCCACTCTTTCTTCCTTCCTGCAATATCTCTTTGGATTTTGAGAGCACCTGTCCACCATCTGGTCTCCATTGAGCCACATTCTTGGCCTGTTCCCTCTTTAACACTAATGATGGTCTCCAGCTTTTTTCTTGTCTACACTGCCACATCTGCATTTCTACAGTAGGTTTCATTAAAGCAAAAGGTCCTAAAATTCTACATGTATATTTTCACATAAATAGCTACAGTTATAAAAAATAATCACTCTTATATCCCCATTGGGCAATGTGAATGCTGTCTTAGAAGAGCAAAAATAGATTTTCCAAGAATCCCTTTGGCATTGACATTGCACATGGCTAGAAATTAGTAGTCAGTACTGTGGTGTAAGCAAGACACTTACACAGAAACAAAGAAACAGAAAAACGCTGGTATGTCAGGTCTTTATCATTTGTGAGTGTATGTGTGTACGTGTGTGTGCTTCCAAATGTCTCCCTCCTCTGATTGGAGGGGGCTTATGACGGTAGGTAGATGGATCTTCAACAAATATCGAAACAGATTCGCTACGAGCATGATTTGTGTTATTTCAAATCCATATTCAAGTTCAAGTTCATCTTATGATGAGTTTCTACTTTATGCTTCTATGAGATAAAATATGAATCATTAAGTAGAAAATGAAAGATGACATCATTTTCATCAGCTTATGCTTAAATGGGAATCTTATCCAGGTCAAGTTTCTCAGGGTCACAGACTCTAGAAGCACCTGTTTATTTATAACAGTGCAAGTGATAGGCAAAAGTAGAGTGAAGGCAGACTGTAAAACACTTATAATTTGAACTATTCGTTTTACTAATAGCTGATATTTAATCAAAAAACAATCCCATAATTGTTTAAAGCAGGAGTCTTTAGTACTTATTTGTTATAAAATACATGCACAACAGCCCTGGAAAAAAGAAACTCAAAGACTCTTATTTACATGCATTATAGATGAGAATATAAAACCTGTCTATAAATCAAGTTTTGAATTTTACTATAATTGTGCTTTTCAAAGTAGATAATTAAATTGCTATGTCTTTGGGAAAAGGTCAGCTTGTTGGGATAGCACAGATTAATCTCTCTAGGGCATTTGCTCTTAATAACCATGAATCGTTGTTTCATAAGCTTGAAGGCTTGGCACGATTCCATCCAGCCTAAAATACTTTGAAAATGACAGAAATTCACTAAGAAACTCTCTAATAGTTTTATTTAATCACCAATTAACCTGCATAAGCACCTTTGTGTCATCATCCAGCAGTTAACCTACACTATCATCAGATATTTGAGAAAATGAGAACATGAAGTCTCCGGGTTTCTTTGTTCATCCCTGGGTTTGGTTTGGCTCTCATGCCCTGAGCTAGAAGTAGAGGGCAAAAGATATGAACTCAAGTTCAGACAGAATAAAACCTCTAATTCTATAAATTATTACTGAGTACCTGTCATCTGATTTTGCATTTCTATTTTAATGTTCCTATGATGTACCCTTGTACAAATTATTAAGAATAATTTCTGGCACAACTTTTAAGAGAGTCCTAAAAGACCCTTTCTGAGATATAATGACAAAATGTATGTCTATACAAGTAAAATTAAAATGCTTTATTGAGAAAATGTCAGTGTGAAACCCTCTATTGAGGAAAACAACCCGGCTAATTTGATCCTGAATTATCCAACATGAATATTTTCATGTTGGTGGAATTATCCAATATCTCATTCACATAGCCTATGAGAAAAAAGAACAAATTGATAAATTATAAGTGAAATACGCTGTTTTTTCTAAAGCATAGTTGTTAGAGACATAAATATAATTTATGCACGTTTTAAAATTGTGAGTCTAAATTTTGCTAAATTCTATCAATATACTCTTAAATTACTAATAGGATATCTGAATCCCATTGGAAAAAAAAAAGCTTTTTCATATGGTGATTATTAGTGTATGTTGTATGATTATTTTTCAAAAGCTTATTTAATGGAACTGTATCTCCTTTGCTTAAAATAAGGGCTCTATCCTAACATGAATACCTGTTTCCAGATTGTCTTCCTGGACATTAAGCACTTGTGCTTTCTAGTAAAATTCTCTGACAACTCTGGGATGTTAAAGAAGATTATCTTTGTTTTGATATTTGAAGAAAGGAGTCTTCTCATCCTAATGCCTTCAATATGTGTGCTGGTATGAAGGGTTTGGACTTCTAACTGAAACATCTTTAATATCTTTGAATGGCGGCATTTCAGGAGAAGCAGCAAAAATGGAGACTATTTTCTAGGAGAAAAATCACATTATTTTGAATTAGTTTTAACCAACAAGGTTTATAACAACAACAAAAATATATTTGTAATTGCTTTCTTCTCTGGGTTAGTAAGGGCTCCTTTCTTGGTACACTTAAATCATATTTTAATCTTGAAAATAATTTTGTTAACTAGTTTTGATTTAATCATCTTTCTCAGAAAACATTGACTATTGAGCATGGTATGTTATCAAAATTCAAAAGCGAAGGGGACTATCATTGTAATATGATGATATTAACTCGAAAACATTTACTATTTAGTAAATTGTTGCCTGGTAGAACATCCGTTTAGAACCAGCAAAATATCCGTGGGACAATGTATAGACTATTAGTTTTTTTATCAGCAATAGTTCAGTTCCTCACCATTTAATATTTAATATATTTTATTATTATTAATGAGCCCTTCCTTTTATCACTTGCTGACAGAAGGATTTTTTTAAGTTGACATTTATTACCTTTTAAAACTGATTTTCTTTGTCAATTGCCAGCTTTTTGCAAGATATTCTAAATAAATGTGAGAGCAGTTTAAGCATCAATATATGAAGCCAATTGACAGAAATTCTAGCTGCAAATAAATTGCTGAGTCATATTTTTAACCTATTTACCAGAATCCTAAACACTGCTGAGTAATATTTCCATAGTCTTCTCTTAGTATATATGTCTTTCTGCAATTAGTAAAGGACATTTATTCTGCATCTCACCTTTAGTAACCTCCAGAAATCTGTCGATGCATCAAAAGGAGTGTTTCTAAAATAAAATGATGATAATTTCCAATGGGCTTACAAGTCACATGTGTCACCTGTGTATTATTAAAATGTACAAAAGAATTCCAACTTTTGAGAAGGTTTTTACATTTTATGATCACCTATATAAATGTGCTTGACTTTAATGTTAAGAATAGTTTTGAAGAATTCTCACTTTTGTTCATTGTTTGTTTAATGAACTGAATTGTTACATTTATTCTAGTCTATAACTTATAACAATGTGGTAAAAAGTTACTACACCTCAAGGCTGTTTGGATCTGAAATTAATTTTATTTCTCTGCTAGATCATTTAATATTAATTCCTTTAAATCTCCCCACCCTGTTCCAGGTCATTTGTTCCATTTACCATTAGTAAACCCATTAGCCCAAAGAATTATTGTTTAAAATGTGTTTTCATGGATGATAGCAATCCGTAAAATCATTTGTTCATTGTTATGTCCAAAATTCAGTTATTACCATTGAGGTAATCACTCTAGCTTTAATTATGCTGCCTACAAAGGCTTACAACAGCTTTGATTCTGAACAGAACATTCCTTAAAGCAATTCACCTCAAACTATTAAACTAAGAAATTAATGGCTCTGTCTACTGCGGCTGTTTCTGGCAGATTACTTGAATAAGATAAAGTTTTGTGTAAAGCACATTCTTTTTCCTTTGTCCTTGGCTTGCAATCTATCATGAAGTTTGATGACCTTTCCCCAACTCATCATTCTGGTCAAACTTTGCCTCTTGTACTAGCCGCTTCCTATGGTGTGCATTTTAGTTCTTGAGTGTATGTGTGTGTCTCTGTATCTGTATAGGGTAGAGAGGTTGTTACACGAAGAATAGTGTCTTCGGGAGTTACATGATAACACTAAAGAGTACAGGTTTAGTAAAAGAAAAATAAACTAACTTTTTGCCCCTGGCTTTTAACCTTGCCTCTCTGACACACACCGAGAACTCACCTAGCCCTCTTTGCCTGATCGGCCCCAGAAGAACTTGCTTCTAGAAAGGAATTTGATGAATTCATTCACACTGAGATGTAAAGGAAGGGTTCAAATATTGCTAAAGACAGGCTCTTATAATGTTTTCAAAGAAATACCATTATAATTGTACAAATTTATGCTTAAGTAGTAGATTAGTATTGCTTCTCAAAAATAATAACAATGATAGTCAAAATAAATAGTTCCTATTGAGAAATACATGGGCAAGACGGTTCTATGGCTCTTACATACATTATTTCTTTTATTTAATAATAATTTTTTGAGAGGGGTAATGTTATTATTTCTGTTTTGCATTCATGCATCCTTAAAGAAGTGTCCCTGAAATTCCTGAAATCGCATTGCTGAGGCAATTAGTAAAATCTTTTAAAGCACCTAATCATTATAGTAGTTCTTGTCCTCATAATTCATACTAAGTATTTAAAAAAATATTCCACAGAGAATACATGCATACTATCACTTATAAATCTTAAAATATAATAACACCTATAAACTCTGGGGGAAACCTCCCACTATTTGAAGACACTGGAGAACAAATAAAGTAGGCAGAAATAGTGTGAGAGTCTGCTCCTGGAGGAAGGCATAGGATGAGTCCAGCAGATGTGTAGTTGACGTCCCAAAAAGAAAGAAGATAAATAATAGACAAAAAAATAAATTTAAGAAATAAAGGCAAAAATTTCCTCAAAGTTGGCAAAAGTCAAACTGCTGAAAACTAAACAGAAAGAGAAAAATTTGAAATTAGCCAGAGAAAAAAATGATGCATTACAAATAGGTGACCCAAAATACAAATTACTGGATACTCTTCATGAGAAATAACGAAAGGCATAAGATAGTGAAAAGACACTTAAAAGTGCTGAGAGAAAAAGTTGTCAACTTCTGTTGAAAAGACATTTAAGAAGGAAAATGAGATACAGACTTTCATAGACAAAGCATAAAGTAAGGTAATTCATCATCAGAATAACTGTACTACAAGAAATGCTATAGAAAATTCTTTAGTCTAGAGGGCAGGTATATTATATTGAAACCCAGGTCTTTGGGAGGGAACGAAATCACCAAAAATAGTAAATATGAGGGTAAATATTAAATATACATTTTTCCTCTTGATGTATTTAAAAAATATAACTTGAAAAATATAAATTTGTATTGTGCGGTTTATGTAACAGTAACACATAGGACAACTGAGCAGAAAGGATGGAGACGATGAGGTAAGGAGGCCTACATGGCTATGAGTTTCTTAAATTTTAAGTGAAGTGGTACAATTTTAACACTAAGTGAAATGTTGAAGATACATATTGTAATTCCTAGAGCAACCACTAAAACATTTCACAGACAGTTAGCTAAAATCAAATAGTTAAATAAAAAGAATTCTAAAAAATGCAATTAACACAAATGGCAGAAAATCTTAGATGAAATGAACAAATTCCTTGAAAAATCAACATACCAAAGCTTCTACAAAATTAGTGGAAAACTTTAATATCCTTACATATTAAGGAAACTATTTATCAAAGACTTTTTCACAAAGGACTGCAGCCCCAGGATTCACTGGTGAGTTCTATTAAAGATTTAATGGAAACATAATACAAATCTTACACAAACTGTTTTAGAAAATTAAGTAGAAAACATTTCCAATTTGTTTAATAAAACAATAACTTCTTTGATAACAAAATTGGACAAAGTTATTACAAGGAAAGAAAACTACAGACCAATATCCCCCATCAACATAGATGTAAAAATTCTCTACAAAGTATGAGCAAATCAAATTCACCAATACATATTAAATCAACATAATGACCAAGAGGGTAACCATCCCAGGAACGCAGAGTTGGTTTAACAGTGAAAAAAGTCAGTGGAGAAGTGGAACCCATGCTTCTCTTACCACCGCCAACTTTTATGTCATGGATAACCTGTGGGAGAAGCTGGCATCGTTTACCCAGAACTGCATAAGCAGTTGGCCTAGAATTCAGAAAAGCTGAAGGAAAAGATCCCCTGAAATGGAGGAATTATAGGACTCATTGCTGCCCATACCCACAAAGTGAGCTAGCAGATAAAAAAAAAAGTCAATGTAACTTACCACATCATCAGAAATAAGAGAAAAATCATATGATCACTTCATCATATGAAGAAAAAGCCTTTGAAACTATTCAATGTCCATTCACCATAAAAGCTCTCAGAAAATAAGAATAGAAAGGAACATCTTCAATTTGATGGAAGGAATATACAGAATACATACAACTAACATAATACTTAAAGGTCAAAGACTAACCACTTATTCCATAAGATCAAGAATGAGAGGGGCCAGCCCAGTGGTTCAGTGGTTAAGTTCTCATGTTCTGATTTGGCATCCCAGGGTTTGCCAGTTCAGATCCTGGGTGCGGACATGGCACCGCTTGGCAAGCCATGCTGTGGTAGGCATCCCACATATAAAGTGGAGGAAGACGGGCATGGATGTTAGTTCAGGCCAGTCTTCCTCAGCAAAAAGAGGAGGATTTGTAGCAGTTAGCTCAGGGCTAAACTTCCTCAAAAAAAAAAAAAAAAAGAATGAGACAAGCATGTCTGCTTGTACCATTTATATTCAATATTGTATTGGATGTCCTTCCCAATGCAATAAAGCAGGACAAAGAAATAAAAGACCGATCAGAAAGGAGGTAGTAAAACACTCTATTCACAGATGATATGATTTTTTTTAATGTAGAATATGTTAAGATATCTATAAAACAAACACTAGAACTAATAAGTGAATTTAGTAAAGTCACGGGATACAAGGTCAGCATAAAATTAATTGTATTTATAAATACTAGCAACAAACAATTGGAAAATAAAGGTGAAAATTTAAAAAACCCTGCATTCACGGTAAGATAAAAAGACAAAATATTAAGACTAAATTAACAAAAGAAGTGCAATGTTTTTACACTGAACACTACAAAACATTATTGACAAAAATTAAAGGACATTTAAATAAAAGAGATATACAATGTTTATGGATTAGAAGACTCAATATTGTTAAGATGTCACTTCTCCCAAAGTTAAACTAGGTTTGATGCAATCTAATCTTGATCCCATCAGGCTTTTTTGTAGAAATTTACAAGGTGATTCCAAAACATGTAGAAATAAAAAGGACCTAGACTATCCTAAATACTTTTGTGAAAGAATGGCAAAGTTGGATGACTTAGACTAAGACTATAAATCAACAGTAGACAATAAAGTGTAGTACTGGTCTAAAGATAAACAAGATCAATTGAACAGAATAGAAAGCCAAGAAATAGCCCTCTCTTCAATAATTTTCAATTAATTCAATTAATTTTTGACAAAGGAGCTAAAATAATCTAATGGGGAAAGGATATCCATAAAGAAAAAACAAAAACAATTCAAATTCAAACTCACACCATACATAGAAATTAATTTAAGATGAACCATAGACTTGAATGCAAAATTGAAAACTGTAAAGCTAAATCTATGCAACATAGGGGAAAATTTTTGTGACTTAGGGTAAGGTTTACAATAGAGGGCACAGAAAACAGTAATCATAACAGAAAAAAGATAAATTAAACTTCATCAAAATGTAAAACTTTTGCTCATTAAAAGATTCTCTTAAGAGCTAAACTATAGACTGAGAGCAAATATTCACAAACATATTATCTGTCAAAAGATTGGTATCTAGAGTTCATAATAACATCTTATCATTCAATAATAAAATATCAAACAATATAAATTGACAAAATATTTGAACAGACATCACATAAAGGAAGGCACATAAATGGCCATAAGCATGTGAAAAAGTGCTCAAAATCTTTAGTTATCAAGGAAATGAAAATTAAAACCACAGTGGATACCATTACACAGCCACTGGAAGAATTAAAATTTAAAAAATGGAAACATAAATTTTTTTTTTTTGCTAAGGAAGATTCACCCTGAGCTAACATCTGTTGCCAACCGTCCTCCTTTTGCTTGAGGAAGATTCACCCTGAGCCAATATCCATGCCAATCTTCCTCTATTTTGCATGTGAGTTACTACCATTGCATGGCTGCTGAGAGCTGTGCAGGTCTGCACCTGGGAACCAAACCCAGGTCACCAAAGTACAGTGCATTGAACTCAACCACTAAACCACGGGGCCAGCTCCAAAACTTCAAATTTTGTTGAGGCTGGTGAGAAACTAGAATTCTAGTACATTATTTGTGGTATTATGACATTGTACAACTACCTTTGGCAATTTCTTATAAAACTAAACATATACCTTCTCTATGACTCTTTCGAATTTCTGGGCTAGGAGGAATGGTTAGTATAGCTCTTACTTTTCATTACTGGTTTAGAATACATTTTCATTACTGCTGTTCCTCAAAACTTCCTCTTTTGGAGTCCATGATGTCCTCTACATCCCTTCATCTCTAAATCCTGTGGCTTTCCTTTACTGCTGCTCAGATGTACCTTGATGAGTTCACTGACAACTTTTCTTCCTCAGATTATTTTATGCCTTTCTACTTAGTGCTTTTATTGACTACTTTCACAACCTCAACGGCACCCCGGCACCAACGTTCCTTGACCTTCTCAACCGTAGCGACTTATAATTAAAGAGTTGCCCTCTGGCTTGCCTGCAGTTGGAACTTGAATTATTTTTCTGTCATCTATAGTTTTTAATTCTCTCTATTTTCTACTTTCACATCTGCTCTAAGGCTTTTTGATTCTTTGCTCTCACTGTGACCTCTGATCCTTCAGCACCTGCTCATTTTCCTGGTCTTTTTCTTTTTTCACTTATTGGGACCTAGCACTGGCCTTGAAACTGGAGCCCTCCCATAAATGTTTATTAAACTGAATTGAATCCACCCACCTCTCTGGTTTGACTGCATACTGTGACCTGTCATCTCAAGATCCCCTTTAAGGCACCCTAGAATCACTCATCCCCTTGACCTGTACTATATTCCTGAACCCTTAATCACACGTACCTGTGGTTTCCTCTGTTCTCTCTTCCACCTTTTTGAAAGTTGACGTATGAAGTCTATACATGTGATTGATTACATATAATAGTTACTACAACTTAGTTCAGAGAGCCTTAGCTGTACCTCAACAGTCCTTATATTCATCTTGTGTTCTATTTTCATTTTATCTTCTACAGTAGCTATTTTAATATTTTTTAATTTCTTCAAACCTCTTATTCCCATCCCCTTTCTTTTCTGAGGAAAATGACTCTACCGTTTTCCAGCATTAATACTTCAATGCTTGATCCCTTTTCATCCTGGCTTCTACAAAAGACAAGTTTTATCAATAATTCTCTCCCACCCCGCCTAATGCATTTTCAATATTGTTTGTATTGAAGCTCCTTTCCCTCTTGCTATAAGGTTACTCAGATCCCTTCTCTCAAAAAACAAGTACTCCTTTATCCTTCATAAAAAAAATTTCTCTCGGCTGCCCCATGGCCCAGTGGTTAAGTTCGTGTGCTCCGCTTTGGCAGCCCAGGGTTTCACTGTTTCAGATCCTGGGCACAGAACTGGGACTGCTCATCAAGCCATACTGAGGCAATGTCCCACATAGAACAACCAGAAGGACCTACAACTAAAATCTATGACTATGTACTGGAGGGTTTTTGGGAGAAGAAGAAAGAGAAAAATAATTGGCAACAGATGTTAGCTCAGGTGCCACTCTTAAAAACAAAAAATTTCTCTGTGGTCCCCCACACACTGTAATCTCTAATGAGTTAAAAGGCAAGTCTGCACTCACAACTTCTATTTCTTCAACAATTGTAAATTCTTAGCCCCTTAACCACTTAACCACTTAAGTCCCATCATTTGTGGTAACTGCTTTCAGGAAAACCATTTATGATCTTTTCACCGAAATCAATATTTTGTTCCCCCAGTTTTCTTCCTCATTGAACCACTAAGGCATTTGATACTCTTACCCCCTATCTCAAAACTTTATCTTTGACATGGCTTCTGTACTTGGATTCCATTTTTTTCTTGTGTTTTGTTCTTAAACATCTTCACTGGTATTTATTTCCTTTTCCAATTCCTTCTCAAATTTCTATTCCATCTTGCTCTTCTTTTCAAAAGGGTTAATGGCTAGCCATGGCAATTGGGCTCACTTAGTTCAAACACCTCTCTCTAAAAATAAGTGAAGTTTGGTGCTCTCCACTTTGGCGGCCTGGGTTCAGTTCCTGGGTGCAGACCTACACCATTCATTGGCAGCCATGCTGTAGTGGCAACCCACATACAAAATAGAGGAAGATTGGCATAGATGTTAGCTCAGGGGGAATCTCCCTTGGCAAAAATAAAATAAATAAATGAAGTTCTTTTAACAAATAACTTACTTAAAATGCAGGAAGAAATCAATTGAGGTTTTAAATAAATTATATTCTGTTTGCTGCTGGTGAATTTAATCTCTTTCTCTCTCCTCTATACACACACACATGACAATAGAAATTGAGCAAATTATATGTTATATTTGGCCATAACAGCCAAGTAATTCAACTGTTGACAATATATTTGCCCCAGATTGGTAGTGGTGAGGTCCTTCTTTACTGGTATCTGGGTCCCAGTTTTTTCTACCTTCATTTTCCATTATCCTGTTAGCTATATCTATACCATTTTGAATAGATGTGAATCCCACTTCTGGGATTCATAAATTATACCTCCTTTAGAGCTCTCTCTTAGAAATTTCTAGAAATTCAATGCATAAAACAGAAGCTTTTTCTCTGAAAGCTCAACAACTATACTTCTAGTAGGATAACTATTTCTGTTTGTAATTGCTATTGCACAAGTCCAAGAAATTTCTTCACTGTGGTTTGCCATCTCTCACTTCCAAATCTTCCCTGGTGGTAGGAGCTAAAATTAAAGCTGTCTACTCTGAGCAAATGCTGCCTCACTTGCTGTTTGCCAACAATATGAGGATTAAACTATAATCAAGTTATTTCTGCTCAGTGAATCAGATTTGCTCCCATCAATTCACCAGATCAACTCTAAATTCTTCCTCAAAGTTTTCAAAGTTCTCCATAAACTTGACCAAACTTATGTATCAGTCTGATTATTCCAACACACAGTGCTCCCTTCACCACATAGATTGCACTGTCCCTGACACAGCATGGCGCTCCCTGTCAGCACACCCTCTTGAACGGGGTTTACTTCACCTCAGCAGCCCCTCCCTCTCGCCGGCACCATTATTCATCCTATGTATTATTCATTGCCCAACTCAAGTCCCAACTCATCAAAGAACCATTCCCCAATTATTATACCTCTTTTGTCTTCCCTTTCCCTGGTAACATTTACTCTGCACCACCACTGAGTATTTGGTCAGAAATATTATATTTGTTTTTATTTTAAACTACTGTGTAAAATTCCTGCTGTCAGGTGCTTTATTAAATAAAAATATTTATTGACAGAAGGGAAGTAGACTTATGTTTCAATTGCACATTTACAGTACCTGAAATATTATATATTCAGAGAGTTTGCTGGGTGCCAGATGCTACCCTAAATTTATTTAATCCTCACAACCACGCTCTGCAGTTGTTGTTATTAAATCCACTTAATAAATGAGAGCTGAGGTTGAGAGAGGTTAAATCTCCAAGGTCAGATAGCTAATCAAAACCAGCTATGTTTGATTGCAAAGCCCATAATCCTTCCATTATACCTGGAAGATTTCAAATACTTGCAAAATGATTGTTTTAAATGAAAAGATCGAATTGGTTTAATATGAAGTCAAGTATTTACATGTAAATATTCTGCCAAACTTTGAGTCTGTACTCTGGAAAGGATCCTCCTTCTTCTGATATTCTTTTATTGGCAATGAATATCTTTCCTGGCCTATTCTAGTCCTGCCCCAAAGTGTCATTTCAACCTGTGAAGATTCACATAATTGAAGTTCAGGTTTGTATTATTTAATTAAAAAACCTAAGAAACTGCCAAGAGTATTGGAAAACTTTTATCTCATGATGACAAGCTGCAGAGTATTAAAACTAGAACATCTTGAAAATCTGCTGGTATTGTTTGGATGATGAACCAATTATTGGTGTTTTAGAAATAAAGTCTTTTTAAAGGGAACATTACAATATTTACCTCAGAGAAATGTTGTGAAAAATAGCAAATAGGAATAAGGTTAAAAGAAGTCACATAAAAACTTCCAACGGTACTTTGTGCAAACAAAAGACATTCTCACACTTATGGTGAAGAAAAAAAATTGAGAGAACTTCACAAGACAAAAATGTATCATGTAAGCAGAAAAACTGGGTCAGGGAGGCGGTATTTCTTTTACTGCATCAGATCTAATGATTCCTGAGAAATATATTTGGGAGAAAAACCAGGCAGAATAGAAATAGTTTGGCCATGGAGTTATTAGGTCAAAAACCTTCAAAGATAATCAGATTATGTCAGTATATCTGAATGACATTTTAACTCCAGAATGTTAAAGGAAAGTGCACTGGATGAACAAAGAATTTAGAACTTTCTGGAGACTGTATTAAGCTGAGAAACCCCAGGAGTCTGTCGTTTTCTAAGAAAGGTTGATATCATTAGGCAATGCCATCAGAGCTTTTAAAGAGAATGAACTCTGCTTCTCTTTCCTGTTAACGGCTTATCTCTTGTGTTATTAGTGAATCAGCTTGAATGTTCTTTTCCTAGCCCTGGTTAAGGATCTTGAGGGGACTGTATGAATGTTTCTTGCTTTGTTTGGAAACATCCCAGATAGGAACGCCTATGGGGTCTTCCAGTACCTGGAACATTTGCCTCAAGCTCAGGACCAAGGCACATCACCAGATCCCCTTCTCTGTTCTGTCTCCAATGACATTCACAGCAATCCAGACACAGGGAGCTGTTTATATCCATCATCCTTTATTATTCTATTGGCTGCAGGAGATTTTTTTTTTTTTTTTAAACAGACGAGAGGGCCTCCAGTTTGGAAAAGAGAAGAAAAGCAACTTAGCTGATACAAGGGACTTTGAGGTGAACAAGAACTTTCTATATGAGAATAAAGAAAGAAACATGACAGAGATGACAAAAAGACATATCTTTCTGTCAACAGTCTTACTTTAGTTCCGCTGAGATCCATTAGCAGCTGTGAAGTGTGAAAATTAGGAGCTAAAGCACAGATGATATTTTAAGGCTGAGAATGCAGTAAGCTTTCACATTTCCTTATCACGTCCCCTTTTATTCCATCAAACATGTTATTCACTCTATTTTTTAATGATTTCTCAGCAGATTCAAATATTGCCTCAGAAGTCTGAGGAGGGAATGACCTGGTTCGGAGTGATAGCATCAAGGGCCTATTTCCCAAGAGAATCTTTCAAGGGGACCAGGAAGGAAGCAGATGTTTTCCATCAACGACTGATGCTAGAGAGCTACCATTACTCCCTTCTTAACCACATGCTTTAGGCTGTAATCATGTACTCCCTTCTTCTGCCTTCATAGACGCAGCAGCATGTCATAATTCAAATCCTGTCTTGTTGACACAGCTTGCTTCAGCTGTTCACATAGCAAATTGTTTGTTCACTGAAACCAAAGACACAGCAGCTCTTTGTGGAGTGACTAAAAGGAGCCGTAGATTTCTGGATGATGTTTGTAGTCAAGTATACTGCTGTGTGGAAGTCTAGAAACATCACACAAATATGTTTACACTCTTTCAGTCGCAGCTACATATGGGGTGTTTCCATCACTGCTACTCATATAACACACATTAGCTAAAACAGGGCTGGTGCCTTATTTGGGGATCCTCAGACCACTACCAAAGCAACTTAATCAAATTCCTATCAGTGCCAAAAATGTAGCTTTTCTTTTTTTAAATTGAGGTAACATTGGTTTATAACGTTACATAAATTTCAGGTGTATATCATTATATTTAGGTGTCCATGTAGACTACATCATGTTCACCTGCCAAACACTAATTACTATCCATCACTGTACACATGTGCCCTAACACCCCTTTTTCCCTCCCCTGCCTTCTCCTCTGATAAACACCAATAAAATTGCTATGTATCTGTTTGTTGTTGTTATTGTTTTTGTTTTTATCTTCTACTTATGAGTGAAATCACACAATATTTAACTTTCTCCATCTGACTTATTTTGCTTAGCATAATACCCTCAAGTTTCAGAATAGCTCAGTTGGGAAAGCGTTAGACTGACAATGTAAACTTTTCAAATGAAGGAACAAAAGTGAAAGGCAAAAGCAACAAGGACTACTATTGGCAGACAAAATCAACCTCTTATTAAAGCATTGTCAATCATAATATATCATTGGCATTGCCTTTGAGTAAACAGAATATTTCTTGTATCGTATATGTTTTCTTATTCCTAGAGGCAACATATTCAAGACATTGACTGCCCATTATATTGTTTTGTTTTGGATATTGACCCCATAATATGAGGTTGGTAATAATAATGTATAGTAAGCTCAGGGCAGCAAGGCTTGGTGGACAGAGAACTGACAGAGAAATTCTTATGCCTGGGCTTGTCCAGCTATGCAAATTATGTAATCTGAATAAATTCCCTGTAAGACTCAGTTTTCTTATCTATAAAGTAAGATCTAAGTATCTCAAAAGCTCATTTAAGTTTTTAAAATCCATTTTATCTAGATTAATGCTTGGTAATCACAGTTGCAAATCAGTCCAATTGCAGTCTAATCATCTTTCCAAATGATTACAAATACTTTTCAAAGACAAAGTCCATATGCCTACTTTTCTCTGTTCTTCTAAAGGTTATGTGTTCTCAGAGAAAATTTTCCCATGAAAAATGGGCAATTTTGCACAATCAGCTCACTCTTTCTTTCATTCCCCTCTGATTGTTCATGTCCAGCCCTCTACGCATTTTCTGGTTGGTATCTTTGCTCTTTGGTCTACCTGCCAATGCCTTCTGTCCTCCCCTGCCCAACTCCTTCACATCACGGCCAGAATCGTCCTTAAAAAACGACTTCATTATCCCATTCCTCTTTCCCAGGGTATGTGATACTTCTGTGTCGTCTGTCAAATCAAGTCTAAATAATTTGCTTTAGCTTTCAAGACCTTCATATTTTTATGATTAAATTTTATAAATGCCCCAGAATTATCCACCAGAACCAGGTCAGTTTCCTCACTGACTGAGCTGTATCACTTTCATTGCTCTGTGGTCCTTTTTTACCCCTCATGTCATTTACATGCCTTGAATTTCTTTTCTGTTACACTTGACTTAACAGGGTTCTGCTCGTCCTTCAAAACCCAGCTTAGACTCCTCCAGGGTGCCTTCTACTAGAATCTCAGAAGGCTCTCCAGTTTCTCTTACCTCTCCGTGTATGAATAGTCAAAATGGCATTTTAGGGTCTCAAATGTTAGTGCTTCTCCTTCCCAAGCAAATTTGGAACCAAATGAGAAAAATGGAGCTTGAAATATCATCTTTATCATAAGGAAAGTTTGACTTGGAAGTTGTGACCAATGTAGAGCTAAGGCTGCAGGTAGTTTGACATTCATTATTTCTGCCCAAAGTTGGACAACCACACCTTACAGCCTGGCAGATTGCTTCCTAGAGCACATGCTCCCTGCCAGCAGGCAGATGGAACAAGACAAGGAAGAGAAGGCTGAGCAACTTTCACTAAATTCTCCACTCAGGTGAGCCTCTCCTCTTCCCCTGGGGTCATAGAGAAGCTGTCGATATACTCTATGTGGAATTACACTGCACAGAAACTCAATGCATCTACTTCTTGGTCAATACAAAAGATCGCATACATATTGGCTTTGTTAGTGATTTACATCTATTAAACTTCTCCCCAATTAGATTCCAAGCCATTACAGGACAAGGACCACTATCTGTATTTCTTTTTCATCCCTCATAAAATGCTAAGCACATAACATTTGCTCAAAATTAATTGTTGGGCCAGCCCCAGCGGCCTAGTGTTAAGTTCGGTGCATTCCACTTCTGCGGCCCAGGTTCAGTTCCCAGTGTGGACCTACACCATTCATCTGTTAGTGGCCATGCTGTGGCAGCAGCTCACAAACAAAAAGAGGAAGATGGGCAACAGGTGTTAACTCAGGGCTAATCTCCCTCAGCAAAAAAGAAAAAAATTAATTCTTGCCTGATTGCTTAAGAAATTCAGCTATTCTTTTTTTCCCCAGTTTTGAGAAATAATTGACCCAGATCTCCATATAACTCAAGGCAAACAGCATGGTGGTTTGATCTACACATTTTGTGAAATGATTACCACAAAGGTTCAGCCAACATCCATCATCTCATATAGATACAATGAAAAGAAAAGAAAGAAAAAAGAAAATAAAATTTTCCTTGTGATGAGAACTCTTAGGATTTACTCTGTCAGCTATTCTTGTAATTTTTACAATTAAAATGTATATTCTGGATTTGTGTGCATGTTGAATGTGAACAAAAACAAGTATTGGTGGATGACAATAACCTTGAGAACAGTAATCATGTGCACTTCTAAGAGAAGGAAAAAAGAGTCACATACAGCGAATTTTTTTTGTTAAAGCAGATGGTTTTATTAAGAGTTGTAACTACTGAAGCTTGTTTTATTTCTGAAGGAGTGTAAATGAGCAGAGCTAACAGTAAAACAACAACAAACAAACAAAACTGCCATGTTTAATTAGCTCTTTGTGTCAAAGGAAGGGAAGTCAAACATTATACAATGTGTGTGTGTATATATATATTGTAAGGTATATATACACACACACATTGTATATACCTGTATTTACACATTACACATATGTACACATTATATGTGTATATAAACATTACATGTGTGTATACATGTATATATATTCATATATAGATAGATAGATAGATGACACAATTTTTCCTAAGTGACATTCTTTTTTCTTTGGAAAAAGGTGAAATTGTGTTTTGCTTTCAATGTTGTTTTTATCTATCTACTCAGGGATATTATAACCAACTACAGCCTGAACTGCCTGTTAGTAAGACATCCATGAGGTAGCAGCATATTGCATTCTAAGAAGCCATTCTCCAGAGGAAACTCAAGTCTCTTAAGTCCTCAGGCCTTTCTCATACATAATAAAGGAGTCTCTAGTGTGTTGATCTTCTGGCAAGTGTAACACAGTTTTAGGCTATCCTGTTGAGGAAGACAACATGAAATTCATTATCTATTGGTAATTGGGCACACATTGAGTGAAATATTATACAGTCAGATGGGGCAATGGGTGGGTTTTTTTCTTCGTTTGCCAGGGGGTTAGAATGCTGGTTATGGTAGGCCCAGTTAAGAGAGGTTAGGATTGTTTCCCATTTTTGGTCGTTAGAAATAAAGCTGCTAGAAATATCTGCGTGCAGGTTTTTGATGAGCATAAGTTTTTATTTCTTGCTGGGAGTGGGAATGATAGGTCATAAGTTATAAGTTTAATTCTATAACAAATGACCAAACTGTGTCTTTTCCAAAGTGGCTGCATCACTTTCGCCTTCCTGTCAGCCGTGTGAGACAGTTCCACTTGCTCTATGACCTTGTCAGCACTTGCTATTGTCATTTTCTTTTCATTTCTTTGTTTTTTAAAAAGTCATTCTAATTAGTATGCAGTGGTATGACATTGTTGATCTAATTCCAATTTCCCTAATGAATTATGTTCAGCATTTTTTCGCATTCTTATTTACAACTATATATCTTCTATGGTAAAATGTCTCTTTAAATCTTTTGCCCATTTTTAAAAATTGGGATTTTTGTTTCCTTACTGTTGATTTAGAAAAATCATTATAAATTCTGGATATAATTACTTTCAGATAAATCATCTGCAAGCATTTCTCACAGTCTATGGTTTGTGCTTTCATTCAATAGTGTCTTTGACAGAGCAAAAAGTTTAAATTTTGGTAAAACCCACTTTTTACTCAATTGTTTCTTTTATCGATCATACTTCTTTTGGATCATGTTTAAGGACTCCTTTCCTAATCCAAGGACACAAGCATATTTTTATATGTGTTCTTGTGGAAGTTTTATAGTTTGAGGTTTTACATTTAAGTCTATGATACAGCTTAATTTAATTTTTGCATAACGTGTGAGGTATGGGTCAACTTTTTGTTTTGTGCTGTTTGCATATAGTCTGTTTCAACATCATTTGACGAAAAGACTATCCTTTCTCCATTCAACTACCTTTGCAATTTTGTCAAAGATTAATTTACTATATTTGCATGGGTCTAGTCCTTGACTCTCTATTCTATTCAATTGATACATGTTTATTTCTGTCAATAGTACACTACCTTTTGTTTTACTGTAGATTTAAAGAAAGCCTTGAAAGGAAGTAATGTGAATTCTCCAAGTTTTTCTTTTATAAAATTGTTTTTGGCTATCCTAATTCCTTTCCTTTCCATACAAATTCTAGAATCAGCTTGTCAACGTCTATAAAAGTCCTGTTTGGACTTTTATTGAGATGGCATTAAATTCCAACTTGACAAGTATTAACATCTTAACACTATGAAGTCTTCTAATCCATGATCATTGTATAACTTTCTCTTCCTTTTGGTTTTCTTTGCTTTCTTTTATTGTTTTTCCTTTTATTTTTTTGTAGTGTTCAGTGTACTGATTCTGCAGATATCTTGATAGGTTTTTCTAAGTATTTCATATTTTTTTGGTGCTATTGTAAATTCTATTTTTTTTCAGTTTGAATTCCAATTGTTCATTGCTACTATGGAGAAATACAGTTTATTTCTTAATATATTGACCTTGTATACTGCAATTTTGTATACTGCTAAACTCACAACTTTAAGACTTTTTTGTAGACTCTTTGGACTATATACATGTACAATCATATTGCTTATAAATAGAGAATGTTTTGATTACTCTTTTCCAATCTGGATGACTTTATTTTCCTTTGTTGCTTTACTTCACTGTCTACAACTTGTAACATGATGTTGACTAGGTGTGGTGGCAGCACACATCCTTGCCTTGTTCCGCATCATGAGGGGGAGAAATAAGTCATAAATATGATATTGGCTGCAGGTCTTTTGCAGAAACTCTTTATCAATTTGAGGAGGTCCTTTCTATTTCTAGTTGGCCGAGAGTTTTTATCATTAGTGGAATGTGGAATATTGTCAAATGCTTTTTCTACATTTATTGAAATAGTCATAGTTCCTCTTATTTACTCTATTAATATGATGAAGTACATTGATTGATATTCAAATATTAAAACAATCTTGCATTCACAGAATAAACCTTGCTTGGTTGTGACATTTTATGCTTTACTTATATGTTGTTGGAATTGGTTTCATAATAATTTTGAATATTTTAATGGCTATATTTATAAATGATATCGGTCTGTAATTTTCTTTTCTTCTAATGTCTTTGATTTTGATATAAAGGTAACTATGGCCCATAAAATAATTTGGGAAGTGTTCCCTTCCCTCTATTTTCTAAAAGAGATTTCATAGAATCTGACTTATTTCTTCCTAGAATGTTTGACAGACTTCACTAGTGAAACTATTTGTATCTGGAATTTTCTTTCATTGGAAGATTTATAGCTGCTAATCCAAATTTTTAATCATTGTAGAAATCTTCAGGCTATGTATTACCTTGGGTAAGGTTTGGCAGTTCATGTCTTTCAAAGAATTGGTTCGTTTCATCAAAGTATTTTTATGCTGTTTCCTTATTATCAATGTCCATGAATTCTATAATGAGAACTTCTTTTTCATTCCTAATATTGATATGTTTTGACTTTTCTCTTTTTCTTTTTGTGGTCAATCAGTCCAAGTTTATTTATGCTATGATCTTTTCAAAGAAGCAGCTTTTGGTTCAGTTGAATTTTTCTCTTGCTTTGATGTTTTCAGTTTCTTTTATTCTGCTTTTACCTTTATTAATTCTTTTCTTCATCTGCTTTAGGTGTAATTTGCTTTTGTTTTGTTTTTCCTGGTTTCTTGTGGAGGATCTCTAGCTTGCTGATTTGAGACTCTCATCTTTTCTATTATAAGCATTCAATACTATAAATTCCCTTTCACACATTGCTTTAATTGCATCCCATACATTTTGTTATGTTGTACTTTTATTTTCACTCAGTTCATAATACTTTTCAAATTCATTTAAATTTATTTAAACTTTTTGAGACTTCTTCTTTGATGCGTAGAAGTGTGATTTTCAAAAAAATTCCAAATACTTTGGAATTTTCCAGATATCTTTCTGTTATTGATTTCTAGGGTAATACTTTTATGGTCAGTTGAATTCTATTATGGACTGAAAACATACTTCGCAAGATATTTATATTTTTAATGTTTATTAGGGTATGTTTTATGGTACATAATATATAGATTTTGGTAAATATTCCAAGTGCACTTTAAAAATATGTATTTTACTATTCTTGGGTAGAGTATTCTATAAATGTTAAGGTGATGGATAGTACTGTTTAGGTTTTCTATATGTTTGCTGATTTTGTGTCTACTTATTCTGTCAATTATTGAAAGAATAGTATGGGAGTCTTAACTATGTTTGTAGATTTAATCAATTTCTCTTTCAGTTCTATCAGCTTTTGCTTTATTTATTTTGAAATAATGCTATAAGGTGAATACACATTTACAACTGTTATGTTTTATTGGTCATTTTATCATTTTGTAACATTGTTCTTTGTCTAATTTTCTTATTTCTAAAGTCTACTTTGTCTGATATTAATATAGTTACTTCAGCTTTATTTTGAATTGTGATGGCATGGTATATCTTTTTCCATATTTTTAAACTATCTATATATTTAAAGTGTGTTGCCTGTAGAAAGCACATATATGTGTCTACCTTTTTTATCCACTCTGACAACCTCTGTCCTTTAATTGATGTGTTTAGAATCACTTATATTTAATGTAATTATAGATGTAGCTAGAATACAACCTATTTGGTAGCTATTTTCTATTTTTTTAACCTTTGCTTTATTTTTTCTCTTTTGTGCCTTCCTTGGTGATAATTGAGCAGTTTCTATGATTTTGTTTGATCTCCATTACTGGCCTATTAGTTTTACCTCTTTTTTAAAAAATTAAGTGGCTGTCCTAGTGTACACAGTGTACACTATTAGCTACCTAGAATCTACTTTCAATAATTTTACAACAGTATATTTCTAATTCCCCTCTCATTTTATGTGCTACTATTTTAATAGATTTTAATTTTGCATAAGATATAAGCAGAATGTATTGCTACTATTCTTACTTTGGACAGTTATCTTTCAAAGCAAGGAAAAGTGAAAAATGAATTTTAGTTTGCCTTCATTAATTTCAGTTCCAGTCCTATTTATTTTTTGTCTAGATTCAAGCTACTATCTGATATTATATTCCTTCTGTCTAAAAAATTTTCTTTAATATTTTTTTGTAGTACAAGACTACTGGCAATAAATTTTCTCAGTTTTGATTTGCCTCAGAACATCTTTATTTCTCCTTCATTCAGGAGAAATAATCTTGCCCAGTATAGATTTTTTGCTTCTCAGTTTTTCTTTCAGCACTTAAAAGATGCCACATTATGGTGCTCTGATTTGCATCGTTACTGAAGTCTTCTTTACTTCTCAGCTTTGTTTCTTTTTACGTATTGTGTTTTTTCCCCCTAGTTGCCTTCTAGATTCTCTCGTCTATGACTTTCAGCAGTTTGAATATCGTATGCCTAGATGTATGAGTTTATTAATTTATCCTGCTGTTGTTTTCTGATCTTCTTAAACATATGATTTGATATTTATTATTAACTTGAAACAATGCTTAGCCATTGTTTCTTCATAGAGTTTTTTCTGCTCCCTTCCTTCTCTTTGGCTTCTGGAAGTGCAAGTACGTGTATGTTAGATCATTTGATATTGCCTCAGAATTCTTGGATGTTCTAGTCTGGGTGGGTTTTTCCCTACATTTTTTTTCTCTCTTTTTCAGTTTGTGTAATTTCTCCAGATCTCCATCACTGACCTGTTCCTTAGCTGTTTTTGGTCTACTAACAAGTCTGCTGAAGGCATTCCTCATCTTTTACCATATTTTTTATTTCTATCATTTCCACTTGTTTCTTACAGCTTTCAGCACTCTAATGAAAATATACATCTGACTTTGCATGTTTACCTTCCGCCTTTTCCATTGGAACGTTTCACTATGATACTAATCATGTTTTAAATTCACTGTCTGCTATTTCTAACCTCTTTGTCATATCTGAATTTTTTCCTTGGTGGCATATCATCTTTTTTACTATTTCAAGTTAGTTAGTTCCTCTGCAACCTCAGCTTTCTGCTGGGCTCAGGAAGTTATGAATTTGAAGTTTGTCAGTTTTCTTGTTGTTGTTTTAAGGGTGAGAGTGCTGTCCTTCTCTGCTTCCTATATCCCAAGTAGAAACCAAAGCCAGCAGAGTATACTTCATAAAAAGAGTAAAGCCATCTCTCTCTTGAGGCAGCATGTAGACTTCTGTGTATGTATGTGGGATGTAAGGTAGGGGGGCAGAAAAGGAACAGATACCTAAACAGCTATAATATGCGGCTGGCCCTGGGGCTGAGTGGTTAAGTTCGCACGTTCTGCTTCGGTGGCACAGGGTATCGCCAGTGTGGATCCTGGGTGCAGACATGGCACCGCTCATCAGGCCATGCTGAGGCAGCATCCCATATAGTACAACCAGAGGCACTCACATCTAGAATATACAACTATGTACTAGGGAGCTTTGGGGAGAAGAAGAAGAAGAAAAAAAAGATTGGCACCAGTTGTTAGCTCAGTTGCCAATCTTTGAAAAATAAATGAATAGCTATAATATCATTTGTTAATTTTATCAAAGCATATTTGTCGTATATATACATTGCCAGATCCAATGTGAGTTTAGGCAAAATAATCAATGTGAAATCAGAGGCTTGCTATAATTATTAGTAGATTTACATTTTATAATAGCTTATAATATAGGTGTTATTATTCATGTCAATGTTGAGAATGTAAGGGAATAAATAATTTCCCCAATGTCATATATATGGTAACTATTGAGGGCAGGATTCAGATCCATATACCACACATCAAAGTTCACGTGTACCCATAAAAATTTTACATCCAATTGGAGGCTGGAGGCAAAATAAGAAAAAGTCTTATTTGTGATAGACTGAGAAATATTAAGACCAGATAAAGTCTACTGAGATAATCCAGATTATAGATTAGTTAGTGATGTGGATATGAAATTAAAAAAGAGAAATGAATGTTAGAATTGTATGGAAATCAAATCTATCGGACCCAGATGTGGAGTTAGATGGAGCTTAATCAACGAACGGAGAGGCTGATATCAAAAGGTAAATCGTTTAAACAAGGGGAGAATTAAAAGAGGCAGAAGAGTGGCTCGCCCCGTGGCATAGTGGTTAAATTCACATGCTCTGCTTCGGCGGCCTGGGGTTTACAGGCTCCCATCGCGGGTGTGGAGCTATGCACTGCTCATTAAGATATGCTGTAGCAGCATCCCACATACAAAATAGAGGAAGATTGGCACAGATGTTAGCTCAAGGCCAATCTTCCTCAAGCAAAAACAGGAAGATTGGCAACAGATGTTAGCCTAGGGCCAATCTTTCTCACACAAAAAAAGTAAGAGGCAAAAGAGAGAAGTGATGAGGTAGGTTTAAATATGATATGTTGAATTACCAAAAGCATATATATATGGCCTCATGTCTAGTAGACAGTTGGGAAGTACTAATTTGGGGAGGATTGAAATAGAGAAATAGGCTTGGTATATGTCTATAAAGAGAAAATAAACTTGTATAAGCAAATGATATTCCAGAATTATTAGGTTGCTAATAGGGAAGAAAATAATGTCAAAAACATTATTTTGATGAACACTTATGTTTAGAGAATGGGAATAGAAAAGGAGGTCAAAGGAGATAGTCAAAGACTCAATGTGAAAGTAATCAGATAGAAAGAAGAAATACGTGTCATAAAAGTCAAGGAAAGAGAGAGATCTTAAAAAACAAAAAGCAAGTTTATGTCAAATGCTCATCTTGGATTGATTGGTAGAAAGTAAATATGTGAAAAGGCTATTTGACTTTTTCTTTTATTCTATTGAGGTCATAACGGTTTATAACATTGTATAATTTCAGGTGTACATTATGATATATCAGTTTTGTAGAAACTATACCAGGCTCACCACCAATAGTCTAATTTTTATCCATCACCATACATATGGGCCCCTTTACCCCTTTAAGCCCCTTCGTCCCCTCTCCTCTGGTAACAACTAATCTATTCTCTTTATCCAAGTGTTTGTCTTCCACATATGAGTGAAATGATATGGTGTTTGCCTTTCTCTGTCTGGATTATTTTGCCTAACATCATACCCTCAAGGTCCAACCATGTTGTTGCAAATGGGACAATTTTGCCTTTTTTTTTAATAGCTGAGTAGTATTCTATTGTATATATATACACACACACCATCTTCTTTATCCATTCATCCATTGATGGGCACTTGGATTGCTTCCACGTCTTCACTATTGTGAATAAGGCTGCAAGGGTGCATAAATCTCTTTGTATTATTTATTTCATGTTCTTTGGATAAATATCCAGTAGTGGGATAGCTGGATTGTATGGAATTTCCATTTTTAATTTTTTGAGAAATCTCCATACTATTTTCCATAGTAGCTGCACCAGTTTGCATTCCCATCAGCAGTGTGTGATGGTTCCCTTTTCTTCATATCCTCTCCAACACTTTTTTTTTTGTCTTGTTAATTAGCCATTCTGACATGTGTAAGGGATATCTCATTGTAGTTTTGGTCTGCATTTCCTTAATAATCAGTGACGTTGAACATCTTTGCGTGTGTCTGTTGGCCATTTGTATATCTTCTTTGGAAAAATGTCTGTTTGTGTCCTCTGCCCATTTTTTTTTTTTAAAGTTTTTTTTATTTTTTCCTTTTTCTCCCCAAAGCCCCCCGGTACATAGTTGTATATTCTTCGTTGTGGGTCCTTCTAGTTGTGGCATGTGAGACGCTGCCTCAGCGTGGTCTGATGAGCAGTGCCATGTCCGCGCCCAGGATTCGAACCAACGAAACACTGAGCCGCCTGCAGTGGAGTGCGCGAACTTAACCACTTGGCCACCGGGCCAGCCCCTCTGCCCATTTTTTGATCAGGTTGTTTGTTTTTTATTGGTGAGTTGTATGAGTTCTTTATATATTTTGGAAATTAAGCTCTTGTTGGATATATGATTTGCAAATATTTTACATGGACTTCTTTATAAAGACTGTTAATGAGAAATAGTTCAAGTAGTCTTGTGGGGTAGAAATCACAGGGCAGGAAAATATATTATCGTGTCTGATTTTTACTAAATATGCATGTTTAATTCACGAGAATGACCAAGGTATCCTTTAAATCAACAACATATGTAATGCTTTGGAAAAGGTCTATTTTATGTACAAATGCAGAATAATTTGAAAATTGATATGCAAAGTTAAAAGCTACTTACTTTATTTTTGCCTTTGTCCCCCAAATTTTAATCAAATTTATGTAAAAATGGAACTTGGTTCAATATTTTTTTCAGATCATAGTATCTTTTATCTTTCCTATTAATATTTTCCTGGAATTTATCAAAATATAGTCATGGTTGTAGTATTCATTTTGTCTGAGAGAGATAAATATCTCTTGAAAAAGTTTTAGTTCAGGTTGATATGCTTGCTGCTTTTTTTGTGCAGGCTCATTTCACTTTCTTTGCTTAGTCAGGCACATCTCTAATTTCAGTTGGAATATTGGCCACTCAGGATCACATTATATTGGTGTCATTTGTATCAATTCCTTTGGTCACAGGATTGTTTATACTAAATTCACTGGAAGCAGTAAAATCTTCAGCAATATCAAGCCTGAAAGAGTTAATTTTCAACGCTGAACTTTTCCCATAGTTCCCACTGTAATTGCTGCTGATTATTTTTATGTTGTAATGAAGCAATAATGATCAAAGCACAGGGTATTTCTTAGGGATTCATGACTGACTGGCTTTGCCTCGGACCATTAACCCCAGTCATTAATCCCCCTGGAAATGTATTGTGCTGAGGTCATTATTGTTAATAGCAGAGCTGTACGAAAACATTTGCCCACACTCTGGAGTAAAACTGTTGATTATTTTCTGCCTGTACAAGTTTCGTCACTGAAAAATCTAAGAGTGATGAAGTTTGGCCAAAAGAGAAAACTAAATTATTGCTCAGTAGAGGGGAATATGAGATATATTTGACATATATGTAATATGATATATGTGTGTGCACATATATATATTCATGCATATCTAAATGCTTTATGTGAACACGTGAGCAAGCATTATATCTTTATTTTTTATCCTTGGACAATATGAACATACTTAATTTGTGAATATATTATATATCAGTTGAAGACTTTAGAGACTGCCATTTCTAATTACAGCTACATTCTTAATTATGAAAAACAAATCCTGAGCAAATGCACTTTTTTTCTCCCACTATACATCTGTTCCTCCTTAATACCTCTGGGAGAACAACCATGAATAAAAATTACTTTGAAAATTAATTTTATATTCTGTAGCTGATCAAAAATCTACTTTTGTTCTCTCCCAGTTATAATTCCTTAAAATAATGACAGTGAGGTCACTATCATTATCGCATTCAAAATATTTTATTTTTTCAAATATCTTGTATACACATCACTGAAATTCTTACCAAAAGAGTAGCCCCAATGTGAGATATAAGACTGTGGAAAATTAAGTAGCAAAACAACCTCAACTCTGCCGTGAAGTTCAAGGGCCCCTCCTGATCAAACAACAGTGATGGAAACTTCACTTTAGCTAAGCTTCCCAAGGGGCAGCTGGTTGCTCTCAGAAGGAAGTGGGAGACAAGGAGACACCAAATGGTCAAAATGGAATCGAGCAAAACTCAAGAAATTCTATCTTCCCTTTACTCCCTTGTAAGTAAAGTTGCTTCTGTGATGGACCTCAGTGAGTCACTGTAACTTATTGAGAAAGTTAATTTCCAATTTTCATTAAAGTTTTAAATTTGTACTTTTAAGGCTGTTATAGATAATTGCTATTTAGTTTTTATCTTTTATATTCTGCCATATTTAAAACTTAAATAGTGAGGAAAATAAATAAAAACAAAAGGGAAAGAGATATGGCTAATGGAGAATTTCAGATATTTTCCCTATAAAATTCACTCTAATTCACTTTTCTACTGGAATTAGAAAGAGATAACATAACTGAAAACATCAGCCATCATCCAAATATAAATTTTTAAAAATTAACAAGCAAAAAACAACTTGGATGAAATGTTTTTAACCATAAAGATAGTGGAAAACTAGTAATTCAATCTGTATTTCACAAATAGGAGCAAATCAATGAAATGTGAATTAGTGGAAAGATCTATCCTCATTTTACAGATGAAAAAGCATGGCACAGGAAACTAGTTTAACTGAGGTAAATCACCTACAGAACAGCAGAACTAGGATTTAAATTACTCACAAGGCAAATTTTTCTCCCTTATTCCACTTCGTTTTGTCGCAGAGAAACACTCACTATTGTGTCTTTTTTAAATAGTTTCTACAGATACACCAATGACAACAGCAAGACAACTATTTTCAGTAGATGCTGTGATGATTAATCTTACATGTCAACTTGGATGAACCATGGTGCCTAGATATTTAGTAAAACATTATTCTGGATATTTCTGTGAAGGTGCTTCTGGGATGAGGTTAACACTGGAATCAGTGGACATTGAGTAAAGCAGATTACTCACCGTATTGTGGCTGGGCCTCATCCAATGTGGTGAGAGCATTAATAGAATGAAGACTGACTTCCTTAAGCAAGAAGGAATTCTGTTAGCTGGCTATCTTTGGATTCTAACTGTAGCTCTTCCCTGAGTCTCCAGCCTGCTGGTCTACCCTGCAGGTTTGGCTTCACCAAGCCTCCACAGTCTCATGAGCCAATTCCTTAAAATAAATCTCTCTCTCTCTCTCTCTATATATATGTGTATACACATCCTATTGATTGTTTATTTGGAGAATCTTAACTAATACAGCTGGGGAAAAAATAGGAAATGGAGTGAAGAACCAAAAGTACATAGAAAGAAATGCGGATACGGAGGACATAGTATGAGTGAGAGAACTTCTTTGGTTGGGGTTCCAGAGGGATCCCTATTCCCACCCCCAGAAACAAACAAAGCACCACCACGAAAACCTCTGGGTAAAGCGTGGGGTTCATATGAAGATCCAGTGCTATTTCGCTGATGCTTGCACAGTGAAATGTTGAAATTCTTTATATTTGATATACCTAACGTCTGCTTTCCCTTTAAAAAATCAAGGTTCATATACAGTTTAAGATTCAAAACACTTAGGAAATGCCTTTTCTGGAATAATTTTCGAGCAGAATATGTATGAATGAATTCATGTGTCTGTGTACATATGGAATGATAATTAGCTAAACAGGTAAATGCGAAGGTTGGGTAAATGCTTCCTTTGTGATACATATTTCACAAAAGCTATTTTCTATAAAATTAATTTGCTTCAGAAAAAAATCTGAAAGCCCTTGAACAGCACATTGTCTCTCCCAGAGGCCTTATATTATTTCAATTACATCTAATTATATACATAGGTGTATATATATATTCATGTTTGTATGCAGGGTGGTCCATTTGCAAAGAGCTTCATTTTCTACTTTATTGTTTTCTCAACAGACCACCGACATACGCTTCAGAAATAATTATGCCTATGTAGCTGCTTAATGGTTCCTTCTTTCATAACAATCTTAATGGTGGGGGAGATTTCCTCAAGAGCAGAGCATCATGGTAACAGGGTTCATTTGGGATGGCAGCATCTGGAAGAGGGTCAGAATTCCTTATCCCTGGACTCTGCAGTGGGTAAAGATGATTCTTTCTTTTTGAGGGAAATGATACTTGTTATTCCTGTGTATTTAATGTACTGGTATATTGCTAAATTTTATGTCTAAAATATCATTTCCAAGGGTGTCAAAAAGGGTAAAAGTGAGATAAATGGAAAAGGGGCCAAAACTCATGAGGAATAATTGGGGATTCTTTTTTGCCACAGATGCTTCTCTATAATTTTGCCTGTATAGAATGCGTTTTATGTAGTTAAGGGGAGATAACTTCACACTGATATCTCTAAGTCCCTGTCGGGCAGCGACTGTGGAAAGTATTCTCTTTCTCTCTCTCTCTCTTTTTTTTTTATTTGCTAAAGAAGATTAGCCCTGAGCTAACATCTGTGCCAATCTTCCTCCACTTTATAATGGGTTGTCACCGCAGTACGGCCGACAAGTGGTGGGGGTTTGTGCTGGGTTCCTGGCCCGTGAACTCAGGCCACTGAAGCAGAGCATGCCAAACTTTACCACTATGCTATGGGCCAGCCCCAAAAGTGTTTCTATTTTTAGACAGCTACTTTGGTTGCTGCCACCTGGCCTGCCTTCTCTGAAATCTCTCCTGCATTACAGCATTTCCAGGATGGAAGGTAGGAGAAGCTCCTCTCCTCAGGAATAAATACAGATGGACAGGTAAAGTCTGTGGATACATGCCTCCTCTACAATTACTCCACAGGAGAGAAAAGTAGCAGCGTTCATATTCAGTATTTTGTTTATTTATTTCACAAGAAGAGCTCAATTTGATAATTTGATGATGAGTTACAATAACGATGAATTAAAAGTGAAGTGTTATTCATAATGAGGGATTAACAGGAAAAGTTTTCATTTCAGAATGGTGCCAAAGCAATATTTTACATAAATAGCATTATCTATCCTCAGCTTAAGATGCAGCTATCCTTCCTTATGAGAACAAGTTTTAAGTAATATTTGTTGATTGCTATTCCATTTACTAATTTAACAAAACCATCCATAATCCTACTACCCCAAATAAAGTGAGTTTTTTCTCCTTTCCAAATTTATGTATTTATATAATAAAAATGGTATTATGAACACACACAACAATTTTAGATATTATTTAGAAGAAGAATGCTGTTCAACATGGCATACTGTAACCCTTTTACTAACCTATTTGACAAAGGCACTATGGAGCTTCTAAGGGAGCTTCAGTTATCCTATTAATGCTTAAATTGTCATTATAAAATATAGAGTCTGGGGGTCTGGCCCTGTGGCATAGTGGTTAAGTTCGGTATGCTCTCCTTTGGCAACCCAGGTTCGCAGGTTCAGATCATGGGCACAGACCTACACCACTCAGCTATGCTGTGGCAGTGACCCACATACAAAATAGAGGAAGATTGGCACAGATATAAGCTCAGGGATAATCTTCCTCAAGCAAAAATAGGAAGATTAGCAACAGATGTTAGCTCAGGGCAAATCTTCCTCACCAAAAAAAAAAAAAAATATATATATATGTATAGACTTTGGCAAATATATCATTTACTCCTGTAGAGAAATCTCTGCCACTCTTTGTCTAACTTTCCCCAGTACCGCATGCCTGCAAAATTCTTGTTGAAATTTTAAGATTACCTTATGATTACAGATTTTCATAACGTTAAAACTACCTTTGCATTCATTATCTTAAGTTTTCTGTGTTTCATAAAGATAATAATAGACAATTATCTCCTATTTTACAGATGTATAATTTTAGCCTGACACAGACTCGTCTAAGCTTTCACAAGTAAAATGGTAGTAGTTGAGCCAGGACTAAAACCTAAATTTCTGGTTCACAAAAAGTCCTATGTTATATCGTGGATTCCTAAATTTATTAATGCAAATAATTTTCAGCAATGGCTTAAGAACTGGAGAATTTAAAACCCATTATTTTAGGCTGCTATTAGGTCCCTCTGATTCATCTCTTTTTCATTGGTCACTATGGGACTTTCTTTGGCTCCAGGATGCTTGATCAATGCCACCATGTCTGTCATCATTTTAGTGCCCCTAAAGGAGTATTACAATATGAGCAACTCTTCTCCTCCAAATTAAATATGATCATTTATCTTCTTACACATCCATTTATTTAGTGCAGCAAAGGCTTCAACAATAAGGCCTAAGCTGAATAGCCACTGGAAATCCAAACAAGATAGAGAATTAACAGGCTAAGGTTATAGGAAGGAGGTGGGCAGCAAGGCTAAGAAGGGGAGAGGAACAGGCAAATGTTGGGAAGGGCAAGTGGATTGTCACACTAATCCAAAACCTTAGGCTACTTACCTCCTTGGGACAATGGTTAGACACAAATTCCCAGTCCAATGGATCAATTTCTACTCACTGTGATCTTCAGTCATCCTTAGATTGTCTCTGGCCCATCTCATTTAGAACAACACCAGAGCCTTGGGCATGGAGACTCTAATTCAAACTGAATCAAATACAATGCTTCATCAGGAGAGTTCTATATAAAATTGCGATCACAAGTTTTGTGTCCAGGCAACAGGGTATAATTCCAGGAGAAAAAGTTGTTTCTCATCACCAACTTCAGCATCAAGATTTCAGAAAGTAAAGATAAGTGGAGATAGGTAAGGCACAAAAGTCAGTAAAACATCCACCAGCAGCTCCAGACAAAAACGTTTTGAGTAGAGGACCCGCCCTCTAGGTGGTGGGTACAGAACTAAAGGTGAACCCATCCTTGAGAGTAAATGAGGAAGGACACTGTAGGCTGATGTGAGAGGGAGAACTTGATGTTTTAGAGCAAGGTTAAGTTATGGGCGTAAATGGTTTTACTCACTGTCTCCCTTCTAGTGTAGCCTGAGAATTTTCTGTTAGATGAATTAGGTGTCTAACTCTACCTCTGTGCCAGGCACTGTGCCAAGCTCTTGGGGAATATAAATAGGAATAAGACCAACTCCTTGAATTTAAATACAGGTGCTTAGACTCTAGTTAAATGTCAAAAAAGAAGAATAAAAAGAGAATCAGAAGAGGAAAACATGTATGGGGGATTGAGGGGACAATAAACATGGAAATGGTAGTCTTTAAGCTAGACATTGAAGGGTGGGATCAATTTTATCCAATAGAAAAACGATTAGACATCTGGGTTAAAGTCATATTGACCCACAGGATTAATTTTTTTCACTGTACTGAGATTTGGGTAAAACCCTCAAATTACACAGAGGATAATTATAATAACATCCAATGAAATATGATATTGAGTCTATTGTAGTGTGGTCAATGGTTTTGTTCTTTATAACACAGGGTGCCAAGAGAAATTGCTGTCAGGTCTTAGTACAAGAAATAGTTTTGCTTAATAATTGGTTTTGTCATACGAACTCTCTAAATTATGTAACTGACTGATTTTTAATTTTAACACAGGCTATTAAAAAGGAAATATGTGGCCCAGCCGTCGTTCTGGCTTCTCTTGATAATCCTATTCCTGCTCTTTGTTTTTCTGCCCCCCTCTTAAGTCTGCTTATTAAATTTCATATATCTTGACTTTAATACTTTCTGGATGAAGTAGGGTAAATATGGCTTAAGAAAAAATAAAAAAGTAAAATGGGGAAAATATAGTTGCAAATTATAGTTTTATTCTGAACACAGATATTGTTTGTGAGAGTCTGTAATTGCCCTGAAAACTTAATATTTCTGCTCAGTTCCACCGGAGCACTGTCCTCACAGTAGTGGATCTGAAAAGCAATGGAGTGAGATTTTGGGTTGGGGCATACCATTGAACCAAAGAAATATTGAATAACTTGAGAATTCTCAGCCCAGTGCTTGCATGGAGACCGGTAGAAAGTTATTCCTCAGCTTCTCAGGTTGCGGTAAGAAAGCCAAGATGATAGGAGTAAAGTACTAGTTTCCCAGGGCTGCCATAACAAAGTACCACAAGTTGGGCAGATTAAGACGAGAGAAGTGTCTTGGCTCCCAGTTCTGAGGTCTAAAACCAAGATGTCTGCAGAGCCATGCTTCCACTGAAGACTCAAGGGACGATCCTTTCCTGCCCTTCCTAGCTTTTGGTGGTTGGCATTGCTTGGTCTATAGACACATCACTCAAATATCTGCCTCCATTTTCACAAGGCATTCTTCCCTACGTGTGTGTCCACCTTTCTCTCTGCTTTCCAAATCCACTACGCAAGGACAGCACTTCTTCAGAAGCAAGCAAAAAGTTTATGTTTTAAAGCTTATTTGCAGACTTTTACAAAGAACATCTGAATTCAGAATTTTGCTGATCTCTATGTTAAAATCTTCGGTGACTATACATTTCCTACTTCTTGTTTTCCAGCCCACTCTAATCCAGTATGATCTCATCTTAACTTGATTATATCTTCAAAGACTCTATTTCTAAATAATATCACACTTGCAAGTACTGGGGTTTAGGACTTGAATTTGAACTTATCTTTCTGGAGACATAATTCAACCCACAACAAGTAGTAGCAATAGTGATAATACAGAAAAATTATACCACAAGCCAGGTTTTGGCCTCTTTCTCCAGTAAGTTTTGTTAGAACTACCCACCCAGCTCAAGAAGTTGTACAAGTTTGTATTTGCTCCCCGTCTCCCAACCTCTTCACTTTCAGTGACACTTGATCTCTGTGTATGTATTTATACCTGGATTCTCTCACACTGTGTAGTCCCTTCAGATGAATGATTCATTGACTGGGACCACCAGAGGATTATTTCAGTTGCTAATAAGATTCCTCCTTCCAGATGACCCACCTTGGACTCCAGTGAGCAAGTGATACCACGTTTCCTCATAGACTCAAGCTCCTGGAATGCTTATGCCAGCACTTGTCTCAGACAGGGGATCCCTCACAAGCTACTGGGCTTAACCAGAGTAGGGAATCTTTGCTGACCCCTGTTCCAGTATGAAACATTTATCAGGCTAACATGCATGGAATTTGGCACTACATTGAGATGAGTTCAAATGCTGATTTTCCAAAGACTGACGTTGGGGCAGACTGTTCTGTGGGTCACCTGGGTTTGAAGAGGCACAATCACATACAGAACTGAGTCCCAGTTTTCCTGATACTCCAAAGCCTAAAGCAAGACAACAGTCAGTTCCATGATTCTATAGGAAACATGACAGTTCATCAAAAGAAATAAATCTTGTTCACATACAACTCTAGAGCAATTGTATAAAATATATATTCTGGTTTTGCTACTTCTGAGGTGTGTGAATTCATACATCAATTCAGTTCCTAAAATAAAATTTCTTCATATATAAAATGAAGGAAAAAGTAGCTTACAGCTTTGTTGTGAGAAGTGAAGAAAACAATATTTAAATTTTTCTCCATGTTTTGGCGTACAAATAGATGCTTAATAAATGTCAGTTCCTATTGAACATAAATCCCATACAGACAGCAATAGAGCTTGCAATGTCATCTGTATCATCCTATTATATTCTGCATTAGGACAGGTTTTTATGGCACATTTAGATTTATTTTGTTAAATATTTGTGTCCATCATATTCCAGGGAATTTCCTTTAACTCCCTTCAATAACATTTATCTGGGGCCGGCCCCGTGGCCAAGTGGTTAAGTTAGCGCACTCCACTACTGCGGCACAGGATTTCGCTTGTTTAGATCCTGGGCACGGATATGGCACCACCCATCAGGCCACGTTGAGGTGGCGTCCCACATGCCACAACTATAAGGACCCACAACTAAAATATACAACTATGTGCTGGGGGTATTGGGGGAGAAAAAGCAGATAGGAAAAAAATAGAGAAAAAAAGGAAGATTGGCAACAGTTGTTAGCTCAGGTGCCAATCTTAAAAAAAAGAAATAACAATATGTATCTATTTACACACTTTGTTATTTTTCCTTCACATTCAAGGTAGTCACTTATGTTTGCACAGGTTCTGTGAGCCTGAACTCTGAGATGACTAGACTCCAGTCTAGCCAAGCTAACATTTTTCAAATTAACGGAATGAGATGGTGCAGAGAATTAGAGTAGGCGTTTTCTCCTTCTTTTAGTTTTTAAGTCCCCAAAGGTTCCATGAACTCCTAGTGTGAAATAACTTGGAGGCAGAACATCCTCATTGAAACATGAAAAATCTTTCTAGTTGTTGGCCAAATCTCTCATTTCAAAACCCAAGACAAAATCATGATGGTCATAGCAAAATGCAAGAAAATTCACCTAAAAACTTTAGCACTGGTTTTTCAGATGTTATCAGAGGCTGACTATGTAATTGAAAGATTACATATAATTTCAAAAAACTTCATACACAAGTAATGATCAATATGGTTCCTTTGTAATTTATAAATAATGATAACGTAATTGCAATAAAGTATGTTTTCACTTATTTATTTAGAAGAGACTAAGTAGCTATTGATTCACATCTGAAAGGAGATGATGCACCAGAACTCCTTTTTGAGGTGAGAGGAGGGAGGTGGAAAGAAGAAAGAAAATTTTTCAAGACAGAGACCGTTTAAACATTGCTACATTGTTTGGATGAGTAACAATATAATTGACAATAAAAAGAAAATGATGTGCCAGTGAATGTTTATTTCCTTATAATTTCCCCTTCCTAATGGATATCAATCTTCAACTCCCCATAAGCTGAATTTAGTACCTAGTAAGAATGCCACAACACCCTCTATGTTATCATTGACACAAGTGTGACTGTAGAATTTATATCTCTTGAAGTTTATAATGTTTCCTGCTTTGTGAAACCAGCATAAAATCTGTTTTCATTTGTAAATTTGGTGTATTAGGGTCAAGGCAAATGGAGATTCAGAGTGACAGCTTCTGAAGAGTTAAACTTATGTATTTCACACTATAAAATAACTAATCTGGGCATGGGAAACATTGGAAAATGTCATAGTCATATGGACATATGCTTCCATAACTTGTAGCATATTTTTAGTAACCTCCTCAAAAATATTTTCCCTTCTTTAATTGGCTATTTTTCTGTTTTCTGTCTTACATTTTATCCAAATGAGTATTAGTCTAGTTTCTGGTTTGTTTATGATAGCGCACTACATTTTGAGCATATGAAGACTGTCCATTAACAAACAGAGAAAAAAAAACCATTACTATCACGGGACACTATGCACTTTTTACAGTCATTCATTCTTATATTTACTTCATGGCATCTACTCTGAAGAAACTGTAGTATATGACAAAATCTCTATTCCTAAAAAGTGACACTGTACTTCTTACTGTTTACTTGGAATTCATTCAAAACATACAGAAGTGTTCTAAGACAGTACAAAGAACTCATGCATACCCTTTACCCAGAATCATCAATTGTTAGCATTCTGCCTTATTTGTTTTACCCTTGTCTATATCTACATGTCTGTATATCCAGACACATTTTTTTCCTTGTCCTTTTACTCTTAAGTGCTTCAGGGTGAATTTTCTAAGAATAAGAATATTCTTTCATAACTACGGTATAGTTAAAAATTTTATGGAATTTAATATTCATTCGTTCTCTACATTTTCTACTCCACATATTCCAGTTTTGTCAATAAAGTTCCCTGGGATTTTTTTTCCTCCAGTCCAAGATCCAGTCCAAAATCACACACTGCATTTAGTTGTTAAGCTTCCGCAGTTTCCCTCAATCCAGAACATTTCCTCAGCTGTTCTTTGTCTTTCATGACAGTAACATTTTTGATGACTATAGATCTTTTCTTTCCTTTTTAATAATTTATTTATTTTTGTATTTATTTTATAATGTAATGGATTTATCAGAACATTCCTCACATTTAGATCAAGATTATGTATCCTAGGTGTAAATTCTATATAGAAGATGCTGTGCCCTATGCAAGGTGTTATATTACGAGATTCATGTCCGTCTGTCTGTCTGTCTGTCTGTCTCTCAACAGTAATGTCAATTTGGATTAAGGTATCAAAGGATGTCTAGCTTCTCCACTGTAAAATTCCCATGTTTCCCTTTGCGTCTTACAAGTAAACTGTAGAGAGATTTCCTAAGATCCTGAAAAATTCTGCTCCTTACCAAAATCGCCCTCCATATTTAACTGAAAAAAATCTTTTTTATGTTGAGTGCAAAATGGTGATTTTCTAACTCCTATACTTTCTCTACCTTTGTTCGCCAGCATTCTATTTTAAGGAAGAGCCCTCCCTTCTTCCTTCCTTTGTTTATTTATTTACTTACTTATTGATTGATTGCTTATCAATATGGATCCATGTTTCTATTTTTTTCCCCAGTGGTTTATAGTTCATTAATCTCGGCTTAATTATCTTGTTCCAGACTTGGTTAGTGGGAGCACCTTCAAGTTGGCAAAAGTACCATTTTAACAGGTCTTCATCATTTCTTTCTGTACATTTTTACTTTCTGACATAACAAATTATTCCAGACTCGACTTACCCTGTTGTAGATCATGAACTGGAGAATTCTCTGAGGAGTCCTGTTTGTTTTTTCACGGGGAGTTTTCCAGAGGCTTGTGGCTTCTACAAATGCTCATCGCCTCTAGAGTTTCTTTACTTCTCGGTCTTTGTAACAGTCAGAACTAGTATTTATGACATAAATTCATACTGATACTTCCAACTGCTATCCGTCTCAACATGGTTTCTCTTTCCCTCCCTGCCCCCTGCCATGTTTATATTTTCTTTCATCCATAGTAAAGACCCTGGCTCCCAGCAACATCAATACACTTACTCATTTGCTCAAACCTACAAATCACCTATAATAATTTGAGAATTGCTTCATCCATACCACTACAGGAAGGAATTCTACTAAAAGGGTTCAAGATTTATTTGCATTTCTCCACAGATCCCAATATCCCACTCCTGCACTAAGGGTATATCGTCGCCTACTATATTGAAAAGTTACTTTGATTCAACTCTTTTTTGTTTACCTTTGGTTTGCTTTCATCCCTTGGGTGTGATATTATAATTTGAAACACAGTAGAGTTCATTTGTTTCAGCTTTAATTCTTTATTCTTTCCATTGTTGTTGACTTATTTTTAATACATGAATATGTAAAACATTAACGTGCTTCTAAGAGTCAAAACCACGTAAAAAGGTACACTCAGAAAAGTGTAATTCCCTCTGCTTTCCCTTCTCCCCACTTATATCTTATCAGTAATAATTTCTTATTTTTCTGGTTTATCCTTGTATTTTTTCTTATAAGAGCAGATATATGCATGCTTTCTTATTTATGCTTCTTTCCTCTAATATACGAAAATATCATACATATAAAATTATAATTATACATGATATAAATATCATATTTATATATTATAGTTATAATATAACTAACTATAAATATTCTTTTGCCCTTTGCTTTTTTTCATTTAACATTACATCCTTAGGGAAAAAACGTGATAATTTTTTTCAAGAAAACAATAATCAGCTACATGGAATGAGTAAGTAATAAAATAGAGCAGGATACAAAAAGGAGAGTGAGTGCACAGAGGACAAGTCTCGTATTCTCACGTTGAGGATGGTAAGGTACCTCCTATTATTCCATCAGGCACACCTTCTGTCAGGCCACATTGAACTACATGCCTCCCTCAACTCCCCACTGCCGAAAACTAAAAATCCATCTTTTCACAATTTTGCCTCCTATTATCTGTGGAAGGACTGTCTCTTCTTCTCTCAAAGGCTATTCTTTATTTCTTTTGAGACTTTGTTTCTTCCATTTCATTCTGGTTTTCCTGTTTTATCAATATGATTCTCTCCATTGGGTTATTTGCATTAAACATAATAGAAGCATTTCCCACCAAATCCCATATTTCCCTCCTCCATCGCCCTATCTCTCCTTCTGGACGTCTCAGGATTTCACTCTCTCTTTATTGTAAAACTTCTCAGACAACTGGTTTAAGGTTCATTAACACTTCCTCACCTTCCGTTTACTGTGTAATACACTTCATTATTAATTCTTCCGTACCATCCCAATCAAGTTTCCCTATTTAAGATCATTGATGATCACTTGATGCTCAAAGTATGGTCAAAGAGCCAAAATAATCAGCATTACCTAGGAGTTTGTTAAAAATGTAGCATAGATAGAAGAGAAGGGGAAATAGAGCCCTCTTCTAGGTGGAATAACTGTCAATGTATTTGGTGATATTTAATCTACTACTCTCCAGGTTAGAAGGAAAGGAATAAAGGCATCAGAAAAGCACATTCCTTCTATTAAGATAGTTCCCAAAGTTGAAAACCCCAATTATGTTACATTCTAAGTCACGTGGTCACATCTATCGGTGAGTTTGGGAAATGTAGTTTTTCTTCCAGGTGAGCACATGCATAGCTAAAAATTGGCATTGTATTAATTTAGAAAAAAAGGGGAGAATGAAAATTTTGGACAGCTAGCAATCTCAAAATCCTGAAGTGTCCAAAATGGAAAGCTTTAATCTTTCCTACTCACACATTTCAAAATAACAAATTTTTTCTTTCCCAGTCTTTCCCATCTCAGAAATTCACATTGTTACTCAAGCCCGTTATTCATTCTTGAGTTTTTCCTAACTCCTCCCAATTTATCAGAAAGTCCTACTCATATCTTATATATTTCTATGTCTATATCATTCCATCTCCACAGCTGCCTTCTTGCCCCAGTCCAATGTCATCTCCTTTTGGCTCTCTGTAATTCTCTTCCGTTTGGTTTCACTGCCTACAAATTTGTTCTCCTACCATCCATTCTCCAGAGAGATGTCAGAGTGATCTTCTAACTCTGGAAATCACATTATATCATTCTTTCATTTAAAAGTCTCATTGCAGGCAGAATAAAATCGAAAAGTCTCTGATTTGAGTTTTCTGATCTGCTCCTCTCCCGCCTCATCATGTATCATTGTCCTTCTTATTGACCAGACTGCAGTCACTTAGGCCTTTTGTTGTTGTGGTTCTGTTCTTCAAAGATACAAGACACTTTTCTTTGAGCTTATTATTCTCTCTGCTCATAAAGTGATATTTTTGTTTGTTTAATTTTCTTTTCTTCTCTTTAGCACTCTTCCTGGTGGATTCATTCTTATCTCATTGGTATTACATCCCCAAAGACTTCAAATCACCTCCTCAGAAAAGCCTTTCTGGACCAACATCTCTAGAATGGTTCACAGTAGAATTACTCTATAACACATCAGCATTTTGATATCCTCTAGGCACTTATCAGATCTATAATTATTCCATATATTAGTTTATTTGTTTACTGTTTATCTGAAAGGCAGAGTCCTTATCTGTCTTGTTTACAACTTTATCTCCAACACAGTGCCTGGTATGTAGAGAGGCTCAGTAAATATTTGCTGAGTGAATGGATAAATGATTAAATGGGTGTCTCTCTAAAAGAGCTCCAGGTTAAGAGAACTATTGTGAGGACGTCAGTCAAAACTCCTGCTGTAGCAGCTGGACATATGCAAGATGAGAAAGAAAAGCCTCAGTAGTTCACAATTCCTTTATTTAATTAATTAACTCAAGATTGCCAAAGAGGGCCCTGACATTATTATTATTATTTTAACATAGAATCTGCAGGCATTTCTCAAGGTTTCTCCCAGCTGATAGTACGGCTTCTTATTTTCTTTATGACTGCTGTAATACTGTCTTTCTCCTTCTACAATTCTAACCCCGTTCTCCTTCTCCTCTTCATCAGCATCATCATCTTCACCATAATGCACACTCTCCCATATCTTTTCTGTCATTTCGTGGATTTCTATCACTACAAGCAAAATTTATTATTTTGTTTCAAACTTCAGTTGAACAGCTTTGGGAAAATGTTTTAAGGGAGACTGGAAGATTTTTGGGAGTTCGGGTCTTGAAATACACATCCAGAACTCAGTGTCTTCATTGCCTTGGTAATAGAAATGACCAGATATGCCCTTTACACATAGAAGCTTCTTAAAGTATGGTTTTGACAATTTGTGAAAAGAGAGAGCTAAGGAATACATTTTGTTAACATTTCTAATCTTAGTTGGGTTCTCTAGCAGACCCTGCTTTTCAGAATGTAAAATTGTTATATGAGCAGACAGTGCAGTAAATCATTGCTCTTAAATATTTTGCATAAGGCCCATTTATCTAGAAACAATTCTTTAACCCCAGCAAATGAATGACTCCTGTGGCTGCAATCTAAATTATATTCTCTCTAAGTAGGACAGCAAGCCACTCAGGAAGCATTTTTCCAGTCAACACTAGTATCAACCATATGAGCATTTTAAAAGACAATGATAACTTGCTTCTAGACAGCACTGTAATTTGAAACTGATATAAGAAATCTCATCTATATTCTGCTGCTAAGTTTCCCCTTAACTGCACCACTCTCCTCTTCGTAAACATCCTAACTTTTTATTGATTTAAATACAATCTCAGGAATCAAAAACAAATTAGTTCCCCTTGGGGTTAAGTACAAAACAGATTTTTAAAAATTCTACTATGTATTCTGTAAATCATTTAATAATATTTCTAGCTTATCCTATTCCAAATAACCTGTGTTTTCCTTTCAATTCTTATATGACATATTTTTTAAACATACAATTTATATGTTATATGCAAAATGAGTGGCAGGTTTCTGACAATTCTATTTCTTTCTAATAGAAATTATTCATATTAAATTCTAAAAGATATTTCTTTCTCTTCTGGAATAGTGGTCTCAGATATTTGCCATCATATGTTCTAAATTACCATGGGCCAAGTGTGGAGCAGAGAAAGTCCAAACTCATTCTTTGAAACTGGTTTCTGTCACTGAAATCCTATTTTTATTCTTACCTCAATTGGTGTAAAGAAATGGACAGCGTACCATCAAATTCGAGTATAACTAGAAACCCAGAAATATCTGTATCAAGACCACCCTTAATTAAATAATTTATCTATCCATTTATTACAGGATATTTATGCAGCAATTCCTTTGTGGCAAGTGCACTGTCCCAAGTGCTATGCAATAGGAAACAAGCTCTTGGCCTTCATGAAACTTAACTGGGGACTGACAGACAATGAAGAGCTAAACAGTAAGTGAACAAGATCATTTTACATGTTAAAAAAGTGTTACAGAGAAAATAAAACAGATGATGTGAAAGAAAGTCAATATGGGAGTTACTTTAGATTGGGGAGCCAAAGAAGGCATAAATAAGGAAATAGCATTTGGGCTGATTAATGAGAAGAAGGCAATCAGCGCCAGAGCAAAAGCATTCCAAGCAGGAGAAAGAACAAGTATAAAGGTCCTTGACTAGAAAATGACGTGTTTGATAAAGGGAAAAAGAGGCAGTGTGGCTGATGCTGGGGGTTGATGTAGATAGTGCCTCGCATTCAAGTTGGAGAGGTAGAGGGGGCCAGGTAAATAGGCCTGTATAAGCCATGGTAGAGATTTAGACTTTATTTTACAAAGAATGGAAAGCTTTTATAGGGACTTGATAATCCATTGTCACTACTTCTGCCGTGTTTCTTTCTCCTGATATGCTAATAATATAGTGCCCCACGGTTTGTCAGTTTTCTCCCTATCACTCTCTTTCAAATTGGAACTGACTATAAGTCCAGCTAGTCTCCTCTACCCAAAACACACACATAGACAGGTGTTAGACTATGCTTCTTTTGAATTCTTGAGGCTTTTTCAGTCCTTATAGATATTAAGACCTGGTTTCTAAGAAACTCCATATCCGCTCCTTCATTGTGCTTTGAAGTTGGTCCTAGGCATGTAATCAATCAGGATTGATCACCAATCAAGCTTCAGAAGCATGTCTTTCTTTCATGTCATCCCAATTATCGTGCTTTAAAAATAAAGCCACAAAAATATGATAAAGACAAAGAAAAGTAAACCAAAAATATGCCTAGTGATGTACGAAAACATTCTTACTTTTAAGAACTTCAAAGATGTAGAAATATCAAGAATAAAATTGGAAGTACCTTCACCCTTGCTCCCTACATTTGAACTCTCCTCCCTAAGAAGAGAACCATTATCAGTTGGCATACCATTCTAGATCTCATTTTATAAATTTATAAAGAATATTTGTTTATGAAGAAATTTGTGTTCTATATATAAATTCCATGTATATATTTACAGCTTGCTTTGATTTACTTTGAAATGTATCTTGAATAATTGTTTGAAAATCTTATGAATATACATAGACATGCTCTTTTTTTTAAGGCTGCATCGTAGCTATTACATGAATTCCCCATTACTTATTTAACTTTTTAAATTGATGGGCATTTAGTTATTTCCCTTTTTTTGTTTTTCTATTAAAAACAATGCCCAGTGAACAAAGGCTAAAAGTCAACTGACAGATTAGTAGAAAATATTTACACTATATAAAGTTACCATCCAGAATATATAAACAATATTGACAAGCAGCTAGAAAAAACTGCACACCAGAAAACGTGCAAATGATACGAAGCAGCAGCTTACAGAACAAAAAACATATAAACAGGCAATAAAATGTAAAAGATACTCAACTTCATGTGAATAAAGAAAATGTGGTATATTGCATATATACAGTGCAATATTGTTCAGTTATAAAAAAGAAGGAAATCTTGCCATTTGCAACAACATGGATGGGCTTCGAGGGCATTATGCTAAGTGAAATAAGTCAGACAGAAAAAGACAAATATCACGTGATCCCACTTATATTTGGAATTAAAACAAAAAACAAAATCAGCAAACCTCACAGATATAGAGAACAGATTGGTGACCGTCAGAGATAGTGTGTGGGGGTGGGTGAAGTGGATGAAGGGGGTCAAAAGGTACAAAGTTCCAGTTATAAAGTAAATTAGTCACGGGGAAGTAGCATACACTATGGCGACTATAGTACATAATACTCCATTGCATATTTGAGAGTTGCCAAGACATCTTAAAAGTCCTCATCTCAATGAAAAAAGTTTATAACTATGTATGGTGATAGATGTTAACTAGAATTATTGTTGTGATCATTTCTCAATAAATGTAAATATCAAATTATTATGTTGTACATTTGAGAATAACATAATGTTATATGTCAATTATACCTCAAAAAAAAAAACTGATACCAAGGACCTCCACTCACTGACATTCTCTGTGGTATAACTCTAGTCTACTATGTGGATTTGAGAGCAAAAATTTCTTTTAAAGAATCTGCTGTTTAGATTCTTTAGTTCACACTTATTCCCCCAATAATTAGTCAAATAATGTCACATTATAAATGGTATACAACTTTGAATTAATATGTTGCTTGTGTAGACTGTAAGGATAAATACAAATGAAATACAAAAGGCTTAATTCTTCTTATTAAAAATAAGAGAATAGAAATCCTCTTCCCTGTTCTTGGAGCATTTCCTGTTGTGAATTTGTAATTGTAAATTCTTCCTCTGCCCCTTTGAGTTGTAAATTTGAAAAAAAAGACTTTCACAGCAGCCAGTCCTACCACATAACCCTCAAACACTAAAGGGCCACCTTCTAAGTCTGCAGGCATTTTAAAAGCATTCTCTCTGAAGTATGAAGAACTGATACTCCTTAAAAATGATCTTTTTTAAAGAAAAGATAATAAGGTAGAATTTATAGTAAATTATTGGGATTGTACAGAGCGAGACAACATAAGATGAATTTCAAATGATGCTAGGAAAAGTTTTGAGCAAGAGTCTTCTAGTTCCTGTGTGATAAAGGGGGCACAGTCAGAATTGTGAAGAGAAATGGGAGGTGAAAGAAGGCTACTTTTTGTTTTTTTCTAAAAGGTTTTCTTCTACAGTGAATGAGGGGGGAAAGAAGACACAATCTTTTGCCTAAGAAGAAAAATTTAAAAAGAAAAGAATCTGGCTTACTGTACAGATTTACAGTGTCTTTCAGACCAAAGTTATGAAATACTTTTTATTCAAATTAGATAAAATCTCAGAGCTCTTCTTCTTCCATGATGAATGAAGGGATCAAGACTAAGTGGTCAAGAAAGAGTGCTTCTGGTTGAACTGTAAAAATGCCATTGCAACATTTTCTGGATTATCTCAATTTTATAAGGAGAAATTTTTTTTAAATAGATGTTAAAAATTATATTTTCCCTTGATGTTTCTTGATACTTATTACCTAAAATACCCCACCAAAAATTTAAAATTGAAAAAGCCATCCTGTGAGCGTTATATTACATTAAATAATGAAAATATTTACCATAGTTCTTACCTTTATAAAACCGTGATTTTCATAATTAAAGACTTGAGACTACAAATACATGTTTTCCCTTCTAAAGAAAACAAATACATTCAAGCTTCCTAAAGTTGTTTCTCTCTTTAAAGATGTATAGTTATATGTGAGTTGGTTTAGAGTATTTGCTAAGGTTATTTGAAATTCTATAATTTAAGTTAAAAAAATTTTCCAAGCAGAATATACTTAACAGAAGTTAAATTAGAGAAAATCCAATTTGCAAATCAAGTTTTCTTTCACTCCAGCTTTCAGACAGAGCTAACAAACATACAAATCCTGACAGTGCAGAATAAGGAGTTTTCTTATCAGTAGTACTGCCTTACTGTGCCTTGTAATGAAATTTTTTAAAGAGAAGGTAAAGACAGTGCTCCATCATCAAACTCTCCTATTCTATATGAAAAACTTAGTCAAACATATTTTCTTTTTCTCCTCTTCAGGGAAAATAATACCTTTTTGTTGAATCATTTCAAGCTATATACATCAGTTTTGGTTATAAAGCTACTTTTTCTTTTTGAGGTCAAAACAGTTCATAATATAGTGAAATTTCAGTTGTGCATTATTATTTGTTGGTCACCATATAACTGTGCCCCTTTCCCTCTTATGCCCACACCCCAAACCTCCTTCCCCTCTGGTAACCACTAATCTGTTCTTTTGTCTACGTGTTTATCACACATGAGTGAAATCATACAGTGTTTGTCTTTCTCCATGTGGCTTATTTTGCTTAAAATAATACCATTTTGTTGTGAATGGGATGATTTTGTCTTTTTTTATGGCTGAGTAGTGTTCCATTGTGTATATATACCACACCTTCTTTATCCATTCGTCAGTTGATAGGAACTTGGGTTGCTTCCATGTCTTGGCTATTGTGAATAATACGGCAGTGAACATAAGGGTGCATAAGTCTCTTTGAATTGTTGATTTCAAGTTCTTTGGATAAATATCCAGTAGTGGGATAGCTGGGTCATATGGTATTTCTATTTTTAATTTTTTGAGAAATCTCCATGTTGTTTTCCACAGTGGCTGCACAGTTTGCATTCCCACCAGCAATGTATGAGAGTTCCCTTTTCTCCACGTCCTCTCTAACATTTGTTATTTTTTTGTCTTGGTGATCATAGTCATTCTAATGGGTGTAAGGTGATATCTTAGTGTAGTTTTGATTTGCATTTCCCTGATGATTAGTGATATTGAACATCTTTTCATGTGCCTATTGGCCATCTGTATATCTTCTTCAGACCCTCCGACCATTTTTAGGTTGGGTTGTTTTTTGTCATTGAGTTGTGTGAGTTCTTTACATATTTCGGAGATTAACCTCTTGTCAGATACATGATTTGCAAATATTTTCTCCCAGTTGATGGGTTGTCTTTTGTTATGTTCCTGGTTTCCCTTGCCTTGCAGAAGCTATAGAGCTACTTTTAATTACATTATATTAATGACACTCAGTCTCAGCTCTATAAAACAATATAAAAGTGTTCGATCAAGACCTGATATTGCTTTCTTAATTAATTTCCTGTGAAAAGCTTGCAAATGGAGATATTTCTCCATGGCAGGCAGATGCTACATAATAGGACATCCTTCCACCAAAATCGCACAACTATTAACAACAAGCTTTGTTATTCCCTCTGAGTTTATGCTGTGAAAATTTTTATTTAACCATAAATATTATTGACAACACATACTCTAATTCTGAAGTGGATCAAATTAGGATTCTTTTCCTAAATAAAGAGCAGAATGGGTATGAAATCATATCTACTTCAATCATTAAATAAGAATTGAATGATAGAGATTATGATTCTATTAAAAATATTTTAATTGTTTTTCAAAATTATGGAATAGAATGCTGCTAATACTTGAACGCAAAACAGGTAAACCAAAATCAAGTACAAAATATATTCTCCCCCATGGTGGAAGTGACATTGACGAAAAGGTTTTGTTCTGAGCCATTTTTCACTGTACAATCTTACATACATATAAGATATATAAGATAATCATATGTATATATATACACACATATATATACACAGTATATTTTTGTAAAACTAAAGCCAGGAGCATGGATTCTTATGTATTAGGCTCATGCTTTAATCTTCTATGCTGTAATATTTCACATCAAGAGTGAAACATTTTAAAGGAAATTGAGGGCTGTCAAAAAGGTTTTTGATTGCCTATTCAGGATAATAGTTACTATGAGATCTTTTGAGAGGAAAAAGTCTTTAGCTTCAGTATGAACATGTATGCCAATACTTAAATCTACATACATCAAATTAAGCTTCTCATTTCTTTCCAAAATGGCCTAGAGCATATATAAGGTTTAATTACAGAATAGAACTCTAAAGAAATGTGAGCATTAACATTATTGTTTGGTCATGGAGCTACGTAATAGGAAATATACAATTTAGTCTTTTCAATTGTAATAAAATTTAAAAAAAATCTGTGTAACTAACTATACTGTCATTAACAAGCAAGAATATTTGAATTTAAATATCTTAAGTATTGCAAATTTCCTTTAAAAAAAAGTAAGATTTCCAGTTTCTTGTCCAGCATCTAAGGAGTTTAGAAGTTGGTGCTCTATTCTAACAAGTAAAAAGCTGAACAAACTGAAAAATCAACAATTCTTCTTAGATCCATCAGAGAAGGAAGATCACAGAGCAAACCATTGCTCCAAAAATTGGAGAGACAGGCAGATACAGAGAAGCAGAACTTACCAGAGCAGACACTGATGAGCAGAAACCTTTGCGGAACCTAGTACCGCAGTAGAAAAACCTGAAGTGTAACTGATGCATTGCTGAAGGCTCAGTATAGGCAAGTCTGAGAGCTGGAAACTCCAGAGGGACTCGGTCATGGCGAGGACCTCCATGAATTTTATGAGTTTTACCTGCGAGAACTCTATCAGATCCTTACAATGAATATTGGTGAACAATCCCCTTATGCTTCCAATAGGGGGAGGAAAAATTAATCATTTTGACACATGCCAGAGCACTCTGTTCTTAACAAGGCTCACCTTTAGGAGAAACTATTTTACTAGAATGTAACCTACCCGGGGGAGGGGAAATATCCAACTTCAGCTGGCTCTAGTTTTCCATGTGGGGGAAGAAAAATAGTTAACCCCAGCTCCCTCTAGTCTTCTACATGGAGGAAGGGCAATACTCAACTACAGCACCCTCTAGTTATCCTGTTCCACTTAAGTGGGGGGACTAAGAAGCACTTGTAAAGTTCAAAGTTTAGGGGCACAGGCTTACTAAAACACTGATCCCTAATCACAGGTCTATAGAATACTTGCCCTCTCCCCATACACCACCACTACATTATTAAGATTTATTTACAGTCATGTGCTGCATAACGTTTTGGTCAATGACAGACCGCATATATGGTGGTGATCTCACCATATAGCCTAGGTGTGTAGTAGGCTCTACTAGCTAGGTGTGTAAGTACATTCTGTGATGTTTGCACAATGACAAAATCACCTAAAGACACAATTCTCAGAATGTATATCCCTATCATTGTGACACATGACTGTACTTCAGTACTTTTATGTAGTAATCATGTCCTTTTCAACAAAAAGATGACATAAGTCATACTAAAATGAAAAAACACAGTTTTTAGAGACTTAAGCGTCAGATCAGACATGGTAAGGATGTTGGAATTATAATACCAGACATTTAAAAAAACCCTGTGATTAATATGCTAAGGGCTCTAATGGAAAAATTAGACAATACACAAGAACAGATGGATAATGTAAGCAGAGATGGAAATTCTAAGAAAGAATCAAAAATAAATGCTAGAGATCAATGTAACAGAAATGAAAAACTACTTTTGCTGGGCTCATTAGTAGACTGGATATGGTTGAGGAAAGAATCTCAGAACTTAAGAATACGAAAATAGAAACTTCCATAACTGAAAAGCAAAGATAAAAAATATTGAAAAAAACCAGAATATCCAAGAATTGTGAGACGACTACAAAAGGTGTAGCATATACTTAATGGGAATACCTAAAAGAGAGAGAGAAAAAAGAAAAGAACAGAAGCAATATTTGAAGCAATAATGACTAAGAATTTCCCCCAAATTAATATCAGACACCAAACCACACAACCAGGAAGCTCAGAGAACACAAAACAAGATAAACGCCAAAAAAAGAAAAAAAACAACTATACTTAGGCATATCATATTCAAATTGCAAAAAATTGAAGATAAAGAAACATCTTGAAAGAAGCCAAAGGGGAAAAAACACCTTTCCTATAAAGGAGCACAGATAAGAATTACATCAGACTTCTACGCAGAAACCATAGAAGCAAGAAGACATTGGAATGAAATATTTAAAGTGCTGAGACAGAAAAAACCTTCTTAGAAAAAACCAGCCTAGAATTCCACGCCCTTTCAAACTATTCCTCAAAAGAGAAGGAGAAATACAGACTTTGTCAGACAAACCTAAATTGAGGGAATATGTTGCCAGTACAAATACCTTGCAAAAAATGTTAAAAGAAGTTCTTCAGAGAAGGAAAATGATATAGGTCAGAAATCTCTGATCTACATAAAGAAAGGAAAAACTTGGGGGAGAAATAAATGAAGATAAAATAAAAACTTTTATTTTTTATTTTTAACTGATCTAACAGACATTGGTTTCTTCAAAATAATAATAAGCAACAATGTATTCAATTATTTACACTTATGGGTAGATATATACACATATTTACATATATATGCTTATGTATAAGTGAAATGAATGACAGTAATGAGATAAGGGATAGGATTCAGGAATTAGAAATATTTGATTAATAAAAGGTGTGTATTAATCATGGTTCGTCAGAGAAACAAAACTAATAGGATAAATGTGTATATATGTGTATATAGAGAGAGAGAGAAGGAGGGGAGAGAGAGAGAGAGAGATTAATATTATAAGGAATTGGCTCACACAATTATGGAGGCTGAGAACTGAGAAGTCCCAAGATTAGCAGTCGGCAAGCTAGAGACTCAGAAGAGCCAACGGTATGGTTCTAACCTGAGTTGGAGCCTGAGAAGCAAGAGAGTCAATGGTATAGTTCCAATCCAAGTCTGAATCTGAGTCCAAGGCAGGAGAAGACAAATTCCCAGCTCGAAGACAGTCAGGCATAAAGCAAAGAAATTCTCCCTCATGCAGTCTTTTTATTCTATTCGGGCCTTTAATGGTTGTATGAGGTCCGCCTATATTGGGGAGGGCAATCTGCTTTACTCGGTCTACTGATTCAAAGGGTAGGCGCATCTGGAAATACCCTCATAGACACATCCAGAATAATATTTAACCAAATATGTGGGCATCCTGCGGCCCAGTCAAGTTACATATAAAATTAACCATTATAAGCTGACCGCTTATCAACTTGGCATCCATATGCATCTCCTTAAACCATACTTAATCTCCAAATAAAGGCAATAACAGGGTCATAATTCCACCTGACATAATGCAACTCTCATATGTACAACTGAAAATGCACTAACCTCTTCCCCAAAAGAGTGATGTTTACCCTTCTCCTTGATATTCTATAATTTAAATACTATGAGGTAAAATTAACAATACTTAAATACTATGATATAAAGTCATATCTTATATTACATGATAAGGTAATAAGAGAGAAGAAAACAAAGATACTTGCTTAGTGTACACAAATTTATGTGTGTACACATATGTACATACTTATATTCATAACAAAATAGGAAGTAAATACCTATGAAAATTACATCCCCTATTTCTGTAATTGGTGATGTGGTCATAGCTGGTATTTATAACTATCTTCTTCCACTATCCATTGTGTATTCCCTTTGTAGTCAGCAAATGACTCAGCTGGTCCTAGTTCCTTACCTGGTAGAGTAACCCAAACCTTCATTCCTGAAGGTTCTGAGCCCTTAGCGGTCCTGCCTGGATTGGGTTATTACAGTTTTCCATTGTCCTTAATCACAGGCCATGGTAATAGTAAGAAATACCGTAAGGCATTTCTCATATTGCAGACATACCCTTCCCCACCTCCACTGGGGAGTGGCAGTCAACTTCCACTTGGTAGCCAGGATCAGTCACCTCCCCTAGCACAGTAACTCCCTTCTTTGCCTGTAGATTCAGTGGCATGAGGAGTCCAAATTGGGTAGCCAGCAATCTTGACTTCCAGTTCAATGAAATCATTGTGTCTCCTCATGGAAGCATTTCTCCCTTTGGAACTAAGACCTCTAGGCCAGTAGAGTATAAGTTGACAGTACCAGAAAGCACAAATTTTGCCAGTGGGTCACTAGGGTTAATAGTGAGTCATGTCACTCTCATTTCCACTCCTTGATTCCTGGACCAGTGAATCTTGACCATAGGAGAAAGAGGACCATGTATCAGTGCTGATTCATAACATATACAGCCTTCTGGAGAACCTTGCCCAAGACTTGCAAGGTATCATCACTTACCTGGTGCAATAACTGAATCTTCAAAAGGCTATTTCATCATTCTATCAAGCCAGTTTCTTTAAGATAGTGGGGAACAGGGCAAGACCAGTAAATTCCGTGAACCTGGGCCCATTACCACAATTTATCTGCAAAGTGAGTTCCTTGATCAGAGGCAATGCTGTGTGGAATTCCATGACAGTGGATAACGTACTCTGTAAATCCACAGATGGTAGTTTTGGCAGAAGCATTGTGTACGGGGGAGGCAAATCCATATCCAGAGTGTCTATTCCAGTAAGAACAAAAAGCTGAACCCCTTCCATCATGGAAGTGTAATCAACCTGCCACCAGGTAGCTGATTGGTCACCTAGGGTGTGGTGCCATGTTGGGGACTCAGTGTTGGTCTCTGCTGCTGGCTGACTGGGTACACAACAGTGGCTAAAGGCAAGTTATCCTTGGTAGTGAAAGTCTGTGTTACTGAGGACATGCATAACTTTTATCACTGCCACCATGGCCACTTTGTTAATGAACCTATTGGGTAATGACAGGGGTGACTAGATAAAGAGAGGTTGACTATTATCCACAGAATGAGTCATTCTACCCACTTAATTATTAAAATCTTCTACTGCTGAGGTCACCCTTTGGTGAGCAGTCACATGGGATGCAATTATCTTTATGTTTTTTGCCCGTAGAGAGATATCTATCCACATACCTCTTCCCCAAATTTCATTGTCACCAATTTTCCATTCGTGTTCCTTCCAAGTCCTTGACTATCCAGCCAAAACTTTGGCCAGAGCCCATCAATTGGTATAAAATTGCATATCTGGCCAATTCTCTTTCTAAGCAAAATGAATAACCAGCTGCATTATTTGAAGTTATGCCCACTGGAAGAATTTCCCTTCACCACTGTCCTTCAGGAATGTCCCCAGAAATGGGCTGTGTTGCTGCCGACTGTCCACTTTTAGGTGGTACCTGCATATCATGCAGAACCATCTGTAAACCGGGCCTGAGTCTTCTCTTTCTCTGTCAACTGATCATAGGGAACTCCCCACGAGGCCATAGGTGCAGGCTGGGAGAGAGAAGTCAGTGTTTCAGGAATGGGGACCATTTGGGCCACTTCTTCATGTAACTTGCTCATGCCTTCATGGCCTGCTGAGCCTGATCATGTATATGCTACTTCCACTTGTTGAAGTAGTGTAGCTGTGTACACACAACTTATTATAGCTTGGTCTGTCAGATAACACTCAGTTCTGCTGGGTATCTCAGGTGGCATGGCAATATGGTGGCTTATGGTTTAACATTCATCCTCTACTAAGGCCCAGTAGCAGGCCAAAAGCTGTTTCTCAAAAAGGAAGTAGTTATCCACAGGGATGGGCTGGGTTTTTCTCCAAAATCATAAGGGCTTGCACCATGATTCAAATATAGGGGCTTAGTAAAGGCTCCACACAGCGTCCTAATTTCATACAGACACTTCAAGCACCATTGGATCTGCTGGACCACATGGACCACGTGCCAGAGCTGCTTGCATAGCAGCTTGGACATCTTTCAGAGCTTTCCTTTGTTCTGGGCCCCACTCAAAATGAGAAGCTTTTTGGGTCACTCAGTAAATGGGTTGGAGTAACACACCCAAAGGAGGAATATGTTGCCTCCAGAATCCAAAGACCGCCACTAAGTACTGTGATTCCTTTTGGTTGTAGTAGGGGGCTAAATTCAACAAATTATCTTTCACCTTGGAAAAGATACCTTGACATGACCCACACCACTGGACCCCTAGAAATTTCACTGAGGTAGAAGGACCCTGAATTTATGTGGGATTTCCCACATTATGATATGCAAATTTTTCTTACCAATAAGCCTAGGATAGTTGCTACTTCTTCTTGCTAGCTTGTCATCAATGTGCCAGTTTGATACGCTGTGGAAAGAAAAGACGATAAGAATCACTGTGAACTAAACTTTGACATAGAGCTGGAGAGTTGATAAAGCCCTGAAGTAGGATAGTAAAGGTGAATTGTTGGCCTTGCTTCTGGTGAGTCTTACTGACAGGAATGAAAAACAGGGCATTTTCTGTGACATGGTACCTGGAAGCATACCACTGGATATGATTTTCATTATTATATTATGTTTATAAAAACACTTAGAACTTGGACCTGAAGGTAGGAAAAGGAGTATAGTAGTCAAGTTCTTACCTTTTGAGGGGAAAGGTATGGATCTCCCAAAGAAAGATTAGATACGTCCCCTTCCTAGGACCTCCCTCCCAAATTTTAGAGAACATCATTCAAGAACATTCATTTTAATTAGACAAACAATTACCAAGCAGCTACTACATTCTAGATCACTCTTGAAGCCATGTGGAGAGTGGATTTGTGGGAGGCAGGGAACAGAAATAAAGGGACTAATTGGTAGGCAATAATCTAGGTGAGACGTGATGAGAATATGATATAAGAATGATGCAATGGGAACAAAGAGAAGAAGAAACTATAGTGGATATCTTTGATCAAGTATGGAGGCAGAAGCCAGATTGCTTTGGATTGAAAATTTAATATTTTTTAAATAATTAAACCACAAGAGAGACTGTGAGCAATCAAGTTTGAAAGATATTCCTTTGCAATATATTGATGATCAATAGTTAGGAGTTGGCAGAGATCTTATGATTCCAGTCCAGAAAGCTTTTCATTGTATTACCTGCCTGGGCCTCTGTCTACACAAGGAAAGTAATCTCTTTAAAGGAGAAATAAACTGACTTATAGAATGGTCTCTTTTACAACCAAATACTTCTGTGATCAGAGCCTATAAGTAAGAATTCTATTTGATATGGTCTTTTCACTCCACAAGAGGTTTTAACATTAAGATTTATGATTTAAGATTAAGATTTATGATTAAGAGGTCTTAATCATACGTTGGTCTACTTGGTTGCTGTTACTTACCTGCTTCTGAATTCACATTTATTTTATGACCAAGTCATCTGCAGTTTGTCTTTTGATTATCACTCAGGTAAATAATTTCCTTTCTGTCTTGTGGCTCTGTGTTAATCAAACACTTAGGCAACATGCCATTGACTCTTATTGCTGGAAAAAACATATGCGTGTTTTTGTTTTGTCATTCTTATTTCCTTGCAGCATCTTTTATTCTTTCAATTAACAAACATTTTTTAATGGCTTATGTGATAATTGTTATGGTTTTTTAAAAATTATTCTGGTATTCTTCTTCTCAGTATAGCAGAATTGCGCTCCCCTGATCATTTTGAAGTTAGGCTGGCCACGTGACTTGCTGTTGCTAATTAAATGTGAGCAAAGTGACCCATCTCATTCCAGGAAGTCACTCTAAGAACCAAGCAGCAAGCACCCACATTTTCCTTCCTGCCACAGTGATCACAGAAGCAAGTGCAAAGATAGAGGCTAATTCCACCTAGGTCCCTAAGTGAGACCGGACCGGATTTGTGGTCTGAGTAAGCAATCAATCTGAGGCTCTGGGGCTGTTTGTTACTAAAAATACCGAATTTTGTACTTTGAGGTGTGGTGCTCGTGTAACAAAAACCTAAAATATATGGCATTGTTTATAGTGGTCAACTGGTGAGAAATAGAAAAAAGTTATTGCATGGTGGAAAATGGAATATCCATGTTCTGAAATAAAAGATTTCGTAAAGTCGTCTGCTGCTGTAACCTAGAAGATCAGGAGCTAATGAGCTTGTAGTTCTGGAAGAGGTCTGAAAACAGAATATCGGCATTTCACGATGTGTTCAAAGCAGGAGATAGGCTCAGAAAAGATTTCATCAGCTTGAGAAGGAATTAAAGAAATGGAGAGAGTTTATAAAATCAGGGCCTTTCAGAATTGAAAGATGCAACTTCTTCTCACCCAACAAAGATGAGAAGAATGGTGACCAATAAAGTCCCTAATAAAACTCAGCGCTGCAGCTGAATTAAACCAAGGAAGAAGCCAATATACTTACTAGTAGATCTCCTGATTTGGTTATGGTATCCCAGAAAAAGAATGCAGAATGTGATCTTGAGCGAATACTTACATTTGGAAAAGAAAAATTGCACAAAGAAACATCACACATTAAGAATAATGCCTAGAAAAGAATGCTGTTTAGCAAAGAACTCTGAGTGTGGATTTTGACACATGGAGGTCACTGGAATCAACCAGAAAGAGACCATTAAAAAACTTTTTGAGAAAGTTGTTTTGCCAGAATAACCAGCAGCCTGGATAAAAAGAGACTGCAATTATTTACAGGTTAAAGTGATCTGTGGGCTCCCATCCAACTACAGGGAGGGAGTGGGCTGAGAAACAGCTCAGAGCCCAGGATGAGGACATTCATTAATAGCTATTTCAGTTATGACCAGGAAAATAATGGAGAAAGAAGAGTTTCCTAGAAGGCAGAGCAAAAGGCTGTGGAGAACATTGAACAAAGGGAATACCTCCAGGAAGTGGGTTCAGCGTCAGCTCAAGATACTCTCTATCCAGAGGATGAGACCTCTCACAATGCTCACCCCTTGGGACACCAAAATTGCTACAGCCACTCTCTATAGTACGTTTCCCTTTCTTCCCCTTTCTGAATCTAGACCTCTAACCCAGACCCTTCCCTCCATCTCCAGATTGATACATTCAACTACCTACTTGGTTCTTCTATGTGTATTTCTAATATGCATTTGAAACTTTATATCAACAAAAATCAAAATTTTATTTTCTTTCCCAACCAAAACTGCTTTTCCCTCAGCTTTCTCAACTCAGTAAACACTACCAGCTTCCAGGTACTGCTCTGGACAAAAGTCTAAGAGTTTATCTTGAGTTTTTGCTTTTCCTCACCCTGTACATCCATTTATCAGTGAGACCTATTGACCAATTATGCACCATAAACGTATTTTAAACTGATCTCTCTCTGTTTCTCTCTACAACTACCATCCTCATCCAATCACTAGCATCTTCTGCCTGGTCTATTGTAGCAGCCTTCTAACTCTGCGTAATTCTCTCCTTCATTGGTCCGCATTACAGCTACTATCAGATCTAAATGCGCTACTTTGGCTTTTACAGCCCTCCATAAAATTGTCCTGTCTTTGTCTGCAATCCCATCTCTTTCCTGGCTCACTATGCTCTACTCACACTTTTTATAAATCCTAGTTTCCATGAAACACCAAGCTTTGTTCCTCCTCAGGGCCTCTGTACTCACTGTTCCCTCTGCAGAGAGTAATTTCCCACCTTCCTTCTCATCATTATTCAACTTTACTGAAATGTCAATTCCTCGGAGAGACCTTTTCTAAAGAGTCGAACATAGCCCCAACACAGCAATGTCTATCTCGCAAACTCGTCGTTTTTCATATATTTTCTTCACTATTTAAAATTATCTCCTTCATTTCCTGTTTGATCTGACTTTCTACACTTGGATGTAGGTTCCAAGAGGGCAACACCTCCAATCTTTTTCACTGAGTTTTTTCAGTGTCTCTGTAGTTTGGGTTTTATTTTAGGCACATATTTCTTATGCCTATGTGGCTTTCAGGTATTGATACTCCCTTCTCTGTCATTCCTTAGATTTCTCTCAATTATGGGCCTCCATCTATATCACTGACTCTTTCCTAGAGTTCCACATTGTTGCTCTATCTTCTAGCTCCACCTCTGCTCCTAACTGCCCATCTCTGCATGAAAGTGCTTTTCCACTGAACACAATATAAAACCATCACAAGATTAGTTCCTGTCATTTAAAACTTGCGAGCAAAATACGATCTGATTCTCAGTCATTTTCAAGTATTACCTATCATTTTTGCTTATGAGAGAGAAAGACAGAAGGGAAATGGAAGAATGAGTTTATGAAAAAAAGCAAATTAGATAGAAGCTCAGAGAACATGACAAGAAAACTTGGGAAATTATTTAAATGAGTTTATTTTAATTCAGATATTATTGTGTTTTATATATAGTAGTTTTCTGTCAATGTTTATGACTCGCTACATCATTATTCTCTTTTTTTTTTTTAAAGATTTTATTTTTTTCCTTTTTCTCCCCAAAGCCCCCCGGTATATAGTTGTATATTCTTCGTTGTGAGTCCTTCTCGTTGTGGCATGTGGGACGCTGCCTCAGCGTGGTTTGACGAGCAGTGCGATGTCTGCGCCCGGGATTCGAACCAACGAAACACTGGGCCGCCGGCAGCGGAGCGCGCGAACTTAACCACTCGGCCACGGGGCCAGCCCCCATCATTATTCTCTTTTATTTCCATAAAGTCAAGAAATTTAAAAAACATTTTACTTCTGTTTTCATGATTAAAATATATAAGTATATGAAAATGCAAAAGCATAGAAGAAATTACTTAAACATAACTGTTTAAAAACTATTAGATCAGCAAGATAATTACAGGCCCATCACATTCCTTTAATTTCCAAACATACAGATATTTAGCCAGGCCTACGTTGACATCAGAAAAATGTTTGTAACAGTACAGTCAATCTTATTGTTTTCATCTTTATTTTTTTCTATCTACACAGTACACAATGTATTATACTGGGACTAGATGTAGTTCCACTGTAAATATACCGTCATCTAAAAGTAGCTTTAGGATACATGTTTTGAATTAAACTGGAATCCCTGTTTTTATGTCTGAGGCAAACTGCTTCCATACTAGCCTTGTAAGCAATATAAAGACTTCACTACAACTGTGAAGTTAGCCTCAGGAACACATATTTGAAAAAAAATATTTTCATTAGATGCTCTATTTTTGCCAACATGTGTGCACCAGCTTATTTCCTTATGAAGCATCTGTCCTTTTCAAATATTCTTTTGGTTCCCTGACCAATTAAAGGACATCTTGGCCCAGAGCAGCAGCCCACAGCTGCATTTGTAGGTGTTGTTGACAAAAGAAAATGCATCCCGTGTGTGGGACCAAAGCAGAGTGTTATATAGAAAGAAAAGAAAAGAAGATGTGATGAACTTCAGTACTAAGGAATTTCATTTAATCTTTCTCTACTTCGGTTTTTCCTTTTTTGAGTTATTAGAAAAGAAGTAGACTTACTATATTAAAGGAAATTATTTAGAAAGTGCTTTTCAAATAGTTTTCTTTCTTTATTTTTTTGGTGAGGAAGATTGGTCCTAAGCCAACATGTGTTGCCAGTCTTCCTCTGTTTTGTATGTGTGGGATGCCACCACAGCGTGGCTTGATGAGCAGTGTGTAGATCCACACCAGGGATCCAAATCCACAAACCTCAGGCCCACCTCTGGACGAGCCCCACAAATAGATTTTTTTTAATGTGGATAATGATACTGAAAAAAAAAATGATTATATACGAAAATCATCAAACATGGAAGGGGCCAAGAATTGAATTCCAAAAGGAAATATAAAGAGCCAAATAAAATCAGAGTCAGATATTAAAGAAATTATTGCTTTATAACAAAGATCCATATCAACATTTGTAGGGAAGATAGATGATATAGAAAAAAAGGAAATGTTTTATGTAATTAATTACACCAGGTAGATATAAGGAAATGAATGTACAAATGAAATTATCATATTTTTCCCCCCAAGGGACTAGTGACAATTTTCCTAGATTTAAGAAAGAGCAATTAATTAAATATCAAAAATCAAAAATTTAGAGACAAGAACATTAAATTTATAGCTGGAATAAAAGTGGGAATGGAAATGATATAATTTCGGACATAGTAGTTCAATTCCTAGTTGAGGTTGGGGAGTGAGGGAGAGAAAACAGGTTGACAAAAATGAAATTGTGATTTTAAAATGTTCTTTACAGAAACTCATGTGTTATTTTGATAGATGGGTGATGAAAGTATAAACTGGTACATTTTTTGGAGAATAATTTGGCATTAGGTATCTAGAGACATAAAACCAAACATTTCTCACTTTGCAAAGAAGAAAACCATCAAAAATCCTTTCAGAAAGTAATCTTCTCCCCAGCACAATATTTCCCTCTTTGAGATGACAAGTATGACAGCAGTGGTGATTCATCTAGAATATTAAAAATATCACGCTGCTTCCTAGCTGCCCGAGAGGGATGCAGAGGAAAATAAATATTCCTTTAAAAATTTTCCCTTTTACTACAATGCATCTTTCCTTTAAAAAACTCTAGGAAACCATCATCACACAGAACTACTTTGTCTTTCACACACAAAAGAGAGAGTTAAATGAAGGACGAGCTTGCCACAAGCTACTGGAAAGAATGAATAAACATGCCTTCCTTCTCTTTTCCTTCTTAACTCTATTTTCTTTTTAACTACATTGTTGCCTAGTGTACTCTGAACTGGCTGGCCCAAATCTACATTGTACTGAATTGCTCTGGTGGAAATAAATGCTTAGTCAATACTTCAAATAAACGATATCTCCCCTACTTTCTCTGCTCTATCCACAGAAAAATACTAAACCAGTGCATTTGCCACTATCTTCCTGGATTAAAAAATGACAAGATAAAACTTAACGTGGAATAAATTCCTAAATGTCAATGCCACATTTCCAGAATTTGGAACTCACTTTATTTACTCCTCCTCTTTCCTCTATCGAAACCATGATATCATGTAGAAACTAGCAAACATTCTCAATTTTTATCCCTATCAAAACATATTTCTCAGCATTAAAGCAGGAATATTATGAAATAAAAGTAGTCGATAAGGATGTTTTAGAAGAAGCAATATTTAAATTAAGAGAAAGCAAGGAAGCATATTGAAGAGACAACTTTTCTAGAGCAGAGAGTACATATTATTTACTTTTAAATTAATTAGTGATTTCAAAAACACCAAAAATAACTACTGAGTAACAGCTAGGTGCTAGGAACTACAATGGGAAGATATACATTTTGTTGTTGAACAGGTATGAAACGTCAGGTTACAGAGCACCCGGAAGCAAGTAGCAGAAATAAGAACTTAAATAGATAGAATGAATCCTTTAAACATTCTTGAGGGGCTGGCCTGGTGGCATAGCGGTTAAGTGTGCACGTTCTGCTTTGGCAGCCCAGGGTTCCCTGGTTTGGATCCCGGGTGTGGACATGGCACAGCTTGGCAAGCCATGCTGTGGCAGGCATCCCACATACAAAGTAGAGGAAGATGGGTATGGAGGTTAGCTCAGGGCCCAGTCTTCCTCAGCAAAAAGAAGAAGATTGGTAGCAGATATTAGCTCAGGGCTAGTCTTCCTCAAAAAGAAAAAAAAAAAATTTCTTGAGAAAGAGAGAAAATAATTAAAGTCTTATATTTGACATTATAACTAGGTTCTCTGACTGCTACCTATGGGTCTAATCTGGCTCCCTCAAGCTAAGAAATTTTTGTACATTTTTAAAAAGTCAAAAAATGGAAGAGTGATGTGAAAATTGTATGAAATTCAAATTTCAGTGTGCATAAATAAAGTCTTTTTGGAGTACAGTCTCAATCATTTGATTCCGGTTTTCTATGACTGTGCTCGTGCTACCATGGCTGACTTGAGTAGGGAAGAAGTTGTGGTTTGAGGTGTTTGCCAATCAGTAGGACCAATAGGTTTTTCCTCCACTCACATTCGAGGCGTGTCAAAAAATAAAATAAAAGAGTAGAGTAAATGATGGCATAAAAATATGGCTTAATGAATTAATAAAGCTACTATCGGAAAATGAGTTTTATATTTGGGGGCTGATAGACTCCCTGAAAGTGACTCTCACTTAGGGAGACTGACCTATTCAGTGAAAGGAAGTACTGAGCTGCTATATGCTCCTGTATGGGAGGCAGGCCCCTTTTACCATATGCCATAGAACAGAACAGGATGCGTTAAGCTACAGGCAGGAAGGAATATAGAGGAGTTTCTGATGACAAACACACCAATCAGGTAAGTAATCCAGCTCTTCGAGAGAGGAGAAATCACAGAGGTAGAGAGAAGCCAGGAGAGTTTCTTCTCACAGAAATTAGAGGACTGGGGAATATGTGTTCCACCCCAGCTATCCCAGCTTTCTTGTTTTTGTAACTCTCTGGCCTTAAATAAGTCAACCAGAGCTATGACTACCCTCTTCAGGGAAGGCATCACACGTGGACAGTCTTGATGCCACCATCCTTAAATACAAGCCACTGATTCTTTGTGGTTCCTTTAGAGATCACTGGCATAGAGCACAGATTTGCACCGAGAAGGCCCCAAAATATCTCAGAACAGGACTCCAAGTCTACTCCATAACCAAAGCTTTCCATTCAACTCCCACACTATTTCCCATTCCAAAAGTTTCTAGTCAAGTTGTCCATCATAGCTTATCTGGGCTTCTGTACACCATGAAATTAAGGACACCATTATAATATTGCCATAATAAAACAAATAACAAAACTTCAATAATAAATTGCCAATAATAAAAATGTATGCTAATTTTGAATACAAACCTTTTCTCATTATGAAATTCCTAGAAATTAGGGAAAACCTAAATTCTGAACTTACAACTCCTCACCAGTTAAAGACTAAAGAAATCAAAGTGGCTATGTGCCCACTCCTTAAATCAATATCCCTTCTCCCTGTTCCTGGTTTTCTTCTTGGCTTCCATGTTTCAGTATTACAGCCACTTACACTCTGGTGTCTCACACTGGGAGTAATCTCCATCATCTGCTACACATCCCACAAATATGTGACTGCCAAGTCCTAGTAATTCTGTCTCCTAAATCACCCTCCTTGTATCCAGTTCTTCTATGTCGGTTTACATTCTCCCAGAGCATACTTTTATCATCCCTCAGGAGGATTCTTGTGAAAGCTTCTTACAAGTCTCCTGCCACCAGCCACACTCTCCTCCACCCATCGTCCGCACTCGAAAAAAATTAAATAGGAAACAAACATATCTGCTGACATAAAAGGTGAAGCAAAAAAAAAAGAAAGTTATTGGGCTGGCGTGGCGGTTAGGTTCGCATGCTCCACTTTGGTGGCCTGAGGTTTTTGGTTTCAGATCCTGGGCGTGGACCTATACACTGCTCATGAAGCCATGCTGTGATGTGTCTCACATACGTAACAGAGGAAGATTGGCACAGATATTGGCTCAGGGACAATCTTCCTCAAGCAAAAAGAGGGAGATTGGCAACAGATGTTAGCTCAGGGCCAATCTTCCTCAACACTAAAACAAAAGAAAGTTACATTTATATAAAAAGAAAAAGTATCAGCCCACTTATAAGTAATAAAAATCTAACAATCTATATGTATGCATAGATACAGATAAATGGATAAAAGAAACTTACAAGTATTTGGAAACATCAAATGTTCAACAGTGGTTACTTCTGGGGGAAAAAGAAGGACTAATTTGGGGTGAGTGAATGTGAAGGTAGAATCTTATATTTTATTCCACATAATGCTATATTATTTATTCTAGTAACATAGAATATCACTGTTTATTATTTGTGCTATTAGAAAAAAGTAAAACAATGTCTGGAAATATATAAAGCAACTACAGTGTAAGACAAATGTGGCATCTATGCTAAACGATATAAAACCCTAGTCATGGAGACTAGTCAGTGGGCTCTGCACTGCCCTGGGTCTGAGGTGGTAAACTTCTTGGTAGGGATGCAGCAAGGGACAAGCGGAAAGGATATCAGAGAAAAGGGGGCAAAGGCAAAACCCATTTGGAATGGAGAAACATCCAAATAAGTCACTCAGCCTAGCAGATAAAAGAGAATGAGATATCAAAGCTCACTTCAAGTTTTACATCTCGACAGCAGTGTTGATTTACAATGGAAATAAACGGTTTATATATGAAGGTGACGTACTTTTTCGGATGATATTTTACTTTCCATTTTGACTGGCTAGGTTTGGGACGATGACAAGACACTCAGGTAGAGATGTTGTATATGCAGCCAGAGTTGCAACCTTAACAGCAAAAGTGAAGTTGTGAGCTTTGATTGTTTCATTGTTATGAGTATAAAGGTAAAAGCAGGATCAACAAGCCCTTGTGGAGAACAGAATGAGAGAGAATCAGTGAACACAAACCTTTAAACAGAATCCTGAAAGATAACAATGAGAATAGAATATTTAAAGAATGTAGGGGCTGGCTCCATGGCTGAGTGGTTAAGTTCGCGTGCTCCACTTCAGCGGCCCAGGGTTTCATCGGTTCGGATCCTGAGCGTGGACATGGCACCGCTCCTCAAGCCATGCTGAGGCAGTGTCCCACTTGCCACAACTAGAAGGACGCACAGCTAAAAATATACAACTGTGTACTGGGGGGCTTTGGGGAGAAAAAGGAAAAATAAAATCTTAAAAAAAAAAAGAACTTGGAATGCACAAAGGACTCAAAGTAAGAAAACATTCCCAGCAACGCTGGGACATCAGCAGCCTCAGATCATATAGTGATATCAAGGATGAGTGTGTATGAGGAAAGTCCTTTGAATTTGACAAGAAATAGTTATTTGTGACCTTAGAAAGAAAAGTTTCTGTAAATATATTTCCCCTTTTAGGAAAAGGAATAGAATATATATTTAAATAGGCTATATTGTATGAGCAAATATGCCATATCATATTAAACATACATTCTGTGAGAAGCAGCTAATATGGGCAAATGATAAACAGACGGTTAAACACAAATAGCTATCAAATATATGAAGAGATCCTTGAGCTCATTTGTAATCAGAGAAATGTAAATTAAAGTCAAATAATTTACCACTTTACAACCATCTGATTGGCAGAAACTAGAAAGTTGAATAGCGGTAATTATTAGTGGGGATGTGGAGAAACCAGACGAGCTTAATCTTACTCAAGAACACTCCAGCAACACTTAGATTTAAAATGCCTACGTCCTACGTCCCAATATTCCTATTTCTGGTTATATGGCCCCAAAATATTTTCGCACAGGACTAGGAAGGGGCATTTAGGATGGCTGTCGTGGTCAGGAGAGATCAGATTATGCTTTGGTAGCCTCCAAACCCTTCCCTTGCAATAAGAGCGGTTTGTTAGTCCATCACAGATTGGCCGGCTAGCTCTGCTCAAGGTATTCACTCAGACTGAGGATGTAGCCACCCATCTCAAACGTTGTCAGCCACTGTGAAGAGAGAAGATGAGCTCTGGAGGTTTCAAATCTGCAATTAAATGCTCCAGGCCAGGAGTGACACATGTCACAACTGCCCACACTCGTTGGCCAGAAATATGTATAAGAAGCGGTCAGATAGGACAAAACTCCTCTCATGTATCCATACACTGTAAGAACCAGAAATATCTGTGAAGCTAGGAGCTAGAATATACACGGGAAAATCAATAAATAATAAAAATAAATTCTGAGTGGATAAAGGAATAAGATAACGAGGTTTTTAGCACAGTAACATTTATATAAAAAAACACATACATCCCTACACCAGACAACAATTCTAGGATACATACAAATTTGAGGATACATATCAAACACATTTAACTTAGTTGAACATGGAGGAGGGGAATGAGATTGAGAGCAGGAAAAGAGGGAAGAAAGTTATAAATTAAATAAATAAAGGAAAAGGGCATCCCGTAATGACATTGATGACAAGTGCCATGAATGGAGAAATATAATTTAATTTGGTGCTTCATGTAGATTGTACACAAAAACGTAACTAGCTTATATATGATAGAAGTCATGATAAAACTAGAGAATGTATCTAAAGGAGATGGGGAAAAGTCAGAACCCAGTAGGTAAGTTGCAACGCATTCTATAAAGTACCTCTTGCCTATCGGAGTGAGGCAACTTTTTTAGAATTAAAGGGAAATTATGGAATGTTGTAGAGTAGATATAGGCAGCTGTGGTTGTGGTATAATGGACCCATCAAGTATTGTTAGTTGATAAGGGAGAAAAAAAAAGATGGAGTTAAAAAAGGGACGAATCAATCTATGAGGGAATTTGTAGCCTTTTGTGGAGGCCACTTAGAATTACAACGAAAGGAGAAGAAAATGCTAAGAATGATAGCTTAGGATAAGGCAAATTATTATTAGCAACTGCTTATTAGAAAATTTAAGTCAATAAAGGGTAGTGATTTACTGTTCTTATTTTTAAAAGAAACTATACTTGCTGACGTTGACAGATGTGACAGCTCAACATCCATCACGCGTGATCCCTACCTCTTGACATGAAAGGCAGTCTCTCCTTAGTGATGTGGCAATAACTTCTGCTTTCAGGTTCCATCTTTGTTTATTGCTGAACTTCTTTGCCTTCTCAGATTTATGATGTTTTTCTTCAAAATAAGTTATCATGTCTAGGATTTGACTCATCCCAGCATGGTCCATCTACTTCTCTTTCCTTCTAGAAGTTAACAATTATACGGTCTTCTTGATGAGTTTCAGCCTCACCTTAGACTAGAAATGACCATCTTGTCAGCACTTGACAGCTACCTGTCCCTCCCCCTTTCCCGCTCTAACTCTTCAAGGCACACAATAGCAACCATACAGAAATTGCCCAGGGATCTTGTTTCTCCTCTTCCTCTTGTTACTAGTTCAGGTCGCAGGTTGCAACGAGCATAGATATCAAGCTGGTTGACTGCCAGAAATCCATAACCACATCGTTAGTGAACCTACTGGTGAAGATAGTGCTTTATATTAGCTTACTTGTGTGTAATACTGAGCCATTTTCTTAAAACTGCTTTTGTATTTGCATGTAGGATCTTCCCGAATTTCCTGATCAAGTGAAAGAAAGCTAAAATCAGTGAGTTGACAAAATTGTGGCATTGAAAAAGCTAAACGTGATTTTTGTGGTTAAAGTTTCACAGTTCTCTTTTGGGAAAAACATGACCTCTATTTTATAGATCCAGAACTTGATGCCACATTGGAAAGTTATTCAGACAAAGGAGAGAAATAGTGGTGAGAGGAATAAGGACAAAAGGACAGAGTTAAAATCATGGGCTTCTTGTAAAGTAGCTCATTATTTACTTGAATTTTTAATAATTCCACATAGTACTAAGTGTTTGAAATAACACTAAGATGAATTAATTCTAATATTCATATAACCTTAATGATAATTTATTAACACTTGCTTCTATTCAGAACTCAAAGTAATATTGACATCAGAAAATACGTTATTAACTGGAGATGCATATGGCTTACAGAGATTATAATAAACAAACATTGATTTTTTGCTGAGGTGAAGATCAAGGTAAAAATCAATCGATATTTTTCCATTTCAACAAAATCTTAAAATTACCAGCATCAAAATCCAATGAGTCTGATTCTTTACTCTTTCCACTGGAGAGCTTATGGGAAATTGCAGCATCCCCTGGAGAAGGGAGAAAATTGTTTCTCTGGAGCCTACTTGTATCCCTCTCTGACCATCTTCCTGTCTCTAAATTTATGCAGCCTTGTCCAGATTCCTTGGCCACGAATGGGCCAATGCCTTGGCAACAAGAGAGGGATGCCTCTTCTTTCAATGCTCCCTGCTCTAAATTAGAAGTAATTACCCTCGTCTTCAATAACTAAAAAGGAGAAAACAAAATGGAAATCGAGTGCATTGAATGAGTAACAAAGAGTAAATCAGTCATCTTTCCATACACTTCATTCAAATCCTACAGAATTTTTAACAAACCCTTCATGAACCCTGTTGTCTCAAAAACTTTTTAAGATTAAACTATGCAAATGTTAATTTTTATTTCCACTGTCATTATGACAATAAAATTTAATTTTTAAAACTAAATTTTTACTTTGATTTTCTATATATCTTTGAGATATAGATTCAGGATTCGCCCCATTAGATGACTACCTTAATGATGAAAACAAATTTTTTACCTGTTCTTTACTTTTTCTTCCTTAATATTTACATCTATAAAATTACTCAAATTTACCAGAAAAAATTGTCAAATTAAAATATATGCAAAATGCACACACATACACACCCTCAGCCTAAACAGTGGACATTCCAATGGAAAGTCTACAATGTCCTACCATGTGAAACATGTTTTTCTTTCCTCACTCTTCCCTTCTCACCCCATTTTGAAAAGAAAGATCAAACAATTGACTGTGAAGGCATGTGCTGCGACAAAGTGTTGTATGTTTTATTAACACGAGAGATGAATCAAACCACAGAATGCTAGAGCTGGAAGTTTCCTTATATACCAGTCCCACCTGCTCATTTTATAGATAAGGAAGGTTGCTACAACCATAGAGAAGATGGCAGAGCGGGGAATAGAAGGGAGGTCTCTGTTTTGTAGCCTATAAAAATAAGGTCTCCAGTTTATAGCTTGTGTACTTTTCCAAACGTGAGATTGACATTTAAGCGGGTTATACTTTTCTATTACAGAGAACTTTTAAAAAGTGGAGAAATTTTAAGAAAGGAGGAAGAAGAAAGAACAAATGGGAGACAGTTACTAAATCTTGATTGGAGTTAAACTTTCCAAAACAGAAGAACCTTGTTCATAGTTTAACATACACTGATGCTGCTGCTCAGTCCCTGTTTTCATCTTTTCTCCAGATTGTTACTGGACACTTCTTGTTCTAAAATTTACCTTCCGTCTATTCTTCTCTTTATTTTTCTGACGTTGCCAAAGAATTTGAAGTGGCTGACACAACTGGGCTGCCGTTTAATCCTGGCAGCCTTTACTAATACGTAGGAAACTATGGGAATTCCCTCCTCCATATTTATTTTGACTTGAAGAAGCTATAACATGAAACTTCTGTGAAAGTACTGAGTTCAAATCACACGCTCTGCTGAACTGTCTTACGAGCTCAGTCTAGTTCTATTCAGAAACAGTGCCCTAAATCAAACACTTACATTTGATTCACATTGAAATTAACATATATAGGTCTTTCCTGGCAGGACCGGTGGCAACAGCAGTTGCTGATTCAGGTAAGTTGGTCATAAGTCTGCCATTTATAAAATCCTGCACTTTGGAATATGGCACTACTTTTTTCTTCTTTGCATGGCAAATTGTATAAGGCTGTCTTCCTACTTATACCTATTATAATTCTAAAGAAGTCACCAAACACACGGGACAGTCATCCATACTAAGGCACTATTTACTGAATGTATTGTCTGTATGCTATTTTCCAGAGATTTGGTTATTAATATTACCATTGTTCCCATGTTGAACCAAGACAGGGCAGTGCTAAATTACTTGTCCAAACTCACATTACTGGTAAATGGAGGAACTGGAATCTGGAACCAAGTTTAGTCAATTGTAGCTCCATTCTGATGCTTTTCTAACTTTGTTTCTCTAACTTGGCTCTGCCCTGACATCCAGACTGGGGTATTCACTGCCCACTTTGTTCTGATGTCTGACGGGGACCTCGGAATTCACACATCTATACAAATGAGGCTCTAAATGCCATACTCTCTCTCTGACCTCTATTTCTGCTTTATTAGTAAATTGTTCCAGTACCTACTTAGCTGCTCACACTAGAACTTTAGAGATCTGTCTAGGAATCCTCCCTTTCTTGTAGTCCCACCAAGCATGTCCAATTAACCAGGAAGTCTGATCGATTTACCTCCCAAATATGTATCTCATATGTAATTCTCTCCATTTCCACATTTCTCCCTAGATACCAAGATACCATGATACCTGTCTAGAAGCATTGCATCCTAACTGGTCTTCCTGCTTTAACTCTTTCCTTACTATGAGAAATTTCTCACAAAACAGTTAAAAAATTACAAGTCAATTGATATCGTTTTTCTGCTTAAAGCATTTTTTCCATTCTTTTTTTTTTTTTTTGAGGAAGATTAGCCCTGAGCTATCTACTGCCAGTCTTCCTCTTTTTGGCTGAGGAAGACTGATCCTGAGCTAACATCCATGCCCATCTTCCTCTATTTTATACGTGGGACGCCTACCATAGCATGGCTTGCCAAGCGGTGCCATGTCCGCACCAGGGATCCAAACCAGCGAACCCCGGGCGCTGAAGTGGAACATGCGCACTTAACTGCTGCGCCACCGGGCAGGCCCCCTCCATTCTTTTTAAAAATTCAAATTCTTTACTTAAGCCTTTAAGGCTTCATGATCTAGCTCCTGCCCTCATTATAGACACTCTTCTCTTTTACTACACTGTATTTCTATGCACATCCTTTTGATTCTTTTAATATCTAAATTCTTTTTCAACTCTGGGCCTTTGCACATACCTCTTTAGGGATCTCCTTGCAGTCCTTATTATTCTTATTTCTCAAAACTGATTACCATAATTATCTTCTCAAAGATACTCTTCCTTCCATGCTACATAATGGAGCACATATTGTTACACTTTACCGAAATTATCCTGTTTTATTTCCTTCTAACTTTTATCACAATTTGTCATTAATTTATTTATTACATGTTTTCTCTTTCCCTCCACCGGGAAATAAATTTCATATAGTCAAAACTTCTTGAGTCTTATTTACTGATGCATTAATAATGCTACATACTAATGATTAGCATAGAAGCTGGAACATAATTTTCACTCAGTAAACAGTTACTAATTGAATAGCTAGAGGATCCACAATCTTCCACTGGCTCTGCTGCTGAATCATTAGGAGCAGAAGAATCAGAAAACTGGATGCCTGCCATCCCAGTGAGCAGGTACGTTTTAACAAAGGGCAAGAATGCATAAGCTATTGGCATAAATCTTATTTCTGCTCATTTCTGGATATACAATCTAATTTCTGAGCTACTCATAAAGGTAGTGTATAGAGATGCAGTTACTTAATATCATGATTCACCTGCAATCTATGAAAAAGTTTGTTACCTGCAATCTTAGAGACAAAAGTACTTTCTCTAATGAGGCCCAGTTTTTTGACAAAGATAATTAGGCAGATGCATAAAAATAGATAGATAGAAAAATAAATCATGGAAAAGATTAGGGAACAAAATCTGGGAGTACATGAATAAAGAATGTGAAGTGCCGAACAAGGATCTGAAATATGACCTTAATAATAGTCTGATTCTTTTTTAATTTATTTCCTAAGGCAAATGTTATGATTGTCTTCCTTTTACTCTTTTTTAAAGTTCATCCTTCTGCATTCTCTTTACTAAATAAAAACATGGCATCGTACCAACTTTAATTTCAATTTTAAAATAAGACTGAGTTTAAAAACACTCATCCCTATGGCAATATGGGGGTTTTAAGTTGCTGACTTTTTAGTGGACTACATCAAATTTAGTTTTTCAATAAGGGATTACTTCATCATACAATTATCTGTTGAGTGCCTATTATGTACCAGGCTCTGCTAGATCCTGGAAATATAGTAATGAATGGGAGACACACTACTCAGAAGTTTTTGGTCTGGGAGTATGTGGGGTCATGCACATGTATTAGCAGATAAGTTACAGCACAATACAAAATTACTGCAAGTAAACAAATCCTGTGACTACTCTGGGGACAACAACAACAACAACACTGCTTAGAAATGTAAGACTTTTGAATATAGTCATAGGGTCCCTTGCTAGTTTTGAAGAACTAAGCTGCCATGTTGAGAGAGATCTATGTAGAGAATCACATGGCAAGGAACTGTGGGCAGCATCTAGGAGCTGCGAGCAGACTCCAGCGGATAGATTGCAAGAAAGCAGAGACTTCAGTAATACATTTGGAAGAAGGTGCATCATGCCAAAGCCTGAAGGGGTGTGGAGGTAGCTTGCTTCCTCCTGAAGGATCTGACTCACCCCAGCCTTAGGTGACATCTGATTGCAGCTTTGTGAGACTGAGCAGAGGACTCAGCTAAGTGGTGACAAGACTTCTGATCTGTGGAAACTGTGATAAACGTGCATTGTTTTAAGCTGTTAAATTTGTGGTAATTTGCTACACAGTAGTAGAAATCTAAGACAGAAGGATTTACCTTGATTTCTGTTTGGAAGGATGAGTTAGAGTGGCTCATACAAGAAAAAGAGGTAAGTATGTATTACGTGAAGGTAAAATATGAATATGTTGACAAAGGACATGCCATATTTGAAAAATGGTGAAAATATCATTTTGGTAAGAGTTTAGGACATTGACTTACTTTTCAAAGAAATATTTTTTCTACACTCCCTTGCATTTCTTAGATTTCTTAGATAGAACTAATACCCACATCTTTATTTACAATTTGGAAACTTGAGACCTAGAAAAGATAACTAATTCATACAAAGGTAGATTAAGGTCTTTTGGGACCTGAGGCTTACACAAGGGGAGAGGTCTTTAAGAAAAAGAAAACAAAACTATGAATACAAAATTAAATACCTATTAAAAGTGAGGAAAAATATAGGAAACTGGAAAATTTAAATACTGCAAATATCACAAAGATCAGAAAAGTAGAAAAATACTTAGTTAACTGGCTACACACTGGAGGCTCTGTGCCTTCATCATTTTGGATATGTCTACGCAGTGATAGGAAAGGTATTTCTTAAAGTCATTCCACACTGGGCTAACTACCTGACTATTCACAAAAATTACTGCACACCACATAAATATATCCATATAACCTAAAGTCAATCTGTCCTCAACTCAACTTTCTCTTGCTAGATCCAAAAAGTGTCAATGACCACAAGAATGCCGCCTAATAAGAGGAAAAGTCTAACAGGGTGAAAAGAAACTGCACTCTTAACCAGTTATGGTTAAAATATTCCACTTCTGCAAAATTTTACAAAGATATACAAGCATGTGAGCACATTGATAAAGTGTCTTGCAATAACATGAAAGAAGCCTGTACAAGTGATGGGTGCTCAAACTTAACCTTCATTAGTTTCATAATCTGTCCTGGATTTGTCCACAGTCACACGATTATTGGCAAGACCTGGACTAAAACTACGTCTTCTTGATACTCAGCCTCACGTGCTCATGAAGGTCCTAGTAATAGAGTGAAAAGGTGAATGGTACAGGTGTGTGTGTATGTTTCTCCAGTCGCATAATGAAAGATCTATTGACAGAGCCTAAATAATGATTTTTAATCCTAAAAAAAAAATGTGGAAGTTATCTAAAGCATACAAAGGCAGTTTGTATTCATCAGAAAAAGCACTTTATGGGTTATGGATAAATAAAGCTCTAATTGGATATTATATTAGGAATTATATTAAGAAAGTTGGTTGGAACTTGTTCTTTGTAAATTGACTTGGCAGGGATGTGCTCCCTGGGAAACCAGGCGTGTTTTGGAACAGTGCCGAGGCTATGAATCATAGCTTCTCTGTTGACAAAATATCCAAAATATGGAATCAACTCACTAAAACAGTCATGTACAGACAAGTATGGATGTTCCTTTTCCCTCTATCTCCCATCACTCAAACCCTTTCACTCCTGCTGTCTTAAGTGAAGCACTATCCCATCATGGACAGTTAGTTAGAGGGCAATGATAAGAATCCATGAACAGAGCTGAGAGGAGAACCATGGGAGGTAGGTTAGACCCTGAAATAGGGGTAAGAATAGAATACCGGGGAGGAGAATAAATCCTTTAGCCATATGCAACGGCCTGGAAAGGCTAAAGCAGAATCTTCGGTTTCCTGAGAAACAGGAATGGAAAGAACAGGATTAATCTAGATAATCTTCTAACACAAAAGCTTCCGCCTAAAATCACATGAGTGAACAATCACAGGCTCTCTTCCTGCACTGGATGGGGAGCATTACAGAAATGGACACCGATGACCTGGTTTGCTTCAAATTTGTGACAGTATCTGTGAAAGAATATAGGCTCTCAAATACATCACCATCACCAGATTTACAAATTTTAGTATAATTCAAGATATGACTTTATATCATTTCCAAGAATTTGAATATTGTTACAATCAATCTCAACCTGAGTTTTTATAATGTTAAATTTATATCTGAAAAACACTCAAATGGGACAGCGGGAGGGTGAGTTGGACATCTGAGTTTTAAGAAGGATGAAAATTCTATATTTTCAAGGATGATCAGAGCATACTGATTGTCCTAATTTTCTATTTATTCCTTCTTGACAATATTCAGGGAAGTGTTTTCCTGTTATACCACTACAAACATGCAATCAAGTCTTGGTGCATTCAAAAAGCTCTAAGTGTTTGGTGTATTTTCCATGTCTTACGATGTTTCTTTTTCTTCCTGTTACCTACACATAGATAGTTTTTCAGTCAAAAAGTATGAAGTATTTTGATACAAATATATTATATTAGTGATTGTTAAAGACTCTCATACTTTAAAATTAGAGATTAATCTGTAGATTTTATCTTTTAAAATTTGTCACCCAACAAAATAAATTATATAGATTTGTTTCCATAGAAATTGTAATGTCGTTTCTATAACTAATTTCCATAGTGCTTATTTCAAATTTATGTACAATGGAATTGATTTATTTAATTAGTTATATAATTTATAGTTACATAAATTAACTGTAATAAAGACTTTGTGTGTGTGTGTGTGAGGAAGATTGCCCCTGAGCTAACACGTGTGCCAATCTTCCTCTATTTTATGTGAGATGCTGCCAAAGCATGGCTTGATGAGCCATGCTATGTCCACCCCCAGGATCTGAACCTGCAAACCCCAGTCACTGAAGCAGAACATGCAAACTTAACTACTACACCATGGAGAAGACTTTTTTCTTCTAGTATTTCATATCAATAGATTGAATTAGAATTGGATCTTTGTTACTTAGTGTCCAGTAGTTTTAAAACAAAAAGATAAGAAAAGTAAGTTTAAATTCAACCTGGAGGCAAGAGGCAGTATGTTGAAGGGGAAAGACCATTGGTTTGGGTGTCAGTCAGACCTGGGTGATGTATGGACAGGCAAGAGGGTTTGGAAGTGGCCTCTACAATTTTGGTTTGCTTTTAGCACATTTTGACCTATCGATATTTGAATGACTCGATTATTTACTTTCAGGGCTGCTAAGTATGCAAAGCAGGAGGTGATAAGTGTATAAATCCATAACAATGTCAAAAGTAAGCAAGTGCTTAAAAGCTGCAGCTCTAAGTGGTTGGATTCATGAACAGGGGCAAAAGTACACAAGCACTGAGCAGTTGCCTGCAGAGCAATCTGGTCAAATGATCTGCAAGTGAACACAAGTGAGCAAGAAAATATCAAAGCTGCCACATGTTGTATTCCTGCTGTGGATTCCTAGTCAGCCATGTCCTGGAGGAAGAAATAAAGATGGTCTAGTCATATCTGAAAAGAAATCTGGCCAAAATAATCAAAATGAGCAACGATTTGCACAAATGGAGCCGTCTGCTTCTCCCTGACCAGCTGTTCTCTCCCTAAGCCTATAGAGCTATATAGAGATCAGAGCCTGGAAGACCTTCCCTAATTCTCCTTAATGAGGATAACTCTCCTTGCAGGGACAAAAGTGCTGGGGGCAAAAGGCCAGAAAGGAGGAGAAAAATGTTCTGTGATTATGTTTCCAATGCAGTTTGAGTTTCTAATCATGACAAAATGGCTAAAGCTACATGAGATATTGATGGTGATGGATGCAAAACTCAGGGAAGATTTATGGAATGAGAGATAAAGGAAGTTGGAGATTGCTGGTTAATGGACTCTAAGATTCAGGAACCAATATCTATATAAAGATCATCTCTGGCATCTATGCATAACTCTAAGTTTACAAGACTTCTTTTTAGGGGAGGGTGGTGAGGAAGATTGTTGCTGAGCTAATGTCTGTGCCAGTCTTCCTCTATTTTTTGTATGTGGGATGCTGCCACAGCATGGCTTGATGAGCAGTGTGTAGGTCTGTGTCCAGGATCTGAACCTGCAAGCACTGGACTGCCGAAGCGGAGCGCATGATCTCAACCACTACTCCACCTCCACCGGGCCAGCCCCTACAAGACATTTTGATGGTTGATAAGGAGTTGCAGAAATAAGATCCTAGGAAACTGTCCAAGGACAGTTTGAGACCTAGAAGGATGAAATAATTTAGAAATCTCAGTGATTAAACTATAGAAAAGTGCAGACCAGTGATGTGGGGAGGCAGAAATGTCAATTAAGATTCTAGTTTTGGAACAATCAGTATGAACTATAGTTCATAGGATAGTCTGTATGAATTATATACAGGCACTACATGGTTCTGTATGGAGGAATTTGACATTGAGGTTCAGGGATGGGTAGCTTCTGGTTTACTGATTTTTATTATCAATATATAGTTTGGGCCTATCTGAGGGTTAAATGGTATTTTCAGAATCTATCTTACGGGCTGGCCTGGTGGTGCAGCAGTTAAGTTTGCATGTTCTGCTTCAGCGGCCCAGGGTTCACTGCTTCGGATCCCAGGTATGGACATGGCATTCTTTGGCAAGCCATGATGTGACAGGCGTCCCACTTATAAAGTAGGGGAAGATGGGCATGAATGTTAGCTCAGGGCCAGTCTTCCTCAGCAAAAAGAGGAGGATTGGCAGCAGATGTTAGCTCAGGGCTAATCTTCCTAAAAAAAAGAATCTATCTTACTACTGCTGACTTAAAAAATAAAAAGAATTTTTGTCTCATCCCTTGCTCTTTTCTAACTGCAATAAATTGATGTGTCTGATTTAACTGTTTGACCATAATGGAGAAATCCTAGCTAGTATTTAAATCTATGTTAGTCTTCATGCTTCCTGTGGGTTTCTGTTATTTGAACAAATGCATAATTTCTCTCTTGCGTTATCAATCTCACACAATTCTCTCAAAAGTTTGAGATTTTAAGTAAAGCTACATGATTATTGTTTTGAGATTTGAATTCAAGCTATAATTCTTTTGGCAATTATGTTTTTGTTTTCATTATGTAAAAATGCATCAGCTTTGTTGAATAGAAGTGGTTTGGGAAGCTTGCATCCTCTAGTCTCCTATTTTTATTCATGCTTCCTACCTCTAATTTCTCTGGTCTGTAAAAGCAATGAATATAAAATTCAGAAGACAATAATTCTGTTACGTTTCAAAAAACTGTCCACTCTCCCCCAAATGTCTTAGTACACCTGAATTATTTTGCACTTCCCTTTGCATTGATGTTCCCCTGATTCTAAAATCACTTCAGACATTTGTTTAAAATAAAGATTTCACAGTCTACCGTAGATCAATTCTCCATGTCATTCTCAAGATAAACCAAATTTGGGAAACATTATTTCATACATCATTGTCTTACCCTGTACACAGAGACAAAGTAAATTATGAGGCTACTTTTTACATATGCTGAATCTATTTCATCAATAGTGGCATTTAGGGACTTGATTTATCTAGAAAATTTACTCCAGTGATAGACCTTATTGAGAATGTGTTTCAATGGAATCTATGATATTACTCTACTATCCACTGGGAACACTTTAATTTAAAATCTTTAGTAACTAGGAGTCTCCAGTACGGTGAGTGATTACAGCTGTGAATTATACTTCCAACAGCTCAGTATCAAGACAAGCACCGCATGGCAATATGCAGAAAAACTTTTGACAACTTTCATTTAAAGAGATTAATTAGAAAGTGTTGCTGAAAAATGTCCTGGTGTCTTTTGGCTCAAGTTAAATTAAGAGATTTAGGAGTGATAAATATATTTTTTATTCAAGGAGTTTAAGTTGAAAGAATAAGACATAGTATTCTTATTTATTTGTATCTCTCAGGGTTTAGGAGAAAAATATTTCTTCTGAAGTTAAAGAATATGTTATGGACTGCTTCTTGAGTTGGACCCAGATTACACCACCCCTTGTCCACCCACACCCCCAAGATTATTTTAGGACAATATGTGTTTGAAGCATCCAAGATTTTTTGAGCTGGATCAGAATTTAGTCAAATTGCCGACATTGACAAACTCCCTCAAAGCTCATATTCTCAGCATTAGTGTCTTTTCTCTCTCTAGCACTTTCTTACTCCTTACTGCAAACCCTCTGCTAACCCCAACCATTGAACTAACATATTTACAAATGCACAAACAAGCAATGGTATGTCTCAAACAAGTGTCTATAACAATTGCTCTAGTGGCTAGGACCACAACTGATTTAAAACGTGGGGGGAGTTTTCCTTCTTCTCATCTAAACCAAGACTTTACTGCAGCAGACAGTAGAGAGGTAAAAGTCTTTATGGAGGGCGATTGGATCAATGGAAAATAAGACTCTCAGCTATTTAGATAACACCGGTCTGTCGACATGGACTTTCAGAACTTGATTTGATTTTTTTAAAAATAGTGCTTACTATGTTTCATACACTGTTTTAAGTACTTAACAAATAGTAACATTTAATTCTAACAAGCCCCTGCAATAGGTAATGTTATTACCATCTCTATTTTACAAATGAGGCAGAAAGAATTAAGAAAGTTGCCTAGAACGATAGAGAAACTAAGTGACAGGGTCAGGATTTGAACCCAGGAAAAATGGCTCCAAGTCTGAGCTTTGACAAATACAAATGCTGCCGCTCACAAGATTATTCAGTACTATACAAGGCTAATGGCACAATTCTGACATTTTTCTACACAGGTGACATTCCACTAGGGCTGAGTATCCTTCTAGAAGTTCAAGGCATCTTCATCATATCAGGTCACCAGGTATGACAAGATGCACACTCCCATCCATCCCATCTATATAATGTAAAAGGCACACACAGACTACTTGTAATATCATGAAGATCCTCCTTTCTCCTCATGATCGCTCCCCACTAACTTTCTTTTGAGAAAATCACATGCTAGAAAAAAAGACTTTCCAAGTCACAAATCAACCAGCTAACCTTTAAGGAAGCTGTCATAATAGGGACTTTATGGCTTCTTGGCACATACTGAAAAATGACTCATGATCAATCTTATGGGCTATTGAAAGAAAATTAGAACAGAGCCTTGCCGATAGTCATCTAGTTCCAACTGGAAGAGGCTACAGGCTGCTAATTCTCCTGTCATTTGGTGCCTTCCTGTAGATTTAAATTGACTTGCCACACCCTCCAGAGCAGAGTTTCTTACCATTTTACAGTCATGGCCCCACCTGAGAAACAGATAAAAAGTATGGATCTTCTCTCCAGAAAGATGCATGGAAGGACATGGAGAGCAACTATTGTCTGCAACATTGGCAGACACCACCCCCACCCCTTCCAAGCCCAGTAATGGAACCCATGAAGGGCATGAACTCCCGGTTAAACATCTTCACTCCAAAGGAATTGGGGAATGTCCCTTTATGCTGTGACTGCAATTTGAAGGCTTGTTTTTTGATAACATTGACTCCCTTTGTAAAGAGGTCATTGATCACTGGTCACTGTAGTGAGAAACCTTCTACGTAGGTGTTTTTGCTTTTCCTCAGGAACATTAAACTAATCTCTCTATTTATCTATAGCTCTATCTCTTGATCTATATGAAGTGATAGAAAATTACTTATTTAGCGTTGGTTGTGAAATAGCAAAACAAGTCTCTAAGTTGCTGTACCTGAAGAGGATGATTATAATACTTCAAAAATAGTTGTCAAGGAGCATATGGCTTAGCCGAACAGGATATCAGTTTTCAACTCCAACTCAAAAAGAAAGGCTGTTTTCCTTTCAGAAAGATTGGAAAGTAAAATACATGCTCAATTACCGAATGTGGAGAACATTGAAAAAAAATTTGAAATGGGACAGAGAGAGCTCAGATTAAGCCATTCCTTCATTGAAAAAACATATTTACTGAGAACTGCATACAAGAGCTTCAGCACCATATGAAAAGAAAGTAGCCATTAGGGTGGATCACTCACTCCTGCTATATTTTCAAGGAAACCTGTACTTTGTCCATCATAATATTTATTAACCTTTACTAGTTTTGTTTTTTAATTATCTAACTTTCCTCCTAAACCATAAGTTTCAAGAAGGTAAGACACATGTATCACTGTAATGTCTGCCTTACCCTGTTATAGTTCTTATTAGGGAATACTTATTTTGGTTAGTAACAAAAATAATAAATTCTAAGTATGTGTTAATCACCGTACTAAGTAAATACATTCTCTTGTATTTCCTTTCATTGCAATAGCCATGAGAATGTTTTGGTAGTTTGAAGTAAATATAATAGTATATAGACGATCTATGTATTAATACATATTTATTGACTGACTGAATAAATACATTAATGCATTTTTCAGAATTTGTAGAAAAGTTACTTAGTAATGTGACAGTAATTTAAATAAATTTCAAGCAATCATTTTTTGCAGTTAATAATAGGGATCCGTACATAGAAACTATGTAATTAAGCCTATTGCTGTTACAGAAGAAAAATTTGAAAGATACAAAGTCAAATAGAATGCAAGAAAAGAAATCCAGATCTGATTAATCTAAGGCAGAGATTATTCTCTTGGTCATAGCTTGCTAGGTATTATTATTGTTTTCTTGTGGAGGAGAAATTGGGAGATTACACCAAACCCCCTGAATACCATCTACAGTTTAGATAAGTAATTTTTGCTTCTGTCACCCCATCATAAATTTTATTCATTTCTCAATCTAAATGCAGGTGTGTTTATTCATAACTAGTCTCACTTGTTTCATGAAATCTCATTAAGAAACTGCTTCTTGTGTCATTATAAATAGGTATTGGAATGGGATGGCCTGTTTATTGCATTGAGTTTCTGGGCCTCAAATGAATTAAAGTGAGCACACTCTCCAAGAAGATTGTCTTAGGTCTGTTTATTTCAGCTTATCTGTGCCACACAGTAGGAGACCTAGAAGACACATCGAATGTCCTTATATCTAGAAGACACCATCAAATAGTTTCACTGTCTTCTACTCATCATGGAGATACATCTGCTAACCTGCTTCATTTCCTCTTCTCACATCAGAAGCTATTGGGAGCTGTATCTTACTCAGGCAATTGTCTTTTCCTTGCAGAACTACCAACTCTTTCGCTTTGGAATTTAAAGCCTAAAGATAAGATAAATCTGATTAAGTATCCTCTAATGTTTTAGTAATCTGAAGTAAATATAACAATAAACAGAGGATCTATGCATTAACATATAGTTGTTTCTCTATTAATCATGAGAAATACCAGTGTCAAGGTGAGGTCTGTCTGCATTCAGTACTTAATTCTAACCCAATCTAAACTCTCATATTACAACAGTGACATTTGTCTATGGTTCCACCTGCCCTGCCTCTGCTCCTCTGACTACTTTTTGTCTCTTAAAGGCTGAATATGTGAGGGAAGTACAGCACCCTCTCCATCCACTGAAAAGAGAGCACTGCAATTCCAAACCCCCGACCATGATTTTGAGCTAAGGAAGAGAAGAGAGACAGCCATCCATATTACAGGGATAAAATTGACTTCTGAGATCGATAGAAATTATAATTAAGCTGTGGATATTTATCCCTCTTAGAGCCTTCCATTTCTCAAATATTTAAATGATGACTTAGCAATACAACTTTCACATCATCAGCGTCTCTGCGGAAATTGGAAATGACAGTATGTGATACAATTAAAATGTATATCCACAACCACTCAGAATAATCATGGCTAATTAGAAATTATGAATCATTAAAATGACATGGTTTTCTGTCAGTATGTGTGCACAGCACACTCATGTCTTCTAACTTCCCAATCCAATCTCAGTAAATCTAAGGAGGTACATTTGTTTCAATATTTCTATTAAGCCCCTCCATTAAGTAAATTACCACTACAGCCAAAGTTTAAAGGTTATCTGGGCTAGCAAACTACTCAACATAGCTAATACTTATAATTAGCTGTGGTGAAATTCCACATTAAACATATTTTCAATAACAAATCATTTATGCAGGCTTATCAAGATTACTACAGGGCTCCTGATGGAATTCAGAGTATTTTTATCATAATAAAATCCTAATTTCTATTTTCCTTGTATCCATCATTAATTTTAATGCCAACTAAAAAAATCATCCAAATACTTCAGTATTTCTGAAACAATGTTGAAACAATGTTTGGGGAAAGTGGAAGTACAAAAAAGAAAAGAAAAAGAGTTGAATTAAAACTATGAATTTTTTTTGGAAATTCAAAAATTTTTTTAACAAACCTTCAGAGTAAACTTAAAGGAAAAGAATAATCCTGTAAAAATTGTTTTTGTTAAAGTAGCCTAGATTTAAATGGCATTCTCAGGGAACACAAATGATCCAGTCTTCATATTAAACTCTCCATATATGAGAAAGATTAGGGTGAGGAATTCCAGGAAAGATAGCCACAGAATAGGTCTTCTTCCTGGTTGTCAACAGATTCCACATCTTCTACTGTCTCTGCCAAGCCAGAGTGCAGGCAGGGACCATGCTGGTGCAGCATCTTCTTAAGCTGAAAGCATTGAAGCAAAGGGAAAAACTAATATGAAGGAAAATGATGAATCTAGACCTGCTCTCTCCGAAAAAACTACTGACAGTTATGAATTCATAACCCAAAGACAAGTTTCAGACATCTTCCTCCAGAAATTGTGGTAAATATGCTCCAGAGTCTAAATGGAATGTGATTCCAGAAATCTCCAACTTGAATAGAAAGAACTTGGTGTAAGACTGCAAAGTTTAAAGAAATCAGTGGGTAGTGAGACACGATTGAGGGCAAGAGATGCCTAGTGGCAATTTTCACTTGGATATGTATGTTTTAAATTATTATGGCATCTATAGTTACAGGCAAAACCCACTGCTAATGCATAAAATATTCTCTAGCAGATGCAGAATTGATGCTGCCATTACTGATGTGCTGGTTATTACACCGAGTCTCACAGCTTCATATCCACCCTTCCAGCCTCTCCCTTGTGACGCCGAGGCTGGGACTCTATAAACTTCATTTCTGCTTTGCCAGCTGGAATCTTGTTAGGCTCTGCCAATGGGGGCCACTAGAAGGAGACGCGAAGGCTGGAGCATGAAGAAAGGACTTACTCCTCCTTGTTTTGCATTATTGTCTTTCAATTTGGCTGCAGCAGATGTTCTTCACCCTTAGAGTGGCCTCTGGTACCTGTTTCCAGTTTGTATTCCCACAACCCAAGAATGAGCCTCATCACCGTCCCTCACAGACACCAGCACTCGTGGGCCAACAGTCCCTCCTCAGAGATCTGCTTCCAGCACTTCAGGGACCCCTCCAACCTTCTAGGTTCTAATGATCCCAACCTCTTCCTTTATGGGGGGTCCCCCAGACATAGAGGTGCTGGCTGCTTCTTGCAGTTACTCCTCTGAGACACTCAATATTGCCTTTGTCTGTTCAGTCCTCTGGAACCTATTTAATTCTCTACCTTAAATTCTCTGTTAAAGCATAAAATAACTGGTATCATTTTCTGACTGGACCCTGACTATTATGGCAAGTGAACAACTATTTGAGTGATATATGTAGCCTTGCTCTGCAATTCACGGTTCTGGCTTGGTGTCCACTATAATGGACATAAACTGTTTGTCCAGCACCCTTTCCTTTGAAGACCACCCCATCCTCCGTGCTTTGATCTTGGTGGTGGTAGAAAAGCTGTCAAAGATGGTATCCCGTCATCATGACAGGAGTGGACTCAGAAGCCAGGTTGACCATCAGATCACCCCAATTTTCTGCTACAGAGATTGGTTTAGGTGCAAGCATGAGATACAGCTGGACCAATCATAGTCTTTCCAGGGACTTTTCTATTAGGGTGGGTGACCTGTGGTCATGTGAGGGACAGAAGTTGTGGAAACTAGCTTTCAACTTACCTTCTTTCATTGGATTTTCATCCACAGTAGAAGGAATTGAGAGAAGCAAAACTGAGAAATGAAGAGCAAGAACAAATTTCATCTGGACCATTATATCCAGCCCTTAGGCCTCTAGGGCCGCCTCAGCCATTTCTATAACTTTAACCCAAGTCATCTAACTAGTGTGTGTCAGCAAGTTATGTGAAGGACTAAAGAAACATTAGTACTGAACAAAAAGGAAAGATATTTTTGCTGAAATAGCCAGAAAATATACGCTTCAGGTTTAAATGAGCCTATAACCAAGCTGCTTTCACTTCTATTATTTAAAAAGCAAGCAAAATGTATTACCAGTGTTTAGGAGGCTGGCGTAGCCTTTGTTTACAAGTGAAATCAACAGAAAACACTCTGTTGGTTTCTATATTACATGTTTTAGTGGTGTATTATCACTTAGTATATGTAAAATTAATTCAAACTTCAATCTTTCTTAAGGGTACATCTCACAAATCCTTAGTTTTACATGCCTCGTATGACCCATTGCAAACCATTAGAGAATCACATCTTTTCATGTGGCAGTGTTACAAGAAACAATAAACGATTAGAACAGCTCAAGGAAATTTAAAAAGCACCAAGCTTCAGACGTCCCACCAGTACTTGAATTTTCAAAACACAGTCTTGTCAAGTAAATAGTTATTTCCTGTATACACCACTCTTCTTAAAAGCTGATGGTCTGTTTCCTTTCATGTGACCTAGAGCATCAAAGAGACAGAGAGAAGTTCAGGATGACTTGTGATTTCTCTCCTGGGATAGTGATTTCTTTCTTAGTCTCAGATAGGAAAGTGCTCCAGCCATGAGAGGCTTCTCTTTCTTAGAGGTATGCAGGCTGACAAAGGATTTCTACACCATCTCAAAAGGAAAGATTCCAACAAGCTGACTTCAATTTCTGACTGCTCTTTTTACCACTGGAAACACAGCATCCACAAAGTGATTTTTCATCTCACTCCGACAGCGTCTGAAAGGTGCCCCTCAGAGATCTACAACTTGAATGCCAGGAGGGGTTCTCTCAATCCCCAAACATTGTGTGACTAATAATATCCCAAAGTCTATTCCAACTTGGTTTTGTTGCCATTGTTTCTAAACTTATTGACACAAACCTTGTAGACCAATAGACAAGGGTAGTGACACATTTCTCAATCTTGGATTAGAAATGTGAGGATCAGAGCCCCACCTTTTTTTTTTTTTTTTGCTGAGAAAGATTTACTCTGAGCTAATATCTGTTACCAATCTTCTTCTTTTTGCTTGAGGAAGATTTTCCCTGAGTTAATATCTGTGCCAATCTTCTTCTACTTTGTATATGGGTCACCACCACAGCATGGCCACCAATAAGTGGTGTAGGTCTATACCAAGGAACCAAACCTGGGCTGCCAAAGTAGAGTGTGCCAAACTTAACCACTAGGCCATGGGGTCAGCTCCAGAGCCCCACTTTTTTTGTGTCTGGGTGAGGAAGATTGGCCCTGAGCTAATATCTTTGCCAATCTTCCTCTTTTTGCTTGAGGAAGATTGTCGCTGAGCTAATATCTGTGCCAATATTCCTCTATTTTATGTACAATGACTCCACAGTGTCGCTTGATGAGCAGTGCCAGGTCTGTGCCCAGGATCTTAGCCCAAGAACCCCTGGGCCACCAAAGCAGAGTGGGTGAAGCTAGCCATTATGCCACTGGGACAGGTCTCCCAGATCCCCACTTTTGAATGAGTTTTAAAGCCCCCCTACAACATATTGCCTCTCTCAGATGCTTTTCTCTTGAGCGTACACAAATTGTTAGTCCTGCAATTTATTTTTTAAATCTGTTTAACTTAATGAATGCTTACATATGAAATTATGCTTTTGTTTAAATCCATACTACTGTGGCATAATCAGGAAGACTTGAAAGATGCAATCCTGTGCTTACATCTTGCATCCCTGCTGCCCACGCCTTCACTCCTCTCTCCTCCAACACCCACAGACGTATTGTAGCATCACTGAATCTTGTATTTCCAGTTCCTGCTATAGTCATAAAAAATGGGTTTTCTCTCTAATCTTGACGGTATTCATACCAATTTTCTGTTCTCTAATTAGACTGTAAATATATTGAGTTACTCATACCAGCTCATTGATTTTAGTTCTCACTGTCTCTTTGTATTTTTTTATCACTGCAGGAGAGAGCTGTATCCTACCTTGAACTTACCCTACCATCACAACAAAAAGCATCTCCTAATGATTTTGCAATTAACTGGGTGCTTAATTTTTTTGTTTTTTATTCAAAAAGTGTTAAGAGCCCCATGAAACAAAGACTTAACCATTTATATGTGCACAATCAATTAAATACGCCCTGTATTACATAAACTTTGCATAAGCTTTTCAAGTATTTGAAAATACATGAATCACCTTTTTTATGTATTAGGATTTTTGCAATTGTTGTTGAGCAGATACAACCATAATCAATTAAATTAAATTGAATAGTTCATACACAGTCCTAATTGGTGCTTTGCACATCGTAAGTATCTATCAATGTCAATGATTAGTATTGTTATTATTAATGAGTCTTTAGGCTATCTTTGAAATGCTTAAAAATATATAAACCTTTACCAACAAATAACAAGACATGATTTTTTATTTTCACAATGAAAATTTTATTTGTGAACTGTAGTTTAACTTTCCCACAATACCTTCATAAAGTTAGCATAAACTGTTCTTAACATTATACCAGGACAACTCATTCCGCATAAAATACAGGAGACGTATCTCAAATAATTCACCAAGTTTTATGGAACTCATCTTTCATTTTCAAAAGAAGAGGATCTCCTAAGCATTCTGCGCTATTTTACCCATTGAATTGTCTGTCTAGTGTGGGAAAATTGCCTTTTTAATATTCAGGCTTAAATAGCGACTATAATGATTGAACAAGTTTATGCCCTCTCTGAGTATAACAAAGTGCCCACTTATCTATAAACTGTGTGCACACAATTGTAGTGATATTATGTAGTTTATTTAGCAGCAATCATGCTTGATACATATCTCTGGGCATCATCTTTATGATTGATACACTGGAAATAATATATTTAATATATACAATTCTATTGAAAATAATTTTCACTAGTACGTTACCTCATTTTAAGGCATAAAGAGAGATAAAGAGGATCTGTATGTATCAAAAATGGAACACAATATTGATTTTGCCAATGATCTTAGTCATTGATCAAACATATTTAACAGGATAGTTCATAAATTTTGAATAAAGAAAAGGGTAAATTCAGTGATAGAGTTAGCACTACTAACAATCTATATTACAAATAAATTGATACTTTGTTATAATGCAATTGTATTGCACATTCATGATTGCAAAAACATAAACGAACATTGAATATCGTCCTATCAAAAGTGAAAACTACGTGGCTGAGAGCTTAAAGAAAAATGCATGGAGGTAAGTTATATCAAAGATAAAACTCATTTTTATAAATTATATTCACTTGTTTACTCTGTAATTTGATGACATTTTTTCAAATATATAAAAATATTTAGAAATACCATACTTCATAAGAACTGTATTTTATTTACACCATAATATTTTATTTTACAATACAACAAAAAGACATTTTATAGAATAAGTATCTGATTTAACTTAATAATATTGTTCTCAGAAAATAAGAACATCCTACTAAAATCTTGTACTTCCCTTTTTTAACCTATTATACATTGATGAATTTATTTAAACTATATTTGAAAATGCTTTTATTTGCAGGAATTTCTGTTATAGCACATTGCATTTTGGTCACATTTGATTACCACATTCATAAACTACAAGAGTGAGCACTTATCCCGGTATATTACTCCAAATATGGATGGGATGTTTGGACACCTGCAGCGCTAACATGCATTAATTTCCCCTTATATCCTATGTAGCTGTCTATCTTAAGCTGGGATAACTGTTTCCTCACTTATATGAAAACTGAATTCAGCTAAGAATCATATTTACAAAAATCCTATAAAAAATCCACTTATATGGAATACATAATTCAGTACTGGGAGGTCACACAAAGCTTTGAGTGAGTATAAGCATATGCCTTTGCTTTTTATTTATTCAAAGCTGTAGAGATCAATAGTAAGAACAGATCTATTCATGTAATGAATCGGATATTTTCTAATTCAAAGTTATAATAAATACCCACTTCAAATATTCTTTAATTAAGTAAAGATTTCACATATTCCATAAGAAGGAGGAAAGTTAGGATATTTGTATTTACTGCTTACATTTGGGTTATTTAATCATCAAATTTATGAAAACAATCAACAGCATTCTAGTGGAAAACCACTCGCCTTTAGTTGCATCTTGAGTCTTCTGTGGAGAATTAAAAAAAATATGACTCTAATAACTACAGAAACAATGACTTATAAATATTTTAGAATCTAATAAAGATCTTTTTAAGTCACTGCTGTAAACTCCAATTTTTTTCTAAAGGGTGAACCAATCTAATTCTAGAGGGAAGAAACACACTGGATATAAAAGCTACAGCCAGTTGCCCGGAAGTGATGGAACTTGGAAGAAAATAACTTAAATAAACTATAAGTATTTTTCAAAAAATGGTGTAATTTTAATCCCTTTTCATGAATCTCCAAGTAGTACAGGAAGGCAGTACATCATAATTTAGGATGAAAAGGATTTAGGATTAGGGGTCTACATCTGTTTCTACCCTATGGACCACTGACAGCAAATATTTGGTTCTTGGAATACAAGAAGGTAAGGATAAAAATGAATATGACATATTACTGTAAACATTTCTATGTCTGGAGTCTGGTGTCAGTAACATTATGAGAAAGGCAAATATTTTTATAAAATGATGTAAAGGCTCTGTTGATAGTGTATCATAATTGTCTTTACTGAACATTTCATGTTAAAGAAATAAATCGGAAAGTTAGAACCCCCAAATTATTTTCATTATTATGGCAATGGCCAAAAACTGGTCATTTCCAAATCATGATGGCCAACATTTTACATCAGTAAAGCTTCAGTAAAACTATAGAATATGCACATAAATACAATTATCTTATGATATCATTGTAGAAATTGATTATATTTTTGGTTGGATCCTTGGGCATAGTTTTAAATGTTAAATAATTATTCTTCATGACTCTTTTAGAGAAGCAAATATTTTTCACACTTGAGTTGCTTCAAAGGTATTTATATAGATATTAATAAACTGACACAAGTGTGCAAATGTGCAGACACACTCAAGCACGTAAAATCCTCAAGTCCTATGTCCTACCTAATGTGCTTTATCATTATTCTTTTTAATAACAATTGAGATTTATATTATTTCATCTTTGTAAATGTTATTTACAGATAACCTGTATAGTGTAACAATTGTTTTTCCTTTATTTTATAATTTTTTTGTTGGAGTTGATAACTGCATTAATTTTCATTTACTTAGTCTTCTTATTCATTCTCAAAATCTTTGTCAGAAGTTTAAGCTCCTCTAATTCCCCGAGGAATCAATCTTCTTTTTTTTTTTTTCATGGAGATACCATTCTTTGAATGCTGCATCCTTCTGGTTCAGTTTGAATTGGTTGATATCCTGGCATGCTGCATGAGTGTTTTATCGATATTTCCTTTCTTTAGTTTCCCGGAAACTCCTTCATCATTGTCTAGGGTTGGACTATCCATTTTCTGGATTGCATATCTAGCTCTTTCTTAGCAGAAAATCCAACTGGAGTATTTTGGGAAAACAAATGACTCATTGACACAAGTTCTGTATAATAGTTAGTCTGGAGGGTAGAAAAGGGGGACATCATGATAAAAGGACACAGAGTGGCAGTTTAATATACTGGCAGTGTTTTTTTTCTTAATCTGCTTGGTAAGAATTTGAAGATTATTTAATTATTGACTGTTAAACTGCACACATAACAAGTTTGTATTTAATTTATCTCTTTAATGTATGATAGACTTCACAATTTTTAAACAACATTTTCCAAGCGTTTTATCAGAGAACCTGAAACATAGGAATCTAAGTAATTTACACTATATGTGCTTTTTTTGGAACTGGAGAGGAACAATAGCTTTTCAAACTCTGATTCTATATCTGGAGTCCATATCTTTTGAAAATTTACCCAGACTACGTTAGGAAGATAACCTTAAATTTTGAAAAATTCTTAACACAAAGTCATTTACTTTGAACATAAAGTATTTTCCAATTTAAATAATTATTGAATATATTTAAAAAATTAAAATACAGAGGGGCCAGCCTGGTGGCGCAGAGGTTAAGTGGGCACATTTCGCTTTGGCAGCCCAGGGTTCACTGGTTCAGATCCTGTGTGCGAACATATACACCACTTGTCAAGTCCTGCTGTGGCAGGCATCCCACATATAAAGTAGAGGAAGATGGGCACAGATGTGTCTCAGGGCCAGTCTTCCTCAGCAAAAAGAGGAGGATTTGTGGCAGATGTTAGCTCAGGGCTAATCTTCCTCAAAAAAAAAAAAAAAATTAAAGTATAGAATAACAGAAAAAATAATATGAAGATCAAGATTTAAAATTGCCTTTCATCTTTGGGTACAGGGATTTAGATATTTATAATATTTTGAAGGTTATTTTAATTAGTTTGGGGTTTAAATAGAATGCAAAAGAAACTAAGATAATATTGTTTGGAATATGTAAACCACTTAGAACATAATTGGATTCAAAAGAGTATGAATAACACATACTAATGTAATAAAATGAAAAAGTAATCAAACACAGCATGAAGTCGCAGTTGGAATAAACCCTCATGATTTTAACAAAAATACAACTTTACAAATAACAAGGGGTTAAATATGAAGTATTGCAATCTCTATATCCAGCATAACAAAGAATGATAACCTCTTTAAGAAGCATTAATTTAAAACATGTTTAATAAACATTGCCTCTAAAATCTCATTTTTTAAGAGGAAATAATTGTGTTGTATACAATTGCAATACTATTGGCTTATACAAAATAGTATGTAACTGTAGTTAGGAGGAAAATAACAAAATAACTTGAAATTATAAAACAATCTCCTCTATATATTAAAGTGTGCATGAATTTTATTATATTCATACTGGGAAACATATCAGATTACATATGGAAACTATAAACTAATACAATTAGCAAAATAATTTATCAATTCTTTTATACAAACACTTACTGAGTTCATATTATGGGAAAGTAATAAACTAGTATATCATCCTAACCTTGATTTCACAGAAGCTAAAGGAGGAAACTTGCAAGCTGAAAAAAGTCAACGGTGTCAAATGCAAGAGAAGAACAGCAAAAAGAGGATTTTTAAAATGACAAATGAATTTGGCAAGTAGGTCACTGATGGCATTTGCCTGGAAGTATCATTGGAAGGGTGAGATAGAAAGCCTGACTTCAGTCTCCTCCTGCGGATGGGAGGAGAGGAAATGAAGGCACCGCATGGTGACAAATACAACTTTCAATAGCTTAACCATGAAGCGACATAGAAATTAAGAGACACGAGGGAAGCTTGTGTGTTTTGTTTGTGTGTGTATACACGACATGTTTTTCAACTTACAGAAGATTTGAGCATGTGCTATGGACTGGATTATGTCTTCCCAAGTTCGTATGTGGAAGTCCTAACCCCCAATGTGATTCTATCTGGAGACAGTTAAGATTCAATGAGGTCAAAGGGTGCAGCCCTAGTCCAATAGGACTGTGGCCTTATAAGAGGGAAAAAAAGATCTCTCTCTCTCTACACCGTGTGAGGACACAGCAAGAAGACTGTTGCCTGCAACCCAAGGAGAGAGCGCTCAGCAGACATGCCAGCACGGCGAAGCCATCCTTTCAATGGTATTTTGTTCGGACAGCCCAAGCAGTCTAATATAGCATTATTTTTACTGAATCTGAATCATAGTAGAAATATTAATGTCGATTTTTTAAAGTATTCTTTATTATTGTTAATAATGTTTGATGCAGGGATGTTCTTCCATTTGTGAAAATGTTATTTGATATGTATTTCTAGCTGTAACATTTATATAACTCCAGTCTAGTTTGCTATTGAGTAGTAACGACTTGAGAGGAGGCACTACTGGATGTCTCTGATCTGTGCCCCGACCCTTTTTACTAATTACGTATATTAGAAGCTGTGTGCTTAATTACAGATTGTCGAATCTAATGATAAAACTAAAAATCTCTAGCCACTCTCGGGTGCCTCCCAGTAAACCTAACAGAAATGTTTTGGTGAGAAGTCGGAAGGTAGTGGCTAATTAAGTAAAACGGTGTGGGTTGTAGAACATGCACGTCAGGTTACTGACAGCAAGAGTCTATGCTGAAAATTTCCTTTTTCCTCAGTGTGTTGTGATATATATCTTTTTTTTATCATCCCAGCATTTTTTCTCTAGGTCTTGCGATGATCCAATTCTACATATAGTATTAAGAAAAAAATGCACTAGGACAAGATATTTTTCCTTCCTTATAAGACAATCAACGTGGCACCTCAAGCTTTTCTCACTATGTTTAGAATCAATAGAATTAATTTTGGCTATCTAGGAGTGAAGTTCAAAAATTCAAGTTGAGAATGGCAAGAAAAGGCATGCCTCCTTCCTCAAGCAAGACCTTCCCCAGAGTATCCCCATTTTCAAATCAAAAGCCAGTAAGGGAGGAGAGACCAGGAAGAGGGTGTTATTTTCCTGTGGCTGCTGTAACAAATTCCTGCAGACTTCGTGGCTTAAAACAACAGAAATTTATTTTTCCCACTCTTCTGGAGGCTGGAAACCCTAAATCTCACAGGGCTGTGCTCCCTCACGGGGCTTTAGGGGAAAACCCAGTCCTTGCCTCTTAGCTGCTGCTGGCTCCAGGCATTCCTCGGCCGTGGCCACATCACTTCGGTCTCTGCCTCCACAGACACAGTACCTCCTCTTCTTCTCTGTACCTCTCCAAACTCCCTTAGCCTTTCTCTTATAAGGCATATGTCATTGTATTTAGGCTCCACTGGGATAGCGCAGAGGAATTTCCTCAGCTCAAAATCCTTACAGTAGGGGCCTGCCCATTGGCCTAGTGGTTAAGTTTGTGGCTCTCTTTGCAGCCTGGGGTTCACTGGTTAGAATTTTAGGCGGGACCCTATGCACTGCTTATCACGCCATGCTGTGGTAGACATCCCACATATAAAGTAGAGGAAGATGGTCATGGATGTTAGCTCAGGGCCAATCTTCCTTGCAAAAAGAGGAGGCTTGGTGGCTGATGTTAGCTCAGAGCTAATCTTCCAAAAAGAGAAAAAATCCTTACTGTAATTATATTTTGAAAGATCCCTTTTCTAAATAACATTTACAATTTCCACAGATTAAGACTCTATATCTTTGTGTAGCCATTATTAAGCCTACTACAAAGGAGTTTTTTTTTTTAATCTTGAAAGGTGAGACTTCCCAAAGAAGGCATGCACATCACTGTTCATAGCAATAACAACAAACTGGAAACAACACCAATGTCTGTTAAGAGGAGAATGGATGAATGAATTATGGTATAATTGTATGATGGAATACTACTCAGCAATACCACCCGATAGACCACCTCACCAGATCATGATGAGCAAAAGAAACAGACATAGGAAGTACATGCTGATAATTCTACTTATATGAATTTCAGGAAAAGGCAAAATAGATCAGTAGATGTAAGAGTCAGAACAGTAATTAAGTTTGAGTGAGGGAGTAGAGAAGGGGATTGATAGGAAGTAAGTTTGAGAGAACATTTTAGAATGATGCAAATATTCTGTATTTTAATGGGGGTGTTGATTAAATGGGAATATACATTCATCAAAACTCATAAAACTGTACATTTAAGGTCTATGCATTTGTCATATGTCATTATATATCAGTAAGAGGGGGGCAAGGGTTGAACTGAGAAGTAAATATATGGAGAGAAACAGAACTCATCACCCTAATTCCAATGCAAAAGGAATCTCAGGCTCTGTGCCTCTATGGACATTCCCCACACTCCAGACGCTAGAGTATGGCCTCTGGCATATGAAGAAAAGCAAGATCACTCCAACAATCACAAAATACATCTGAATTTCTCTGTCCTACTCAACCTTTCACTTTCTTGCTTTCGTTTAAAATTGCAGTATCTTCGAACTATTGCAAGAGGCATGTTCTATCATTTTACTTAACCTTACTGGTTAGCCAGTATAAGCCTAGAGCTTATATGGTCTGTTTACAATGGATTTTGGGCAAATCACGACCTCACTCCTCCATAATACCCTGGTAAATTGGAAGTCGACTGTGGTTGTCTCATTTTATCCCTTTCCTCATATTTCCTACAGAATTTACTTGAAATCCTATAGATTTCTGCTTCATAACATTATGCTTTCACTTCTTTGTACACAAGTTTATACCCCTACTCCCTTCCAGGTCACCTTAGTCCAATGACCCAGAATATGTCTCATTTTCTTTCATTTATTTTCATCACGTAATTTTTTATTTGGATTTAACATGTTGTCAAATGACCTTTATTTTTTTTCCCCTGGCACTAGTGAAATCAGATTCCTTTGTGTGTGCAGTTACCATTCTTCTTGGTCTCACTGATAATGTCATGATTTTTATTTATACTGGACAAATCAAGGCCTAGATTCTTTTTTTAAGGAAAGAAAATAGATAAAAAGAGGAGAGCTATACTGTTTTGTAAAGGAAAAGAGGAAACGTCACCAATAACAAAAGAAGATCAAGAAATATAGAGTGTAGTGAGTTTTAAAGAAACCAAATACAGTGAATAAGATTCAGATAGATATTAGAGAACACAATTCCAGAAACAGCATGAAAATGAAAATTATTCCTTTAATGTGTGTGGGGAGTAGGGTAACAGAGTGAACAGCTGATATAAATTTGCTGAGAGTTGCTTACAACAAATATTTCAGGGAGATTTGGAGATCCACTACCCCATTCATTGTAGCAACAGAAAATCCATGTGAGCTCTGAATTATACCCTGAGGAGAATCTACAGGGACTTAGCTTGGGTGAGTAAGTGTCAACTTCCTGGGACTATGAAATAAGCTGGAAATGATTTGCTAAGAATTTTCCTGAATATGAAGTGGCTTTAATAAGATACTTTGATGAGTAAATGAATCAGAAAATTGCGAGCTAAATTTTCTGTACGTTTCATACATATTTGCAGTGATGGTGAGATCAAAACATTTGGAGTATAATTTGAGAACCATCAGCTCTTGAGGTGAAGACTACTTAAACCAAGTCATTGTCAGGCACTAAAATAAAATCATGAATCCCACTAATTCAAATGCAATTCATGGGTCTAGAGCTCATATTTGAGAAAGGAAAACTGGGTCGCACTGTTGTACGTATTATGTGAATGTATAGGTTAGCAACGTTCTGAGATTAATTGTGAGGTGTGCAGAAAATCATGTTTACTAATAATTGAGTATGCAAAATATTTTTAAGTAAATTGAGAGAGTTTAAATTTCTTTTTTTAAAACATCATATATATTTTTTATTGAATAAAATAGAGTTACAAGGAGCACTAGATATTTAGACATAATTGGAAGACTCTCTTATCAATGCAAAGACCCTGTGTTGTTAATGATTGCTGTGATCATAAGTTGCTCTAGTGTTTTACTTTCTGGAACACATTTTTTTGAATGAAAATATAAGCATATAGCTAGAGCAAGGTATTGCCCTTGTGAATGTCATCCATAACAGGTATTATAGCAGAAAAAGACTTGACATCACCGTATATAATACTTTTACAATATGTTCATTCATACATCCAAGCATATGGAGTACTAACTTTGTGTCATGCTCTGGGCATATAATAGTGAACACGAGAGATAAGGCATGAGCCCAGACTATTTGCCTGAAACAACCCTCCCCACACACACAAATGTACAAAATATATGAAGTAATGGCTTCCATTGGGAAAAACCCCACAATCAATATCCTCTTTCTTACTTATTTATCTATTAATTTTTTTATGTCTGGTAATGCTGTGATTATTTAGTGCATCACCTAGTCTAGATACCTCAGAATCATTTTTGGTTGCTCATTGTACTATAATACAGAAATAGAGCTTTTGTTTGTCACATGAATCTGCATATTATCTTCTGTTTTCCTTCCTGATGGCCCTTTGAGTGTGTAAAACCAATCTCTTCACCATTTGTGTTTCTTCCATGTTCTAGCAAAGAATAAGATTCAGAGATTGGTCACCTAAAATCCAACTTCATTTTCAGATAACCGTGACGAGCTCTCTAAACATAATCCCTGCTTTAATATGGGGCATGGCCTTCCCTCTGGCCCATTTGCCTTCATTCCTGAATGCAAATTCCTGCTGGAGGAGCATCAAGATGAATACTTGTTGGGTGGAAATACAAGGTTATGAAAGGAAAGGATGAGCCCTAATGTTTGTTTTCACATATTTGAAGGTTTTATTTGGCTCTCTGCACAATTTATCTACTGCATAAAAGAGATAACTGAGTAAAGAACATTTTACATTTTGCAAAATAAAATGTTCAGTTCAAGGCATTTTGTAATTTTCAATTTTATTTTGCAAAATATAAAACATTTACAGTCTTTACTCATTGGCAAATTCATCAGGTGGAATTGATCAGGTCTCTTTTTTCATATTTTTATAGTAAAAAATAACAATAAGGGCTATTGATAGAGGTCTGATAAACTTTTAACCACTGATTGTCATGTTACTAATCAAAGATACAAGCATGTCCTCTCAGAGCTTTAGATCTTGTAAATTCAAACCTGTTACATGTACATTAAATTTTCCAAATTAATTTTCCATCCAATTAATTAACTATCCAAAAATTAATACATTGCATAATACTAGAGAATTTCAAACATATGTATTACAGTCAAGTGTCAGTAAGATGGAAGAGAGTATAGTCTTTCAAATCTGCTCACATAAACATTTAGGTTATATTTGACTTTCAAACCAAAATATTTAATCAGAGGAAAAAGGAGAGGAGAGGGAGATGTTGGTAGGTTTGCAAAAATGTATCTGTTATTAATACAAATTCAAGCATGTTTGGAAAAAAACTAATATTTTCCTTTGCACTAAAAATAACAACACACACCAAAAAGTACCTGTCAATATAGCAGTAAACAAAGACTTCCAGGTAAAAATACTGTAATAATTGTCAGAAGTTTCTTATTTAATGACTAACTGTTATATCCGTCAGAATGCTTTCAACTGTAGCTAACAGAAACTCCAAATAAAAATGTTTCAAAAATTATTAGCTTCCATAACAGGAAGTCAAGAGGAAGGCAGATGTCACAGATTGTTGATGCAGAAGCTTAATGATGTCATCAGGGACTTCAGCTCTTTCTGACTCTTTACTCTGCTGTCACATTGTTGGCTTCAGCCTAGTGTGATGATCCCTGGCTACCCTTGAGATCATAGAAAGGCTCTCAGCAGCGCATGAGAGTATGCTTCCTTCCTATCCTTCAGTGGAAGGGAGGCTCTCCTCTCATGGAACGTGGTCCTTTCCCTAAGTCTGAACAGCTAGGGTTTCAAAAGCGAGGAGAGTGGCAGGTACTTATTGCTTTAAAAAATCATGAACTGCCATTGGAATTGGGGATGGAGTGAGCTTCTCTGAAATGAAATAGGCTGACTAGCGTGTCATCATTTGAGCAAATAGAGGTTTAATTAATAAGAGGAAAGTGCTGAATAGAGGCAAGCTAGGTAAATAGCCATGCTTTCTATAACTATGGGTCTGTCTCCTTCAAGTGATCTCAAGTACATTCCCCAGATTCCCTTATCATAACACCAGCACGACAGCTCACATGTGGTTTGTGCCCTACAGATGTTTCATTGTCCTGCAGGATGAGGAAGAACTGAGTAGTGAAGAGTAAGTATTAAAACGCTGGCAAAAACTCACTTGCTATCTTGGATTTAATAATGGCCATTCTGGGCACAATCAAAATGTGTATGAAAAACTTTAAAAAATGATTTAGTTCAGTCTCATAGAGGTGCTGTGGACCATGAAACATAAGCCATGCAATCAAAAATAATTTCAACATCCATCAAAACCTTTACTTACACTGGTCAAATACCAGGAAGGAATCACAGTTCCCAGAAACACCTAGGTTCCCCCTTGTTTTCTTGCCATCCTTAGCCATTAGGTACTTTTTCACTCTCTCCCATCAAACTGACAGGGCACTCTTCTCCTTCCACCAGCCAGTGGAACTTTCACTCCATCCTTTCCTATTCAGGCCTTTATATGTGAGATTCTGATCACTGTTTACAAGGTGGGAAGGACAACCTATGCTTTTACATTCAAATTTTTTGTTCTTATAACACAAGAATTGAAGGGGAATTGAATTGCAAGAATGTGAATCACCAAAAGATTAATTCAATGCTCCCTGTTCACCAAAAGGATTTATCCTAAAATAACGAAAACAGATGAAATTTCTGAACCACTATAAGTACTAGGGGATAAATTATGCAGAATGGACATGATGTCATGCTGGTGGAAATTATCTAATTAGCATGCACATATTCATATTCTTATAACCACCAGTTTAGTTTGTTTCTTTCCTTTTTAATGACAACACTCAGTGCTGGTGATGATGGTCAGAGAGGAAGCAGTAGGACGGGCCCTCTCATACACAGCTGCTGAGAGGGGGAGACTGCTTCTGGAGCAGAGCCTTAAATTGCTCATACCTTTGGATCCTGTACTTCCACTTCCGAGTCTAACTTAAGGAAAAGACACACAATGTAGAGAAGGCTAGTCCACGTTTGTCTCAATATCATTCATAAGTGTAAATTACTTGGGTAATTTAAATACATAATACAGAGCTATATGATTAAATATATTCTAGATCATTCATGGATTAGAACAGAATTTGGTCACTAAAAATGATATTTACAACTACATTGAGGATGGCACAGCAGGAAGATGAAAATAACCTGAGTTCTTACTAATATTACTGAGCTCTTAACTGACCCAATTCTTAGCATGCCCTATTTGGACTTCTTATTTTGTGAACTAATACATTTACCTTTTTCTCTGAAGCAAATTGAATTGAAATCTGTAGATACTTTCACCCTGAAGTATGTTAATTAGTTCATAGCCCAGATCCAATAGTATATTAGAAAAATAGCACATTGTGACCAACGGATCTACCCAGGAATTTACTAAAGGTTCAGCATTAAATATATATACATATTTATTTACTTATTAATGCTCTAGATTAAATGAGTAAGGGAGTAATGAACAGATAGTCATCTTCCAAGATATTAAATTTTTAAGTAATTATTCAAGGCCATACCTGAATAAAAATTATCACAGTGAAATGCAAATAGAAGCAATTTTCCTTAACGTAGTAAAGATACTTTCAAGAAATATTAGAAATATTTTCTAATATTTGAATAGTTTCTAATTTTCTAATAGTTTAATTCTAATATTTGGAAGTTTGGAGTAAAACAAGGATGCTTGCTATTACTTCTACTTTTCAATATTTTTTAATACCACCATTTAAATCAATAATTTAAGAACAATAAATGAATTCTAAAATTTGTAAAGATCGAGAAAAAATTACCTTTATGTGATATGATTTAGAAGTCTATCAAGTAAAAATAAGCAAGATAAATTAGGAAGTAGAGCTAGGTGTCTAGGTAAAAATACTTAACACAAATACGCACATACCATAAATCAATCAATTCAGGAAATGTGTGTTGGGGTGGGGTGGGGGTGGTATATTCCCAACAGCAATAAACTAGAATATATTTTTGTTCTGCAAAAGACATCTTTAAGGTCTTTATAAAAAATGTAATTATTACTCTGAACATATGGGCCTAAAAAAGGATCTGAAAAAATTGGGAAGATATACTGTATACCATGTCTTAGAAAGAAAAGAATCAACAGTGTAAGAATATCATTTCTCCTAAATTAACTTTTAAATTAAATGCCTTCCCAATCAAAATCCCTGTGGAAAAATGAAACACTGATTATAATGTTCATCTACTGAAAAGGTATAAAAATAGTGTGGTCTTTTGTTAAAGTAAATATTAATTATGTTAAATATAACGGAAGGGAAATACATCACCATGTTAAAAGCGATGATCGCTGGGTAACAGGAGGATGAATGAGCCTCATTTTCTCCTTTAAACAAATTGAGGGTTTTTTTTACTGTGGACATATAACTTCTATTTTCAATTAAAATGTTATTAAATATCTTCATTTTCTAAAATAAAAAGACACAGCTTCAACAAATTAACAAAAGGGTTTAATGTAACCAAAATTTTAAAATTGTTAATGTAAGAGATTGTGAAACAATAAAATTAGCTACCTTATTTAGAGCACCTCCTCTGTGTTAGATGTGCCTTTATGTTGATACTGTACTTTCACTAACATTGCAAGTTGATTTTCCTATTAAGAATGATTTCAAGTTCATAAAATTATATCAAAACACATACACATGAGTGAATAATTAGTACTCTCTTTGAAGGTGGAGATTTAAATAAAAAAAATTATTCCAAATTTATTCACATCTTTCTTGAACTCCACAAACATTTCATGTTTGGACAATTTGTATAAATCAAAATAAATCATGAAATTAATTCAGAATGATGTCATGTATAATGGGAAAGCTTACTCATATTATTTAAATGCTCCCTCTTCTTTCTATTACCACTAAACCTTCAAATATTTTTGTTCACTAAACACTTTTGGACCACATTTTATGACTAAGGATTTTAAAATAAATTATTGCATTATGTAGATATAAATAAAAATGAGATATCCTTTTCTGTTATCTTTATCTCAAAATTAATAGCCTTATAGAAACAAATGAATGAAGAAGAAATTTTATTATATGGAGATAAAAAGTAAGGTAAATATTTTTAAAAGGGCAAAGCTAAAAAGCACACAGAGAGTTACGAAATCTGCAGTTCTTAAAGATGTGGTAGATTAATAGAATAAACATAAGATTGAAGCTGAAATAAGCAAGGACAATAGGATATAAATAATGGGCAAGGAGCATTGAACTATTCAGATAATTAAGGCTAATCTATTTATTTTTTTCCTAATTCTATCTCAATCTGACCTCAGGGTCTGGACAGGTTCCCTTGATGAGCTATTAGATTCCTTTTCAGATATTCCAAAGGCCATCGGGGTTTCTGAAACCTTCAGAGAAAAATGTCAGTATCAGGAACCAATAGAATCCATCATAGCTGAATCATGTTGCAAGATTTAGGAAAAGAGACGCTGACAAGAGTGTTGAAATAGGCAGCAAGTAGGATCAGCTGCTTGAACTGAATAATCCCTAGATTTCATCCAAAAGTCCCAGGAGAAGATGAATATATCCTGGGCAGAACCAGCAGTCTTCTGAAGGCTGCTCCAGAGCCCCAGTTGTGTAAGGCAGAAACCTCAAATAGATGTATCTCAAAACATGAAACTAAACAACAGGAACAGAAGCCTGGGGCCAGGGAATCCCTCCCACTTAGTTTTTTTCCTATCCTTTTAGGGATTATGTGTTGACTCATGATGGAAAATACCTTTGTTTTTCTCTATGATTTCATTAGGAAAAAAATTAAAGCAGGTGAAAACTCACAGCTGTTTCAGATACCAATCACGAGGTGCTCGTCTGAGAAACTGAAGGAATCATTTGTTGTGATTGTATAGTTCCTAACTGACACAGCTTTGATTGAATACTGTTGTGGGGGAGATACATAGAATACCCGAGTCTATTTATTCAAACATTCGGTCATTCATTTCCTCATTAACTTAGCAAGTGTTTTTCAAGCACCTACTATCCTTGGCTTTGGGAACACAACTGAGAACAGGAAAGTAATATTCCTCCTCACAGAAGACCTAGATGCAGTTTCCAAGGGTAAGTAATTAAAATTAAATAATGATAAATAATAATAATAGGACGAAAGGGTATATCATCACAGGCATTGTGATTGCATAATGAGCATCACGTGTAAAGTGCCAGCGGTGAGAGAGGATACGGCTTGTTTGTGGGACAGAAATTCTCCACTCTGGCTGGATCTGAGTTTGATACAAGTGGATAAAGTTTAAAGAGGAAGATAAAGGCTAGATGCCAATTGGCTTGTACACCCAGTGTGAACACCTCAAGAATTTGGACTTTTGAGATCAGCAGGACGCCATGGACAGGTGTACAGCCAGGCAGTGCTGTGATCCAATTGTCATCTTAGAGCTGTCACTCTGGCTGCAGCAGCATAGGTCGTCTCAAACAGGCAATCAGAAAGAAAGGCTGAGGGCAGTAGTAACGTAGGCATTGTGGTTGTAGTGTTGGAAATGTGGTAACATAGAGGATGATTGATGCTCAGCCACTATTGCAGGGGCTAGAATTGGCTGTGAGTGTGGCCAACAGTAAGAAATAATCATTAGACTTTCTTCTTTCAGTAATTAAAAACTGGATTATTCCCTGTTCGGTCAGTGATCAGCTATTTAATGGTTTTGCAACTGGTTTCCCACAGTTATCTACTCTAGCCACTCCTCAATTAATACTGAAAACAGAGTTTTATTTTTAAAATAATATAATTAATCCACGGCTTTACTTAAAATTATTTACCGACATCCCATTCCTTTTAGAGTAAAGACTAAATTCTTCATGTGCCCTTCCATCTGCTGGATCATGCCTAACTCCTCACGTTCTGATACCTCATTTATAATCTGCCCTCAACACACCAACCGAATTCACCTTCCTATGGCCATTCTTACACATTAGATTAGATTAGTTCCTCTCTCTTAGTATCATATCATTCATCTTTCCTTCTTTTTACCAACTGGTATTATGAGAAATGATTGATACTTAAAAAATATAGTGGAAATGTATTGAAATATATGTAGAAATATAGTGGACTGAGCTGACACAAACTCTTTCCTTTACAAACACACTGAAATGATGGATGAAACATATCAAAAAAATGTTTAAATTCACCAACGATCTCAAAAGAAGGAAAGGTAAATGCCTAGGTATCAACACTAAAGAAGAAAACAAAGTCAGAGCAATAAGCAGAAACTCACACTGTTGCAGTTACTGTGTTTTTGTTTTGTTTTGGCTTTTTTTTTTACCTAAAGTTAGGATGTAGGGGCTGGTAGCGTGTCTTTCACACCCGTAAATGGATGCCAGGAGATGAACGTAGCTAAAAATTATTTTTGTACATAAAGACTAAACCTGCAAGAAGATGTTCCAATCCTGCAAAGAGAACCAGAAAATGTTGGAAAGTTAATGGGAAAACTTTTATTTCTTCCTAGGAAGCAAGGTAGGAAAAAAGAAGTTACCTAGGAAAAAGAGAAATCCTAACCTCTTCTATGCATAAGTATTGAACCTGAATTTTTATTTCTATTATAGTTCTGTAATCCCAAGCCAAGAAATTAATATGAGAACTGGTTTCAGATTTCTTGGGCCACAGCAGGAGAAGTCCATACAAAAACCTCCTCTGGGGACTAACGCAGACATTTCAAATCTGGGACACATGGGACTCCCATGCAGTGTCTTACCTTCTTTACAGATTTAGTTTATGTACATCCCAGATGCACTCTGGCCTCTCTGCCTCTCTGGCCTCTCACTTAGGGCCCCAGTTGAATGTCTCATTTCCTGGATGAACAACCCTAATAATGGCTCATACTGTTCTAATAGTTAAAAATCCCTGCCTCCTGTTACAGATGCTGTGCATGCCCACATAGACCAAAAATGACACACATAGCACACCACTTCACAAAGAGACTATGACACCAGCACACCGGCCAGAATGGAGCTGTGGAAGCTTGCCCTGTCCAGTAGCTGCCGTAGTGAAAGGGGCCATCTTCCCCTGAGAGAAGACTTTGATCTGAGAGAGTAGACAGGAAGAAGGTATCATATAAATTTCTCTCTTTATCCCTCCACCAGTGTCCTCTTCCAAAATGCATTATTCCATGGAGGTTTTTCTAGAGATATCGTGTGTGACTAAGTACCAGCTGTGTTTGTTTCAAAGCTGCGGAAGTTCAGTAATGCCTTATCTTATATTTGCTCCTCTTCCTTCCCTGGCTCACTGTCTTTTTTCCTTCACTACTCCTTCCAGATTTTTTGCCCTCCAATATAATGTTAGCATTTAAGCTCTTGCCACACGTCTAGTTTTCAAAAGGAAAGAGAGGGATCTGTGAACCAGAGGACACTGCGTAATGTGTTATGGGGGGAAAGAAGCATCAGAGAGCTGGAAGATGTGGTGAATGATATGTATTCTCTGTTAGAATTTGGTTACTCTTTTATAATTTACATTAATTATAAAAATAAGAAAATGAATTTTACTTATTGTCAAGGAACTATATTATTATTTTCAAAGTTAGTTTACTTTGAAACGAGTTGCAGAAATAATAAGGTGAGATTTGTATAAGCATTGTGTGGCTATTTTCTGTTCTGAATACTTTCTGAGGTATAACATACAAGGAAAGGAACACCAAGGCATCTCAGTGTATCTTTAAAAATTAGCATTATAGCTGAGAAAAAAAACCCAGAAAAAAAGTTGTTCTAAAGTAACATGTTTGAATACTTGTAATAATTCTATGAGTTGATTTGCAATTCTTGCTATTTTTATTGAAAATGCACCTTTGAAAATGTAATCTCGTGCACATATTTGACTGAGCAGGCATGTAACACAGGATAAATCATCCAGATATATTCAACTCATAACCTATCCTATTAGAATACACATACGGTTCCTGTCCAACCTTCTTAAATCCTGATAACGTATCAATAAATAGAAGATTCTGGAGCAAATTAAGACAGTCATCTGAACCAGGCTATCAAAAAAGTCGCTTTTTACCTGGAATACTGAGTGGACAAATAAAATATCACTAACTTCTATAATATCTATTGACCTATTTATTGATCTACCTACCTAGATACATCTACCTAACTATAAACCATTTCCATCACTAAGCCAGTTCCACCTGTGAGAAAACTCCAATGCAGAGATGTTAAGTAACTTGGTTAATGCCACACAGCTAATAAGTAGGGAAGCCAAGAGCGGAGCTCAAAAACGTCCAAGTCCAAGACCATCGTCTCAACCCCTGCACTGTACTGCTACTGTCTGTTCTCTGCCGTGGAAGTCACGGAACTCTTCCCTGATTTTCTGGCAGATTTCTGCACTCCGTTCTTGCTCAGTCTGTTCCACATCCCCAGAGGTCCATCACTTACATCAGCCTTTTGAATTTTACAAATTCTTCATATCTTGTTAAAAGGAGATAACATTCACTATGCCCTTTCTGATTCTTCTCAATTTAAAGTGGTTTGTCTTCTTGTATCATTCTCAACCATTGGATCTATTCCCCTATTACGTCATTTCTCATTATTTATCTGCATTGTTTTTATTTTTTCATAAGTCTTCTCTCCCACACTAATTGGTGAGCTCTTGGATAAGAATCACCTTGTTATTTTTTTAAATCCACCAAAATCTGTGATAGTTGCTGAAAAGTTACAAATATCAAGAATAAGCTATCAATTTTGTTCAGTTTGAATACTAATTTTTGATACATAAAGAAAAATGTATTTACATCTACACTGTGAATATTTTCATAATTTAAACATTAATTTATATAGTATCTAGATCAAAATGTAAATATTATTAATAAAGTGTTAGGAGTGGCGAGTGGGCAGGGAAGAGAAGCTGCATATACTAGAGGAGCAGAGAGGATGCAAGCTGTGAAGTCTGGAGGGTGTCCAGAGGCAAAAATAGGAACGATTTAGACTTGATTCTCAGATCCCTGGACACCAGCCTTAGACACTCATGAAAGAGGAGGTAGAAACTCCTTAATTGTCTCTGGTGACAAATGAATTCACTGGAGCAGAAAAGACTCAGTGGGCATGAGTTGATTTTTGGATGAGAAGAATAATTTTAAGTTGAAACTCAGTTTATCTTTCTACCTAAATCTGAAGCCACTGGACATAAGTTTCTCAAAAGCAAGAGCTATAAGAACCTGACAAACATGGATAAATATAAATACTGTAACATTTGGAATATTGTTTTACAAAATCAAGAATTTCTATTTCCATTATAGGGAGCCCAAGCATGGCTCTAAGACAGATGGAAACGGCACTATTTTTGTTTTAGTGAGAGAAAGAAAATTAGTGACAAAGGCTAGCAGATCACTACTAGTAATTATGAGAGAGGTCATACCACCATGAGAACAAAAATGTCCCAAGACTGGGCCACAAAACAGGAAGCTGCAGCAGAGGTTGGCAGTGACATAGCAGGAGAAAGTGATGCCCGCATGTTGCAGAGGCAGCTATCAAAGACCTCTGAGGAGAACCAACCAGTCATCCACCTCCCTGCCAGGAAATGGGAGGAATTCTTGGAAGAACTTGGAATGCCAACCATTCTGCTTAGCAAAACTTAGAGACAAAGAGTATGTCTGTTATCGTTATTCTTGTGATTATACCTTCCATACTGCCCTCTGGCTAATGCAAAAGTACATGCTACACAACATAAAACAAACATTAAAAGTGCAAAGATTATAATGTCATTGTTGTTACTATTTTTTAAAGTATTTAAAGTATTGTTAAAAAAACAATAAACAAAAAAAGTTAACTGATCTGAGCCATAAATCTCAGTAAAAAGTCAGCAGGTGGTTTCTCTATCGTGCTGTGACTTCTGAGAACTTTATGCATAAACCCCCTGCCCCATACAGTCCTTTGAAAACAGGCTTGTCCACAGAAGTGCCCCAGCATGTCCACAAGGTGATATGCTAACATTGACCAAGACTCTTCCCATTCTTTTAGCTTGGGCTTGAATTTATGTCAGCTCTTCTCTTATCCTTTCTAGCCTCCACATTTTTATTGTCACTTTCTAAATAGCATTTTTTAAAGAAATAATACCTTTCAACAACAAAGAAATGAACTACCTGATCAAAAAATGGGCAGAGGATATGAATAGACACTTTTTAAAAGAAGATATACAGATGGCCAACAGGCACATGAAAAGATGTTCAACATCACTAATTAGGGAACTGCAAATCAAAACTACAATAAGATATCACCTCACCCCCATCAGAATGGCTATAATTAATAAGACAACAAATAAGTAGTGTTTGGGCCAGCCCCATGGTGTGGTGCAGTAGCTAATTTCAGTGCACTCCATTTTGGCAGCCTGGGTTTGGATCCTGGGTATGGACCTATACCACTCATCAGCCATGCTGTGGCAGCAAGCCACATGTAAAATGGAGGAAGATTGGCACAGATGTTAGCTTAGGGTTAATCTTCCTCAGCAAAAAAAAAAAAAAAAAAGAAAAAAAGAAGAAGAAGAAAGAAAGTAAAAAGGAAAAAAGAAAATAAGAAATCAGTGTTAGAGAGGATGTGGAGAAAAGGGAACTCTTATACACTGCTGGTGAAAATGCAAACTCGTGCAGCCACTCTGGAAAACAGTATGGAGATTTCTCAAAAAATTAAGAATAGAACTACCATATGATCCAGCTATTCCACTATTGGGTATTTGTCCAAAGAACATGAAATCAACAATTCAAAGAGGTTTATCCATCCCTATGTTCATTGTAGCATTTTTCGCAATAACCATGATGTGGAAGCAACACAAGTGCCCATCAATGGATGAATGCATAAAGAAGATGTGGTCATAGATATGCTATGGAATACTACTCAGCCATAAAAAAGACAAAATTTTCCCTTTTGCAACAACATGGATGGACCTTGAGGGTATTATGATAAACAAAATAAGCCAGACAAAGACAAACACCATATGATTTCACTCATATGTAGAAGATAAACATACAGGTAAGGAGAACAGATTAGTGGTTACCAGAAGGGAAGAGGTGGGGAAACTGAAAGGTGTAAAGCAGCACATATGTATGTGATGGATAAAACTGGACTGTTGGGGCTGAACACAGTGCTGTCTATACAGAAAGTAAAAAAATAATAACGTATGTCTGAAATTTACACAATGTTATAAGCCTATAAGATATCAATAAAATAAAAAATAATGATAATAATACCACCTTTCTCTGTTTCCAGACCTAATCTCACCGAGTAGGGAGAAGTCAACATTAAATTTTCATCTTGGGTGACTATTGTCCCCACATGCTAATAAGCAAGTCTAATGTGATTATGCAGAACTTCAAGTGCATGAACCAATCTTTAGATAAGCTGACATTTCCGACTGCACACTAGCATCCACCTTTCTCCTGTGTACCTGTTTGGTTAATTATTTCTCCCTGTTACACTGTAAATTCCACAGAGTAACCTGCAGCATTTTCTTTGTAAGATAAATCATCATCCTTTGTCAAAGGAGTGCATAATTGCAACAAAATAACAGTTCAAAACTGATTACAATTGGTGTTTCACATTTGACAAATATAGAGAGAATAATTGCCTAAAGACAATGTATAACCTTGATTTAAATGACTTATTATGCGCACACCACATATATGAAGGGAAAATAATCTTCCTCACTCAAAACACTTTCTCCTGTTGACAAATGAATTTGTTTAGGTTGAAAACAGTATACATTTATAATTCTCTTGTCTGTTCTATAACTTTAGTATCTTACATCCATTCCCTTTTCACCTCATTGCCCTACTTTTTAATCCAAGATATCGTTTTTCATCTGTGTTAATTTTTTTTAAATGAAATTCATGGGCCAGCCTGATGGCATAGTGGTTAAGTTCGCCTGCTCCACTCTGGCAACCCAGGGTTTGCAGGTTCAGATCCCAGGCGCCGACCTACACACCGCTCATCAAACCACGCTGTGGCAGTGTGCCACATCCGAAAAATAGAGGAAGATTGGCACAGATATTACCTCAGGGTGAATCTTCCTCACCAAAAATAATTAATTAAGTAAAATGAAATTCAGTGCAAGTCTGAGGAAAATAAAGAGATAAATCACACAAATAGGGCTGATAAAATTAAGGTAAGAGGCGTACTCAGGTTCTTTCTCTCCCTCTAAATGTACAAACCATTGTTGTTGGAGTGATAGCTACAGAGAGGGACAGGTAATAGCATAAACTGCTAACAAAGAGAACTTTATGTTTTATAGACACTCAGCTTACACATATTCCAATTAAGCAAACTCCAGTTTTGCTTTTTGTTTCTTTCACAACAGGCAGTGATAATTCCCTGAATATTCTGAGGGTGTTGCAGAGATATTTTTGAGATTTATAAGAAATCTGGAGGGTTAGATTCCCTATACACTTTCAAGTCTCCCATCTTAAATATTGCCAGATTATTGGTTAAAATGAACTGGAACCCAAATGGGTGTTGAGAGAGGGATGTCTTATTCCTCTTGGCTAAGAACACCGTTAAACAGGAAAGGAAAATTCTAACAAGTGAGAGGACAGACCAAAAAGACTTCAGGATATTTGAGAATGCCTATCATGGGTTTTGTTATTATTAGCTGCCTTTCCTTTAGTTAAATGAAGACTCCAACCATCGTTCAGTTGTATTTAAAGCTTTGCAGATGGTGGTCAATATTAATAGATGCTTATTTGTATCAAGTTGTCTGAAAGTCCAAAGTAAAAATTGCTTAGTGATGGGATATAAGTAGGAAGGAGGGTTCCAAATGGTCTGAAAAGTTGGACAAATGCCATAAAAAAGGCAAATAATTAAAGATCAGAAATGGAGGGTAAACGCAGCTGCCCCACAGGCAGTGCATGTGGGCCCTTTATGGGAAAAGACACATTAATATGAATATCATCTGAGCCTGATAGCTCTGGAGGAAGGAAAAATGTCTCTCTCCGCTTGGTGTTTTTCAAACAACAATCAATTAATAAATCCCTCTTTATCTCCACTTGGTTCTCCAACTTCTGTATGAGAAGTTTTTAAGAAATGTAATTTAAAAAATAAATACAAGCGTTTCTGGATGATTTCATCATTTAACTATAAAATTAAGTACACTGAGGTACTTCAAAGCTGGCATTTCAATGTCATTGGATACAACTGGATCCAGATGTCTCTTCATCATCCAGAGAATTAAACAGGGTGGTGCGATGCTAGAGCATGCCTGAGGATCAACTCCAGATAAGGAGCTAGCAAGCCCCGCTATGCGGAGATGGTATTTAAAGTGAAACGTGCATGATGACAAGGAGAGCAAGAATAAATCACTAGAGTGAAGAGAAATCCAGGCAGGCGAGTTGGTGCAAGGACCATCAACAAGTTTTAGAGCAACAGAGAAAGAACGCTGTGGCTGCTCAGTGAGAGTGCTGATATTAAACAGCTGAATGGGATCCAGGTCATGCAGGGTCTGTGGTCCAGGACATAGAATTTTTGAATTATTCTAGTTACAATGAAAAGGAATTCACATTTTTAAGCTCAACATTGCTATTAAAAAGATCGCTCTGCCTCCTAAGTGGATAATGGATTATAGGGAGGTTAAAAAAAAAAAAAGAAGACTCAATTAGGGAGCTTGTAGGAATCCATTCAGTAAATGAGTATAGCTTATATTATGATACTAGTAGTGGATACGGAAGGAAGTAGATGGATTCACTTGGTGAATGTGGGAGATGAGGCAGGATGAAACAGAGTGGCAGAAGGGTGATGGGCCCCTGGTAAATCTCTACTCACATGAATCGGCAATGGGCCGATTTTCTGAGTGGCAAAGACTCAGAGTTAAGCAGTTTGATGGGAGAAGGGGTGATGGGAATAAGGAGTTATGGTTTGGATGTTTAAATTTTGAAATGCGTATTGGTCATCTAAGTGGAAAAGTAAAGTAGGCAAGGAAAAAAGGGTCTAAAGTTTCAGGAGAGGGTTCAGGGTAAATCAATGATGGGGAAAAAAATGATACTGCTGTGGTGCTGTAGAATTCTTAAGAGATTGAGAGACGCTCTTAGAGAAGTACATGGTCCTCTTTATGATCATATCGCTAACAGCCAATGTAAAAGGGAAGGCACAGTATCGTCCTTTTAAATAACTTACTGAGTCAAAGGAAAAAAGCCCTAAATCCAAAAGGCCACACCGGAATCATTTCCTCTTCAATTTTGTAATTTGCACATCTTTGCATTTATAATCTAAATGTTATAAAATATGATAAACACAAAATTAATTTTAAATTTTTATTTTTTCTTTGAGAGAATTCCAATCAATACTTTTTAAAATAATCTCTTTTCACATTTTACTACCATTTATACAGATTCACCTTAACTCTTCAAATTCCACTTCTAAATTTCTTAGTATAATTAGGAACCTTCTGTACCACAACTTAGTTATACATTTCCCTTTTGTTGATTATTTACATTTTTTCCAAATTTAGCTATTTTAGTAAGATGTTCTTGACATTTAAATAAATGATTCGTTTACCGTGAAATGCTACCAGAAAGACTGTCCTTTTATTAACTACCTTTTGTTCCATGATTGTTTTGTGTCAAAATATTCATTCCCCCTACTCTCCTCTGCCTTTCTACAGCAATTGTAGTTCATAAACTCTTACCAGCTACTTTGCAGTTAAACTGTTTCTTGAAACTTATAAATGGTTTGGATTTATAGTGTTGATCTTATTTAAATAAATTCCTTGTACATTTCTTTTTCAAAGTAAAATATGGTTTTATTTAGCTTTTTAGCTCTTAAATAAAAATGTTTGAAATGTAATTTACTTTTAAGAGTTGAATGCTGTGAACAAGTCACAAAGCATTATATTCTTCTTCATGGAATATAGGGAAAGACGAAAAGGAGACTTTTTTTGCTACTATTTTTAAAGTGTGATTTTTAAAAAGTCAAATGTACAGCTGAATCTGGGAAAATAAGTATTTTAAGTTAAAAAAGATGACATTCTTTATGGATTTTCTCTGATGATACTAAAAAAATGATTTAATGATAGATTCCCATAGGAAAAAATCCCTTTTATTGAATGTTTCTTTGATTAATATTACGCCATGGTTTTCTAACCAGTTTTGGCCAATCATCGGCCAACCTCACTCAAGGGATCTTCTTGGCAGAAGGTTGTCCCTGTGAGTTTGTGGGTGATGTCACCCCCACCATGGCCCTATCACTCCCAGTCTCCACAGAGAATCCAGAATGACTTCAAGATACCCCTCACATCATGTCATTCTTCTGCTTTAAATTTTCCAGGGTTGGTTGTTTGCATTTTAACATAAAATCCAGCTCTTCACCAGGCATATAAGGTCCTATACATTTTGTTCCTGCTCGCTCCCAATCTTATCTCCTGCCAGCCTTTCCTCAGTTTATTGAAGCTCCAGACACACTGGCCTTCTTTCTGTTCATTGAAAATAAAATAGACTGGCTCCTGCCTTGAACTTACTTTCCCTTCTGCTTGGAACACTTGACCCCCAGTTCTCTGTATCAGACTTCTCACGTTTAAGTCTGCATTTAACTGTCATCTCCTCAGGGACATAGCCCTGACCACTGTATCCAAAGTAGACCCGTTAGCTTCCACTGTTTTAAAAAATCATATCTATCCTTTTGCCCTGTTTTGTTTCATGTTTATCACTACCTAAAATTATTTTGTTTTGCATATTATATTTATTTCTACTTGAAATTATTATTTATTTACTTGTCCATTGTGAAAACACATTTTCATGCAACTGGTGCCCAGAATAGTGTCTGCCACAAAGAAAAGTCAGCACAGAAATGCTAACAAAATTCTCACATGGCACCCTTTTCAAAAACTGCCATTAAAATGCTTCTTCATTGCTATGTTGATTTATTGTTAGGAAAGGGAAAAGGAGAGAACTAACGTGTATCAAAAAATCCATTATGTTCTGGAATTTTGAAAAATTAAGTTTATCAGTTAGACATAGTTCATTAAATAGATGTAACAACTCTATGAGCTGCACGCAGCTCCTCCTGGACTCCATCCTATAGAGCACCTTGGGATGGTTTGGCATGTGGTCAATGCCTTGAGCAAAGAAAATATAGTTCCCATTCTCCAAGAGGAAGCAAACTGTACTAGAGAGCTCTGACTGGGAAGAAAACACGTGGTAGGCATTATTTCCTTCTACAGGTAAAGAAATTGAGGTTCAGAGGGGTCAATAACTTCTCTAAGGTTCAAAGGTGTGATTAAACTCTCTTCATGCATGTTTTACTCGGTGTGTCAGGCTTTGCTCTCTCCTGAAAAACTTCAGTATCTTTTCTGGGATGTCCTATGGACAAATCGAAAACAACAAGGCTAAAGATTTATATGACCGGAAGAGAAACCAGAGTGTATTTATACATGATGGACTACTACTCAGCCATAAGAAAAGATGAAATCCAGCCATTTGTGACAACATGGATGGACCTTGAGGGTATTATGCTGAGTGAAATAAGCCAGAGGGAGAAAATCAAATACCATATGATCTCACTCATAAGTAGAAGATAAAAACAACGACAAACAAACACATAGCGTTGGAGATTGGATTGATGGTTACCATAGGGGAAGGGGGAGGAGGGGGGGCAAAAGGGGTGATTAGGCTCACATGTGAGGGGATGGACTATAATTAGTTTTTGGGTGGTGAACATGATGTAATCTACACAGAATTCGAAATATATTATGATGTACATCCGAAAATAAACAAATAAATGAACAAAAAAAAAGAAAAAGAAAAAAACCCCCAAAAACAACAAGGCTAGACACAAACTCATCATCAGTGCTCCTCCTCCTATTTTCTCTATTTCAGAAAATGAAGCTTATTATTCCTCATCCAAATATCCAACTAGTTATCAAATCCTACATATCTTATTTCCTAAATATCCCTTGTTTCTGTTACAGTTTTGCCTGGGGCTTGCCTTCATTCCCTTTATTACTGCCACAGTTCCGTCTTTCATCTTCCTTTCCAGATTCCAACATAGAATTAGAACCATGGCACTCCTCTAATACCCTCATGACTCTCTCATGACACTGACCTTGCTAAGGGGAAGTTAATATTCATTTTTTTCTCCTTAAAATACTACTATGGCTTCGAGGAGCGTCTAGGAGGAAGTCCAAATGCCTTGGCTTAGCTTTTGAAGTCCTTCATTTTTAGGGACCTATCTTCTGCTTAGGTCCACACAACCACTATTGCCTCCAGCCATGTTGCATTACTTGTGGTTCCTAATATATTAGGCACCATTGTGAGTTTCCATTCTTTCACACTTGTTGCCTCCTCAAACTAGATAGCCAATCTTCCCAACCAAGTTCTACTTTTCTTTCAGTTAGCAACTCAAATGTCCCATCTTTAGGAATGTCCCCTGGACCTCTATGTTTGAATTAGACGTCTCTTTTCTGTTCCTCTTCACCTTGGAATCCCTATTTCTCAGCATTTATATACTACACTAAAATAAAACAGTTGATTAAACTATGAACTCTTGAGGGGAATGAATTGTTCTCTTTCACTTGAGTCCCCCAAGATCCCAAGTACTTAGCACAGAGCCTACTACAGAGGCTCTTAATACATGTTGTTTGAAAGCACGCAAAAAATTATGAAAACAATGTACTTTTCCATAGTTCACAATTTTGCCTGGTGTCAGCCTTAGTAGACATCTAGGAAAAGCAAAGCCACTGGATGAGGAAATCACTCTATTTCTGCTAAATCCAGCTGTCTTTGCAGTTACCTCCTGGTTTAAATTCAATTGGCTTCTGAGTGGTCTATCTGCCGCTTTATTTTAGTTCCTGCTATGTTCTTCCGCGGAAATGAGGCTCCCTAAGCTTCGTGTCTGCATCATCACAGAATCTCAGGAAAGTTGGTTTGAAGGCATAATGAGGTTACCTAGTCCAATCTTCAAAGGAGCCACATCATCTATTTAGACAGGTGTAGTATTCAATAATTCATTACCTATCTTTAAATGTGCTGTGAGAAATTTTATGGAAGTAATGAAATTTTAGTAATCCAGGACAGCTCCACTATGATCTCTGATATTGAATATGTTTTCTTGATGATAAGAAACCCAGGGAGAAGAGATTAAAACTCCTATTTTAATGAGATTGTGGTGGGGGGGGCTGTTCAGATTTATGATATGATAATAAATTGGCTGCAAGTGGCAAAAAAGGAAGAGTATATGAAATGGTTGCTATAAGACAGAACACAGTGAAAGGTTTGCTAATGGTTTTATGATTAAGGTTTTGTATCAAGGGCTTTCTTTTCACTTAGAGATTATTATAATCAAAATAAATAATAGTGTGTCTATTCATGCAAGAGGAGAGAAAAGGTAAATAACACTCTTAAATAATTGAAAGTTCTTAGGAAAGGTTAAGGGGAACAAAGTTTGTAATCTTCTCTTAATGAGTTTCTTTCTTCAGTTCAAGACCCAGAGAGATAAATGAGATAATTCTAGCCAATTATATGAACATATCCTAAACTTTCCTCACCTTTACCATTCTTCTTTGCTGTTCTTAACTCACCAAATTTTCCTTCTTTCTAAATCCCATATGAAAACCATTAACCAGGCTTGTTAATATACTTTAGCAATTTCTTTTATTTTGTGAACACTGAGTGAGAAATAAAGATTACCCACAACACATTAAAAAGGGCATTATGAGTTTTATAGTTAAAGGGCTTCAAAAAACAGTAAAAATATTTTCATTGTGATTTCAAAATATTATCTTCAATCCCATAGCCTTATACCCTAGAACTTATACTTAAATAACAGGGAGAATGGGAGTAATTCTGAAAGTCTATATTAAAAAAATAAATATTCCAATTACTGAATTATCTCATAGTCTTCCAACTTTACTGCCATTGTTAAAGCTCAGATTCCCGTCTTTTATCTATACAAATACAACGTGATATCTCACATTCAGTGCAAAAATATATATTGTGTTAAAAACACCTTTTGCCATGGCAATATTTTCCAATTTTCTTATCTCACTAGCTCAACAACTGATATTGAGTGGCAACTGGTAAATGCATTTTCAGGAAAGAGTCAAAAAGAATCAAGCTTGCAAATGCACACTTTAGTCCTGCTTCTAGAATGTTTTCTTCCCGTGATCACATCTGATAATTTTACTATATTGTGGGCTATAGACAACTTCTCTCATATGGAGAAATCTTAGATGCATTTGATGCTTCCTATAGCTTCTTATATCTTGAAAACAAGATTTCACTCATTCCTTTCTTTCATGTAATCCAGAGCCAACGCATGATTTGGTTATCAAAATAATATAAATCCTACATGTGAAAAGTAAAAGACGAAGAAAAACATTCCTATAATTAAAGGGAAAAAATTATCACTAGTTGGCTCTATCATCTCATAGTAAAAATGTAAAACGGTAGAGGATGGTGTAGCAGAGGTGAGGGGATTTACCCAGCATAGATTTCACTAAGGGCCCCACACCTGATGCTGAATAATCAATTTCACTTGCCTCAATTATAAATATTTCTGTTTTAAGTCTCCTCAATCATGTACAGTAGTCCCCTATTATCCATGGTTTCACTTTCCATGTTTCATTTACCCAGTGTCAACCGTGGCCTAAAAATATTAAATGGAAAATTCCAGAAATAAACAACTCATAAATTTTCAACTGTATGCTCTTCTGAGTAGCGTGATGAAATCTCCCACTGTGCTGCTTCCTCCTGCCTGGGTCGTGAATCATTCTTTGCCCGTGGTGTACATGCTACCACCCGTCAGTCACTTAGTAGCCAACTCAGTTGTCAGACAGATTGTTAAGAGATACCGCAGTGCTTGTGTTCAAGTAACCCTTATTGTACTTAATAATGGCCCCAAAGCACTAGAGTTGTGATGCTGGCAATTTGGATACGCAAAGAGAAGTTATTGTTGTTAACCTCTTACTGTGCCTAATGTATAAATTAAACTTTATCATAGGTAGGTATGTATTGAAAAAAACATAGTATATATAGGATTTGGTACTATCCTTGGCTTCAGGCATCCACTGGGGGTCTTGGAATGTATCCCCCACAGATAAGGGGGAACTACGGTAATTTCTTTAAACAGATACTAAAAAGAATTTTGGCTTTTATCATGGGATAAATTTCTTTGCTGTCCCTACTGAGCTGTAATCCAAAGAAGAAGCAAGAATCAATTACTAAATCCTATAGAAGAATCAGCAATTTTGTTCATGTTTCTTTCTTCCTCATTCCCTTATTTATCAAGTAAATGGAACCAGTGACAAATGATGTCAGATACTTCTGTGACAATGTGTCCTTAAAAGCCAAAGCACTGGTGACTCAGAAAAAAGTTTCCAGAAGTGCCTGGTCATGCCAAGAGGCTATTTTCTTGCTCTTGCTTTTCTCATTAAAACTTTCAAGGTGAATGAATATGTGTTCCTAAAATATCACCATTTTAAATCCTCCTTGTTTGAAACATTTCACAGTCAGCCCATTGATACCATCTTAACGGATACACAGCTGGAACTTTTCCCACATGAGTTTAATGACTTTTTCCTTTAATACTCTACCTCCTTCAGTTCCGCCTTTCCAGACAGCACAACATACTGCGTGTTGATTTATACCAGGATACAGGCTGTTCTTGCCTTTTCTTTGTCCAGATTGTAAGAAGGTCACGGTGAACAACAGCTTCTCTCATGTACTTATGCACTATTACAGAAGCCAGGACCTTTCTCAGCTTGAGTTTTATTATTTGGAGATTTGAGTTCTGACTTCTTTAGCTGCTTGATTTATTTTTTGCCCTTCCCTAAATTAAAAATACTACTGATGCCTATATATTTCACTGTGTGTTTTCATCACGTTTTTAAGTTTTATTTGATTTTTGACATTGCCTCTCCTATGATATTAAGAGGAATGTAAATTTCAGTGGGTTTATCATACTAAATAAATACCATCTTTATATTAAACACAACTCCAGCTCTTCATCCACTGGGTTTCTTCTATCCTTCTCTTTAGGAAACGTGGAAGTTCAGGATTGGAGGGGACCTAAAAATCATCAACCTCAGGCCCCATTTAATGCTTAAACATCTGGAGTTCTGCTCAGACATGTCCTGTTATGCAGAACTCATTTCCTCACTAAGCAACACATTCCATTTCCCAAAGGCTCTTATTGTTAAAAGTCTATTTTTTATCAAAACTAAAGCAGTTACTTTCATCCCACTGTTTTTTGTACCTTTCAAGCAACATAGAACTTCTAAAATTCTCTTCCCCAGGACACTCCTTGAAGACAGATTTTATACTTCTTTCTTCTCTCTGTCCCAAAAACTCCCTCATCTCCATCACAAGATTACCAAGCAGCCTTCCCAGTGGTAAGCCTTTTCTTCTTAATTTGCTCTAGGTTTTCAGCCTTCCTAACACACAAATTTAACAAATTATACTGTAGAGTATAACATAATTGAGTAGAACATAATTGTATCATTTCTTGTGTTCTATGTATTATACTGACACTAGTGTAACCTAAGCTTAGAAGCTGTACCATATTGAAATTCCCTGCCAATTAAAATCCCTAAAGTCAAATTACATAACTTCTATCATATAGAATCTAAGTACTATTTTGTACCCAAACTAGAATATTACATCTATTTTGTTTTCATTTCACCTTGTTAGCTTGACCTAATCCTCCCCAGAGACTCCACCAAAGCATCTGATCAAGGCACCATGAGACCTTAACCAAATTCAGTTGTAGCAGATGGAGAGGCCTTTAAAAATAAGCAACTTGTGAGGAACTCTACTTTTCACTTGCCGATGGAAAATCTGAGAAAGGAATGAAATGAAGAAAATTCTTTCCCAGCTTTAGACTAGAAAATCTTATTTTGCATATAGTACAAAACAGATAAATATAGTATGAGATACTACAATTTAATTAACTGTGTTAATCATTACACAAACCTAATAAAAAATTAAATCCTGGCCTTCATAATAAACAGTTATTTATGCTTCAGCAGCACAATTATTAAATATAAAATCAAAATATTCAGTCACAGAATTAGTTATTTCTATGTGTTGAATATAAGATATCTCAGGGAAGACAGGTTACATAATTCATACAGCCTTAGATAATGGAGCCCATATGTGAACTTAGGTCTCCCTATACACTGAATCAATAACAAAGTAAAACTAACATGACAATGTCATTTTAAATAAATAAAAGAATGTGAATTTTCTATTTGTGTGAGAGGTAGGACAAGGTGGACATGAATCTGATTATTTTACTGAGAGAAAAGAAATAGAAATTTTTATTCAAAAACAATTCTTGAGCACCTACCACAGAATGTACCAGGCACTATTCTAGTCCCTAGGCAAACAGAATAAACGGTAACTCCTCAGAGGGGTGAAACCAAAAAAATTAAATAGTTAACTGATGTTGAAAGTTAGTGGGGACAAAAGCATCAGGGAATGTGGATCGAGAAAGCCAGATAGACGGGACATTCAGTTTTTAAATAGGATCATACAGCAGTAGTGAGAAGAAAGATTTGGGTACTATTTGAAAGAGATGAAAGAGCAAGTCAAATAAATATCTGGAGGAATAATGGCATTCCAAGGAGAATGAGCAGCAATGCAAAGGCTGGAACACTCATGGGGTGTTCAGGGAACAAGAAGAAAGCAGTCATGTGTTGAACATGATGATCAAGAGGTAAAATAATAAGGCAGTGTCAGAGAGATGATGGTGGCCCCAATCAGAGGGCTTTGTTGGCCTTTGAAAGGACCTTGGCTTTCACTTTGAGTGGGGTGAGAAAGCACTGAAGGGTCTGACAGAGAAGTGATATAATTTGACTTACACTGGCTACTCGATTGAGCTTGGATTGGAGGGAGATGACAAGAGAGCAGAATCAGCAAGCAAAATGAGAATGAGATTGCAAAAATCTATATGAGTGATAGAAGTGTCTTAAAACAGGGTAGTAGTTGGGGCCGGCCCCGTGGCATAGTGGTTGAGTTCTCATGTTCCGCTTCAGAGGCCCAGGGTTTTTGCATTCAGATCCTTGGCACAGACCTACACACTGCTTGTCAAGCAATGCTGTGGAAGCCTCCCTCATACACAATGGACGAAGCTTGGCACAGATGTTATCTCAGGGCCAATCTTCCTCACCAAAGAAAAACCCAGGGTACTGGCAATAGAGCTGGTGAGAAATTGTCAAAATTCGGAAAATATTTGGGAGGTAGAACATATATTAATACAAATTACATTGGAAAGGTTTTGAAAAAGAGAATAAAATCCATGCAGGTCTTACTTCCTTAAGATTATCCCCAAGTTGAGTCCGAAGAAACCAATCTGTGGAATACTAAGAACTCCAAAGAATAAGAGAGCCAGGAATTCAGCTGTGGTTTTCATCATATCAGTAAAGCAATCTTGAATCAAGCTAAGAGCAAATAGCTTGTCTCTCCTCTTGTCCTATGCATAATTTATAATATGGTAAATATCATTTTCATGTTATAATTATGTGATGGGTTAAACCAAACCAACTCCAAAATCTCAGGTAATATAAAAAGAAAGAGGGAAAGAAAATGCTTGTAAAATTGCATACGTGATTCTTACATATAAAGTCTCAAAGTCTTGTTCTTCTAGGGGAATCATAAGGCTGAAAAACAAACCCTACCTTTACCCTCTTTTCTTCTTGTTTTCAGAGTAGTAAAACATGTCTATTTGCTCAAAGTAGGGAAATATTTACTATTACTTTTTGTTGACATGTTGACGGACATGATAAGCTTTATTTATAGCTTAAAATTAAGAAAAAAGAGAGAAAAGGTAAATTGCAAACAATGAAATCAAGCTCTGTTTTCCTGGAGGTTATTAACATACAGCCTTTGGCAGACAACCTTCTAAAAAATGGCTCCCATTGACCCTCATCTGCTTGGCGGTATTCATACTCTTGCGTAATTCTCTCACCTTGAGTATGAGCTGGACTTGGCTTACTTGCAGTGAATGGAATATGACAAAAATGATAGGATGTCACTTCTATGATTAGGTTACAAAAGATAATAACTGCCGTCTTGCTAGCATTCTCTCTCTTGATAGTACTCTTTCTTGTCGTCTCACTAATTTGCTGGTATGGCATACGAAACTGTGGGAAATCCCACATGAGAAGAACTGAGGTAACAGCTGTCTAACCAACAGCTCATGAGGAACTGAGGTCTCAGACCAACAGCTCATGAAAGACTGAATCCTCCAACGACCATTAACTAAGATCCATCAGAGAAGAGCCTTGAAATGACTGAAGATGACTTATGGTATTTCTAGAACCAGAGGACCCAGCTAAGAAGCACCTAGGTTCCTGACCCAGGAATGTGTGAAATAACTGTAAGATAATGAATATATATTGTTTCAAGCTGCTCAGTTTTAAGCTGCTGTTATGCAGTTATAGACAACTGATGCTCAGCTAGTTTAGTCCATGGCTGTATTTAGGAGAACTGTCAAAACAACAGTGAACAAACACTTAAGTAGACTGCCTATTACTTTAATGTCCTGGTATTTTATGCCATTGTTAAGACAGAATGGTGAAGAATAAAGGTTGCAGTGGCAAAAATAGGCTTTTGAGAATAATAAACCCAAGGACGTGAAGTTGAGACAATGATTCAGCTAGAATGAGAACATATTTAACAGCTGAAATGTAAGCTACAGCTTTTTTTTTACTTAATACCTACAGCTATGTATTAAAAGTGTGGCAGCAAGTATAAATTCATTATGATTCTGCATTCTTAATGTTTCATGATCTCAAGACTCAATAAACTCAGAGAAGTATGTTAAATCCCCTCAAGAATTTGAGGGATGGAAAGAAGTCTTTTTGTTCAGTACTCCATTTACTTTTTTCTCCTATTTCCACCCATCAATCACTAAAATTTAAGTGATCATATACTTAAATTCTGTTGAACAAGAAGAGTGTCATTCTAAGAGGCTATAACTTCATGGCAAGTAAAATACCTTTTCCATATTATATCTTTAAGTCGGCCAAGGAATATGTCATAAAGGAAACTTAGTATAAGTATTGAGTAAACATATTAATAACATATCATATGAGGAGCCAGGACTATCCCTAGTTATACCCAATGGCAAGATTATAAAGATGGATTTCCCCCAAGGATTTTGTTTCTACAACTCAGTGAAATATTCTTGTTTTATATACAATTCCTTCAAATAGTACGTTCTTGTATAAGTTTAAAACAGAATGCTATTCTCAACACAACTAGCTAGCACCCATTAACATTAGAAAATGTGATAACTTACTAGTTACTTCTTATGCCTGTTTTTCAAAGTCTTTCATAAAACTTTTGTTCAGTCGAACTTCATTCTCCCACTTTAGCCCTTCTAAATACAATTCTCAAAATTTAGAAGCCATCTTCATGCTACAGACCATAGTTAGATTATTTAGAAACCTGCTATGGCCACCCGTTAGCAGTACAGTTTCACGGGAGTTACTTGATACTTCCAAACTTTAATTTCCTTTTCTCTAACATGAGGCTCAAACTACAGCACATATGGTTTAATTTTTTTAATGATCATGCAAGATAATAAAAATGGGATTTAAACTCAAATCTTAATTTAAGAATATGAAAGTATTAGTTCCATATTATGTAGTATGTCCCACTACAATGGAGTAGGAATAGGTATGTGAATATTTGCTCTCCCTTGAATTTATATACCTTTCACTTGAGGAAAGAAGAGGGATTATTATAGTCAGTCTTTATTAGAGTTAGTAGTAGGATGTTCATATAAAACTTATCTTCTGCTAATATATTATTAGAACGCATCATAGAAATTTAACTCATTCTAATAAAACTAGTAATATCAAGGAATATGAGTTAATGTCCCCCACAAATGGAGAGTTAATAGTAAGTGGTCCAAACATGTTGAATTAAAATAGCAGCTTGTGTGCCATGTATTCATGCCTTTAAATCCAACCTCAAAAGAAATTATTTGAAATAGAAATATTTGCAGTTTTCTTAGGGAACTCACTAAACCCTTAGCCCTGGGTTAGCTCTTGCCATACACCCTACAAAGAAGTCTTCTCTGCAGTTTATTATGTTTTCACTATAGATAAAAAGACTAGGTAAGCATATTTGAAACACAATTTTTCTTGAGTGCACAGGGAATAAAGACCTCTGAGATCTTTGTATTCTGCTTTTTAGATCACCAAGAATAGGTATAAATGGGGGGCCAGCCCCGTGGCATAGTGATTAAGTTTGCGTGCTCCACTTCAGCAGCTCAGGGTTCACTGGTTTGGATACTGGGCATGGACCTATATACCACTCATCAAGCCATGCTGTGGTGGCAACCCACATTCAAAATAGGGAAAGATTGGCACAGATGTTAGCCTAGGGCCAATCTTCCTCAAGCAAAAAGAGGAAGATTGGCAACAGATGTTAGCTCAGGCCAATCTTCCTCACACACACAAAAAGAATACGTATAGATGGTTGAAGATTGAATCTTCTTAAGAATAGTAGCTAAGTAAAAATGACTTTGCTGTGAACTAATTTAAGGTCAGTAGTGTCTGACACCATAGTCACACTGGGAATATTAAACTCATCATATACTGCAGAGAGTTTTTGCTAACCAGGACCTTCCAGATTGCTCATTTAGTCTTAATAATATTTTCTAAACAATAGTGTCCTTTATAATGTCAAGATGGCCATGAAAGTAAAGACATTTTAGATAAAACATTTTTCCTTAGTTATTTTTTTTATACGTACAGGAGACTTATGGTTAGAGCCACCAGAGTCAAGGCATTTCTATCTCACTTTCCCCTCTGAGGGAACTCTCCTGTCTGTCAAAACTACAAAGTGCAAGAAACTCAAATAAAGATTGTCTGTCTTCAATGAAAGCATGAAAAGCCAACTCAACTTCAAACCCTAATCTATAAATAAGCTGCCAAGACCAGTGATAGAGACCAAATTGTGGCATGCTGCCTGGACTATCCATGACTATGTCCGTGTCTGCAATTGCATCTATAGATGTCAATATATACAAAACCACATCGCACATATCTAAAATGCCTGCGACCTAAACAACTGATGATTGACTGCATATTTAAGACAAGTTTAAAGCTCCAAATGGGTTATGGAAAAATATGTGGGCCTTGTTCAACACTGCAGAGTGGCAGAAAGTGTGGCCAAATAGGGAATAGTCACATGAACAAGGCTATAACTGGGAGAGAGTAAAGGGGACAAGCTGTGTCACAATAGACAATCGTGGGCCACTGAAGCAGCTTGCAAAAATACAAGATCATCAAAAACAAAAGCTTGTGAGAGAATGACTCACTCTGGTCCAAGCTTACTTCCTTTTTGTTCAAAGTCCTCAGAGCACTAGGTGGATGATTGTGTATCCAAGTGCTAAAAAGTAGTCAGGGTAAGGAAGTATTCTGGCAAATATTCCCTTCCCATTTTATTTTTCAGCAAAGAACTGATCCTGATAGAAGAGATCCTAATAAAAAATGAGTCAAAATCAGAAAGAATCTTCCCCCAAACTAGATAAAGATATTATAACACAAAAGGAGCAAAGTAGTACAACAAACGGAAAGCAAATGGAGAGCATCTAGTAAAATAACAATTAAGGAGAACTTTCATAAAAATCATAAATACCATCAAATAAATCTTTAAAAACTGAAGCTAAGACAAAATATCAAAGAAAAAGTAAGTCAACAACTAATGAGGCAAAAGGAGATCAAAAAATAAGCTGAGAAAAAGCAAAGAAACATCAAAAAGGAAAAGAAAGCAAACATGGAAATAAAAATCTTACAAACAGTAAGAATTATAATGGACATAGCTAAAAACACAGGCTGGATGTAGAAAAAGAGTTGAGAAAAGTGAGCTAAATAAAAGTGTATTCAAATATCCAGTAGCAGCAGGGAGCTGCCAAATGTTTTGGCTTTGCTTAAGACTTGGACTTGCATAAGACTCCTGGTACAGCCCAGGTTCTGGGAAAGATTCAAGAATGGCCAAGGATGAAATTACCAACAACATGGCAAGCTGGAAGCTCTGTATTAAAGGCTGATATAGTGGATTGGAGTATTTATTCATGTTGTATCAAAAAAGAAAATAAAATAAAGTTTTTAATTTCTCATAACTCATGATTTTTCTCATGTGTTTCCCAAGCCATTGGGCAATGGAGAAACATTGACTTACCAATTTGTTTTCTCACTGTCCCTTCCGGTATATTCATATTCTTTTCATTTTTCAACAGTCACTTTCAGGTAAATGCTCTTTCACTTTGCTCCTTCCTTCCACCGTGTCCTTCTCAAGATGCTGTCTTGCTGTATGAATGAGCTTTGCATTCACTGAGGAATCCATTTGCCGTTCTCTGAGTCTTGGCTATTCTCCTCAGTGATGATGGCCCTTGTCTTCCTGGTTACATCTCGCCCTAGGGCAGTGATACCATGCCCAGCCCAAGTGTGAAATGGTCAAGTTGTGGCCAATACCAATCTTAGACTGGGGAAAGAAAGGACCCTACCTTGGATCCTACACCTTAACGGGTTCCACTCTGGCCTTATTCTAACCGTCACTCTCCCATGGGGTGAGGAGTCCTCTGAGCCACGGGAGCATGTCAGCCTGGAGCCCTTGTGCTTATCTTCTAAAACATAGGCGGCCAAGGACATAGGATCCCAGCATTCTTCGCCTAAATAGGCCCTGAGTCAAGGAGCCCTACAACTATAAATCTAAATGCGACCTTCTTGGTTGTGGTAGGACAATAGAACACATTTCACCTAATGATTTGCTAGCATTATTTACAGCTCTCAGATATGAAGAATATAGTATGTCGGTCTTCATCTGTAGTTGTGCCCTGGGTCTGTTGCCTATCCTGGAGTTACCCCTGCTAACTCATCCCTACCTTGGCAATGATAGACTTAGCCTCCTGAGGTCTCATTGTAATATCTTTAGATTCTCAGTAGAGTACCCTACCCTGCTGCCCTCAGCTAAAGTCATTTCAACATGGCACGTTCACCTAACCAACCAACCTGCCCATATATATTTTGACAAAAAAATATCCTGCTGAAGAGCAAGTGAGCATTTCTGAGTGCCTTCACCATCAGAGGGGAGGTAAGGAAAATAGACAGCTTTCCTCGCTATCTCTATCTCTCTCTCTCTGCCTAACCAGGAATAATTAATGTTTTGCTGTGATGCTCCTTCCCCAGGCTGGGAGGACAGGTTTTCTGCAGTATAGTCTTTTCTAAGAGTCCCTAGACATCTGCTAGGAAGAAATTCCTCCTTTGTTTTAGGTTTTCTCATCAACCAAGCTAACTCGGTCTCTCCCTCTAGTACTTTAGTTCAGAAAAATGAGGTTAGGACACGTGACTTCCATTGCTTTTCATACATTCTCTCAAGGCAGGAGGGATGGGGTTTCCATTATCTCTACATGATGTCATGAGCTATTCAGACCTACAATAAGGCTCCATGTGCTTGATATGGGATTGATTTTTGATATGGTATATAAGTTATGGATACTGGTGTTTTTCTATGACTCAGAAAAGACAGTGGTGAAACAAAGCTGAAAAATGACCTCGTTATTGTAGGAGGGATTCTCCATTCCTGGGGCTGTCACTCTTACAGCTAAACTTTGAAGGTGTAAGGCCAGAAAGGTAAGTGAAGGAGAAGAAAACTGGCTTAACACCACCCACATGAAACAGGAATTAGATTAATATCACCAAAATATTTTCCTGCTACTACCATAGAAAACATTTTAAAATGTAAATTTGTATGCTCAGTGTAGTATTGCTAGATGCAATCATTATAATTCACTATCTTAGCTAGCATTCGACCAAAATGTTATGATTTTCAAAGTTGCTGCCTAGATAAATAACTTAGGGAAATGCCATGTTAGATTGCCCTGGAAGCAAAGACATCCTGGGGTTGTGTGTATAACAATAACAACAAAATGCATCTAGTTATTGCAAAAAAGGGAATCAGAGTTAGACTAAGTGGTCTAAACAGCAATAGAAGAAACATCTAGCAATGTCATGAGATTTACTTGAGGATGGGAGGTGAAGTGGGGAGAGCTGTCCAAAGCTATTGTGGATTGTTCTCTTCTTCCCTTTCTTAAAATAGTACTGGGCAAGCAAATAAGAGAGGGAAAAGGAAGAGGCTGAGACACAGGTTAGTGGAAGGATTTCATTTGTACATGAAATTTACCAATTGGGAAATTTAGTTCTGAACACAAATTGTGTGTATTTCAAGTGTCAAAGAAGTCTAGACATCTCCAATGGCCTGGTGAGGCAGAGCTTTTTTTGTATGTAGAGCTGGTTTGTGGGAGGGTCTAGCCTTCCTCCTAAGAGGAAAGAGAATCAAGCACATAGGCGATGCCCTACAGTGATGCTGAAGACACGTAGGACTCCTCTTACTGCTAATTACAAAAAGAAACCCCAAGTGCTGTGACTAAGTGACTGACTAAATCTGGAGGGAGGCCAGGTGGTTGGCAAGGATCACCTACGAGAAACCAAAAGGAGAGTTGGTGTCTTCTCAGTTCTCTGGAGAACACCGCACTTAGCTTTGCCATACTAAGGGCTCCAGAGAACCAGCCATGATCCAGGAGAGCAGCAACACCCCAGAGCTGTATCTGGCAGCAACCGAGCTCCTTACCTCAGAGGTAGAGCAGAGAAGTAGAGTAACCTAATGGTGAGCAAGACGAAATGTTCAAATTCTTCCCTGGGAGTAGACTGAAGGCTGCAGGTTTTATGTTGACAGAGGAAGCTGAGAAGACTTGTATTTGAACATGGCTGAGATACCATGTATAGGCTCCAAAAGATATGTAGAAGAGATGTAAAGGGAATAAAAGTACTGAAATTCAGGCTGAAGCAAGACTTCAAATAAGGTACATCAATCTGAATGTGTCCCTATTTGTACACTCGAGATTAATGTGTCAGAGGAGTATGGTTTAAATGGTCAAATGTGAGTCATAGTTAAAATCTTGCTTACAAACCAAAGTTAATTTTTACTTAAAAAAATTCTACAGATCTTCCATTGGTCAAAATTTTATATGTACTGCAAGAGCATGTGGGTGAAGAGATTTTACATGCATACGTTTGCTTATGCATAAAATATCTCTGGGAATAAACACAAGTAGCTGATAACAAATAGCTGCCCCTGGAGAAACTGGGAAGTGGTTTGGGAAGAAGAAGTTGACTTATTTTTAACTTTTTACATGAGTCTGACTTTTGAATATTTTTACCATGCACCAATTTCCTATTCATAAAACCCCATAAGATATAATTATAACTAGAACAAAATAAATCTCTGTTTTGTTTTTTTTTTTAAGATTGGCACCTGAGCTAGCAACTGTGGCCAATCTTTTTTTTTTTTGTTCTGCTTTATCTCCCCAAATTCCCCAAGTACATAGTTGCATATTTTAGTTGCAGGTCCTTCTTGTTGTGGGGAACAAAATAAATCTTAGTGCTTTCAAAAATCATCTATCAGTAGACAAAAAGACTCTATACATAATGTCAATAAGTGAGTTAAAGCAGCCAATTTCTCGTTTTTTTAGATAGTAGTACAGATGGTGGTATGTGAGGAAACCTATTGTTTTAGAATAGACACAAATGTGATCATAAAAATTCCAAAAGTCTTACAGGTCAAAATTCATTTTTCCCATGAGTCTTCAGGAATCACATTAAAAAATGATTTGATCTGATTTACAAGAGGATAATTTCTTAATGCCTCCTTTTTCTTTTATTTTTCCTCCCTGCCAGGAAAATCAAATGGGAAATTCTAAATTACAGTTCTTGGAAGTTACTTCCCATTTCCTTTCTACCCATTCTTATTTGTTTTTATCTTTATGTTTATGCAGCTATCTTACATAGCGGTTTTTACTATTGACAACCCAAAACGTGTTTTGGCAACAGGGACAGCTTAAATTAAAATTATTAAAACCAAGTACAGAGCCAGCCCTGATGGCTTAGCAGTTAAAGTTCAGCATGCTCCACTTTGGCGCCTCAGGTTCGGTTCCTGGGCACAGAACCAAACTACTTGACTGTCAGTAGCCATGCTGTGGTGGCAGCTCACATAGGAGAACTAGAAGGCCCCATAACTAGAATATACAACTATGTACTGGGGCTTTGGGGAGGCAAAAAACAAAAAAGAGAGAGAGAGGAAGGTTGGCAACAGATGCTAGCTCAGGGCAAATTTATCTTTCAAAAAAAAAAACCACAAGTAAAATAATGGATAGGACAACCAGTACCCTGAGACAATATTTTCAAAAACTCTTAGGTAGAATCATATGTGTTAAACTTTCTGGAGAGTAATATGGCAATGCATATCAATTCTCTTTAAAAGAAGAAGTATGCTCCTCTGTAATCCAACTTCAGTCACTAGAGAAACATTGCCTTGAAAAGAATTGTTGATCTGTCTTAAGAGAAGCTGAAAGACTTTCTGCGCAAGATAAATAATAGGCATATCTTGGATACATGTTCAGAGCTGGACTACCCTAGAAGCTTGCTTACCTGGGAAGCTATAAATTAGCCTTTAAGAGTTCTCAAGACACTGAACCAGACTCAAAATTCCAGCAGCATGGACATAGGAAAAACTTCTACAGATCTTCCATTGGTTAGAATTTTATATGTAGTGCAATACCATGTGCTTAAAGAGATTTTATATGCATATGTTTGTTTATGCATAAAACATCTCAGGTAAAAAACACAAGTAGCTGATAACAAGTAGCTGTGTCTGGGGAAACTGGGACGTGATTTGGGAAGGGGCTGTACTGGGGCTTGTATTGGGCTTGTCTGAGATCCAATCTGCCTGGTCATATGTGGTTCTCAACCAAGGATAATTTTGCTCCCCCAACCAAAGTAACATTTGGTAACTCTGGATATGTTACTGGTTGTCACAATTGGGGAGGAGGGTGATATTGACATTTATTGGGTAGTGGACAAGATTATTATTAGACACCACAATACACAGGACAGCCCCATATGGCGAAGAATTATCCATTCCAAAACGTCAACAGCTCCCAGATAGACAGAAATTCTGGTCTAGATCTATTCCTTTCTTGGGTTTTACTGTCCCTCTTGAGGTAGTGCCAGACAATAGGGCACATCTTCTTCTCTTTGCTCAGCTTGACAGTAAGGAGAGAGTGGTGGGCCAAGAGTGGGAATGTTTCTCTTGTTCTCCATCTTCTTGGCCTCAATGCCACTGTTCCTATGCTCTGGGAAGTTTTTACTCCCTGATGCTGAGGTGCTGGAATGGGAAAGGTTTTGCACATTCCATCCTTCCAGATTCCTCCTCTGAGGCAAGAAACTTATAATAAGTCATTTGCTTGAATAAGGGTAAGGATAGAGCAAAATGCAGGGGTATAAAGAAATAGATTAATAAATCTTGTTAACAAAATATAATTTAACCCCTTCCTATATTACAGAGATGTTGGAAGGATTCAGTGAGAGAAGGTGTGGAGCATCTGGTTTCACCCGGCTCTTAAAGAGGCTAAAACAGTAAAAATAGAATAAATATAGAGCAAAGGTATTAGTCTGGGTGGCAGCCTGAGGTGATCTTGAAGTCAATGGATGGGGTATAGAAAACCCAGAATCTAGATAATTAAAACCATGGATTTTTTTGCATTTCAAAGTTTTGCTTTAGGCATTGTCTCTTATTCAGATTTTTTTTTTTTTTAATTGGGGAGGGGTAGTATTGAGAGTAATTTTTTTCCTGATTTGTACCTTCCTAGAGATAAGTACTGAAATATTCAAGGAATAATAAAGAAAAGAAGTATATGGGCTTGGCTAATTCCCATGTTTGTTAAAGTATTCTCTAAATAATTGCACATTAGAAATACAGAGCATCTGTTTCTGAAGATCAGGTAAAAATAGATACAAGATAGAACATGAACAGACGTTGAAATTCTGAAATATTAGCAGTTGATTTTCACTAACCTTTATGTATTTCTTCTCTTTTTAAGTTTAATTTACGATGATAGACAAATATTTAGGAACACTCTGACATTTGCTCTTCCACACAATCTGCATCTTATTATAGGTAATGATAAATAATCTTTTAGTGCTATGTATTGAAAAATGACATTTACTGACCTGATAAATGGTAGAATCTTGAGGGGTAGCAGAGTATGCCACCCCAAAATATGCCTCTTTGGCATAAAGTTATTTTTAGCTGATTGTTTTGACAAACAGCAGACACAGGAGAAGCTCTGACAACAGGGTAGAAGTCACCCTTTTGTAAAGAAAACAGACATTTGTAAAATATCTCCCTCGTGTACCAGGTAGAGAAGGATGACATGATGCTAAATCACAAGAAACTTACTAATGTAGAAGGCAGGGACTTAAATCCGCCTAACAAGTTTTACGCTTGCTTTTCCTGGTAGCCTACCATAACTGCTGCCCACTCCCTTGCTCCACCCACATATCTTTCTTTAATCTTTAGCTGAAGATGGTATTTAAGCTGGTGACTTAGGCCACTTTGAGGAGTTACTCATTTTTCCCTAGGTATCTCCCATGTGTACCTGAGGTTTGTAAGTTAATAAACTTCTGTTTTTCCCTTGTTAATTTGTCTTTTATTACAGGGGTCTTGGCTAAGAACTCAGAAGGGTAGAAGGAAAATTATTTTTCCTCTCCTACATTCTAAAAAACAACAACATTAAAGAAGAACACTCCAGCATTGATTGATAACATTGCTCCTTCTAAGGAAGACTTTTTGCAGCAATAAAATGTACTCTAGATACTGATATAAACAGAGAGAGTCATTAATGTAGAAAGACAAAGGAAATAATACCAAGGGTCATGGTAGACACTTACAAATAACTGATTGTAACTTTTTTTGGTTCAATTACACAGACACTAGGTTTACAAAATGTGATAATCTGCTGGACCTGACACCATTGCCTTCCCAGAAAACTATGGCTGGTTAGCACAAACTGTATTCCAGTTCTTTCTCTTTGATGCCTTAATCAAGAAGAAGGGTGCAGGGGGAGTTTGTTTTCTTTTAAGAGAGAATTTTCAAGGCAACTGTATAGGAATAAGTTTCCTATACCTATGTATTTTTTTCTAACACCACAGTGTGGGGACACAATAAAAATATAATCTCAATTTTCATTATCTTTGGAAGCTGTATTTTCCTCCTTCTTTCTGAAATAGATTCTTCTAAATATCTTTTTAAATCTCCTTTTCCACTACCTCTTAAATGCTGGAGTTTCTCAGAGATGGGTCCTAGGTTTTCATCTCTTTTTAAGTATCACACTTTCTCTCAAAGATCTCAACAATCATTTGATCTTTTTTAACATCCAAATGTCCACAACTCCCAAATTTAGATTTCAACCTTCCTTAAGATTTGTATATCTGACTACAAAGTTTCTGATACTTGTGCTTACAATTCACCAAGCTACCACCAGATGGTGATAAGGCTGTTAGTTTGCATAGATTGTAGGTGAAGTACATTATTATCTCCTCATAATGAAATACGTCAGCAATTTAAACAGGATTCAGGAAACTTCTTTTTATAATTCTAATAACAAAACCATAGAAATAAGAAATAATAAAAAGAAATGCTCATAGGAGAAAGACTATAGAAATTCAACAACCTAGGAACTTACAGTGCTTAATTCTGATTAGCTTAATGACTTTAAAGGTATATAATAGCTATTTTTTTCTACTCTTAGTGAATTTAGTGACTTGCAAGAAGATTTAGGTATTAGGATTCAGCATAAAGCTGGAAGCACAGACTTTCCTAGCTCCTATACTTGAGTTTAATTTCCCTATTGACTTGTTGTTTTCATCTTTAAAGAAAAAAACTGCCTTCTGTTATTGTGTCATGCTAATCCTATGTAGCACAGAATAGATGTAACAGCATCGTGATGGGCGTCCTTCATAAAGCCCTCCAAAACCTTGACAATAAGGAGAGACTGATGGGCCAAGAGTAGAACTGATCCTTTCGATCTCCGTGCTCTTGGCCACATCCTCCCCCTCCCTGCTAGTTGAATTGGGGTTTATAGTATTTAAGAGGACACATGACATAATGATAAAAGAAAAATGGAGTCTGAAATCAGAAGGATCATGGTTTTTCTAGGAGTCAGAAAAACTTTGTCCCAATTTAGCCATATGCACCATGAAATCTAGTGCTGGCCTTTCTCATTCACTACTGACTCTTCTCAGCACCATGACACCATCTCTAGCAAGTAGTAGAGTAAATAACAGAGAGTAGGTGCTTACAAATACTGCTTACTAACTAAATGATTAAACTCTGGAAAATTCGCTTACTTTCACCATGCCACAGTTTCTTCATCTGTAAAAAGGAGGAAAGTCTCATTTAACTCAAAGAGTTAATATGAGCATCAAAGGAGATAATGTATTTTCCCATAGTTTTTAAACTCTCAAGTGTTATGCCGAATTAGTTGATGTTATTCTTATTGTTATTAAAACAGCTAGATTCAAAAACGATGAAGACAAAATCCTAGAGCTAAAAGCTTTCTAACTAATTACACTTTGTCTTCTGTCCTTCCCAATCCTCCCCTGGGACACACCAACCCTGTATAGATTCAGCTATCAGGGACTGTGTCTGCTTCTGCGAATAGACGAAGAAAATCAAACAATTCAGCTGATGGGTGACCTTGTTTCTGGTACATCACAGAAGATAGGCTAGGTTAGGCTGCAATAATAAACAACCCCAAAAATGTCACTAGTTTAAAGCAAAGGTATACTACTTCATACTACATGTTCATTGGGGGTAGCCTGAGGATTCTCCTCCATGTCAAACTAGAGACCCAGCAAGACAAGTAGCCACTGTTTGGAATATTTGTTAATTGTCGTGACAGAGCAAAAGAGAATTCTGCAGGGTTTTCCACAGGCAATTAAACCTTCCTTCCTTCAGTGACTCTTGGCTCCTCTGTTAATTAATTCATGGGCTGGAAATAGTTCCAAGAGGGAGAGAAGATGAAAGTTGGCCATGGACTCAGAGGATAAAGAGCTGGAAATATGTAATGAACACTACCGGGTACTACATCTGGACCAGAAATCCTACTTGTCTTAATATTTTCTCTTTCACTTTTCCACAACAGCCCTCTCCAACCTTTTCTATATTCTTCAAACTTCCTACTGACCACTCCACAGTCTCTAAAGATGTTCTCTCCTTCTACTTCAGAGAGAAATGGAAGCTATCAGCCCCTGTAAGGTGGCTCTGTGAGGACAGGGGCGATAACTGTCTTGTTTGCAGTTACATCCTTTCTGCCTAGCATAGTACTAGCACATGGTAGTTGTCAAGTAAATATTTATTTATTATACAAATCTTTCTCTATTAACATCAGGTCTTTTCTGTTGACATTTGTTGTAGGCTGAAAAACAGATCCCTAAAAGGTATCCCAGTTCTAATGCCTGGAACTTGTAAATGTTACCTTATATGGGTGGAAAAAGGGGGTGTTTGCAGAAGTGATTAAGTTAAAGATTTTGAGTTGGGAAGATTATCCTGGATTATTTGGCTAGGTCCTAAATGTGATCACATTTATCTTTATAATAGGGAGGCAAAGGGAGATTTGACACACACGGAGGAGAAAACCATGTGAAGATGAAGCAGAGAGAGATTTGAAGATTCTAACTTTGAAGATTGGAGTGTTGTGGCCACAAACCAAGGAATGCCAGCAGCCACCAGAAGCTAGAGAGGCAAAGAAAGGATTCTTCCCTCCAGCCTCCAGAGAGAGCAGAACCCTTCTGACACCTTGACTACAGCCCAGTGGTACTTTGGCCTTCAGAACTGTAAGAGAATAAATGCCACTAAGTTTGCATTAATTTGTTATAGGAAACTAAGACACATGAGATTATCTAGGATTTACAGTTTCTGGAATGTATGCTTTGGGTAAAATGTATTCCTATATTTGAAACCACTTATTAACATAGAAATGACACTAGTGATTTTTATCAACATGTGTTCACTACATTTTGAGAAGTTACACTCCTTAAAGTATTATTTTACATCCTTCAAAAGAGTTGATATATAAACTTTAGGGTGGAGTTTTCAAAATATCAAAATTACACTCTCTTGGCATGTAGTTGACTGCCTCCCAAATTTGGTTGGTTTAAAATATATTCATCATAATTGCTGGGATTTGTGGAGGCAAAATTCAATATGGTTAAATTTCACCAGCTGTAGTAGTATTAAGACTTACCAAAATTATGTGGTCTTTTATTGGGTTTGCTGCCATCGCATCATTCTTTTCTTCTCTTTTTCCAGGTTAATAATGTTCTCTACTTATTTTGCTTCTGCATCAGTTCCTAATTTGCTTTTCTTCAAAATACCTAAAATCTAATAGCCCTTACTGAGATATATTGGCATTACTGCAAGAAAATAGAAACCCAATCTTTTGCAAAATATAAGGGATGAATATAACTCCACAGAAATCTTCTAGTTCTTTAGAACTCATGGTACAAGTATAGAACACGTCTCTTTCAGATATCAAAGCAAATGAGAATTTTACATTAAAATACAGACTACAGAGTCTTGTGAAAGCTAAAATACCTAAAAGTATAATTTACAGAATGGTTGAAAATGGGCTACGTGAGAAAATTAAAACTCCTTACATATCTGCATACTTGCTTAGGTACCTGAGCACTGATTTTAAACTCTCAGGGCATATGTCTCTACCACTTTCTATTAGCATATAGCAATATTTGCCTTCTAAGCAATTTACTTTATTTGTGATTCTAATGTCCATCCATTTATGCTTCATTTATTGCAATAGGATTTTATTTTTATAAAATGAACACAATATTTTTATAAAAGCATCCTTTTTTTGATTAATGCAATGCCTCTTTGTAATAATTGGGTGCAGTTGTAAGCTACTTCATAAAGGAATAAGAAGATAATTTGCTGTGTGATACTCGGTCCGTAAGAGTTATAGTAACCGCTTTGGGAAAAGTTTTGCTGACACTGAGAGTCATCAATGCAAGGGGATGTTTCAGCTCATTCTCCTATTTCTGACTGGTCCTAAACCAGCAGCACCGAGACCATACTTTTGCTTCTATTTAGATTGTGAGTCCTTGTGCATTCCAAATATTAATCAGTGTTTATCTCCCTTCTGTATCCTCCCTTTTCTTCCCCATCCTACCCTCTACAGCCTTCACGGATTATATAATGAGACACAGCTGATGCTGTTTGCTTATTCCTGTTGGGATATTTTTAACATCAGATTTTTTCTCTGTTCCATTCAGCTTCGCCCACTCTCTCTAGAATCTAAGGCCCATTTCTTCTTAACTGGCCCCTCAGGGAGTCTAATACATGCACAAAACACCCTTTGAAGTAAAAGGGAGCTTCCCCCTTCAATAGTCTTTCTTATCCAGGATGCCAAAAAGAACAGGCCCCTCCCAAACAAACGAATATAGGGGCTGTGTCTTCTGTGTTTGATAGGACGCTCATCTCCCCATTTCTTCCAGGACATAGAGCAGCGCCATGCCATTCCCTTGGGTGTTCCTTAAATGTTGAATGGATGAATAACATGTAATGTGAGACTATGAGAAAAAAACACCAAACTAAAAGTTAAGCACAAGCATCCAGATTTTCCAGCTGTATCAAAAGCAGGCTGTTTGTGATCAAATATTGAGGCATTTAACAAAAAGATGTAGTTGCAAACAGAACTAGTAAGTAACCCCAAAGGAGCAACTGACTTCCAACAAAAGGGACGCATCTCAGTCATACTCTGCCTGCATCCCCAAGAGAGCAAGACACTTGTTTTATTTGGAAACATATCTTATTTATTTCTCCAAGAATCTTTAATGAACTGTAAATCGGCAAAAAGTTGTATCACAGAAAAGCTACAGTGAAATGGGAACAATAAAAGGTGAGCGTGGGTGGTTGGTAAAATAAAATGCTGAAGGAATATTTAACACAAATTGGTAACTGCTACTTAGAAGGTTTTTCCCACATTTTTGTTATCATAGCATTGCAACATTTTTTAAATGTCTATGAAGTAACTATTATTAAGAAACAGATTCCAGACATATTATTTCAAAAATTTTTGAGAAAATGAAAGGATAAAAATATAAGATGGTATAGAAATAAAGCAAGAAACAAAGAGACTAACAATATATCTCCAAATTGAAAACCACCCAAAGGAAAAAAAGAATGTCAGTTACGTCATTCGTCTGTCTCTCTCAGTTCGTGGATAGAAAAACTGGAATGATGGAGACAAAATAATAAATGAAGAAGTGCTTGTTTTCTGCACTGTATGTTCAGTGACGTTGAACCAATGCCTCGGTACTCAAATCTAAGGCCACGGAAGACACAGCTGTCTTCAGCTTGGTGCAGTCATTTCAGTAGTTAGCAAATATTTCATCAGTGAAAGATTTGATTCCCTTTACATGGAAATACCTAAGTTTTGCGTGACCACGGAGGGTCTGCAGGTTCAGCTCCAGATTTACTCTCCTTCCCTCTGCATCTTTTAACTTTCTTCTCTTTACTCTGTCACTTTTACATCCACTGGCTTTTTTTTTTTTTAATTCTCCAAATATATCAAAGGGCTCTGGCAAACACTGTTCCTTTTTCCTGAAAAATAACTCCCACTTTGATTTCCCGTTTTTCATCTGCTTAACTCCTACTCATTCTTCAGATATCAACCATCGCTACCCAAGGAAAGCCTTCCCTGACCCCTTAATCTCAGTTCCTTTGTTAATACACTTTATAGAATTGTGTTCCATTCCTTCAGAGTATTTTTCGTATTCGGTAATTACATATTAAATATAGCCAATATTATGATTTTGCTGAAAGTCTGACATCCCACTATACCAGTGTCTCCCAGATGACAAGGATCATTTCTGGGTTTTGCATACCTGCTCTACCTCTAGTATCTTTCAGAATACCTAGCAGACAATTGGCACTCAGTGAATGCTTGTTGAAAGAAAGAATGGATGCCCAAATACTTTGTACCATAAATGTCAACTGTACCTCTAGGGTGATACATTTCAACGTCATGGGTTTTGGCTCTTCAGACCTATCTAGGTTTCAATTCATGCTCTTCTGCTTACCAGTTTTGTAACTTGGAAAGCCACTCAATTACTCTGACTCTCAATTGCCCCAATTGGAAAATGAGATTAATGCCTACCTCAAAGTTTTGATGTATACACAAAGATGTCTGATATTTATTGAGGAAGGTAGTGCTTAACAAAAACCAATTTCCTTTTCCTTTCTCAGCAAATTCTGCATTTTGTGGCTATGGTTTGACTCCATATAATCAATTACCAGCATTGGAAAAGAAGATCTATAAGTCACAGACTTCATAGTCAAAAGACTTGCGCTTGTTTGCTTTTATTCACTCAACAGAAGTAGGCATGGGTTAGACCATGAAAAGCTTTACGGGTGATAAAACTGCATTTTGATTTTATTCTGAAAGCAAGAGGAAAATAAGAATTTTCCTGAGACATGAAAGGAAGTTCTGTACTCCTAGGTTTCGTTCGACAACCTGGGAAAGGCACCAAGATGCAGAGCTTTCATGGCATTAGACTTCTTAGGACAGAAATAATCCAGAATGTGTTACTCAGGTCAACCATCGTTAGATTAAATCTTTAAGAGAGAAGAATAGGAAAATTTAGCTAAAATAATACCATTTGGAAAACCAATTGCAAAAATTTCCTAAAAGTTCCTCAAACAGGATAAGGCTAGCTCAGCAGTATAAGCAGTTAAATATGTGAAATTCCCAGGATTCCAAATTTGAATGGGCCTACAGATTTTCATGACAAGCACAATATTCCCTTTCCTTTCTGTCTTCTCTCTTCCCTTTATACCTGCTAACCATGTAAGTCCAGACCAGGCTTGCAAATATAGCAGAAATGGTGATTTTCACCATTCAATGAAGGAACAGAGATAATTCAGGCCCAAGAGGACCGTGTTGTGGGATTTGAGAAATGCCTTGCAAAGCTATTTGCCTAAATTCTCTCCTCTCAGGTTAACTAAATGTATTGCCTGAATGAATTCAATTATTTGGGTAAGAACTTTTCTCTCCATCCCAAGAAAAGAGAAAATAAAAACAAATTACAACATATGAAAATGCCTGAGTTGAATTGACCTGAAGCCACCTAAATCAATTGTCCAATACCAGATATGCTTCACCCCAAAATCTTTGTGAGAAATGAATGCATTGTAGAGGAGGAAAAAGTTTTCCTCAACCCTTTTGGGACCCTTAGCTGGGTCTGAAAAGTAAACTGACAAAGACAGATAGCAGGAGAAAAGCATACAAATTTATTTAATATAAGGTTTACACAACACAGAAAACCTCATAAGGAAATGAAGACCCAAAGAAGTAATTAAGACCCATGTACATTTATGGTGGATATGATGGAGAGTGAACAGTCTTGGAGGAAAATGATAGATTAAGGAGTGTGAGACAATTGTAATAAACTGGGGGAAACTTAGAAAGGCCTGTTTATTAGGATTCTTCTTAGCCTCCCTTTTCCTTTGGAGATAAGGATGCTTCTTTCCTGCCAGCACAGGGAGAGGACCTCTTACATGAAGGTTTTATGCCCTATTTCAGGGAAAAATGGCAGGAGAGGTGAGGAAGTTGAGCGACCTTCTGCTTCTGCCCTTTCTCAAACTCCTTCAGCCTAAAATATTCAATATGCCAAGGTGCCATATTTTGGAATAACGTGTTCTATACCCCATTAATATTGTTTGCTGAAACTAAAAGTAGCAAGGTATATATATATCTCTATCTACATATTTAGATGTAGATATACATATGTAGCTATAGATAGAGATAGAGATATATACATTACACATTCTTTAATCACCTCTGAAGTCATTTGAATGGCCTCTCTCTCTGCAAAGTCTAACCTATTTCTCTTGGTTCCCATTTGGATAACATTTAGTTTCCATAAGTTCTTGAACTGGTAGTTCATATTCAAGCATCTTTCCCTTTGAAATAAAATTAAGATTAATTAATTTATAAGGGAAGATTAAAGCTATTAAATATGTAAAGTAGAGCTAAGCACCAAACAAGGGGCAGGATAATGCTTGTCTACAAGTATTTGAAGGTGTAAACATCAGAAAGACTAAGAATCACTTAACATAGAACAAGATTTCGGTAAAATTAAGAGACTAATATAATATTGACAGGACCTGGCATGAATAACATTTCATGGAGCTGAACTACTTTTGGAAATGACATTGTAAATTTTCCTCCCTTAGTTAAAAGACAAGATATGACACAAAAGTTCTTTTTGTAGGCAGAAGGCCCTGAGAGAACTGATCTCAATAAGTATTCATTAATAGCTGCCCATGATTTGGCAACAAGCCATTCCTTTCTACTCACTATTGTTATTTTCAATAGCTCTCGAATCCCCTTAATAGCCAGGCTTGTGAGGTAGAAGACGACCACATCAAATGAAACAGTCCTGTGCTGTGTTCTTGTCTCATTGGGAATGTACTTGCATACCAATTGTCCGTCATGAATAGAGGAGGCTTAGCCACACCAAAAATGTTTGGCCCTCTCCCAAGGCCGTATTTTTGTAAAAATGGAGTCAAGAATGGGACTTGGAACTTCTCCATGTCTGAATACCTAATGTACAAAAAAGCAATTACTTTTCTTATGACTCTACAATGTCAAAATACTTAGTAACCTCTTAAAATTTTTTACTGTATTTTTTATAACAGTCGCACTTAAATTATACCAAAATCCGTTTAGGTGATAACAAATGAATGATAAAGTTGAATTTAAGACAATATCTCAGTTTTTCTATAGTGTGTAGCTTTATGGATTAGTGCGTTGTACCATCCATTTTATAGACTACATATCCACAAGGTCATTCCCACAATGTAATGTTGATTAAAAAATCTAGTAATCTTGTAAAAACATTACAGTATGCAAACATGACGTATTTTAACTGAAGTGATCCTCGTGCTCTCTGCTTCCTTTTTTCAGGGATCACAAATTACCTGAGATAAAATTTACTCATACTTACCCTGTAAGTAAAGATCATGATGCCAACCCTGGTATCAGTTTCCCCACATTAAACCCAGCATATATGGGGTTAAAACTAAAACGCTCATTCCCTGCTTACTCTCTGGCTTCCTGGCTCCAGAATCCACTATCCTCCATGGAGACAGACACCATCAAGGACAAGCACCTGGACCGTCTCCTCCCCACAAAGAGATACGAGCTGGTGGCAAAGTGCTGACCAGCAAGGTCATGAGCTCCCTCCTCTCTGCAAGTGTCTCAAGGCCAAAGACAGGCTGCTGGGAAAGCTCCGACCAGCAAGGCCATATGCTCCCCCTCCCCTACCTAAAACTGCAAATAAAACCCCTTCCTTTTAGCTTTTTGGGGAGTTTGGCATTTGAGCGTTAGCTGCCCTCTCTCCTTGCTCAGCGCTGTGCGAAAAATAAAAGTCCTACTTTCTTCCACCACACACGGTGTCAGAGATTGGCTTGCTGCGCAATGGGTAAGTAAGCAAACTCACTTCAGGTTCGGTAACAATCACAGAGATAGATGAATGAGGTTGACTTGTCTTAGAGCTCTAGAGTCTTCCTGCAAAGGGTAAAGACATTGTGTGGTTCTCCCTACTCTTGAATAAATATGAAAATAATGATATGTTGCTTAAAAGAGATTTTCAAACCCCCAAATGCGATACCTATATCCCATGAGGACCAACTTGTGTAGAAATGAAAAATGGCGTGAGTTACCAGGTTAAGAAACTGCCCTCCTCGACCCTACACAATATCCTAATTCCCACCAGAAAACTCTCTGTATTGCTGCAATTGTTTCAGTTTAGTCAATGATGAATAGAAGTAGAGAGAGCCCTGGAAACATTTTGAACATGTTACATCGAAAAAAATCTCAAAAATTGAAGCAAGTGATTTCCTTATCTTTTAAAAATAATATGTATGCTTATCTCACCTATCCATCTCACTTTTATATGCTGATATAGCCTTCCAAAAACTTTTGCAACCATGAGAAAAATCTCAATTCTAGTACTCATGAATTTTTTATATTGGCCTCAATTGCATAAAGCTGGGGGTTTGTAACAGTTTTCTTAGGCAAAGATGCAAATTTAAAATCTAAGTTTTTATTGTTTCCTCTTCTTCTTCAGGAAATAAAGGTGATATTCATTCCAGTGAGAACTTAGCAGATATTCTAAGAGGCCACCTAAAAATAAAATCAATATACAGCTGTAATGGTTTTGAAGACGTTGTTGAATGTCAGGCCTGGCAAAAATGTGATTATTACTGGGTAACCGTAGTATTTTTCTGGACCAGTCTCAAGACCAATTTGTCAGATGGATAAAAACCTATCTAAAAGAACTGATATACAATCATGCTGGTCCTTCATTAGTTAATCATATTTATGAAACAGCCATTGATTCTGAGATTAGTGATAAATACCATTAAGGTCATCAGAAAGATTTAGTGGAAAACTCTGCTGCAGAACACTGAGCTATCTTATGAATCCTCTGAAGTTTTTCAGCATTCCAATCAATGATTATTCCTTTTCTGAAAGTCCTTACACGTTCAGATGAGTCTAAAGACATCTCAAGGTTTTAGTTGAAAAGTTGTCACTACCTACTCTGAACTCAAGTATTTTCCCATGGGATTTTACGGGTTTTTTTTGAAGCAATGAGATGTAAACTGTAAATTTCCACTGAGCACATAATGTTTTTAGCTCCATAGAGTTCAGCCATGTGACATATGGTCTGCAGTAGATAGTAAACCTTTCCTCCGTCTTGCTTGACTTGTCTTTTCAATTATTATTCTTGAAAGTAAACACAACTTCTGAGCCACAGTTTTTACTTGGTATATTCAAGTGATTTTTAAAAGTCATTTGTTTCTCTGGCTAACATCATATATGCCCACTTAATTCTACTCTGCTTATAAAAAAAACCTTCTTGTAAAAGGCCACAAAGAGCCCATGTGAGGTTGGAACTCACACACCACCTATGGTTAAGAGACTGTCTCCCTACTCCCGTAGTCTGCTGGCTCAAACACTCTTCCTTTCCCTTTCTCTTCTCCCTCTGCTCCCACTTGCTGTACTTCAGAGTGTACACTGAGAACAATGTACGTGTTCTCAAGTCTATGGGCACATGCAAATAGTTTTTATTTAAGCGCTGACAGCTTTAAACTGAGATAACTTTCTTAATGGATTGTTGTGAGTTGTTCTTTTGCTCATAAATTTACGAATACTAATTTTAGGGAATCTGTCTCTATGGTCAAGACCTCTGAGTAGAAATGTAGTGGCCCTGGGGCTTATACTTTACACTATAAAAGTAATTTTACATAAGCAAAAGGGAGCAAAATTAAAGATCAAAAGTTTCCCTAAGTGTAAAAAGAGGAGTAGAAAGAAAACACCACAGATCAGAGAAAAAGGAGCAGAACGCGAAGAGCTGGTGGAGTATGGGTGGGAAGTGGAAGAGACGACTCCCTTCACAGACAATGGGGAAGGGTGCTACTGCATTTTAGGTATACTTGAGTCCCAGGTATTTGTTGGAACCCTAAAAATAAGCACTTTCCCCAGAAGGAGAAGTTGGTAGTTTACGTAAACTAGCAAAACAGCAAAAGAGTAGTTAACCTCTTATCAACAGTCTAATAGACGAACAAACTGTATGCTGCAGGATTTGGTAGCTAAGGATAACAGTATCTAAATGTGTTGGTTGTTATTGTTAGACTTGAATAAGTCAGAGCAGCAAAGAAACCAACTGCTCTTTAAAACGATTCAACTAGAATCAAAAGAGAAAAGCAGCATGATTACTCTCAGACTAAAGAGGGTGAGATCAATAAATCAATCATGCATTCTCCTGAATGGGTAGAGAGAAGTCCATAGTTTTGATACTTCTTTGGAAATAGATGTTAATGAACTCTGGGTGTGGGAGATGGGGAATCCAGGATGACTTCTAGGTGTTCGGCTTCAGCTACTGTGTGGATGCCACTACTGTTTGCTGACACCAGGATAAGGCAGTAAAACCAAGAGCTCCATGGTGAACATCCTAAATGGAAAATGTCAAATAGATATTTATTGGAGATGTCAAGTAACACGACATCTATAGCTCTAAAGAGAGGTAAGAGTGACAGAGAGGTTTGAGAGTCATCAACAAATATAAAGATTTAAGGTAATGTGAATGAATGAGATCACAGAGGAAGAGTTTAAAGAGAAATGACATTGGCCTTTCAGCATTTAAAGATAGAATACAAAATAAAGAGCCATCAAAGAAGAGGTAGGCATGAAGTGAGCTGGACAGAAAGAGGAGACCACAGCGGCATAAAAGCAAATAGCAGGGAGGGAATGATCAGTGGTAGCAAACGCTGCTGAGAGATTGATTATGATGAAGATAAGACATGAAGACCATTGCTTACCTACATGCTTCTGTGGAGTTTTAGGGAGGGGAGCCAGTTTTGAAGGATGTGAAAAATAAATTGTTGGTTATAAAGTGGGGCAATAAGGGTAAAAATCTCATTTAAGGAGTTTTATTTTGAAGGTTGCAAAAAGAAATGCAGTAATCAGAGGTGATGTGAAGTAAAGGAATTTTTTTTAAGATGAGAGATATTGGAGCATAGTAGTAGGAACGTAATGAAAATATGAGGGACTTACCCTATCTTTGAGATTTCTTTTTTATGAAGATGCAGCATCGGGGAGTGTGAATTCAGCTGTAGCTGACTGAAGAAGAAATGGATGCCTCTTCCAAACTGAGCTCATCAGGTTGTCACTCCAAAAGCTGCAAGTCGGGTACTAAAATCCCCACACATGAATCTCTGTGAGGCCTGAGCATACTTCCTATCCTATTACAATACTGGTAGTCTTGTTCCAAAGGCCTCTTTTTCCTTTAAGTGAATTTGAGTGAATTTCTCGATAACATTCAAAGATCACTAGGAACATTGAGTTAAACTTTCCTAAAATTCCCCAAATCTGTAATATGCTCTTTTACACTGTCAATCTTCAATAAATGGACAAAATTACAGTGATTCTCAATATATTTTACCATAAGATAGTTTTAATGAATATTTCAGGGGACTAGCGATCGTATGAAATCGGTTGGCAATATTACCTAGATTTTGCTTTTATCTCAAATTACTTGAAGTTTCATCTTCATATTTTGCTTCTGGGTTTGCTTTATTCTAGTTTTACCTCTGTATTCCTCTCTTTACCTTCTACTTATCTCTCCGAAATTCCATATGTCAAACCTGTATTTTTTTCTTTTGCTAATTTAGCTCCTGATCCCTTCTGAAAGCTTAGGACTCCAAAAGTAGAGATTTGCCATTTGAAATGAGAATTTCAATGTCTCCCACAAAACTTCTCATTTATGTTCTGAGAAGTATCTCCTCAAAATACTTACACCAACTTTTAAAAATCTAAGGAATAATAATATTTATATTTTTCTTGTAAAAAAGAAATGATAGAAAATCCACTGACCTTCTAAATCAATACTACTATTTTCAATGTTTTTCAAGCAGAGATGACACATCCCCTATTACAGAATCTCAAAATGCTCTATTTTCATAGCTTCCAGAAGCTTGGAATGCTCAAAATACAGTAGATACCAAACGCTGATTTCTTTAACTGTGAGGTGGTGGTTGGCTTTGTACTGCATAGTGACACGTTTCCATTTTAATGATGTTTGAATTTAGCACAGCAATTGGATTCCCTTTCAAATGAGCTACATTGAAGTTCCACCTGCTTACCCACATTTCTTACTAAAAATTAAACTCTTAATGATCACAGTGAGGGAAAAACAATTAAGAACTTCCTAAAATGCACTTTTTGGTACTTCTATTTATATCAAACACATGTTGCAATGACATATGTTCTGCATTTCAAACCAGGAACCCTGGCTTGTATACACTTCCATACATTTATAGCCTTAATCAAGACAGAAACCATTTGCTTTTCACATAGCCATTAAAGCATAGAATCAATTCAGGATTTTGCTAAATAGCCCCCTACACTTTATTACAGTTTACCTTGTGTTTTTGTAAGGAGGAGCTATTATTTCTACTCCTGGCTCTTGATCTCTCCAGGGGGTCCAAATAAGCATCTGTTGTGGAACAGAGTTGAAAGCGAAGTCCCTGGGAATGGGAATGTGGAGAGAAGGAAAATGGGAAATCAACTCTGGGAGCAGCAGCAAAGCTTTCCTGCAGAGAGTTCTGCACCATAATCAGCTACAGCCTTCACGAAAAGTTAAGAACTCACTCAAATGATTAGTAGTACATTCAGTATCTACAGAAAAGGAAAAGAGTGGTGAGCCAGGCAAGGAAAATATACAGAATTTAAGAGAACAGACAGGGAGGTAGGGAAGGGAGAAGAGAACCAGAAAAGAAGAGGAAGGGAAGAAGAGAAAATGAATGAGAATCATGAGATTTCACAGTCGAGCCTCATGTGGGACAAGTGAGCAAAATGGTTACGTGATAACAATCTATGGACATTTAGGTTTTACATGGCTGATCTGACTAGGCTGTATCGAGATCGGTTAACTCTCTAGCCTAGACTGATCATTTTAGGAGTATCACATATCAGTGGTCAATCTAGGTTTAGGTTAAGGTGATGATTTACTTATTTTAGGAACATAGGAAATATTTTCACTTGTTTTACAGAACTATAATTAAATGTATTAAGGGAAACCAGTATATGTTTCACATATATATAAATACGTAGGCATACACACACACATACGTACAGTATATGTATGGATGGATATACATACACACACGCGTGTGAGGGTCTCTGAAAGAACAGTAGCATATGCATGCAAGATTCTTTCCCCTTCAAAGAATGCTTAGCTACACTAAAAAATATTGACAAATATTCTGACACTTGGAGGTTTATTCATGCAATTCTTATACAAAGTCTTTGAAGTTAATATTGGCTCTCTTCTTATCTAAAACAGACTGTTTTTGCAAAAGCCATGTCTGTCCTCCTTCATTAATATCCAACTCAGTAAGAAAAGGGCTGACTTTGATTCATATGAAACAGCTTTAAAAGTATTTTACAGTTTCAAAATTAAAATAGTTTCTTAATTCTTAAAATTATGCTTTATGGAAAAATATAAAGGATTAAAATCAAAAGATAAGACTCACTTTGATCTTCAAAGCTCAGCTACATGCTTGTTGCATGAGGCTTGCAGAAAAATATGTGCAGCTTCTCGAATCCACAGGGTACATAACTAGCACTTAATAGCCTCGCGGACTGCTGTTTATAACGAATCAGGCTTTTGGAGAAATAGGTTGTAATTAAAACGCACAGCTTACATGTTGAGATTTCAGCTGGGCAAATAAGCAGATATTAGGAAATATGTAAAATCTAAAGATTAAAATTGGAAACGATAACATTGTTTTTACTAGGTGTGCTCATGCTGTTTGTATGATCTACCCTCACACACACGCACCCCCATACACATGCACACACAATATGAGCACAATATTTCAACCCATTTTGCTCTTCAAATATGAGTTTCACCCAACATTTCCCAATAAATCTGTTAATCTGGACTAATTCCTCATTGACATAGCCAGGACTCATTCAATTTCAAAAGTCAGAAACTCAATACAAGCAGTTTAAGCAAAATAAGAAAATATTTTTGGCTTATGTATTTGGGAAAGTCAGGAGTGAAACTAATATAAAAAATTATCTGGAATCATTGACCTGATAAATAGCAAGAATGTCTCTCACATTCTCACACCTTTGATTTTTCTCTACACGTAGTTCTATTCTCACTTGCTGCTGATGAGCTTTTCCTACATGAGGTAGATTGTGTCTTCTGAAAGCTTATTATTTGCACATGATAACAGTGATTTTCTCCATGCCTCCCCTCCCCTGCAAGTCCCAGGTTACTGTTTTGATTGGACCACTATATTCATGTGCATGTGCCTATTTCTGGACCAATCACTGTGGCCATAAGCAAGAGATGCTCAGCGCCATGGCATGAGTCACCCAGAGATAGGTGCCTGTTCCCCCAGCGAGAGCATACTCTTACCTGCAAAAAGGTGAAAAGTGATAAAGGAAACAGACATACGCTCATGACCAAAGACATCATTTCTCCTTGTATGAGACTGTGTGGTTCTCCAAGGTTTACAATCTCCACGTGATCAACTCAGAAACAAATTATTACTGACTAATAGCTATAAATCACCACAACTACCACCACCACTACACACGCACACACATGCACACACATAAGTTATTTCTTATTTCAGGGCAATTGTGCAAGGTGTTTTTCACATTATCTCATGTGATTTTCCCCAAAATATTATAAAATAGACTGTTTTACACATGGGAAAACTGAAATTACGTGTGAACAACTAAGCAATCTAACAAAAACCTATAAACTATGTTCAGTTTTGGAGTATGTGTCGACCAAAGACCTGGAATGGAGTAGAAGGAGACACGTGATTAGATAGCATAGATTTTAAGCCTCTGAGAGATTTAACAAATACTAGCAATGTCAATGGTATGTAAGATTATACCAAAAAATCGGCAATAATTATAATGGAGTCATCATTACACATAAGATTAGGTTCAATTGAATGAGAACGAATCTGAAATAGTGACTTACTAAGATACAATCTTATATTTTACTCTTGTAAACAAAGTCTGGGGGAAAGAGCATAGTCTGTTGTTGGAACAGTGACTTGACAATTATCAGAGATCCACCCATAGTGTTTTGCTTCGTGTTCCAACATGACTGTTCAGGAGGTAGGTGTAACATTCCAGTCATCAGAAAGATGTAGACGGCACAAGAGAGGTGTGTCCCTCTCCCTTTATAAACACTTCCCAGATCTCGCACATGGCACTTTTAACCAGCACATTCTCATATCGCCTCACCTAGCTCTAAGGAAGGCTTGTAAATAGAGTCTTTATTCCACTCAGTCATAAGTGCCACTAAAAGTCTGGGATCCTCTAATCCCAGATTAGAAAATGGATATTGGAACTGGGGCTAGGAGTCTCTGCCAAGAACTCTTCCACTTTCTTCTGCAATATGTCACTGATATCACTCTTGGAGTACGACTATTATGGCCCTAGCCATGTTCTTTTATATAGTCAAAGGGCAAACTCTTACCTATTATATCAAACATAAGGTTTTTCTTTGTGATTTACTAGAGTTACACTATGCTTACTTCTGAATTTGAGCAAATTGTGTCCTAACTGCTTTGTAAAAAACCCACTGAGCTCTCCGTACTCTCTCTGAAATCTGACTGTAACATTACGCTCAACTATAGTAAAAATGACTTTATACTGTAGTCGGTTGTATTTTAAAACGTCCTGTGTAGTCTTCCAGAAACTTGTCACTCCTTTATCAAGAGGTTGAGCATATATCCTTGAAATTGGGAAGTTCTTTTAGGCTGTTTTGATGAATAGAACACAGTGGAAATGATGCTGCATATCATCTGAAACTAGGTCACAAATGGCAAAAGAGCTTCCACCTGGCTCCTTCTCTTTTGGAATGCTTGACCTTGGAACTCAGCAGCCATGCTGTGAGGAAGTCAAGCAGCCACATGAAAAGACCACGTGTAAGTGTCTGGCCACAGCCTAAGCTGCTTGAATTGACCCAGTTAACTGAAAACATGAACTATTAGAGCAGTGAGTGAGCCTTCTGATGATCACTGACTCCAGTCTTTGAGCTCTCCCAGTGGATACATGGTGGAGCAGAGCAAAGCTGTCCCCCTGACCAAAGGGCACATTAGTGAGCAAAGGATACATTGTCATTGTTTTAAGCCACTAAGTTTTGGGGTAGTTAATTATGCAACACTAGATAACTGGAAAACACATACTGATAAAAAATTTAGCAACATACCTGTAAAAGCACACCAGTTAAGAACTAATACAGTAAAGGTAGGAAGAGTTATATCATCCAACCATCTCATTTTAAAGATGAGAAAATACAGGGTGAGTTCACTCAAGCAAGTTGCTTAAGGATATACAATCATTTAGCATAATGTACCCCAAAGTCACTCTTGGGTATTCTAGTTCTTCCTATGCATCCTTATTTTTAATTCCCTCCTCATATCTGAAATATGATTTTAAGTTTTGCCATATCAGATTTATACAGCTAGATATGAACCACAGCTCAGCGATCCTCAAAACTTACTGTATGACACAATTATCTGTGCTTCCTCTGGAATCAGAATCCTCTGCACAATTGCAGGCCTACTGAATGAAAATCTCCATTTGGGTACGAGCGTGTGTGCAGATACACATATACCAATTCTATATGCAATGTTAATGAGCAGACCCTGTTGAGACATCCCTGAAGGGATGTCCCTTTATAATGGAAACTCAGAAGTAAGAAATATTTCATACATTCAACTCTGGATCTGTCCTCAGACCTCATTGATTTTGTTTGTATAAAACAAAATGGAATATCAACAGCCCATATTTGACAAAAAATAAAAACAGAAGATCATATTAGATAAAAAATAAAATACAAGAGTTGTTCTATCACATAATCCCTTTCTATTACCATATTTTCCTAGGAGTCTTCTGTGCATTAGTCCTTAATTGGTTCAATTCAGTGCAACACACTAGCCAAGAACTATGCTTGGCAATTGGAGTTCAAAACTGAAAGAGACCTGCCAGTTTAATGAGGAAAGTTTTCAGAAAGTTGGAAATTTCAGGTTCGTGTGATAAAGTCATAATAGTACCCATAGGCTGCCATGGAATCACAGAACAAAGGCCCGATTCTAACCTAGAAACATTTGGAAGAATTCAGAGAGGAGACAATACCTGAAGTGACTCTTATAGGATCAATCATAAATGTTATCTAGACAAAGAAAGGTGGGCATGTTATTCAAGAGAATAGTATAGTGTGGAGTTCAGCAAACTAGGGCCTATGGGCCACATCTGGGCTACTACCTAATTTTGTAAATAAAGTTTCATTTAAACATAGTTATGCCCCATTATTACCACAGAATTTAGTACTCACAATATACTGTATGGCCCACTAAGCCAAAGATGGTTACTATCTGGGTTTCACAGAAAGCTCTCTGACCTCTGGTATAGAGAGAATGGTATCCAAAGTACCACTACATATTCAAGGAATCACAAAAGTTAAATATAATAAAATATAAAACTTGAAGCATGGGGCTGGCCTGGTGGCGCAGCAGTTAAGTTCGCACATTCTGCTTCGGCTGCCCAGGGTTCACTGGTTCAGATCCTGGGTGTGGACATGGAACCGCTTGGCAAGCCATGCTTTGGCAGGTGTCCCACACATAAAGTAGTGGAAGATGGGCATGGATGTTAGCTCAGCAAAAAGAGGAGGATTGGCAGCAGACGTTAGCTCAGGGCTAATCTTCCTCAAAATAAATAAATAAAAACAAAGCAAAGAAAGGAAGAGTTTTGAGTCTAGAATCATAGGTAGGAGACATGAAGAATTGTCTATGTTAGGTTAAGCTGCTTGTCTTTTAGTCTATCATGGAGAAAAAATTATGAGTTTTAAGGAGCAGAGTGACATGATCAGATTTCAGCAAGATTGCTCTGGCTGCATTATGGAAATGTTTAAGAAAGGGAAGATAGCAGATGAGAGATCAGTCAAGAAGTGAGATATCTTGAGGACCTGATGTAGGACAAAGAGAAGGTACAAATAGAAGGGGATCTATAGAAGCTCTTTAGTAAGTAAAATTAGCAAGATTGGCTGAAACTCATCTGTCCTGATTTTGAAATATGTCTGCAAAGTTTTGATGCTACTCCTTTCAAAACATACAGCCTAATTACCCTTCTCCCGAACGTATGCCAGACCTAGGGACTCTTTTCTAATGAATAGAATGTGACGGAAGTTATGTGGCTTCCCAGGCAAGGTCATAAAGAACATAGCTTCCTCCTGACTCTCCTTTTGCTCTGGAAGAAGCCAGCCACTGTGTCATAAGAATACTCAAGCAGCCCGAGGACAATTCTATGCGAAGGGGAACTGAGGCCTCTCCCAAACAGCCACCACCAGTTTGCCAGCAATGTGAGTGAGCCACCTTGGAACCAGATCCAACACCATCATTGAAGCCTTCAGGTGACTGTAATCCTGATCAACATCTTGACTACAATCTAATGAGAGACCCTGAGCCAGAATCCCTCAGCCAAGCTGTTTCCATATTTCTGAATCCAAGAAGTTGAGAGAAACAAATGTTTATTGTTACTTTCAGCCACTGATTATGGGGATAATTTATGACATAGCAATAGATAATATATCATCAACTGAAATGAAAATGCAGGAGGAGAAAAAATTGGAGGGGAAGGTGCTAAGTACAGCGTTGGCCATGCTGATTTTGAAGGTCCTTTGGGAGAGCCAAATGAATATGTTGAGCAGAACTTAGACACTCTCCGCTAGTCTGGTACTTGGGGTGAGGCCAGAGATTAAACCAGTATTCCTTGAGGTACTTATCTGTTCTAATGTACGGTTTTCAAGCTGTCTTCAAGTCCATTTCTATTTTAGTGGGGATATCTTCATTTACAGCAAGTTGTTTGCCCTTACTCTTGGCTTCTATATCCATTGGCATCTAACATCTCCTAGATCAGCAAATAACTGTTACATAAAAGAAACATTTCTAAAAGAAGAGAACTTGCAGAGATAAGACTTCCAGCTTTTTGGCTTATGTTCAAACCCCCAGTAGAGAAACAAGGCTCTCAACCAACAACCAATGTACCTGGAAGCTAGAAAATGCTTCCGCTGAGAGCCAAACTACAGACACTATCAGTAAGTTGTAGGAATTCAAACCCCAGGGTTTGATAATATTTTCCTCAGATACTCTATATGTATTTAAGTGCAATGTCCTCAAGCTGGAATTTGTGTGGATATGTGCAGTAGATAAGGCCGGTGAGGTTGGTGAGGTGTCCAAATATATGCATACCAAAGATAGAAAATGCCTCTAGGCTGTTATATTCCTAGGCTCAGCTTCTAGCTTCTAGAATAAATATGTCCCTAGCACCATACTTTGAAATTTAGCAGATTTGCTCTCTGCCAACGTTGAGAGCACTGAAGTAAAAAAATATATAGTTAAATATTTATATATTAACAAGGAACATCTACAGGAAATATACTCACTCTAGTTCGTAGGAGATTGAATTTGGAGGTCATAAGAAAAACATGTATCTCAAGTGCCATCATGGATTCTGGAAAATACAAGTGTCAAATACAATTTTAAAAATTAGAATTACCATTTTAAGTCTTTAAAAAATGGACACATGTAGCCTTTTATGTTTAAATGTCCAAACATTTAATAAATCGTCACTATTCATAAAGCATCATGGTAGGCTCTGTGGATGTGATGTTGATAACACAAAATACGCACTCCTTGAGTTGCTGATGATCAACATATTGAAATGTGTCACCTTTTCCTAGTATTAAGGGAACTAAGTTTTTCACAAAATTAAACACACAAAAACACATAAAATTTCAAAGAAAAACTGAGTCGCTCCTGTCTGTGTCAGACGTAATGAGTTCTGATATTCCCCTTAACACCTATAAACTGTTCTGCCAAGTTTAGAACAATAACCATATGCAGCTTCACATATCTTTAAGCTTTCTTATTTGCCATTCTCTCCCTGAACCAGTATAATTTCTCCTTTCCTCCTGTCTGATTTTCTCTTCTAAAAATCCAAGAAAATCATTAGGAAATTCTTAAAAGACTGTTTCATCCTGGATAAAGGGTTAAGTCTACTCTGTGGCTTTCAAGGGTGTGTGTCGTGAGCAGGATTTCACTTACTTAGCAGACCCTAAAGCTAGAGTATCCTTTTAATACTGAAAACACAGAGTGGAAATTTAATTCCTCACCATAGTGGGCAATAGATGTGGTCAGCAAGGAGAACACCAGCCTGTCTTTAATTAGTTATTGTCAAAAAGAGCATGGAGATCTTACTATCCAAAATTTGATGCTAACAGAGCCTACTTTATCCTAAGAACTGCCATTGAATCAGGACAGGATCATCCCATTTGACTTTAATTTTCCTTAGTAGGAAAATTAATAAACAACAGCAAAATGTTCCTGAAGTCCTTTTAGAAGCTTTGGAAGACTGTATCCTGAGCAGCTAAATGGGCGGCTTGCAGGGCTGTCCAAGAAGGGTGGAACTGACAGCTCCCTAATCCATTCAGACAGAACTCCTATGAGAGTGAATCATAAAAAGACAAAATACCCACAACACATGCTCACTAGGGCATCTCTCCCTTACAACCCACCCTCGCTTCCCCCAACACCCAACAATACACACATAGCACTACATGGAATTTTGGGTGGATTGCAAAATGGTTTAAAGTCTAAATCCATAGATAGCAAACAGCAAAGGCAATCATCCCTAACAGCCCTCAAACATGCCAGATGGGAAGTGCTTTCAGAGAGAACTACATGAGAATGTTTTTTTAAAATATTCGTGTTCTGATAGGATTGTTTTTATGATTGTGTACCCAATTTCCTCCAAAACACTCTCCTGAGGTACTTTTTGAAGACTAGAGGATAATAAAGGGTTCTTGTGGTTTATTAGAGAAAAACATATTGAAAGGATCTGAAAGAGGGAGTTTTCATGTTTGAAGGATAATAAGCATTCAAAAAACAAAACCTCTGTGATATTCATAGATTGTCCAAAGATTTTTATTTGTTTTATCCCCTGGAAAAGACAAAATTTAAGCTACACAACGAAGATTTTCTTGGGCATTATAAATAATGAAGTTTATTATCATTTCTATTTTGTCATTCCTTTCCATAATTGCATTATAACTATGCAACTTACAAATATATCTATTTTCAGAAAACAGAAGCTCTGCTTGTGCAGCTGGTTATTTTTATAAGTACTTCATGTTCTGGAGAAGTGCTGTGACTTGTTCTTAATTCATGTGAAAAAAGGATAAGTGTGTTAAAAGTGTTTGCTCTCTGTTCTCAAATAAGTGGTGAGGCACTGCATGTTGAAACTCCTGACAGAAACGAAGGGCTGAAGGGGCCTTGCTGGCACTGAGGTCACAGTTCAAGCAGGTGCCATTGCATTATGCTCTGAGACTGTAAAGGTACAGTAGAATCACATGAGTAATCGTATTTGTTGTCTTAAATCAATGAATAATGCTTTTGTTAATTATTTGTTGAGTCTTGCTTTTGGTTTTGCACAGAACTTTAGCTTTGGAACGATTTTGAGACAGAAAACAGCACCACACCCTCATTATGCCATAACTCCTTTCTAACTCAATTTCTGGAACATTATTTATATAAGTAGACTTTACTTATTAGCCTCATTAGCAATGAAGTAATCTTATTTGTTATCCAAAGTTAAACATGACGTACTTTTGGCTTTTTGTCAATTTTAGATGAGACAAAAAATTTTGCCATATATCTAAAATGTTTTACATGACATAAGCTACTTTATTTTTCTTTGTACTATGCTCTATTATTTCTGTACACACAATAAATAGATAGACTCTTCGGTAATAGAACATATGAAAGTAGAAGAGAGACTAGAGGATGGGATTGTCAAAGAGGATGGCATGAAATGGATTGGGTGGATTGATACACCACTTTAATATTTTAATTTTGTTTCAAGAAGTCTTCAGTAGGGTAGGAATTGATCAGCATATTTAACAAAACTTTGAAGAGAAAAGTCTACAATGGCATGATCAATTAAGCAAAAGTCTAAGAGTTGATTACTGAGGAGCAGAAGTTGAAAGAATTGGAGAGACTGGACAGAAGAAGGCACCCCAGCTACACTATACTAGGAAGAGTTACACTGCTCCAATTATTCAACAATGTTTATCAAATACCAACCATCTGCAAAGTACCATTCTTCATGTTCTATGCCTTAAAGTCCAGGTTATAAGAAGGAATAAAAACTGAGCAGTTATTAAGTACTCTTATGTACATATTATTTAGTTTTACAGCAACCATCTAAAGTAAATGTTGATGTTAAAGTAAATGTTGATGATAAATGAACCTTTTTCCATAGGTTCAGAGAAATATGGTAACCTGTTCTAGGTAAAACCCATACATAAAACAATAAATTTTGGATCTGTGATTTGAACAAGTTCTTCTTCAAAAATCCACACAATTTAACAATGAGTTAATCAATGAGCCAAATTTACAAATACTCTATAGAATAACCAACATTTGTACCCAAAATTTAATAACACCTAATTGTTTTTTTCAAACACAATCTTGTGCATCTAATGATACAAAGATAAAAATTTTATCTAATATTGAACATGTCCACTGTTTAATATTTTTTCTTTTATGGAAGATATGAAATCCATGGTAAGAATAACAGATATGAGAATTTATAAATGTTTTCATTTATTCTATGAAGGTTTTTTTTTTTCCTTTTTCTCCCCAAAGCCCCCCGGTGCATAGTTGTATTATATTCTTTGTTGTGGGTCCTTCTAGTTGTGGCATGTGGGATGCTGCCTCAGTGTGGTTTGATGAGCAGTGCCATGTCCGCGCCCAGGATTCGAACCAACGAAACACTGGGCTGTCTGCAGCGGAGCGCTCGAACTCGGCCACGGGGCCAGCCCCTATGAAGGTATTTAATATCTAACTTAAGCTTCATTCTGTCTAACGCTTTATCCAGCTACTAGCAGGGAAATTCAGAAAATTTCAGAGTTATCTAAGTTATCTTGGCTATAAAACTTGAACTTTTTCAAGACTTTCCCCAGGGTTGATGTTAAACTATTCAACTCTGAGTAGGGGAGTAAAAAGGTTTATGCAAATAGTACTGAGTCATAGTTAAGGGAGGGTTATCTACCTCTAAGTCATGAAATAATGTTTAATGGATCTAATGCTGGCCCTTGCTCTAGATGTAACTTGTCCCATTTCGTATTTAGTCATGTCCCAATCCTTCTTGGCAATTGGCTAAGAGTGAGCCTGGTGAGACTTGCACCTAGGAACTTTGCAGTGACTTTCCATGTCACTCTGGACAAAGAGAAACTTGGGGGGATTGTCTTTGACTCTCTCGTGCCTAGATAGGCCATGATACCTGTTTTAGTCCGTTCAGGTTGCTATAACACGGTACCAGAAACTGGATGGCTTATAAACAACAGATATTTATTTCTTCCAGTTCTAGAGACTGAAAGTCCAAGATCAGGGTGCCTGTTTGGTTGTGTTCTGTGTTCTGGTGAAGGTCCTTTTCCGGTTGCAGATTCCTGACAAGTCCACTGTGTCCTCACATGGTGGAAGGGGCTAGGGAGCTTTCGCAGGCCACTTCTATGAGGGCACTTCCCATTCATGAGGGCTCTGCCCTCATTACTTAGTCACTTTCCAAAGACTTCACTCATAACACCATAATCTTGGGGTTAGATTTCAACATGTAAATTTTGGGGGGACACAAACATTCAGACCATAGCAACACCCATTGCATTCTGTGGCTAAGACACCATGAAAACATATGGGAATTTCCTCTGAAGCTTGTGATTTCCTTAGTCTCCAACTAGGAAATGGGACACAGATTCTTTTAAGTTTCAGATCTCCAGATTTAAAAAGCATATTACGTAATTTCATCCTCCCTTTCAGACTTAACCTGTGGGTGAAGGTAGCTGTTGAAGAGAAGATGTAGGCTGTCTGTCCCTAACTCCATAGAATATTTTTCTTCTTCTTTCCTTCTCCGAATAGAAGGTATTTTATATAATATGGGAAGGGGAGTGAGACACGCTGGTCCTTGCTGACCCAGGTCATTTGAGCTTAAAGAGTAAATTTGCCACCTTTGTTCTCTTGTCTGTTTTGACAACTCCACCTCCCAGGCCCAAGGCAATGGTAGCTCTAAGAGCCAAATCTAAGAGGGGGAAAGTCACAGGTTTTAAGAGTGTGTGAGAGAAGAAATAAACACCTGGAATCAAGTTATATTTCTACCGCCAGTTTTCTCTAGAAACTCGATGCTTATACTCAATCAAGAATACAGATACTAGTGAATTTTAAACACAATTTTAAATGAGGATTACTATATCCCATGCACCTGAATGGAAAGAGAAATATTTGATCGGTTGCTCAGATGTTTCCAGATATTTAGTATTATGTATACAATAAAAATGCCTGAATTTGTCCCATTCTGGGGACTGTTTGGAAGACTGTGTATACCAATTGTATAGAATAGATTATTTTTAATTTTGAAACCAGTGGAGAAATGAACAGCATCCTCGAAGGAACCAGGAGGGTGGGGAAAAATAATAATTTGTGAGAAATTAAAAAATATATATGGACATTTTTGTCTTCCATGATTCATTCTACCTAATGCATTTTTAAATTTGGCTGTGATATTTAATTTAATGTAGTAATCTTATAAAGACAAATATGATGCTGGGCTTTTCCTATGAGTCAGAACCATTTTTTCGTACCTAAGTTCTTGTGGTTACTTATTTTAGATCTAAGCATCAGGGACCGCCAGGTGGCCCAGTGATTAAGTTCACATGTCCTGCTTCAGCAGCCTGGGGTTCACCGATTTGGATCCCAGGTGTGGACCTATGCACTGCTTGTCAAGCCATGCTGTGGAAGGCGTCCCACATATAAAGTAGAGAAGATGGGCACAGATGTTAGCTCAGGGCCAGTCTTCCTCAAAAAAAAGAAAAGAAAAGAAAATCAGAAAATTTCCAAAAGTACATAAATTTTCTAATCATTTGCTTCATTTTTATTAAATTAGATTTTTCTAAAAGGCCTGATGATACACAAGCCTCAAAGAGGTCATATACCAGAGAAAGTCAATAAAGCCTTGATAACCTAATCACTTGCATCTTAAATTTCTGCAAACTTCTTGTGTAGTAAGTATTTTGACCAACACACATTTTTTGTTTTATAAGACCTGCAATCTTTTTTAGGGGACAGAGTATTTTTTAGACAAAAATGGTTTATGTCATAATCAATTACTCAGCACAGCTTTAAAACGGTTATTTATAAATTGCTTAATATGGTTGCCTTGTTTAATGGTTATTTTCATTATTTATTAGATTAGTGCTGTAAACACAGTATTGATCCAAAGGGCAATGCTTTTCATAAAATATATCTAACCATAAAATTGGCTGTAAAGTTGAAATATAAAAACTCTTAGATCAGTTTCATCATCCCTTTAGAAACGTGGAAATATTTGTGCTTCTGAGCTATAGACACGGGAGAGTTTAAATATTAAATGTACATGTTGCAAAACATCGTCATCATTAGGGGCAGTTATTCTATTGAATGTATTTTAATTCTGCACTTTTTAGAAAAGTATTTTAATTTAGAGTATTCTGTTTAATAAAAAATCATTTCATATATGCAAAGGATATATTGAATTACACTGCTTGAAATTATTTTGCCCAATACTCTTGAATTTGTGAATGCTGAGACTCAGAGCTTGAAAACTTACCCAAAGCATCATAATGTGTAATTAACTAATTTCATATTTTTTTCCAATTTACATACATCCTGTTATACCTACCTACATGCACAGGCAATTTGATACAGTTTTTTAAATTGCTTATTTTAATGGTAAGTTCTTATACTATTTGTCTTCGTTTGAATGAAGTTTCCTTCCTAGCATAATTTGTTCTGTGTATCAAATCACCGTAAAAGTATTGTAATGAACATACCTGTACCTCTTTGGTCTATGAAGGATTCTGAGTACCTATAAAATTTGCATCATATCCAAAATATCACCTGCATGGACCTCTTTCTTTCCATTCCCACTGCTAGCTTAGTGCTGACCCTCTTAACTTCTCGTCTGCATACTGCAATGGTCACCTGAACTGATCCTCCTCTTCAATCAATACTGCACACCACTGCTAGAGTTATGGCCATTCCCCTGCTGTAAAACATTCACGTCCTATTGCTTGGAATAAATAATAAGTTACTTAGCCCAGCATTTAAAGCTCCCCATTATATGACCCCCAACCTATATTTCAACCCTCTACTTACACTCTCATGGGTGGTTTTTGCCATTCCCGATTTTTAGCCAGTATGTTCTTCCTATTGGTCTTGACTCAAGTTTTCTCCTTCATCTGAAGTGGTGTAATAGACTCACAATTCAGACTAAATCTCACTGCCCAACAAACCAGTCACAGACGTCACTATGCAGAACTCATCTCTTCTATACTGTCATAAGACGGCTTAAATGTTAATCGTAGCACATTTTACATTCTACTAAATTTACTCATGTATACCTGTCTTTCTTCCTAGAATAACAGCACATGGAGGCAAGAGAAAAATTCCATTTTATTTCCGTTAGTCTACAGTGTCTTCAACAAATGTGTGCCAGTTGATTTGACTGAAAACTTGGGGGATTTTTAAGTAAGTTACCTTATGCTTATTCTTACCTCCTTAAATGTTATATCAAATAATTTATTTTTCTAGATGACTCAGGGTAAAACTTACTAACATTATTATATTGGGTTATAATGCCCTCAGGAACCACTAAGGCATGTCAAGTTTTTTTGTCTGTAAATAGCTACAAACTGCAGAGATTTGATTCAGGAAGTTCTATATCCTTTGACTCTTTATGCCAGCAGCTTTATCTTAATTGCCTGGGGGTAAGCCTGAAGGTGTTTCTCTCTCTCTTACAGAATAAACATCAAGCTCTTTGTAGCAGCAGTGCCCTTCGTGGCTGCTGGATGTTCCAGAAATGCTATATAGTACTGGTTCCAGAGATTAGACATTTTCTCTACAAGAAATAAGAAAGAAGTGTGGGCAAGAAAAGTTGGAATTTGGTTTTTGATAGCTCCACTTCTCATTGGGATGGATGGACTCATTTTCAGAGAATAGGGGAGACTGGCCTGAAGGCTAGTGCTCTCAGGAGTGAGGTATCAGCATGTCACAGTGTGGCGCATTCCCTCACCCCTCCTCCACGTGTACAGAAATGGAGTGGAACTTCTTTCTGGTGGTGAACACCCTGGGCCAGGAGCCTAGTGATTATTGCTTCCTTCTGAATAGAAACGGAAATTGTTTTACCACTGTTTCGTTGGTTGAAAGGTCTTGGACATTAGGTCAGCGACACCCTCCAGGGAGGTAAAATATAGCAAGGGCAAAAATCCAATGCCAGCTAAGGGAACAAGGATTTGATTTCCTCTGGGAACTTCCAATTGCCTTCCATTCCTCCCTCTCCCCGCCTTCTCCAGCTTATAACTTCTGGATTCAATAATAGCTACTGTTCATTCTTTTTGGCTTTTCCTGTACTTTTCCAAACAGCCTCAGTTTTTCCAAGTAGACGTCTCTTCCTTCCTTGAATGTTAAAAGATGTATTGATTTCATCTGAGCAATCAGAGTAGTACAACAATATTTTTGCTTTAGGTTTCTGATGAAATTTGTATTTAAGACCTCTTAGTTTTTTCTCATGAAGAAAAATCATTCCAGGTGGCATTTAGGAGCACATGAAGCATATTCACAGGAGGAAAGAAAGAAGCCTGTTTGTCCTCCTGCTTTTCCTCCTGGAGCTCAGCTCAGGTTTGGCTGCCAGAAGGAAATGCTTCTCAGAGCAATTTTTGTGTGGTCTAAGATTTGAGGTCAGGCACTGCCTTTCTGCTTCTTCAAAAAATATTTTCTGTATAAGTGATTACAAGTCCAGAAATCTAGAAATTTGTTCTTGTTTTGCTTTTGTTGCCAACACATAGTGACCTTAAATAAGTCACTAATAATTGAGCCTCAGTTTCCGTCTTTGTCAAATGGAGATAACAATCACTGGCCTCCTGCCTCATGGCCTTGATGTAGAGGTCAAGTGAGATTGTAAAGAAAAACACAGAAATCTCTAGAACATCACATATAATACGACAATTTAAGAGGCTATACTTTGTAAACTCTAAGGAGATATATAAAAGCAATTATGCTTTCTGATTATAATTGCTCCTTAGGCGTACTGAGAACATTGGCTAACCTGCAGGCTTAGGAAGAGCAATACTGCACACATATGGTTGCTGCTTTTCTGTTCTTACTAGACCACACTCCTTTTTTGCATGCCCTTCCAGCAGGCTTCCTTCTCACAATGGCTCAGTTTCTTGTCTGCAGCCATAAAACCAAGACTTTCATAACTTAAGTGCAAATGCTTAAGTTCAATAAATATAGGAACATTCCTGGAAACTCATCCAAAATATCTTTATTGCCTTCATCCCCTGGAACCCAAAGGCCCTCATATTATTTTGAGAGATATGTCCTAGGAAGATGGGACTTACTTAAAGCTCATATGGGATGCAAATCAATGAGGGAGAGAAAAAGTCACCTTCTTATATCTCCCTAGTTGGACCACCACAAATTATTCTCTTGGAACATTACAGTGTGAGAAAATCTGTGAGGGCTTAAAGTTCATCTTGCTTTAGCTTCTTTATAGCTAAATAACCTTCATATGTATAGAAAGCCTGATATTTTCCTGTCAAATTTTGGCCTGAAGAGATATAACTGGCTCCCTACCATGTGGTAGTGCCAAAGCAAGGTCAAGAGAACTAAGCAAACAAAAACTTTGACGTGAATATTGTTTCATCTTTTTCCCAACCCCACATCAAAATTGTCACTTATACAAGGCAAGTCCCATGAACACTCATCTGATTTTGAATTGGCCTGGAGGATAGTCATTCCAGAACCCATTGACACTGGCATCGTTGTTTCCTCCATTGAAAGCACTTCAAAGGTTTGTCACACTGCTTCAGATCCATTTTCATCCAGAAGGTATAGTATTACTGTGATTAGTGTTTTGTATCTTCTCATTTGAGTACAAAAAACAAAAAACCCTATTAGGTAGATTGTATTTTTCACTTTTCAAATTAAAGTAATTTTAAGTAAATCAAGGCTATAAATCAAGAAACGTACTTAGTGTTCATCCAAAAGCAACAGGATACACATACTTCTCAAGCACACATAGAACATTCTCCAGGATAGATCAGATGTTAGGCCAAAACAAATCTTAATAAACTTAAGAAGACTGAAATCATACCAAGCGTCTTTTCTGACCACAATGGTATGAAATTAGAAATCAATTGCAAGAAGAAAAATGGAAAATTAACAAGTACGTGGAGATCAAGCAACATGCTACTGAGCAACTAATGCATAAAAGGAGAAATCAAAAGAGAAATCAAAAAGTATCTTGAGAAAAAATGAAAATGGAAACATAACATACCAAAGTTTACGGGATACAGCAAAAGAGAGATGTTCATAGAAATAAATGCTTACATCAAGAAACAAGAAAGTTCTCAACCTCATTGTACACCTCAAGGAACCAGAAAATAGAATAAAATAAGCCCAACGTTAGAAGAACAAAGGAAACAAAGATCAGAGTAGAAACAAGTGAAATAGAGACTAAAAACAAAACAGAAAAGATAAAACTAATAGCTGGTTTTTTGAAAAGATAAGCAAAATTGACACATCTTTAGCTAGACTCACCAAGAAAAAACAGGAGCCAATAAAATCATAAATGAAAGTGAAAATATTACAACTGATTATTTACAATAGCCATTGTTTACAGTAGCCGAGACATGGAAGCAACCTAAATGTCCATTGATAGATGAATGGATAAAGAAGAATGTAGTATATAAATGTATTATTCAGCTGTTAAAAAGAAGGAAATCTTGCCATTTGTGACAACATTGATGGACCTTGAAGGCATCCTGCTGAGTGAATAAGTCAGACAGAAAAAGACAAATACTATATGGGCTCACTTATACATGGAGTCTGAAAAAATCCCCTGAACTCTTGGATACAGAGAACAGATTGGTGGTTGCCAGAGGAAGGGTGTAGGGGGTGGGTGAAATGGGTGAAAATGATGAAAAGGTACAAACTTCCAGTCATAAAATAAATAAGTCCTGGGGACGTAATGTACTGCATGGGAACTACTGTTAATAATACTGTATTGTACATTTGAAAGTTGTTAAGAGAAAAGATCTTAAAAGTTCTCATCACAAGAAAAAAAATTTGTAACTATGTATGGTGATGGATGCTAACTAGACTTGTTGTGGTGATCGTTTCACAATATATACAAATATCAAATCATTTTGTTGTACATCTGGAACTAATATAATGTTATATGTCAGTTATATCCCAATTAAAGAGATGTAATTAAGAGTCACAACTAATAAAAGATAGAAGTTAAGTCCATGCTTTTTGCATAATGTTACAGTTCCTCTCTTTATTAACCAGTGAGTGATGCTTGTAAGTAGCGTATACCCACATGGTTGGTCCCATTATATAGGGAAATTACAATTTCAGTGGTACACTCAGCACTATTGAATTCTATTTTGCTCCCATGTTTACTTTGTATTTCATCTTGAGTTGGAGCTATCCTGAAATGGTTCACTCTTTCCATGTTCTGATCACACTTCTGACTCCAAAGATATCTCAAGAGGTTAATGCATATAGGGTAACACTGTGACAAATAAAAAAAATTGTTTTTTAATTATTTCTTCATCTCCTTTATTTCTCAGGCACCAATGTCTCTTTATCCTTGCTGTTTTGTCTCCACAATGACTGACTACTATCTTTTAGACTCCTCTCTGGGGTCTCCTTGCCTCCAACTCAATCTGTTCTAATCTACCATTCAACAATTCTTTGCTGCCTAAACAAATCTCTGCCATGGCTTTGAAGTTCTATATTCTGACCCTCAACATCTATCCTGACCTCATTTCTTTCCATATCACTCCATATACTCTATCCTACAACTGTCTCACCTCATGTCTAATCACCTTGGTCCCTGAGCCTGAATATTTCTCCCCTTCTGCTCACTCTATTGAAAAACTTCCAGACCACCTCAAACATCACAGCCTCTCTTATTCCTTCTATTCAGAAATAATTGTTCTTTTCCTAAAATATAACAGCCTATTCATTGCAACTATTTTAGTACTTATTTAGTTGTAATTTGTGTTTAAAGTTAGGTGCTTATACGCCTGCCTTTCCCACCGTATAGTAAATTCATTGAGAAGATTGAAGAATTAGCTGTAACTTATTGCCAGGAGTTCAGTTGCCAATCCAGATCAACTTGGTTTGAACCCCAGCCCTGCCACTTATTATTTGTATATCTATAGGCAAATTGATTAAGCTTTCTAGGCCTCATTTTCATTTTCTGTTTTGGAAAATTAGAATTATATTATCCACCTTTCAGATTTATTGTAATAATTAAATGATACTCAAAGAGCATCCACACTTAGGAGTCTGTATTCAAAGCTTGTTGAATTGAGAGCAAATGATAGCAGTAATGAGAGGCAAGGGCATTCTAGGTGAAAAGAAAAAGTGCAGGTACCTAGAGAGGAATAGGCTGGCCTGAGAACACTTAACAGACTTTTTTGACCAGAACAGAGTGCTTGTGAACAGTGGACAAGTAGCTTACATAATTTATGTGAGGTCATGTTGTTGAAGCCAGGTTGAGTTTAGGCTTAATGTTGTAGAGATTCTTTTGAAGATAAGAAGGGTATAATTTGGGATTTGATAAGGATCATTTGATTGTTATACATTGAATACAATGGGAAAGACAGAATCTAAAGTCAGAAAAGTCAACTAGTGGGTGGTTGAAGTAAATCAGGCATAAAGTGGAGGAGGCCCCAAAAGGGTGAGCATTTGGAGATCAATGGGTAATATCCATTGTGTTAATAATTGCTTACTTTCATTTGCTCTAGATTTAACCTTTCCTAGGTAGCTTCAAGGTGTGTCTACATGTTGTACTTTCTAATCTAGGCATGTACTAATGCTTTGTTCACTCTAATAACACCCTTTTTCTGCAGACTGGAATTTTCCCTTGTCGCAGTCGATATCATTATAAATTGAAGGGTCACATATGTGATAACCTCTCTTCAAATGGCTCCTTCTACTTTTTTCCAAATTAGTTTTTCTTCTTCCAGCTGTTTACAAGATTAGATACTGTCTATGATATATAGGAGGGAAATTAAAATACTATTGTGAGAAACAGTGGTTAAGTATTGTTTGCTTTCAATTTTTCCTAATTTAATCATCCATTTGACAAAGTTTTATTAAATGCTTATCATGAGCCAAGCATTGTTGTGATCACTAAAAAAGAAAAAAAAAAGCTAATGAAATACTCTTATGGAAGAGGTCTGTCAGAAAATTCTTTAGGATTTTCCTTATCCAAATTATTTATAAATATGTCTGATTTTCTCAAGCAATAATACCAGGATACCTTAATCTCAACTTCAGTCTCCTAATTTTCCCTTTGTTTTGTTTCCTATCTGTCAGAATTTTTCTGATAAAATATGTTCTCACGCAAATTATCATTGTATCTCAGATGTTTAGAACTTTTAGGTATGGAAGTATACAAGAGGGTATATGAAAGCCTGAATCAATTATAATCATTGCTTCTCCCTTTTCCACATGTGATTTAGGTGGCAGAAAACAGTCCGCCTTCCTAGGGGGATGAGATTGAGTCAATGCTTTTAGCATAAATCATAGTGGACTGAGAAGGTAGACAATGGTTTTTAAATTATAATCAGAGATACTCAAGCTTGAATTCACACTCTGTCACTTTCAGAGTTTGTGACCTTGAGCAAGTTTCCTAAACATTCCCAAAGCTCAGAATTCTCATCTGTAAAACTGGAGTACTTACCCCAAAGGGCTGAAATATGATTAAACAAGATAATTTATCTAGAGTGTCATCCAATACCTAGCACATGATGGGCACCAAAAGGTACCTATTTTTATTATTAATATTTCAATTTTTGAGACCAATTTAGTTGAAGTCAATAAGCATTAAGAACATTAAGGAAATCCTGCCGTATGGGGCAACATGGATGAACCAGGGAGATATTACTCTAAGTGAAATAAGCCAGAGACAGAAGGACAAATATTGCATGATTCCACTTATATGAGGTATCTAAAGTGTCAGACTTAACAGAAACAGAGAGTAGAATGGTTCTTTTCAGGGGTTGAGGGGAGGGGGAAATGGGGAGTTGTTGTTCAATGGTTATAAGTTTCAGTTATGCAATATGAGTAAGTTCTAGAAATCTGCTGTACAACATAGTGCCTATAGTTAACAATACTGTACTGTGCACTTCATTTGTTAAGAGGGTAGACCTCATGTTAAGAGTCCTTACCACAAAAGACAAAAGAAAACAAAAAGGCACCAGGACATTTTTGGAGGTGATGGATATGTTTATTACTTGGTTCTGGTGATGGTGTCACAGGTGTATGCATATGTCCAAACTCAAATTGTATACATTAAATATGTGCACTGTTTTGTGTATCAATTGTAACTCATTAGAGCTGTTAAGAAATAAAAGAACATTAATATGTTCCAGGCTTTATGGTGAAGTGGGAGGAAAAATGGACAAGATATAACCCAGCTTTTGTGAAGTTCCAATGTCTAGTGGAAGAGACACATTATAGTCTCTATTGTAAACTCTCTAACCTTAGTGACTGGGTCTGGTTTTATTTATCATCAATTCTCAGTGCTGGTCATAGTGCCTGAAACATTTTTCAGTGGAGCCCATTGAGAGAGTGCTGGAAGGAGTAGTGGTGTGTACTCTTATAACGTCTGCTGGTTTAAAATATAAAACATCAAAATTTGGAAAATTTTAAGTGAAGAGGAAAAAGAGATGTATGTAAAAAATATTTCAAATGTGATAGTCCTTAAAGTTTCTTTTAAAATAGAAACTCAGGATACACAGTGTCTTGTTTAATATATTCTACCAGGTGAGCGCCACATAGCATTGTTCATTTTCTCCTATAAAATTCACTGTCCTGGGGGCTGAACCAGTGGCACAGCAGTTAAGTTTGTATGTTCTGCTTCTCAGTATCACAGGGTTCACCGGTTCGGATTCCAGGTGTGGACATGGCACCAGTTGGCAAAGCCATGCTGTGGTAGGTGTCCCCCATATAAGGTAGAGGAAGATGGGCACGGATGTTAGCTCAGGGCCAGTCTTCCTCAGCAAAAGAAAAGGATTGGCAGTAGTTAGCTCAGGGTTAATCTTCCTCAAAAGAAAAAAATTCACTGTCCTACTCAGAATCACCCTCAACTGACATCTCAGCCCCTCCAACAACTTAAAAATATGTTTATGAAGACCTATGTAAATGTTTTTTACCATTAAGTAGACCTTAATACACATATCTGAGAAACTGTAGATAAATAGGGACCTTTTTTTATAAAGAACAGCGAAATACAGTTATAGCCATCTTCTCTGAAGATAAAGCTCTAAATCTGTATCTATTCAGTAAGATAATTTTTCTATTAATTTATCTCCATATGTTCCTTTGGTGGTATATAAACATAGTTCTCTGTCAAGCCACCAAGTGTTGAGTTTAAAAGATGAGTGTTTAGCGCTCATGGCAATAATCATAAACATTTCATTTCTTTGGTTCCATTAAGACGAAAAAAAATACTGTCAAGCAGAATATACATGTCCTTCACAGTGCTTGCTATTTCCAGGCTAATTTACTTTTTAATTGGGATGTCTATCAGTTAGTCGTATCAATGGAATAATTTCTAGCACAAGTTATATACTTATTAATTCTGATAAATCTAATAAGTAACTTTAGAAATGTTGTTGTGTGTATTTGCTCTATTTCATTCTAAAATATTCTGAAATATATGCTAGTTTAGGTGGAAAACACAATCAAGACTTTAAAATACTTACACCAATTTTTTCAAATTTAACTTAAATATTTTTGTGTAGTTTTTTAAAGTATAAGTAACCCTGCCACCTAAAAAAGAGATTCTAGAACTGGGGCTGGAAATACACAGAATGAGCCTGAAGCATTTTATCGTGCCAGAAAGTAACGATGTGCTCAAAACACACATACACTCACAGCCACAGAAGAAAATTGAAAGGATACCACCTCTGCCAAATAGCCAAATAGCCCCCTCACAAAGCCTGCAATCTTTCAATCTGACACCAAGAGTAGCCAAGAACCTATGATACACACACACACACACACGCACACACACACATTCACACCACTACATTATGTCAAAGGAAAAGAGGAACCAACCAAAAGAGCCCCTTGGGGCCAAAGCTGAAATGATTTCAGCAATATATAAGCAGTATCAGATTATAATCCAAAGCATAAAATATCCATGACTTCATATTGATAAAAATAATTAAATACATACATACATAAATGAGGAAGAATAGAGAAATCTCCCTTGCAGGAGATTCCCAAATTATTCACGTAGAGAGTGCACCCTTAAGGAGGTGGAATATAACTCCCCACTCCCAGAGAGTGGGCTGCACATAGTGACTTCCTTCTAAATGGTATCGCATCAAAAGGGAGGGAAAGAAAAGTAACTTTACAATGGAGAAACTTCACAAACACCACCTCAGCCAGGTGATTAGATCTAACATCAACAACAATAAGTCATATTGATAGTGTGCATCTTTGAGATGTTGTGACAAGAATGGCACTTTATCTCTGTGGCTTTTCTCCCCAAAGTAGCTCTTAAATACTTCCTGAAAATTTTAAATTCTATTTTAAATAGAACTATCACTTTCTATTTCTCTTCTTTGTATTTCTTTATCTTTACGTAGTTTACAGTTCACTTCACTGCAATGTATGTTTAAATTACAAAAAGATAGTCCATATAAACTAGTTAGATAAATAGGAAGATCAAAGATCTGAGATTAGAATGATTGAGGGTGGGAAATACTACCTTCTGAAAATAGGAATAGTAAGTGAAATTTTAAAGGGATGAAAGATAAAGCGAGGAAGCAACAAAATGTCCAAGTGACTTAAGGTACACCATTATTTGTTATTCCACATTTATTATAAGGTACCATTTGTGAATAATACATAGTGGTCAAAAGGAAAATAAACATATACAAAATTATTCATTTACATTAGGCATGATGGAATTGACAACAAAAAAAGTGATACCAATATTCACCCACCAGAATAGCAAAATAAAAAAGTCAGACAAAACCAACTCTTGGTAAGGTTTTGGAACAACTGAGACTGCCCACATTGCTATTGGGGGGAGGGAGTATAAACTGCTACAACCACTTTCGAAAACTCTTTGCCACCATTTACTAAGAGTGAAGATATGCATGCCCTCTGAATGAGAAATACCACTCCTGAGAATATACCCATCAGAAATGCAAACACGGGTTCACTAAAAGATACGTTCTAACAGATTCATAGAAGCACTAAGCAAAACCTAGAAACTGCACAAAGGAGAAAATAAATATATTGTAGTTTATTCACAAGATGGAATTCTGTGCAGCAATGATAACTATCACAGTACACAAAATATAGATGGATTTCACAAACATGTTGAACAAAAGAAGATAGCCACACGAGATTATACACTGTATGATTCCATTTATAGAAAGTTCAGAAACAAATGAAGCTAATCTATGCCGTTAGAAGTCTGCAGAATAACTAGAATCTATTTTTCAGGGTAGATTAAGAGAATAAGGCTTTCAAAGATAAAGTGACTGACCTGGTATTTAAACATGTATTTGCTCCTAAAACCTGTGTCCAAATACACCCGGAGGAAGTATGAGGGCCAGCTTCTGGGAGCAGGTTACAAGAGTATTTTCAATCTGTGAAAATTCATGGAGCTTTTATGCTTATGATGTATCCACTTTTCTTTCTGTATGTCTATGATTTAGCAACAACAAAAAAGCTGTTGTTAAGCCTCCTGGCTTGAAGAATATTCTGTCTCACAGTATGATTACATCTGCACTCGGATTATGTTTTTTCAACTTTAATTTATTTTTGTGCCTCTTCATAAATTTGTTAGGTTAACCAATAAGAACCTATGTGTGAAGAGAACTATTTTATATGAATAAAGCTATAATAATGAAGATATATATTTTTATATTTACTCTTTGCCGAATCTCTCACTCTGTAACTTTTTCTCTCACATCTACACCATTCACTCATTTAGAATTATTGTTTAAGAAGACGTAGACTCTAAAATCAGATATATTTCAGGCCATGTTTTTAATCTAATACAAGAGGATGGATTTCTGTGAATGTTAAAGATCCATTTCACATGCCTGTAATTATAGCTTTTCTAAAAAAAACTCCAGAGAAATAACATCACAAAGTAATTGACTACAGAGGTAGCACTAAAAGAAGATAAGATTATAAACACTTCTATATTTTAGCTAAATGTTGCTTAATAACTTGAATTCTTCTTCCTGCACTCAATAACTAGGCATTTCATAGTAACAAAGCTAACCAAATACCAAAGGAATAAACAAACACTAAAATTAGAATGACCACAGGACTTCCTTGGTACACATAGCAGTTAAGAGTTTATCAATGAATCTTAGGTAATTGAACATCAATAATAATTTATTTCATGCTTAGCAGGTAACAGACTCTGTGTTAAATACTTTAGATCCATTATCTTATTGAAATCTTACAAATCCTTTGTGATAATCTATTATCACCTTATTATATTTTTTGGTAGATTAAGGCAATAAGGCTTACAAAGATAAAGTGACTGACCTGGTATTTAAACATGTATTTACTCATAAAACCTGTGTCCTAATCACCAAATGTGTCCATTGATTATACTCATTTCCTTCAACAAACTACATTATCGATATGAACAAAGTTGAAATATTTCATGTCTTCATGAAATTTAAATTCTAATGGGATTATTTGTTTTGGATACCTAATAAGTCTGAACCTATGACTGAACAAATAAACTCAATATAGACAGTACTCATCAGTTTAATTTCTTGATACAAGAAAGTAAATATTAGCCTGGAAACATACCTGTCTTATATTTGTTATGATTAAATATACTGAGATTATGCTGATAATCATCAATAAAAAATGAAATCATATACTTCTGTGATTGTTTTTCACTAACAGTAAAACAAAAGAATGAAATTTACACAACGTGATAAGCCAACCTCCATAATTTAAATTAAAAAAGAATGTAAAAGTCATTCCCAAGCTCACACTTCAGATATACCTGTTGTGAACATTTTGGTAGATTTCCTTCCAGACACATCCCAATGAATCTACTAAAAGATTGTTCCATATTTTTAATGGCTGCTAAATAGTCCATTATACTGACACATCAAAATTTATTCAACTAGCTCCCTAGAGATGGACATTTAGATCAATTTTTCTTTTTTCTTTGTTTTTTTTTGCTGGGGTTGGGGGTCTTCTATAAACAACCCTGCAATGTAAATACCTCTGTGAGGTTTTATGCAATCATCTCTCTATTGTCACATTTTATTATCCTTTGGCACAGTACACAGAAAACAGTAGGATCTGTAGCTCCAACAAAAATACAGTTACAAATTCTCACCTGTCTAAGCTGACTACAGACCTCCTAGGGGTGTTGTTCTGGCAGCCTGCGGGTCCCTACAGAGTGGCCCTGACTGCTCTGGTCAGGAATTCCACAGATGGGTCTCAGAAGTGCAACCGCGCAGGTTGGCCTGGGTTTATCCCCTATTACCTGGGACCATCACTGAGGAAAAAACAAAACAAAACAAAACAAAGCTCTTTTTAAGAGTACCCAAGGGCAATCCTTTTAAATGGTATGTTCAGAAAACTAACTGTGCTTTCACATTCCAAATATAGAGGCCTAACTCATGTGCTGTTTTACAGTCAAGTCGAATGGCCTGTTTTTAACATAACGCTGGAGAATTCATCTAACTTATCAGACAGTCTGGTGACAAAGGGAGAAAGTCCTACAGAATTGATGAAAGAGGATCTCAGAACCCCCAGAAAGCATATTTTCCCAGAAAGCCTACCAAAACATTCACTGTGTAGGTTGCTGTGAGGATTTAATGACATTATAAAATTCTCAGTTTCATGTCTGATATACTAAGAGACCAATAAATGTTAACTATTATTATTACATTTTCTCTACTTCTTCATATATTTCCTTTACCCACTTCTAAGAAGCCCTACCTCCCAACCTAATTTCTGTCTACATTATTCCTTTTACACTTCAAATTTAAGCTTAGAAGCTCTTTTTGGTCCCCTCTCGCACCTTAACAATCCTAAGCCACTTCTTTCACAGTTGTCATCAATTCGCTCCTTATGTATTTATTTTGTCTTACATCAGCCTTGCATGCTCCTCTCTGAATTCCATTAATTTCAGACCTCAGTCTCTCTTCCTGCTCTGTCTCTTCACCTGATACAGTTCAGGGCAAATGTGTATACATACGTATATGAAGTTGTCTTATATTACTAGGCTGCCATAACAGAATGCCATGGGCTGGATGGCTTAAACAATAGAAATAGATTTTCTCATGGTTCTGGAGGCTGGGTGTCCAACACCAAGGTGTTAGCAGGGTTGGTTTCTCCTAGGCTTCTTTCCTTGGCTTGCAGAAGGTCACCTTTTCACTGGTGTTCATATTGCCTTTTCTCTGTGTGTGCAAGTCCCCAGTGTCCCTTTCTCTTCTTATAAGGATACATGTTATATTGGATTAGGCCCCTACCCTTAAGACTTTGTTTAAACCTTAATTATCTCTTTAAAGGTCCTGTCTACAAATACAGTCCCATTAGGGGTTAGGACTTCAGCATATGGAATTAGGGCAGACTTACTTCAGTCTGTAACAGAAGTTTAAATCCTCTTATCCCACAGAATATTATCACAAATAGAAAAACTCCACCTGAGTAGCAAAACAGTGCTGTCAGTTACAATGACTACATACTATTGAGTCCTGTAGAATTTATAAGGCCTGGGAGAATTCATTTTTTGTGATTGTGCAATGATAATGACAAACTTCCCTCATTATTATTATACCTGAGTTTCTGCTAACCTGTATATATTTTTTAAGCAACCTAGCAGATCAATGTGGTAAATAATTATTACTGTCCCTGTGTGCAGACTAACCCCCAAGGCCACACAAATTGTGTGTGTCATTTTTTTCTCCTTCCTGTCACCCTCTTTTGACCCTGGGAGCTCAACCATCCTCCAGGGTGTATGGTGAGAAAGCTGACAAAGTAACAAATGTGAGAGTTAAGTTTAACATTGTGGCTGCCATTCATCTCCCATAAAAAAATGACAATTCTAGTTGAAATTAAAAGCACATTTTTAGGTAAAATTTTTACAGTGATTTTGTAATTTTAAAAATTAAACATCTTTATTAACTGCTGCTTTCAAGTCTCCTGATAACTAGACTATACATCACATCAAAATTTAATGGTTATTTATTTACTTAACGGAATATTACTGTTTAGACTAACAGATTTCTATCCACACACTCATATTTTATATTCCCCTAGTGTTTTTCCAGTTGAATTTCCAATCTTTACTCCTAGACATCTTAACCTTAATCATGTACATTTCAGTTCTGTGCTCTGAATACAAATAGCTCATTTTCAACAGAAGCATATAAATAACTTTATCTTTTTCTTCTTCTATCCAACCAAGTTTCATATTTTGCAAATCCACATTCCACCAATAACCCTAGTTCAGTTTCCTTTTCTACACTGTTCTTAAGGACTTATGAACGTTTGTTTTATGTTTTAGCCTCTCTAACAACACCACTTTCACACCTTTGAAGAAAGAAGGATCCTCTACCTTGCGAATGATTATTTTGCCATTCTAATTTGACAATCATCATAGCTCTCATTCTACATCTCTTAAAATGCCATTTTTTATCTTTGTAGAAGAAAGTCGATTAATCCACTCCTCTAGGCATAAAAATCCAAATGTCTATTCAAAAACTGGTAAGATTGTTTTTACCTCTTGCTCCTGTTCCTCAGGTGATTTTATTCTTTGCTACAGCTTTCGGAAACCAGAATGTTGCTCATTCCTTATCTCTGCCACAGATGATTTTTCTTAGAAGTTTAGGATGTTCTGTTCCTTTGCTCACGGTTTCCCACTACATGGTTTGCAAGGGTTGGAAGGGGATGATAAGGGAGATGCTAAAGTAACACAGTTTCCAGAGATACACTCTTAGTTAGGGAATGTATTTGTGATAGTACAGATATTGGGCAATAGATGGATACTTTGGAGAGGCACCAAGTTGTAGTGCTGGGGTAGCTAGCCATTCAGTACACGAGGACACTCTCACAATATTCAAGGAAAAACTGAGTTCCCACATAATGTCTATATATTTAAGATGCATTTATAAAGAACCACATACACACTATCACATGCCATACTTTTGAAACAAAATTTTATTCTATCAGATAATAGCACCTATACACTTTTGACAGTTTACACACATGTGGCCAGGATCTATTATACAGCCAGTCAACAGGCTACACCTTCTGTATATCTGGAGTCTCATAACCCCTGCAATAGTGATTTAGCTTTTCTCCTCACTCACACCTTCAGATTCAAAGGCCACAACTTGGAAACCAGTGGGACAGAGAAGAGAACTGAAGGATCTTCTCCCCTTTGGCTATATCATTTGGGGCAAACTACTTAGCTTCTTAGGGCCTTGAGTTTTGTGAGGCTTCTAACTAAATGAGGTAATGGGTATGAAAGCCCTCTATGCACTGTCAAACAGGATACAAATGCAAAGCATAATTGTCTCGAAGGACAACGGGAAAAGGCCTGTGCAAGTCTCTGGCAGCCCCTTTGGAGAAACACCACTGTGGAAGTGTTTTAAAGATGGCATAACACACGTCCTGGCTTCCACCTCCCTGGCCAAACTCTCTTCCTGTTGGGACAATGTAAGCAGAGTGGAGCAGCCCCTCTCAACCCATCACACTCCTTCCTTCCTGTATTTAATAACGTGTTGCTTTAAATGCTTTCTACAGGGGAGGAAACATATCTCTTTCCTCTACCCTTCTCTAAGTTCTTGACTTGGACCCCTGTGACGAGACAAGAGTTGATACAAGTTTATTTAAGAAATTTTCCATAACACAGGAGCCTTCGTAAAGAAATGAAGACCCAAAGAGGTGATCAAACCTGAGTGTTTTTATACTAAGTCTGACGAAGACTGGAAAGTTGTGGAATGATATGATAGGACAAAGAGTATGAAGTGAGTGTAGTAAACTAGGGGACATTTAGCAAGTCCTATTCCTTTAGATTCCTTTCTGTGTCCCTTCATCTTCAGAGGTAGGATGTTCCTTTCTTCTGAGTATAGGACGGGCATCTCTCACATGAGGGTTTGAAGTCTTGCTTGTGGGGAAGATCAGAAAGTCCTGCACCTGCCATTTCTCAAATTCCTTCAGCTTGAAATATTCAAAATGCCAACTACCCTTTTCTGAGGTAATGTCCTGAACTCTGTCAGTTCCAGGAATCAATTTTACCCTGGTTTTCCACTGAAATTCATTTTACCTGCATGAAAGCAGAGCAAAGTTCTCAACAGTATAAATGTTTTCTTTGGAATATCACTGGGAGAATGAGTGAAAGATTTTAGAACAGTTTCATTTCCTTCCTTGTTGTAGTTGTGAAAATGAACAAAAGGGCCATTCTCCAATTTATAGGATCATGCCACACAGTGGCATGAACCCGTAAATTAAAATAAACACCTCCATGTTCAAAATGATATATGCCTGAAATATTCCAAGCTCTTTCTTGAATATACTGTGTGAGATATGAAATTTAGTTCACTTATTATCACAGTTCTAAGTGTGCTCACTCAAATATAAAATATTTATACTGTTAGTTTAAGCAAAATCAGATTATGCATTCATGGATATGATTTGTGAAGGCATCAGGGCTGTACGGTTTTCACTTCAGTAAATATTGAGTAATTTAATGAAATAATCAGCAAAGGTGTCGTTTAGTGCCAATGTGATCAAGAGTGTATCATGCATGGTGTGACATGATGTCACCTGGGCATCAGTCTACTAACAAACTGAGTGCAACCAAGTCCGTTGACTTGTTTATTGAGAACACCATGAAGCCATTCACTGGTAACAATTTTCAGTCATCACTGATCTAGGCCAGATTTGAACTGCTGACCTGGAGGTGCGAGATTCCATATCCGGCTTCTCATTACTCATAAGATTGTTTGGTTGCAAGTAGTCTTGCTAAAGAAACTGTTAAGAATGGGGACGTATATTACTTCAGTATCTTCAAAGGACTTCTTTAATAGACTGTTTCAAAATGTGTCTGTTTCACTAATTTGCTTCAATGATTTGTGATTTGTTTCCATTTTTAATATTCAGAATTCTGAAGGAAAGTAAGGTATGTTTTATGCAAAGAAGGCATTAGGGAATTGAATCAACCAATCCTACTGTGAAATATAACCACATATTTCTTTATGATTTAAATTTTCCTAGAGAAGGATGGAAGGGAACAATTTTATGAAAACATGCATTTCGACTATCAGTCTTATTTAAATTTAAAGGCTACTATGTCTCTCCCAAATTCAGCAAACTGGAAACCAACTGAACTAAGGAACAATCTCTCATAAATCTTATGACATTGACAAACCAAAAATTAAATATCTCACAAAAAAGGTCAGAAAGAAAGGGTATGAGTGGATATGCGAAAAGTACATTTATAGCTTTTGCCCACCCAGTCTGTGCCTCCTCCCAAGCAAATTCTCATAACTTAGGAAGGCAATGCACATTACCCTGGAGCAGTGATTAATTAGATGTAACTTTCAAAGCAAGCCGAATAGCTGAATATCTTTGAGAAAGGGATTTCAAAAGTACACTATTCACATCATCATGCTAAACTGTAAAATTCTTTTCCCATATGTAAAGATCTTTTCTCACACTTTGTAAATTATTTCCTGACCCCTCTCTATAGATGTTATTACTCTTCTTACTGCTGTCATGACTTTCTGAGAAGCCCTACAGACACAAATTCCTATCCCATAAGTTTCTGTAGTGTGAGAGATATTTTTCTCAAAAATTCAGTTGTAGTGTAACTTTTGTAAAACTGTGTCCCACATGCTCTAGTGTAAAAAGGATATCACATTTAAGTGACTCAGTTCAAAAAGGAAATTCTTTACAGACATCTCTTTGAAACTTTAGGAGGGTCCAAGTACATGGTCCATGGCAACTCTTAAGTGTTTCGTTTCCAATTCTAGAGCACCCAAGCTCCAGAAGCTTCTTATTATCTACTTTACAAAAGCGATTTTTTAACTTCAGCTAATCTCTTGCCTGCTATCTTGTACCCTAAGTCATGGTTTCTTCTCCACACTGTGACCTTTCAAATAATGGGAATCGAATAAGTCACATAACCTTCACTTCCATGCCCCTCCTAGAAATGTAGTTCAGCTGTTGCCATGCTTCTCCAAAAAGAAAAAAAGCAGAGCAAGTAGCTTTATAACTGTTTCTTGTCTGTGTTCAGAAGGCAGAATGTCTGTGTTGGAGAATGTGAGTGTGAGCAGGGCTGAGTTATGGGTTATGCTGAAGGCAGGAGAATAACTCACACAATGCTTTTTCTTGTCCTGAACGTGTGATTGAAAATCAGATTAAAAGAGACTATTTTTCTGTCCAATAGTGGGTCCAAAACATCTACATGGCTTATAGCTTTGTGAGTAAACCAGCCCTTTTTGTATTTGATTATATTATCTCCACAGTAGAGTTTTCTGTTTAAAAGAAAAATTTTGGTGATACTCAAATGATTGCTGAACAATTATTCAAATATAAACAATTATCATGTGCTGTACAATGTGCTAAGTGCTTTACACGTAAAGCTCATTTTATCCACAAAGTAACTCTGTCAAATGAGTAGTATTTTCTCTCAAATTTTATAGATGATAAAACTTGGGCTTAGATTAGTCAATAATTAACTCATGGTTAATGAGGAAGGGAAATACTGGGTTTAAAACCAGAGTTTGTCTCTAGAGCCTGAAATTTTAAACAATGCCCTATCTTCCATGGCTGCTATAGAGAATGGAACTGGGGCTTAGATTAGTCAATAATTAACTCATGGTTAATGAGGAAGGGAAATACTGGGTTTAAAACCAAAGAGTTTGTCTCTAGAGCCTGGAATTTTAAACACTGCCCTACCTTCCATGGCTGCTATAGAGAATGGAACCCATACGCTTTCTGCTGTGGAATGATACAATCTTGGGATAAACCAATAATCCTTCCAGCACTAGCCCAAATTAAGAAGACACCTGATACTCCCCATTCTCAAACCTAACTTGTGTAAATGTAACATATTCATCCTTGTGCCATAATGTAGACTCTCACTCAAGAACTTCATTGAAAAAACAAAGTCTTTTCTAACTCTAAAATGCTAAGATTTATGTTCCTGAGCAAATACAGTCTCTGCCTCAAGGTTTCCAAGAAGAGATTGAAAGCAAGCTAAAAATATTCTATAAATTAAAAAAACCCTGCAACTTTAAACTGATATCAAGGAAAAATGCTGGTTCAGTGGTCATTAATGAGGAGGGAAAACAGACTGGGTACTAGTGTCAAAGTATAACACTTAGTTGTCAGAAAGAACTCGGTAATGTTCAACACAATTCCCCGCCGCAGGCTACAATATTTGAAAATAGTTCCAACTGAATTGTATATAAACTACAGTTAAGAGACTTGACAATGCTGCTACTATAAACTTGACCCCATGGGTAAATGCCTACTTTGTCTTTGCCAAAAGAAGAATTCTTGAACTGGTATAGAATTCTGCAGGTTAGGCTGGGTTCTTGAAGTGGAGGTGAAGCTGAACAAATCTGATTAACTGCTTTGAGGAAATGACAGTGACAGCTGACAGGGCTAAGGCAGATGACATAATCCATTTGTACTTTATCAAAGATCTGCATATTCTACATCAAAGACTTGTGTTTGAGGTAAATAGGGTACTTTCATGGGAGGAGGAAATAATAACAAAAAAGAGAGATTACCAATTTTCTTGGTCACCAAGAGTAATCAGAGATGAATCAATAAAAATTGGTGAACTCCAAAAAGGATATTTAATTATATTCAAACTGAATTTTTCCCTTACTCCTTTCACTGTAGTCTGTTGAAAATTTTAACTTGGCCATCAACTTTACCTCCTTCCTGTCTGGCATCTGTGAGAGTATATAACGTTAGGGTGAATATAAGGATTTAGGTAACTTTCTTTGAAATTGTGAAATCTATGAAATAAGCCAAAATATCATATACATTTATACTTATAATACAGGGAATTACCTCTCCTTTTTCCCATTTCTATACCTCTCCCTATCATAAAAATGATTCTCAAGCTCATTATGTTTCCATAAAAGTGTAAATTAAAGACAGAGGAAAGCATTAAGTTTGAATTTCCTTGATTTTAGTCAGGAGGTGATCCAAGCCATTAATGCTACTTACATACCCTTCCTTTGGTATTCAAGATTGCAGCATGCTGTCTTCAGGCGATGTTATGCTGAAAAACAAGACTTTAATGATAAAATAGAGGAACAAAGACAAGCTACTCTTGTCAGTGTCAGTAGGTAAATAGCGCTAATCTGTCTTCATTATTGCTATGCATGCTGTAATACCAGGTGGGAGGACGTGTAATATCTTTCACCATTATCCAAGAGCTAAGTACCAAGCAGAAACTTCAAGGCAGAATTATCTTTGATCAACAAAAATGTAGCAATCATCTCAGTCTGAAAATTGCCTTCAGAAGATTTTGACATCTTTCTGCTAAAATGTGAAGACCTCTCACTTTCCTTCATTGTCATTATTTCTCCAGATTGTGAAAGTTTGCTAGATTTGAATACTTAGCACAAGCTTCTTCTCAGGCAAAAACAACAACAAAATAAAACACCACGGTCAGTAAATTTTTTGGCAATCTTCTTAAAAAGATAAATTAATTTAAAAAATAAGAAGGACAAATTGGAAGCTTAAAAATGCAAGTACCTACAGTCAGAATTAAATCTATCATTTTGCAATTAAGTCCTCTTTTGAACAGTTTCATTTCTGACCTATATATTCCTGATTCCTCTAAAAGATACAACTTTTCCTTTACTTTTGAAATCTTGCACATAGTCAAAATTTGCTAAACTCAACTAATCAAAATTGACCCCATGTAGAGCGTTAAATAAATGGCATTTGCTGTGGGGTCGTCTCTTTTTTAGTGCCCCTTCTCACTGCCTCCAGGATATATTCTTTAAATAACTCTTGATATCCCAAAGCCATCAGTGTCTCTTTCCTTACACCCAAGACCCACTCCTCACTTCTACTGTTCACACAAATGGGATTCTCCTACCCGGTGTGTGTAAAAAAAACCCCCCAAATATTAAGGTATCAGCTTTTGGGAAAAGAAATTAGCTTTTATTCTGTGAGATTGATCTGCAGGGAGACAGGTGGTGTGTGCCCTCAGCTCTGTCTCCTCAATCCAGGGTTTGGGGCACAATTTATCGGATGATGTGCAGGGCAGTCTGAAGTAAGGAGATAGATGATTGGAGGTAAGGAGAAGTGAGGTAATTGACAATCTGTTCAAACAAGCATAGTCAAGCTTCATGCATCTTCATAGGCCACATGTTCACAAAATGGTAGCATCACCATGATCTGAGGGTGGAGTTTTTTAGCTCCTTGATGTCAAGAGGTCAATTATCGAGCATTTGTGCAAGCCCAGTTGATAGGTTGGTCATCTCAACTGGCCTGAACAGGACAAGGAGTCTCAGTTCCTGAAAGACAACTCTTAATTACTCTGTTGATAAGATGGGGTCAATTGAATTGGTCCTGGAGGACCCGCGGTTACAGTATCGCCACCTGCTACTCTTCTTGTGTTCCCTATGTTAGTAAGTGAACTCATCAGTCACTGAATTGTTAAAATAAGAAATATGGAGTCACCCTTAATTCCACATTCAATCAATCTTCATATGTTATTGATTCTGCCTTCTGAACATTTCCTGAATTTGTCCATTTTACTCCATTCCCATATATACTTTCCTAATTAAGGTCCCCACTATCTCATATCTCCCTCAATCTGTTCACCGGGTAACCAATGACCCATTTAAATAAAATCTGATCATCTCACTCTTCTGTTTAAACTCTTCAATGGAGCCCCACATATTCAGAATAACAGTCACATTCTTTTATGTTGCTTACAAGACCCATTGTAATCTAAACCCTGATTACATCTTCAGTCTCTTTTTCAGCTCTCAGTTCTTATCTCAGTTATTTCCAAATCTATTCAGTGACTAAATATAATTAACAGTTATCAATATTATAAATATGCACAGAAAACATGGCCACCTGTGAGGAGTCAGTGTAATTTTAATATATGTTATGTGAAGAGGTTTAGAGAGATAAAGTTGGACTAGTAGATTGTGATTAATTGATGCAGAGACATAAATGACACACCAAGGAATATGGATTTAATTCTAAAGGAAACTGAAAGCCTTCAAAGTTTTTGAGCCAAGGAGAGAAATCATCAGTGCTGCAGTTTAGAAAAATAAAGCTTAGAACAACAGGTAAAATTAATTGGGTGGAGTGTGCAAGAATGGATTAGGAAACCAGTAGGGAAGCTATTGAAATAAATTAGAAGAAAAGTAATGAGAGCTTCCAATATGCTAGTGGCTGTGAGAATGGAAAGGAAGGACTCAAAGTGAGAGTTATTATCAAGGAAAATCAATAGTTCTCGGCAAGTGATTGGCTGTGGGAGGCAAAGGAGAGGGAAGAGTCAAAGATGACTGAAGATTTGAGAAAAATGGCTAGGAGGAAGATGGTACTATTAACACCTAAGACATACTGGAGGAGGAGCACAATATAGCTTCAACTGGACATTTGGATTTGAGGAATATTGTGATACGCCATTCAAGTAATGTTAAGAATAGGAAGCTGAAAATTTCAGACCAAGTTTTCTATGTTACGTCACTGATTTGCATCTATTATTTTTTTGAAACGTGTATTCCCTGTTGCTAGTATGGAAAAAAATTACATAGCTTGGGCATTTATAATTCTAAGCAATAAGCCCTGTGCAACTACATAAATTTCATACCTACCAAGACAGCCCTGGTACAAGGTTAGAGTATTCTAGCTCCATTACTTTCATGATTATTAGGAGAAGAGATTTCAAGAGTCCATCTATGTCCTCCTATGCATTTCAGTTTGTACTTACAATTCTAATGGGGCGCAACCAGCTTTACTCAATTTATATGTGCTTGATGGAATCGTAAATACTCCTAATGCACCTTCTTTAATAGACTCCTGATACATCTGTCAACAAAGATTAAAAGATTAGGAAAAAATGAGAAAGTTGAGAAAAGTAAAATTGTTTAAAAAAAATTTCACTTTTTGGTCATTCTTCCCTTATTATTTTAGATATTTAGATACTAAGACTAATAGTTTATCAAAAATGGGACAAAAAATTGAGACATGAATTGGCATTAAAAAACAATTTGGGAGCACTCACATTGGTAGTCTAAAATGAACCTCTTGGTATTTTATTTTTTTTTAACAAACATTACCTTGCGCCTGTTATGTGGTAGGTACTATTCCAAACCCCTTACCAATATTAATTGATTGTTCATAATAAACTTATTATCCTCCTTTCACAGGTAAGGAAATGAAAGCACACAGAGGTGAGAGACTTGCCCAAGGTTGTACAGCAAGAAGTGGCAGAGCCAAAACTTGAACCAGGGCCTTCTGGCTCCAGAGTTCACGTTCTTACCTTAAACACACTGTGCTGTTCCCTCAGTATGCCACTACCTCCTCACAAACAGAAGAAGAAGTAGAATGAAATGTTGTATATTTATAAAATTTGAGGGAAGATGATTATTTGATATAAAAATATTTGATTTTTCAGAAATACTCAAATAGAATGAATAAAATTTTGAATAATTATTCAAAGTGCCCGAAAGAGAAATAGTAGAACTTTGGGTTAATTTTGAATAGAGAATATTGAGGTTATTTATTATTTCAAACATGTACTGTCTTTAATTTGAATACGTGCAACTCTCCATAATTTGAAATTTAAATAACTTGTCATCCGATGTGTAAACTCTGATTTTACATGTCTTTTTTTTGTGAGGTCCTTTTGATGGGGTCCTTTTCAATTTTTTCCCCCTGCTTTCTCTCTCCCAACCCCCCCAGTACATAGGTGTAGATTTCTAGTTGTGGGTCCTTCTAGTTGTGGCATGTGGGATGCCGCCTCAACATGGCCTGATGAGCAGTGCCAAGTCGCACCCAGGATCGGAACCGGTGAAACCCTGGGCCACCGAAGGTGGAGTGCACCAATTTAACCACTCGGCCACAGGGCTGGCCCCCCTTTTGAATTTTTTAATTGACTTTTTGGTTTCTAGTCGTATCCCACCTCATACCTAATACACTGAAAAGCTAAGAAAGTCTGGTTTAATTATTATTCAGTATTTAGTACTATACTGTAATACCTTGAACCAGAGATGTATACAGCTTGTATTTTTCAAGAGGTTGGAACTGTCCTAGGGGGAACTGCTGACGTATCCATCAGCCATTGACTGGGAGGGGACATCAGTTGGTGAGCAACCAAGCTCCAAGAGGATAGTCTGATATTAGTTTTTATTCAATTCAACATACACACACATAACTTTCTAACGTATATGAAAGAAAAAGCAATAACATGATTAATACATACACTAAGTCGCCCTTCACCTATTTTCAAACTTTTCTAAAACTAGGGTAATCATAAAATTTATTTTTCAAACATGGAACACTTTTGAAAGTGAAAGGGAACATTAAAAATCTTGCAGAGATGGCAGGTATATGCCAGGACTATCCCGGGAAAACCAGGGCATATGATCACTCAATTTATAACCAATCAAATCTACCCATCTTCACCTTAACCAATTGTTCATAACTGACCATCAAAAACTAACAAAATCTTATTACATCTCTCTCACTCAAAGCTGATAACATTAGCTAATTGGTTCAGGTGTAACCCTTACATTTTGATTCTTCTCTCGTAACTCAATCACGTAGATGCATGAATGATTTTCAGCGATTTTCACTCTCACTTCTTAGACATAGAAAAGTAGGAAATAAAAGTTTAGAAAAGTGAAACTTCCACTTTCTCATGCTCATACCAATTTTGAAAGATATGAGAGGAAAAGCAGAGGAAGGAAGAGCAAGGAGAGAGATGTCAACTAGATGCTTGGTAAGATGGGAAGGGTGACAACAAATTGCAGCAATAATACCTGTAAATACCTAGCTCAGTAATTTGGTTTTATAAACATACTCAGATTTGATGAGGCTCCAAGTTATTAAGAACCACTAATCAGTTAAAGTAATACCTATATGTTAACCAGACGCCAATGTATACTCTAGAATCCTGATATTTATAGATTTAGCATTTATGTTTTTGACTACTTATATGAGACCCAAGAGTCTATGACATATTCATTTGTGATTTTCCTGAGTCACAGATTTTGTTTATAATCTGAGTATGGCAGTAAACCAGTATCTAGCAGGTGATCCCAGTTGACTATAGTCAACACATTCACACCTTAAAATTGGCTTTCCTGTTCTTCACTCACCATTATTATGTATTTTATTGGGAGATTATTTATTGTAATAGTATCCAATAATGCAATGGATGGTGTTGTCTATACTGAAAAAATTCCCTCTCCCAAGAATCAGGGTCATTTGTATGCACAAGCAACTCTCTTCTAGTAGGCAAGCTCATTCAAACCCCAAAGTATAAGACATAAGACTGTTTAGAGAAACTGAAATTTCGAGAGGGAAAGTTAGGTATTCTCACAGGGTAGCATGAAGCTATTTGAATTGATGGATAGTCCTTCTCCACTCCAGGAATTTTTCTATCTAAAGAATTTGGGCCCCCTGAATCGAAGCACTGCTTTCCCTGCACAGTGTTGGATAAACACTGAGAATTCATGTTCTGCAGGGTTCTTTTTCTCTTTGAGTGCTCACAAGCACCATTATGTCAAGTCAAGCAAGGTATGACATGATTGAATAGCCTGCAATTTTCTTTTACATCAATCATATTTCAGACATGTCTGCTTGAGGCTACATCCTGGTCACCTTGATCAGACACAGGCATATCCCAGTTCCCTAACATCAATCCATTTATAAGTCTCTTAGGGTATGGGCTGCTCATTTCAGCTTCCCCCATCTCTTATTACTATGAATTGCTTGATTTTTCCTGTTTCAGTCTCTGAGTGAGACTTTATTCCAAAATTTGAGGCCTCCTTTCATAGCCACTATGTTCCAAATGCAGTTTTACGGAAAATTTACTTCAATATTTAGGCTTATTCTGTCTTTGAATAATTTAAACCCTTCATGGAAAATCAATTTTACTAATCCGCTAGCCATGATATACATTGTTAATCATAAGAAAGAGAGAAAATTGCGTTTGATATGAATAGAGGCAAAGAAAATGGAATAATAGATGTTTTGCCTATACAATCTAAGAATCTTTAAGGCTTTGTTTTTTAAAAATCTTTGTCTATTTTTTGGTAGGGGTTTCATTTGTGAGAGTAGGGATTGGTGTCACTATGTACTTTAGTTATCTATTACTTTGGTAACTAACTACTTCAAAACTTAGTGGCTTGAAATCATGGCTATTTTCTTCATGATTATGTGTTTGACTGGGCTCAACCACATGGTTCTCTCATATGTTACTGGCTAGAGTTATTCATGTGGTTGCCTTCATCTGAACATATGGGGCTTGGATGGGGCTGGATGTCAAAGAAGGCCTCATTCTCATGTCTGGCAGTGATGTTGGCTGTCAGCTGGGTACATGGTTGGCCTCCATGTGGCCCTTCTCCCTCCAGGAGTCTAGACTTTCTTCCTCATGGCACAGTAACCAGATTCCAACAGAATGAAAGTAGAAGTTAACAGGCCTCTTAAAGCTTGGATACAGAACTGGCACAGCATCAATTTCACCATGTCTTACTGGTCAAAGCAAGTCACAGGACCAACCCAAACTTCAGGGGAATAGAAATAGTCTTCACCATTTGGTGAGAATAGAGGTGCATGTATGTAGGAATAGGTGTAATTTTAGACAGCCATCTTTGGAGATAATTTTTCACTAATGTGGTGCCTACTTCTAACATAAAGCTGTCACTGGAAGGACAAAGGCAGTATAACTATGAATATTGAAATCATGGAGGGAAAAATATATTGGATGTTTAACAAATTTTTCCTCCTAGTAATCCTCTATAAATTGTTTAATAAAAGTTTTCCAAATTATCTTCTTTCAAGCTTGAAGTAAATCTTCAAGTCACCAGGTTAGTGTGGTATTTTGGGCATTTTCCCATTCTCTCATTTCTTGAGAAATGTGCATTCTTGGAAAAAGAGATTTTTGCCAAAAAAGAAAAAGTAAGTAAACTTATAACCTTTCTCCATTCAGTAGAGATTTAACTAAGAAAATCAGGTATAAAGAATGTTTATCCAAACTTGGAAAGTAGTTAAAATCGTTGAGTTCAGCCTACATGGATTCATTTCTCCTAACCCAAAATTATACCCAGCAAATCATCATTAACTATAGCTCTTTATAATTAATATAGCTCTGTCTTATACAAAAATCTAATCAAACAAGTCTTATTTCTGAAAGGTTCTCAATGGCAACATTTAGTATTTCAAGAATATTCTACTTTTAAAAATAAAATTAAAAAAATAAAACTCATGAAGATGTTTCTTATTCTCCAATGTTTTATTATTTGAAAAGAATATTTTCCTCCGGGAAGTATAACAAGCCAGGAATCACTCAGAGCTAGAAATTCTGAAGACAGTTTGTCTGAGGAAAGAAGGGAGGAAATTCTTGAGTCTCCAAATGGCAAAGTACACTCACACAGCGGGGCGTGAATCATCAACACTGCTAGAAAGTTTTAATAGTCCTCATCTGACCAGGCACAGGAAATTTACTTGGTTCTGCTCCTTTTCACAATAATATATCCACTTCTCTTTATTTGGGCAACAATGATATTTTAGATTACTTATGCAGAATTGCTTAGAAGATATAAAATAAATATTTAAATTTTTAGAAATAAAGATCAACTTGTTCTATGCTGTATAATTAATATTTTTGGACTGTGGTTGACCACAGGTAACTGCAAACATGAAAAGAAAAATCACGGACAACAGGGGACTACTGTAGTTAATACATCATAGTCAACTTCCTCCCATAAACATTGTTTTTCTCTCCCAGTGGTGATGAGGCAGATACTGCCATTAATATTCAATCTACCTCTTTCTTCTCGACAAATACCCAAGTTTTGAAACAGATAAAACTCTTTACCAGTTTCAGAGGATGATTCATAATTGGACTAAAACTACATTAATATGGCCCTATCCTCCTTGCCTATAGTGAGTCGAGGGTTGGATATATACCTGGTTGTGCAAACCAGACTCAACAAAAATCTTTTAGGGGACTTTCATTTCCATGAGGAGAGTTTTGGCCCCTACTTTTTGCCTTTGGATGTAATTTTGATGTCATGACCCACAGCAGCCACCTTGAAGCTATAAGGAAATAGATAAGCACAAATACCAAAAGCCTACATAATAAGAATAGTAGAGTAGAAGGATAAAATAACCTATTTTGAACTGCCTATCTTGGTTTTATTTATGAAGTAATCAAATGTTGGCTTTGAATAAGTTAAAAGTTTTTATTGCATAAGCTACTATTCTCTGATTTTCTACTACCTACAGCCAAACAGGTTAATTGGTATAGGTGAAAAGACATTTCTTTAGACACCAAGATAAATATAAGTAGTTATAAAGCTTTAAATTAAATTTTCTTATCTGTGGCTATATCTATAATGAAGTCTAAAGTTTAAAAAAAATTTTTTTAAAAAGTCAGTTAGAGCAGGGCTTTGGTAAATGTTAGGGATTTTTGGAAAAAATCTTTCTTCCATTAGGAATGTTTGGGTCAAATTCAGTTTATGAATTTTCTGTAACTTTTGTAGAGGTTCAATGCTACTTATTAATAGTCTACTGGTTACTATCAATTGATAAATGCAGCCAAACAAAGAAAAATACTGTTCAAACCTGGTCTCTTCAGCAGTTCAAATAAAGATATTTACGAGATAGGTGTCTGAAAAAATTCACAGGGCCAAGTGCAATATGTACATAGTACTGCTTCACTGTAATTGGATTCCTCCCCAACGCTGGCCACCATGGTCCCTCAATTTTTCTAATTCTTTCTATATCCCCTCCAAAATCCTTTTCTAAAAGTAAAAACAAATCTTTGTTTTGGTGGTATTGTAGTCTCCTTATAAGACAAGCATATGTTTAAAGCACTTTGGTAATATAAGATGAAATTCAATAGAAATAAGTTTGCCATTAGAACCTTTGGCAAACTTGCAAGATAGGTTGAATTTATGTCTGGTGCCCTTTGCCTGGCCCTCTTTTTTGGATCTATTCATACTTTTATTTTATTTTTAAACTCTAGTCTCTTTTCTCCTTCCTCTGACTTTTGACATTGTCTTCTTTGTGGAAGATGCCAATAACCCTCTTTCCCTTCCCCCAAATGCTTATTAGTCCCCTAATTTCTGCAACTGATATCATTTAAAAAGAAAATAATTTAAATTCATTCACATTAAAGAATGGCTGGCTGATAAACTCAACTACCCCCATAATTATTTTTATTTTAAAACAAGGAGATTATTAACCTAAATTACACTCATTAGAAAAGCAGCTGGCATATAGGACTAAATTTCCATCTAAGCTCTGTGTGAAACTGACCATGCCACTCATTTTCACCAGGACCCACTTTTATCATCTTTTAAAAGACATTTGAATTAAAAAATTCTTCCAGCTTCTAAGAAAAAAAAGTCAATATCGTATGATTCTTTACATACGGGAAAAGGATAATTTTGAGTTAGGGGACCTGCATATTATACCTTTTCTGGAACACATGTATGAATGATCTGGCAAACTGTCTCTACTAATTTTCTTAGCTTTGACCAAAAAGATGGTAATACTAAAAAATAAAAATAACTAATAAGTTTTAAACAAGAAAATTCTCACACTCAAGTTTTTCTGGTTAGTAATTAGCTCCCCAAAAAAGTTTGTTATTACCAGATTGAGAATGAATAAAGATTTATGTGGTGGTGATATTTTATCGTTGTGTTCATTTATTCTTTAAGGACTAACTCCAGCACAGTCAGAGCCACTTGACAGGTGTGAAAGACCAGCAGCTGTAGAAACACACTGTCTCCTGCAGGAAACCCCACACCTGCATGTAGAAGGCGTTGGTCCACATAGAAAACTTGAAACTTTCACTGTAATCTATGGCTTTCCTTTGATATTTGACTTGCTACTGTGTCCTAAGTAAACAGTGACAATAGTTAGGGCTAGCATGACTCCTTCAAGCAAACAACTCCAGTTACAAAGAGGTAAAAAAATATTATGTGGGTTTTAATTGGCTAGATTTGCCATCTCTCTACTGTATGTGATGAAAGGTTACCAGATGAAGAAAAGCAGCAGTAAATTCTAGTTATTGCTCAGGAAATTGCTGTAGCACTTCATTTTAAATGCAATTCAAAGCGAAATGCTATTAATAAAAAGGCTCATGACATGAAAAGTTTATTTTAGAGTGGTATAATGCAATTTAGGGGGATGCTGGAATTCCAGGGTGGGATGTTAGACTATCTACAGAGCAGGAAATGATTTGCATTAGGGGAAACTTGAACATAATTGAAATCAGTTAGGAAGTATGGATAACAGGGAATCTAGTGTTTTTACAATGCTCTCTTTCTCCCTCAGGATGCTCACTACTAAATAGCTGGGGGAAAAGTTTTAAAATATCATTTACATCATGAGAGGTAGCTTAGAGGTATATGAGATTTAAATTTAACCTGAAACTGATGAATGGCAGAATCTTAGTACTGTGTTGACAAATTTTTGTGGAATGGTATAGAAGTATAAAGTAGAACAATTGATCCTTAGCTTTGCCAAGATTTCCAGTGTGGCTTCCAAATTTTTCCAATACCCTTTGGACATATCCTATGGCATATCTTCATGCAATATATTTTAATGCTAGGTTTTAAGCATTTTCCTAAGATGTCATTTGTATGAAGAAAACATGAACACAGCCAAAATCTCAATCCATTTCTTATTGCACCCAGGATCCTGATCCAGTTCTCTGTAGAGCAAGATTTAAGATTACTCACTCATTTCAACATGTAAAATTAGAAGATACTTATGTTAGATGATGGATACTTGATACCCACATGGGGATATAAATGGAAAAACAAAACAAAATACAAAAACTGTACCATTCTATTTTTGTATGCAAAATGATTTCTTTGATTTAGACTTTTTGGCAACTATTTATAAAACACAGCTTTCTTTGTGACAGACTGCCTCTCTAATGTTATAACCATATTAAAAACTAAATAATTTAGGAAAGAATGGAGAGGTCTGTTTCTCATTGCACTCAAGAGAACACACAATGGTTATACCAAGTTTCTAATGAATTCATTGGTTTTGGGGTGCATGTTGGTAGGGACTGCCTTTCTTGTTGAAGAGAAGATCTATTGACATTTGTTTCCCGTGGGACTCACTGCATGCTGCCATGTCTCTCACCATTGAGTTTTCTCCTGGCCTTCAGCATGCCCTGCATCACTCTTACACTCAAGACTGAATATACACAAGGTAGCTTGCCCAGAGGAACTTCAATCTTCCATTCTTTGATCACCAGGATCTGGCTGTGTTTCAGGCTTTCAATTCACTGTAATCATAGCCAGTAATGTAGCATTTGAATGAAATTAATAAATAATAATAATACAAAACTGCAAGCTGCTACTATGATTGATCTAAAATACAGACATTGCCGTTGGGCCAATATTTTAATCCTGATGTCTGTACATTGAAGACTCAGCATATCCACCTGCAAGCAAGGAGACAGAGAGCAAACCCTCTTGACTTTCATTCTTTTTTACCCAAAATCAGAGAGCATCTTCTGTTTAAAGAGCAGAATTCTATAGCAACTTTCATCTTTTCATTACTAAATAATTACATGGAGGGCATGTAAACTTTGCTGTTAAATGTGCATCTAGAGGGTTTATAGGAACCCATCCTTGTCAAAGTTTTACAAAGCATGTTTCAATACTCCTATCTCACTTGGTCTTCAAAGCAACTCTATTTCCCCACTTCATGATGTGAAAAGTGAAATGCAGTAAAAAAAAAAAAAAAAAGGCTTGTCCATGGTTACAAAGCTAGTAAGAGTCAGAACCAGGAGAACACAGATCTTCTCTATCCTGGTAAATGCTCTTTCTAGCCTGTGACTCTGCTTATCAAAGCTCTTCAATAGTTGGTCTTCATTGCTAAATTCATAGCATTTAGCTGACCCTACAATTTGGTTCATAATTTGACACACATCTTCCTCCATACCTTTTGAGGGAGAAGTTCCTCTCCAACACAGTGGTTTCTGGCTTATTTTCACACAGGCTTCTGAACACAATTATAACTTAATGACTCCAGAGTTTCCTAGAACTGGTATTCTTTTCTGAAATGAGTTACCCAGATCTTTTTTATGCACAGCTGCATGAAATGAAATGGAAATATGAGATCACCATTCTTCATTCTCTTGCTCAAATTCAGATCTGCAAATATGTTCTGAAAGCCTACTGTGTGCCAGATACTGGGCTATATGTTTTTAGATGTAAGTATTAAAGAAAATACTTGACACTATATCAGCTCTGGCTGGCCTCAAACACTCTTCTGACCTAGCCTCAGGGTTTTGCTATCTTTTTCTGAAAGAGAAACTGGCTTAACATTTGCTGAAGCTCAGATTTACTGATGTTGAATGCTTTGTAAATCCAATAAATACAGTTCGGAAATTTCGATGTTGATCTTTTTATTCTTCTCTTATCTGGCCAGCTGCAGGGATCATGAGCACTCTGGCCTGTGAGGTTGAGAAGCACATGGCTGGTCAGTCCCTGCCTGGTTGAGAGGCGGTCTGCAGTCCAAAAAGAAATAGGCTCAAGTGCTGCCAGTAAAATATGGACACAGGAGTCTTATGCCATCAGAGTCATCTTTTTGACCCTTGATAATCTTGATAAAAGAAACATGACTACATGCTTATGTTAAGCAAAAAATGTGTAATCTCTGAGTAGTATCTTTAAGGATTGTGATGGACTGCTTTGTCTTTTAGGAAACTAACCCTAATAATAGTGTTGACAATAAGTTGGGGAAAATGGAAACAGAGGTAAGTTAGGAGAGTGTTGCAGTAATCTAAACAAAAGAAAAATAGGACCTGAAAGACTAGAGACGCAGTAAGAACACTGAGTAGCTAAAATATTCACTAACATTTTTAGATATGATAAAGGATAAAAATGGGAAGATATTTCAAAGTTTCTAGTTGAGAGACAATGAAAAATGATGTTCTTAGCATAGATAAATAGAAGAACATCGGTTCAGAAAGAACATATGTTTAGCTTCTAGAAAGATTAGTTTGAGTTCACTTTGAAACATCTATGGTGGGTGGTAGTGGTGGGGAACGAGTGCTCAAGAAAGCTTGAGGATGACAATTTGGAGGTCAACAATGTTTAGGATCAAAGTCATGGTCATTTAGTGTGATAAGACTATAGTCCACGCATGAAAACTGAAGAAGAACAATTAAAGATGGAAGATTGCCAAGAAAGGATCTGAGGCAGCATTCTGATAGGTATAGAAAATGAAGGAGAATGTGATAGCAAAAGAAGCTGAAAAGAGATTTTTTTAAATGTCAAATTCTGCCAAATTCAATTAAGAAAATCACTAAAAAGCCTGCTTTGAATTTAAAAAAGTTTTCCAGGCAGCTTAAAGAGAGTAGTTTATTTACAATGATGGAAACAGAAGTCAGATTGCAGGGCACTGGGGAATGGATAGAAGGAAGTGCAGACAGTTCATAGGAAAATAATCTTTCAAGAAGCTAACCCAAAAGGCGAAGGGATGAACATTCATTGCTAGGAAATAAAAAGATTTGAATTGAAGAATAAAGTTAAACCACAAAAATAAAAGTCATTGTAATTAAAGCATTCTGGTTCTTTACATTTTCTATAAATATTATAAAATGGTGGACGCTAGGTTTATAAAAGAAACTCCCATTGTGCAGAGAAAAATCTACACCCTATTAAGTACAGATATTTAGCTTGCTAGTGTTGAAATTTAAACTTGGAATTATTCAGGACAAATGGGCAAGTATAAACTAAAACCTACAATTATCATTTCCACAGTCTTTGGCAAAGCAGCTAATATCAGAATACCGACACTACAAAGTAAACGAAGGTAGATCTAGCTATCAAAATAACAATAATTAGAACTGTTTAAATAAACTAAAATTCCAGTAGACATTGTTACAGCAAGATCCCCACGGCTTAGGTGGTTAGCTTATGAGGCATTTCTATTTCTTACTTTAAATAGATCAATGTTAGAATGTCCTGACCAGTACATCAAATGTTATTTGGGATAGAATGGATCTCTATAGGTCTCTAAGAAAAAATTGACTTTGTGGTTTTAACATTCACCATCATTTTAACAAATGCACATGTTTATAGAGGATTGTATATATCTATACATAGTTATTACATTTTATAGATGTCCAACTACTCTTTTCTTTGCTTTCTTCCAAGATAATAAATTTCACTCTGAACATGTGGTCTCAAGCTAGAGAAAACTCTCCACACTTCATTGTGGCTAGGTGGGGTCCCTCTTAACCTCATCTTCCCAGTTAAAGTGAAATGTTTTAAAATTACTTTTCCTTCCTTGCATTCTCTTCCATTGCCACAAAATAGAACAGTGACGTGCCTAAGACCCAGCTTTTGTGGGGTTTTTTTGAGGTATATTTTACGTAGTGTAAGATGTATAGATTTTAAGTGGAGAATTTTGACAAAATGTATTCATCCATTTATCACTTAAATCAAGATAAAGAAAATGTCTATTATTCCTAAAGTTTCCTCATACCACTTTTCCATTCATGTTGTTGCGTGTACTAATAGTTCATTTCTTTTCATTGCTAAGTCATAGTCTCTTGTGTGACTATACCATAATATACTTACTCACATTTTTATCCACTCTTTTATTGATGGGAATGTGGTTGTCTCTAGTTTGGGGCTTTTATGAGAACAGTTGCTATGAATAATCTTGTTAAAATTTTTGTGTGAACATATGTTTTCATTCTTCTCAAGTTAATATCTAGAACGGAATTACTGGGCTATAGGGAAAGTGTGTGTTTAAATTGTATTATAGAAACTGTCAGAACAATTTCCAAAGTTGTTGTACTACGTTACATTCCCATGAGCAAAGTATGTAGGACCCGGTTTCCATCATGCAGATGAAGACAACACTGGAAGGGATGAGGAAGCAACTATGTGGGAGGAAACTTGCTCCTTGAATGGAACAATACCCCACCACCTTGGACCACTTACTTCAGCTCTCTTCCATGAAAGTAAGATAAATAGTGACATATCAAAGGGATGGAAGAATGAGTTCTCTACCCATACCATGGGAGTACATTTTTTTATAGAGAATTTTTTAACAATAAAAATCAGCTAAAATTCAATCTGCTTTTTTTGTCATCCTATACTGCATTTCTAAACAATGTCAGTGATACTGACAAGGAGTATTCCTGTATACAAGGGCAGGCTACTCATATGCCCCATCCTTGGAGTATCACTGAAATAAATGACTATCTTGCTCAAGCCACTGTATATTTTTAATACTCATCTATTCTTGAAATTTTTCTCTAAAATATCTTGATTTTAGATCTACATTCTTGGATCATTACATACTTTCTTAGAACTATACAAATATTGTGCCAGTGTCTAGTGTTACTGATAAATAAAAATAAATTAAATTTTAGGGTGTATTCTTAAACATTTGAGTTATGAACTACAAATAATCAAATCAAGTAGTCTATTACTTACTTTTAATATTACACAGCCAGGATCTGTTTTATGGAATTAATACTTTCACAGGAAATTAGAGGTACCTTATATTTAAAAATACAGAAACCTGCATTACACAGCAGTAATTTAGGCCATCATCCTGTTTGTTAATCTTGAGCAGTAGAGTCCACCCCAACAGCACTTGCAGAGCATCATATCAAGGGTTATTACAGTTCTGTAACCTCTCTTTGTCAATCACCTCTCAGCCTGACCAAATAAAGTGAAGCCAACACCCAAATCAATCCTCATTCACAACACTTTACATTCTCGACCAATGACCTTGCTGTTTGGCTGCCTTTAACACCTTTACTTCAAACTTGGGATTGAATATGTCTTCCCTTTGAGTTACAACCTTGACTTCTCCTAAGTGTAATTCTTCTCCATGACAAGGACACATCCACAGAATAGATTAGTACACTCCCTGGCACTCACTACATGTGATACAAAACTAGCACTTATATGAACAGAAGAAAGTACAAGAAAGCTCTATTCTTGCTTGATTTAACAAGCAGAATTTGGGTTTTTTGGACCTTGGAACAGAATAAAATAAATTGTACAAATACCTATCTGCTTTAAAAACATATTTGTATATACATCTTGTCCAGGTTGTCCAGGCAAAGAACTCCAGTACCACACCTGTAGATGAACGAGTTTCATTTATTACTCACTGCAGAAAGGGAAAACAAACATCATGGGGTACCATGGAGCATCATAGCAAGAGGATATCAGAAAGGACTTATCAGATTTGAGCTTGTTTTCAGTGGTCTGGGGGAACTTTTAAAGATGTGGGGCTTTAAGCTAGATTGGATGTTGTCATGAAGGGAGGATAATTTTACCTTTGGGCGTCTTAATAGATCTTATGTAGGAGCAAATACTAAGCAAAGCTAAAGCAGTAACTGGTAAAGAAGCAGCAGTCACTCATATCAACCAGGATGGGGGAATGGTTGATCTTTTTTAAGATTGAAGATATGTGATTCACGCTTTTGTCTGTGTTCAGACATGATTATATAATCGACTGATCTTTCTTTAAATCAAGCCATCATAGTCAGAGTTTACTTGTCTGATGTTGATGTTCTGAGACAACAGGACATTAATACTTATGAGTTCCAGGCCAGCTCCTTGATATCTGCTGTGGCTTTTGTCCTTCTGTATCAGTTTTCTACTGCTGCCATAACAAATTATCACAAATATATTGGCATAATACAAAATTATTATCTTACATTCCTATAGGTCAGAAGTCCAACAAGAGTTAAAATAAAAGTGTTGGCAGGACTGTGTTCCCTTCAGGATGCTGTGAGGGAGAATCCATGTCCTGAAATTTTCCAGCTCGTACCTCTAACAGCTGCATTTCTGGGCTCATGGTCCCCTTCCTCTATCTTCAAAGTCATCAGGTCAAGTACTTCTCACATCACATCACTCTAACCTCCTCTTCTTCTATTTTTAAGGATCCTTTTGACGACATTGGGCCTACCTGGATAATCCTGGGTAATCTCCCCATCTCAAAGTCCTTAAAAGCAATCATATCTGAAAAGTCCCTGTTGTCTTTCAAAGTAGCATATTCATGGTTCTAAGGATTAGCTTGTGGACAATTTAGAGGGACCCTTATTCTGTCCACCATACCATCACACTCTGGTGTTTATTATCCATTTCAAATTTTCTTATACAATTAGAAAGAAGTTCACATAAAAGAAAAAAAAATCCAAATTAAGGGGCCTTGGTTTGGTTTATCCAGTGGTTCAGAAGTGTCAAAGACTCAAGTTCCTTTCTTCTCTCAGGTCTCTTGTCCACTTCATCCTAAGGTACTCGTCATTGTTAGCATGGCTTCTAGTACCAATCCTGGATACATGCTTCCTAGTTGTCAATTAAAAGGTGAACATTGACTGGCTTCCAATGCCTCTCTTTTAAGTGTGAGAAACTTTGTTCTTTTCTAAATCTCCTCGCAAACCACTTCTGAGCTCATTAGTTCAAATTTCCTAGGCCTGCCCATCTTGAATTAATCATTGGCAAAGGAGATAGACTGACATTAATTGTTTTTAGCATATCAGTTGAGGTGCAATGGGGAGTTACTCCAATTGTCCATCTCATTATCTAGAGTTCTTATCAGCACTGGGTCCATTGAATTAAAAAGAAATTAGGAGAGAGATGTCAAGGTATAGGTGGACTCTGAACTCACCTCCTCCCATGGACACAACAAATTTACAACTACTCCAGGAGCAATCACCCCTGAGAGAAAACTGAAAGCTCGAGAAAAATAACTCCCACAACAAGAGTCAGTCCTGACTGAGGTGGAAGCCTCAGAAATTCCTTTCTGGAAAGAAAAAAAAAAAAAGCCAAGCCACCTTCACAAGCTGCTGGGCTTCATGGCCTGCCAGGAGTAATCTTAAGGTACATAGCCCTCCCTGGAGGGGGACCTGAGTGGGGGAGTATTATGGCTATCAGCATCCTTTGGACTCAGCACAACTGAGATGAGTGTCATAATATCTGGCTTTGCTGACTATTAACCACAATGAGAAATACCCCCAGAAAATATATCGGACATAAGGGGGTAAGAGCCAACTCTCAAAAGACCCATGAACAAATTCACCAGTTTCAGAAAGCAACCTAAAATCACCAGAAAGAAAGGTGCACAGTCCTTTGGTGAAGAGACTCACCTGATAGGCTCTGGGTGCACCTTGGTGAGAGGTGAGACCTCTCCAGAGACTGAGACATTGGTGGCAGCCATTATTGTGACCTAGTACAGGTGTGCTGACACAGATACTGGGAGATGTTATTGGAGTTCTTACTGAAGTCTACTTCCTCTAGTGGATGGCCTGCCCCACCCACTAGAGCACCAATTTAATTCAGTTCAGCCAGGACAGGCAGTCTGCTCTAGGGACGAGCCCTATGCAACAAGAAAGCCCTCAGGAAACTTGTGGGCCTGCATAGGCTGGGTGCCTGGATCCACTGCAGCCAAGTGAGTGGGTCCGCCTCCAGGGGACAAGGTGTGCATGAGGAGTGGGTGGGTTATTTGGGACATTGGTCTAGTGTGTGGGGCCTCTGCAGTGGGACAACTGGGTCCACTTCAGGGGATCATGACATGTAGACAAGACAGGACTGTGTTGACAGTGTGTGTGGCCCTGTGGGTGGAAGAACTTGTCAGCTGCAAAAGTGTTGTGCTTCTCAAACAGTCACATAGGGGATTGGCTCCACCTTCCAAAGCCTGAAACAATTAGGTGTTCCCATACTGGGGGCCAGCCCCAATCAGCTGCAACCCTGAGAGCACTGACAAGAGCCTTGCAGGCTGGAGGCCTAAAGCAATTGTAAGCTCATGAGCCTAGTAACAAGCCACGCTGGGGGCATATGCACTTAACAGAAAAATTGCAACAGGAATATGATATTAGGCCTTGCAGCCAACTCTGCTGGGGCTCCCTATGCCTGATAAAAGATTCATAGCAGCCACACACAGGTGAGCATTACAACCAGCTAGCCAAAGGGACAGCCTAGCCTCCCTGGGCATCCGCAACAACAGCAATCCTGTCATAATAGAAGGACACATGTAGCCCACATAGAGGTCACTCCTGAAACATTTGGAACTGGTGATGAGAGGGAAGCACATTGCTGGGCCTCATAAGGCATCTCTTAGACAAGGCCAACTCTCCAAGATTAGGAGACATAGCTGAACCACCTAATACATAGATATAAGCACAGAGAAAGAGGCAAAATGAGGAGGCAAAGGAATTTATTCCAAGTAAGGGAAGAGGACAAAACCCCAGGAAAACAACTAAATGAAACAGAAATATACAGTCTACCCAACAGAGTTCAAACAAAATGTCACAAGGATGCTCACTGATCTTGGGAGAAGAATGGATGAGCTCAGTGTGAACATGAACAAAAAAATGGAAAATATAAAAAAAGAACCTATCAGAAACAAAGAATACAACACTGGAAATGAAAAAATTGACTAGAGGGACTCAATAACAGAGTAGATGATACAGAAGAATGGATCAGTGAGCTAGAGGAAAGATTAAAGGAAATCGCCCAAGCTGAACAGACAAAAGAAAAAGGAATTAAAAAGAACGAGGACAGTCTAAGCAACCTCTGGGACAAGATCAAGTTCACTAACATCTGTATTATAGGTGTCTCAGAAGGAGAAGAGAAAAACAAAGGGGCAGAGAATCTATTTGAAGAAATAATAGCTGAAAACTTTCCTAACGTAAGGAAGGAAACAGACACCCAGGTACAGGCAGCACAGAGAGCAGCAAACAAGATAAACCCAAAGAGGCCCACACCAAGACACGTTATAATTAAATGTCAACAATTAAAGACAAAGAGAGAATCCTAAAAGCTGCAAGAGAAAGGAACAAGTTACATACAAAGAAAACCTCATAAGGCTATCTGCTTTTTATCAGCAGAAACTTTACATGCTAGAAGGAAGTGGCGTGATATACTTAAAGTGCTGAAAGGAAAAAACCTACAGTCAAGAATACTCTACTCAGTAAGGTTGTCATTCAGAATGCAAGGAGAGATAAAGAGTTTCCCAGACAAGCAAAAACTAAAGGAGTTTATCACCAAGAAACCAGTTTTATAAGAAATGCTAAAGGGACTTACTTCAGTGGGAAATAGAAGACCATAAATGGGAATGAAAAATTATCATAGCACAACCAGAAGGACCTACAACTAGAATATACAACTGTGTACTGAGGGGCTTGGGGAGAAGAAGAAGAAAAAGAAAAAAAATAAAATTATCAAAAAAAGGTCAATAAAATCACTGGTATGGGCAAAAACACATTAAAGGTGGCAGATCAACCACCTATGAAGATAATATGAAGGTCACAAGACAAAAGTACTAAAATTACCTATTTCCATGATAAGAGGGTAATGGACACACACACACACACACACAAAACAGATTAGATATGATATCAAAAACATAACATGCGGGAAGAGGGAGTGAAAAAGTAAAGCTTTTAGAAAGAATTCAAACTAAAGAGACCATCAACTTAACATAGATTGCTATATATGTAGGTTATTATACATGAACCTCATGGTAATCGCAAACGACAAACCTATAATAAATACACAAAAAATTAAGAGAAGGAATGTAAATGTAGTACTAAAGAAAGTCATCAAGCCATAAATGAAGAAAGCAAGAGAAGAAGAAAGGAACAGAGAAGAACTACTAAAACACCCAGAAAAAATGGCAATAAGTACATATTTATCAATAACTACTTTAAATGTCAATGGAATAAAACTTCCAATCAAAAAGCATAGGGTGGCCTACTGGATGAAAAAACAAGACCCATATATATGCTGCAGACAAGAGATGCACTTCAGACCTAAAGACACTCACAAACTGAAAGCGAAGGGGTGGTAAAAGATACTCCATACAAATTGCAAAGAAAAGAAAGCTGGGGTAGCAATACTTATATCAGACAAAACAGACTTTAAAACAAAAACTAACAAGAGACAAAGAAGGGCATTACATAATGATAAAGGGAACAATTCAAGAAGAGGATAAAACACTTGTAAATATCTATGTGCCCAACATAGCAGCACTTAAATATATAAAGCAATTATTAACAGACATAAAAGGAGAAATAGACAGTAACGCAATAATACTAGGGGACTTTAATATACCACCTACACCAATGTGATCATCCAAACAGAAGATTAATAAGGAAACATTGGCCTTAAATGACACATTAGGCCAGATGGACTTAGTAGATATATATAGAACATTCCATCCCCAAACTGCAGAATACACATATTTTTCAAACGCACATGGAACATTCTCCAGGATTGATCACATATTAGGCTGCAAAACAAGTCTCAATAAATTTTAGAACCTTGAAATAATACTAAGAATCTTTTGTGACTATAATGGTATGAAATTAGAAATCAACCTCCAGAAGAAAACTGGAAAACCCACAAATATGTGGAGATTAAACAAAATGCTATTGAACAAAAATTGGGTCAATGAAGAAATCAAGGGAGAAATAAAAGACACCTAGGTACGATGAAGATGTAAATATGACATACCAAAATTTATGGGATACAGCAAAAGCGGTTCTAAGAGGGAAGTTTATAGCAGTACAAGCCTACCTCAACAAGCAAGAAAAACCTCAAATAAACAATCTAAAAGTGATACTAAATGAACCAGGAAAAGAAGAACAAACAAAAGCCCAAATTGGTGGAAGGAAGGAAATAATAAAAATCAGAGCAGAAACAAATAAAATAGAAACTAAAAAATAATGGAAAAAAAATCAATGAAACCAAGAGCCGGATCTTTGAAAAGATAAACAAAATTGACAAATCTTTAGCCAGACTTACCAAGGAAAAAGAGAGAAGGCTCAAAATAAATAAAATTAGAAATGAAAGAGGAGAAATTACAACAGAGTCCTCAGAAATAAAAAAGATTATGAGAGAATACTATGAAAAGCTATACGCCAACAAATTGGATAATCTAGAAGAAATGGATAAATTCTTAAAAACATACAACCTTCCAAAACTAAACCAAGAAGATATACAGAATTTAAATAGACCAATCACCAGTAAGGAGATCAAAACAGTAATCAAAACCTCCCAAAAAATAAAACTCCAGGACCAGGAGTCTTCCCCAGTGAATTCTACCAAACATTCAAAGGCTTAATACCTACCCTTCTCAAACTCTTCCAAAAAATTGAGGGGGATAGGAAGATTCCTAATTCATTCTATGAAGCCAACATCACCCTGATAACAAACCAGAAAAGGACAACACAAACAAAGAAAATTACAGGCCAATGTCACTGAGGAACATCAATGCAAATATCCTCAACAAAATACTAGCAAATTGAATACAACAGTACGTTAAAAAGATTATACACCATGATCAAGTGGGATTTATTCCAGTGATGCAGGGGTGGTTCAACATCCACAAATCAATCAATGTGATACACCACGTTAATAAAGTGAAGAATAAAAATCACATGTGATCATCTCAATTATGCACAGAAAGCATTTAACAAGATACAGCATCCATTTAGGATAAAAACTCTGAATAAAATGGGTATAGAAGAAAAGTGTATCAATAATAAAGGCCATATATGACAAACCCACAGCTAATATCATTCTCAATGGAGAAAAACTGAAAGCTAGCCCACTAAGAACAGGAAACATACAAGGATGCACACTTATTTATTTTATTTAGCATAGTATTGGAAGTCCTTGCCAGAGCAATTAGGCAAGAAAAAGGAAAGCCTTCTCCCTGTATTTTAGCACCACTCTACTAAAGACTTGTTTTTGCAGTTCCTTTTACACACTAGATCACGTCCACCTTATAACAAAAAATTGCAAGGCATACTAAGAGGCAAAAGACACAATTTGAAGAGATATGGCAAGCATCATAACCAGACCCAGATATTGCAGGGATGTTGGAATTATCAGATCATGAATTTAAAACAAATGTGATTCCTACATTAAGAGCTTTAATGGAAAAAGTAGACAAGATGACAAAACAAATGGATAATGTAAGCAGAGAGATGGAAGTTCTAAGAAAGAATTAAAAAGTGCTAGAAATTTTTAAAAAATCCACTAATAGAAGTGACAAATGCCTTTGATAGTCTCACTAGTAGATTGGACATGGCCAAAGAAGGAATCTCTCAGTGTGAGGATCTACCAATAAAAACTTCCCAAACTGAAAAGCAAAGAAAAAAGACTGCAGAACAAAACAATAAAAAACAGCAAAGAATATCAAAGAACGGTGAGACAACTATAAAAATTGTAACACACACTTAATAGGAATACTAAAAGGAGAAAAAAGAGAAACAGAAGCAATATTTGAAGAAATAAAAATAGAGATTGAGGGGCTGGACCCGTGGCCGAGTGGTTAAGTTCTCACATTCTGCTTCGGCGGCCCAGTGATTTGCTGGTTTGGATCCTGGGTGTGGACGTGGCACTGCTCTTCAAGCCATACTGAGGTGGCATCCCACATGCCACAACTAGAAGGACCCACAGCTAAAAATACACAACTATGTACCAGGGGGCTTTGGGGAGAAAAGGGAAAAATTTTAAAAAATCCTTAAAAAAAAAAAGTGATTGATTTATCCCAAATTAATGTCAGACACCAAACCACAAATGCAGGATGCTGAGAACACCTAGTAGGATAAATGCCAAACAAACTACCCGTAGGCATATCATATCAAACTGCAAAAAATCAAAGATAAAAGAAAAATACACTAAAAGGACAATTAACTGGCTCCAAACATTCTTCCCATTAATGTTAGGTAGAGTTCCCCACTATTTATATCTCAATCTATCTCTTCTTCAAAAAAAGTAAAAGAGAAGAGATTTTTACATGAATCAAATCAACACTTAGTGTACTTAGTGTTAGGCATCAGAGAAGTAATTTCACAGTAAGAGTTCAACAGTCAATTTTACTGAAATAACAGGCTTTGAATTCACACACATCTGAATTTAACTTCTTGCTCAGCTTCTAACTACATGTTTGGCATTAAAATAATACTATCTAATTTCATTAAGCCTTAGTTTTGACCTCCTAAAAAGGACAGCAGTGTTTATTTAGCAGGGTTGCTATGAATATTAGGGACTGTATATATAAAACCTAGTGTACATCTACCAAGCAGAAGTAGCTGCTCAATAAATGATTATCATTAGGAGTAGTGAAAGGTTACAACAATGTATAAAAGAAGAGAAACAGAACAAAAAATGTTTACCTGGTGTGTTTTCTTCTAGCCATTTAATCCTAAAATTCCATAAAATTCATTTTGTCCTAAAATCCAGTCTTTCCGGATAATCCAGTGACAAGGAAGAGGCTAACATCATGAACCCACTCCTACTGGAGCTCTTTCCTATCCTTGATTTCTGTTAGACCTACCTTCTCTCTAGGTCATATAAACAGAATACTTTAGCTTTTCAAAAAATTACTTGCTAATCCAGTAAACAAAGGAACAAACATTGAGAGAACAAGAGAGAAGAATTAAGAATATAAAGTCATATCTCTGGTCAAAATGTGATTGCAAAACTTTCTTGGCCCCCAAGGCTAGAGACTCTTCCTACTGTTGGAAGCAGTAGTCTCTCTCCTGGCCTTTCCCGGAAGTTTTTCAAGGTCAATAGCTTGAAGGCAATATCTCAACTCTAGATGCACCAAAACCATCTGGGGAGTTTTAAATATACTTCTGTCTGAGCTCTGTCCTCAATAATGTTGGGTTTTATTGGTCCCTAGTGGGGCCTTGGGAGCAGCGTTGGTTTTTAAACTCTCCAGGTGATGTAATGAGCATTCAGAGCTGAAGGCCACTAGTTTAAAGCAAACTTTCACATAGACTTCAGGCTAATCCCTCCGTTCATCTCAAGGCCCATCTTTTGTGCTTTGTGTCAGAACTCACTTCACCCTCTAGCTGCCACTTTTTCCTCTTGGGATCTACTCTGGTGTCCTGATGCTCATTTCTTTATTAATGTGCTTCCAGTATTCCTTCCACTGGTTGTGAGTTGAGCGAATCAATGCATCATTCTATTCCTCAATTAGCCACTGATTCTTGGCATCTGGAAATGGGTTCTGGGGTGTGTGTGTGTGTGTGTGTGTGTGTGTGTGTGTGTGGCCTTTTTGCACAGGTGCAAAGTATGTATTTTTAAATGTTAATTTTTTCTTGAAGAAAGATCAGCCAGCTCTGAAATACTGTGTAAAATGTGCTCCTCTTTTAAAGGAGATGGCATGTATCAAGCACTGTGCATATGTAGGCTCTCAGGAAAGGCCTGATTTGTGAACTAAATTGGGTTCTATTTTTCCTACTGGGCTGAATTTCTTGTGGCTGGGGAGTCAAGCTAACCAGTGCCATAAAAATTTATCGCTACTCAACATTCTTCCTATGACCTGCCTACACATGAGCTCAAAGAATTTTATCATATTTTCTTATTCATTAGCCATAGATTAAATCTCTGTATGATTAAAATGTGTAGGTTCTGTTATCCACTTACCAAATTTCTTTGTTCCTAAGAGCTGACACTTTTTGGGTCTTATGGAGGCCCCACATTACGGCCAACACTTTCCTTGCACGTAAATAGCAAAATGACTTCTACCCAAAATGAAAACAGGTTGCCGATGAAATAAAAAAAGATAGCCTATTGAAAAACTTGTCCCCACTTTAATTGTAAATATATCATCTCAAGATCACTTTGGATTAAGCCCTTACTTAGTACTCCATGAAAATAGTACTCAGATGTGCCTGAGATTTTTTGCCCTGACACTTATACTATTGTTACACTTTTCCCCCCTTATTTGGTTTACGCATCCATTGTAACATAAACACAAGATTCACATTTTGGAAACACTATGAGAAAAATCTGAAGTCATTCGGATAGGAATTTAGCTCTCTAGTATACACCTATTTTGTGATCTCTTTGTGAATAAATCCTCAGCTATTTTTCACAAGATGGTGTATGGTTTCTCTCACGCACAATCCATTATCTTAGGAAACAATTTTATTGGTAAAGAAATATGATTACTCTGCAATAATACTATGAAGACCAAAACTGAGAGCTACAATAGAAAAGAGATTTCAGTAATGCCATCCTCAATTTGTTGCCTTTTTTCTTTTCTGTATGTACTGAAATCTTAATAATTTCTGCTCATGTTTTCCACCCATTTTCTTATCAGCTCTAACTCTAGATTTCAGTGATCTTTAAATTATTTTAGCTGATAAATGTCATAATTTAAGACTCCCCTTGTCTCATAGGAGACTCTAGAGAGAATCATCATTAACTTTAATAATATTAGTAATAATCATTCAAGGAGATTTATAGACAGACATTGTTACAAAGCTTGCCCAAACCCTGAAATACACTTTAAGAAACATCTCTGCCTATTTATATTTAGACACATTTAGACTCATTATGATTTATTACCAAAAGGTGATTATTTTTGGTTATAAAAATTCTTTCAGCAAATGACGGCCCTCAAGGTCTTGGTATTTTCTAACATTTACTCCCTGCAAATATAAAATGCTCTTACCTTTCTCTCAATGGCAAAGGTGGAAATAATTGGTAGCTTTTGTGTCTGGTCAGTTCTAACACTCCTTCCCTTAGCTCCACTCCCTTGATGTCATCACCCTCACCAAATACACACACGCGCGCGCACACACACACACACTATATATATATATATATATATATATATATATACACTAGTGATAATATATACAGTATCTGCTGACCACCTAGGAATAGCTATTACAGCTAGGTGGCCCAGTGGACATGGGAACTTCCTTCTCTCTACAGTTGCCTTGTAGATTTTTCCTCCTTTTCTCATAACTTTGCCATGGCCTGTGCCTATCCACAGATAGCATTCTCTCAACTCTCAGCTCTGCAAAATCTCCCAAGTCCAAGAGTATCCCAAGACTTGGCCCTGTCCCACCCCCACTTGCAATCAGGTCCCTACTCCAGAGTTGCCACAGGCAGTTCATACAAGAACCTGCTCTAGTTTCCCTACACCAACCTAGACAAACCAGTTACCCCTGTAGTGTACCCACCCCCTGGCTGACAGGATGCCTATAAATTTTGCCTCGTTAATTAACAGATACTAGAAGAGTTGGCCAGGGGTGGGAAAGGAGTGCAAAAAGATAGCTAGTAATAAGAGTAACTTTTACAAGGAGATTTATTTTTCATCATTACTTATGGTCCAGCCTTCCAAAAATCTTGACTAGGATTCTTATTCTACAATTAAAGATAAACAAGTCTGGGAAAAACTTTATATTTATAAGCCGTAGGTCAGGAAGGTGAAATGTCCAGATACAAGCTACAGGAAATTGAAAGAGACAAATCAACTCTTGAGTCCCCTGAAGCAAGAAGGTCACCAAGAATGAGCCCTGGGCATAGAAGTACTTAGAAGAAAGTGCTGCTCCTTAAACCTCTTGTCTTTCCTTCTCAGGCCTAGAGTGCCTCTGATGCCAGTTTTTAATACCCACCATCAGTCTTAGCCCTGCCAGAAACCTGCCTTGGGAACTTGGGGCTGGAATCTAAAATACTAGAAGAAGTGATCACACAGATTCAACACAATAGAGTAAAATATGTTGCTAGACAACTAAATTAGGAGCTGATTTTTGTTCCTCTTATGATGATTATCTTTATAGAAACATGAATAAAGTATTATACTTCGAGAACACTGTGAGTTAAATTAGCCTCTGCAAACCTGTATTTTTTTCATAGAGCTGATTCTCAAGAAGCCCCAGGATTGAAAATCCCTGGAATACAGAGAATTCTGCTTAATTTCCAATAGAAAGGAGACATTCAAGAATTTAACCATTTCCCCCACAATACTTTAAGAAATACTTGAAGAATATGAAGGTTTCTTTCTCTGTGAGTGAAACATTAGTCAGTGAGTACATTTCTTTATTTGGCTGGTTAGGGAGGCTGTATTTAATGCTACAATTCCAGCCTGCTCCTGGGAAATGAGGCAAAAGGTGTGAAAAAAGAATAAGTGAAAGACGCAAATGTCCCAAGACTGAAAATTGAGAATTTGAAGGTGTAGTAGTTTGAGAGGAAATGCAAGATATTGGATTTCTTTCTCTAAGTGATGAGCTGATATGGTTGATATTAGTTGTGTTAGTAAAAACAATGGAAATAGCAACCACCATCCATTATAAGGACTTCCATGATAGTACTTATTATGGGCTAGGCACTGGGCTAAGAGTTTTACATACACTGTCCTACGTCATCCTTACTGCAATCCTGCAAAGTTGGTTCTCTCATCTCCATTTTATGTTCAATGATATGGTGACACAAAGGTATTCACTAATTTGCCCTGAGTCTCATCACTTATAAATGGAAGAGGTGGGATTTGGGCCTATTTCCAAAGTCTATGTTATTTTAAGCAAGCACTGCTGCCTTTCAAGATTCAGGAAGGTAAATGGAATATGTGCTTTTTGCAAGCTCATTGATTTCTTTATTTGAGTATTCATTGTTTTTTTTTCCCATTCATTTTAAAAATTCCTTTTGAAAAGCTATAACCTTGGCTCAGGTAAATAAAGGGGAAAAGAATTTTCTTTCTCCATAAAGATAGTGGGATGTTACTGGTCCTATGGTAGTTTCTGCCACTAACTTGCTGTGTGACCTGTGCAAAATGTGCACTTTCTGGGGGCCCAGATTCTTCATGTGTATGTTGAGGAGGTTGGCCTGGAGATCTCCGAAGTCTGTGATGTTTCACATGCTGGTGTTCTTGCGAATGTTCTGTCTCAGAATCCTGAGAACACAGGGAAACTGGGAATGAAAGAAAGGTGAAAACACCATAAGAAGACTGTGGGAACCATAAACGTGCTCCCTTCCTGCCTTCAGTTTTCCTTCACAGTTAGTATTCATTTGATTCAACCCCTCAGATCCCAAAGGACAGAATGTTATACAAACAGCACCAATGACCACTCTGGCCTGCACCTCAGGAAGAGGAGGGGAACAAGTACATAAATAAATAATGTAACAGTGGAACTGGGCAATTTTGTGGCCTTTGGGGGCCACTGGAGAGTGCCAATTTGGACCACACAAGGCTCCGGGGGTTGTAAAACAGCAAACCGCAACACGGTGTCCACTTGAAGCCTTTCACCACAGTGTGTTAGCCAGAAGCTGACTAACCAAAACTCCTCTGTGGTACAGTACAGCCAGCACAGTCTCTGGAAATCCTCACTGAGCTCTCCAGTCCGGATGGGCACAGAAGTCCTCTGGGTCTATGATTCCCAAAGGCCAGTCTGAGGATGTGTCCATCAATGTCAAAGTTTTCATGAGTCTGCTGCAAGACACAAAAGAGGCAGAAAAAGAAAGCAGAGTATGTTTTCCATAAAGTTAAGTTTGTTCACTTAAAGGATTGTCCTTTATTCTATTTTTTTGACTTTTTAAAATTAAAATATCCTTTTTCAATGAAATTATAGTGATAATAAATGGTTGATTGTATACGTTGTCTATTTTACATTCTTTGCTTGGCAAACATACATCAGGTTCCAGATTTATTTTTGAAATTTCACTGATTTGTGAAATGGAATTTGGCAGACCTTGTTGTTTTAAGGTGTGCTAGTGGGATGAAGCCTCCAGAATCTCCTGCTCCACAAATCAGGCAGCAGAGCTTTCACCTGAAGGAGGGAAACCCCTGAACCACCTCTAAGCTTTGGAAATTTGAGCCATTTGCTCCAGGTTCATGTTTTTGGATCTCACTTAATCTGTACTGTTCAATCGTGATTCAACAGGCTCACAAGAAAGCTCAGCTTGTCAACACTAAAAAAATAAATTTTAAAAGTTATCCAAGACTTATTTAGAGAAGCCCAGATTTAATTTATAAGCCTCTATAAAATAGAATGCTTTTCTTTTATTTCTTTGTACTTTGGAGAATGCTCTTGATGTTTACTGCAACCTGATTTTGCTGGATGCCAATTATGATATGGGTGGGAATAAGAGGCCAATGACAACCAAGCTACCAATTTGTGAGCACATGCAATGTGCAAAATCGTTTTTCTTTTATTTCCTCCTAAGTTCACAACCATTGCAATTTGAAAGAATGGAGAAATTCAGCTTAAAGTGGTAGTGTAAAATGGTAGAAATAACAAGGATTTTGGCATCCAGTAAATCTGACTATGAGCCCTAGCTCGGTGGCGTTGGACAACTACTTGAAGTTTTTCCTCACTTATAAAATTAAGGTAATAGTGATGGTTCACGGAGCTATTATGAGAAATGCATAATATATCACAGATGTGAAACATCCCATTTAATGGCTGTTATATGGGAGGAACTCAGCATTTGGCTAGATGACTTTATCAAGTTTATGATTCTTGTTAAGCAGCAGAGCTGAGAGCTCCAGTCTCTGCCTCTCAGTCTATGATCCTTGCAATACAGCAAGAATAACTGGTTCATTGAGCAGGCTGAGCTCAGTGGGGCATAAACATGACATTGTTGTCGTTTTCTCTATTCATTACCTTTAAATATCCTGCTAAAACTCCCTCTCCTCCTTTAATGGTATCTCAGGTTCCACAGCAATAGACTCACAGGTATGAAAATGCCCAGTGAATTTGGTCCAGCTATTTGAAATTACCAATTTATCCCTTTCAGACTGTGACCTTGCATTCCCTCTATTGCCATGTCAATATTTATAAGACTTACTTTTACAGCCAAATTGTGAAGTACACTCCCTGAAAATACCAGCCTTCTGTCGAAGTAAGTGTAGAGACGTTTGGACAATGCTCTGAGCATGAAGAGGAGATAGAGGGGTAGTTTGGACTATTACTGTGCTGTATTCCTGCTGACTTGGCACATTTCCTGTCCAAATTTATTTTTTTTTCTTCTCTAATACTAAAGAATAGGCTTGTATTGCTGTGCAACAAATTACTGCAATTGTGGAGCTTAAAACAAAGCACATTTATTATCTCACAGTTTCTGTGGATCTGGAGTCTGGGCAGGACTTAGCTGGACTCTTGGATAGGGTCTCCCTAGGTTGCATTCAACGCATCAATTGGGTCTGTGATTTCATCTGAGGTTCGACTGGGGAAGGATATACTTTTGTTAGCAGAATTCAGTTCCTCATGGCTTTATGATGAGGGCTTCAGTTTCTTGCTGCCTATCAGCTAGAGGCTGCCCTCATCACCCAGAAGCTGTCCACAGTTTCTTGGACATGTGGGCCTCCCGACAGAGGCAGCCCACAACCAGGCTGCTAACTTCTTCAAAGCCAGCAAGGAAGTGAGAGACTCCAGCAAGATGAGTGCTGGAATCTTATGTAACATTATCATATAATTCCATACACATAACCACGTGCATCCTGCAAACTTTGCCACATTCTATTGTTTATAAGCAAGTCATACACAAGGGGAGAGAACTATAAAAGGGTATGAACATGAGGAGGTGGAGCCTGTGGGAGGGTTCCCTAGAGTCTGTAGGTCACGAGCCTGTATCATTGAAATATGAGGATCCATTAATCCCTGGTGAAAATTATGAGCTGTAAAGAAATGCAGAGCTCCACAGTGTCCCCATCAAACTATACAGAACAACTTTGGAGGGATTGGAACTCACAAAAGAGTGGAGAAACTAGTGACTTACAATAAGTAAGTCTATATTCATATTAAACCCTGCCTCTGTGCCCATTGAGTGTATTCCTTCTTACAGGAAGGGACTTCTTATCTTAAAGGCCTTTTGAATTCTATAAGCTCCTCCACTAGAAATGGTCATGGTTTGGCAAAATGAACATGTTTGAGAAATGGAGTAACAGAAGGAGATTATAACATTTTGGATTAGTACTGGAGATCCATGAATGTTTGATAGGTACATTTTATTACTCAACATGAGTGTAGCATAAGGACTAGAGTTAGGGATGAGGATAGATTTAACAACATTGTAAGGAGGTACCAACTTCTTAATCATATGAAAGCCGTGATTACAAACCAAGGAGCATATGTCAGTTATCACATAATGGAATTAAGTGAGAAGTATTCACCCTCTTTGGAAAAAATTAGTATTTTCTATGCTAGGGCCTTTTTTTCCTTTGGCTACTAATGTGACAACTACTCTCCTAATCCATCTTAAGAATTTTCCTATCTATTTCACCCCCAGTTTTATATAGGCCTTATTTTCTTTGGGTCCATTTCTGCTGCTAAGACAACACACTTGCTCTATGATTATTTCAATACCTAGAGCTTATCTGTGTTTAGGGAAGGATGCATGCTTCTGCCTCTTAGCATTTCTAGAAGTATCCTTTAGATAACTGAATTTTTATGCTAACTGTGGTAATTTACATGAGAACTTAAATGTAACAATTTTTATTTACTTAAAGCCTTTTTACACAAGTAAAACTACCAATTAGAAAAACAAAATGATTTTGGCAGAATGAAGCACCAATTTTTGCTTCTCAAAACGTGCTCTCCATATTTTATGATGACTTGCCTCATCTAATTTCAAATAAAGTTCTAATTCATTTTTCCACTTCTTATTAGGTATATTCCTGGCTGTAGATCTTTAAGCATAAGGTTTAAAATAAAGAATGGCTTTTTAATACTAAATTTGAACTGTCCCCTTCACCCACCGAATTATCACAAATTATATATAATGTATATAAAATACTACACAAATGTTATTAAACTATTATAACTTTTATTTTTTTTAGAATGAGGGAATTCTTTGAAATATCTGAGACCTTAAGAAAATAATACTGCAAAACAAAAGAATGCAATATGCAAGGATCAAAAAATCAGAGTGCTCTTGCATTTTTGGTATTTATTTTTTGTTTGTTTAAAGCAAAAACTTGATGCTATATGTTTTTAATTTGTGTTGCTTCAAATTCTACTTTTAGCAGTTCAACTCTGACTTCTATGTTAAATCTGGATATTTTATTTTATTATTCGATGATAAAAGGACCTAGGAAATAGCTACTTGAAAAAGACAGAAGCTACATGGGCATCTGGTTTAATTTACAGCTCTTGTTCATTACCCTTATATGAAAATCTCAGAACATATGTGGCAAAGGCTTCTGAGAAGAAACCTTTAACCTGAACCTGAATTCTGAAGTTATGAACTAAAGTTATAAAGTTAACAATAACTTTCTGTACAACTATTTTTTTAATGTAGTAGAATTCTGTTTTGACTTTATGTACAGCTATATTTTTTAATGCAATAGAATACTTTGGACAGTGACTAATGAAGTATAATCATCCAGGGACCTGGAAAACATTGTAATTCTTACCTGATTTTGTTTCCATCCAAATTCATTTTTTTCCTTGAAATATATGTCATCAATATAAAGATTAAAGTACAAAGTCAATCATAAGACACTATATTCTGGTAACAAATGGTTTAAGAGAAGAATTAAGGCAAGAAAAAAAGGAATGATATGTACCCCAAATTCCTAGTTAGCTCCAGGCAGAGCAAGGGCAAAATGCCAATGGTGTGGGTGACCAGAAATGCTCCCGTTGAGGTGGGCAGTGCAGTATGCTCTGTGGCACATTGTACATGCCCCAAACTGTATGACTTCCTATAATGAAGACCCACTTCCTACAAAATCCAGTGCTAAATCCCCAATCCAGCTGCCCAGTGATAGAGAAATTGATTAGATAGTAGATAGATTGATAGATAGATAGATAGGTGGCTGGATAGCTGGATAATCGGTTGAAAAGACAGACATATATACATACATACAAATATATACATGTACACACACATTTGTATACAAATACATACATATATTTCTGTCAATTTATCTGTTGCTAAATGGTTGCCTGCAAAAGAGCATTGTATTTTTTAAAGCAAAATAAATAAACAGAAATTAATTTCCCTGCTATGGTTTAGCCTTATGTCTTGAATCTATCCTGTATAAGTAGGCATTAATACACATATTTATCTTTATATCTACTTTTTTATGTATTTCTGTATAGATGTGTGCGTTTGTATAGTAGGTTAGATGTCTTTTTAGAATAAACAAAAAAATTTATACATATTAAGGGAGAAAATACTATCCTATTTAATCATTTATATTAGTACTTGGAGTGAAATAATAAATATAAAAATAGGAGATTTGAAATGTTATCAGAAAGCTGTTCGTAATTGAAATGCTAAATCATACATATTTAGGGTACTGCCACCCCATAGCTATTTCCCTCAGCAACACAGCTCCTCCCAATTCACCAACATGTGATTACCACAGAAGTTTTAAAATTCTCGCATGTTTCCCCCGCTCTGGCCACAGTTTATTCATTTAGGAATGGGAACTGGACACAGGTTGAACCAATTAATCTATCCCCAGACTTTAGAAGTTTAAATTCATAGAGTTAACATCAAGTGGGCTTTTTTTCCCCCCGCCATTTGAAATAAAAGTCAGTTTGCAAAGAGAAAGAACGAAGCCAACATATGAAGGGGAGAAAGAAGAAAACGGATTGTTCCTCGGTCCCTATCCCGTAGTCTCAGCTACAGTCCTGCATATTGTCAAATTTAGTTATTTAACTCTTTCTTGGATTCCATCAGGGAATAAATTCTTCCTCTTCCAAAATGTATTCAAGATGCCTTTCTGGTGTTTGTAGTCAAAGAATCATAAAAGATAATGCTATTCTTTACTTGGAAACAATGTCCCTGCTGTTTGGCCAGTGTAATTCCTGTTTATCCTTTAAGTCTCAGCTTTAACCACCATTCATCTAAGTCTTTTCCAAACTGCTCAGTGTGAGTTAATTAGATTTTCTATGTGCCAGATGCTGGACTGCCCCTATAATTCCTATTACCACTCAGTATTGTAATTGCCTCTTTGTTTTTCTTTATCTCATCTAGATACATTAAAATAGGGACAGTATTTATTGCACTCATTGTTCTTTCTCCAATGCATTATACACCACGAGGGACATAGAAGACAGTAAATAATTGTTAAATGAAAGAAAGAATAAAGGAAAAACTAAAAGAAAAAAGTTTAAATTCATATTGGTTTCTTCATATTCATGATTTTTTAATGCATCGATTAAATTTTAACTCAAAGCATAGGCTATCAAGTGACTGATATGTATCATAGTACCATTACTAATAAGACCAGTTTTCAAGTAGAAATAAATGGGATGTTAACTTTATAAATAGTTGTTTTAAATACTATCTTTTTTATAAATGGTGCAAGTGAAAATGCTGATAATAGAGCTCTAGAATACAATCTTAGTTCCTTTTTTTTTAAAAGATTTTATTTTTCCCTTTTTCTCCCAAAGCCCCTTGGTATATAGTTGTGTATTTTTAGTTGTCGGTCCTTCTAGTTGTGGCATGTGGGATGCCACCTCAGCATGGTTTGATGAGCGTTGCCATGTCCGCACCCAGGATTTTAACTGGTGAAACCCTGGGCCGCCGAAACAGAGCACGCACGAACTTAACCATTCGGCCATAGGGCCGGCCCTGCAATCTTAGTTTCTAATGGTTAAATCCCCTAAGCAACTCTCTCCAGATAACAATAATTCCTGCATGGTAAGAAGGCAAATTCCCTTTTCTGAAATATTATTATCTGAAAAACTAAAATGTAATTTGTGCCTCCTAAGTGTTGGAGAACTAACTCAAAACAAGTTTTATGCTTTGTTTTTCAAGAAAAATAACACTTTTTTATGAATCAAACAAAGCACACTCAGTTCACACAAGACTAACGGTTGTTTTTGACACCCAGGAGGAGCTGCCCTTTCAATGAACAGTTTGTCTTGATCTGAAGCCAAGGAAAACATTTGTCCTTAAAAATCTTTGCCTCAAATATTTCATATCTTTAGAACCTCTTGGGAGGTCTTTCAACAGTATTTTCGGTATCCTATTTGAGTATTGTTTATGGTTATTCTTGGAAAATGTCTTTATAAACAATCAGTTGTAAAAGATGCTTCTCTGTTGTATAATCTAAAAACAGTCCCGAGTTTTACTGTTTTTAAATGTCACCTGCATTTCTACATTTGTGTACAAAGCAATTGATTTTCTTCTTCTTTTGTTCACTATTAATTACAAAGTGTAATTAGACATTCATGTTTAGACGAAGAATAATAGCCTGTTATGGTTTTTCAAATGTAATATTCTGCATGAAACAAGTGGAGATGTGAGTTGAAATATAGACTACTTAGTTACTCACGCGAACCAAAACAGCAAGCCTCTCACTTTAGTTACCCTGGTGCAAGATCTTATAGATACATTACTTGTCTCCTGCCAATTTCCATAAGGATACTATAAAAATGTTAATTCAGTCCACAAATCACATTAATATGTTTAGAAAAATTGAATTGTGTATGTCAATGTAATGTAGGCCTGTGTGACCTATTTGTGCAGGATGGATTTAAGATATAAGGCTAAAACTATAGCAGGAAAGGTTTTTTAATATTTATTTGTTTACTTATTTATTCACTATAATACTCTTTTGCAGGCCACTATTCAGCAACTGACAAAGGGAGGTTATTGTACCTAGTAAACCTATCCTTCTTCAGAATTTGGATTTAGACCATTTCTTGACAAAACTCCCTGCTTCCATCAGTAGGAGATGAGTGGGAACCCCAGCTCCCTTGTACAACTGGTGAGACACGCCTGCAACCTTCCTTCCCTCACTCACAGCCTCTCCATCATCCCATGCCGGAGACCATTAGAACTCATTTACTAAGCTCTCATCTGTATCCATGACAGAAGACTGATGTCTTAGCTTGAAGACAGGCAGAGAGAGAGAATTCTTTCCTTTTCAGCCTTTTATTCTATTTGGGCCTTCAATGGATTCGATGAAGCTCACTTGCATTGGGGAGGGCAATCTGCTTTGCTCAATCTACCAATTCAAATGTTAATCTCATCCAGTCATCCCATGACAGTCACCACACAAAGACCAAGACTCCCAGGTCAACCCTAATCTACTGGATTCTAATCCACATCTGACTCTGTTCAACTCCTTTTTGATTCCCACTCCTCAGTTACTCAAACCCTTCAGTATGACTTTGGAAACTCAAGATCAAATCTCAGCAAAATCCCCTCTAACCTCAAATGCTTCTCCAAACCATCCCTTTTCCTTCATGCTCCTGGAAAACATCTATCTCCACGGAGGACAGTGATTCCCCTGTAGCCCTCTCAAATAGTGCTGTTTTTCTCTAATGCTCTTGGGCACAAAGGTTGGGTAGGTGTCCCCCTTACTATCCTCTACAATCCCAGGTTTTTAAATTCATGTTGTTAAATCGAACACTTTATCATCCCATTTTGTTGTATGATCTACTACACCAACCCCAACCCACCCCAACTTTATTCTTCGAATATGGTAGATCCTTGGCCCATTGTCACTCATTCCATTGCTACTCCTCTCATACTTATTAAGGAATTCAAATTCATGGAATGGTCCTTTCAATGTCCTGAACTCTCAGTTCCTTGACATTTTTTCCTCTAATATTCTCCTCTCTGCCTTAGATACTCAATACATGGTAATTTCTTTGAACTTTTTATTATTAATTACAGCAATTGAAGTGTAGTATCAATCTCAAATAGTGTACAAACATACTCAATCTTTTCAACTCACCCTTTCTACCAGATTTCAGGTCCAACTTTCCTTTTTTCCTACCAGGAACTTCAATCTCTGGATACCACCAACTTTTCACTATTCTCATCTCCATCTTATCCTCTTCTCTCCACCTTTAATTATATGATCAATCATTTTAATTACTTCTTTGAATATACTTCCAATTTCCTTTTCCCTCTCTGGCTTTTTAGTACTTGTGTGGCTAGACTGTGGCCCTGGTTAAATCCAACTCCCCATGCTGGTGAACATATTAGAGAAAAGCAAAGAAAACAAAACAAAATCAAAGCATACACAAACTGTGAAGAACGTTATCTTAAATATATAGCCACTGACCTTCAATACTTCTAGGAAATCATAGAATATGTTCCTAGTCCATTCTCTCACCTTCTCTTCTAACTCTTTTAGAGCTTCTCCTCTCAAGCTTCCAACAGTCCTCCACCCTCTCTCTTGCTCATAACCTTGTGTATTAGTCTCAGTTCTCCAAACAAATCAATATCATATAAATAACATTATTATATTATATTATATTATATTATATTATATTATATGTGAAAGCAGGAGAAGACTAATGTCTTAGCTTGAAGACAGGCAGAGAGAGAGAATTCTTTCTTTGTCAGCCTTTTATTCTATTCAGGTCTTCAGTGGATTCGATGAAACCCACCCACGTTGGGGAGGGCAATCTGCTTTACTGATCTACCAATTCAAATGTTAATCTCATCCAGAAACACCCGCACAGACACGTGCAGAAATAATGTTTAACCAATTTCTGGACACTCCATGGTCCAGTCAAGCTGACACATAAAATTAATCATCACCTCATGTTTCCTCCTTCACTGAGAACACAGATGCAATCTGAAAAGAACCCTTACAAGCACACAACCTCTTCTCCAACAACATCCACTCGCCAGCCAGTCTTTGTGCCAGAATCATCTGGCTTTATTCCTGTCACATTTGGATGCTGTATGTGCTGTAAGTGGAGGCAAAACCATGCAATTGCACAGTAAGCTATACACACTCTTGCCTTCTGGAAGGCATTGCTTTGGCAATTTTCTCTGCCTTTCTCTCAGTCATGTCTTTTTCTCTCTAAAGTGGATCATTCCCATCCTCATTTAAACGTGTGCTTATTTCTCTCTTAAAATAATAAAATAAAATTAAACTTCTTTTAACCCCATTTCCACTCCAGTATTTCAGATTCCACCCCACTCTGATCATCAAAGCCAAAGTTGTTTTTAGTTACTGTCTCCAATTTCCTTACACTCATTCTCTCTTAAATCTACTCTAAAGCTTTTTGCCTCAACTACTGCACTGAACATGCTCTGCATAGCTAAATCCAGCAGTTTTCAGCCCTGGCTTAGTAGCATCATTGCACACAATTGACTGCATACTTGTTCTGCTCTCCTTCCAGGGTACCCCACCTGCCTGCCTTTCCTTCTACCTCACTTGTTACTCTTTAAATCAGACGTGGGTGAGACTCAAGGTATGATTCATCTTGAGGCAAATTCTTCTCCAGCTGGAACCTGTGAAACCAACATGCTATATGCTTTCAAAGTACAATTGTGTGACAGGCATAGGATAGACATCCTCATTCCAAAAGGAATAAATAAGAAAGAAAAAAGGGGTAACAGGTCCCAAGCATGTCCAAGAGCCAATGAGACAAGTTCCATTAGAATTTGGGATTCAAGAATAACCATTTTCGAGTAAATGCTCTGCCCTACAGTCCCACCAGGCAGTGGTCCTGCCCCTGCGTCTTCGCTGGGCAGGGGATGGGCCCCCAAGGCATTGAGCAGCCTGCCCCAATGGCCCTTCTGAGCCTGTGCTCCATCCATATAGTGCTTCTCTGCCTGGGCCTTGCAGCTGTCAGGGGCTGGAGTCCTGAGCACACAGCTCTGCCAGGAGGTCCCATCCTTTGAAATCTAGGTGGAGGAAGCTGTGCCCTCACAGCTCAGCTAGGTGCAGTCCACACCTCACCAGGACCCTCTGAGCTCTACCTGAGAAGGTCAAGGAATGCAGCATATAGTGTGGGGAGTTGAGCCTGAGTTGTGAGGTGAGAGTGCAGGGTATGCCAAGGTCCCTAAGACACTAGAAGCTCCTCCTTTGCTTTCTTCCATTGTCTTGAACAAGAGTTCCTGGCTTCTGTTGAGATAGCTGACAATTCTCCTCATCAAATGATCTTTTGACCACATCCTTAGTGTTCTCTCCTTAATGTGCCCTTTCTCACTTTTTTACAACGTGGATAAGCTGAGAATTTTCCAAATCTTTAAGCTCTGCTTCATTTTTGACTAAGAATTCCATCTTTAAGAGGACCCAAGATGAACCTTCAACACTTTGCTCAGAAATAGCTTCAGATAAATATCCAGTGTCATCACTTGCAAGTTCTACCTTCCATAAAGCATTAGGACAGGAACGTGATTCAGCCAACTTCTTTGCCACTTTATAACAAGGATGGCCTTTCCTCCAGTGTCCAATAACATATTCCTCATTTCTGTCTGAGACGTCATCAGAATGGCCTTTACTGTCCATATTTCTACCAAAATTCTGTTCATGATTACTTAGGTATTCTCTAAGAAGATTGAGGCTTTCTCTACAGCTCTCCTCTTTTCTTTCTGAGCCTTCATCAGAGTCATCCTGAATGGTCCATATGTGGTAATGCAGACTTTTTCTAGTACTGTATGCATCTCAAAACTCTTCCAGCCCAGTTTCAAAGTGGCTTCCCCATTTTTAGGTATTTGTTAGAACAGCATCCTCTTCTCAGTACCAATTTCTGTTTTGGTCCATTTGGGCTGCTATAACAGAATACCATAGACTGAGTGGCTTATAAAGAGCAGAAATCTGTTTCTTATAGTTCTGGAGGTTGGGAAGCCCAAGATCAAGGTGCCAGCAGATTGGGTGTCTGATGAGAGCCCACTTCCTGGTTCATAGACAGCTGTCATTCACTGTGTCATTATGTGGCAGAAGTGACAAGGACGTTCTCTGGGGCCTGTTTTATAAGAGTGCTATTTCCATTCATGAGGACTCTGCCATCATGAACCAATCACCTCCCGAAGGCCCCACCTCCAAACACCATCACTTTGTGGGAATAGGTTTCAACATATGAATTTTGGGGGGACACAGTTTATGGCATTTCGTCTTATCCTCAATTGCTAGTACTTTCTCATGTCCCCAGCCACTAAATGAGGGGGAACGCCAGGACCCAGTCCTTGAATTTCTTCTTTGTTTTGTCTTCACTCATTCCTTGGATTATCTCATCTGATTTCATGATTTTAAATAGCACTGACTTGTTGATAGTCTCAAATTCATATTTTACCTAAACCCCAAACCTTATGTACCCAAAGGCCTACTTGATATCCCACTTGAATGTTTAACAGGCATCTGAAACTTAATATGTCTAGAATTAAGCTTTGGTATCTCACTCCAACATGCTCCTCAGACAATTTTACTTACTTATTGGCAACATTATTCTTTCAGGTGCTCAGGCCACAAGGCTTAGAGTCATCCATGGTTCTCCACTTTCTTTCATTCCCCATATATGTAGAGGATGTCTATTTCTCTCCTCACTCTTACCTCTCCCTTCAACTTCCCGAAGTTTGGTGGTTTCCAAAATATCCCCATCTCTAACCTGAATTTTAACAAAAGCTTCCTAAATTGTCTCCTTGTTTCTTCTCTTGCCCCTTTCAGAACAAGCTCAATACAACCTGCTCAAAATACTGGATTAACTTCCCATTTCATACAAGGTAAAAGGAAAATCATCGATCACCACCTGCAATACCCTACATGATCATCCCCACCACCCACCCTGACCCTTTGCTTTTCCCATTCACCTCACTCCAGCCTTACTGGCCTCCTCCCCTTAAACTTGCCAGACTTTCTTTCATCTCTAAATATTCACAATTGCTGTTTCTTCATTGAGGGCATCTTCCCGATGTCTGCATGGCCAGCTCCCTCATTTCCATCAGATCTCTATTCAAGTATTACCTTCTAAATGTGCCCTTCTTTAGTGTTTCCATTTAAAATTTTAGCACTCTCCTCCTCTTCCCAGTGCAATTCGTCTCTCTACCTACTTTCTCTCCTAAACATTCATCGCTATCAATATACTCTATGTATTTACTTATTCATTGTGCTTCTTGGCCATCTTCCCTACCAGAAATAAGGCTCCAGGAGGGCAGGGGTCTTTGTATGTTGTGTTGGCTGTTTTATCCCCACCATCTAGAAGCATATGGAGGTACTCAGCTGCTATTTAATGAATGAATGAGAAAGTGACCTGCAAATGTTAAGATAGTACCTGACTTTCCTTTGAGGAAGCCACTGAAAAGAAAAGCAAGAGACCCATTTTACTCCATTCAATCTTCCATACAGAAATCTATGATTCAAATAGCTTAGGAAGCTCCTACAGTCCTAAAAATCTAGAGGTTACTGCTTTTCAAATGTTTATGAGTAAAAGAATCACTGTTTGTTAAAAACACAGATTGCATTGCCCTGTCCCCAAAGATTCTGCCTTAGTAGGTGTGTGAAAGACCCACTGGAATTTGCATTTTTAACAGGCACACCATTGATGTTCACACAGTTCTTCAAGATAATGCTGTGGGTTCAGAAATGATTGAAATTGAGTGGTTTATGTAAATGCAGAAAGGAGAGAAAATTCTTCATTATAGTTAACGTGCTGAGTTAAAGAAAATGGGTCTGGTTTGCATTTTTGGTGTGCATTCTTCTCAGGAGAGAGCTTAAAGTAGAACAGCAATTTGCAAAACATACCATAAAAACTCAGTTTGTATTCATCCTCAGGAGATATGAAGATTTGGCCTTTAAAAGTAAGATCTATGCCAAAGCTTTCATAGAAAAACAATTGTTTCTTTAAAATTTTTGTTTATAAATACTATGGAAAACTTCAACTCACTACCTACAGAAGAGGTTATTTGATTCCTGATGCCTATGAAGAGCTAATGCCAGTCATATGTGCAGCATTCCATTTGGAGAAAATAATTCTCTTCTCTTGGATAGATAAAGAACTGGGCTCATGATAATCTTCACCATAATTGTGACACCCAGTTCTTCTCATTGCTACCTGATTTTCCATGGACTTCTGCCTCTAGCAAAGATATTTTGCTGTGTATTTCGTTCTGAGTTAATTACCTACTCCGATAGATGGCATTATAATAGATGTTATCTCATCAACATTCAGAACTGTTCTCTAGCTTGAAAAGAAACAGAGTAAAGAAAAGACTTCTTAATTACACTCTGTGTTCCCACTCATTAATTGACCTTTCTTTCAACTAACCATAAATCAACTAATGTGGTATACATTGCAGATAAATTAACAAATGTCCACACAACATATTGTGTCTATCGAAAGAAATTTATTCATTTGTAATCAGTTCTATTTATCACCAGTTTTTGAGGGATAGATCCTATTAATATTCCAAAAAAGAAAATAGACATTATTTTCTTTTATTCTTTATAAACATGTTAATCTGGATGAAACCATCTCTTCGTCCAAAATTCCAAAGTCAATATCCAGTTCTTCAATAGTTCTCTTTTCTAGGTCTAGATCATTTCAAACACAAGAATAAAAGAGATTAAAGATAGACTAGAGGAAGTCTAGCACCAGTATGTTTCTGTGACTGAAGCAGCTCTGACATTCTGAACTTGCTAGCTTCGGAGAGGTCATAGCAGAAATGCAAGGTGAAATATAAACTGGTTTAGTATTCATCTTTTATTTCAAGAGTGACTTTCGGAACTCAACACAAAGGTTATCTGCTTTGAAACAAAGAATATTTTCAGGTACCAGAGTCTACTGATCAAGAATTGAAGTCTTAGGGTATTAGTTGGTGTAAAATTGATTTCATAAAAAAAAGACTTTCCCTGTTTCTCATATTTAATAAAACTCCAAGAAGATAGGGGCTAGGGAGGAGGAAGTCAGTGGGCAAAGTAGAATTGACACCACTGAAGTTCTCCAGGTAGGTGCCTCTGCCGTGTTCTCCCTGCCTAGCCGGGAGATAGGTAGGAGAAGGCTGACGGTAGAGAGGTCAGTGAACTATTTCCTGTTGCCTCGGGGAGACAGAAAACCAGCAGAGCCCCATCCCACTTGAACAAATGAACAAATCAAGACACTTTTTGGACTATTGAGGAAACTTGAATATGGAGTCAATATTGTCGTTAAATAAGAAATGTCTTTGTAGTTTTAGACATACATACTAAAATGTTTGGTGATGAAAATAATGTTATAAAATTTTTATGCATTTTAACTAAAATGTATTAGAACCAAATGTGACGAAATGTGAATCTTTGTTAGTCTAGGTATAAGGAGGTTCTTCATATTCTATTCTCTTCCTTCATATAGAAGAGAAGATATGTACTAAAAGCATGAAAAAGAACACAGAATAAGCCAGCAATACATAGATCACAGCTACTACGTAAAAGTATTTTATTCCATGCATCAAGGAGGTAGGAATTTTCTTTTATCCTTCTAGGTTCTTCTGGCTGGTCTAAGAATTAAATTGACAAGTTACAGGTTAACAGGAGAAAATTCAATTTAGTTTCATATGTACAGGGGTTCCACAAGAATATAGGGGGCCCAAGGACAAATCAAGCAGAAACTTACATGATATCTTGAGCTAAGGAGAAGGGATAGTGGTTTGGGACTTCAGAGAGGAGGAAGGTAATTCACATGGAGATGGAAAAGCAAATGTTTGGTAGACAAATGTTTGCTGAGCCATGCAGAGACAACAGGACACAGAGTGGACTCTGGTCTCTAGGCCTGCCAAGTCTCCCCCACCACAGCCGGCCCATATTCTTTGTAGATATCTCTGGTGATAGCACTATTCCAGGAACAGTCCTTTATCTAAATTCTTTTAGACAGTTAAGAAGGAAGTAACAAGAAAAACTGCCTGAGTCTTCTGTTTCTTAAAAATAACCAGCCTGAATTAATCCTCATGACAAAGAGACACATTTTGGGGGGACAGATTTTGCTCCCCTACCTATGTAAACATCCCTGTAGGTAATTGTCACTCTTATGCTTTGAGTAAAATGGTTTGGTGCCATCACAAAGTCCTATGATGAGGCAAACTTTTTCTGTTTCCAGGAGATGCTATCTTTTTTTATACCTTAGCTCTTAGTCATTTTGTGTTATCTTCTCTGTAGTGTACTGGAAGATCAATTTTTACCAGAAAATAACTCCAAATATTACTCCTTGATTAGTCACACATTTTCATTTTTCCCATCTTTAGCTCATTGCATACATAAATATGTAGTCTATTCAACAATGTATCTAATCTCCTAGACTGCAATATCAATGAATACAAGAAAATATAATACCAAGTTTACTTAAAATATGCAACTTATTTTTGTATAGAGCAATATAAAACAAACAGTCCTATCTTAGTGATAAAAAATATACATAGAAGAGTAGAGATAGCACAGGCTGTTGAGTTAGAAAGAAAGCTCACTTATACAGTGGTATTTTTTTAACGATGCCCGCATTCATATTCATTCAAATCCTTAATTACTCAGTATTGATAGTACAGGTTCCAGATATTAAGAAATTGTGTCATTGTTTTCCAAAGTGAAAACATTCAGCTGAAAAAAACTGAGCAGGTGAGATTAATTACAAAAAGTCCTGGGTATACCTGCACATATTTACCTTCATAATATAAGTAATGCCCCCTAAGCATTAAAAAAAAAAAAAAAATAGTAGACATTACCTCTTCAATATAATTTGAAGTAAAAGCCATATTTTCTTCTCTCATCCTGACCTTACTCCATCTATATACTTCTAGTGAGGGAATAACAGAAACTCATTAGAGAAAAGGAGTCCAGAATAATTCAGAATTGTATTCATCAACTGCTTCTAGATTGGAGCTATCTTCCAAGATCCAAAGAGTAAAGTGAGCTGTTTAGCCCCACATACCATCTGTCGTTTGCACCAGGACCAATAGCAGTATGTTAGCAAGAGGATAAGGAGCCATTATAGTCTTATATATGCCCCTTGAAGAGGAGAAAAACTTGCTTGTAGTGAATTGATAACCTTACATATTTTATAGTTGAATCCAAAGAACAACTTAAAAATCAACCTAAAAAAAAGTACCTAAAGTTTCAAAGGTTTTTGTTTCCATAAATTTTCCTAAAATCATCTTATAACGTTGTGAAACTCTAATTCTTCTCCATCAGAGAAGGAAAGCATCTGTCTCTATGGTTAGGATAGTTTCTAGTTCTCTCACTGTGCATTTCTCTGAAAAGTCTTCCAAAACCTAAGTCAATTATCTTCCAAATTTTTAATGGGAAAATGAGTTTCCCTGAAGCAAAACATGCAGTGTCTTTTTAATGTGATATATGCCAATTCTAAAGGATGCTTTTAAAATATTATCATAAATGATTTTATAAGCAAATAGATAGACAAAATTTCCACTCACTCATTCATATTCATGCAAATGTATCTTGCTCATAAGTACGTATAGTTTTATCCATCTAATCTTTCTATCTCTATAAATAATTAAGATTTCAATTGGTAGATGAAGTGAAATGAGCAAATCTTTATTCTAAATGTGGGTTATTGAACATTTCTAAGTATTAAGTCCATCACATATTGCTATAATTGATTATAATGGTGCTACTCACAGTTAACACTTTGCCGCCACTTCCTTGCTTCAAGAGGTTTATATCTCAGCTATAAACATTTGCTCTGTGTTGAACTACATGTTGAAGATGTCAGCCTTTGAAACATCACTTTTATAAAGTTGAAAAATGAGCAATCATTCTGGACTTTTTTCTTAACAACACTCTATCTTCACAAAGTAACGAACATGTTTGAATAAAATATTTTTCTAACTGTGTGAGGAATTTTTTAAGCAAGATTTGGCTGTGACAGAACTACATTAGAAAAAATTACGTAAATTCAGAAATTACTTTCTTTTTTTATGTTCTTGGAGTTTAGTTCTTTATACCATTGTGGTATAAAGTATAAGAGAATATGTAATCTAAAGCCACAGTATGCTTTAAACCGTTTGATTCTTTCAAATACCTTGGATCTAATTTGCTAAAAGAGGTTTTCTTACTAATTACATATTGGCTTTCCATGTATATATGTTTACCAAACATCTAAGGTCTAGTATAGCTTCAACATTGATGATAAAAGTTTAGTAAAACACAATCCTTATTTGGTAGAGAAGGTGGAAAAGTGAACTAATATTTATAAAATAAATCTTAATGCCCAATATATGTAACTACCTCAGTAAACGCTTGTTAAATGCACACACACACACACACATATGAACTACAATATTTATAAAATGATTTGGTAGCCTGTGGGAGTAGTTGTTAAAGTCTGATTCAAATATCTAAACACTGAATAATTTTAAAGTTCTGCAAAAGGTTTTATAAAGTTTAGATACATCAAATTGTCTACATTTATGGACAATTAGTCTCAGGAGCATTTGATACAGTTTCTAAGATTGATCTATAAATCAGAGATGGCAAAATCAAATGCCCACGGGAACTAAGTAGATAACAGGAATATGTGATCCATGACTGGGAAAAGTCTAGGGCTGAGACTGGGGTTGGGAGGAGCTGGTGGAGAGGTTCCTGAATAAATCTCTAATTACTTGTCCCACTCAAAGTCATTCTTAATTAAAAAATTTTTAAAACATCGTGCCTGCCAAACCAAACAGGTCTACATGGCAGATTTGGTCCAGCTGCCCACACCAAGGCCTGAATATCTGTCAAATACAATCCAGTATGTTTTTAGATGTTTTGCATTAAATTTACCTTTAATTTTAGTCTTTATCCTATTTTTGTCACTAGTTGCTATCTATAATTTATTTATAGGGAACTATATCTGTTTGCCAGTTTAAGTTGACAATTTATTTTTAATGTAAGTAATTGCTGAGGGAGTTAAAAACGTGGTGCTAAAAATAGATTTAACAGACATACAGACGTGGCCTCATTAATAATAGAATTTATTGACGTGTTCATGGTTGATGGTTCAGAAACTCAATTTAGTTAGTTTACTTAAATCCACTAGATTCTGAGGCCTGAATAAAATTAACCATACTCAGAAGAACCAATAGATAACAAAAAGAATAGCTATTAATTATTGGTCACCTAATATGGAGCCAGCCATTATGATAATTACTTTAAATATAGTACTGCAATTTATTTTTCTAATTGTGGTAGAATATATGTAACATAAAATTAGTCATCTTAACTGTTTTTAAGTGTACAGTTCAGTAATGGTAAGTGTATTCACATTATTGTGCATCCAATCTCCAAAACTCTTTTCATCTTACAGAACTGAAACTCTATACCATCCCGTTAAAAAGTAACTCCCCATTTTCCTGTCTCCATAGCTTCCAGCAACCATCATTCTACTTTCTGCTTCTGTGAGTTTGACTATTGTTGATACCTTATATAAGTGACATTATGCAGTACTCGCTTATTTCACTTAGCATAATGTCAGGTTTCATCCGTGTTGTCATGTATGGCAGAATTTCCTTCTTTTTTTTAAGGTTGAATAATATTCCATTGTGTATATATTGTTAAAAAACAAAACTCATCTGAATAAATTTGAAGATCTAATTGACTTTATTTAACGATTCATGAATCTAGCAGCATCCCGTCTAGCCTAGAAAGTTGAGCTCCTAAGAGCTGTGCAAAATGGAAGGCTTTTATTGGCAGAAGGAGTCAGAGACAAGAAAAGAGCAGATTACCTCATTGTTCTTTGTGGAATGGAATGCTTCTGTCAGGTGGATTGTCTTTCTACTGCTGACCAGGAAATTCCAGATTGACTGGTTTAAGATTACATTCCTGGGAGAGATTGACACTGCAGTTAGGTTGGGTATTAAGTCTTGGTTGGCTGATATGAGGCTTAGCACAAGTGACTCCATTTTGGGCCTGTTGTCTCTATTTTTCAACAGTATATACTAAATTTTGTTTAACAACATTCAATGATGGACACAAGTTGCTTGCATCTTTTGGTTAGTGTGAATAAAGCTGCTATTGAAGGGTGGTAAAATATGTGCCTTTTTGTGCCAAATGTGCCTTTTTGGTGTAAGGATTTTCTTGAGAAACAGCGGACAAAAGAGAAGCTCTGAAAACAGAGATGAAGTTAACCTTTAGTAAGAGAAATCTAATTTATAAAGGAGATTTCCATTTGTGAGGGTGTCTTCCTCTTTGTACCAGGAAGAGAAAGATGACTAAATCACAAGAAACTCTTAATGGAGAAGACATGGACTTAAATCTGCTCAAGAAAACTTATCCTTGATTACTGTAATTTTCTTTGTCACCTCTCTATAACTGACCTCCCCCACATCCTTCTCTCTTTACCTGAAGATGGCATTTGAGTCTAAATTCTAAGTGAGATTTACTCATTTTTCCCTGGGTGTCTTCCTTGTTTGCATGAGGTATACATGTTAATAAACCCGAGTGTGTTTTTCTTTTGTTAATCTGTCTATGCTACATGGACCCCGGCTGACAATTCAGAAGGATAGGGGCCATCTTTTTACTCCCCTACACTAAGAACATGAGTAGACAAATATTTCTTTGACACCCTGCTCTCAATTCTTTTGGGTCTATACCTAGAAATGAAATTGCAGGATCATACAGTAATTTTATTTTGAATTTTCTGAGGAACACCATATGTTTTAAATAGCATCTATAGCATTTTACATTTCCATCAATTTAGTTTTAAAATAATAATAAAGTTCTATTACCCCTATATGACAGTTGAGAAACTGAGGCCCAGAGAAAATAAGAAACATCTTAGCTCCCAAATTTGATAAGGGACAATTCCAGGATATGTAATGGGATGTTTAAGAATGAGGACACAGGAGGCCATGCACACCTGAATTCAAAGCCCAGGTCAGCTTCTGAGGGCCAGGAGCCCTTGGACATATTACAGAGGTTCCTGACGTCTCAGCTTCCTCATCTATAAATGAGAATGAATAACTTATATGGCAGGTGGTTACGAGTGGATTAAATGAGACTGCCCATGAAAGATATTTATGCTTAGGGAAGGAAAAATATTTTCTTCCTCCATCTTTGTACATCTTTGACTTGGACTTGACTTGTAACAAAAGAAAGATTAACAAAAGAAAAACATACGAATTTACTTAATATAAATTTTGTGTGACACAAGAACTTTTATTGGCAAATGAAGACTCAAGAAGTGGTTAAACCTGAGTAATTTGATGCTAGATTTGATAAAGAGTGAAAAGTTATGGAAAGATTCTAAGGACAAAGAGCATGAGGTAAGTGTAGTAAACTGATGGAAACTTAGCAAATCTTGTTCATTCAGATTCCTCTGTGCCCCTTAGTCTTCAGAAATAAAGATGACCCTCTGGATGTAGAGAGGGCATCTCTCACATGAGTGAGCATCTTATGATCTGCTTCAGGGGAAGGTCAGAAAGTTCTTCCTGCACGTGTCATTTCACAATTTCCTTCTGGTTGAAAGGGTCAATATGCCAACGTGCCATATTTTGAGATCGCACGTCTTAAACCCCATCATATGCTTGTTACATAGTAGGCATTCAATAATTAAGTCCTGAGCATCACATTAAGCTCCTTGATTAGTTTAAGTACAAGAGTTTATTCCGATAGATTCTTCCTGTAGTTGGCTCATTTAAATTATTTCACTCTAGTTACACACCAAAATTAACATCAGTCCCTAGTTGTTCTGTATCCATGATTGGCTTCTCTCATGCTGGTTTGGATTCTAATCGCTCCATGATACTGAGGAGGGGATTCTCATTCTTTTCTGCAATGTTAAAAATTGTCCTGTGTATATTAACTACTAATAGAATTTATCCATTCCTATTGATTTCCCAGAAATAGCAATCTTATTTTTAAGGCAATAGGTGCTGTTTCAATAGACTTTACATGAAAAGCCACTCAAGATTTTGTGTCAGACTTTGGACATTGGAATAGTGCCAGTGACCTTGAGGTTCACAGGTTAGATGGTTACAGCAATGAAGCAGGAGAAACATGTTCGTCCAACTTCCATCTCAGGTGTACTATCTTTCCAGCTTGCCCTGAATCAGAAACGGAACTGGAAATGCTTGAGGCAGTATGGAGAAGCATTGGGGAGTTTTCTAAGTTTCTTCCCCCTCCACCCTCCACCCCCAGCTTGTGGCTATGCTTTAGCAGCATTGCTGACACCTTAAGGGAAGAAACACAAAGAATATACTCAGTTGGAAGTTCTCAGCAAATAGATCCATGTGCTAACAGGCCGACATTATTTTAATCCATTCACATATTTTGAGCCTACTCAATTGTAATACTTGCCCAGTGGCACAAGACACTTGCCATAAATAAATAAAAATATTACCATACCGGTTTTTAAATTTTCTCATAAACGTGTTTAGGGCAACATAGATTTATCACTATATTTGTAGGCTATGAGAACAAAGTATAAATTATGGGAATAGTAAACTCCCCCCCAGAGAAGCATGTTTGAAAGTGAAATTCGGGCAGTTTCATCAAGTCAAGTGGCATATTGCTCAGATGGGCAAGGCTGCTCAGATCTAATTCAACCAAGAAACTGCTAAACATGAGTGAAAGTCAGATTGGAATGCATCCTGTTATGGCCACTCAGGGCAGATGAGGAAAGTGCAAGGATACACAGAGAGATGCAACTGATTTTTAATAGGAGACAGAGATCCATCCAGAGAGAAGGCAGGAAACTACATTACTGCACAGATAAAATTTTTAAAGTTATTGTTTGAGGGAAAACACACAAAAAATAAACAGATAACTCTTTGCAAAATGCACACTGGATCTTGTGTAAAATATTGATGGGATTCAGGACATGGTATGCCAAAATATGACCCCTGGGCATACTGAATATCTTAAGCCAAAGCAGTCTGAGAAAGCATCAGAAGCAGGAAGGTCACTCTCAACCTGCCTGCCCCCATCACTCATCTTTCCTGAAACAGGCCATAAAACTCTCCTGTGAGGGACCAGCCCGGTGACGTAGCAGTTAAGTGTGCACGTTCCGCTTCAGCGGCCCAGGGTTTGCTGTCGGATACCAGGTGTGGACATGGCACTGCTTGGCAAGCCATGCTGTGGTAGGCGTCCCACATATAAAGTGGCAGAAGATGGGCACGGATGTTAGCTCATGGCCAGTCTTCCTCAGCAAAAAGAGGAGGATTGGCAGCAGATGTTAGCTCAGGACTAATCTTCCTCAAAACAAAACAAAACTCTCCTGTGAAAGGTCCTTTCTCTGTACCAAGAGGAAGAAGGCATTCTTATCCCCAGAAACAGGAAATTTGGGGCCCAGAAATCTATACGAACAAACCTTGTTAAACCAACTCTTGTCTTCCTAGTTACTTCTTGACCATTTACTACCCCTAACCCAAACCCTTCCATCTTGTCAAATTTTCACAAACGTTATTTCTTTGTCTAAAAGGTAGAAGAGCTTCTTGTCCTGCTCACTTCTTCAGGGTCTTCATTCTCTTGTGAAGGCTCCCATGTACATGTAAAAATTCAGTAAAATTTGTATGCATTTCTCCTGTTAATCTATCTCTGTCAGTTTAATTTTCACACCCAGCCAGGGACCCCAAGAAGGCAGAGGAAAACTTTTTCCTTCTCGACGTCTGTGGCCAATGAGAACATAAAAAAGAGTTCAACATCATTAGTCATTAGGGAAAAGAAAACTAAAACCACAATGAGATTTCACTATTATGCACTAGAATGGTTAAGATTAAAAAAAAAAAAAAGACTGTCCATGTGGAAATTTTAGTGAGGAGGTGCAGCAAACAGGACTCTCATACATTAGCTAGTGAAGATGAAAAATGATAGAACAGTTGTTTGTTTTCTATTTTGCATAAGATATTTTAAAAAACTGAGGAAAAGCTGATAAACAGTGTCTAAAATAAACGTGTAGAAATAAAGAACTTGGTAAATTACATATCATTAATTTTATTTTAAAAATCAAGTTAAGTGTTACAGTCTGAAACACCTCCTTCTAGTTCAGAATGAGGAATTTTACTCAAAACAGATTTAAAGGTGATAAGAGTCTAAGCCCTCTGACAATGAAAAGTCTATACCATGAAGTATTTTGATGCGGTTCAGTGCTTGCTACCCCAAAATACGGCACCTTGGCGTATTAAATATTTTAAGCTGAGGGAGTCTGAGAAAACAGCAGAAGCAGGAATGTCACTCTGGCCTTCCCCCACCCTCCCCTCCTCGCTGTAATGGGCCTAAAAGCCTCATGTCAGAGGTGCCTGACATGCCCTCTACCTGGAGGAAGGAGCATCCTTATCCCTGAATAAAAAGGGGATTCCGAGAAGAATAGAAACAATCAGTCTTGCTAGGTTCCTGCCAGTTTCCTACACTTGCCTCATGCTCCTTAAACTGTCATATCTCTCCACCACTGTCCACTCTTCATCAAACCTAGTATGAGCATACTCAGGTTTACTGTTGCTCTGAGTCTTTATTTCCTTATAAAGTCTGCTGTGTCCTGTAAAACTTAAATAAATTTGTTTACTTTTCTCTTGTTAATCTATTTTTGCCAGTTTCATTTTTAGACTCAGCCAGGGACCCTAAACACGGTTGAGGAAAGTTTTTTCTTCCCCTACAATTTCTTAAATCCATTTTTCTGCCTGGAATGATTTATATTTTTAAATATTTGCCTTTTCCCTAAACTCTAAAGAACACTGGTCACTTTCTTATTCATTACTCACCTAGGGCGAGCCCCCCGGATGCTCTCTTGGGTGGTTAGTGCTGAAAGTGTGAGCAGATATCAGGAAGATGTGGGATAACCCATTCTCTCCATAAGCTTATTGTCTACTTGAAGAGGGAGTTGTCTGGAATCCGCATCATTAGATTAATTTCTCAGCTTAAGGTGTTTTCTCCAAAGCGAACCTCTTAATATAAAAATATATTTTGAGATATGGGAGCACATGGAATAATTAGAAAGCCCTAAGTGATGTGTTTCACATCAGCAGAGCTTGGATATTTTCTACTTTCTCCTTGGAGATGGGGAAGGATGCCTTGAAAGATAATTTGAGAGAAGTGCCTAATGCCCATGAACTGATATTTTCATACCTTTAAGAGAAGGGACAAGAAAGTGAGGTAAGAAGAGAATTAGCATTTGTCTATCCCCAACTACATGTAAAGGATCTTACATGCACTATCTAATTTCAATATGAACATTTCTAAGGGAAAGTTATTTTTATCCACAATTTACAGAAAAGAGACTTGCACTGTCTTAAGTTCACTTGGCTACAAAGGGAAGAGATGACATTGATTTCTTGTTTCTGTTGTTTCCACTACATGATAAATCTTACCAATGTCTATATCTTCCATCTGTATCCAGGAAATTCGAATCTAGGTGTTGAGAACTGACAAACTATGCAAAATACTCAGTATTGTTTCTGAAAAGACTGTAAATTTAATAAGACAGTTGATGAAAGCAAAAAAAGGAAAACAAAGACCAAAACCAAGATATAAAATGGGAGAAATACACTGTTAGGCCCTTGTTGGATCAAATGATATGAGTTTCCTTTCTTTTTCCTTTATTTATGATCTTTGTCTCTAGATCAATTAAACGTATATTACATTAAAATTTATATTTCAGTAATTTGGAAGTAATTTCCTGAAGAATGACCAAATGGTCTTTTAGGCAGACGCCTACATTTTGGTGGGTAAACCTATGTTGCCATCTAGTGGTGAAATCTTAGAACTACAGACACAAACTCCCTGAGACCTATAGAGAGGCTAATTCGTGAGCCCAGAAAATGCAACAAAATATACACAATGACAAACAATATCAGAGGCAGGGACTAAAATTCTCTTAGGATCCTGTGGTCTAATTGCATTCAGACAGATTCTCAGATGTGTAGACACAAGGCTGGATTACAGTGAAGTTTTATAAAAGCATTCATGTGTTTAATGCCTCACTAAGGTGTTGAGTAATGATACCTCCAAAGTCGGATGGAATATGGTTCATTACTTTTGTTCAAACTGTAATTTATAAACTGTAGTTTATAAATATCCTTCTTGAATTAGCATTGGAAAACGACTAAACCTAAGAAACACTGATGCTCAGAGGACAATGGAGGTAGAAAAAATAGAATAATGGATTATGACTTAGATATGAGTTCAGGAATGGTTCTCTCATGGCGAGAGAAGAGCACTGTAAATACAGTGTCATAAGCTCAGACTTTCTCCTGGTGTTTCCCCAAAATTTGATGCTAACTCCCCATTCTAGCAACCCTTTTCAGTCTACCCATGGGAACAATGATAAAAAGCAAAAATATCAGTAGGTAAGTTGTGGTATGTAAACCCATGAATGCAGTTTCCCTTGAATCAGGAGGGAAGATAAGGAACTAAGATAGGGGACAGGTACACCATCCATCCATCTTTTGTACCTTCTCTGAGCATTTGTCATGTGCCAGTCCTTTTGCTAGTTACTAGAGCTAACGCAAGTAAGTACTGGTCTAGTGGGGAAAAATTAACTTATGACGACAACCCAAAATAAACGACACAACTGAGACTCCCACAAAATCTTGGTGAGCAAGGAGTGAAGAATAAGTAACTGACAGTAGGAACCAGGAGAAGCTTCATGAACAAGGTATGAATTGAACTTGGCATTGAATTATGAGTAGGGGCTTAACAGATGTTTAAGAAGATCAGAGGCCTAGAAACATCAGAAAACTCTTCTACTAGAAAAACAGTTGGAAGATTTAGGCTTTCTGAAGAAGGCAAACTCATTGTGCTCTTGCAGGAAAAGATCCTGGGCAGCCAGAGGGTGATAGCTGATGGGCAATAGGTGGAGTCATGGAGATCACTAACAGAGAAGATGACTAGGAAATCCATCTAAAACACAAGCCACTGAATCACCAGACACTATATTTCTGTACTTTTGTAATTTTATTTGGCATCAGCTTAAAAAAAAATCAACCACTAGAAGTTAATCTCCATGAGAGCATTTTGTCCATTTTTGTCACTGCTGAAATCCTCAGTGATTAGAAAAGTGTCTGGTACCTAGTAGTAGCTAAATAAATATGTAAATATCTGTGAATTGAAATTTAAAACCATTCAGTAAACACTTATTCAGCGCTTGCTGTATGCTGGCACTGTGACAGGATATGTTGGGCATGTTGTCTTTTTGCCCAAGAGAATTAAGTTATAGACAAGCTATAATTATAATTGGTGAGAAACAAACTTTCTTAAATGACTGGGAAATCTACCAGAACAGCACTGTTCAATATGGTGGTCACTAACCACATGTGGCTATTGAGCAGTTGAAATGCGTCTTGTCTAACTTGAGATGTGCTGTAAGTCTAAAATACGCTCCAGACTTCAAGGGCTTGGAACAAACAAAAAAGAATACAAAAATATCTCATTAAAATTTTTCTATTGATGGCATATTGAAATGGTAATATTTTAAATATCTTGTGTTAAGTAAAATATATCATTAAAATTAAATTAATTGTTTCTCTTTACAGTCTATTGATGTGGTTACTGAAAAATGTAAAATTACGGGGCCAGCCTGATGGTGCAGCAAAGTTCACACGTTCCACTTCTCGGTGGCCCAGGGTTCGCCGGTTCGGATCCCGGGTGCGGACATGGCACAGCTTGGCAAAAGCCATGCTGTGGTAGGCATCCCACGTATAAAGTGGAGGAAGTGGGCATGGATGTTAGCTCAGGGCCAGTCTTCCTCAGCAAAAAGAGGAGGATTAGCAGTAGTTAGCTCAGGGCTAATCTTCCTCAAAAAATAAAAATGTAAAAGTACATATATATGTCACTTTATACATCTATTGAACAATGTTCTGCTGGAAAATCAAGAATAGAACTATTATCTTATTTTCAATGTATGAGTTGAAAAACTTCTTTACGTTCATCTCTCAATTATATTGATTTTGAGTACTGAGGCTAGGGATGAGTTTGATAAACAATTTTAATGACTTAGGTGAGTTATGCAATTAAGAAAGACTGTACCCGATTCTAGTCAGCAATCTAACTCAATGCTCGATGATTCATATGCAGATATAGAGAACCAGTCTTGATTCTCCACAAATCCTAAGATTCCTCACTCACTGGAGGAAAGGTAAAAAACTTTCAATAGTTTCTCTGGCTGGCATTCAGATTTGACCTACTGTTCCAGCTTGTACATGGGATCAATTTCTTTGTGAGGAGTTCCACTTCATGGATGCAGTAAAATAGTAAATCACTGAAAATGGTAGAATTTGGGAGTTTCATCTATGCAGCTAGTCAGAGTGTTGAAACTTGCCTTTCAGAGCTGTATGATCATGACGCAGAGCATGCTGGCTAACTGGAAATGCTTTCCCCTCAGCCAACTCTGCTGATAGCAATTCTTAGAATACTAATGGAGGTGCGTGCTTCTCATGTGAAATAGCAGTATTATGAAAGTCCAACTTGGAAATTCTGTGCATCATGGAACCAGGAAACAAATATATTAGGAAGAAATTGGGATGGCAGAGCATGGATAACAGCAGGGATGGCTGAGCAGTGTTATTCTGTGCTGGGAAAGTTATGAAGGGGTTTTGTCTAGAAAGAATGAGTTGCAGTTTAAAAAGCATGTGAGCACCAGTCATTAGCAAAAGAGAAATAATCAGAAACCCGACAAATTGCAACATAAGATGAGAAAAAATTGATAGATAACCTGGCTTTTAACTCTTTTCTGCCAGTGCAAAAATTGGGTTCACACGTGGTCAAGACTCAACCTGAATTTCAGGCAGTGAATTGACTCTAGGTGTGTTCTACACATTATTGCTATTTGCCAAATATTCTTGGTTCTCTCCTTTTCCTAGCACATAATAGTATTTTACTTCCTGGTAATCTCGTGGTTTGACAGGAACTCGTGATTAATTATTCAACAATTTGCTTGTGGAAGTGAGGTAAGTCTCTTTTGAGCTAGAGACTTCTATTAGTGAATGACTGTCAATGCTATATGGGATCTAAGACCTATAATAAACTGAGGCACATTGATTACCCTAACTCCCATGTAATAAACTGACCAGAATTAGCCTTTCAAAATAACTTATTTATTATAGAGCTATTTGACATAACAAAAAACTATTCAATACAGAAAGCTATTCAATCTACCAGACTTAAGTTGTTTAGTCTATACAGACAGGTACACATATTCCTTTGGGCTACAAATAAAGGAAACACAGTGCCTTAACCTCTAAGCTTTGTTCCTCCACACCCCCCACGGCACCAGCTCCAACCCTCAACCAGTGGTACATAGTTTTCTGATAGGTATAGAAGCTCTCTCTTTCTCTGGTAGCTGCCTACACTGTCATTGTGGATTGAATTCAATATGAGTGATATCCAGAGATTTGGGTTCTTTCAAATGTTAGAAGAGTGAGGGAACAGCTCACTCTTCAGCTCTGCAGTAGGAACAAAAGCCATCAAGATACGGAAGTTCAAGGTTTATTTGTGTAACGAGAATTTCCGTTTCTGAGATTGGGTCCTCTAGGATTGGTGGTGTTTATTCCTTGCTGTGATTGGCTATGTGCAAAATAAGTTACTGTGATGTATTGATCCTAGATGTAATTCATGTACATACATGGGCTTTTCAACCCCATCCATTTGGTGGTAGATTTTACAGATAATCAATTAGACAATACTCATATGTTGATTCTATGGCCACACCTGGAACTTAATGTGCATTTTAGACACACGTGCACACGGAAAGTACTTTCAGAGTTCTGTTCCCTCTGGTATGATGACTGCCAAGGCTCAAGAGCGTGGCAGCTCCATCAGCTTTGGTCCTTGATTGATTATAACTAAAGATTTCTTTCTTTAATAATCAGCAAGATGTAGATAAAAGAAAAAACATTAAACCTGGAATTACTGGTTTGGACTGTACTCTTGGTTTTGTTATTTACTTGCTATGTCACCATAGGAAAACAAATCTTTCTCTTTGAGTTTTGATTCCCTTATCTTTAAAATAAGGCTAATAATGCCAACCAAACTGAAGGTTATGGAGAACAAATGAGGTAAAATAAAAAAAGCTATTCTACAGATGGACAGTAATTCATGATATGAGAAACGGTAGATTTAACACTTTCTATTGAAAGTTTTCTAAATTCTCTTTTAACATAAAACCCCAATATGACTAGAAGCATTTGAATAGGGGTAAAGTCAAGGCAGGCTCAAGGATGGTCCTTAGCTTTCCAATGTAGATGGTGCTGTCATCAACTGAAATAGAGATTATGGAAGGAGGAGAAAGTTTGCGTTCTGTTGTTGTCTCAGAGAATAAAGTAATTTGCATGACTAATTTAGAAAAATGTGGCTAACTTTTTCTTAAACTTCTCTACGTAGACTTTAGGAATAGAATTTCCCATTTGCACATTAGGAGTTGATCAATCTCCTTTCCTTTCCCAATACATAAATGCAGTTATTAACTTCATGCACATCTAAATGCAGTAGAATACGCTCTCCGAGCCTTATCAATCCTTCTACTATAATTCCTTAGAATTGCTCACCACTCTTTCTCTCTGTCAATAAGGTTGGAGTTTAATTCCCAGACACTATATTTTGCCACACCTTCCTTTATCTCCCTCAAGGCTGCATAGCAAAAGTGTAGGCTGTTTTGATACTACTAGATTTCTATTTTTATGTTTATTCTTGGCTTTAGGAGAAGGTGATCCTTTGAGTAGGAATCAGTTTGTGTCCATTGGTGCTGGGTTTGTCAGATGTATGACTGTTCTTTCTCTTCTATTTCACCCGTCACAGCATAATGGCTATCACTCTTGCCCACCTTGAAATTTGAGCAGTACATAGGCCATAGTCTATTAATCATTTGACTTTGTAACTCTGAAGTAACATTTTAATGAGCATTTAGATAGGGTTTGCATTTTGTTAACAGAAAGAATGGGAGCTCTTCATTCATTCATCGAACAATTATAGTTTACTTACTAAATATTCTCAGTATAGGAGGTCTCCAAGGAAAAATAAAATATGTCAAATTGCCCCTCAATTAATTTATAGTCTCATTGAAGAAAAAGGAATGCATCCATTAACCATTTTAGTTTTGCTTTTCTAAAATATTTCAATTCCCTTTTGTTTTTACCTTCAAATAAAATGTTTTTGGCAACTCCCTAATACATTTGGGCTGTGTAGAGAGTCAATCTAAATACAAAATAAGATTTCAGTGAAGCATTTCTTTTTTGTGACTAAGTGGCATTTATTAGCAGGAATGCAAGTTAACATTTAAATACAAAATTTTGAATTCAACAATAATTACTAAATTGGTTTTCTTTTTTATCATTTGAAGATAAAACCAATCCTACGGGATACCACCAGGGACTGGCGTCTAGTTTTGGTTAAAATGTTAAAGTTTGCTTTTGAATAACTGAGAGAAAGTAAGATGTTAACATATCCTTCTCGGGGAAGTATTTTTAACAGCAATTTTTAAAGTAGAAATTCCCAATAATTTTCTTAAATTTTTACTTGATTTTGTTTAGATAGTAATCTAATTTAAAATGTTTGCCAATCTAATTTGTGGATAAGAAAAATTATACTCATATAGCTTCTTACGTTCATAATGCCAATAGGTATACAAATGAATAACTGAGGGAATTGACAAAGAATTCAAAGGAAAAGAACCACTTGAATTTATTAATTATGTTTCTCACTGAAAATTGCTTCAGTTCTCAACTTAATTGTCCCATGGAGACCTATCCTTTATTGCCTTTACACATACCAAACGCACACACACACACACACACACACCATGCGCATCTACACATTTTAATTTAGTCCAATAGGAAACATTCACCTAAAGCTTTGTTTGATTTCCATACTTTTAAAAACCTCCTCAGATCCATTTCCCTGCTGTCCTATTTTCCTTCAGCTCCATCCTGAAGAAAGCCTCTCTCTGTGATTTGAAACATTTCCCAGTGTCTGCTGCACTGGCTAATTTTTCATCTTATTAATACCAATAATATGATGCAGTTGAGCACTCTGCAGTGTTTTGATAAGATTCCATGGGGGTCTAGCCTTTTCCAGCTATATAAAAATGTTCAAAAAAGAACGCATGAAGGCGAAAATATATGCCCTGCTGACCATTTGTACCAAAGGAGATTAGAACACACGTGGAAGTCTGTTCTATAGAAGTATTTTCTGAAGACAAGAGCCATAGAGAGGGCTTCATTAACTTCCAAACACTTCAAAATAAAAAACGAGAGGAACGTGTCTTGGAAAGACTAGACAAGACATCACACTAAAAGGCATACGCATTATGATAAGTAAAGGGGGATGTTTGATTTTGAGAGTATTGATTTCAATTTCTGTTTCAATAATATGAGAAAAAGTGGTAGTTCCAAGAGGGAAAATAAAGCGTTATACTTTTATCAGACATTGGCCACTTTGGGCTTACTTACTCATACCTTCTAGCTCCCTCAGTCTCAACACCAAAAAGGGAAGACAAATCCCACTGATTTTACAGTATAGTGAACAAAAAAAAAGGATTTATTTGATTCATCCTAAAATTTCAGGAAAAAGAATAACTGTAACGATTTAAGCATGCTACCTTTTGCAGATATGATCCATATGGGAAATTATAGTGAGCCTAGGAGCTTATACAGGTTTCAGGAAATTGTGAAATTTTGGTATACCTTAATATATCAGGAGCAGGGGCCGGCCCAGTGGCGCAGCAGTTCAGTTCACATGTTCTGCTTTTTGGTGGCCCAGGGTTCACTGGTTCGGATCCCGGGTGCGGACATGGCACCGCTTGGCAAGCCATACTGTGGTAGGCATCCCACATATAAAGTAGAAGAAGATGGGCACGGATGTTAGCTCATGGCCAGTCTTCCTCAGCAAAAAAAGAGGAGGACTGGCAGTAGTTAGCTCAGGGCTAATCTTCCTCAAAAAAAAAAAAAAATATATATATGTATATATCAGGAGCAATTTAGCAATTCCGACTAAGGGTTAAATTTCTAATTTGCCTTTGACAGGTAAAGCTATTAGCTATTTGATGAGTAATTTTTTTAAATGTGTTAGAAGATGTGAGTTCAACAATTAATAATTTTTATTAACATTTTTTCATAGACGAATAATATCACAGCTATAGAGAAGAAAAATATTCTGTTTCCTACCACATTTGCCAGGACAAAGGATATTATGAAATCTCTGCCCCAGGAGCTAGCTGAAAGTCATTTCTCATGTCCCCATTTTGGCTACATCTTATACTAAGTGAGGTAAATAAAAGATATTATGATCCAAATAGCAAAAATAACCAAATAAATGAAAACAACAAAAAAACCTCAAAAATTCTGAGGACCAATTAAATGACTATATTGAGCCAAGTCAATTTTTTTACTATTATTTTAACCCAAATGGCTAAATTTTAGTTCTTAACTTGTGGCAGAGTTTCTGAATGTGCTGGGAAGGATTTGATCACTATCCCAACTATCCATACATCAAAGGGGCCTCTGAATGTATGTCTTGTGTACATCTGCTGGCACTGTATGTACCAGAGATTTTGTTGCATGCAAAAGGTTTGCCACAAAGTCATTCAAAGTTTATTCAAACTTCCTTTTCACTATTAGTGGAAATTAATTACATCATACTGTTAATATAGTTGATAATTCGATCTAAAAGCTATATACAAAATTTTCTTAATAAAAGGGAATTCTTTCTTTAAACTTACTCAGCCAAACTTTGAATGGATTTGCTTCATTCTAATGCAAGAAATAAAGACGTGGCAAAAATTAATTATTTGAAGTTGTTACCTGTTCCCTTTTAACATGTTAGATGAATTCTGACAATGGAGAAATTCAGAGTTGTAATTTAGTTATGTGAAATATTAAGGACAATGTTTCTCAAGAATCTTCGTATAAAATCAAAACACAATACAATCTTAATATTCTCTCTTATGATGGAAGCCTAGATCAAGTGGTTTGGGTATGAAAAACAGTATCGATAATTTTGATAACTGTGCCTTTTCTACCCCTCAGTTCTTGGTCTATTATCGTGGGGCAAAATCAGCGTCCATATTCAAATCACTCCACCTGCTACTGTTTGCCAATGGATTGAATAAAAGAAAAGAAAATGTGACAATTAAAGTGGAGAATAGTAATATCTCCGATGATATACCAGTGTGCTAATATCCACTTTTTATTAAGTCCAGCATTTTAATTAAGCTGTTGACATATTGAGATTGTCACTTGGAAGAAAATATATATGAACAGGTAGGTCAAACAGAGGGCCATGGAAATTGCCAGTAGTCATTAGACCACATTGAAAAGACAACTTTTTGGAAACATTATAAATGAAGGAAATAAATCAAATAATTCAACATCTTCCATTAAGCTTTAGGGCTATAAATCTGCTCATAATCATTTAAAACAATTGTGAGCAAAGACTTAAATGCATTATGACAATTAGAGTGTTCTTTAAAAATGTAGAATCAGACAATCTTGACAGCTGCTTTACATAAACTATTAAGACACTTAAGTTGCAAGTATTCCCAAAAGAAGAAGAAGAATTAATATTTGGTGGAGTTGCATGCAAGATGGAAGCCCTCTGCACCACCTGAAGGATTCAAGGTGGGGTTAGCCCTTCTAATCTCTGACTGTATCTACAAAAGCTAAGTGAAGTGGAGAAGTAAAGCAATTATCCTGATTAACCAAGCAAAAAGTATTTCTCTGTAAGTCAGAAACACACAATTGTTGAGGCATGAATTATCCAGATTGACTAAACTATCTATGTTGATTGAATTAATCAACTAACACTCTGCTACCTTATCTTGTTTGTATAGACAATGATAAAAAGCAAGGTAATATTGTGAAGTACATCTAATCTCAAACTCTGTACCTATATCTCTCTTCAGAACACAGGACTGAAGGAAAAGGTTATTCCAGGAGACCAAGCACACATTAGAATAAGATGAAAGAAAATTCCAATACCTTGAAATGAGACTACCATAGCCCTAATGATCACATAGTCTCCATAAGCACCCCAGGCCAGAAAAAATAACAAGAGGAAGGCTAGATCATTGATAATCCAGTGATACATATCTCATTTCAACCCCAGAAACCTCACAGTTGTGTAGGGGAGCTTGACTAAATAAAGTATTCAGAGAGGTGAGTAGATAAAATAAATTTGTTTTTAATAGGAGACACTAAAATTAAACAAGTATTTGAGATAGAGGGAGATCTATTTTAGGACAGTCGGTGAAGTCTGACAAGATGTATTAGGTACCTATTTCTGCATTAGTGGCTTAAAACAACACATGTTTATTATCTCACAGTTTCTCTATGTCTGGAGTCTTCTATCAGCTTAGCTTGATCCTCTGCTTTGGGGTTTTTCAAAGGATTGTAATCAAGGTATCTACTACAGCTAAGTTGTCATCTAAAGGCTCGACTGGGGAAGGATTCTCTTCCAACCTCAGTTATATTGTTGTTGGTAAGATTCAGTTCTGTTTGGGTCATTACAATGAGGACTTCAGTAGATGGCTATTGGTCAGGGGCTGCCTCAGGTCCTTGCCACAGGGACTTGCCAACATGACTACTTGCTTCATCAAAGACAGCAAGAGTGAGAGCGTTCTAGGAAGATGGAGGTCAGAATCTTTTTAATCTAATGATGGAAGTGACATCACCTCTAGCTTGAGATATACTATTGGTTAGAATAAAGTTACTAAAGGAAAGGATGAAGGCCCCAAGTGGAAAATCCTGTAAGAGTTCAAGAAACTGAAATAATACAGAATAACTAAAATATTATGAAGGATAGAAAGAGTGTTAAAAGTTGAACTTCAGTTGCTCAGGTAAGTCCTCATAGGCTATGCTAAGTAGTTTAATTGTGTTCTAAGTGTTAGGAAATTTATTCATGGTTCTTTCGCAGGGGAGTCACAAGATTTCATTTATTCTCTAAGCAGATAACTAAGCCTATTGTGTGGAGAATGGAAAGGATGTTGCAGTAGTGGTGATGATGAGATGATAATAGAGGCAAAATAATTGAAAGTGCTCTGGACTGACATGGTAACAATGGCAATAGAGGAAAGAGCACATTCAAGATATATTTTAGAGGTATAACCAACATGGCTTGAATATGGAGACTGAGAAAAGGGGAGAATTTAATTATTATTAAGTTCCTGGCTTAAACAACAGGGTTGGGGGGCATGATTGTACCATTTACTGAGATAAACAAGACTGTGGAGTGGGAATGGGAAAACAATTTGAATAGAAAAAAATAAGTTCAATTTTGGACATGTTAAATTTGAGATGTCTGTGAGACTTGAAGTGGAGATATCAAGTGGAAACAAAAGTCTGTAGCTCAGGGAAAAGATTGGGCTGAATATTTAATTACATGAAATTAATGAAGTTTGGACATAAGCAAACACTCTAGACGATAATGCACTAATAAAGGAAAAGATATTTAGGTTTGATCCCCAGGTCTTCCATCAAATAATTGTCTGTGTTTAGGCAAGCCACGTTATCACTTTAACCCTGTTTGTCAGTTATAAATGCATGTATGATTTTACTTTTGTGAAATGTGAAGCATATAATGTCTCCAGAGAATTATTGTTCAGTTAGCTATGTGACCTTGGTCAAATCACATAGCCTTTCTGAAGCCCAGTTCCCTCCCCTGAAACATGAACAGGTAGCACCTATGAGATGGGAGGTCCCTTCCAGTTTCAAAATTCCGAATCTATGGTTGAACTATAGTGTATGTTTGGAGTTACACAGACTGATGTCCTATTTTACAAGAATATTTCAAAATGATTCAGGACTAAAACAATTTCTAATGTTAAAAATGAACGTTTAATTTAGCTTCTTACTGGTGCACTAAATATAGTATAGTATTTATATAGCATAAATATAGTATAAATATAGTCTCTTCAAATATTTTCACATAATCATCATTTTATGGAAAAAAATCAGGACTGAAGTAAATATAATCCATAGGAGTTTTATTGAATTTTTTAGCAATATATATATTCAGCATTAGACAGCAAATATCTACTTCCAAGTTTTTCTTACCATCTTCATGCCCACAATAATACACAATCAGAATATATTTAATAAGTTCTTCAAAAGAAGGTAAGTGAAAAGAAATCATCCGTTTTTCATTTTACATCAGGCCAAAAGAATCCAACCCTTCTATTTAAAAACAAAAATTATTATATTGGCCAAAATTATCCAAATTGGCTATTTTTTTCTTTAGCATTTACCTTTGTTGCTTTCTTTATCAAACCAAGTCTTGATTAGCCCTATTATGATTATAGAGTTAATGTGCCTTTTACCAAAATTAACCTTATTGTAAAATAGACAATCATCCTAACAATATTTGCATATCTGTTTAGTATGAGAAGTTGTGAGTTGAAATGTTCATGACTTTTCAAAAAGCAACAAATTCATTATCCAAGTATTATAATTCACATTGTAATATATAAACATTAGCAACTGCTTAAGCTATTAAGCAAATACTCTGATTTGAATTTAATTTCTCTTTGTTTTTTTCACCACAATGGTTCGTTTTCCACAATGGTTCTTATGTATGGAGATTTTTTCTTAAGCAATTAAAATGCAGTTATTTTTAGGGAAGTGATTATAAAATTTCCACCATGGAATTCCACACTTGTTCTCCCTGAATGACTCCTTAAACGGCTTTTTTTGTTTGTAGTTTCATTATGACAAACAAGATGGAATCTAAAAATTGTCGTTTTCTTATTTCATCTTCCCTCTCCCATGGCAATTTGTTACACTCGTTTGCTAAAGTGATAAAAATTAAATAGATAAGATAGAAATGGCATGCCCCCCACCCCTGCATATTATCATCATTACCATAAAAACATTAGTCTTCGACTTGTAGGAGTTAGGTAACACTAACAGTCTGCCTATGTTACAATTACAATTGGGTTTCTTTGCTTATTTGTAAATCTCACTTTGCTTACATAATTAAAATCCTAAAGCAGCAGCTAAATTTTTTCTAGTCTCCTAACACTGTCAAAACTAGTCTGACCATTACCTTATCATTTCTGCAAAGAAGTGGAGACCATGCAACACAAATTCCCACATTTCTTCTCTTCGCTTCAATACTTCTTCAGCCATCCTTTCTCCTACCTCGTTATCTTCAAAGTACAACAATCTCTTCTTCTTTTTCACTCTGACAGCACTATTTGTCCCAAAGGCTCCATCTTATCCCACTTTCTCCTATTCTGGGCTCCAATGATTACACTTCCTGCTTCTGCTGTCTGGAATGCTTCCTTTTCCTGACGGGTTGGATCCATTCTATACTAAGAACAAAACAACTATAAAGCCATTATTTACATGAATATCCCTTCAGTTTGCTGCCATATCTCTCCCCTTTCCACTATTACCAAATTTCTAGTATTCTACAGCACTCATTAAATCTTCTTATTCTTATAAAATATATATTCTAGGCCAATACTTTACTAAAGCTGACTTTCAAAGACAAGCAAGAAGTGATTGAAATGATTTCTTTCTCTTTCTACACCTTCCTTAATATCTCTATAGGACTTAAAAATATTCATTATAACCTTCTTCTTGAAGTTCTTTCCTCCTTTGGATTCTTATCACTACATTCTCTTGACTTCCTTCCAATATTTCTGTGTTCTCTTTGCTTGTTATTTTTAATCCTCTTTTCTGATCATTGTAAGCATTTTTCTATCCATTTCATATTACCTCTTCCTTAGCATATTGTCTCTTGATTTTAGATTTCCCCATGGCTTCAGCAATCCCTTCAAGTAAATGACTCCAGAAGTTACGTTTCCATTGCCTATTTCTCTTCCATTGCCAAGGTTGTGCTGCTGCATTTGTAACTTTCCGATAGATGATATGAATGATTTCTGATATCCATGCATCAATAGCTGAAATTGTTACATCTCTCTCTCCCTCATCAAACACATCTTCTCTTAGGACTCCTTATTTTTTTTGACAATATCACCATTCTAGTTAACAAGACAAAAAAAAAAAAAATTCTCAGTATCATCTTACATTCTTTTCTTTCATAGCCACTTTTCTCCATATCCAATTGGTGAATATTGATTCTACCTTTTAAAAGTAGCTATCAAATTTCCTCTTTCCTCTTCATTCCCATTGTCACTACCTATTTAGACCATTCTTACCCCTCACCCAGACTATTGCACTTACTATCTTATCTTTACCTTTTTGTCTTTATGAGCCATTTTCTACTCATTTGCCAGAGTAATAACTTCAAATCATAGCTGAATCATGTCACTTCCATACATGGATGTCAAAATAGAAATAATTTAATAAGGTCTTAGGATATAAGTACAAGGTGTGTCAAGGTGAATCATGCGTAGTATTTTTTTGTTCTTTTTGGGCCGTTTTTTCCCCTTCAAGAAGCTTTTGTTGTTGTTTGCCACCATCCTCTCATAGATAGTGTCCTCACTAATGAGACTTTTTCCACATTTTTATAACTTCTAAAATTCTATTTTTAATTTTTTTACCTTCAGAGCTATTTCAATATTCACTCCCTAACCCAAAATAGGCCCTGGGAGTAGCTAAGTATATAACAAAATAATTAGATGGGTTCATTAGCCAAATTGATGATTCTGCAATTTAATAGCAAAAACACTAATGGATGCTTTGAATTTACCTTTTTTTCTCTTTTACTTGACCAAACATTTAGCAGCTTAAAACTACCAGTGCCACATTATATCTCCTTGTGCAGAGTGGGGTCAGATACCCCTTCATCATCTCCATGCTGGAAGCAAAGTCTTCAAGGAATACTACTCCCTTGTTTCTGCTACCTGAGCATCAAAGGATCAAAGAGACATCCTAGACAATATGTAGCAAACTAATGTTTTCGTATCTCAAAACCGACTATTGATATTTAGCAAACTGCAATGATAAATGCAAATATTAATAAGTATTAATAGGAGTAGCCATTAGCCAGGAGTCAGCTAGTCCTATAACTTTCTTCCTTCCTCATTTTCTACCTAATTGCTTTAGTAGAAATTGCATATTAATAATGAAATAAAAATTTTAAAAAACTGAGAAAACTTTTGAAATAAATATGACTGAGAAAGAAGTAATAACCTATACACACAGAGACAGACAGAAAGAAACAGATCTATAAATTAATAAGGAAACAAAGCAAACTACTCAGTAAATGGACGCGAGACATGAATAGACAAGTCACATATATATATATATAAGTCAAAATGACCAATAAATATAGGTAAATAAATTTAATATCAAGATAAATTAAAAACTATAAAAGTAAAATAATAGATTACAATTGTATACTTATGAATTAACAACGTTGAAAAAGAATTTTAATACCAGTATTAGAAGGGGTGTGGAAAAAGAGTGCCTCATACACTGTTGAGAATATCAAAATTGGCACATGTTTTCCAACAGGCAATTTAATGATACAGCTCACTAAACAATAAGAGGCAAAAATATTAATGTATAATGAATATAACCCATGAAAAACTTTTGTAGGAGATCTTTTAGATTAGGTACGTGCTATTTGATAGGAATGTTAAAATCTGTTTTACCAATTATATGAAATATCTTTTCCAGTAATAGTCAATACTCATTTAACCTGTAAGATTCTAACATTTTCATTTCTTAGAATTAAAAAGTAAAATTGCATGCTAGCGGATGATAAATAATTTTTATCAATATTTACTTTCTTTTTCATTAAATTAATAAGAAAAGATTGATTGTAATGTTTACTGAAGTTTTTATACATAATTTTTTCCTAACTATCCCCCAAACCTTAACACTGTAATTCAAAATAGGTGTGTACTTATATTTATGAAAGGAATATCATATATTTTATCATGCTTCACTTTCTAAATAACTGATAGTTTTAGCTTCATATAACATTAGGTTATTAAAAATCTAAAGAGAGAGGAATTCCAAGATGGCGCCGTGAGTAGTCCTCTTTGTCTCTCGCCCTTCGAGTCTACAATTATTTGGACACTTATCGCTTGACAAAGGATATCCAGACAGCATCTCAGGACGTCTGAGACACCCACGCGACTATACATCGGAAGGCGGATGGACTTTCCTCCAGGAGGATGGGGAAATAGGTGAAAACTCTCCGACCCCGACGGGCAGCCTAGTACCCGCAAGCGGCTTTCTTCCAACGGACGCCCCCAGAGGATCCACACACATCTAGGGCAGGAGCGAGAACACAACAGAGGAGCGACGGTGGAAACAGGTGACCAGAACCCTACCTAAACCCCCCGCAATTACTCCTAAACGCAGAGGGAAACTTTGGAGTTGCACACCTGAGCCCGTGGGGAGAGTCTCTCCCCGCCATTGGCGGGGAGACCCAGCCTGGTGCTCGGGGCGCCCGGAGGGTCCCAGAGAGAGACACGGAGGGCACGGAGGTCTCCCAGCTGCCGTTGCCTGCCCCGTGGGACTAGGGATTGCCGGAGATCTCGGAGAGGACTGGGGCGGGGGAACTTTCAAAGGCCGGTTCGGGCGACCCGGAGGGGAAGCGCCGGAGCTCCGCCAGGCAGCAGACAAAACTCTCTGTCTGCCGGTAGCAGAGGGGCCACGCTGAGCATTCAGAGCTCCCGGCAGAGGCCCGGAGAGAAGCCCAGAGGGCGGGGCGACCCCCAGCTGCCGTTGCCCGCCCGGTGAGGCTAGGGATTGCCGGAGATCTCGGAGAGGACTGGGGCTGGAGAGAGTTCCAGAGACCCAGCTTAGTAGCCTAGGGGGAAACCCTACAGGCTCACAGAAGCCTTAGGGAAAGCCTCTGCACAGCACCAGTAGAAGGCACCCAGCCGCCAGCCACAAGGCTGGAAGACCCCAGGGCAAAAGCAGCATAGCTAGGTGTACTAACCACAGACTGTAGAAGATGCCAATAGCTCTCCTGCGACCCATAGAGGACAAGTGAGATTTGGTGGGTGCCGACAGCAACGGAGCGACAAATATAAGTGATCCCACCCCTGGCCGCTGGAAAAGCCCATAACACCGTTGCAGACCCCAAGGAGAGAGCGCATCTAGGTGGGCAACAACAGTAGGCACCTGCAGCCTGAAGCCCCCCGTGACGGCCCCCACGGCAGAGGAGGGAATCCAAAGGGCCACTGTGGCTACGAAGAGGGGCCCAGGCCCAGTTAGCAACTACAGACAGGGTTCCTGGTTGGTGAAGTATAAACAGCTGCTCCCCGCACCGCAGCAGCTGAAACAAGTGAAAGGAGCAACTAAACTCTATCTCCATGCGGAGGCACAAATCAACATCATCAAGCAATATGAAAAAATACATTAAATCTCCAGAACAGAAAGAAAGTAACAAATACACAGAAAACAATCCCAAAGAAAATGAGATATATAACCTAAATGATGATGACTTCAAAACAGCCATCATTAAAATTCTCAATGAGTTAAGAGAGAATTCTGACCGACAACTCAACGAGTTCAGGAGCTATGTCACAAAAGAGTTTGATACGATAAAGAAGAACCAAACAGAAATATTGGAAATGAAGAACACAATAGAGGAGATTAAGAAAAATCTAGATGCTCTGAACAGCAGGGCCGATAATATGGAGGAAAGAATTAGCAATTTGGAAGATGGCAATATAGAATTGTTGCAGGCAGAGGAGGAGAGAGAAGCAAGACTTAAAAGAAATGAAGAAACTCTCCGAGAATTATCAGACACAATTAGGAGATGCAACATAAGGATTATAGGTATACCAGAGGGAGAAGAGAAGGAGAAAGGGGCAGAAAATCTATTCAAAGAAATAATGGCTGAGAACTTCCCAAATCTGGTGAGGGAGAAGGATCTTCAGGTGACAGAAGCCAATAGATCTCCAAACTTTATCAATGCAAGAAGACCAACTCCACGGCATATAGTAGTGAAGCTAGCAAAAGTCAACGACAAGGAGAAAATATTAAGGACAGCCAGGCAAAAGAAACTAACCTACAAAGGAACCCCCATCAGGCTATCAGCAGATTTCTCAGCAGAAACTTTACAGGCTAGAAGAGAGTGGAATGATATATTCAAAAATCTGAAGGACAAAAACCTACAGCCGAGAATTCTCTACCCAGCAAAAATATCCTTCAAATACGATGGAGAAATAAAACTTTCCCAGATAAACAAAAATTAAGGGAGTTCATTGCCACAAAACCTCCTCTTCAGGAAATCCTCAGGAAAACCCTCATTCCTGAAAAATCCAAAAAAGGAAAGGGGCTACAAAACCAAGAGCAGAGGAGATAAGTAGAAGGACAACAACAGAGAGTAGCAGCTCTACATCAGAACAGATTAAACCATGGGACGAGAAACAAAGGAAACTGAAGAAAACCGGAAAACAAGACACAAAATGGTAGTGGTAGGCCCCCACGTCTCAATAATCACTCTAAATGTAAATGGATTGAACTCCCCAATCAAAAGACACAGAGTGGCAGGGTGGATCAAAGAACAAGATCCAACAATATGCTGCCTCCAGGAAACACACCTCAGCCCCAAAGACAAACACAGACTCAGAGTGAAGGGATGGAGAACAATACTCCAAGCTAATAATGAACAAAAGAAAGCAGGTGTCGCTATACTAATATCAGACAAGGTAGATTTCAAAGCAAAACAGATAAAGAAAGACAAAGAGGGACAGTATATAACGATAAAAGGGACTCTCCACCAAGAAGACATAACACTTATAAATATATACGCACCCAACACAGGAGCACCAAAATTTGTAAAGCAACTCTTAATAGAACTAAAAGAAGACATCAACAACAATACAATAATAGTAGGGGACCTCAACACACCATTAACACCAATGGACAGAACATCCAGACAGAAAATCAACAAGGAAATAATAGAATTAAATGAAAAATTAGACCAGATGGACTTAATAGATATATATAGAACACTTCATCCAAAAACAGCAGGTTACACATTCTTCTCAAGTGCACATGGAACATTCTCAAGGATTGACCATATTTTGGGAACCAAAGCAAACATCAATAAATACAAGAGAGTTGAAATAATATCAAGCATCTTTTCTGATCATAACGCTATTAAACTAGAAATCAACTACAAGAAAAAAGCAGAGAAAGGTGCAAAAATGTGGAGACTAAACAACACGCTTCTCAACAAACAATGGATCATTGAAGAAATTAAAGAAGAAATCAAATATTATCTGGAGACAAATGAAAATGAGAACACGACATACCAAATCATTTGGGATGCAGCAAAAGCAGTCCTAAGAGGGAAATTCATTGCAATACAGGCTCACCTCACTAAACAAGAAAAAGCTCACGTAAGCAACCTCAAACGACACCTAACAGAACTAGAAAAAGAAGAACAAACAAGGCCCAGAGTCAGTAGAAGGAGGGAAATAATAAAAATAAGAGCAGAAATAAACGATATTGAAACAAAAAAGACAATAGAAAGGATCAATGAAACAAAGAGTTGGTTCTTCGAAAGAATTAACAAAATTGACAAACCCCTAGCCAGACTCACCAAGAAAAGAAGAGAGAAATCGCAAATTAATAAAATCAGGAATGACAGAGGAGAAATCACAACAGATACCAATGAAATACAAGAGATCATAAGAGAATACTATGAAAAACTATATGCCAACAAATTGAACAACCTGGAAGAAATGGACAAATTCCTAGACTCCTACAATCTCCCCAAACTGAATCAGGAAGAAATGGAGAATCTGAATAGACCAATCACAAGTAAGGAAATAGAAACGGTAATCAAAAACCTCCCCAAAAACAAGAGTCCAGGACCAGACGGCTTCTCTGGAGAATTCTACCAAACATTCAAAGAAGACTTAATACCTATTCTCCTCAAACTGTTCCAGAAAATTGAGAAAGATGGAGAACTCCCTAACACATTCTATGAAGCCAACATCACTCTGATCCCCAAACCTGACAAGGACAACACAAAGAAGGAGAACTACAGGCCGATATCACTGATGAACATAGATGCAAAAATCCTCAACAAAATTTTGGCAAACCGATTACAGCAATACATCAAAAAGATTATACACCATGATCAAGTGGGATTTATACCAGGGACACAGGGATGGTTCAACATCCGCAAGTCAATCAACGTGATACACTACATCAACAAAATGAAAACCAAAAACCACATGATCATCTCAATAGATGCAGAGAAAGCATTCGACAAGATCCAACACCCATTTATGATAAAAACCCTCAGTAAAATGGGTATAGAAGGAAAGTACCTCAACATAATAAAGGCCATATATGATAGACCCACAGCCAACATCATACTCAATGGACAAAAGCTGAAAGCCATCCCTCTGAGGACAGGAACAAGACAAGGGTGCCCACTGTCACCACTCCTATTCAACATAGTTCTGGAGGTGCTGGCCAGAGCAATTCGGCAGGAAAAAGAAATAAAAGGAATCCAAATAGGTAACGAAGAAGTAAAACTCTCGTTGTTTGCAGACGACATGATCTTATACATAGAAAACCCCAAAGAATCCACAGAAAAACTATTAGAAATAATCAACAACTACAGCAAAGTAGCAGGGTATAAAATTAACGTGCATAAATCAGTAGCATTTCTATACACTAACAATAAACTAACAGAAAAAGAACTCAAGAACTCTATCCCATTCACAATCGCAACGAAAAGAATAAAATACCTTGGGATAAACTTAACCAAGGAAGTGAAGGATCTATACAATGAAAACTACAAGACTTTCTTGAAAGAAATAGGCGATGACATAAAGAGATGGAAAAACATTCCTTGCACATGGATTGGAAGAATAAACATAGTTAAAATGTCCATACTACCTAAAGCAATATACAGATTCAATGCTATCCCAATCAGAATCCCAAGAACATTCTTCACAGAAATTGAACAAACAATCCTAAAATTCATATGGGGCAACAAAAGACCGCGAATTGCTAAAGCAATCCTGAGCAAGAAAAACAAAGCCGGTGGAATCACAATCCCCGATTTCAAAACATACTACAAAGCTACAGTGATCAAAACAGCATGGTACTGGTACAAAAACAGGTCCACAGATCAATGGAACAGAATTGAAAGCCCAGAGATAAAACCACACATCTATGGACAGCTAATCTTCGACAAAGGAGCAGAGGGCCTACAATGGAGAAAAGAAAGTCTCTTCAACAAATGGTGCTGGGAAAACTGGACAGCCACATGCAAAAGATTGAAAATTGACCATTCTTTTTCACCACACACCAAAATAAACTCAAAATGGATCAAAGACCTAAAGATTAAGCCTGAGACAATAAGTCTTTTGGAAGAGAATATAGGCAGTACACTCTTTGACATCAGTTTCAAAAGAATCTTTTCGGACACTGTAACTCCTCAGTTGAGGGAAACAATAGAAAGAATAAACAAATGGGACTTCATCAGACTAAAGAGCTTCTTCAAGGCAAGGGAAAACAGGATTGAAACAAAAAAACAGCTCACTAATTGGGAAAAAATATTTACAAGTCACTTATCCGACAAAGGGTTAATCTCCATAATATACAAAGAACTCACACTGCTTAATAACAAAAAAACAAACAACCCGATCAAAAAATGGGCAGAGGACATGAACAGACATTTCTCAAAAGAAGATATGAATATGGCCAATAGACACATGAAAAGATGTTCATCATCGCTAATCATCAGGGAAATGCAAATCAAAACTACACTAAGATATCACCTTACCCCCGTTAGATTGGCAAAAGCATCCAAAACCAAGAACGACAAATGTTGGAGAGGTTGTGGAGAAAGAGGAACCCTCATACACTGTTGGTGGGAATGCAAACTGGTACAGCCACTATGGAAAACAGTATGGAGATTTCTCAAAAAGTTAAAAATAGAAATACCCTATGACCCAGCCATCCCATTACTGGGTATCTATCCTAAGAACCTGAAATCAGATATCTCAAGAGTCTGTTGCACCCCTATGTTCATCGCAGCATTATTTACAATAGCCAAGACGTGGAACCAGCCTACATGCCCAGAAACTGATGATTGGATAAAGAAGATGTGGTATATATACACAATGGAATACTACTCAGCCATAAAAAAAGACGAAATTGGCCCATTCACAACAATGTGGATGGACCTCGAGGGCATTATGTTAAGCGAAATAAGTCAGTCAGAGAAAGACGAACTCTATATGACTCCACTCATAGGTGGAAATTAGTATATTGAGAAGGAGATCTGATCGGTGGTTACCAGGGAAAAGGGGGGGTGGGGGGAGGGTACGGAGGGGGAAGTGGTGTACCCACAACATGACTAACAAAAATGTACAACTGAAATCTCACAAGGTTGTAATCTATCATAACATTAATAAAAAAAAAAATAATAAATAAAAAAAAAAATAAAAATAAAAATCTAAAGAGAAATAGCAATTAGATGTATACTTGTATACTTGTTTTAAAACTTATAAACATGGTTAGGTTAATTATATTAGATTATATTGATTGTTTTCAGTAATTGATTATATTTATTAGGCACCAGGTATGCTTCTAGGTGTTGAGAATACAAAGATGAACGTTACTTCGCAGTACACGGAGGCCCAGATTCACTTTACACACTATGCTACAATGGGAACAGATGCTCTGATAGACTGATCCATAAATGACAAGCAGTAGGGTATATTGGAGTACATGAGGAAGCCATTTCATCTAAAACTAATCCAGCCTGACCTTGTTTTTCCAAAAGGGCCTGAAGTGGCCTGTTGAGCATGCATTGTACATCTGCTTTAAATATTTACTACTTCCCAAAGACAAGAATGATGCCCTTAAAGATAGGGATGTGCCTTCCCCCATATCAGCATTTCTTTAAGGATAAGCATCTCTCCCTAAACTAAGGATTAATTACTGACCTGCCATGCTCACCTTGTGACCACTGACCTACTGTGTTCACCAATCTGCTGTGCCAGCAAAGCAATCTTGTGACAGTTTAAAAGGGACATTCCTATCATATATGATGTATGCTCTTTGTTCCAAGATGGTATATAACCACTCTGTACATCCCACTTCTTTGGTGCCCTTCCTTCCTTGGGGAAGGAAGGCCCTGGGCTAGTCCTCAGATCTAGCTCATAACAAATTCACTCCAATTTTTATTTATAGATTGATTATGGATTTGTGTCAACATAGACTCATAATAACTATAATTCATATAACATTCCATGTTGGTTTCACACGTATTCTCTCACTTCTCATGATGATCCTCACCAATATGTAAGAAAATAATACTTATAGTAATCAATCACTAAACTGGAGTTCAGAGAGTTCAAGTGATTTTTCTTAATTTCGAAAGCTAGTAAGTGTAAAGGCTGTAATTTTAACCTAGATCTTCAAATTAAGTCACACATACACACACAAATTACATACATGTGTACATAATGAATATTTTATGTATATTCTTAGAAACTGGCTACTTTTCATTTTAATGAGTTACAAAATATTTGGAAGATTAACTATACACTTTACAATCAGATTGCTGTGGAAGATCTTTTCTTTGTATTTTTAGCATGAAATTTTTAAATGTCAATGTGAAATAATTATTTAATGCCTTTAATAGACAGAAATAAATACATGAAGTTATTTTTCTTGTCCTTTCATTTTTTTTTCTACTTTTTTCTCCCCAAATACTTTGAGTACATAGCTGTATATTTTAGTTGTGGGTCTTTCCAGTTGTGGCATGTGGGATGCTGCCTCAACGTGGCCTGACGAGCGGTGCCATGTTTGTGCCCAGGATCCGAACCAGAGAAACCCTGGGCCACCGAAGCAGAGTGCACAAACTTAACCACTCGGCCACGGGGCTGGCCCTCTTGTCCTTTCATTTTTAACATTATATCTTGTGACTCCATTCTGCCTTGAATGTACTCCCATCGTAAAGCCTATAATATTTTCTTTTTATTTGTTTGCTAATCTGTCAGCTCTTTGAGGGTAGGCACTACCTCATATTAATATTTTTTTCCTATTTTCTAGATTTCTCTCTAACATGTATTATGTGCTCAGAAGCTATTTGTTAAACAATTGAATGGATTCCTCTGACCTTAACATTATTACATACAAGAAACTAAAGGCATAGTGAATTTCATTATGTCTAGTTAATCTTCAAATTACATGCTTTATGAAAGACAAACCTAAAACTTATGTCTGTTGAAAGATTTTTCTTGATTTATTATTGAAACTTTTATTTCCTCTATCATTATGTTCAATAATTTTATCTTCATTTTCTTTTTCACCTGTACTTCTTGGGTAAAATTTTAATTACTACAAATATTTTAAGCATTGGAAAATTATATTAAAATATAATTCATTATAATATAATATTAGTATATATCACAGCCAAATCATGACTTTGAAATAGGCTGACAATTGAAACTGAATTTAGCCTACAAAATCCCCTTGACACCATATTTACAAAGCAGTCACAGTGTAGCTGTGAGCACATTTCTGTGGATTCACATGATATACTCTTTATCTAATTGGCAATTGAAAATACACTTACAAATATAGGTCCTTAGAGATTGTAGTTTTGGAAATCCATTGCAAAATATAACCCTTAATTATCTTCATTGCTATAAAGGCAATCTGATATATGCCAACATATATTTTTCTCAATAAGTAAAACCTAGAAAAAGTAATTTTATTGACCTTAAAGTAGTATGTATCCATGAGACCAGAAAACAATTATTTTTTTTCAAAGATGTGTTCAGGGAACAGAGAAGAGATTAAATTTAAAACTCCTTTTAAATGGTTCATGGAATGGCATTAATAGCTAGTCCAAAGGGACTTATGCTAATCTACTTTCTTGGCTAAAACTAAGGGTTTAATGAAAGTGATTTCTATAATGGGTGGATAAAACAGAGTTTGTTCTTGCAATGCATTTTGGTTTTTGTAGGAAATACTGCTATAGGTGATGTTACATAATATTATATCTGCTCTCTTATCTATTGTCGTATTTCATAATAAAAGTTAAAAACAAATATATTTACTAACAGAGTCATAAGGAATTCAATTTTTACCTTAAAAAAGTAGTGCACATAGAAATGGGCTAGTTTGTGACGCCCTCTTCTTCTTCTTTAGTGACATATGGGAATTACAAGCCCCACTTCTCAGGCCTCAGAGAAACAATTCTCTCTGTATTTAGTTGCAGAAATAGCGTAAAATCTTAAATAACTGGAATGAAGTTACCTGTTCATATCTACTTCAATTCAGTAAACCTATTGCATACCTTTCTTACTCTCTCGAATTCTGCTCCAGCTCAAGTGACATTCCTTTTATGACTGCACCATGCTGTGCTCTGCTCTACCACAGAATCCCAGCACAAGTGGTTCCCTCTGCCTGGAATTTCTTCACCAATTCTTTGCATAGTTGATTCTCTTCTCTATCTTTGGGTCTCAGATTAAATGTTAGCTCCTCATTAATTTAGACCATTCTACTTTTATTAGTTATTGTCACATTGTCGTTAGCTCTATCATCAAATCTTTAACTTTCCCTCAATAACTCTTCACACTTGATACTCATTTATATATTTGTGTGTTATTGTGTGTTAGTCTCCATATCTCCTTTCTAACCACCCAGGCACTAGTACCATATTTGACACATAGTCGGTGGTTGATAAATGTTTATACATTTGGGGCTGGCCCTGTGGCCGAGTGGTTAAGTTCGTGCGCTCCGCTGCAGGCGGCCCAGTGTTTCGTTGGTTCGAATCCTGGGCGCGGACATGGCACTGCTCATCAGACCATGCTGAGGCAGCATCCCACATGCCACAACTGGAAGGACCCACAACGAAGAATATACAACTATGTACCGGGGGGCATTGCGGAGAAAAAGGAAAAATAAAATCTTTAAAAAAAATATTTATACATTTAAGGACTTGGATTGCTTAAGGCTTCTTTTTTTTGGTGGTATTGTAATTGAGAAGAAAGAATCCAATCCTTAGAAAAAAAAAGATATAGCCCCAAACGCTACATATTGGCCATGCTCAAGAAAGCGTGTGGTTCAGCTCATGTTCCTACACTATGTACACATTATATTTAATGTAATGAGAACTGACTCCTATGATAAAGAACTTCAGATATACAAGATCTGCAGATGAAAAAAATTATTATAATCAGTATACCAGTATAATCAGTATACCCTCCACCTCCAATGCTTCATGTGAACACATCACATTACAAATAGCATTGATCTTTGTTGTAAAGTACTTGACACATAATAGACGTTCAATAAATATTTCCTGGATGATTGCATTAATAAATAAACTGTAAATTTAATGCTGGGAAACAAGCAAATAAGTTTTAGAAAAATTTCTAACCACAAAGATAGAAGCAAAAATTATTTCTGGTTAACTTAGTTGGAAAATGCATTTCATTGCTTCGGTCTCAAAATATATTGTAAATAGAAATAGTATTGTGATTTTCAGTGATGTCTTAGTTATGCTAGCTGTAATAAAATGAATGTAAATTAGAAAATGTGATTCAGTGTCACAAGAAGAAAGTTTCCTCTGTGGTTCAGTGAAAGAATGTGTGTTGAGTCCAATTGAATTCAGTTTGAAACCCACTTCTGGCAATATTGGCTGGGTCCCTGGGCAAGCTACTTCGAGCCTGACAGCCACAATTTGCTCATTTTCCAAATGGGGATAATACCACATCTGGTTTATTTGATTATCTGGAAATGGCTTCAAAATCTCAATAGGTCCTGGATGATTCCCTAGAATATTAAGGCTAGTGACATATGGGAATATTGTCAAGACATGCAAACTAAAAGAATATGGCAGTTTAATGAGAGAATTAATGGATAGTAATTTTATGACAAATACTTGATTTTAAAACTAATGTTTTATCAAAATGATAACAAAGTAATATCATAGTAAATACTAGTTCAAATTAAAACTTCAAATCTCTAAATGAACCAATAAACAACTGCATACTGCAATCATTTTCTGAAGTTCTGGCGCCGCACTTTCGCCATTCCTAAGGAACAGAAGATCAACGCCACTTGTGTGCATGACAATAAAAACTTACATGAAGGGACTTTGAGGATCGCAATAAAGCACTTCCATTCCCTAAAATATCTTTGTCACTGACTGTGGTGTCTCTAATTCCTTGATATTACCAGAAGAAACAAGTAGAGTTCTGTGGTTAAATGCAAATTAAAAAGTGGTAAGACTGGACTATATGAAACTGCTGTTCTATGTCAAAAATAGAGACAAGCTAATATGGTTTGATATTTACATTTAATTCATAATCAGGCATTAACATCCTACATTAAATTATTTATCAGATTATCTACCTAGTATGAAAAGAAGGAATAGTGTCCCTGGATAAGGGAATAAAGAGACGGGAAAGAGAGTTCCAAAACTTCCAGACTTAGGTAAAGAAATTATCTTATAATGGCACCATAATGCAACCACTGAACAAACAGAAAAAATTCAGAATAACTTGGTTTCGGGTGAATTACAAAGAGAAGCAAAAACAACTTAAGACATTTTGAAGAAAAAAGGAATCAAGAAAACATACTCATAGTTTTTTCATATGTTTGTAGGATTAGGCCTTAGCTAGACATGACATTCATGGTGCTGTTCACAACAGATTGATGATTTATCATTGAAGACTTCTGTCACATAAAAAGTGCTAAGGAGAATGCCATGACTTCTTTAGCACCAGGGTATATACATAAAGCTGGTACTTCATACACACACACATACACACAACAGCCCACAGTATTTATGCAAAGAACATGAAATCTGTAATTCAAAAAGATATACACACCCCTATGTTCACTGCAGAATTATTAACAATAGCCAAGACATGGAAGCAACCCCAGTGCCCAAGAAGAGATGAATGAATAAAGAAGATGTGCTATATATACAATGGAATACTACTCTGCCATAAAAAAGACAAAATTATGCCATTTGTGACAACATGGATGCACCTTGAGGGTTTTATGCTGAGCAAAATAAGTCAAGCAGAGAAAGACAAATATTGTATGATTTCACTTATATGTGAAAGATAACACATAGATAAGAGAACAGGTTAGTGTTTACCAGAGGACAAGGAGATGGGGGCAGGGTGAAAGGGATAAAGGGGCACATAGGTAAGGTGATGGATAAAAACTAGAGTGCTGCTGGTGACAAGATGCAGTCTATAATACAGTGACATACACCTGTAATTTACACAATGCTGTAAGCCAAGATGACCTCAATAAAATAATTTTTTTAAAAAGATCCATAAATCTGATTCAGAAAGAAATGCCAAATTTTGCCCATTGCGTCTTACTAAAAACAGCAAGGTGTAGGTAATATTAATGATTCATATTTTCATCAAAAGAAAAAGTAAATTTAAGTACATTGGAGGTTGGATGCTTTTTTCTTCCTCTTAATTTCCCAGGGCTTCCCTGTTCTGTTTATTGGGGAAAAAAATACAGAACTTTTTTAGTATACATTATTTAAAAAGTGGGTGAAAGTGCTGCTGGACTCAAATGAATCATAACAAAATCAGGGTCACCGAGTGCTAAACGGCCTTCCTCAATTTCGCAACAAAAGTTCTGCTCTGTTTCAGTTCAACACATCATGTATTTTAAAAAAAATGGAAAAAATCCCCAAATGTTGGCAAATGTTTTTATTTTTTCTATGGCTCCCTTTCTTTCTACCCAGCCACGCATCCTTCTGTCTTTCCGCCACTGCCTAATTTGAAGGCTAGAGGGTATACACATCTGCCCCGGGCAAATGCAATCAGGGTTCCCTCCACAAACACAGACTCTCATGACAACCAAACAGAAAGGAAAAAAAAAAAGAGAAGCCAAGGATATTAAATTTCTTCTAGACCCACCACCTGATTCTCATTTGACCCACCGTCTGGGTCGTATTAAACCCACCCTGATTTCTTTTATTCCCAGAGCCTTTTTACCATCTGGGCATTTGGAATTCTAAGGCCTTGTACTTTTCCATGTTACTGAGCAAGAGTTCTAGCAAGGCAAGAGGACATTTGTGAAGCCATTTTATTTCCATCTTTCTTAGGTTATTGGGTTCTTCTGCAGAGGCTATCAACTCGGTCTGTGGGAGGACACCTGTCCACCAGAACGAGCCTGAGACTACTAATTCATTTCACACAGGTCACCAAGCTGATATCAAATAGCAGTAGCTCTTGTTTATTACCAGCTTAGATCAGATTCAAACTGGAGGCTCAAAGCTAAAAGGCTTAACCTCCAGCCCCTTCACCCTGGGTCACTCCCAATCTGTCTCTGGGGCACTTTTAATTAATTGCAGAGTGGAAAGGATTATAAATTCCAGAATTCCCATATACCATCCCTTATAGAAGCCTAACTCACTGACAGCTAGGAAGGTTTTCCATTAACACATATTTGTTCATATGATTGTATCTGCACAAACCAAATTAAGTGGAGACCTGAGGAGACCATTATCTTGAAAATTCAGGCTAAAATACAAATACTTCAACTGAGGTTTGGGAATTTACCTTTTTGAGATTGAAGAAATCTGCCAGATGATGTCCTTCCTTCAAATTTAACTTTGCATGTGCTAGCGCCAAAGGGCAAAGAAAAGTGGAAAGTGCAAGTGATTATCCAGACCATTAAAACCCAGCTGTCCAGTAGTGAGGGAAAAAAATTAGAGAGGAGAAAGTCTAAGCAACTAGATTGATCTACTTCAGTAATTAGCCAAAATCCAATGCTGCCTTTATGGTAGAAACATAGTTAGGACTGTTATAGAGTGGGAAAACAGAATTGCAAGACACTAACCTTGCAAATTTTCTGTATATTTGTTTTCCAACAGAATACTCCAAGGTTAGAAAAAGTTCTAAAACAACTGAATATTCCTTCTGAATCATATACTTCTCTTGGTTATTTCCACGATACTTATGGCTTCGTTTTGAACTGATGAGATCTGGTACTTAGAGTCAGAGAGTTGTACAGAACATAATGAAAAGCCTCTTCTGAAGCCACTTGTGGAAATAGATTACCTGAATTAAGTGTACTAGTGCATGTACCAACCACATAGCTAAGACTGCCCCGTACTAGACTCTTTCACACGATGTTAAATTTCGTCTTCACAGCAATCGTATGTGTGCAGTACCGTTAAGTCTATTTTATAGATAAGGAAACTGAGGCTTATTTATAAGAATATTAATTCTTTGGTATATTTATTAAAAAAAAAAACTAACCATCTGCTATGGATTGAATTATGTCCTCCTCCCTCAAAAAGACATTCTGAAGTCCTAACCCTCAGGATCTGTGTATGTGACCTTCCCTATTTAAAAATAGGGTCTTTGCAGGTTTAGTCAAGTGAATATGATATCATCAGGATGGGCGTTAATCCAATATAACTGATGTCCTTAGAAGAGGGAAGTTTGGACACGGACACAGAAATCCAGGGAGAATGCCGTGTGAAGACAGAGGTAGAGATTGGAGTGGTGCATATACAAGCCAGGGAGAGCCAAGGATTGCTGGCCATCACCAGAAGCTAGGAGAGGGGCCTGGAACAGATTCTCTCTCATGGCTTGCAGAAGGAACCAACCCTGCCAATATCTTGATTTTGGATTTCTAGGCTTCACACTGTGAGAGAACAAATTTCTATTTTTTAAGCCACTCAGTTTGTGTCCTTTGTTATAGCAGCCCCAGGAAACTAATATATTACCTAGTAAAGAGAAAATAAGAGGATAACGAGGTTAATTTTATATATTAAGCAAATTCAGATGATGCTGATATAAATCTCTTTCATGTTTCTTCTGGTAAACATAGCTAGAATCTTTCCAGCAGAAAGAGATGTGTAGCTGGGTTAGAGAGGGGTCCTTATAAAGTTCCATTCTAAAAACTCTGACCATGTAATTCCCTTACTCAAAAAAAAAATCTCAATAAGGGAGGACTCATGACCTGTAGAACAATTTCCTAACTTCTCGACCTGTAAGTGCCTTGCATGGAATAGACTCTTAAAAGATGTCTAATAGGGGCTGGCCCCGTGGCCGAGTGGTTAAGTTCGCGCGCTCCGCTGCAGGCGGCCCAGTGTTCCGTTGGTTCGAATCCTGGGCGCGGACATGGCACTGCTCATCAGACCACGCTGAGGCAGCGTCCCACATACCACAACTAGAAGAACCCACAACGAAGAATACACAACTATGTACCGGGGGGCGTTGGGGAGAAAAAGGAAAAAATAAAATCTTTAAAAAAAAAAAAAGATGTCTAATAAATAGACATATAAATTCTCCTTTTCTGGACTCATCTTGCCTTGCTTCTGTTGAGCCATTCCAGCTCTAGAGAATTCCTGGCTATTTGCCCAAACATGCCTTCCTCTTTCTGCCTTTCTTTCCTTTACTCACGCTGGGCCTATCATATTAAAGGACTACCCTTATTTCCTCTTCACTCACCTCAACATATTTAATCCTACTAGGCATTAGGTGTACCTGATCAGCCATTGCTTGTGTTAGTCCTTTACTGATTACTGTGACTTTGGGGTTCTGTTATTCCTCTTCTCCGTGGCAATTTGTGGCTCTCTTGTGGCTTTTCCACAAGAGTTTTGTGCCTACCCATATAGTATTGTGAGTGTTTATCTCCATTACTGTTTCAGAAATCTCTTGGGTCAGGTGGTATTCCTACTCATCTTTTATACACTGCTCTTACCTCCAGCACCTGGCACAAGGCCTTAGAGAGTTGGTCCTCTATGAATATTTGCCGAATTGATTTTAAGTTTGAATTAAGCAGCTCAGGATCTCTTTGATTGAAAAATCACATTGCAGATGGCTTGCTTGTGTTGCTCAATATTGCTGCACCAATGGAGCAATGCATATGCTGCAAATTCTTCGTCATGGTAGGAGCTAGCAAAGGAAAGGTTTTTCATAAAAGATTATCTGCAATCAAAAGCAAGAAGAGAAACAGGCAAATGCTATAGAATTTTTTCCAGTTTATTCTATGTATCTAGGGGCAATTCATTTGTCTGCTTAGCATATCTGCTATATTCCAATGTTCAATTCAAAATAAAGCTAATTTGCATTAGCATAGTGACTTAACTCACTGGTATATTATTACTATGTAAGCAGGTGTACATGCAACTACAAATAAATGCTTGCTGATGGAATCCCAGCAGGGCTTCTGATGAGTTTTCATTTTGTTGAACCTTACCCAGGAAATTACTGTGTAAAAAGCTTTGCTATTAGTTCTTTGCCTGAAATATCGTTTAGCTACACCTGGCCAAATTCATGGCAATTATACTAACTATACCAAGAGGACATTCCAAAATTTTCCTCAGCCTTCTATATTCATTTTCTCAAATTTATTACTGAAATAATAGAAATATACAAATAAACACACATACTCAAATCCCAAAAGACACATATTAAGAAAAACTTAGCACTTAAAAGTTAAAAAAAAACTTATAAAAAGAGGATAATGTAAGTCAATTTTACCTTAAAATAGAATCCACATTAGAAGTTATCAACTACAGGCTTCAAGCTACTGTTTGCTAATAACATGTACAGCATAAATGTAATGAATCTCAATTGTAACCCTAAACATTCTAAAATGGAGATAAAATAAACTGTTTTACTGCATTATGTAATACATTAAAAAGCTGACAATGAAAACTTGCACTCTTGGTGTCACTATACATGACCATATATATAATCAAACTTTTACCATAATAAGTTACATGATGTGATTAACCCCACCATATATTCATAGCTGGGTAATAATGAATTTCGTTGTACTTATTAAAATTCATCAGTAGGTTTTGGCTTTAAAAATATTTTAGTCAAAAAATATTCACGGGGCTGGCCCTGTGGCTGAGTGGTTAAGTTCGCGCGCTCCGCTGCAGGCGGCCCAGTGTTTCTTTGGTTCGAATCCTGGGCGCGGACATGGCACTGCTCATCAAACCATGCTGAGGCAGCGTCCCACATGCCACAACTAGAAGGACCCACAACGAAAAATATACAACTATGTACCGGGGGGCTTTGGGGAGAAAAAGGAAAAAACAATTCACCATGCCTTTCCTTTACATGAAGTTTTTTGGGAAAGGATCAGTTACAAAGAATATAAGATAGTCTGTAATTTCAAAATTTTCCCTTTATTTTGAAATGAGAAATGAGAGAAATATTCACATGAAAGAAGATAATCAGAAATGTAGGACAATTTATGCCAAATGCCAAATTGCTTGCTACAGACGGTCAGTGCTATAGACAGTCAATGGTGGAGTGAGGTTGCCATGAGAGGAAGAGGTTGGGGATGTGTCCATAAGACAGAGTGACCATACATCCTGATATGAATGGAAGAATTCTAATTTGTGTCTACACTCCTGGTGCAATAATTAATATGACCCACTTTCACTCTCAAAAATGTTTTGATTTAAATGATAATTATATGTTCATTCTACCACGGGAATAAATGGGCATGTGTTGTCTTGAAAGAAAGGTAAAATTCAAATAAGCAGAAGTGAGGGTTTCTGGAAATCTAAGACAGGTGAATAATACATGCAAAGGAACAAAAATGAAGCATAGAAATCAATAGGCTGGATGAAGTAGCATTTTGTGCAATAATACCTTCTCTTACTGTGAACTTCAAATAAAGTTTGCATTGGAGATTTACCCTTCCCCATGCTGTCCTCCTACCTTTCTTCTGAGAGAATGATAGGGTTTTTGCAACAATAGAGTGTGTTTTAGGGAGTGTTACTCTACTCTGATTATGTGGCAGGAAGAGGAATCATCTGGGGCCACACCGTAATCCCACACAATATTAAGTATCTCCTGTCAAGGTTGCCAGGTTAAACGAACAAAACAACAAAACAAAACCAAGATGTCCAGTTAAATTTGAATTTTGTGTAATCAATGAATAATTTTTTAGTATAAGAATGTCTAAAATATTGCATGAGATATGGTGCAAAAATACTTTTTTAGTATGTCCCAATTATTGCGTGAAATATACTTAGATTAAAAAACAATTAGCTATTTGTCTGAAATTCAAATTTGACTAGGTATTCTGTATTTTGTCTGGCACCTGTATTACTGCCTCATTTCAACCTTCAGGCATTTCCCTTGACTGTTTCTAGGGTTGACAAACTCTCCAATCCCTGGCTTGGAAGACCAGCTTCCTTCACTTTCAAAGATAATTTCTGTTTGAGCCAGCCCTGATGGCCTAGTGGTTAAAGTTTAGCACTTTCACTGCTTCAGCAGCCCTGCTTCAAACCCTAGTTGTGGAACCACACCACCCATCTGTCGGTTGCCATGCTGTGGCAGTGGCTCCCATAGAAGAATTGGAAGTACTTGCAACTATGACACACAACTGTGCACTGGGGCTTTGGAGAGGAAAAAAAAAGAGGAAGATTGGCAACAGATGTTAGCTCAGGGTGAATCTTTCCCTGCAAAAAAACAAAAGAGATAATTTCAGTTTTGGGTTTAGGAAGTTTATATGAGTACTTTTACTATTGTTATTGGTACCTTTCTCAGACCTTCGTTTATTTATTATATGTTATGAGTTAAAACTCAAATCTCAATTTCTAGTTTATATTAGTCCTCTGAGGAGGCTAACAAGAAAGGTACTTAATGATCTCCTAATGTGAGTTCAATAAATACTCTTTTTCTCATCATGGGCAACTGTAAAACTTAAGGAAATGTGCACAACTGGATTAAATTACATAATATTTCCTGAACTCTTACATTTCTCACCTCCCTTTCACAGTGACCCTGAGAGGTATTCTCCTCATTATATAAGTGAGGAAAGAGGCTCAGGGAAGTTTTGAGATACACTTCAAAGTCCCCAGCACTAGTTAGTGGTAACGGTATTAACTTTTGAACCCAGAGCCCATGATGACAAATTTAGCCAATTCATTTATACTATAATATAGTTGTCTCCAAGGGGGCAATGACCATTCCTTGTCATTACTCTTAAATGGCTCTCAAAATTTCCTGAGATGCAAATGTGTTGTTGCTTTCTGATTAAATATGTGAATAGTCTCCTCACGTCATTTCTCTTTGGATTAATACTGTAATAATAAAAATAGCAGAGACAATATGTAACACATGTCAAGCACTGTACTAGCATGTTACATTTTCTGTATTACTCAGTGTTATTAAACTGTCATTGAAAGATTTTATTCAGTAATCAAGAATTCGTTAAGCCTCTTGAACCCTGAAAAATGACATTATAGTTTACAATCTGCTGACACATGGACATAATCTTTTGACAGACACTACGGGAGATAAACTTTTACATCTTAATATTATCAATTTGATGGACATATGGTGCTACATCAAGGAACAGGCTTTGAAGCCTGAAAAGGAACAGCTCTTGGCAACAGAAAAAAAGATAAATTCTCTGTGAGTAAAAATCAATACTAAAAAATATTCAAATGTTGAATCATCAAGCTTTCTATTGGCAGTTATAGATATTTATAAGAAATTATTTTCATGTTGTAGTTAATAGAAAGGGATCCTAGAAACTCAATGAAGAAATAGCAAATAGCGAGTGATCCAAGAAATTGCTAAAAACTTACAGCTTTGTTTTTAAAATACAAGCTCTGATCCATCATCAGTTACCCACTAGCCTTGAAAGTCTTTTACAACTTCACAGACACCTTTCTTAACTTTCTTCCCTTCTGGCTGCCTCTCTGTCTGCAGAGAGTAGGAAGTATTTTCTCATCCTTCTGAATGATTCTTTGGTTTCTTCATTTCCTTTATGACCACCACCAAGCCCAAAAAGACCCATTTCAAATCTCCTCTTGGTTCCAGTCTTTAATCTAAATGGCTGATCTTAAGCGCAACAGATTGTATTGGAAGTGAAGACCAATAAATTGTTTCACTTGTCAAGCAAGACTTCCCTCACTTATAACAATATAACAATAATTATACAAGGAAATAGTCTCTTTACTTTTAGGCCAGCAGTTTAATAATGCCTGAGCCACGCAACTGTGTTGGTACATAAGCCAATTATACACCTATGCAATAACAGGAAAATAATGTTCTCTCAGGTTCACTAGAGAATAAAAATAAGAAAAAACATTCTATTGGGATATTTTCCATTGTAGGTAGTAAAACCTGAGGATGACCTAAAAGTGACAAGAAATAATGGCGTTGGTTGACATATTTGTGAACCACTTTGCAGAATGGCCCAAAAACTGTGAAGAACACAGAACAAATAAGGAGAAAGTCAAACATAAACATTCTTTCACTGAATTATTTTTGTATAGAATTTCTAATTTTAGAATTTATGGAGTAAAGTTGTACTTCATTTTACTGAAATTTTTAATATAGATACATTTTAAGCTGCAGCACATTCTTATATAACATAGCAAAATGCTATAGGGCATTGTAAAGACCCAAAGAAAACATAGAACCATATAGAGGTGGGGGATCGCTAGAATGGAAAACATGTCTATCCGCTGACATTGGCAAGTGACACCATTCAGTTTCTCCTTGCACCAGACTCCCTGATTGCCTCTCTTTGTATGAAATAGTTGTGCTGCTAGGATCTTCTAGCTGCTTCTCATTTACTTGCTGGTCTTATTCCTGAGCTCCACATCCTTGAAAGTGGTCAAAGAGGTGCTAAGTGACTCTCCATCCAGGATGATGTCAAGAGGATTTCTGCACTGGTTGTGAGTGGAATTCCACATCTTTTGAGTGCCTTTCAAACCTCAGGTGCCTATGACTTCATTAGGCTTTCCTCTAAACAATGAATGTTCTTGTCAAAGCACATTAATACTGTGGTTACACAAGGCAGATGAGTAAATGAATTGTTTTATCTTCATAGAATAATAGCTTTATAGGATCTTTAGTTTGTATGAACTGCCACGATCTTGAATTCCATCTTCCATGACACGTGAACTTAATTCTCCCCAAAAGTTCATTCACCTACTCTTTGAACACCACCACTGTAAGGAGTGTGCTAATTCCAACTTGAAAGGTATCATCTTCTCCATGAAGTTTTTAGACACAGTGTTAACTCATCAAGTACAGTGTGAAATATGTAAATTATGTAATTCTTTGATTTCCATTTCAATTAGGCACGGCAGCAGATGTGAATCTTGGTCTATGTACTCAAGTGTTTAATATATAGCATATTTATCTTATTCTTTATATGAATTTAAAGGCCGGCATAAAATTAAAATCTCCTCTTGTGGTTATGCAAAGCTTCCTTGGCCTCACATAGCATAACAGCACAACAGCAACCACCCCACACTCCCATGGTGACTCCTCTGTTGGCATTAGTTGTGATTACAATGCCCTTTGTCCCTGCTGATTTCTTCTGATGATTCTGCTGCTTCCATGCTTAGCACATGAATCTTTTTTAGGGTGCTGGTAATACCTATGCCTAGGGTTCTGCCTCCTAATGTACCATGTACATCATGTTACTGCACAAAAGTAAGGTTCTCCTGTCTAACGTGCATTAAAAGAGCCAATTAATTACTGAAACAGCTTTTGGGAAAAGAAATCAGCTTTGTTTTGTGAGATGGATCTGCAAGGAGACGGGGGCATGTGCCCTCAGATCTGTCTCCTTGATTCAGGATTTGGGGCAAAATTTAAGAGGTTAGGGAGAACAGGCTGCGACACAGAAATGCTGGCAAGACAGGTTTTGATTGGTGGACTTAAAGCATTTATGATAAGGTTCTAAACATTTACGGTACAGTGGGGAAGGAATTTTAACACTGGATCTTCCTGAATGATGGACGCCTTTCTTCTGCTAAGAGTCCAACTTTTAAGTTCCGGTAATATCCTGGTCCTTTGGTTTGGTGGAGAGGAAAATCTTTGGTTCCATGGTCACTTCAGGTCAGGATTTCTTCTTCTGTGCATGCTCTGGCTACACAATTTAGCAAATTTTCTGAAAGACAATTCTTAATAACTCTGTTGGTAAGAGATGGGGTCTGTCCAAACTGACTCTAATTGGCCACTGTTATAACACCCAAAGTAGTCATCTGAGGACTTGCCATCTCATTTGGAGACTATCTCCAACTGGGGCACGAGCCTCTGCTACTAGTGGCACCAGTCTGACCACCAGTTTCTTTACAACTTACAAGAAGTCTCTCTTCTTGTTGTCCACAATTTCTCTCTCCTCCCTTCTACTCCAAGAGATCTGACATAATCTCTTAAACAGAAAGGTAATTAATTTGAAGAATCTTTTTTTCTGCTCTGCCTCAAGCCTTCCATGCCTAGTTACTTGCTTGAAGAAGAAAAAATAGGTAGACGAAATATGAACTAACATCGCAAGAACTAATTCTTCATCAATACCATTTTAAGCCATTTACCTCTAATGAGTACTTATTCTCTATGAAGAACATAATGTATCATTCTATCTATCCATCCTTCACCTGCTGTTTCTCTCTGCCATCTATATAACTAGTATGGGGACACCTGTGTCAGTGTTTACGTGATAATAAGTCAGTTTTTAGTGTTCAGCGTCTGAAGGTTGAGAGGAGGAAAATGACTTAGTAGTTCCCTTTGGTCAGAATCTAGCACTGATGTCCATTCCACTCTAAAACTGTTCAACCAGCAACACTTCCTAGACTTGATGAAGGATTTCTGTGATAAGAGTGTACTCTATTAAAGAAGGGATGAGCACAGAATAAAATGTCAATCACTACCATTTCCTGTTTCTTAGGTAAGCAATAACATTTCTTGACTACAGCCATACTCTTTTCAATTTAGCCACTAGCTTCAGCTTCTCCAAAAGTGCTTTGTAACTATTGAATGAATCACCACTTTGTAAATCGATGGAGCCTCTAACATATATGTAATGTATTTTGAATATTTAGAGAGTAGTTTTATCCTCAGAATAGATTATTAAAACCTTGTTAAGCTAAATTCCTGGACTCTCAATAGGTCAAAATGGGCTAGTTATTTACATTTGAAGCTTCATCTAGATCCAAGTGGGAGAAAAATTGAGAAGGAAAGGAGGAAACAAAAATTTTGTGGTATCAGACAGTAGTATTTGGGGAAACATTTTTCTCACGAGCAACATTTATTAGTGTCCATTTTGTTTAAAGTCCTACACTAAATGTGATGAGAAAATCTTATCATTCATGAGTTACACTCCCAGCAGTGTTCTTGAAGTAAAATATAGATATTAATCATACAAGCCAATATTTATCTAGAAGCTTATCCAGAAACATTTAAACAATGGAATTATTCTAAAAGATTTTTCAAAAATAACCATGTATTTAAAAAAGTGTGCTACTGTAAAAATTGAGGAATGATTTGAAACAAGGTACAACCAGCCACAGGGTTACTAGGGTGATGTCTTGACAGCGTGAATCTAGTGGCCGGGATATGGTATTTCCATCTTAATGGAGGATAGTGATGATGTTATGGTATTCCCGCTGATGACGTATGGAATTTGGTGGTTCTTGGTTAGACATTGCCTCAGGTAATAATATTTTTAAAGAGTTGAATTTCTCTTATACAAATTTATAGAATGTATATATGTATGTAGATATATATGTATCTATATATATATATAGATATATATAGATATCCCATTTCTTAATGCATAAAGTGGAAAGAAAAAAACAAGAGAAAGCATAGAGATGGCCCTGCTAGATTTGGCCTGCTGTTTCATTTAATCTTTTGAAATTAAGTTATTTAAATCTCAAAAGAGCCATTTTTCAACTCAGTTCAGGTCATAGGTATGCAAATTAAACAACCAGGTATTATATAAATATTCAATATATTTTATATTGATAATATATATTATCTAGTAAGTACACAATATGTAATACATAGGTATCCCAAATATTCATGATTCAGAAAATATTCTGGTTTGCAGATGTATTTATAAAATAGATGAGTATGAAGAGAGCGCAATTGACCTGCCATGGATGGAACATTCACATTGTTATTTTCTTCCTAGTTTCAATATTGGACATGCACTGACTTTCCAAGTCTTTTCATTGCAGACACATTAAAAATACAGTATTTGAGGGGATAAGGTGAGAATGAAAACCAGATAGTGTTATTTGGCTTAGAAGTATCAGAAGAGACTGAAAAGATTGATAGATTAGGTGTGTTTCAAACAGAAGTGTGTTTCAAACAGATGTGCCGTGTGGCAGAGTGCAGAATCTGGATCTTCAATGATGCCACTATTTACTGTAATAAATTATCAAAGCTAAAGCTGGAAAAGACATCTGAGATAATTTTGTGCATCCTTTCCTCTGACATGAGAAAACTGAGATGGAGATATGTTAGGTAGTTCAAATTCCGTAGCAGCTCCTGATGGAATCAGGCCTACACCTCTTATTACACAAATTCTAAGGTTCTTTTTGAATTACAGGAGGGGCTTTAATAATATATATCATGGCAATGAAGTAGCTAATGCATAATAGACACGTGCATTAAATGTATGCACTAAAAGATTAATTTTCTGGGAACTATTCATAAAATGGAAGAAAAAAGTATCATCATTTAATGATAATGTAGCATTTTATATATATAATTTCAGATTAGTGAACACCACATCAAAATTTCTCTTTTCATTCTCATCTCTCCCAATATGCATGGTCTCATAACTTCATCTTTTCTTTAAACTGAAGTGCTTAGTTTTTTTATTCTTGTCTCTTGTTTTATTTCCCATTTACTCAATTAGGAAAACAAGAGGTAATTCAGATTCTTAAGGTGAACATTGTTTCATTTTCCTTTGTTCAAAACCACTTATACTGACACCTTTCAGAGTCTATCCCTCTTATTTAAGACTCCCCTGTGCTCATTTCTTTGTCTTTCATGAGGAAATTTCCTGAGGTTTGCTCTGTGCTGTGAAACAAAGCTGAGGCAGCTGTGTGGATGCCCCAGCAATGCCAAACAGCCGATGCCTTGTTCTCCTTCTCATTGCTGGGCTCGTGTTGGTTTGTTTGTTTGTATTGAAATGGCCACAAGGGACCTAAGAGGAGTCCACCTGCAATGCCTAAGCCCTCAACTTCATTCTCAATGTGAGTATTAAAAAAACAAGACATGCACACTGTGCTGTAGACAGCCCACACAAGCCACATCAGTTCCTACTGTGCGGCTCTGAACGGTTTTAAATATTCCTGTCGGGTTGCATTTTACACAACACTACCACAATACGTGGAATACATTTAGACATTTTCGAGGTGAGGGAAATGGATGTGATGATGAGGAATTAGAAACCGGAACACTAGCTGCCTGGAAGAACCACCCTTGGAGAGATCAGAAATCTAAAAAAAATCAATTAATAACTCAGTCAGTCAGTCTTCCATGCAAATCCTTGTAAAGAAAATGAGGCTATTTTGTCAAAATAATAATCATGTTTTCTAAGGGCTATCCTGCTAAAAATATAGCTTCTCCAGAGAAGCGGCTACATGCTCCCTTTAAATAGCTCCATTTGGCTTGCTTCGCTGCTTGTCCTTATCTTAACTGAATAAGAACTGTCTAATATCCTTCTAAATGAAAGCAATTTTTGGACTCAGTCACATTGCACATTTGACAATCCCTTCCAGATGTGATTATGTAGAACTAACTTTCACATTTACAATGGCAAAGAGATTTGGAGATGTTACATAGAAAATCACTTTTTCTGGCCCTTCTGGGATTGAAATAGGAGGGTGGTCTATACGACATTGACTATAGGTGAGTCCCATGCTGAGCTTTGAAACGAGGAGCATTCTCCTGGGCCGTGAATAGGTCTGCATTCCCCTTTGAGGCTAACTGATACCCTGTGATGAAACCACTATATAAATGCAATCGCCTCTGTTCCCAGCACCGGCAGGTGTTGTTAAAGCCTTCTGTCGTAGCTCTGACAACATTTCAGAAACCTGACCTGCCACAACCCTGTTATTCCCACAATAGGAAGGCCCTGAACAGAACAGTTAATTGTGTGAGGTTTTGTAATTCCATTGTGATACTTAATAGGCAAGGACAACAGATTCTCATGGTTTGATTTTATACTGATAATCAGAGTAGAAAAATGGATATGTTTATGTAGATGTGTGTGTATACTATATATCCACATACACATATACACACATATAGCCCCAATAATAATGGTGGGCTCAGACTTCCACTTGTAAATTCAGTGGCTCTTGAGATGTCACACGGTTGCAATACAATTTGATAACATTCTGAGTTACCCCCCACTGTGATGTACCCAGTTATCCAATATCCAAGACTATTCAATTTTAATTTTTGTCAATATTCAGAACTATTTTTGTACAACTGAATTAACCATCTCAACAATTGTATATTCAGCTTTTTCACTCTCATTATTACAATCTTGGAACACACCAACAAGCTGCATATTAAGTTGGAAGAAAATACCTGGTGGAAAAAATTAGGTCATATTAGACAGAAACAGTAAAGGGGAAAAGGAGAATTAAGACAATTACTTGGAAAAATGTAGGGCAAATAAAATCTTTCAAAACAAATATGCAAATAAAAAGTACAAAAATAGCAATTTAATTGTTATCTTCTGGAAAATTGCTTTAGCTGTCACCCAGCCTAGAATGTTTTTCTTGAGCTTCACAGTTTAAATGTCTGTAGCAAAAAATGTTTTGCCAAGTTTGGACCTCACTAACCACCTAGCTTGTGGTTTTAGAACCAGAAAGATCTGGGTTCAAATCATTATTCCATCATTTAGTGACACCAGATAAGTTACTTATCTGGTATCAGCGTCAATTTACACAACAGACTCTCATAAAATTGTTTTGAGAATTAAGTGAGATAATGTATATTTGTGCTTGGCCCAGTGCCTGGAGTATAGTAAATGACAAATTGTGATTATAAAACTAATTTCAGGGAATTCTGCTTTACTGTGGGTGTAGGGCGTAAAGAAATCTTAAGATATATCTTAATGCATTTTTACCTCTCTCATTCATATGCTTTTACAAAAATGATTTTTTGTTCTAAGATAAATACAATTTGATTTTTTTATTAATAAGGAGAGTGTGTTAATTTGTTTTAACAGAGATACATATAGCAATGACAAATAAGATAGAATTTCTGTCTTACATAAAAGTCTGAATTGGTGACTGAGAAGAAAGTGACAGTTTTCCTGCTCGATGAGGCTGTTCAGCAGTCCAGACTCCTCTGATCCTATTGTGCCTAGAGTATCACCCTCATCCATATGATGGAAGGAATCACCATCTTTTTGTCTGTGCTCTAGATAGCAGGAAGGAAGAAGAAACGGAGGCCAGGTAGCTTTTCTTAAAATCTTTTGTAAATTTTTTACTTCCCTTCTGCTTACATCACTTTAGCCAGATTACCTAAGCATAACTAGCCACAAGAGCAGCTTGGAAATGCTGTCTATAGCTCACTGCAATATGCCCAGTCAAAACTCAGTAATGCAAATTACTAAAACAATTTGGAAGACAATTATAAATTTATTTCAGAAGATGTATGCTTCAGTTATCCTTTACTGCATAACAAATGATCCTACCACTTAGTGACCTAAAATAATAACCGTTTATTTAGCTTATGATTCTACAGATTGAAAGTTGAGTCTAGGTTCCACAGGGTGGTTTTATTTTAGCTGGTCTTGATGGGCTCCCTCATGTGGCAGAGATCAGCTGGAAGTTTATGTGGGAGGCAGGCTGGCTGTCAGCTGGAGTGCTGCTACTCTCATCTTGTCCTCGAGTAGGCTGGACTTGGCCTATTTGCCTGGTGGCTGCACAAGCCTTTTGAGATCCAGCCTCATAATTTGTACAGTCTCACTTCTGCTACCTTCTATTGGTCAGAGAAAGTCACAAGACCAGCACTGATTTAAAAGGTGGGAAAATACATTCTGCCTCTTGATGGGGCGGAGTTATAAGTCACAAGATAGGAAGGGGAAGGATTTGTTGCCATTTTTGTAATCCACTGCAGAAGATAATCAAATTTGAGTTACTATTCCTAAACTTACTGTAGTATAAATATGAGAGACCATCGTTATTGTGAAATATGTGACATTAATTTGAGACAGATCAAGGTGTTGAAGGGAGACAGATACAAATGTTAGGTTTCTCAGTCACACATAGCTATGAACACATGTACACACTTGCATGATGTTTAAGTCAGATTTAGACCTTCTACAGTGCACACCCAAGCCATGTGTTAGATGAGTAACTGATCTTTGCTTTGGTGGCTGTGATCTCCCCAGTGATCTGGGGGAGAGGAGAGAAAACATTACATCGTCTGAGGACGAATTATGTCATGTAATCGTCACCAAGCAATGGTGAGAAAATTGGCCTGGGTATCAGAATAAGTGAGGTCTAGTTCAAGCTAGGACTCAATTTAAGTCATTTTCATAAATTTGTCATGTCTTTGAGCTCACTTTTCTTTGTGTAATTTTTAAAGGTTGGACTAGATTAAACCTAATACTCGTTCCTGTTTTGACTGATGTTTATGAATCACTAAGAATGACGAAGACAGACATGTTCTTTCAAGTGACTATAAGACTATAAACACACGAACAAAAAGGGAAATACAAATGAATAGGATAGTTAGTGCCAAATATCAAGATATTTGGAAACATCTAGATACCTATCTAAATTCTTAGGTAGGAGCCACAGTTAAGAATTATATTTGTTTGAAAGGCAACTTGACAGATATTTTCTTCTTCAGAAGAGACCAATGTTATTAGTAAAAAAAAAAATGTTGATTTATATATGGCAAATAATCCCATAATAATTATAATTAAAGTGTAAATATATATCTAGAAGAATATAATATAAAATCTTAAGTGAATTTGTTTTGTAATCAGACATAATAGTTGAGCTCTACATATGGTCTCTTTTTGTTTTTATATTTGTAGCATATGTAAACTTAGGTAAGAATTTTTTTGTCCCTCATGCCATGTGGCTCTAGGTATCAAACACTAATTCATATTTCTTCTTTAAAACAGACACTAGAATGAAAAGTAATTTCTTAATTCCACAGGAAGTGTTACATAATTCACAAAGATAACACAACAGTGATGCTGGCATTAGCATATGGCTTCCTAAAACAAAGATTTATATGAACATAGCTAGCTACAGTTTGAGCAATGCCTCAAAAGTTTAAAGAGCTGTATAGGTTACCAGCTGTGGCGGACAGGAATTGGCCACCCCAAGATATGTCTCTTTGGCATGAAGATTATTTTAGGCTGGTTACTTTTAAAAACTGCAGATGGGAAGGAGGCTCTGAGGAGCAGAATTTACTTACCATTTGTTAAGAGACACTTACGTTGTAAAGGAAACCTCCATCTGTAAAGGTATCTCCCTCTCTGTACCAGGAAGAAGTCGGGATGACCTTATCTCTAGAAACTCTTAATCAATGCCAAAGGCAAGGACTTAAGTTTGCATCTTTTTTACTGTACTTGTCTGGTAACCTCCTGTAACTGACTCCCCCCACCGCCAACATCCTCCTTTGTCTTTAGCTGAGGAGGATATTTAAGGTGGTGGCTTCGGCCATTTTGGTGAGTTGCTCAGCTTGCCTGAGCCTCTCCCATGTATACATGTTATAAAGCTTTGTTTAATTTTCTCCTGTTATTCTGTCTCATGTGAATTTAATTTGTTCTCCAATCAGAAGAACCCACAGTGGGTAGAGGAAATGTCTTCCTCCCCCACACAGCCCAGTGGTTATCAAACTGTGGTCCTAGGACCAGGACAAGCAGCATAAGCTTTGCCTAGGAATTTGTTTGAAAGGATAATTGTCCAGCCACACCTCAGAGACACTGAATCTGCAACTCTTTGAGAGGATCCTGGTGTTTCACTATGCCCTACAGCAGATGTTGATGCACAATAAGGTCTCAGAACCAATGGACTAGTCAACATTACTTAGTAAATCATGTAGACTCTAAATTTGAAGACATCTGGAAAGAACAAATTCATTACCCTGCTATCTAATTATTTCTTTTTTCTGCTTTAAATATATCAGCAAAAGTTACCTTTGTTCTCTACATAAATGATGGGCACATTAAGGTTTTCTGGAAGAATTCATGTGACTTCATCAGGAGAACATGGACATGTGCTTGATGTATAAAAGGAATCCTGTAAATATTTGTTGACTTCATTTGCTATAATTTTAAAGATGACAAAAAGACAATTCTTAAAAAAGAATGCCTTAAGAAAATAACAAATATTCCAACAAAAAAGGGACTGCACAAAGAGTTATATTGTTTTCAAACTGGGGACAACCACATGATTTAACAACTTTTTTTTAAGAAGGAATTCACAGCTCACAGGGCATCAAGCAATTTTTTCCAAGATCAGAGAGATTTTTATTGATAAAATCAGGATGTGAATTTAGGTTTCTAACTCATAGTCTAGTCTTGTCTTCTGTAAATTCCACCCTTCCAGATGAACTAGAGATCTAAGGAAGTATTTTATTGTTTAACACCAACGATAACAAAATAATACAACAAAAATCAAGTAGAAAAATAAACATTTATGTGCACAGAACAATGGCAGAGGATGCAATCAGTCTATGTAATATGGAAAAAATTAAAATTTAGATTCTTCGCAGATACCTGCTTTTCATTCTTCTTTTACAAGAAATATCAACGTTTTAAATCTTAAATAAGACATGACACCCTGGAATGCACAGTCTTTAACTGGAAGCTTTTTTTCATTTCTTAAAAATCCTTTAAGCATAAAGAAATCAAATTGCTTACCTAGAAAAACTCTTTTTATAACATCAAAAAGAGATAAATCCACAAAAGAGAAAAAAAAACTGTCAAAGGGGATTGTCATAGCAACCAGATAAGAACAAATTTGGCATAGAAAGCAACCTGATTATTTCTCCTTTTTAACTAAAATTACATATCATCAAGCTCAGAAGCAAAACAATTGGAAAAACAGTAAAAGAATTTCAAAGTTATCACATGCACATTAATGTTTATTAACTCTCTTAGCACCTAAAGTGGATGCAATTATTAGTTAGTATAGTATTACTTTATTTTTCGTGGGATTTCTAGCCTCATTTCTTTTCTAAACTCCATATATTTAAAAATCATCAAACATTGATTATTCTTTTCCAGAAATGTTTTTCAAATTCATTTATTGTGTTCCTATGAAAAACTCAAGCAGTTCATACTGATTCTTCATATTTTAATCTGATTTTTTACAATAACCATTGTCCACAATTAGTGGCTTTTGGACATTCAATACTGACATATAGCTTTCAGAAATATGCCTGTTGACTTGATTTCTTGACAACAATATGTTTGTAAGTCTGGGCTTGGCCTCCTACTCTTAGAGAACTCTTTGAAACATGGAGCAGAAATCCAAATGATGTGTGCCCTGGTCAGGGCAGCCTTTTTCCTTTTTCTGCAATTTCACATGTCTGGAGGAGTGAGCTGATGAAACGTAAGTGCAGAGTAGGATGAGCTCAACAAAATAGGCTCAGTGAGTTTCCATGAGGCCAGGACATGTTAACCATTTTTCTTGGGTTGGTAAATCATTGCTGCCCTCTTCAGCTCTGGTAAATTGTGAAAGATGAAGGTTATCCTAAAGGCCCTGGGTAGATGCTAAGAAATTCTCTGAAATAAAATACTCCCATTGAAAAAAGAACACTAACTCTTCTAACAAAAAATTAAATTGGGCCCCAATGCACAGAAATAGTTACAAGTTTGCCAAATGAATTGCTATGAAGACCAACCTTTGACCCCTCTCTTTATTCCCATATCCAAGACCAGTTCAAGCAAAGTGAGGAGAAAATTCCCAGTCTACTTTAATGCCCAGTTAAAAGCTGCTGCAGCCAATGTGACATGCTTATCTAAAGGCATGAACAGGGAATGCCAGAGCCAGGACAAAACAGAGTATTCATTATTCTGTGCCATAGTGCATATCACCTCTGTCTTTGAGCAAACATGGAAGGTTACCCTCTGCAAATAAACTGTGGCTACACAGTATCAATCAATCAGCTGATTTAACAATAGTGAATCCTACCTTCTGGAGTCCTAACTGCAAGTCTGAGGGTCTATAGTCCTTACAGGTTACTAGAAGGAATAAACAGGCAACTAAATCAAAATGAATATTGACTTCATAAGAAAATAAGAACACTTTGCATATATGCTAACAAAGATTAGCTTAGGTCAGATTTCATAGAAATAGAGCCTGAGATGGAAATTTTTATGGAAGTAATTTTTTGAAGAAGACTTCCACATGCCTCTTTCAATGGCTAATAGAACAAGTAGCAAAAATGATATCAATAAGGATATACTTCTGAATAATAAAATTAGTTGGTATTAATGTGGATGACAACAGTGAAATAAAAGGACAACAGGGCAAATGAAATTAAAGTGTTCTAAGTTATATGCATTGTCCAGTGCATTGTAAAATTATTAATTTATTTAACAAAATTATTTTAAAATTGTGTTAAAAATATCTAAAATTATTAACTTACCTGAGAAGTCAAGGATGAATATTGTAATATCTAGGTAACCACTAAGAAAAGAATATAAAACTATGTAACTAGCACGTATTCTAAGAAAGTGTCTTAGGTTGGAATTCCTGGAGACAGAGGCTGAGATGGGAATTCTGTACAAGCAATTTACTGAGGAAGCATAGCCAGTCCTCCATATTTGAGGATTCCACATTTGCAGATTCAACCAACCATGGACCATGTATTATGCTTAATATGAACTGTGCTTCCCATCCATGGTTGATTGAATCTGTGGATGTGGAGCCTGCAGATACAGCAGGCTCACTAAGGGACTTGAGCATCTGCAGATTTGGTATCTGCTGGAGATCCTGGAACCAATACCCCACCGATATAGAGGGAAAACTAATTGCAAGCAAACTTGTGATTAATAAGGAAAGTAGGACAGAGTCGGGGAAAGCAAAGCAAAGATGTAGTTTTGGGAGTACTGTAGCCTCAACTTGATCTCACAGGGTATTTCTAAGCATTATTGGTGACTGTGTTATTCTACTTTTAAGCAAGGGGATCAGGTGTTCGTACCCTGCCATTTCAGTTAGTCATTGGTTGCCACTGTCCTGGGGGCATTAGCTAATGTTCAAGGCCTTTCCAGCCATGTAGACTCCCAAGGGAAGAGGGCAGTTCTGAGAAGCATGCATCTTTAAGTCATTAGAAACCTACACTCGTGGCAGATGGGGGTTTGATACACCCAGAATGGATAACTGGGTGGGGCACCAGCAGCATCTAATACAGAAGGAAAAAATGAAATAATAAAACACTTAATTAATCCAGAAAAGGGCAGAAAATATAGGGGGAAAAGACTACAGAACATGTAGGACAAACAAGAAACAAAAAATAAAGTTTAAACCCAAATTATTAGTAAATATAAACATTAATTTTTTTCTAGTTAAAATACAAAGAAGAACAAACTGGATTAAAAATATGTAAACTGTTTACAAGAGACACACCTTAAATAAACAGGTGAAGAAAAGTTAAAAGTAAAAAGAGAGAGAGTAAAACACTCAGCTAACATTCACCAATACAAAGAGTGTCACTGTACTAATATAAGAAAAAGTGGACTTTAAGGGAAAAATAATTAACAAGAGAGAAAAAGGTTCTAATATCACAATAAATGAATCAAACAACCAGAAAGATATGAAAAGTTAATAACATAACCTTGAAATACATAAGGTAAAAGTTGACAGAACCAAAAAGAGGAATAGACAAATCTATAATGCTCTTGTAATTATACTGGGAAATTTTAATAGACATCACTCAATAACTATAAGAACATGCAGATAAAAATATCAGTAAGGAAATAGACTTGACTTCAAAATAAACTAACATATCTTTATTAACATATATAGAATACCACACTCAATTCATGAAAGAATTAAATTCCTCTTCAAATTCACATACAACATTTACCAAAATTGGCCGTATGTTGAGTCAATTAAGAAAAGAAAATTACAAAATCCCAAAATTTTGGAGATGAAATAGTATACTTCTAAATAATATTGATTCAAAGAAAACATCAAAATAAAAATTAGAAAGCACTCTGAGTGGTAATAAAAATTAGACATGTCAAAAACTTATGGAGTGTGCCTAAAATTATAATTATAAGAAAATTTATAATCTTAAATGCATGGAAAAAAAAAGATGAAAAGTCAATTTTTAAAGTATCTATTCCGAGAAGCTAGAAAAAGAACAGCAAATTAAACCCAATGAAACAAAAGAATGGAAATAATAAAGATAAAAGCAGAAACTAATTAAATATAAAAAGGCACAGTAGATAATACAAGAAATACAAAGATTAGTTATTTGAAAAACATAATTACATTTATTAGCAGGATTGATCGAGGAAATAAACACAAAGAGAGAAAGAGAGAGAAGATAACTAGCAACACCGGAAATAAAAAGACAGAAGTAACTGAGGAAATCATACATTTAAAAAAAAGATATTTGAAACATCTTATGTCAATTAATTTGACCATTTAGATAAAATCAACAAACTATTTTTTTTAAAATACATTATACTGAGTGTGAAAAGCAATAGAAAATTTAATTTCTACTGTGTCTATCTTAAAACTTAATTCTAGTTAAAAATCTTCCCACAAAGACATCTTCAGATATGGATGGATATACTTATGAATTCTACCAAATATTTAATGAAGAAATAATACGAATCTTATGTAACTGTTCTGTACTATTTTTTATCAGGTCAAGATAACCTTTATCCCCAAACCTGAAAATAATATTACAAAAAGGAAAGTTACAAGACAATTTTTATCATAAATACAGATACAAAAATCCTCGACAAAAATTGACAAACCATATGAATGGAGTGTGTATGTTTGTGTGCGTGTGAATACACTGAAACTAAATCAGGTTTATTTGAAGAGTGTAAGGTTAGTTTATCAATCAAACTTTCAAAATTTTACCAGTATAATTCACTACATTAAAAGAATAAAAGAAAAGAACATATGTTATCTGAAAAGACAGAGAAAGTAGTTAATAAAACTCTGCACCCATTCATGATTAAAACACAACAGGAAGTCTTAGAAGACATTATGAATCTGATAAAGGCTACCACAAAGAACCCACAGCAAACACACTCTTAATGGTACAATATTAAAAACTTACCCTTGAATATTGGGAACAAGACAAGAATGCTTCTAATTATATCTGTATTTACTTTGTATGGGAAATCCTAGATTGCGTAATAATGCAAAGAAAAAAAAGACAAAACACATAAGAACTGCAAAAAAAAGAAGTCTGTTAGTATTTACAAATAATTTGACTGAGGACACAGAATATCCAAAAGAAGTTGAACAATTGGAATTAATAAGTGAATTTATCAGTGTTGCTAGGTTCAAAGTCATTGTGTAAAACTGAACTATGTTTCTCTAAGGCAGCAAAAAATATTTAGCAAAGCAAATTATAAAATTTATACCATTTTAATGTCACTAAAATTCACTGAATATTTAAAAGTAAATCTAACAAAAATGTGCAAGACTTCCACCCAGAAATTGCTGAGAGAAATTAAAGAAGACTCAATTAAATGGTGTTAGAGATGAGCTAATAGGGTCCAGCCCAGTGGCGTAGTGGTTAAGTTCATGCCTTCCACTTCAGGAGTCTGGACTTTGCAGGTTCAGATCCCAGGCATGGACCTACACACTGTTTGTCAAGCAATGCTGTGGCGAAATCCCACATACAAAATAGAGGAAAGTGGCACAGATGTTAGTTCAGGGCCAATCTTCCTCAACAACAATGAAAAAAGATGAGCTAATAAAATGGTGAGTTATATAATGGTTATGGTTTGCAAAAATGAGTATTGAAAAGATGTCAATTTTGCCCAAATTGACCTATATATCCAATGCAAAATTCCAGCAAAGCTTTTTTAAAAAATAAAATAAAATTAGAAGACTAACTTTTATTTCCAACTTTGTATTCTGGAAATTTTCAAACCTAAAAAATAATTTAAATATTAGGGTTAGTGAATCTTTGTATGTATACCCTTCCCCTAGATTTGCCAATTTTTAACATTTTGCTGCCTTTCTTTTTCTGTCTCTCTTTGTAAGTGTGCATATAAGCAATGCTGAACTATTAAAAAAATGCAGATATTGTGAAACTTCTCTCTTAAATGCTTCAGTGTGCATTTCGTAAGGACATTTTTCTTACATAACCATAAAATCACTATCATTCCTAAGGAAATAGAAAGAAATTCAACAAAATCATCTAATATGGGTCTATATTTAAATTTTACAATTGACTTCAAAATGCCCTATATATCTGTAATTTTTCTTTTTGTTTCTTCTTTAATCTAGTATCCAATGTTTCACAAAATGCATTTAGTTATTCTTTTTTTGTCTATTGTAATCTAGAAAAGTTCCCCTTCGTTTTTTGTTTATTTTTCATGACATTAATTTTGTAGAGTCCAAACCAGCAGTTTTACAGAATGTTACATATTCTGGATATTTTCTAGTTATCTCTTCTTGATTAGACTCAGGAAAAATTTTTTTTTCCACAAGAATTTTACAAGGTAGTTTTGTGGACTTCTTATTGTATATATAAGAGTCAAATAACGTCAGATTGTTCCACAATTGGAGATGTTAACTGTAACAATTTTTCTAAGTGTTGACTCCAGATCTCACCATTTTAAAGGAATATTTTTTTCTTTGATAATAATAAGTAATCTTTGGAAATACTTTGAGACTATGTGAATAATTTGTTCTCCAACAAATTTTCACCTCATAGTTTTAGTAGCCATTGATGATCATTGTCTGAATCTTATGATTTGTGTTAGGTTTTGAAGTAATTTAAAGATTAATGCATGAAAAAAAACTATAGTCAGACATTTAGATATTTAAAAAGTTTATCTAATGGAAGAAACAGATAAACCATGCATAATTCCAAAGAGTCATTTTATTAAGTTCTTATTGTTCTTAAGAACTTCCATATTGCTTTTAATAAAAGTCAATTTCTAAGTCATTCAAGCTTAACAAATAAATACGTAAATGACGATCTAAATGCACGTTATCTAAACGTGACTTATTTCATTCAACTTAAAGAATAGTATTAAATAATTGTTACAAAGATATGTTGCCTTTGTATTCCTCTATGTAATTTTCTTAAATTAATATTAATTGAACTAATGCATGATGAGTTTTCTGCCATTTAAAAATAGTAAATATAGGTTGAGTAAATCAGTTCCCTTTTGGTTTTTCATAATTAACAAATGGTTATGGGCATAATCACTTCTTTATAACCTATAACCCTTTATAACCTACCATAAATTTAGAAAATATTTTCTACTCTTCACCTTGAATGTCCTCAATTATAATTGAAACAAACAAGAAACATACCTACATACTTCAAATAGAAGATGTGTGGGATATGGGAATGACATTTTTTTTTAACCACAAGTAAATAATTATTTTGGAAAGTTAAGAATACACTAATACAATAATAGGAACATCATAAATGCCTGCTTCAAAAAACCTGAGTTTCAGGAATAATCTTCTCAGTGCCAATAACTCTATTATGATCTGTATAACACTGTCAATCAACATTTAATCTTGGGATTAAGAACAATAAACAAATAAGTATAACAAAAAGGAGAAACTTTCTTCCTCTTTCTCTCTTCTCTCCCCAGCTTTCCTTTCCCCACAGATTACTAGCTGAGCAGTAGATTATGAAAAATAAAATGTAGATCTTTCAATGAATGATAACTAGCATCTTTCAAGTGTGTGTAATGCATCAATCACAATGGTAAGCATTTTTATTATATGTAGAAGCCAATTTAGCTCTCACAACTACCTTATGTGGTAATTGCTATTCCTCTGCCCATTTTATGTAGAGAGAAACTGAAGATTAGAGAATGTAGTGGTTTTGTTTATTGCAACTGCCTATTTATTCCTTCCTAAAAGAATAAAAATGTGATCAGTTATCCAATCTTCACAAGTCCATCCCATACCCATTCATTTGAACAGGACTGATACCAGTAATTATGTGTGAACCAATTCCTTAATTCTTAAATCATGAAGAGAAACTGTCTAATAAGCTTCTGAGAAATATTTGCTTACTGATAGCAGAGAGCACAGGAAGGAATGTTTTAGTTTCTTCTTCTGAATATGATTGTATCTGAGTAAGAACAGAACTATCTGCAGCCATCAGCTGCAGTCTGAGGATGAAACTGACTATGAGCATGATAGATTACAGAGATAAAAAATAAAACTCTGCGTCATTTATAATGTTTCTTAGGCACTGAATAAACCAAACCTGAAAGCCATGCTATTGTCTAATGAAGTTTAAGTACATTTGAATTAGGGTTTATTTTACTTGCAACCAAAAGTGTCCTAACTGGAACAGAGGTTGTATTAGTCAGGGTTCTCCAGAGAAACAGAACTAATAAGATGTATAGATAGATGGATGGATAGATATTATAGATATGAAGATACAGACTTACTGTAAGCAGTTGGCTCATGCAATTATGGAGGTTGGCCAAGTCCCAAGATCTTCAGGATGAGTTGGAAAGCTGGAGACCCAGGAGACCTGAGGGTTTGGTTCCAGTCTGAGTTGGAAAGCCTGAGAACCAGGAGAGCTGATGATGCCATTCCAGTCTGAAGGCCAGCAAGCTAGAGACCCAGGAAGACCCCATGTTTCAGTTCGAGTCTGAAGGCAGGAAAAATCCAATGTCCCTGTTCTAAGGCTGTCAGGCAGAAAGAATCTGTCTTAGTTGAGGAAGAATGAGTCTTTTTGTTCTATTCAGTCTTTTAATTGACTGGATGAGGCTCACTCACATTATGGAGGGTAATTCACTTTACTCAGTCTACAGATTTAAACTTTAATCTCATCCAAAAACACTCTCACATAAAACTCAGAATAATGTTTAACCAAATATCTAGTCATCCTGTGGCCCAGTCAAATTGACATATAAAATTAATCATCATTGAAATATTAAGGTTAACGGTTCTGTGAGTAGTAGAGGCAGGATTTGAATCCCGATGCTCTGTCTCAAGGGCCTTTGCTTACAAAAGCTAGTAGATATTGCTATATCTACTTCAGAGAGAGAGAAAAAAAGTGAACCCTAGGGTGAAAGGTAAATAACCCTAAAAGGTGTTTCTGATACAAATTACTATCACCATGGGTTTCCCAGTCAGCTTGAATTTTCCACCATTGTCTTAACTACCAAAGAGATTTCTTAAGAAGTATTTTCTGGGTAATTGGTTGATTTTATTTGGAAGTTGAGAGGGCAGAGTCAGTGTTGCTTCAAAAGGCTTCAAAGTCTCAGTGACTAGATTGATGATAATATCAATCAAGGAATAATTCAAGAGTCTTGATGGAAAATTTAATTTAGGGTTGCAGTGAGACCAGCAAATGGAGATATTCCATAGACAGTGGCCAACCCAGTGTTAAATTGAAAGATTAGAGCTAGATATATAAATCTGTGGTCACAGGATCTACTCTTTGTTTTCATTATTTTTTTTAAAGTATATAACAGCTTTTTGAGATATAATTCAAATGCCATAAATTTCACCCATTTGAAGTATACAATTTGATGGTTTTCAGTATATTCACAAAATTGTGCAACCATCTCCACAGTGAATTTTAGAACATTTTTATTACACAAAAAGAAATCCTGTACCCATTAGCAGTCACTTCCCATTTCTGCTCAACCCACAGCCATAGGCTACCACTAATTTACATTCTGCATCTATAAATCTTCCTCTTCTGGAGAGAAGATAGTGTGAGGAGAATACATAGGAGATACTGTTTTTTCTCTTGTTAATATTATTTTATCAGTTTGATTTGCAGGCCTCAGCTATTGAGTCTAGAGGGTAGAGGGAAAACAATTTTTCCTCTCCTCCAAAGTTTAAATAACATAATTCTTTGTTAAATGAGTACCAGAATATTTATAATAGATAACACTGCTTTAATAATTTTGTTTAATGTATATTCTAAATTGTCTGCACTGAACTTTTGTGTAATTGTAAGGAAAACATAATTTTTAAAGTACATACACTTAGAAAATTGATCCAGTGTTTACCAATGTTTTGAGCCATTTCCTCATTTTTGCAATTTTCTTTATAATATTTAAGTTATTCTTAAAATTATCCTATATAATATAAAGGATTTACACTTTTGAGATGCTTCATAGTTTACAGCAAAGAAATTTCACATTATATATCTTATTTCAGCTTTTTAAAAATTCCTTAAGGTATGCACGTTAGCTATCATAGCCGTTTACATATGGGCTCAAAGAAAGTAAATGAATCTACTAATGAGTGAGAGAACAGAATATCAACAAAGACCCTCTGAATCTAAATTATTGTATCTTTCAGTTGAATACATTTCCTCTACTTTACAATTAAGTTATATTCAAAAGGAACATTGCATTTAAAAATGTTTTCACATCCATTTCCACCATCTATTTCATATCAAACAAATTCAAGGCATGCAAGAGTCAAAATTATGTAGTTTAGTACAAAAACATTGGCAGAAGTGGTAAAATTTTACCAAATGTTCTTGTGATTTACATGGATTGTGAATTTTGAAAGTAAATATAAAAATATATATAAAATAAATATATATTATATTTAACATATAAAATGAATACCCATTACATAGAAATGCCAGGAATGGGAAGTGGTTTTCACTAAGATTCTTTTAATGGAGGCGATAGTAATGCTTTGCATTCCTGGTGTAGGGGAGGAAGATATTTCCTCTACCCATTCTAGGTCCTTCTGGCCAGGCTATGAATTAAATTCATGAGACAAAATAAAAGGAGAAAATCAAACAAAGCTTTATAACATGTATACATGGGAGAGACTCAGGCAAACTGAGCAGCTTGCCAGAATGGCGGAGGTTCTCATCTTAAGTACCATCTTCAACTACAAAGGAAGATGTTGGGGGTGGGGGGAGTTAGTTATGGGAGATCACCAGAAAGGTATAGTAAACGAGAGTAAGGTCATTCTGCAGATTTAAGTCCTTGCCTTCCACATTGATAAGAATTTTTAGAGATAAGTTCATCCCTCCTTCTTCCTGGTACAGAGAGGGAGACATCTTTACAGATGGAGATTTCCTTTACAAATGTAAATGTCTCTTACAAGGATAACTTTTACTTTTCAGAGCTTCTCTCATGTCTGCAGTTTTTAAAAGTAACCAGCCCAAAATAATCCTCATGCCAAAGAGACATATGTTGGGGTGGCCAATTCCAATCTCCCATACAGGATACTCACTATTAAAGAACATGCCTATATACAGGATAAATCAAAGTCCCAGGGAAAAATATATTAATAATCAATTTGTAAGTTATAAGTAATTTACTCCAGGGATGTGTGGAGATGATTCCTAAATTTTACTAATAACTGTAGAATTCAGATTTTGTCACAACACTAATTCTCATTACTATTGCTGGATTTGACTCAGATAGGTCAAACCAGCTTCAGTGTGCATTGCAAAGTGACTGGCTCACTATTAGTTCTGACCTCAAGCTCAGTCTCCTTCAAGCCTCATGACCTATCTGCTTTTTCTTCTAACAGAAAACAACCATTGCTTTCTGGCTCAGTTAAACCCAGAAGAGCCTTCTGGGTGGAGCAGGGAGTAACTAAGCCTCAGTCTACCAGGAAAAAGCCCTTCTGGTTGAGTAAGAGTGGATATAGAAGATATTTACACAAGAACAGCATGGCTCTCCCACCCTTACTCCAAGCTGTACAGATACAAAAGGAAATTTGCTCACTGAAAGCAGTTTTAAGGCTGTTGAAGGAGATCAGGACAGTCCACCACAAAATATGCCACTTTGACATATAAATTATTTTGAGCTGAAGGCATTTGAGTTCCAGGAATCCCTCATCTGCCTAAATGCAGAGCTTTCCAGAAGAACTGAATTGTCATAAATCTCCCTCCCAGGAGCAATTCTAATCTTCTTTTATCAGAGAAGATCAAACCACATTGTCAGACAGATATTGTCACTGTTGGGGAGGAAAAATTTTCCCTTCTACTCTTCTAGGTTTCTTGACTGATCTAATAATCAAATTAACATGAAACAGACTAAAAGAAGAAAAACAGAAGTTTAATAACATGTATAACTCTTGTTGACATGGGAGATACTCAGGAACACTGAGTAACTCCCTGAAACGGTGAAAGCCCTCACCTTAGATACATCTTCTCCTAAGGACAAAAGAAGATATTAGGAATGGGCAATCAGTTACAGGAAGTTACTGGCAAAAACATGGCAAACAAAGGTAAGGTTATTATGGAGAGTTAAGTCCTTGCCTTCTGCATTGACAAGAGTTTCTAGAGATAAGATCATCTTCCTCTGCCTGGTGCAGCTAGGGAGATATCCTTACAAATGGAGATTTCCCTTATTCGTGTAAATGTCTCTTACAAAAGGGTAACTTCTACTTGCTTTTCAGAGCTTTTTCTGTGTCTATAGTGTCTTTAGTTTGTCTAAAATAATCCTTATGCCAACGAGTTATATTTTTGGGTGGCAAATTCTGCTCCCCTACATCGCAAAGGATTATATGTCCCATATAGTCTCCTAAGGGCCCATTTATCTTTCCAAAAAGCCATTTGCTTTTCCATAAGTGCTCTTTTGACCTCTTCTTTTATCCTACTAAGTTACATAAATAGACTCCAAATTCTAATTAGTCCATTGAGTTACACATCATTGGGTACTCTCATTTGGCAAGATACACAAAGTAATAAACTTCTGTTTGTTTTTCTCTTGTTGATCTGTCCGTTGGTGGTCTAATTTACAGTACCCCCAGGCCAGAGTACCTAAGATGGGTAGGGGAAAAAGGAGTTTTCTCTCTCTTGCACTCTCTACAATAATTCTCCAAGATACCATGTCATCCGCCTTAAATTTTTCCTTAGGATGTACACATTTTGCAGCATCACTTTGAAGGCTTTATTTTTCTTATCTTTAAAGTGATGATGAAAATGCATTCTTCAGATAATTATGGGAGTTTATATGGAGCAAGGTGCATATATGGTTCTGCTCTTTACGTGTAAAAAGTATATTTTGGTTGTTGTTATTGTTATCATTGCTGGTATTTCTCTAGTACCACGAGAAAAACATTGTGGTAGTTAAAAACAGGGTCTTTTTAATCAGTCTACAGGGTGGTCCTGGCTCTGTCTTCTCCTAACCATGTTCCCTTGGATGAGTTATTTTACCTCTCTCAACCTCCTTTTCTTCTTCCATAAAGTAAAGATGATAATACAACTTTCCTCCTAGAGTTACAGTAAAATTAAGTGAGCTAGAACAGCAAAAGCTTTCAATAACCGTTCACCAGTTACTGAAATGTTAGTATTCACAGAGGCTGCTAGCAATACAGGCAGGATTCTCTACTCTAGGTCCATTAAGCCTGGCTAGAGTGACAAATATGGAGAGGGGGAGTAGCCAAGATCATGTGTAACTAGTGCCCTCTTGGGATCAAAGAAAAGAATCAAATTTGTTTTTGAAAATTACAGAGGAACTTGGAAAAGGAAGAGATTTGAAGAAGTGGAACATGAATCCCACAAGAGCTATTTATCATGGTCCCCCTTGCAGGGTGCAGAATGCTTTGGGGGCCCATGAGCCAGCTGGATTAAACTGAAAGTTCTTTCTTGGTCTAAGAAAATAAATCATCTGAATGGAGTCTCAATGTGGTTGTCACAAGAGTGGAGAAAGTTGATTTGGGTTGTACTAAGAAAAAGAAAACAAAATTTACAACCACAAAAGAGAGTGCAAAAATCCAAAATGGGCATAAGGAAACCAAGAATTTTGTAAATAGTTCATAATTCAGTTTAACTCACATTATTCAATCTAGCAGGATCTATGACTGAGATAAAGTTTCTTCTTTCTTTTTTCATTTCTTTCCTTCTTTTCTTTTTAATTAACTGCTGTTTTCCCCTTTGGATTCATCCATCTTTTAATCTAAATAGTATATCCATGATTGATTATGCTCCTTCTGGGCACTTTTTGTGTAAGATCTAATGGGAATTTTCTTCTTACTAATAATTTGATGTGAATTTCAGGTTATTTTATTCTTACTGCATAGTTTTATTTAATCAAATGTTTATAGACTTCAGTGGTAAAATTTTTGTAAAAAGAAAAGAAAAACATAAAAATGTTTTCTTGTGCTTTACTCCTTCAAACACTGCCTACAATTTTAAGTTACTTCATTGTAAATTATTTTTTATTTTTCCCTATAGGAATCGACTGCAGTCTAATAGAATTATGCAGTGTTTATACAAGGTAAAGTAAAAAATTGATTCAATTTATTTACATTGTAACTGTAGGACCGTAACATGACAGGCTGAAGTTGCTCTTTAAAATTCTTTGCTTTAGTAAGACACAGCATAAAGACAAACAGGACAGAATAGAGAACTAAGAAGTAAAAACACATATATATGGTCAACTGATATTCAGCAAGAGTGCCGAGAATACACAATGGGGAAAGAATAGTCTCTTCAACAAATGGTGTTGGGAAAACTGGATATCCACCTGCAAAAGAATGAAATGAGACCCCTACATTACACCATACACCAGAATCAACTCAAAATGGATTAAGGACTTAAATATAAGATCTGAAACTGTTAAAGGGGAGCAGAATAGGCTACCCTAAAATGTCCCACATTGGCGTGTAGATTATTTTGAGCTGAAGGTAATTGAGATCCCGCAGACTCAGGAAAAATTTTTACCTTTCCCTTAACTGCCCAAAAGAATTTAGCTAGGGGGCCTGACCCAGAAAAAGAGTTATTACCAGAGGTAACTTTTTTTATCTGAAAGACTTACTTGCATGTCAGGGCAAACATCTGATTACCAAATATCTACTCTTCTTATCTTCCTGTGAATTACCCTCCCCTCATTTGAGCCCCAGGCCTGTATCTCATTCCTTAGCTCAGGATGGCATATAAACCTCAATTGACTGACTTGCCCTTGAGTCTCATATCTGTGGGGCTCCTGTGTGTATAACATTAAATTTGTTTTTCTCCTGTTAATCTATCTTATTTCAATTTAATTATTAGACCAGCTAAGGAACCCAGAAGGGCAAAATGTTTCCACCTCTACACTATAAAACCATTAGGAGAAAATATAGGAGAAAAACATCATAACATTGACTTTGGCAATGATCTCCTGGATATGATACCAAAAGCCAAGGCAACAAAAGCAAAAATATACAAGTGGTATTACATCAAACTAGAAAGCTTCTGCACAGCAGAGGTAACAATAAACAGAATGAAAAGGCAAATTACAGAAAGGGAGAAAATATTTACAAATCACATATCTGATAATAGGTTAATATCCAAAATATATAAGGAACTCCCACAACTCAGTAGCAAAAAATAAAAATAACTACATTATGGGGGCCAGCCCAATGGCATGGTGGTTAAGTTTGTGTGCTCTGCTTTGGCCACCCTGGGTTCACCACTTTGGATCCCAGGTGCAGACCTACACACTGCTCATCAAGCCACGCTGCAGAGGTATTTCACACACAAAATGGAGGAAGGTTGGCATAGACGTTAATTTAGTGACAATCTTCCTGAAGCACAAAGAAGAAGACTGGTAACAGATGTTAGCTTGGGGCCAATCTGCCTCACAAAAATAAATAAATAAGTAAAATAACTGCATTACAAAACAGACAAAAGACTTGCATAGACATTTCTCCAAAAAAGACATGCAAATGGAAAACAGGTATGTGAAAAGATACTCAACATCTTTAATCTTCAGGGAAATGCAAATCAAAACCACAATGAGACATTACCTCACAACAAGTAAGATGATTATTATAAAAAAAACAAGATAACAAGTGTTGATAAGGATGTGGAGAAATTGGAATCCTTGTACACTGTTGATTGGAATGTAAAATGTTTCAGTGACTATGAAAAACAATATGAGGGCTCCTCAAAAATTAAAAATAGGCAACCATATTGTCCAGCAATCCTACTTCTGGATATATATCCCAAATAACTGAAATTAGGATCTCAACGAGACACTTGCAGTCCTATATTCATTGCAGCATTATTCACAGTAGACATGATATGAAACAACCTAAACGCCCAACAAAGGATGAATAAAGAAAATGTGACATATAAATACAATAGAATATTATTCAGCCTTAAAAATGAAGAAAATCCTGCCATAGGTGTCAACAAAGACGAATCTGGAGGACATTATGCTAAGTGAAATAAACCAGTCATAGAAGGACAAATAGTGCATCATTCCACTTCTATGAAGTATCGAAAATAGTCAAACTCATAGAAACAGAGGGAAGAAGGGTGCTCTCCAGGGGCTGAGGAGAGGGGGAAATGGGAAGCTGTTTGTTCAATGAGTAAAGGTTACAATTACACAAGAGGAAGAGATTCTAGAAATCCTCTGTACAACATAGTTCCTATACTTAATAATTCAGTATTCTATACTTAAAAATTTGTTAAAAGGGTAGATGTCATGTTGTGTTCTTACCACAAAACAAAACAAAAACAAAAACAAAGGGACAGGAGGAAACTTTGGGAGGTGATGGATATGTATACTACTTGACTACGTTGACGACTTCAAGGTCTCGCAAACTCATCAAATTGTAGACTTTAAATGTGTCCAGTATTTTTGTGTATCAATTATACCTCAATAAAACTGTTAAAAAATAATACAAATTTTTTAAATGTTTAAAAAACTCTTTCCAATCCTAAGAAAATGTTTGTTTTATAAAATTTTCTTGGTATTTCAAGTCTTTTCTCTGTAGAATAGTCTTCTCCTATGGCTTGACTATACATAAAGTATAGAAAGCATGCGGGAAATACACATGCACACACACATAGACATGCATGTGTATACTTGCATGTGCATGTGTGTGTACATATATATATATTTAAAGGTAAAAAAATCATTAAAATTCTTGATTTAAAAAATAAAACATATAGGGGCTGGTCCCGTAGCCGAGTGGTTAAGTTCGCGTGCTCCGCTGCAGGCGGCCCAATGTTTCGTTGGTTTGAATCCTGGGTGCGGACGTAGCACTGCTCATCAAACCACGCTGAGGCGGTGTCCCACATGCCACAACTAGAAGGACCCACAGCAAAGAATATACAACTATGTACTGGGGGGCTTTGGGGAGAAAAAGGAAAAAAGTAAAATCTTTAAAAAAAATAAAATAAAATGTATAATAAAAATTATTATAGTCAAAACATAACACTCAAGATTCTTCACAATGATCATAAACGAGGAGCATGTATTTGGAAGCTAAAAACACATCGAGAGGAGCAGGCCCCATGGCCGAGTGGTTAAGTTTGCATGCTCTGCTTTGGCGGCCCTGGGTTCCCTGGTTTGGCTCCTGGGTGTGGACCTATGCACTGCTCATCAGGCCATGCTGTGGCAGTGTCCCACACGGAGGAACTAGAATGACCTACAACTAGAATATACAACTATATACTGGGGCTTTAAGGAGAGAAAGAAAGGAAAAATAAAAAAAGAAGTTAAAAATATATGGAGAAAAAACTTTCAGGAGTACTGTATTTGTTGCTATGCATTTTGCAGGAAATGTAAACTGCTCATTCCTTTAAATATCTGCTTAAGTTCATCTTTCTTTGAGTTATATAATTTGCCAAATCAAATAGCATATAACTTTGCAATCTTTTTTTTAGGATATAACATTATTAAGTAAGAACTTGGCCTGTAGAGGAGGAAACGTCTTTGTTCTTTTACCCTCCTGGGTTCAATGGCTGGGGCCTGTGAATCAAACTGATAAAAAACAGATTAACATGGGAAAAAACTGTTTTAATTACATAAGTATGCATGGAATTCATAAAGAAAAAAGATGGCTCAAGGAGGCATCCAGATGATTGAGGTTTATATACCATCTCTGGCAAAACAAAGGAAAAGGGGTTTGGGGCTTCTGGGCGGGGCAGTCAAGTTTTGGAAAGAGGAGGGGAGAAAGTGTATGGTATAAAGGGACGTCTTTTTATGCATATAAGAGTCTCTCAGGTGATGCAGTTATCTCAGAGAGTAGCTTTCCTCATCTTTACAAATGGAAATTTCCTCTACACATGGAAAAAGTTATACTTTATTTTTGGGCAGTTAGAGGCACTAAAGAACTTTTCCTGTGTCTGCTGGTTCTCAATTGCCTTTAGCTTAAAGTAATCCTTATACCAAAGTGGCATGCTTGGGAGTGGCATACTCAAATACCATTCAGTCCCAATGGTAGATAATTGCTCCCAATAAGGATACAACTTTGGCATCATAAATCCTAGTCTGGTATCATGATCACTTACATCAAAGTTGAAAGTTGGATTTTTTTACATGAACCAGTGTGATCTATTCCTAAGATGTTACAAATTTTTCATTTGGATAGCTACTGCAGCCAGGGCCTCTCCCCACTCCCACCCCTGGCCCCACTTCCATATGAAAGTCTTAAAGGTTTAGGGTCAAAGGCAATGAAGATAAGCCCTCCCTGCTACAACTGCAGCAGTCAGGAGCATCCCCACCGCTTCCTGTACCTGCCTCCTGCTGGGCACCATTCCACAACAGTGTTCTTTCCTTTAAATTATAACTCGTGAACCCTCTCCTTTATCAGAGCCCGACAAACTTGCCTAACCCCCTCTTTATGCAAACAGGACACTCTCTGAGTCTCCTCCCATTTAATGTTTCTATATTTATAAGTTTTTACTGAAGCTACATGTGTCCCTTCCTTGTCATTAGAATATGAATTCACTAAGGTAGGGACCATGTCTATCCTTCATTCTACATCCCAAATGCATAGTTGACATGGACTCAATAGATAATGGCTGACAAGTGACAGGCTGAAAGGTGCAAATTTCAAAAAGAAGCTTGGCTTTTCTTTTTTTTCTGAAAGGCTGCCATGAAAGCATGAGAGACTCAGAACTTAATAAGAGTAAACTAGTACTAGAAGGGAAATCGTCCAAAAGAAAAACTGTAAATACAAGACATTCAAGGCCTCCTGAATTCTTGTTCTCATGTCCCTTTCCTTCTTTTCCTGGAGCGGACATTTGGCCCTCAGCTGTTTACCCACTCCTTCCTACAAACTGCTTTTCCCACCTGTCTATTGTGTGTCAGCCACATTTCCCCAGATTTCAGGCAGTCCACCTGATATATATCCTTTGGTTTACACTGGGATTTTTTTTCCTAATAATTTTACTATACTTGCTTTTGAAAACAATTCTACATATCTGTAAATATGTATTTTACCTCATTTTGTAAGTCAGCAAATGATCTCAAAACTAAAACATATTGAGGAAATTTCCTCCAAAACTTGCTACATGATTGTGATAATCAGGTCACGAGGTAAGGAGTTAGAATTAAAATAGGAAATCAACATCTAAATTTGGTTAAAGGAAATAAAACTAAGAGCAAGTAACATAGCCAGGGATGTAAAACCAGGAGTGCTAATGCATCAGGAGTAGCCAAATGCATCAATAACTAGAAAAATCAAGGAGGAACTCACAGACCAGACTTATAGATTAAATCAAAGCAGAGCCTGTAATGCCCATAAATGTGGAGACCAAATTGACGTTGGCGTCTAATAACTGTGGGTGTTTTCACACAAGTGTACCCACCTGACTACCTGCTTAACATGGCTGTTTTCCCAGGAATTCCTGGCTAAAAGATATTGGTATTCAATACTGTTGAAATAAATTTCCAGACCCAAGATGGAGTCACTCTTGCCCAGGGTGCCACATCAGCAAACCATAATTCCCTGTGCCTGTAAATGCTCTGCTTGACCAGAAACTCAGTATATCCAGTCAGCCAATCCCCAAATGCCAAGACAACTCTGGGCTCTATCCTTATTCCTAGCTCCTGCTCACCCTAAACAAGCGTGCCCATATGGCCCCAGTCAATCAGATAATTTCTATTTTTCTCTTCTTTGTTCTTTATTCTTTATCCTATAAAAGCTTCCTGCCTACCATCACATTTACATTCTCCTACTGGAGACTGCCTGCTTAACGAAGTGTTAAAATTTGTTCACATCACCTAAATTGTTTTCTTTAATCATTTTTTAATGATACACAGATATATTTTTTGCAATTTTAAGAAATTGATCAAATTTGTTACATGGAGAGACAGCAGTTCCCTTGAAGGTGAGGCAGTAAAATGAATGGCTAAGAGCAGAGGTTTTGGCAGTGATGAGCCAAAGCCAGCTCACAGTGGTCACAAAGTCCAATTATTAGATATTGAGGAATTTTACAAGCCAGTTATTAAGTCACCATTGATTGCTTGACATCTGCTCAACACATTGCTTGACATATCCACAACACAGAAATGACAAACACTACAAACATTTTTCTTAAAAAGTCCATTTACCACTTGTTGGATTATTTGGATACTAATCCTAGGTAAGCAAGTATTATGAGGAAAATTAATTAACTAATTGTGGAAAAATTATTAAAGCCAACTGGGTCTCAGTTTCCTCAACTGAACGATGGCTATGGCAACAATAATGATAGAACCTATTTCAGAGTATCATTGGGAAAATATCCAAATGGAGTGTGCTGTCTATTTTCTGCCAGTCTCCTTCACTGAGACACATATTTCTCCAACCTTCTGCTATTCCTTAGCATATTTCTATTTTTATAAGGGATAATACCTTTACATAATTGATTGCATTCATAACGACAGTATTTCAAATCAAACATTTTGAGGAGTTAATTATGTTTTCCTAATAATTCTCAAATCATAGCCCATAACTGTCAACACAGGATAGCCTTGAATTTGGGCATTATAAAATTGAAAAGGCTAATATAACATTTAATTAGATAAATATGCCTACAAAAAAATTTACAGTGGTGTATAACTAATTAAACAGCCACCAAGTTCCAACAAAACACACAGCTATATTTTAGATGAAAAAAAGATAGAGGGAAATCTGAATCCTGCCTTTATGAAGAGTGGAAACCTGTTAGATTTAGAGACAGAAAATCCCAGTTTTGGTTTTAGCTTGGCACTAAATATTGTGACTTGTGGATAAATCATTTGATCATTAACTTTGATTAAATATCTGAGGACTGGAAAGAAAATATCTGTTATGTTTACCTATCAGCTTATCTTGAAAACCAAATTAGAGAATATCTCTATAATCATATTGTAAGATGCAAATCAATATAAAGAAAGGTATTATTATTATGAAGATTACTGCCAGTAATACTGGTGTCCTTTTATTTTTAAAAAATAAATTTCCTAAGTCATCTATATGCATTTAGATAGATCTCTGATTAAAGGAACAGGGAAAACACAATGAATTTTAAGATACTTTGTTTCAAAATTGTAAGATTTTAAAGTACTTATTTGAATTACAAACTGGCAGCATATCAGAAGAAAGAGTATTAATTTATGAGAAGTTGGAGCCAATTTAAGTAATTTGAAATTTCCAAGTAAATCACATAGTGTGTCAAATGAATCAAGAGCAATTAATTTCTTAGATTTTTTTTAGGAACCAATCGAAGTGCTCAAAATCCCAATGGAAAGATGTTTAGACCCTAAGGGAACGTCTTAATTGGTGACGGTTAGTAGCTGTAATTAATTGTGAAATTTATCTTAATCTACTGGCCAAGACACCCAGAAAGCTAAAACAGGTAAATTAATAGCCTTACACTAGTAACAGAAGTCAAAATTAGCACATTTATAATAATATTCTTAATAGGAAAATGGCTTTCTTCACCTTTTAGGTAGCTATTTTTATTCGAGTGTTAATATTGCCTAGTGGTTCTGAGATTCTGGAGCCAGACCATCCCGGGTCTAGTCATAGCTCAGCCACTTGCTAGATGTGTAGCCTAATCTCTCTGTGCCTCAGCTTCCTTACTATATGATGGGGATTATGACAATAATACCTTTATCATAGTGTTACAAGGATTAAATGAGGTCAATTATGCAAAGCATTTAGAACAATGTATAGCATATATTATGTTATCTTATTGTTATTATAATGAGATGTTAATGCTACTTCCTCCTCTGCACCCTCCTAGCACTCTCCCCGCCTCCATTCCCCAAAAAGCATACACTCATGGGGACAGAGGTCTAACACTTTGTATTCCCTGTCTTAATCCTTTTTCTTTAACTAGTCTAAAGCAAAAGCTTTACTCCTACCTGATGCAGTATATGCTGACCAAACACACTAATAGTTTACATGTATGACCTGATTTAATCTTCAAAAATGCCTATAGTGTAGGCATATTATTGTCCCTGTTATAGAGACGAAAAGGAGGCTAAAAGATTTTAAGTAACTTGCTCATGGTGTGGTGTGTGTAAAACTGAAATTTGAACCCAGTTCTGATGTCAAAAATCCATGCCCTTAGACTATGACCTGAAATCAGAACAGAAGTGGCCTGGAGGAAGCAAGAGGAGAGACCGGATCGGTTGGAAAGCAGTGAAAGGAATCTTACTGGGATAATGATTAGTTGAAGAAAAGTAATTTTCCCTCTATCCTTCTGAGCTCTTAGCTGAGACCCCCTATAACAAAAGATGGATTAGCAAGAGAAAAACAAACAGAAGTTTATTAACATGTATACTTCATGTATACATGGGAGATACCCAGGAAAAAATGAGTAACTCTCTGAAGTGGCTTAGAATTCAGGCTTAAATACCATCTTAATAGGGAAAGAGGAGAAGGGATGTAGACCTCTTAGGGGAGAGTAAATGATTTTTAGGAAATGTAAATTGGTCCTTAGAATAGATAGGCAGTATGATAGTTTGCGATAGTTTGTCTGGGTGTGGTGTCAATTTCTAGCCCCTCTCCTGTGATGAGTCAATTTTCCCTGGTTGATGAAACTCCCAGGGAAAGAATTCATGACAACTGAGCTCCTTTTGGAGGACCTGTCTTTAGGCAGATAAGCAGCATTCAGAGAAAGCCTCTCCCTGCATTTTCCACTCTTCAAGTGCCCATAGCTCAGAACAATCAATGTACTAAAGGAGGATATTTTGGGGTGGCGCGTCCTGAGCTTCTACTGTCATATTTTGGTGGGCATATTCTGCTACCTTTCAATGAAAATGTTCTGCATTTTGATTGGGATGGTGGTTATGTGGTATACATCTTTGAAAATTTGTCAAACTATACACTTAAGATTTTGCACTTCTTTGTCAAACTGTACACTTTAAATCTGTGTATTTCATTGTACATAAAATATGTTACTCCAAAACTCTATGTTCTTTATGCTACTTTGCTTCCTTACTCCAAGAAGCTTAATAGTGATCCAAAATAACTGTTTTCTTCCTGTTTTATTTCTGTGGTTACACTGATTTTACAATTCCTGTTTACTTATGCTCTCATGTTTTTTCAATATTTATAGATCTTTCTTCCAAAATGGATTTCTCAACATCATAGAACATGTTTAATTTGCTGTCTTCCCCAACAGCGCTTAGTTATACATAAGCTCATAGCGAAAGGTGATATGCAAGGGAGGGGGAGAAACATTTTATGTTTTTGGCTTGTATCTTATTATTCAAGTTTATCTATTCTTAACTGATGAATAAAATGTTATTGAAAAATATTTTTACGTTTTAATAGAATCAATATCATTAATACGGTGGTGAAAGTAATTTTCAATTTATGAAGGACATTTTCATTTATTTTCTTCGTTACTATGATGTTAACTGAAAGTGCAAAGCTCCTCCTGGAGAGACACACGCACACACATGCATGAACACATACATGCACTCACACCCACAGACACACAACAGCAGAAGTTGCCTCCATAGGATAATAATGATTTCTTATATTGTCTTCCATTTATCTATAAAATAATAATGTGGGAAAGCCCTGCTTTTTAATGTGTCCTTGTTTTAAGTATAGAAAAGTGGTCATTTCAAAGCCTTCAACCTGTCTTTGTTCAGCCAGAGGATGGATGGCATCGACAAGCAGGTGGTCCTGCTGCTTGAGAGCAAGGGCAGCATTAGGCCTTATTTTTGATGTGCCTGTAGATTTCTATGCATGGTTTAGAAATGGGAGGATAATAACAACAAAAAAGGTGAGGAGGTGTCTATAGCATTCCATTTAAAAAACATTTAAAGCTTTATCCTCCATGTGGGAAGGGCCTATGAGGATTTTGCTGTATTTAGGGAAAGGATACTGTTTAATCTGGATCTAAATTTTGCTGTCCCTGGATTTAATGTTTGTTGTTGGGAGAGTTGTGTGTCTGTGTGTGTCTGTGTGTGTGTTTCCCAGGTGACTAGAAAGAATAAAGGGGACTATACAAAACTTGCATTGACTGGAATAAATTAATGGGATCAAAACTTAAGAGTATTAAATTTCATCCTGGCCATATCATAAAAAACCACCTGCACCCCACCCTGTACTATGTATTCTAGAATTAACAACTTAGACGTTGGGTTATATATTGCTGATGGTTCTATTGTCCAGACATCTTCAAGTGGACGAAGATGGATGAAACCTACATCCCTTGTGCATTGTCTTAAAGATTATAAGGGTGAAATGGATATTTATAACATAGAGGATTGAAGAAAGGCCACTTTTTATGAAGCAGGTAGACCTTGGCAAGGCTAGGATCTAGGATGCGTGTCTTTGAAATGATCACTTCCAAATGGTTTAAATATTCTCCTTTGTCTTATGAGAGCAGTCTCAGCTGGTGTGCAATTACCTCCACCTCTTATATTGTCATTCCATTCAGCAACTCCCAATTCTTCAGTTAAGTTTCATGTACCAGTATAGCCTCCAAGGTGGAAGTGTACAGAACTAAGAGAAGAGTCAGTGAAGGCAAGTATGGGTTACTCCACTTTTGCCCATCCACTGGAGAAATTGAGAGAAAGTTTCCATAGTTTATCACCAGCAGAGAAGGTAGTGATAGCCCATAGTGGACCTGGAAATATCAGAGAGAACCCCACACAGAGCAACAATTGCCGTGGGGCAAGTTAGAATTGCATCCAACAGACCCTTACTTCCCAAATATACTAAGGAAAGATTACCTTTGAAAGGCACGGGAAAGATAATGCTAGAGTTACTGCTCAGAATAAATAAATACATTAAATGTATAATATTTCTGTGCTCTTACGTTTTGTCCTTTTTAAAAAATCTCAAATCTTGTACAGTACTTTGACATTTAAATGATAAAATCAAAGATATAACTATTTAAAGAGGCTGGTCTGCAATGGGTTAATCCCCTTAGAATTCTAAGTAATTCTAGGTAAGCCACAGTGGTCTGCTGTGAAGAAGTTGTGGTACACGGGTGATATTCAAACAGAAATTGGGCTCATGCTATTGTGCTTATTCAAAATATAAAGTGTCAACATTGCCACCATTTTATTTTTATGACATGTCATCTGACAAGAAAATCATATCCTTTCAACTCACTGATGAATGAGCATTTGAGCCATGCAAATGTATTTTCCATTTGAACTTTATATTTTTTTATTGTTTCAGGTGACTTTGGCTTTGCTGCCCTCAATATAGGCCCCACAGATTTCATTCAGGGGGAAAAAAACTTCATATATTCGCAGTCAATTTGTATTGAGAAGGAAGCAGTAAACCTCTGAAAGCCTATTATCTTCATAAAGAAGTCAAGAACTTGTTGTGTGCAGGGCATTAAACATCTTTGCTCTGAACTTGCTGATAATCTAGTTAGGGAGGCAAGGAAAATAACAAGATAACAGTGCAAGGCAGCATATGCTAAATGCATTCATTAAACGTAAAAAGAAAACCAGTTCAAATAAATTTATTTCTCTTCTGCAGTGTATAAAGAAACAAGTTAGGCATTATGGAGATAAAAAGATTTTTTTAAAGGCAAGATTCTTCCTTTAATAAGTTTCCAGTCTAATGAAGGAAAGACTGGAGAATTTGAATGCAAACAGTGACTGAAAAAGAAAGAACAGGAGTAGCTAGTGATCCTTAGATTTAAAAAGTAGAAAACTGGGTTTGTTTTGCTTCCTTAAAAATCTTTGTCAAATATGTCAGTAAATCCTTCATATGTGTCTTGATATGGAGACTAACCCAAAGGAATAATAAGAAGGACAGCTAATATTTATTGAGCATCATCTATGCGCTAGACACTACGTTAGCACATTCACTGCCTCTTGGGCCTTAAAGTGCTACACACTTCCTGCAATTGCAAAGCAACCTCTCCAAGGAGCCTCTTAATTGCTTTGGGAACACAAAACTCTAGAAGAACAGAATGTAACATGCACAGCATGTTTCTTTCACAAAGTATCTAAAAAACTCTCCCAGAGGATGAGAATAGTGAATGAAAAACTAAATTAAAATTATTTGTTCTAAATTCCTGAAGAATATTGCAAAGCCCTATAAAGGTTAGAGGGATTTAGAGTGGGCTGATCACAGAATGCTTCAGTGAGGAGAGAGCATATGAGCTGGGCTTTTTTTCTTTAGGATCATATTTTCATGTACTATTATCTTAAACACAATAGATACTTAACATGAGTTTCATTTTGTCTTGTAGTAAAAAATCACTTAACATAACATTTACTATCTTAACTATTTTTAAGTATACAATTCATCCACATTGTTGTGAAACAGATCTTCAAAACTTTTTCATTTTGCAAATCTGAAGCTCTATATTAACAACAACACTAAACAACAACCCTCTTTGCCCCCTTTCCTCCAGCCCCTGGTAACCACCATCGTACTTGCTGTTCCTATAAATTTGACTACTTTAGATACGTCATATAAGTGGAATCATATGGTACTTGTCTTTTTGTGACTGGTTTATTTCACTTAGCATAATGTGCTCAAAGTTCATTCATGTTGTAGCATGTGACAAGACTTCCTTCCTTTTTAAGACTGAATAATATTCTTTTTTTTTATTGCGGTAACTTTGGATTATAACATTATATAGCTTTCAGATGTACATAGTAATATATTTCAAATTCTGTGTAGATTACATTATGTTCACCACCCAAAAACTAATTATAGTCCCTCACCACACACATGAGCCTAACCACCCCTTTTGCCCTCCCCCCTCCCCTCTGAGCTGGGCTTTGAATGACAGGTAAGACTGAAGGATAGAGTCATGGGATTCATTTCAAGAATGGCAGTTGCAAAGGCTTGAAAGGTGAGAAGGGAAGGGCCAAGAATATTTAGCAGTTTTTGTAATAATTTTGAAGCCAGTTTTCAAGTTGAATCTGCAATTTGCCTTCTGTGTTTCCTACATATGATCCCTCAATTTCTTCATCTATTAAATGGAAAAATACTAATGTCATAATCTTTTATAAAATTAAATGAAATATTCAGTCAAAAAGCCTTCAACATGCAAGGACTTTAAAAAAATAAAAATAACAAATTGGCAAATGAGTTTACTTCTAACAACCACATGGGGTGGAGGAATGCCCATGGCCCTGAATTATGGTGATAAAGCTCCTCCGAGAATATGTCAAGTCTTGATGCATTATCACACTGTATGACTCTCTGAGCTTTGTTTATATTGATAAATGTTGTACTGTTTTGCAAAAATGCTACCCTTTCAAACATAGGACTACTTGAACCATTCAGTTGGTACTTGTCAATTTTGGGCAGATAAAAATTCACCTATCATACTTAAGTGCTCAATAAATTTTATTTCCCTACTTTGGGGAACAATGGTTTGTCTACTTTGGTTAGAATGTGGGTCCCAGACGCGGGAGGGAGTTGTGGAAGATAAGGCTGAAGAGGTAGTTTGAGGATAGATTTAAAGAATTTGTGTGCCAGGGTGACACATTTTCTCCATCACAGCTGTTTACTTGCTTGCCCATCTGGTTCAATAAACATTTTTGTCTTAGCAGTCACCTCCTCCACGAAGTCCTGATTCTTTTAAGTAAAACTGACCAGTTCCATTCCATGACATGGGTGAACTCGACAAACATTCATCATAGAATCTGTAGCATTGCATTTCACTTCGTTTACATTTTCTTCTCCCCATCCTGGATGGCGAATTCTCCTGTATGTAGACTATATCTTATTCACAACAAAGGATAACTGGACTTTAGAGTAAAGCATGCAACATGATTCTGGAATAAACAGCAATACTTCACTCACAGAAAAACAAACATCATACTGGCATCAGACTTCAGACTTCAGGATATAATACCGTCAAAGACTATGAGGCAATATCTTCAAAGTTATAAAAAAAATGTTTTTCAGTCTAAAATCCTATATACAGCCAGGCTATCAGTAAAAAGCAAGGCAAAATAAAGACATTTTCAGACCCTCAGATCTCAGAAAATTTGTCACTTTGTTTATAAAGTTAAATAAGGATATCTGAGTGAGTCAAAGGAGTGAAAAGAGAGGAGAATACAGGGGAAAAAACCCATGAAAGTAGTGAAGGAGACTGCTTACCCTCTGTCCTCGCTCTTTTCTGTCCCAGCCCATTTCTTCCTCCTGATTGTGAGTCCTTCTCATCTCCAGCCGCCCTAGTCCCACAACAAAATGCAGAAGCCATGCCTCCCATAGATTTCTCCACTGGTTACTTTTATGATCCTTTATGGAGCTGCACATACTTGGCTTCCTAAATTTCCCTACAAGGTCGACCTTGTCCACCCACGCCAATGTTTCAGGGAGACTGGTTAGGAACTTCTATGATCATCCTACTCTTTCCAGATCTTACTTCCTTGGATCCTCCCACACTTGTGTACATTCTAATTTCTATAATGAATCTCTTATTCAATAATACTCATAGTCGATCTGCTTCTCTAATTCAAATTGGGTTGATACAAACTCCTCGGGAAGGAACTGTAAGCCTAGTACACTACTTGGCTTTACAGTGAACGTTATTTACAGTCCCGTAATAAACTAGGCATTGATTATTCGTTTCAAATTTTAGAGTAAACTTGCAGAAAAATCATAGGAGATTGAATTATGGTACCACAGCAGGCATAACTCTCAAAGTTTGGAGGTCAAACAGAGTGAGGAAGATATAGTGAAGATTAGAACTACTGATGCCTTCAATCGCCTGGTGAAGAAGAAAGAACTGGAGCGTGCTGTATCAAGGTGCACAGTGGATTAGCAAAAGAACTTGGAATAATGATGTAATTATTTGGTAAGAGAGAAAGGAGAATAAAGGAGGACAGTATAAATAAATTAAGCCTCCTTAATCATAATAGAGAATCAATATAAAAAGTCTAAAATGGATAAATCGAGAAACTGCAAGTCAAGCATGCTATTTAGAGATACGCGTTTAATGACTGAATGACCAAATACAGAAATATGTAGAAGTAGTTGCCTCTAAATGATACATGATTATCTTATCAGATTGGTTTCTTTGGAAGAAAACCAAGAGACAGAGGTTGAAAAGACTTTTATTTTTCTCCACACATACTTTTGTGGTGATTGAATAATTTATCACATGTGTATTAGTTTCCTAGGGTTACCACAACAAAATGCCACTGACTGGGTGGCTTAAACAATAGAAATTTATTGTCTCACAGTTATGGAGGCTAGGAGTCAAGATCAAAGTGCCAGCAGGGTTGGTTTCTCCTGAGGCCTCTTTCTTTGGCTTGCAGATGGCCGCCTTCTCACTGTGTCCTCACTTGGCCTTTTCTTTGTGCAAATTCATCCCTGGCGTCTCTTCCTCTTCTTATAAGGACAGCAGTCATTTTGGGTCAGAGTCCCACTCTCATGTCCTCATTTATGTCCTCAATGACTTCTTTAAAGGCCCTATCTGCAGATGCAGCCATGTTGGAGAGGGCAGTAGGGTTTGAACAAATGAATTTTAAGGGGACATAAATCAGTCCGTAACAATTCTAAGTTGAATTTATTTATAATAAACAATTTAATTTAATTTAATTTAAATAAATATTTAAAAGAAGCTGTCTCTAGAGTGTAAGACGAGGTGTGATGGGTGAGACAGGGAACTCTTTCATTTCATTTGAAACCCTTGTATACTATTTAATTCTCTTAACTGGGTGTAAATGTTTTTATATATTAAATATGTGAACCATAAAGAAAGAGAGCTCATCAGCACTGAAATCACCAATGGAACATGGAAGTTCAAAATGTGGTCAGACTCCCCATTGCATCCCAACTGGAGCACTGAGGGTGGTTATTTATAAATTCCGTCATCACCTAGTAAGTTTTCCTCCTTGGTCTACCATCATGAATTGGTTCTTATTTTTCATCCCCCCTCTCTCCTTTGGTGTCTTTAAACTGTGAGTTTTATGTGGATATTCTTATCTTTCTCAAAACAGCATGAACTCCTTGAGCATTGGAATGCTACCAATTCTTCTTGGTGTCCTTCATAGACTGTAGTGGTTTGTATATAGGAGGAACTCACAAATAGGTGAGAAAATGAAGAAGAAATCAGGAGAGAAATGACCATGCTAATGAAGGAATTTGCTAAGAATATAACCCCATCCTCCAATTTCCTTTCCATGTTCTAGAGAAAGCACGTATGAAAAACACAATATACTTCATGGTGAGGCAATTGGATCTATGGAGTGAGCACAGGAGAATATGTTGGTAGGATTATCTAGAGAGACAAATAATAACTATGCTAAAGTGCAGAATCCAAAATCAATCATGCGACATTCAGCTGATACAAATAAATAAGCAGGGGAGAGGTACAGCAGAGAAGCAGGATCAACGCTGCTGGAAGGTAAAATGAAATCGGAAATAAACCCTGGGGTCTAGTTAGACCCTTAAACAAATCTGATGTTCATTTGGCTCTTGATCCGATGATTCTGGGGGAAGAGGGAAGGTTCTATGAGTCCTGAGGAGAGGCGTGGAGAGATCAAAGGTCTGAACCTTTCAAGCCTGGGGAATTGCTCTGTTCCATTTGACGCCCTATTTATAATGTAGAAATGTCAACCTCGTGTTTTTAGACAAAACTGAATGTGTATTTATTGTATTTGCATTCAAGGAATACTGACACTATGGTCTTGGTTGAAGTTGGCATCAATTTCATTTTAATCCTAAATTCACAAAGATGAATGCATACTTTATAAAGGGGAGGCTTATTTCAGATTTAAATATTTATAGTATTTGTCAGTTCAGTGTGCACTGAAGACATTGATCTAACTTCAAAAGTCTAGCACAGAAACTGAACTGACTGCTGAGGACATAATTATCCTTAACACAACACAAATAATAAAATTACACTGTCATTGTTTGGTCATTCTGGGGGTACAAACTGCATTAATTTTATTTGAGTTCATGTCAGAACAATTATTGTAGCTTCAAGCTACCAATCCAATATTCAAGGTCATTCTTTTTGTTTGTCATTTAATAGATATTTATTGAGATTTGTGCCAGGAGCTGTAGGGAAAAAAGCCACTGCCCTCAAAAATCTCAAAATCTACAGAGGCAAGACTTGCATATATTTTAAAATTAAATGACAATACCAAGAACACTGCAAGCTAATTTAGGATAAAGTCCCAGGCCGCTGGCTCTCTTGCTTTTCTCACTATGCTCACCCTTATTATAATTTAAAAAGGATTCATGGATAATACACCCAAAAATAGAAAGCGAAATTAAGAAATTTTAACTTTTTCTTTCAAACATACAATTCAAGTAGTAGTGCTTGAGATCAAGCTTAAAGATGGTTCAAAATATTCTTCTTTACAATTCTGAAAGAAAATTATTTGTAGTTTTGCTGTCTCTCTGTCTCTCTTACTTTTTTTCCTTGTATGTGTGTGTGTGTGTGTGTGTGTGTGAATGCTGTGTGTTGATAATTAGCTACCCACAAACTGGGTGCAAATGAGATAATGTGTCCACACTAAACCGAACTTAAAAAGAACAGCAACCAAACCTTAGCATCCTGAGTTCCACATGCTAAAATACTTCTACGCTAAAGAAGTATTTGTATTCTCATATCCTCCAATTTTCTAAAGCCCGGGGGTTAAATAATTCAAGAGACACACGACCTTCTGACTTTGTCCCACAAGCAGGCAGGTCTCTGGGCTTCCTAAGAGTCCACTACTGAGTTGCTTCTCCACTGTCCTGCAGACAGCGAAGATTGCCTAGAAGTCGCAGTCCACTCTGCAGTGGAGCCTCACTTGTCCAGGTTCCTGCCAAGCCTGGGAACTTTGAAAGGAAGACCCTCTCGCTCCTTGGGGCCAAGGTGGTAGAATATTCGGGTTTATTTGTCAGTTTATATGCCTGTGATTCACCAAAGTTTTTCACAAACTAGGATAAGCACTGCGTCTGGGCAGCTGTGTCTGGAGGAGCTTCCACCATCAGTCACACTGTAAGCCAAAGACATTCTACCTCATTTGGTCCTGAAGCATTTAATCTTGATCTCTAGTCATCTGATCATCAGCCCAGATTCATCTTTCTATTTTTTTAAGTAATTTAATTTCAAAGTGCTCACTGTCTTTTCCTGAAATCCTAGTCCCTCTGAAGGTTTCAATAATTTTAGACCTAACAGAGACGCAGTGGGATCTTGATCCTTTTCAGTCCAGAAAACTATTGTATTCCCAAGCAAATGTGATCTGTCTCACCATTATGCCCTACACTCACACACACACACATACACACACACGTTTCACATGCCAGGAGGCTTGATTGTGTCACTAAAGATTTCTGAGTAAGGCCTCTCTCTTGTCTTTTACTTGACCAACTAAACGGACACTCAATAGGCCTATAAAGATAAAGTTAAACTTAATTAAAATTAAAAAGCTATTAAGTCTTATAAGAATTAACCAATCATATAAATTGATCCCTCAAGTATCTGATAAATAAGTAGAATTTTACATTCTCAGGGAAAAAGACAAAGTCCATCAACTGTCTTCAGTATTGTAATTCTCTTTACTCTCTCTCTGGGTTCAGGTAGACAGACTTAATTGCAGATACTCAAACTCCTCAATCACAAAGCTAACTGCTTCTGAAAACTCCTTCCATTTACTACAGAAATGCTGTTATTTTATTTTCTGTTTTCTCATATTGCTCCCATTTCTTAAGAATAAGTGTCTCATGTTTTTCTCCTTGGTACTTGTGGTAGATTAAAAACTGCCACATATCCTTTTCCTTCCATTGACAGGTAAGATCTAATTCTACCTCCCATTGGCTAGCCTTAGTTGCTTGACCAAGAAAATGTGGTGAAAGTGTTTTTTGAAACTTCCAAGGCTTGGTTAAGTAGCCTTCTGCCAATTCTTCTTGGAATGCTCACTCTGGGGAAAGCCAACTGTCATGTAAAACCTCCATGAGATTGGTATTCTATGAAGAAATCTAAGTTAGCCAGGTGGAAGGGAGCATCGTATCAAGGTGTGAAAGATGCCCAGCCAGTCTGAGCTTTCAGCCACCCCTAAACAGGAGTAAGACACATATGTAAGAACTATTTTGGACCTCCAGACCTAAGAGATGCAACCTGGAGAAAACCAAGGGGCCCAACGGACACTCAGAATCAAAGACTCATAATCTTGCCACAAATATCTCATTTGAATCCATGGTGTATTAGTTTTCTGCAGCTGCTGTAACAAATTACCATGAACTTGGTGGCTTACAACAACAGATATTTATTTTCTCACAGTTCTGGAGGCAGTAAGTATGAAAGAAGTATCACTGAGATGAAGTCAACGTCAGGAGGCCTGTACTCCACTTGGAGACTCTAGAGGAAAATCCATTCCTTTCTTCTTTCCACATTGGCTGGCAACCAGCATTCCTTGACATATGATCACACCACTACAATTTCTGCCTCTATCCTCACATCACCTTCTTCCCTATGTCTGTCTGTATTAAATCTCCTCAGTCTCTCTCTGATAAGAACCCATGTGATTACATTTAGGCCGCACTTGAATAATTCAGGATAATCTCCTCATCTCAAAATCCTTAATTTAATCATACCTTTTGCCATATAAGATAATATTTGCAGATTCCAAGAATTAGGGCCTGGTAACTGGGGGGACATTTTTCAGCCTACCATTAAATGCATTGTATCCTTCATTCTTATTTATGTCATTCATCACAAAAACCCTCAGACTCCCAACTCACCCTTCCTGTCCTGTATTGTACTCCCTAAAAGATTCTATATCAGCCCCCTCACTTACGTTCCTTTTTCCAATCATCCACAACTTCTACAACCCTTCCATACTGCCTTCTGGAATCTACAGATTCTTATCAGCAATTTATTTTCTATACTTGATTTTTGCTTTGAACATTCCATTTACCTTTGTGCTCTGATGTAAACATGACTATCTGTTAAGAGCATCTGTTCCCTGGAGTCTTCTCAAGTGGTCACTGATTTTTCTCCCATACTCATACCACTGAGCCTGGAAGTGGCATAGATAGCTTTCTTGTTCCTCTTTGCAACTTTTAGATCATTCTCCCTCTTTCTTCCCTAAAATTCCTCCTTTGAATCATCACATCATATCACCTACTACCCTTCATTTTGCTGACATTGACTGACCTTCAGTTTATTTTTATTTACTTCTCCAATGCTACTCTAGTCTTAAATCTTGGCAATTTCAACATGTACATATGTATTCTTTCCAATGTGTTCACTTTCTATTTTTATGAACCTCATTTGCTCAACAACCTTGCCTTCCACTCTATATCAGCTATACACTTTAATAGTCATACTCTTATCCTTGTCTTTCCTAATAATTACAACCTTCCCATAATCTCAATTTCTTGAATCCTACTCTTTCAACATCATCCCTTCTCTTTGAGCTTACTCTCTCTAATAGTCCTGTATTAAAGATCTTTCAACTACCCAGAGACCTCCAATCCATTGACCTATAATGTTTTCACTGTCACCCTTGATAACACTCCTCTCCTCAACCAGCTTGAATTTTGTGGTCTATATCTTGTGTATACTCTCCACTTATTTGATCCTCTTTCATGTCTTCGTTTTCGCTTGGCCAAACCAATTTTCCATCTATTTCATGCCTGTGTGATTGTGGATGTAGGAAAATTCACAACTATCCTAACTAGTGTTTCTATAAATTCATGATGATGAACATCTTTTGTGTACTTAATGCTGACAAGCAATCGACTGTATGATCCTAGTCCATTTGGTCTCCTACATCCTAAACAATTGTTTTATACCTCCCCCTCCCTCTTCAAACCCCACACATCTCCCCTGTGCTTGCTGTCAGCCAATAACTTTCCTTTCTATATCACTTAGAAAACAGAAGGCATCAGAAGAGGACTCCTACAAATTATCACCATGTCTACCCACTAAGCTGAATCTATACCCACATACTTGTCTTCCCTCCGGTTACCATGGATTATATATCCATGCTCCTATCTAAAATCAATCCCTTCACTTGTGTTCTATGTTACAACTTCTCTCAAGTTACTCAAAGACTTTGCCTTAGCAATTGTCTCCTCTCTCTTCTAGTCATAAATTTTTTGTCTGTATTGGATTATCCACTGCCATGCAAACTTACAAACATTAGTTCTCCCATCTTAAACAACATTCTCTTCCCCTTATACTTCCCCAACAGCTGCCGTTTGATTTCTTAAGTCACCACTTAAGAATAATTCCTCTAAAGAGTTGCTTAATATTGTTGTCTTCAAATTCTCTCCTCTTCTCCTAAACCCATTTCAGTCATATGTTCAACCCTGCTACCCTGTCAAAACTGCTTTCAATAACATCACAAATGTACTTCTTCTTGTAAATATCAGGAGTGACTTCTCAATCCTCTTCTTACTTGTCCTGGCATTAGAATAATCTGGTGTTCACAGGAGAGTCCTGGTTTACCTTTTTTTCTCTGGTGTAATCAGTAGCATCTAATTTCACTCGCAAAACATCCTGATTTGGATGTTAATTGTGTAGTCACCCTATCTGTTAGCAGCATTATACGGAATTGATCAATCTTTTTATCCTCCAAATATTTTCTTCACTTGACTTGCATTTCTCTGGTTTTCCTATTTTCTTAATGGGCACTCCTCTTCAGTCTCATTTACTGGTCCTTCCTTTTCTCCACAACCTTCTACTGGAGGAGTCTGGGGCTCAGTACTTGCCTTTCTTCTCTTCCAGTAGTAACCACTGTTGAAGCATTTAATGTAAGCACATTGAAAATGAAATGATAAAGTACTTTTGGGGCCCGCCGGGTGGCCAAGTGGTTAAAGTTCCACACACTCTGCTTTGGTGGCCCAGGTTCACAGGTTCAGATCCCGGGAGCAGACCTACTCCACTCATCAGCCATGCTGTGGAGGGATCCCATATACAAAATAGAGGAAGACTGGCACAGGTGTCACTCAGGGCTCTTATCTACTCAAGCCCAGAAAAAAGAAAGAGGAAGATTGGCAAGGGATATTAGCTCAGGGTGAATCTTTCTCACCAAAAAAAAAAAAAAAAAGAAAATGAGATGATAAAATACTTTAGACAATGATTTATCACATAAGGGAGTCATTTCTCTATGGTGATATTCCCTTTGTAAATGAAGCTAAAGCAAAGAGATTCTAAAAATATTTCAAAAGATTTACAAAAGTACCAAGAATTATTCCTGCTTTATTTATTTCTTGTCTTCCCTCTTGGCCCATCTTCCCATCACCACTCATAAAAATAAAATATTTCTAGCATTCTTGTGGTGAAAAAAAAAGACAGTATTTAATCAAATAGAAATATAAGATCAAGGCCTACCTTTCCCAATCTCCCAAAAGTGTAATTATTGATGCTAAATTCTACTGAAAGTTTCTTCTGTGTAATGATAGATAAGCAAAAAGCTTAAAGGAGAAAAAAAAGAAGAATTATATATGTAAAATGCAGATTGATGCTTTGAATATTATGTATAATCTGCAACCTCATTCTCTCTACCCAGCACTTTTTATATAGTGAAAAGAAAACTGGTGGAGCATTGATTGCTCCAATTCTAAAGCAAGCACTTTTTTTCTTTTGTTTATTTTGTTGGTGAAAGAGTAAGGGAGCCTTTAAGAGAGAGGCATGTTGGAAAGCAACCCTTGAATATAAATGTAAATTACAACATTCCCACAAATTGTAACATATCATTATCTCGCCCATTCTTTAAAGAAAGAAAAACAAGGCTAATAATCATCCAGTTACATATTGCAATAGAATAGTTTCAGTTTTTTTTATTAGACTATTATGTTCATTCATTTATGAATCAAGATGTTTAGAGCCGGAGTGGCCCTTTCTGACCTTTTAGATGCCCTAAGTGAGCATTGCTTCTCATTATTGGACAACTCTATTTTCAGTAGACTACTCCTTGCCTACGTATTTTGTATTGCTGTTTCTCTGTATGTGGATAGTAAAAGTCTTGCTTCATTTCTTTGCTGACTTGAGTCAGTTTTTTCTATTCAAATACAAAATAATTTCATCCCAAATTGGAAGACAGAATTCCAGTATTAATTCCTTCCATAAATGTCTCCATCACACATCAGAATATCATATGGATTCAATGCTTCTTAATTTTAACTGTGGTCCAGGATTAAAATCTCTTTATATACGTTAAATCTTCTTCCTTCAGTAGTACGGGAGGTTTAGCGGATCTGCCAAAGTATTTCTTTCATCCCATTCTCACTGTCTATTTTTTGTACAAGACCTCATTGTTGAACTGCTTTTTATTGATGCAAAGAAATCTTATATGCAATTTCCATCCCATTAACTGTTCAAAAGAGATATAATCCACATTCTGACGGTGCTGAACAGGAAACCACAACCTGTTCTGAGTTGCTCTCTGATCTTTTGTTCAGCTGTCTGTTGACCCTCTGATATTTCAGCCATCTTTCTCTTTAGAGTTTCCACTCTTTGCCTAAGGAGATATTGGACTAGTTGTAACTTGTCTGAAGGGAGATGTAGCTGCTGTGTTTCAAATTATTTGTTATAAAAAGAAGTACTTTCAAATAGGATTTCAGTGGATAATTCAAGTATTGTGAATGTGAAATATTTATGCTTATTGCTGACCAAGACTTTATAGATATCATTAAAAAATGGAACCTGTTGTTTAGTATTTAATGTCTCAGCTTTGAAATCAGAGAGTCTTAGGTTTATAATTTAACACCTCTAAGTTATATGTGGATATGTTTGGGCAAACTACTTACCCTCTCAATGTCTCAGGTTCTTCCTGTACCAGCTTATACCTATATCATGGAGGGATTATAAGAGAAAAGTTAGTTAAGGTATGTGGAGCTGAAAGCCTAGCATACAATAAAACTTCCAGCGACATTGTACTTATTACCTGTAACTAAAAAATTTAGGTCATGAAACCTTAATACTGTCTTTCAGAAATGCAATGTGGACAGCATTTTAACTGCTGCAAGTATTATTCTTTGTTGTTGTCCTTCCTATTTGACCAGTTTTTAGGATGGCATTGATTCATCCTAGGACAAAAAGTATTGCTAATGTGCTGTCTGGGCCACCCAGGCTGTGACTTTGTAATTGTCTTTGTCCAAACAGACACTTCTTGGTTTCTGTTACAATCCTCTCCATACGTATTTCTGCTCATATTTCTGATGTAAGAACCCTTGCGTACACCTGTAGCCAACATTTTATATTGTTCAAAATAAATTTCCAATTATACCATCTTACATTGTTGTAAATATATAGTATGCTTGATCATCCAGATATTTTTTCCCCTTAAAAATAGAACTAAGAACCTCAAATTGCATAATGTAGTAGATCTCCTCTAGGTGGTACAAATGTTCTGCTGACATTGACTGCCACCGTGAAATATCTGAATCCACGTGCATATTGCCTTTATTTTTCTTTTTAACTAAAGGTAAACTACAGGTTAAATGAGTCCATTCCTAAGTAAGCATGTTTTATAGTTTTAGATCTCAAACCACCTACCAAATATTAGCTTAGTAATTGCAAATACATTCGAGGTATATTAGAGAATTAGCTCTTTCTTTGTACTGCTTCCAGAATTTCAGTTTGTAGTTCATGACATCACTAACACCTACAACGGTGTGGAACATATGGAGTCAGGATGTGGTTAGAACAGAAGCAAAATAAACCAATTACAAAGCTAGTCCTGAGCTCCATTTACATTTGAAAAATTAAATCCTTTACTAGCGGACTTCTGAAATCACTGAGTGACCTTGTGGAGGTAAAGCTTTCAAAAGGGAAAATGAATAAGAAGACAGGCAAAGAGGAAACATAAAAAGAAAAGAATGAGAGAATTTCCAGAGAAGCAAGAGACACAGTAAAAGCCAAGAACAAAATGTGCTTTTAAAAGCTGTCTTGAGATTTAGATTAAAAAACTTGTCTGTAAACAGAAATGAGTTTTCAAAAGATTGAAGAATATTAAGCAGCTGACTTATTTCTTCACATTTCAAATGTATCTGGTGCTGGAAAGACGAACAAAGCTTATATTCAAAAGCTGAAATTTTCAGATCTGAGAAGGAACTTAACAACTAACTAGTGTAGACTCTTGACAAATAAAAAGTTTAATTATTAAAAATGGAAATTCCTTGTATAGGCTGTAGAAGCTGTTATTTGTCAGTTCTGCAAGTTTCTCTCTCTGTGACTTCCTTTTTCCTAACTTTTTATTTACTTGTTTATTTACTAATTTTGCTGAGGAAGATTCACCCTGAGTTAACAGTCTCTTTTTTCGCTTGAGGAAGATTAGCCCTGAGCTAACATCTGTGCCAATCCTCCTCTATTTTTTATGTGGGTCACTGCCACAGAATGGCTGTTGACAGACTAGCGGTGTAGGCCATGTCTGGAACTGAACCCAGGCTGCCAGAGCAGAGCACACCGAACTTAACCACTAGGCCACAGGGCTGGCCCTCTCCGAATTTCTAATCCTGCCTCCCTTTTTTTAGCAATGCCATACTGCCCTGGATATAGCAATGGTCCAAGATTGACCCAGGAAGGATCAATCAGATCTTTCTTGATATTTCACTTTGGACATGGAAAGAAAGATGTTCTTTCCTCTAGTGTTGTAATCTCAGAGCTGTCAGCACCCATTAAGTCCCCAGTTATGAGAGGCAATGTACCAGAAGTAAAGAGATAAGGCTAACACATTGGACTTTGGTTTTTTGGCTTTCTTTAGTCCTGCTATGCTTGAAGTCAGATTCAACCCTGGACGTCCAAGTGTGAAAGCCCATTATTTTCCTTTTGATTTTTGCAACTTTGCATTGAGTTTCTGTCACTTGCAACCAAAAGTGTCCTGTATAAATGTATGTCTATACTATTGTATGTCCTTCAGAAGTACACTCCACACAGATCCTCATAGCTATGTTGATGCAAAATAATCAATAGCTGTTCTATAGATAAAAGAGATAAGGTGAGTTTTACTTGAGCCAAGGTGAGGATTATAATCCAGGAAGGTAGTTTCCACAAAGGAAGAACCTGTTCCGGAGAAGCATGGTTTTCAGTACAGTCTTATACATTTTTAGAACAAAGAAAATACGTTAAACACACCCAAGATACATTTTCATCAAAGTTTCAAAGGAGTATTCAGTTGCAAATTTATAGGTTAACATGACCCTGATGTCTGGAAAGGGACTAATATGGGTGATACCGATAAGGTGTAGGAGGGGAAGTATGCATTCTTATCTTAAGATAATGTGTTATTTACAATGGTTAAAGCAGATGTACAATGTATGTTGGATAGGCCCTAAGTCAGGCTTCTTTAGTTCAAGCTGAATCAGTTTTGAACCCCAATAGTTACCCCATATACCTCAATATATGAAAATCTCTTGTTACACTGCAAGTATAATTTCTTTGTCATCTTTCTTTTGACTCACTCTTATAATGGCCTTGATCTATTCTGGGATAACTGTATGCCCATATTTGTGTTTTCAGAGCTAGTTTGAGAACCTAGGGCTGCTAAGGCTATTATCCTCTCGTTATAGAGCAAATAGTCTCTTCCTTCATGTTGTAGGGGAGGAAATCTTTTCCTCTATCCTTCTAGTTAGCAGCTGGGCCCATGACTTATATAAAAGACAGATTAACAAAAGGAAAAAAGTTTTAATTATATACATACACATGAAACTTTCACAAAGAAACGAGATTCAAGATGATCAGATGATTGAAACTTACATACCATCTTAGGCTAAACAAAGAAAAATGGGGTTTGGGTTTCTGCAAGGGGGAGGCAAGCTATGGGAAACTGAAGAAAGAAATATATGGTAAACAAGGTTTGTCTTGTTATGCAGGCAAGGTCTCTTGGGTGATAACAGTTGTCTCAGGAGTAGTTCTCTTCCTGTTAGAGAAGCAGTTTTATAAATGTAAATTCACCTTAAAAAGCGGAAATTTATACTTTATTTTTAAGCAGTTATGGGGAGATAAAGAACTTTTCCTGCATCTACTAGTCCTCAATTGCCTTTAGGTCAAAATAATACATATGCCAAAGTGATATATTTTGGGGTGTCATATTCTGGTACCCTTCAATATCTTAGCTTCATGAGTTTAAGTATCCTTCCTACTCAATCTCAAAACTAGAAATTGGTCAAAGACCCCAAATCCTAGCTCTGTCCTAGGTTTTTGGGAATAGATAATTTATATAGGTTTGCTTGGTTAATCTTTTTAACAACCTTATTGTATAGATTGACCATTTCCACTTTAAGGGTAGAATAGTAGGATTAAATAAGTGAAACAGTCAAGATTGACATCAATTTTTTTTCCTTCCACTATAGAATGTGTAGGTCTATAATTTCTATTTTTCTATGACATTGTAGGGAAGGACAAAGAAATCTTTTCCCTTATCCATCTTAGATTCTCCAACTAAGTTCTTGTAAATTAGAATGATGAAGATAGATTAACAAGAGAAAAATAGAAATTTATTAACATGTGCATCGAATAAGTACCACTGGGAGTACCCAGTGATGAATAGAACTTGCACTTGTAGGGGAGGAAGACATTTCCTCTACCCTCTCTGGGTTCATCTGGGCGGAGAATGAATTAAATTCACATGAGACAGAATAGCAGGAGAAAATTAAACAAAGCTTTATAACATGTATAGATGGAAGAGGCTCAGGCAAGCTGAGCAACTCACCAAAATGGCTGAAGCCCCCACCTTAAATATCATATCCGGCTAAAGGCAAAGGAGGATGTTGGGGGTGGGTGGAGCCAGTTACAGGAGGTTACCAGAAACAGGAATAAGATTATTATGCAGATTTAAGTACTTGCCTTTGTCATTGATTAAGAGTTTCTAGAGAGAAGGTCATCCCCTTTCTTCTTCCTGGTACAGAGAGGGAGGCACGTTTACAGATAGAGATTTACCTTACAAATGTAAATGTTTCCCAACAAAGGGCAAGCAAGTTCCACCCCTCAGAGCCTCCTTCCCTGTCCCAGTTTATTAAAAGCAATCAGCCCCAAATAATCCTCATGCCAAAGAGACATATTTTGGGGTGGCCAATTCTAGGCCCCCACACACTTATGTTCTATCTTAGGATATACAAAAAAAAAGAGGTTTGGGGCTTCTGGGCAAGGGAGGCAAATTATGGGAAAATTACCAGGAAAAATATGGTAAACAAGAGTTGTTTTATAAGATTTCTTATTTAGACTTAAGTCATTGCCTCCTTTATTGATAAGAGTTGTTAAGAGTCTTCCTCTTCCTGGCATGGGAGAAGATAGCTTTACAACTGGAAAATTCCTTTATAAACATCAATTTACTTTCAAAAGACAAACTAGTGCCTTGTTTTTAGAACTTTTCCTGCATCTGCTGATTCTCAATGGCCTTTAGTTCAAAATAATCTAGATGCCAAAGAGACACACTTGGAGTGGCATATTCTAGTACCCTTCGATATGATACATGAAAATGAATGTGGTATTGTAGTTGAATGTGGGTATGTATTTTCATCATCTGGAAAACTGACTATAATTGCATCTATACTTATCTTCCCTCCTTCTTATCTACAAGTTCTTTAAAATTTCTACTACATTGGGTCTTTTTATTAAGTGAGTTGAAATAGTACTGGACTCATTAAGTATTGCACAGTTCAACATGTCCCCTAAAATTCTAAATTAAAATGTCTTCCTTTCTGAAGTTTGATTCCATTCTCTCAATCGTCTACATATCATATACTGCTGACATAGGTTTAAAGAATATATCAGACTAGGAACCATTTTTGGAGATCTGATCTTAATGAAAATTCATCTCCTAGAGACCTACCAATTCTTTTATGTCATTAAATTTGTATCCATTTCAATGTTCATATATAAGATCAATTTTATAATGTATAGCTATTATATATAAAATACATATATTATATATTATGAGACACTTTGTAATGCAGAGTTTTACCACATAAACAAAGCATGAAGAATTTTCTATAAATAGATATCACTTTTCAGTTATTATTCATCTGAAAAGTAATGAAGTAAATATTACTTAGACATAGGACATTATCATTTTTTAACAATCCATAGTTTGTAATAGTGAACAAGTATTTACTGCATAACCTCCAGAAATCATTGAATTTTACTAAGAATTTGAGGTGAGTTTCCCAAATCAATTTGTGGTTTGTGTTCAGCCAATAACTCAATTCTCAGCTCTAAAGTAAAGCTTTCTGTTCTCTAAATAGAGAAAGTGAGTACATTGATCACTGGCATTTGAAATAATCTTGCTGTTATTAACATTCTCCCTTAGATTAACATCTTTATCATTATTTTTCTAGAACAGATCTAAAACGAAATCCTCTTTGAAAGACCAAAATATTTCTGTCTACATGATCAGGCTTACACGTGCATTCAGTTTAATTACTCTACTTAAATTCTAATGAAAGACCTTTTCGATATTTTTTCTTTTGTTGTTAGTTTAACCCATGCAGTAACAGCAGACGGTTAAGTACAAAATGTTTTTAGATTTTCTACTACCAATGTTATTTAGTCAGAATTAAGAGAAATTAAGTGATGTAAAAATATTTCAATCTAAAATGGAACCAGAGGATATGAAATGGATACTTTCAAGCATTTGCTCTCAGAGTAACAGAATTTAAGAACTGAGACACTAATTTCCTGTAAATGTCTGAGTTACAGAAGACTGAGACTTACCTCCTGACCAATGAACATCTGCCAAGATTCTCTCCTCATCCTCAAGCCAATAAACTTACTGCTTGGGCTCTGGCTGGGCTTCCCTCTCTTTGTTCTCCTTGCCCACAAATACAGCCCCCCCTCAAACCTTCAACAGACCCATGTGTACCTTGCTACAGCATGCATTCTCTAAACTGTAATTTCTTTGCTATTCCCAAATAAAGTCAATTTCAGGTAATTTGAAGTTGTCTCAGTTTACCTCTTCAAATAGGTTAACAAAAAAAAGAAGGGTGTTCTTTCAGTTTCAGAAATATAGCAAAGAAGATGAATGTAAACACATGGAAATTCTAAGTCAAATATTATTATTATCATCGCAAATTAATAGTGAAGCTTATAAGAAAATTAGGAAAATATCCTGGGGCTGTAAATGGAAAAAGAATGTTGAAAATCACACTACTAAATCTGGCAGAGTAGACTGATTGTGTCAGTCTAGGTAATCTTGAACGTCTGAAAGGTGGAAAGTTGAAATCAAAATTCCCCGCAAAAATTCCAGATTCCTCTAATTCAAAGGGCTCATTCTCAGTAAAAGCTACAACTCGTGAAAAAGGAAAGAAAGAAAAAGAGAAAGTTTAGATAGTATGCAAGGAAAAAAAGGTGGTCTCAGTCTGGTAATACCCCAGGGCACTTAGCAGAAACAAAGGCCAAACTCTTTAGAGAAACACGCCCTCAATGCAAACTTCAAGAATTTCAACAAAGTCCCGCTTAAGAAGACTACACATTCTTTTAGTGCCAGACACTGTGCTTGCTGCTGGGGACATACAGTGAAAACATCAGCTTACAAGTCAATCTTCATGGAAAAACTGATCTTTATTTTAAAATAGTTACTCTGGATTTTGTATCCAAAACACCTTGGAGAGAAGCAAGACAAGAAGACATTAATTAGGGGCTATTGCAATAACCCAAAAGAAAGAAGATGGTGGCCGGACCAGATTGGTAATACTGGGATTTTAGAAAACATTTTGATGATAGAGATAGGATTTTCTCATATATCACATGTGGGGCATGAGAGAGAGAAATTATTTAAAGATGCAGTCAAGATTTTTGACTTAAACAAAAAGTTATGGAGGATTGAATAACCATTAACTCGAGATGTGGAGGAAAGCAGGAAAAGCAGATTTAAGGGGAATGGAACTGAGTTTCAAAAACATTACATTTGAGACGTTGAGTGTTATCCAAGTAAAGATGTTAAATAAGCATTTGGATATGCAAATTTAGAGTTAGATGGAGAGGTCCAGGCTAGAGATACAAATTTAGGAGTTATTCAGTGTACAAGTGATGTTTAAAGTATGACAAAAACCATCCGGGAAGTATAAAAATGTACATAAAAGACTAAGCCCTAATAAGCAGCCAGGGAAGTGGAAAAAAAGATAAGAGTTTGGACCCTTGGAGGGAAGAGAAAGTGATCAACTACAGCCTATACTGCTGATAAGCCAAGTAAAAATCTGAGAACAGATCATTGGATTAGCAATGTGAAAGCAATTGATGACCTTCCTAAGAGCTGTTTCATTAGATGGATGGGGGAGAAAGCCTTATCAGAATAGGATCTAAAGGGAATTGGAAACAAATTAAGAAATTAAGTGTCAACAAATCTTTAAAGTACTTTTACTGAAAAGAGAGAAATGGGGCAGTAGTTGGGGAGAAATGTGGGTCAAAAAGGCTCTTTCTTATAATGAGATAAATTATAAAATGTTTCTATGCTGATAGAAATGATTTTATAGGTAAAGAAAAACTGATTACCCACTAGGAAAAGGAGCAATTTGTCAGGGCCATGTCCTTTAGTAAGCAAGAGGAGATGGGTTCTATTGACCAAGTGGAAGGGTTAGTCTTAGCTAGGAGTATGCATAATTCAACCATTATTTGAGACGGAAAGGCCAAATTGTATGGACTCCAAAATAGATAAGTTTGCATATATAGTGAGGAAGCTTGTGAAACAACTTCTGATTTACTGTATTCTTGCAATGACATACGAAAAAAGGTTATTAGCTTTACTGAGAATGGATTGGTGGGGGCCAGATGGCATTGAAACTTTGAGAAGAAAGGAGAGTACATAAAATAGTTGTCTGGAGGAGTCAATGGGGGAAATATGTTGGGAATCTCTATGGGCCCACTTGCGATTAGTGGTCATGAATTATAGTGAAGCCGTTTAACATGGTTGTATCCTTTTAGGCCGGCACATTTAGCTGTACGGTGTAGGTGTGGAATATGTAGACAGTGAACGTAATCAAGGTTAGGATTTTGCCAGGTAAGTGTAATTAAGCAAGAGGGAACAAAATAGTTGATGGTATGTACAACTCAAAATAATGAAAGGTATGTAAGACATGAGTATATTGATATATCATAATTTAAAGCAGAGTAAGCAGAGAAGTGGGTAATGAGGGTGACGAGGAGGAGTAAAAAGGTTATGAAATCAGTTTATTTAAGTCCCAGTGATACAGAATGATTGTGGGAGTCAGTATAATAAGGCAACAAGCTGGAAATTCAGGAGATGATAGTTTTAGAACAGGATGATCAAACTTGAAATTATGGATTTCTTGTAGCTAAGAGTAATAGTGAAATTTGATATATGGTCATAAGATGAGGTTGGGTGGAGTATGAAATCAGTTTAGAAGAGGAAAGCAAGAAATGTTAGTACAGAATATTGGAAGAATCATCTATGGGAATAGCGAAATCACCTAGAATAGCAACAGAAACAATGATGGAGAGAGTAACAGAGTCATAAGAATTAAATGCTTTGATCAAGGGGAATTGATAAAAACAGATAGCAACAAAAATGAAAGTACTGGGTGGAAGATTTCCAGAAAAAAATATAGGGCCTCCAGTTAAACTTGAAGTTCAAATAAAGAACATATATCTGTTTGGGGTATACTTGTATTTTTAAAAATATTCATTTGTCCGAAATCCAAATTTAACTGGGCTTCCTGTATTTTTATTCACTACATCTGGCAACCTTGTTTGGGTGATATAATTTGATGATATAAGATTCAAAGTTTGGGGCTTTTAGGAGAGAAAAAACATGAGTGATATGTGAGCAGCTATGAGGATCAAGGAGAACAATTTCCCCGACTCTGGCCCAGTACTACAATGCATGTGGGTAAGAAAATAATAAGAGCCCATTTTTAATTAGTGCAAGAAGATAAACAGAATCTTCAAAGAAGAATTTGATGATGTAGGATATTTTGGGAATGACAAATAATGAGTTCTAGAGGTCAAATTGGAAGGGTTTAAAGGGTTAAAAAGAGGTGTAAGATGAGGTTAGTGATAAAAGGGATGTCTTGAGCAAAATAGAGATTTGAATCCAGGGAATGACCCTAGAGCCCTGTGTTTCTTGTGGTGATAGATATAAGTGAGTTTATAGAGCACAATGGTGTTATTCCTGTAGATCTCAAAGGGCTAGTGAGACTGTGAGCATTGAGGTGGGAGAGGGAGGATCCTTCCTGGAGTAAGCAGTGTTCGTTTTCTGGGATAATCTCTTCACTTCTGTCAATGTGGAAACTGGAGAAAAGATGGAGCTCATGAGCTTTTCTGTTGTTAGTGCCATAGAGTGAATTCTGACTCCTAGTGACCCTGTGTACAGCAGAACTGAACACTGCTTGCTCTTTTGCACCATCTTTTACCTTCCAGGGGCTGTATCAGACAATGCTCCACCTTTATTCACAGAGTTTTCATGTCAATTTTTTCAGAAGTGGGTCTCAAGATCCTTCTTCCTAGTCTATCTTAGCCTGAAAGCTCCACTGAAACCTGTCCACCATGGGTGACCTTGCTGCTATTTGAAATCTCAGTGGCACAGCTTTCAACATCATAGCAATGCGCAACTGCCACAGTGTGAAAACTGACAGATGGGTGGTGTGGTTCCCTGACTGGGAAACAAATCCCAGCCTTGACAGTGAGATCCCAAATCTTAACAACCAGACCACCAGGGCTGGCTCTTGACCTTTAGCTCTTGCCACTAAAGATGTGGAGGTGGAGGAAGGAGTGATCCAAATTAACTCCCGGATGGAAAAGCAAGATGGTCAGCCTGTCCCCAAGAACCAGCCTACTCTGTACAATAAAAAATTGAAATTGATTCTTCAATAATTTTGTATAATTGAACAATTAATTAGTGACTCTTAATGACTAATGTGATTAGTGAGATACGTGAAATTAATGAGAGGTTCATTGTCTTTTTCCTGACAAGAATATAAGCTTCTCAAGCAAATGTCTGGTTTGCTCAATGATTTATCCTTTATCACTAAAATGGGGCCTGGCCCTTCGTAGGCAATAGGTAAATAAATAATAAAACAGTCAGTAAAGGAAGCAACTGAACAATCAAAAAATTAAAAATAAGATGGAAGAAGAGATGCAGGTTTGAAACTGAACCAGAAAAAACATACAAAAGTGAAAAAAGTAGAAAAAAATTTATAAACAATTAAAAATTAAAAAAAGAAAACCTAATGGGAAGACTAAACAGAAGATTGGGCACCACTGAAAAAATCAATTAGTAACTTGTTATATAAACATGAGGAAATTAAACAGTATGCAGCTTAGAGAGATGAGTAGATGGAAAACATAGAGGTGAGGTTGAGAGGAGCAAAGGATTAAATTTCCAAATCATATATAAAAGATATTTCAGAGGAAAAAAATAAGAATGAGAGAGAATTACTATCTAAATATACAATACTTGAATCATTCCAGAATTGGTGAAAGATAAAACCTCAGATTCAGGAAGTAGACTGAATCCTGAGCAGTATAGGAAAACTTTATTTTACATCTAGACACATGGTAGTGAACCTGTAATGAACACATAGTGAACACATGATAGTAAAAGAAAAGAAGAATAAATTTTAAAAGCAACCAGAGAGAGAGAGAATAATCCCCAAATCACTACCTACAAAGAAAAAATAGCCATAATGACCTTGTCAAAATTAACAGATGTATCAAACAAAGGTGTGAAAAGATGTGTCGAAAGCTGCTATAGAAGTCAAGAAACATAGAAAGACTTAACTCTGGAAGAATCAGGGACATGCAAATTAAAATGAGATACCATTTTGCAGGACCATTATACTAAGGGGAAACTGGAAACAACCTAAATGTCCACTAACATGAGAAAGGCTAAACTAATATGAAAGTATTCATGCAATGGAATTATATGGACTTAAAATGCATGAATTAGAGCTACATGTATCAAAACTTAAAAATTCAAAAACATATTATGCAGATATATATGTGCAGTATTAGATCATTTATATAAACTATTAAAACATACAAAAAAAGATTAAGTAAGAGAATAAGAACATTCACAGGAATGATTCAGGGTAGCAGTTACCTGAAGAGGCCGAGATGGGAGAAAGGGGAAGGGTACTCTGTAAGGAGTTTTGTGGGGAAAAAAATCAGAAGTAAAGATGGCAAAATATTGAATCAGCAAAACAGGCTGATGAATAATATACGCGGTTGTATTATTCTCTAGGCTTTCTTAATGCTTAAAAATGTTTATAACTTTTCTTAAATTCTTCATTAGCAAAAAAATAGTGTCACAACTATTTTCATGAATTGCATGTGTCAATCTTTTGACCTTTTTATTGTCACTCCATTTGCTGTTCCTAGACTATGAAAAATGTTTTTTTGTCTACTGGCTATGGAGATTTCAGTTAGATTAGGTGCTATTAAATAAAGTTACTCTTTTTTATGATTTCACCAACTATGAACATTTCTCCTACATTTTTAAGGGGATGATGTAGTTTAATAAACACAAGGAAGCTCATTTGACTTTTTTTTGTGTTGATTCAGTCAATATATCATAGAGCCCAGAAAATCCAGTGACTTGCAATCCTATTCCTTTTTGAAAGTATCTGCTTTAAAAATCTAGGGGGTCGAACGCATAATAAGTTTAAGAGATAATTGAGGTACATGCCTGAGGGCAAGAGACTATTTTATGGCATGTGACAATTTAGAGTTTGGTGCAAAGGCTTGGTGGCTCAGACTTCATCCCTCAGATACACAGCATGATTTCAGTTTCGAATGATTGGAGCTTAGAGGTGTCAGCAACATTATCTTTGCCTTATTTCTGAGAAACAAATCAAAAAAATGAAAAACATCATTAAAAGAAGTCTTTGTGTTTCAAGCTCATAGATCTCAGGTGGATGGAGAATCTTTATGACTGCTTCCAGAAGGAGGACTCTTGAGACAATTAGAGCCGACGACAAGAATGAAATAGTTGGATTACAATAGTGACAGTTAAAATGACCTTCCCAGGGAGCCCTGTCATATGTCTAGCACTGAGGCGCATTATTTAGTTACACAAAAGCCTTTTGTCATTAATAATTTATAAACAAAACAGAACTTTCCTCTATTCTGTTTTCCTATTTTTTCTTGCTTTGCTTTCTCCTCAAATAATCTTTACTCCTCTTGTCAGTCTATTTCCTTAAAACAGAATAAGTTATATAATTTATGTTATGTTATTACATAAGTTTTTGTAGGCATAGGCATGCTTATTCTAAAATTTATGTAGAAAGGCATATGCCCTAGAATAACTACAACACCTTGATAAAGAATAACATGGGAGAAATCATTCTACCTGATATTAAGTCCTACTATAAAGCTACAGTATGAAGACAGTGTGATATTGGCAGAGGGATAAAACCACATCAACAAAACAGAATAGAGAACCTATGAAAAGACTCACACAAATATGGCCGAACGATTTTTGACAAATGTGCAAAAAACAATTCAATGGAGGGAGGATAGACTTTCAATAAATTGTGCTGGAACAATCGGACTTCCATATATGCAAAAAATGAATATAACATTAGCCTTACACCTCATACAAAAATTAACTCAATATTAACATGGACTTAAATGTAAAATTTTAAACCATAAAATATTGTTTAAAACAGAGAGGGAGAAAATCTTCAGGATCTAGGGCTAGCCAAAGTGTTTTACACTTGAAACCAAAGAATAATAAAAGAAAAAAGTGACCGGTTTAATTTTATCAAAATTAAATTTTGTTGCTCTTTAAAAAAAAAGCCAGTTAAAAGAATGAAAAGAAAAACTACAGACTGTGAGATAATATTTGCAAATTACACGTCCAACAAAGGACTAACAGAGAGAAATCTCTCAAAACTCAACAGTTAAAACGAAAACAATTCAAGCAGAAAATGGGCAAAAGAAAAAGACACATGCAGACATTTCACCAAAGAGGATAATTAGATGGCAAATAAGAACATGGAAAAAAGTTCAAAATCATTGTCCATTAGCGAATTGGAAATTAAAACCACAATGAGATATCACTAGATACCTATCAGATGGCTACGATGAAAAACCGTGACAACACAAAATGCTCATAAAGATGCAGAGAAACTGGACCACTTATGCAATCCTAGTAGGAATGTAAAGTGGTATAGTCACCCTGCAAAATAATATTTCCGTTTCTTATAAAACAAAATATGAAATTACTGTATGGCCCAGCAATTGCACTCTTGAGCATTTAACCCAGAAAAATTGAAATATATTTTCCCACAGAAAGCTGTACTATTTATAATAGCCTAAAACTGGAAAGAGTCCATATTTTCTTCAACGGGTGATTGGTTAAAGAAACTGTGATACATCCATACCATGGAACACTGCTCAGCAATGAAAAGGAGCGATCTATTGGTACATGCGCAACTTGGGTATATCTCCAGGGAATTATGCTGAAAGAAAAAAATGCCAATCCCAAAAGTTTACATGCTCTGTGATTTCATTTATATTATTGTTTGGAAATGACAAAATTATAGAAATGGAGAACAGATTAGTGATTGCCAAGGGTTAAGGATAGGGGTGAGGGTGGGTGGGGAAGAATGTGTGGTTTTAAAAGAGTTAACCCAGGGAGGCTGGTCTTTGTGGTGATGGAATTATTCTGCATCTTGACTGTGGTGATATGAACACAAACTTATGCATGTGATAAAATTGCTTTGAACTAAATACACACACAGGAACACAGAAGAATACAAGTAAAATTGGGGAAATCCAAAAAAGAGCAATGGATTTTATCAATGTCAATCTTCTGGCTGTGATATTGTACTATAATTTTGCAAGATGTTATTACTGGGGAAAGCTGGGTAAGAGGTACACAGAATCTCTCTGTATTATTCCTTACAACCGCATGTGAATTTATAATGATCTCCAAAAATAGTTTTAAACAAAACGTCTAATGCCATAATTATAAGAAAGTCATTTTTCTTTCACAGCCAAAAGTTGCCAACTCTGGGGACATATTATGGCAACTATTTGAGATGGTTCAAAACAATTCCTTACGTCACCCACTTCTACAGGGTCAAGTATAATAACAGTAGAATGATTGTGAACACACTCTATGAAAGAGAGCCAGGATTTGACTGTGCTGACAAGATTGAAATAAACTTGAGGCAGAATACTGTACTCCCTTTGAGAAGAAAATCTATACAAACTCAGGCAATAAAATGTTTAAATTTAAGTGTGCTACCAGAGAGTTTTGATAGTAAAAAGGAGTTGATGAAAGAGAAATTAGGATTGATGAAAGTTGCCAGGGGCTCTCCAAAAGTCAAGACTATTTCGTTAGTTATAAACAAGCCACCGAGACCTCTCCTTCCCCACTTTCATTTCACAAAGGAAGTAAAGTGGCTCCAAATGCAAAGTTGCTGTTGTGATTACCCGTGATCACTCCAAAGCTCTGGGTCATCTGTCCTCAAAATGGGCAGATGTCTTCCACAGAAGACAAGAATTACATATCTATGTGATTACAGTCAATTTTTATGCAAAAGGGTCCAAAAGTCATAGCTCAAATAGATTCTGATACAAACAGTGAGACTGACAAGGGCACTGAGTTTGGTTTCAACATCCAATGATGGCTTTCCAGATACTCCAAGGATACTTCCACTGATTTCAGTGCATTCATAGACAGGTCAAAATGCCTGTTGTATAGTGACGCCTGGCTTCAATTAAGATTATGAAGAGACATTTACATGTAATTGTATATGTGATTGCATGTCAGTGTCTTTAGATCATATACTGTGGATGAGGACTGGAATTTACAGCGAATTTGGACTTACCCTTGTAACTATTTCATGACAGAGAGCTGAAGTTCATTTGTAATTGTTTTCTACATTTTAAAAAGAATTGTTCAATGTTCTGACTTTATAAATGAAATAATTTATAGATCCATCTTTAACAAAGAAAACGTCATCACTTTTTATTTTCTTACAGGATCCTTAAGTGATTCTCCCTCCAATAAGTCAGTGATGCTTTATTAGAAAAACTGTTATTTCCACCTTTAGCATACACATTTCCAAATAATCAATTTTTGCTTGAATTTAGTCAAATGAGAACTAAATAAGTGGGCCCTTTATTTTAAAATATCTTTGCTATATTACGGGTATGTCGCATAAATTACCTTTTTTTTGAAATCTGAAATTGTGCAAATGCCTTTCTTTAAAATACCAGCGATTTTACTCTCCTATAAAATTTGCATTGTTAGGAATATATAGCATAAAAGGAACCCAAATGCTATTAAGGTTTTTAAGCTGTCAACTGAATTCTGCACACTACACTTATTCTGTTCCCATTTGCTACCAAGGAAAAGTGCAAAGTCAAACATGTTCTTACAAAAAGCACTATAAGCTGCATGTAAATGAGCACACTTTTCCTGAGGGTCTATCTTCAATTTGATAGTGCATGTAAGTGCTTTCTTTCACTTAGAATAGACTGAAATATACAAACAGAAATTGAGAGCAGTGAAAATGCCATTTACCCAAGATTTTCCCCAAGAATAAAAGAACCAAAACAGATTATGCTGTCTCTTTAAAGCAGCTACTTGATTAATTAAACAATTATTTTTATCAAGAAATACAAACATTAAACGTAGAAATAAATGCTGCAGGCAATAAATGATCAGAAAGAAATAGTAAATTGGTAATTTTATTGAATAATTTTGCTGTTAAATGGTTCAATATGTGTCTTTTTTTTCTTTTTCTTTTTTGGTCCAAAGATGATACTCATGACTGCAGATGAGTAGGACTTATATCTATGGTTACTTACCATAAATTTGAAATTCTCTAAATAGTAGGAGCTCTGTAGATATGTAAGCCTGTTAATTCGAACCAAAAAATTCCACTCATTCTTCTTCATTTCACAATTTGTAGACTCATCCTAGGACTACAATATTAGTTGTTATGACCTTTTTTTTTTAAAGTATTGTTGACATACAATGTTGTGGCCTGTTTTATCAACATGTCATAGTTATTTTTACAGTGGTTTTCCACTTGGAACCCATTTTGGATGAGAATTTTTATTTTTCAAGGAAGAATAGCCCTGAGCTAACTGCTGCCAATCCTCCTCTTTTACCTGAGGAAGACTGGCCCTGAGCTAACATCCATGCCCATCTTCCTCTACTTTATATGTAGGACATCTACTACAGCATAGCTTGCCACGTGGTGCCATGTCCACACCCGGAATCTGAAGCGGCGAACCCCAGGCTGCCAAAGCAGAACGTGCGCACTTAACCGCTGCACCATGGGGCGGGCACCTGGATGAGAATGCTTTTCACAGGTGTGGTTACATATTGGTTCAAAGCATAGCTAATGTTGTCAAAATTCACCTGAGCTTAGATCCTGAGTCTCCCCCTAACTAGCCACACCCTAGAGGGAAGGTCACTGAATCACTCTGAGCTTGTTTCCTTTTCTGTACAATAGATATAATTGTGTGTAACTCATCAGTGAAATAATATTTATAAACTTCTTAAAACAGTCCTAGAATTTAGAGAATATAAATGTTAGCTCTTGTTTTAACTTGCCTCAGCTGTGTGTGATATTGAATAATCCCTGAAAGAGCAACTCTGTCCATGATGAAAATAATTTTAAATGAGTTCAACAGAGCAGGTCAATTTATTTCGCATCAGATTGTATACTGCTTGCAAAAATCCACTCACTTCTTTTCTGTGGGAGTATACCTCCTCACGCTATTGAATTTGGGTTAGGTTACTTGACATGCTTAGGCCAAGGAACATGAGCAGATACGACTTAAGCGACTTTCCAACAGAAGCTTGAAGAGGTGTCAGTGTTACCACAAGCTCTCTTGATCTTTCCTTCAGATACAAGAAGTGACATGTCCCGCACAGAGAGGCTCCTTCAGCCTGAGTCCTGGGGCAATGCTGAGCAGAGATAGGCAGCAACCAAAGGAGAACAGTGAGCATATAATTAATATGAATGAAAATTAATGTTTGTATTGTAAGCCACTAAGATTTGGGGATGTTTGTTATTTCAGGATAATTGACTAACACAAAAATTGATACCTAAAAGTTGAGGAATAACAAAACTCTAAACTGTATGGCTTTGGCATTGGGGTCTGATGTCTGTATTGAGAAAACTATTATTTGGTTCTGGAAAAATAGTAATTCATAATATACAATAGCAAAACAACTTGGATGGCAAATGATATACGTCATAAATCTCTGGCTTTAGGCAGGGAGTTTGCAAAATTCAATGTTGCTAATATCCCTTGGTTGTCATTGGTTGCATTTGACACAGCAAGACAAGAAAGAGGTGTTCTCAAATCCATCATTGTCCAGGAAGGAGTAAAAAGGAGTAAAGACAATCAAGGTTATTTCAGGACTTGTTGAAAGATGCAAATATTCATCTTCTGTGCAATAAAGTCTGGTTTAAATTCAATCTTTGGGCAAAGAACAAATCAAGGGTGAAATCTTCAAAGCATTTGTTAAAGTGTCTGATTGGATTAAGATGGCCCCCAGGAAATCCTTTCAGTTAGACAGAATGATTGAACAAAAAGAGACAAAAGATTTAGTCTGCAGCAGCAGGAAAAGTTCAAAATACCTGTAATTACCTTTGAAAGAGGAATGTCCCAAAGAGGCAGTGATTTGGCCATCAGTGCATGAAACTGAATGGAATCAAACTGATAAAATGAAATCCAACAAAGACAGATGGTGACTGGACTGCCTGAAATGTAAAATGGCCTTTGGTTTCCAAATGTCCTCAGGCAAGAAGTAGCCCTTAGACAGCTGTTCAATCTGTAAAGAGGGTATATTCAACTATACCCTCTTATGATGCAGCCAAGGAAAATAATATTAGAAACTATTATAGGATAGAATGAAGCAGCTTGGAGACCAATGGACTAAGGACCTATTCCCAGCTAAGAACCAGGCCTACTCAGGAAATATTGCACATTGCCAAGGTAAGTCTTTCATATAAGAAGGATGTTTCCCAGAAGGATGTTTCAAACGGCTGTGCGTCAGTGACTGCTACGCATCTTCCTTTCTTCCTCTACAAAGGGGGGTACTTGATGTCATTATCCTCTCTCTGGCCCACCACTGGATATGGGTGTTGGAATGAAAGGAGGTAAATAATTTATCCTTGGGGTCATGGGATTCTAGATCGTAATTCCTGATGTAGAGCATGTCATGAGACCCCAAAACTAAAGTTTGATGTTAGATTGGATGAAGCTTTTGGAATTCTTCTTTGGGGAAGGTGTGGATGTGTTCTGAGGGGTGAAAGGAGAAAAGGAAATACTTATGACTGAGAAGGCAGGTTACAATAGACTTCAAATATTCAGTCCCTTCTTCCCTGTGGGAGGAGAATATCCTGACCCTACTGACTTGTACTCCGACACATGATGTGCTGCAGCCAATGAAGCGTGAGTAGACATGATGCTTGCCACATCAAAACTTTAAATCATAAGCCTGTGTTTTAGAAGAAAAAATACGGAGCAGAGTTGGAGTCTTCCTCTAGTCTGAAATACAGCTTCAGCCTGGATGCAACATGAGTGAGAAATAAAATTCGCTCTTAAAAACATTGAGATTTGGAGTCATTTGCTACCACAGTAAAGCTAATATAGTTTGTCCTGAAATTCTCACTTTCAAATTTAGAATTTTGCTTTTCCTTTACCAGACAAAGGAAATGAAAAAGTGTTTACCTCCCATCCCACCGAAAAAGTGTAATCTTTCTTCCGAAGATAAATTCATTTTGTATCAATCAATGGAGGGAAATGGGGAAAAACTACTTGCCACCTTTACAAAGCTTAAATGTTGATCCATGCTTCTACTCATAAAGGTTTCAGAAATTGTAAAGTGTACTTTCAGAACGCTTAGTATTTATTATGAGTCAGATACTATACTAACATATTAGGTGCTTTACATATATCTTTTAAAATCTTCAACCACGATAGGATATAAAGATTATCATGCACATTTTGTGTATGAAGAAATGAATACTCAAACAAGCAAGCAATGTCCCTGAAATCACTAAGTGTTGAGTTTAGCTAAGCTACTCCACGGTATTGCTTCTTCAGCAGCCATTTTATTTGGCCAAGCAGCCTGCAGGGACCAGTTCCTCAAGCAAAGGCTATGCCCTGGATAACAACTGCAGAGACGCAAGCAAATATAAGTTCCTATAGGACTTCCCCACCAGCTCTTGTGATCAACAATCTCCCCACATCCCCACACCTTCCTCTTGTGCACCTCTTACATAAGACCTCCGTGGGGCTGACCGAAACCCTATTCTTTTAGTTTAAATTGACCAATCTGGCACAAGTCCAGAAACTCCAAAGCACCCCACCCACTGGGCCCTAATAAAGGCATGTGCCCCGGATCCTGCATTTTCTGTCTAGACTCTGCCTTGACCTGCCCATGTGGCCCCTCAAAGTGTGCCATGTATCTCCTCCAGGACCTGTTAAGTAATAAACTTCTCTATTTCAATTTCTCTTGTGGTCTGTTGTTGAACCCACTCACCATCTAGCACCTGTATGCCACTTAACAAATGTTAATTTAAGAGTCAGAACACAAAGCCAGTAATAGGGAGAGACCAGAGTCCATCCTAGCCCCATCTCATCCTCGCACAGCCAATGCTCTTTCCATTAATTTAAAATAATTTGCTACTATGTTTACACCTGTTATCATACTGTGACAAAAATCATAGAAACAATAGCTATAAAGGTCCTAGTTTGACTTATGTATTTTATATCTTGCATAATCAAAAAGGGATTAAAGCTGGACCAGTTGATGTAATATTGGCTCTCTTCATTTTGGGGGGAGCCAATCAAAGCTATGTTAAGCAGAATAGGATAGTCATAAACTGGGTAAATTAAAAAATCTAGAAACATTATTTGACCCAAAAAGTATTCTCTAATAGATGTCTGGTAAATGACTAATGGATTTAAATAAAATTTACACCCTTGAAAAAAATTCGTCCAAAGGCTTCCTATTTTACTTTTAATAAGATCAAAATTCACATGGCCTAGAGAGTCGTATGTTATCTTGTCATTTTCTCTCTCTCCGATCTCAAATCTTTCCATTCTCTCACATTTTTCCTGGGCTCAACACATTGGGCTTTATTTACTTATTTATTGACCTTCAAACCCACTGAATTCATTTCCACCTCAGGATCCTTGCACTTCTCAGTATAGGACTTTCTTCCCCAAACTTCAGATTGCTCATTCCAGGTCAACATGGAGGTCTGAACTCAAATGTCACCTTCTCAGAAAGGCCTTCGCCAACAGCCTCCCCGGCCATGCTTTGTTATATTATACTCTTTTATCTTCTTCATAGTACACGGGTATTCATCTACATATTTATTGTTTTTTCCTCCATCAAATGAAATGGAAGCTTTATGAAGATACAGGACTTGTCTAATTCACATTCATATCTGTAGTCCCTAAAATAGTGCTTGGCACATGACAGACACTCAAAATACTTGATGAAATTCTTCCATCACAAATGCCTGCTGTGTTAAATTTTCAAATTCCCTAAGTACAAATAATGAGGAGACAATTACACATTCCCTAAACATCTGAGTTTATTAATCTCCTGACATAGTATTCATAGCACTGTTGGCTACAAATGCACCTGCTGGGAAGTAGAATAACCAAAATAATAGTGAAACTGCTGCATATGTTAATTTCTTTGCTAAAGATATATATTTAATGACTAGCAATTCTCTTAATTCTCAATATCATTTAGTATTCAATAAGTATGCCAAGAGATGAAAATATACCAGCAGTTTTTATTTTATTTAATCCATAAAAATACAAAATATCTTGGCATCCTATTTTAATCTTTTTTTAATGGAAGATAAAGACAAAAAAATTTTGCTAAACATCAAATTTGGTAAAATATATCTTTAACAAAAGCTATTCAAGTAATGCATCAGAAGAAAAAAGACAGTACGTTAAGGGTAGAATAGGTAATTAAAAACTACATAAAATTATTTCCTGAAACTACAAATTATATATGGAAAAGGAATGATGATGAAAGTATTTTAATATTAGATTTTATATAAAAATATTTTAAAGTACTATGGTACCAAAATTCTGTTAGAGTTAATCCATTAATTTCTATTCCTCGACAAAAAGCAGTTTTTAATGTTTCTTATATTTGACATCTGAGAAAGACCCAAGGTCATTCAGTAATTTAGATGGGAAAAATTATGATGAAATCAACCTTGATTTTCCCATTGTAAAAGTTAGAATTACTCATCATCAAGCACACACCTTCCTTACATATAGTAGCTTTCAATAAATATTTGTTGAATGAAGGTTAAGTGAATGGTTAATGAATTATCTAAAATCCCGATTTCAGGAATTCATTTTATCCTCTTTGAACTAGATAGCAAGTAGCAGAGAGGGCTTTTTCCTCTTGCAGCAATGCTAGGAAGTGGGGAATGAAATCCAACTGCAGTATCCCTTATAGAGTCAGATTCCAAGTCTCTCATAGGAATTTAATCTGATATTAATTAGATCTTTACTTTATCATTCCACCTTTTTTTCCCTATGACTCTGGTACATAAGTTTTTTAAATTACTTTTCCAATTTATAGTATACAAAACATATTTCTTTGTGGTTAACCCATCCATATACACTCTTTCTCGCTGCTACTACCCAACAACTTCCATTCTCTCTTTTTCATTCATTGATGACTTGGGGACTAGCTCACAGCCCAGTAGATCTTTTCTACTCTCTCTCATAGCAATTTATATTTCCATGTATACACAATCTGACAAACTCACCTTGATATTTTTAGACCTTCTTAAATTCAACAGCCTCACCTGCTCTCTCTATTAATTATCCATCCACTGGGCTACCTTCATCTATGGAACTGTTCTCACACAAAATCTGAAACTTCCATATCCCACTCTGGCTGCTGCTCATTTCTCTTCCTGTTCTCCACCTGAGTTCCTCCATCCAAGCTTTGACCTCATAGGGATCTTTAGTTCTTTAACTCCTTTATTTTATCCTCCTCCATGAGCCCTCTACAAGCTCTATGATCTCTCAATTTTGCTTTAGCCTCTGTTTCATCCTGAGGTTCGGCCTGGACCTCAATTTGATTATATGAACTATAAGCCAAGCTATATATAAGCATGCCTATGGTTTTTTTGGTTTAGTTTTTTACTCCTTCTTACATCTCCTTTTTTCCATCCTCCCAGAAAAGCAGCAACCAAGGTAGCCAAGCACTGCTGAGAAATCACAGGGCTCTAGAGATGGGGAAGACTGTACATTCTTGGCCTCCAATCTAACCTTGATGGGCCCTAACAGGGTTTTCTAATTGTTAATCCTAGAAACATCATACCAATTTTATCTTCCTAGATCTCTCTGCTTCTTTCAACCACTAATTACCCTCACTTTCTTCAAATTTTCTATTCTATGGTCTTTTGATATTGCATTCATTGGATTTTCTTTGTGTCTTCCAACTCTTCTTAATTCCTCTCTTTGGCAGACTTCTATTATTTTATCCATACCTTTAATGGCAGTATTCCTTTCTTCCTCAGTCCGCTGCTGTACTTATTGTATAGGTTCTCCCCGAGGAAACTCACTAATTTTTTACGTAATGGTAAGTCACAGATGTATACTTCCAACTGAGATTTTCCGCTGAGTTTCAGACTTAGCTACCCAAGAGCATGCTGAATATCTACTTCTACACAGAAAGTCTGCAGTGACTCAAACTCATCATGTTTTACCCGGTTAACCGCTCCTCCAGTATCCATCCAGTATTCCTAGATGGTAGGCCAGAGACAGTTTTGGTTCTTTCTTCTCCCTCACCTCCCTGATCAAAGAAATCAATAGGTCTTGTCAAGTTATTCCCATAAATATTTCCCTAATCTTTGTCTTGTCCATTTCTCCTGCCTCCATACTGTCTAAGGCCTTTTTCTCCTCTAGCTTGGCATACTGCAACTACCATCTAATTGTTATTTACTCTATCTTCTCTTTGTTCTGAATAGTCAAAATGACATATGCAAAGAAAAGTGTGGCCCAGTCACTTCTCCTCCTAATACTTCCCTATGGAGCAAAATCTAACTCCATATTTGCCCCCAACTAATTCTCCAGACCCTTTTCTCCCTTGTTCTCACCTTGTACACTAAACAGATCTATACCAGGAATATTATCATGTATAACCACATACCCTTTCATATCTCCAATCCTTCTTCTAGCAAATTCTGATTCAGATTTTCTAGCTCACCTCAAAAATCGCCTTCTCCAAGAAGTCTTAGCTGACTTTTCTATGGCTTTGCCTCTGCCACATGTATTAGGTGCCCAGTTTGGTACCCTCAATGTCCTGAGTATGTAATTATTTCTGTATTTGCCACATTGTACTATAAACATCTGTTTTATGTCTATATCTCTAAATAGAAAATGTGTTACTTGAGGGTAGGTACTATTTTTTATTCATCTTTGTATTCTCAGTACTTAGCATAAGATCTAGTAAAAGTAGAAAGTTTTAAAAGTATTTATTGAAATGTTTACTACTTCTGAACATGCCAATATTCTATCTGGACAGTCTATCTAAGTCTTCTCTCTTTATGACTATCCTACACATTTTGGTGGATTTTAGACTGCCTGGTAGGTTTTATCCCCCATCTTAATTCTTTCATTCTCAGGGTTGAATGTGATCCAGTCCTGGCTAGTCATGGAGCCCATTGTCTTGAACACAGTGCTTAGTTCAGGGATGGATACTTGCTTAAAGCAGGGCCAATCCAAATTTTTTCCTAGGCTTGAGATATGAAAGTAAGAATGAGGAATTCTTTTTCATATCAGTTGCTAAGTTTGAGGAATGTGAATTCGTGGCTGATGGTAGTAGCCATCTCACCAGCCACATGGAAGCACATCTGTTTGCAGAAGGAGATATGAAACCAAAAAGCAGAAGGAAGCAAATCTGAGAAATGATGAGAGTCTTGATGATCTTGATTCTCCCTGGTACTTCCCTGTTATATAGGCCAGTAAAATTCCTTAAGCAAACTGAGTTTGTTATTGATACGGTAAAGTAAGAGTGACATCTAGAGCATTATCAAAGCAGGCCTTGATCTTTAGCACTTCTCTAAACTTACCAGCTCATGATATATAACTCACTTTGGGTTCCATAGATTTATTTTCTTTTGGCATCTTATACACAATGCCTGAAATTGTCCTCTCTCTTTCTTTCTTCTTTCTTCCATACACACACCTATCGTACATACTATGTACATATGTTTATATTTCTCCTCAATTGTATTACACTATGTTTTAAGACACCATTTCACTCTGTCGGCCTGTCTCAAAGTACTGGCATATGTATTGTTAAAAAGTCAAAAGACTGTTTACTTCTATTCAGTTAGCAACATTTATTGAATATCTACTATGTTTAAATCAGTGTTATAATTGCTAATGGTTTGAGGTGGATTTTATATGTTTAGTTTCTTTTTTGAGGAAGTTTAGCCCTAATCTAACATCTGCCACCAATCATCCTCTTTTTGCTGAGGAAGATTGGCCCTGAGCTAACATCCATGCCCATCTTCCTCTACTTTATATGAGGGATGCCTGCCTCAGCATGGCTTGATAAGCAGTGTGTAGGTCCGTACCCAGGATCTGAACTCGCCAACCCCAGGCTGCCAAAGTAGAACATGCAAACTTAACCTCTGCACCACTGGGCTGACCCCTATATGTTTAACATTTGTCTGTTCAACATCCCTTCCTTTGGGGAACCACACATCCCCTATTTCATAGTCTGGAGTCAATCTGCTCAGAACATGTAATTCAAGTGGAAGCCACACTAGTGGAAGAGACCCTAGCCCAAAAAATGGGCAAGTGAAAACTCAAGAAGCAGTCAATGGCAGGAAACCTCCTCCCAAGCTATCAGAAGGCCAACTTCTTGTCTGACTGGTGTTGCTAGGTGTATGTTTACCACATGGATGTAGCCCATATGAAAGTGCAACCAGGTAGAGGCAGGGTCAAGAGATGAAGATACAGAATCATAGCAACTCTCAAACATCTACTCATATCAGACATCTATCCACACCAGAAACTAGTTTATACTTCTTGGTCTTCACTTTGGGTGAGGCAAAACTTTCTTATTTCTTCTGTATTTCTTCTTTGTTACAATAGTTTGAGTTGTATTTCTGCCTTTCACTTACAACTGAGAGAGTCCTGATTAACATGCGAGGGCCTCAAAAGTTAGAGCCCCTGCTCCCAAGGGAGCTTTAGACAACTGACTGGAGGACAAAGCCCTGCACGATGTACTGCAGTGCTCTATACAAAGCAGCACGTAAAATGAGATGAGAGCCCAGAAGAAGAACTGACTATTTAGAATAGAGGAACTATAGTCTATGGATAAAGTTAGAGTTTAGACATGAAGAACCACACTAAATGCATAATTGTTATTGAATTCCTAAATAAAACCTGGAAACTTGACTTAAGGGCAAATTATCTGATTTTCTTTGAAAAATCATTTAACATTTTTCTCTGAGAAAAGAATATAGAGAAAGCAACTTTCATTATACAAGTGCTATTCACAATTTCAATGAGCTCGTTTAGGTCAGTGTTGCAGGTGCCAAGGGGATGTGCTACAAAGACACAAAAGCCAAGTAAACATCTCATTATGAATTATTGTTTTAGGAGAGACCATTCTTGCCCTGCATAACGTTCTTTTGGGAAAATAAAAGGCATGATGAATAATTTATCTTTAGATAACCTCGCTGTATTTCTAAGTTCAAGGGACAGATAGCTTCATAAAATGCACGTAATCAGATTATCTCAAGCAACAAAACTCTGGGCATAGAGTGGGTCAAGGATAGTCCTCCCAAGTGAGTTTCTTTTGCAATTTTCTCTATATATCTTTAAAATAGCAGGGCCCCTGCAGAAATATATAGTGCGTAGTACATCCAATGACAGGAATAGTCACAGTTAAGGGGAAAGACTAAGCCTGTCTATTCTCATAGGTCAAAACTAAACTAACCATCTTCTCCCTCCCATCCTAAATCTGCTGTTCTTCTGTATTCTCAATCTCAGAAAGTGGTAAGATGGTACATCAGGCACTGGAAGTCATTCTAGATCCTTCCATTGCCCTCCTTCCCCATATCTGTTTTCTGACTGTGGTTTGTCCATTTCAGCACATCAGCATGAAAGCAGCAGCATCTTAACCACCCACTTCTTTCCATTCCTCTTCGATTGCCTTAATTCTGAGATCATCATCTCTCTTTCTTGTCTAACTGCACTTTCAAAGAAACAGACTTGCAGGAGCAAACAAGCATGCTTGTGAGCTAGACCAGAGGGTAAATAACAACAGAGACACACGCAAAAATTTGTCTGGAAAGAAAACAGCCAGGTTAAATTGGGGGGCAAAAACAGAAAGAGACAATGTTTTTGGTTTGGAGCTAAACTTGCAGGAGAGGGTACAGTGAGGTAGAGTTAAAAATATATGGAAGAAGGAAATGGCAGTGGCTATTCCCTGAAGAAGGCAAATGCGAAGTGGCCTAGATTAATTCCGACGCAGGGTGGCATTACCTGTGGGACTTTTATGCGGCCCATGTGCACATTCATGATTGAGCCACATTCATTAGAGTGTCCTGGATGAGAGGGACCTCCAAGATCTTTGCATCTATCTCCCCATTTCCATTGAATTTTCCAACTACTGAAAGTCTCTTCCCTTGGTTATCTCCTCTTATTTCTCTACTACTTAAGACGGTAACTGGCTTTTTAATGGGCCTGATCAGCATGAAAGCCATGCTAATAACTGTCAACTGATCATGATCCTTTGGTGTCAGTGAAATAGAAAAGAAGGCATTGACAATGTCCAAGATAGTGAGTATATCAAGTGCCATGAGTCTGTGCAACACACTATGTGTACAATCCTTGTGTCCACAATAGCTGGATCTATAAGAGAAGCAACTGAATTCAATAGACCATAATCCTCCAGCTCCCTTACTGGCCATGCAGGGCTGAAGTGTTAACATACTGCATCTCTTACTGTCCTTGTTCCTTTTTTTTTTTTTATTGAGGAAGATTCGTCCTGAACTAATATGTGTTGCCAACCTTCCTCTTTTTGCTTGAGGAAAATTCATCTTGAGCTAACATCTGTGCCAATCTTCCTCTATTTTGTATGTCAGTTGCTGCCACAGCATGGCTGATGAGTGGTGTAGTTCTGTTCCTGGGAACTGAACTCAGGCCGCTGAAGCAGAGCTCTCTGAACTTAACCACTAGGACATGGGGCCGGCCTCCTACACTTACTACTTTTGTGTCCTTAATCAAAGCTCCGATTTTCCTTTATCTTCCTGGGATTCTATATAGTTTCTCTTGGACCACTGAGGAAAAGACTGAGAGATGGGTTGGAGAGCAATTTACAAGTCCAACTACAACTTCCTATATGCAGCTTTTCAAGATTAGGAGAATTGTTATACAGTCAGCAGCGGAAGCCACATTAATACACTGAATAGGCCCAATGGCTCCATCCACAGGTCTCTTTAGCCTCCCTTCCCCATCAGCGGAAAGAGAATGCTCCCCCTACAGGGCCTGGTAGGATAGTGACTTTGGCACCTGTATCCCACAGAATCATAAAAGTTTGAGGCCCTCTCCTGCTGGAAGTTCCCTAGCATATTCAGATGAGTGATTTTGGCCTTTCTTCCCCCTTGGGGACAGGGAGACCTTGGGCTTATGTCAATAGTCTTTCTTCTTAAAGCAGTGAAAGTTGGATTAAAGGGCAAAGAAGGGAGAAAGTGGCTCTGTGCTAGTAAGTACTCTTGTCTGAATATTTGTGTACTCCCAAAATTCATATGTTGAAATCTTAGTGCCCAACGTGAAGGTATTAGGAGCTATTAGAAGGTATCAGGAGGTATTTACGTCGTGAGAGTGAAGCCCTTATGAGTGAGATTAGTGCTCTTGAGACCCCATAAAGCTCCCTAGCCTCTTCCACTGTGTGAGGACAAAACTAGAAGTCTGTCAGCTGGAAGAGGGCCCTCCCTTGACCATGCTGGGACCCTGATCTCAGACTTGCACTCTCCAGAACTGTGAGAAAGAAATTTCTATTGTTTTTCAGCCATCCAGTTTTGGTATTTTGTTTCAGCAGCCCAAATGAACTAAGACAACAAGAAATATTTGTGGTTTTGAGCTGAGATGGGACTGCTCGTGGCTCAATCAGAGAAACTTTCAATTTCAACACTGACTGTCCATCCAAAGCCCCACATCAGGTGGCAAGGTCATCATTATTGCCACCATCTGTGTTAGCTTTGAGGACCCTCGACTCAAAAGCTGCAGTCACACTGCTTTCTGCTGGAGCTCTAGTATTTAGACCCTTTGGCTGACTCCAATCTGACTCACACTTTTTAAGGAGTCCATCTTAATTCAGGGCATTTGCTGCCACATTGTCACAACAACATCTCTTAAATCTTACCTGATTTTAACATACAGTCTAGAGAAGTTTTCCGGGGCAGCAGGGTTGACCATAAGAACTTTTCTAGATGTATTTGGGTCATTTCCCATTCTCCAGGGGGTGACCTTCTTCAGCATTAGATCCGACTCTCCCCAGTAGCCTCAGAATACTAGGCAGGCTGCCATTTATGGATGAAGTACTGTTTATCTGTGTCAGGAAAATCTTCCTAAGCAGGCCAAAGCTCCCTTAAAGTGCATAGGACCCACTGCCAAAAACTCTGAGACCCTATTTTAGATAAAGAGTTCAAGGAAGGTCTCACCAAGGTGATATTTTAGAAAGATCTGATGAAAGTAGGAAAATGAGCTACGTAGGTATTTGAGAGAAGTGTGCTTCAGGAAGGAAAACAGCAAGTTCAAGGACCCTGAGGCAGGAGACTGAGGGGTGTATTAGAGGGATAACAACGAAAGTAGTGTGACTAGAATGGAATGAAGGAAGAGCTGTGTGGTAGGAAATTGTTAATTCCAATATAAAATCTAAAGGATGCACTGTTAAAATATCATAAACCTATAATTCATGATTACACTTCAATATTCATCCATCAAAAAGTCTTAATGCTGTATCTTTTCCCATATTGCATCACACATATCCTCTCACATTTACATGTTTTGCTTTCCCAGCTCTCTCCTTTTTCCTTTTTTTTTTTTGGTCTTAACTCTTATCTGTCTTCTAAATTACATTAGTAGAGGATTATGCTTATTAAGTTTAATATTTATGGTGTATTTGGCCCTTTTGCTCACAGAGTGCTAAATGCACTTTGTTCTAATATTGAGACCAGAAGGAAAAGGCCCGCTTCCTTTTGAGAATGTGGAAGAAGACATACTCAGGTGATGCAAGCGTTAACCATGTACGTGAAATCGAAGATGATTATATTGGCCGCTGAGTAAACAAAGAAAAGGAGACAGCTCTGCTCTCTTATTGTAATTGCAAATTTATTTTTTATAGTTTCTACAGTTTCTATTTTCCTTTAAACTGCCTTAATCTGTCTTCCTGCTGTGACCTATTTCCAGTAATGCATATTCAGTATAAAAATAGTAGATCAAATCATATCAGAATTCAAGCTACTCCTTGTCGAGCAGAAACATGTACTTTTATATAACACTGAAATCAATTCCCCTCATACTAATTATTTAATTTCCATAATACACTGACAGAATTCTGCCATTAAGTGTTCACATTTAAAACTTGTTTTGTAATATTTTAATAGTTCTTCCTTTAAACAACACAGTGAGGAAATATAGTTACTATTTTATAGATCAAGCAAGTGAGCTGTCAGAATGCTAAAATACTGATCTAAGGCCCCACAATGAGGTTATCCTTATACTTATAACCAGAGTGTCATTTGATTTAACTTATCTTCCAATTCAAATGAGTTGATTGAATGAAAAATTAATCAGTCAAAACTGACAGGTGATCAAATTGATCAACTGTTAGGATTGACCATACTAGGCTGGTGTTTCACAAACTGTAGTCTGCAAACTTTCTGTATTGGAATCTCTTAAAACTATAGATTCTGCCTCTTACCCCAAATTGACTAAATAAGAATTTCCCGGGCTAGAGCCCAAGACTCTGCATTTTAAACAAGTATCCCAGATGATTCTTGCTCATGCTAAAGTTTGAAAACTATAGTTGCTGGTGGGCAGTGTTAGCGAAGTGCCATTGAGGTGTTTCCTCAACTTCACATTTTGGGCAAGTAACATTATAATAAGACCTGGGTTCTGGCATCCAGACAGGTGGAAATCCTTGATGCTAACTAAGCCATGGAGTGGAGCTTGCTAAGGGTTTAATAATTTTATATGTTCTTTCAGACATTAGATGCAACTCTTCAGTCTACCTTCATAAATCTGAAAATGTTCTATTTTGATTTTACATTTGCAAGAAATCATCCATAAATAGCCAGACTGTGGTGTGCGTATATGTATGTGGCCAAGTAAGGAAAAATAAAAATATGTGAACTATAATTTTTTGTGGTTCAACTATTTAATAGCACCACAAAATGTGAAATGCACAAATGTAAAATTCAGGGATGTTTCACTTGTTCTTTAAGAAATATCCAATCCAATTTCCCCAGTAATTCAAGAATACCTTTGACAACATTGTATTATTAGTAAGAGCTAATAACAGCAACAAAAGTAGCACTAATGTGCACCCTGGTCTTATAAGAAGAGTGCATATCATACCTCACAATGTAGCCCATTCCATTGTTTTATAGTCCAAATTATTAGGAAGCGCATTGTTATATTAATCTAAATCTGATTGCTTATGATTTTCATGGTACTCGGATTGTAAATAGAAAATGCTAATTTCTTCATCACCTCTCAGCTGGAGTATTTCCACCACAAGTTCACTGCTACTCAATTTCCCAGACAAAACTGACCAAGACACAGGAATTATATTAACAGCCACAGTCCCCACCGGAAGGTCTAACATTAGGCTTGGAGCTATAGCTGTTAAGGTACAGTAAGTCTGTGATAAGTGTTAGATAAACTAGGCCACTCATTCAAACTCTTTTAGCTTGCCATCCTTTTTATCTCCACTGAATCTTCTCATGTCCTCATTAAGTTGTCTGTTGTCTTGATGTCTCTCCTTCTCTCTGTCTCTCTCTCTGTGTCTCTGTCTCTCTCTTTCACTGTTATTCTTCCTCCTGGATTTACTTTCTTTCTTGTCCATGCTGGACCCATACCATGAACAAATTCTTCTTCCTGCCAGGGTATTCATGATTCCCTACCTTGAATCAATGCAACGATCTTCCTTGTAGCTCAGGTAAGCAATCAAGGTCAATTTAGAATTTTACTGCCTGATAGAAAAATTGCTCCGATTTCTACTCACCGTAAAAATTCCTTTGTTTACTCACTATTCACTCATTCAACAAATCTTTGCTAACTACCTACCCAGTACCTCCCGTGCCTAATGCAGACCTCTATATATTCTCAGATTCTCCTGCCCGTGACTTTCCTTTTCAACAGATGAGCTAAACTTCTTTGCAAAGAATATTGATGATAGCACGAATTCTGCTAATTCCGTCTATCCCCCACCTCTTGCCATAAGTTTAAATACACGTATTTCTGTTTTTAAAATGGCAGTTGTTCCAACATCAATGATACATTAAGAAACAAGTGAAGTGTGACTCAAATATGATGTTTGCTAAAGCATAGTTTTATCCAGGAGAACCACGAGGTAAACACGGAAAGCTGCACCAAGTTGAACTGAGCTGCATAGAAACAAACAAAATGTACCCACAAACACATCTGGAACATCTATTAGCTCAGTTCCCCCATGTGTGTTACAAGCCACCCCCATCCACATGTGGCATTGCTACTGTCCGACCAAATGTAGTGAACCCTCCTTCCACCAGTTCAGAATAACTCACAGCTGCAACCCTTCCAACATTCACTTCTACAAGTAAACTTCAGTTTTTTTCTAGATAAAGGGTCATATTTATTGTAGCATTTGTACATTTCTTAACCATTTAAGGAATGTGTAAAAGTGTGCTAGCATTTTTATTAGGTATTGATATTTTTGTGTGTGTCAGTGATGAAGGTTTTGAGTGTGGTCCTCCTAATCTCCCTTTTTCCATAACTCCCATGGTTTTGGTTGTATGCTTTTGCATAGCCTGGTGGGATTAATTTTACGTGTCAACTTGGTTAGGCCAGGTTACCAAGATATTTCATCAAACACCAGTCTGGATATTACTGTGAAGGTAAATTTTAGATGAGATTAACATTTAAATTGGTAGATTTTTGGTAAAGCAGATTACCCTCCATAATGTAGGTGGACTTCGACCAATCAGTTGAAGGACTTAAAAGAAAACAGTCTGAGATTCCTCAAGGAAAAGGGAATTCCAAACTGTCTTAGGACTCAAGCTGTAACATCAGCTCTTCCTTGAGTCTCTGGCTGCTGACTTGTCCTGCAAACTTTGGACTTGCAGCATCCATAATTCTGTAAGCCACTTCCTTAAAATCTCTCTCTCTCTTCCCTCTCTCAATAGATAGATAGATAATAAATAGATAGATAGATAGAAAGAAAGATGAAAGAAAGGTCGAGATCAAAATAGAGATAGAGACAGAGATACATATCCTGTTGGTTCTATTTCTCTGGAGAATCTTGACAAATACAGCTGGTAATTTTTAGGAACACATATGTCATATTATAGTCACCTGATTGCATCTTTGAAATCATTCTTGTTTTCCAAGCATTTCAGAGAACTGGGCCCTTCTTCCTTGTCAGACAAATTTGCTCGTCTCTGTTCTATATTCCGTCTCTTCCTATTTCCATTGGAATCTCACTATTTCACTTTTCCTTCTTATTTTATACTCCGTCACCTTCTCTGTTTTTGCTAGTTTCTTTCCTTCATCATGTAAACTCAGATCACAAGAGGAAGAATTTGGAGGGAAATGGAAAACTGTTAGGATAGTTTTATTTTAGCTCATAGGAGAAGATAATAATGTCTCAAAATAGGACCTTAGCAATGAAGATCAAGAAAAATCCTAAAAACATGTAGAAGGTAGAATCAATAGCATTTGTCAATCAGTAGATGGCTAATTTCGAGTGAAGGCAAAAATGAGTCTCACTTTTTTCCTCCCCTTCATCTGGATAAATAGTAGTGATAGTTTTACAAAAAAGGAGAGTTCATTTTGGACATAACTTTAATGTTTTTGAATGGTTTTCAAAGGTCTTCATGAATTTGTTCCCCACTAACTTCATTTCCCATCACTTCTCCAAACCAGTCTTGACGTTTCCCCAATGAGTTAATCTTTTCCATGCTTCCTTCTTTTAGGGGCATCTCTCTGCCCCAACTATTAGTATATCTTGTTTACAGAGTAGTTCCTACATCATATTTAGGTTGTAAATCAAGTGTCATGTCTCAGTGGAGTGACTCCTGACTCTTTGATATGATTTTTATTGTACCAGATATGTTGTAATTGTTTTATATTACATTTATCTTTGTATCCATAGCAACTGACTCAGTGCTTGGTGCATATAAGTTACTCAGTGAATATTTATTCAACTGAATGCATTTTTTTAAGGATTTGCGCCTGAGCTAACATCTATTGCCAATCTTCTTTTTTCTTCCTTCTTCTTCTTCTCCCCAAAGCACCCCAGTATATAGTTGTATATTGTAGTTGTGCTATGAGGGACGCTGCCTCAGCATGGCTTGATGAGCAGTGCTAGGTCCACACCTAGGATCCGAATCTGTGAAATCCTGGGCCACCGAAGCCAAGCACATGAACTTAACCACTTGGCCATGGGGCCAGCCACTAAATGCATTTTTGACTCAGCTAATATGATTGTTCTCTGTCTTCACATCCCCAGTAAATCTGAATTCCAGAATTATACTCCAGCTTGGTTGGTGGGGACTCGTTGACTTCAGTTTTTAAAAATTCTTTAGCTTTTGCTCCTTAATGCTCTTTCCTCGGAACACTTAAAAAATTATAAACCTAAAGCCCACAGAGTAAAATTTCTTCCAAACAATATGCTAGAAAGATCTGCTTTCTGGATACATTTAACATTTCCTCTTCAGCAACAACTTCTTCAGTGTGGACAAGGATGCCATTCAGACACAATGTGCAGTACGGCAGATCCTCATAATGTCAGTGAACTCTTCATGGGTTCTTGACATAGTCCATTGGGTTTATGTGGAATTGGCAAATTATAAAATTACTGGAACATTTAGTTGTGTTAACTCCCTCGGGGTTGATTGAATGGCATATATAGCAAGATGAGATTTCCATGTGACACAATCAAGTGCCACAATAAACTGAATAAATTGGACACCATATAATTTACCCTAGACCTTAAAACTCCTTAAATTGATTACTACCTTCCTCAGTCATGCTATTTTCCTGAAATGTAAACAATAAATACTAGTTTGCTACCAAATCCGTAAAGAAAAATCTTTCTTTTCCAGTGAGTGAATTTTTTTAAAGAGGTGGATATAATGCTGAATAGCAGTAACAAAACCTTGATTTGAATCTTGGCTTTACTATTTACTAGCTGTGTGACCTTGGGCAAGTAACTTAAATGCTCTGTCTCTATTTCTTTATCAATAAGATGTGGAAAGAATACTTATTTTTAGGGTGATATGGAGGATAAAACGCAACTGTGTATTTTAGCACCTACTACAGAAACTGGTATTTAGTACACACACAATAAAATGGCAGCGTTTTTACAATTTGCTCAAAACATAAGTACATACTATATTTGCACTGTCAAATTCATTGAAAGAAAAATCAGTGTATGTAATCTGATTTATTTTTCAAATGAAAACATTATTTTGTTATTTTGTCTCATAAAATTAATATATGTGTGTAATAAAACTTTCACACAAACAATTCAGAAATGAGTATGAGTAATAAGAGAAATCCCTTCACATCATTCCCAAGATGACAACCATTATTAACTATTTGCTGTAAATGCAGTTACATAGTTTTATGAGTATCTTTTTTCTACCCAAAAGGGAGTCTCATTATATATACTCGTCTATAACTGTTTTGCCTTAATTTGTAATAAAAATTTTCCCTAGTCACTTATTCAGCCATCTTTTTTTTACATTATTTTTATTTTTCAATTTTTTAAATTTTTATTTATTTATTTTTTCAGGAAGGCTGTCCCTCAGCTAACTGCTGCCAGTCTTCCTCTTTTTTCTGAGGAAGACTGGCCCTGAGCTAATATCCATGCCCATCTTCCTCTACTTTATATGTGGGACCCCTACCACAGCATGGCTTGCCAAGTGGTGCCCTGTTCGCACCTGGGATCCAAACCGGGGAACCCCTGGCCCCTGAAGTGGAATGTGTGCACCCAACTGCTGTGCCACCGGCTGGCCCTCAGGCATCTTTAATAGCAACTGAGTACTTATTTGTGTTTATAATATAATTCAAGGAAAATTTTGGAGTTTTTTTTGTAGTTAGTGCAAGAATCCTAGGAAAGAAAGAAAGCAGTCTTTGTTAGGAGAATGCTATGATAACCCCTCTGTAAGTTGGAGGGTGGCATCCTGAGTGTCAGGCTGGCAACCGGAAGTCTGAAGAAAGAGGGCCTCTTCTCTCCCTGAAAAGGGAGGAAAATATAGATGTTCTTGAGAGAGGAAGATTAGAAAAGTCCAGAAGCAAAGAGGGAGGAGCTAAAAGAGCTAAGGGGTGTGTGTGTGTCTGTGTGTGTGTATGTGTTAAGAGGGGCATGTGTGCATAGAGAAGACCTGCCCTCCATCACGGAGATGTGGCAGAGAAGAAAGAAGAGACATGTCTAGTGGGATTTTTCAGTACTTGTGAAGTGAAACTAAAAATAGCATAATGTACTTGGGATGATTAATTCGTTATAGAAGATGGTAAAGGGATTGGTGATGGGCAGAAAAAATGACAGCCATATGTATGTGGGGGGAGCTGGTTTCTGGATAACAAATGAAGATAGTATAATTTATTTATGTGTCAAATAGACGATAAACCAGTCAAAAAAGTCTGTAAGGAGGATACTTGTAAATATATATCACCACATTTACTTCCTCCATTTTTTAATTGTTTACATTTTAATTTAAATATCTTAGCTAATTGACATGCTATTGCCTAGCATACCAAGTAATATTCCTTTCCTACCATCCAACAACTCCCAGAGATGTTCAACCTCTTCTAACCTGTAAGAACTTAAATGAAAAATCCATTTTTTGTTTCCCAGCTACATCATGGAATTTTCATCTTTGAACATCTTAACTCATAGTTAACCACACACTTAAGAATCTAAATTTTATGAATTTCTTTGAAATTCTCTGAATTTAAATTCTACCCTTTCTTAAAAGTTGTTTAGAGGCGGGCCCCATGGCCAAGTGGTTAAGTTCCCGCGCACCGTTGCAAGCGGCCCAGTGTTTCGTCAGTTCCAATCCTGGGCACGAACATGGCACTGCTTATCAAGCCACACTGAGGCAGCATCCCACATGCCACAACTAGAAGGACCCACAGCTAAGAATATGTAACTATGTACCGAGGGGCTTTGGGGAGAAAAAGAAAAAAAGTGAAATCTTTAAAAAAAAAAACAAGAATTGTTTAAGGTTTACCATCTCCATGAGTCTATAATGGAGATTTGTTTCCACTCAAATTCTTTATCATTTGTCACTTGCTATCCCTTGATTTTGGATGCTTGTCATGTTCTATACATTTTCTGTCTGCAAAACGGGACCAAAATGCCTGCCGTTAGGAGCCTCATCTTATCTACAGAACTTAACGCAGAACACATTCAGTGAAAGGTTATCATAAATATTTATCTTAAAATGCTCATATTTTGAATTGCATATTTAATTATTCCATATTTAAAGAATTTCATAAAGAAACCATATCCTCAAATTGCCAAAACATTATGATGGCCCTCAAAGGAAAATTTATGAATTGAATATTTTATATTTTGCTCTACACAATTCCTAAGAATTCTGGCTCTGAAAATAATGATTAAGAGATAGTTAATAACTATATATTGAATGCTTACTATGTGCCAGAGACTGTTCTTAAACTTTTATATAATTATTGTATTTAATCCTTATAACAATTGGCGAGATAGGTATTATCATTTACTGAAATTTACTGTTGAGTATACTAAGCACTAAAATAGTGTAAATAACATACCTAAGGATGCACAGACAGAAAGTAGTAAAGTGGGGAATTAAATTCAGGACTGGTGACTCTAGTTTTGTTGTTTCTTTTGAGGAAGATTAGCCCTGAGCTAACATCCACCGCCATTTCTCCTCTTTTTGCTGAGGAGGATTGGCCCTGAGCTAATAGCTGTGCCCATCCTCCTCTATTTTCTATCTAGGTTGCCTGCCACAGCATGGTAGGTCCGCACGGAGTTCCAAACCTGTGAACCCTGGGCTGCAGAAGCAGAGTGTGCAAACTTAACCACCACTCTGCCAGGCCAGCCCCTGTTTCACCCTAGTTTTAAACCAGTTTTTACTGCAGATCTCAACTAATGCTTAAATTGAACTATACTTTCTGAAAAGCTTGTGTTGATTCACTCTTCAAATAATTTTTAGATTAATTTGTCCTAATAAAATAAGAGCCTGAAGTTAGCTTTGCTTTGTGAGTTAATTTAATGAAGCAATCGCCTCTTCAAAATCCTCCAGGATTTTAAATAAACTCTGGGTCAAAAGCAGACAAATTAGCATAACATTCATATTAATGCCTCTCAAAGTGTGTTACACAAGAAGCCAATGCTTTGGAATCTATGCAATGCCAGATATATTATTTTCAAAGAGGCTTTGGTCACTCGTTACGGTGATGAATGACCATGATGAAAATATCAACATATGTCCAAGTTTTTCTTTCAATGTTTTTCCATAAATATAATATAGAGATATAGAATAAAAATCATTTAATGAGACAAGCAATGGGATTATTTGTAATAGGTACAAGTAAATTTGATTTTCAAAACATACAGTATGACGTTCCTCATGATATTACCTACTGATTTTATTTGACCTTGTCATTGTTAGAATTAAGAAATGTCTGAACAGACTACAGTCAGTTCAATAGTTTTCAACAAATTGACTGTACCTCATTGTAAGATGAGAGTATACACTCAAGGGAGACAGTTTTTTTTAAGGAGAGACAATTTTTCTAATCCGTATGATTAATGGATTAGATACAGCAAGCCCTCAGTATATTTGTGATCTCCACAGCTGCTAAAATATACTTAATTACTTAACACACAGACATTTCAAAAATGAGAAAAGGAGCACAGAAAAATCTAGTTAATTTAAATATATGATAAGAAAAAATTCTGTAAAGATAGTTTTTTGGAGTTTTCTGTGGCTCAATTGGCCTGAACATCACACGTAAGTGGGTTGATCCTGAAGGTGCTCCAGAGGGTAGGTTGAACTATCCACCCTAGAAGTTAGTAAAGTTGTGCACATTTTATATTTTACATAAATAAATATTATATTTATAAGTAATCCACACAATATTCAGTTCAAAGGGAGATTGAGTAAGAACTAGAAAGTGGTAGCCCCACTATTTGCAAGGTGGCTTCAGGGTTCATACATGTGAAGACTCTGACACAGTCTCTCCTAAATAAATTTAGCCTATCAATGTCCGCAGGGCCGGGCCATCCATACGTCCAAGTCATCCAGTCCTCTGTTCATCAGAGTCGGTATTCTGCCTTTTTGGACTCTAATCGTTAGCAAATATCTAACTGAAAATACTATGTTCTAGCTTCTATTTTTGCACAGAAAACATTCTTGGGATATTGGAATATGAGAAAAGGAAAACTATCTCCAAATGAGATTCTTGACCACAACCTTGGTCACACAGGAGACTGGTCAGAGATTCTCTCAAAACTCCAAGTTAACCTTGGAGTTAGCAGTTAGAATGTGAGATATGGTTGGAAGAGCTATCTAATGTTTGGGCTGCAACTACCAACTTTCTACTTCCCAAGTCTGTGATCTCTAAGCACCTGCATTTCCCCCCTGAGCCTCAGCCACATGTAAAGCCTATGGTCCAGTATCTAATATGGATAAAAATGACAGCTTCTGTTTCTAAAAGAGTCTCTGCACTAACAATGTTGACGTAGGACCAAATTCAGGTTAACTGTGAGTCCTTGTCATACACAAGTGTCTAATAATTTGAAGATGGGTTGATAAATATATTCCATATTTTTATAAAGAGAAGAAAAAATAAGAAATTATTCCCTATAGAATTATGATTCTATGATGTTAACGTTTTGAACAAAGGAATTTACAAGAGGAATGCTTCATCTTTTAAGGACGAGGAAAACTATAGCTAATGTAAATCTGTGAAATGTACAAGTTTAGTTGGAGAACCGTCACTGAGAGCATTCCTCTTTGGCATTTTGAATTCATGTGAAAATGTACTTTATGTCTCTAAACAGGAAGCAGTCAGCCAGGTTTTTCACAAAATATATATTCACAAAATGCTGCAGAAATAGAATCAGTTTCTTCCCTGTGGAAGGAAATGTTAAATATAGTTACTAAGATGAGTGCTGGATCAATACATCAATATAGTTCAGGTTCCTGATTTCCAGAAAGATGTGAAGCCTGAAGCAAACTAAGACGTAACTGAAGTTACAAAAAGAATCCATCATTACTCAGGGGCATTTTCCTAAGGAAAATATTGTTTCCTCTCACAAATCATGCCTACTTTGTAATTCTGAAAAGTAGTTTTTGCTGTAGTATCCTGGTGATCAATTTACCTCTAAAGACCCTTTCCTATTATTAAGCGTGATGGTTAATTTTATATGTCAACTTAACTGGGTGTGCCCATGGGTGTATTTTTGGATGAAATTAACATTTAGATTGGGAGCCTGAGGAAAGCAGAACGTCCCCATCTAATCAGTTGAAAGCCTGAATAGAACAATAAGACTGACCCTCCTGTAAGAAGGAGTTCCTCCTGCCTGAATACATAAGCTGACGCATCAGTCTTTTCTTGCCTTTGGACTTGAACTGAAAGATCAGCTCTTCTCAGCTCTTGAGTCTGTCATCTTTCAGACTGGAACAGCACCGTTAGCTCTATTGGTTCTCAAGACTTTGGACTTGGACTGTAACTACTCAATGATTCTCCTGGGTCTCCAGGAGAGGGTTCAGAAGGTGGGGAGAAGAGAAGGAGGACTTCTGTAACTTCAAATCACCTTTCCAGATTTCCTTTGAAATTTTATGCCTTAAACTCTGCTTTCTACCTTACACAAAGACAAAGATATGGTGTCAGATGAACACCATCAGTAAATGATATGGATTTAGTCACTTTCTGGATAAGATTGAAAGTAAATTTAGAGAACAAAATTAATGTCATCCTTGAAAACACAGTTAATTTTTTTTAAACTTCATTAAATATACCATCCTAAAAACAATCTTAGAGGCAAATTAGCATATATAAACAAAGCCAGAGTTTTTCCAAAAGTTCCTTATTTTGATTAAGGATAATGATAATGGAAGGCATTTTAATCTAGTTCAACAATATATAGCAGGTCTAAAATCAACTACCAAAAAGAGCAAAAAGAAACAGCTCTGAATAAGAGCTTATGCCATCTCTACCCATACCAGAGAGAACCCTACAGTGGAGGAATTCAAAAGAAATCTAGGGAGAAGCTGAGAAGGGGAAAGAATGGGAAGAATTTTACTCCTATATAAAATCTGACTCCAAGAATGTAATGGAGAAAGGATGATTCATTTGTTTGATTAATAGTTTGTCAGCATCACATCAAGATTTGTCAGCTCTGAGCCAATGGGCATGTTTGGTGTTGGAGAGGATGGGGGGATATCTCTTCAAAAGTTTTTGTTCTCTGAGCAGACGACTTCAAGTTTTCTAGATGTTGTGTTGCAATTATGGAAAGAGTTTTAGACCACCTGCTCTCTGCTACCACATTTGGATGGGGTGGAGGGAAATCTAGAGGAGCATGCTATATAGAAGCTACGGAAGAGAGTAAAAGGAAAGCATAAAGCATATGGCAAATGAGGTAGCTGAATGAAGGTCAGATGAGATAGACCCACGCAGAGACGGACACTATTTTACAAGTTTGCATAATAGGCTTTTTTAGGTACAATTATTATGTAAGGATAACAAAAAAAAATCTAACATAGGAATTCTTTTTCCTTCTTTACTCATGCTATATATTCATTCATACCAATGCTATGGCTGTTTAATCATAAGAAGCAGAAAAACAATTGCATGGATACAAATGCCATTCTATATAAGCTGAAGCTGCATTGGAAAAAATGTCTACCACTGGATTTTTCAGATGTATCTTTCCCTACAAAGGAAATTAATTAGCAAATAAGAGCAAGACTTACATGATTGAAGATCCCAGTGACCTTTTAAATCCTGACGATTTGCTCTTTTCTGGGTATTTCCAATGGCACTATCACTGAGTAACCTATTAGAGTCATGTTTTATGCTTTGTTCCTAGACTCTGTATCTGACATATTTTTCTTTAATTTCTAACCAAGAGAAGACCCATAAAGAATGTCATGAGAAAGGCAGCTCTCCTCTGAGACTTGGTATTAGAAGAAAAGGTCTGTTTTCAGGTCAGCCACTCAGGTGGAATTGCTCTCCTAGGGCAGCACTGTTTCTCCAAGGAAAGGTACGTCTTCCCCTGTTGCCCTTCACAGAACTAATGAGATACACAGGTCTGCAACGCCAGCCACCTTGTGGACTTGCCACCTAGTTCATCAAGGAGAAGTTGACTCCGGGAGCAACTACAAAAAGGAAGCTCCTCTGATTTAGATGGTGCCAAAACGCAAGTGAGGCTCTGCCTCCTGTCTCATTTGATGATTTTTCATGCTTTTCTTCTGCTTCCAGGGGCTGATTCATCTTTTTTCCCCCACATCCCTTGCTTTAAGTGTTTCCAGTTGTAACTGGAACTTGTCTTTGAACTAAAAGATTTACTTCTCTCTTGGTTCTTTTCTCACTGGCTCGTACAACTTCTCTCTCGATAATGTGAGGGCTGCATCTATTTTCATCTCTCCTCTCCTCTGCCTGTGAATCTCTTTATCAGGAAGTGTGTAATATAGTAGAAAGGGCAGGACTTGGCTGACAGGGATCTGGCTGTGTGACCTTTGGCACAGCAATTAACTCCTTTAGGCAATAGGTTTCTTCTTTCTAAAATAAGGGTGTTAGATTCAATTATCTCGGTGATCATCCCAGCTCTAATTTTCCCTGACTCTGTGTTTTCACAGTGCTCAGTCTACCATGCAAGCTCAGTACATGTGTATTAGTTTCCTATTGTTGCTGTAACAAAATACTGCAAATGTGATGGCTTACAACAAGACAAATTTATTATCTTATAGCTCTGGACAGCAGAAGTCCGACATGGTCTCACTGGGCTAAAAACAGTGTCCACAGGGCTGTCCTCCTTTTTGGAGACTGTAGGGGAGAATCTGTTTCCTTGCATTTTCCAGCTTTTAAGAGAACCTATATCCCTTGATTGGCATCCACTTCCTCCATCTTCAAAGTCAAAGATAGTAGGTCAAGTCCTTCTCTCTTTGCATCACTCTGAACAACTGTAGGCAGAAAATGTTCTCTGCTTTTAAGAACTCATGTAGCAGATTGGGCACATCTGGATAATGCAGGATGATCTCCTCATATCAATGTTCTAACCTTAATCACATCTGCAATACCTCTTTTGCCGTGTAAGATAATGCGGCATTCACAGGGTATGGGCATCTTGGAGGGCCATTATTCTGCCTACCAAACATGTTACTGACTAAGACAGCGTTTTATGCCTGGTACCACCAAATCAAGCCAAAGTAATCAAAGTTCTTCCCCTTCTCCTGCTTTTCTGGTTTCAGACTGCATCCTGGAGTAACCCAACTCAGCCTCAAACTGTCATTACCCAGGAAGTACACTTCTGAAGCCATCCCCACACCGTCTTTTGGATTAGCTCATTTAAGAACCCTCATTCCTCCCTGGAACAGTTCTGAATCTCAACTCTCCCTGCTTGGACTCATGGTTTGTTGTTAAATATATTTTAAGGATGGCCCCTTCTATACTAGCTCATCAACATACCAGTTTAGCTTTCCATTATTTGTCTACTTTGCTTTGATCTTTGGTCACTCTAAGTGGCTGCTGCTCTCTGGTGATATACTCTATGTCCCTAATGGGGACATACCTTGACACTCAAAATTTTGGCTGCTTGCTGTGATTTCTAAACTCTGGATAAATAAGTCAATTCCTATCTGGCCCTCTAAATTTTCTTTCTTGAGATTCCTGCACCAGCCATACAGTCACCTTCTTCCAGTTGTCGTTGTTAGTCTATAGGGACAACTTCAGGGGTGGTCAACCAGTGCAGTCACACAGGGCCCTGCACTCAGAAGGGGACCTTCTGCTAGGGGTATAATGCTGTGTGGTCAACATCTTGAAATTCTTAATAACTCTATGTTTGAATTTATGTTTTTTTAGTAAAGTCTGATGGAATAATTGAAGCACGCACTTATGGCCTATAGCCTTGGCTCACTGTCATCCTGCTTCTTGCTGCTTCTCTACCTCCCTGGGATGGGTTATCTGCCATCTGCTCCCCAATCCCTGCCTAGCGCCTTCACCATCCTTCACTCTTGGCAGAGGCTGCATGTGGGCAAAGAGAGAGTCGAAGTCAGTGCCCAGTTCCAGGGTGGAGCCCTGGGTGCCTGTGAGGATCTGCGGTTGCCCAGCCACTAATCCTGCCCAAGGACACAGGACATTAGTTAGCAAATAAGAACCACCGTGACAGGTAGAGAAAAAGACTGCGAAAGAAAGGAAAAAAGTATTTTTCTCTCTTCTTTGGACATGCTGGCCTGTATTTTTATTTTTTACTAGGCCCCACAAATTATGTAATTGGCCCCGACAATTTAGTTCAAGATTTCTTAGCTTCAGCACTCTTGACATGTGGGGCTAGATAATTATTTCCTGTGAGCTGCTGTCCTCTGAGTTGTAGGGTTTAGAAGCATCTCTAGCCTTTATCACTGGATGCCAATAGCGTCTCTTCTCACTTGTGACAACTCACAATGTCTCCAGACATTGCCAAATGCTCCCTGGGGTGGAATGAAACCTCCCCAGTCAAGAATCACTGGTTTGGTTTCTGGAAATTAAATCCTTGTTCTTGAGCTTCATGTTTGATGAAGGTATTAATATCTATACCCTAATGTCTATGCCCTAAATGTTAAGTCAAACTACTCTAGAGTCTAATATCAAATAAGATCACAGATTCTAGAATCCATCCTGGATATTTTTGGATTAAATATAGATGTTATTATCTTTACACACACAGACACACTAGAATCTAGAATCTGTTGGATAAAGCGCCATTATTTACAGCAGTAGAAGCTTCAACTCCTTTCTTTTTTAAGTCAAACATTAGGCTAGAAGTTATTCGGACTGACCAAAGTACTAAATCATTTAAGGGGATACCTTGAATCAATTGCTTATTTTCAAGTTCCTTGTACATTTTTTCCAACAAATTGAGGTTTTTAAACAAATTCTCAATTCAATAAAACAAACTGATTTGGCTAATCACTAAATCTACTGAACAGTTTACTGTTATATTCATAGAAAGAGCAGAGATTTGTTAAATATGTTGGCAGTTTGATTCAGCTGAAGTTTATGTGTCCATAGCTCTCTGCATATGACCCATTACCACACTCACCAATTTGTATTCTAATTACATGATCAATGTCCATCTGCTGCACTAGACTGTCATCTCCTTATGCCAAAGTACCTGGCATAGGTTAGGCCTCAAAACATATTCACTAATTTGTGAATTATCTATGCTTCAACAATTTCCACCTGGTTGAATATTTTTTTTTTTTGAGGAAGATCAGCCCTGAGCTAACATCTGCCAAAAATCCTCCTCTTTTGTGCTGAGGAAGACTGGCCCTGAGCTAACGTCCATGCCCATCTTCCTCTACTTTCTATATGGGACTCCTGCCACAGCATGGCTTGATGAGCGGTGCATAGGTCCACACCCAGGATCTGAACCAGTGAACCCCGGGCCGCCGAAGCAGAACGTGTGAACTTAACCACTGCACCACCAGATCAGACCAGTTGAATACTTTTTTGTTAAAGATATATATGTAAATAGAAGAAAAAAAAGAAAAAAATCGAAAGACTGTAAATGAGATGCCTTCCTGCTGTTTTGAAAACTGCTTTTAAATTCTTATTTGAACTGAGGACATATGATTAAGATTATTTAAAAAACACTAATACAGAAGCACAGAAATGTTTTTTTAAATGAAGTATGATCGTTAGCCAAAAAAGCTTGAATGGAACTGAAATATGCACTTTAAAGAATGAACCTAAATCTTAAAAATTAGAAACCTCTTATTATTAAAAAACTTGTACTAATTTTGGTTGTATTTTGGGTAAGAACTTTTTCAAAACAGATGACATTCCCCTCATAACCTAAAAAGTTTCATGCATATTCATTTAAATTCTTAAGAGAATCTCATTATCTCTTCCAAAAAAGAATTAATGGCCCTTAATGGTTTCTGATGACACTTTGTCTTTGTCCTTTTCTCAACTCTGTGGATGACTTTGAGCACACAAATGTCTCTGCTCACACTTGAACTCTCAAGTCTCTTGCATGAACACAGGATTGAAAAGAAAACATTCTTCCTACAGTGTCATGAATTTTGTATTCTATTTTAAACATGGTAAAAAAAAGTTATACCCGAGTTTACTTTATGTATTTATATCGAATTTTTAGTATTAAAAAAATAGCAAAATAAGAAAGGGAAACTGGTGGAGTCTTAAAGGAAAACAGGATAAGGATTATAAAGGACCCTCTAGGCCCGTCTAGTGATTTGGGGGCCTGTTCCTAAGAACAGCAGGAAATCATGGAAGAGTCGTTAGAAATGAGCAAATCAAACAGACCTGGGTTCAAATACAACTTCACTTCCCCAGAGTTCCCTCAGCTCTACAATGGACATAAAAATAGTAACTACCACGGGGCTGGCCCCGTGGCCGAGTGGTTAAGTTCGCGCGCTCCGCTGCAAGCGGCCCAGTGTTTCGTTGGTTCGAATCCTGGGCGTGGACATGGCACTGCTCATCAAGCCACGCTGAGGCAGTGTCCCACATGCCACAACTAGAAGGACCCACAACGAAGAATATACAACTATGTACTGGGGGGCTTTGGGGAGAAAAAGGAAAAAATAAAATCTTTAAAAAAAAAATAGTAACTACCTCATTATATTATAATAAGAATGAAGCAAACAGAAATGGTTTAGCATGGCTGCCCCTCTTTCAAGCATCTCTAATCTCTCTTAGTGATTCTCTCTGAGCATAACTTCCCCTGACTAGTCAAAGTCTAGATCGGAGAGGTTAGAAACCTTCAACTTAAGCAGTTCCACTCCCCTCAAAGCAGAGGATCCTAGACTCTGATTCTTCCCTCCTCATGTCCACTCCAGGTGTCTCCTTATATGATGTAGGAGGGTTGGATGGTAAGGAGGGTGGGGCCAGTTCTGCCTTGTTCTGAGGAAAATATGGAGGAAGATTCTTCCTAGGCATTTTGGGGGTAATCAGGTTACTTCTTCACTTGGAAATGGAATGATCTAGTATGTGGAGGAAAAATGAAGAAGAAGCTATAATTTGGACAGGAGTAATTGGGACAGCTATAATTTGGGAATGGACAGGAGTAAGTTGAATGTGTTGAGCTAAAACAATGGCTCACATCAGAATTAGGATAAAGAACAAATAACCAAAGGGAAAGTGAGGAGCATACCACCGTAATAATCTGTACGTGCTTGTTTAGCCCGTAAAGCCTGATTTTTCCAAGGCTGCATCATTATCTATACAATATAGCAAAGACGTTTTAGAGTTAAGGAATATCACCAAGATGCACACGCAACATTAATTCCCTTTTGGATCATGAAGACACGGATTCCATGTCACAGATGAGACTTTCTTCATCACTCCATTGGGTTCTGTTTTGGGAATCCTGCTGGTTACTCATTTAATTGTTGGCGTAGCTCCCGCTGATTACTAGAGTTGTGGAGATGACAGAGTGATGCAGTTTTTTTCTCCTAGAATTGCTTTGTTGTTAGGAATGGAAACGAAATAAAATCTGATATTTAAAAAAAAAAAAAATATATATATATATATATATATACTTATATAGTCATGTTCGAATTTCTTTTTTTCTTAATCCTTATTTGGGGCTTTTATTATTTAACTAATTAATTAATATATCAATTTGATGATTTGCAACTGTCACTGACAAACCATGTGTTTATAGTTGCAAGTAGTCAGGGAAAGTTACATTTTGTATTATCCTTAGGCATCATAAATTCCTGAGCGTTACACAAAGCATTACAAAAATGATTTGCACAACAGGGGGTTCAGTTTTTAATAAAAGTGACTCATTTTTAATTATAGCAATTAAGATCTTCTTATTGGCAGGAAGACCACCACATTGTAGTCTTGAGGCTTTGTTTCCATGATTCCACTGGGCTTAGAATATATCCTACTCTTTGGGTTATGGCTATTTCTAAGTCTTAAGATTATTGAACCTAGATAAGTAATGTACAGAAGGCACAATTCTTCAAAATATGTCTGAGGAAATGTTTTTATCTAGATAGGCTCAGATTTTCATCAGATCTTCGGAAAATGAAAGAGAAACACAGTGTTGCATAAGGAATGAATATGTATCTCTGTGGAAACCTTGGTTGAAAATATTTTGTCACTATAACATATTGTGAATGGATATTACACTTCGGCTTGGTACATACTTGAACAATATGTTTTAAACAAATGACATGTTCATTTTCTCACTCTCTATATGTGATCCTCTTAAAGGAGAAAACTCATACAGGAATTAAATCTGCCAAAATGCCAAGTTTTTGACAGTTCTATTTCTGTGGCAGACCTAATTAAACCTGAAATTTTCCAATATTTTCACTGACATCATTTATGTTGTAATTAACACTTTTTACTGGTAAAGACGGTTGTTTTCAGAGGAAGTGTTTCATCTTGTTGTGGTTGAAACTACAAAACTGAAATAATAAAACCATAATTATGAAAATTTCCTAGCCACAAGTTTGCACAGGAGACTGCTCTACACCTGAACAACAATAAAAGGTAATTAGATGCAGACAGGTATGAGATTGCAGAATCGTAGAGGACTGACTAGCGTTTTTCTCTTTCTGGTATATTTTAACAATGCTGGCAATTTGGCAAGTTATTTAGATGATGGCATTATTATAAACCTACAAAAATGTATATTTTGAACAGATGGTGCAGCAAACTATAACAGTGTAGATGATGAGGAGTCAGAGAACTATATATAAATATTATGATGACACCTGGAAGTCTGTACAATTTATTTAAAGTAGCATAACAGTTGGGAACATATGAATCTGCAGTCTGACTGATATAGACATACACACACACATCTTCTTGGACATAAATTTTTAGGCTAGATAATATTATAAGTACCCAATAAAGTAATCAAACATATTTCTTAATATCGTTGGAATATTTGCAATATGTATTTTTTAATTTTCATATTTTACCCAAATTCATTTCAATAAGAAATATTATAAAGAAATAGTAGTTTTCTTGTAAGTGGAGCAGGGTTAGAATAAACGGAAAAAAATTGACATTCCACCTTATCGGTCATCATGAAAAATGAGGAGAAAAAAAAGACATAGCTGTTATAGAATGATTTGATCTGTTGTGTTGATGGGCGGGAATAAAAGTGCTGAGAACCGTCCGTCAAGTTGGCACAGCTCACTGAGAGCAAATTTGCTGTGAATGATGATAATTTGTACTGAAAGAAATTAGTGCCAATTTGATTAGGAATTGCCCTTCTGTTCAGATTTCAGTGGCTAATATATCCTGTCATGGTTACAGCTTTATCTAGGATATAGGAGTAAAACAAAAATGGGTTAGAGAGGAGAGAGAATAATTACAGGGAGCATTCTACTCCTTTGATTTGTAAATTTGGCGGGGGGAGGGGGGGTGCCAAGAGAAAGAATGCAAAAGAAATGATATTTATTTTACATTTCATGAAAAACTACATATTTTCTCCACCTGCAGGGCATTATGATAATTTATCTTAAGCTTGAATGATGCATGAAATGAAAATGTTTCTAGCTCCTGTTTCCCCTTCATTTTACAAGTGAGAATAATTGATCTTCAAGTTTTTAAAAAAATAACTTGTATACAGAACATATTATAATTTGTAAAGTGCTTTCACAACTTCCATTTACTTAATTTTCACAACACCTAAAACACAGTCATAGGAACGTTAAGGCTCACAGAATCCAGGTCCGCGTGGCAAGTACACTTGACTGTTAAACTGTCATGCATGCCCCTCGTGGGAGAGCTGAATCACCATTCCAGCTCTAACAGGTTCTCCTTCCATCAACAAGTCGGCATAATTCTTTTAAATGTTTGGAAAGATTCTATAAATAGATCTTACAGGATATTTTCTTAACCATTATGTCTCTGTGATAGCAAGAAAATGCTGGCTCTCCCTTCTTTCTTTTTAGATGACAAAGTTCACATCCCTTCTCCCTTTGATACCAAGCAATGGGCTTGCTCTGCTCACCTCCATCTGAGCCAGTTAATCACAATGAGTTAGGGATCATGAAAGGAAGTTTAATTCAATTAGCCAGTATCATCGATAAGATGGCAGACTAATGTCTCAAAAACACCACCTTCAAAAATTACAGAATCTTGAGGTAGTTATGTAGGCGAAAATGGGCAGTAAGGAGGGGGTTTCCTTCAGGCATGACAGACTCCAGGGTCTTTCACTGTTCCATTCTTCTGTCAGCTGTGATGAATACCTTGTAGGTGTGTTTCCCGCCTGTGGTCAGCCTGTTCCTGGAGAGAAACTCATAGAACAAAGTTTTAATTTATCAAGCTATCAGGGAGTACATACGTAAGTGGGGACCATAAATCAGGAGAGCACGTGAATTTTTTTAGAGTGCATGCGGAGCAGTGAGTAGTCACGCAGAGGAGGGGCTGGGGCCATTTAGCATAGCAAGCCTCACTTGTGCTCCCTTACACCTTGTTTTCAAATATAATTTGTGCATATTCAATTGGAACCTATCAAACTTTATTTAATTCATGATGTAAATCAACTGAGAAATCAATCTTCTTCTAAAATATTGTTGAAGGTGGGCAAGGATTAGATGGTGGGGAAGAAGAAGCAAAAGAATATGCTTACCTGAGCATTTATAAGTCTCTCTTTCTCCATTTATGTCTCTTTCAAATATCATCTTTCCAGAGAAACTTCAATTCCCCTGTTTAAATAATCTAGACTCATACCCACTCCCAACGATATACACACCATGTGTTCACCCCTGTTTTATTTTTCCTTTGAACAATGATCATAACCCACATTTTACTACTGCTTGTTCATGTGCTTATAGTGTTTCTACTAGAACTTTATCTCTATGAGGTCAACCATTTTGCCATAGATCTGAATAATGCCTGGCACATGTTACTAATAACTGACACAGAGCGCTCACGACATCATTCATTTATTTAATCTTGATATGAAGTAGTTATTACTAGTTTTTCCATTTCAGATTTGAGAAACCTGTGTCACAGAGAGGTTAAGTAATTTGTCCAGGGTTCTACAACTAGATGTGGTAGAGGTGGAATCTGAAGCCAAAAAGCTTGTTCCCAGAGTCTGTGCCTTCACCACTATGTCGAAGACACTTAAGCAATATAGTTGAATTAATAAATTGATAAATAAAATTTTATTATTAGTTAAGTCTTAAGTATAAAACAAACAGACTTTATTGAAAAACATGTCTGACCACCTTTCACCCATAACTTCGGCCAAAGAACCTGCTAATTAATTAAGAACCTGAAAAGAGCTAGGAGTTTAGTCAGATCTTTGGTTTAAAATTTCCCTAAGCCACCTGGTCAAGAAACTTTGTAGTTGGGGTGTGTGTGTGTGTGTGTGTGTTTTCTTTTATAGACTTACCTAATCTTTTGTAAAATGAGAGCTACCATTAGCCAACTTGCTAATTAGGGTCATGTTTGTCCTGCTGGGAAAACAAAACATCTACTTGATTATTTAGAGTTATTACTTTACTTGCTAAGGGTCCAAGCACTTGAATTTCAAAACTGGGCAAATTATCTCCTAGGTCTTAGTCAGTATTCTACTCTGAGTCAGGATGGAAATTAAGAATTTGCTTTAAGTTACTAGATTTTTCTTTAGTTGACATGATCAGTGTTCATGATAGAACTGCTATCAGCATCCAGATTTAGCAATGAGTTTTCCCCTTTGCATGGAGTTCAGTTTAGTAATAGTAAATAGCAAAACTAACTGTATACAGGTTTAAAATAAAAATACATTGGTATAAGTATTTATAAAAAATGTGATGACCACAGCCAGCCCTAATGGGCTAACCATTAAAGTTCAGTGCACTCTGCTTCGTCAGCCAAGGTTCGGTTCCCGGGCATGGCACCACACCCCTTGTCTGTCAGTAGACGAATGCTGCGGTGGTGGTTCACATAGAAGAACTAGGAAGACTTCCAACTAAAATATATGACTATGTGCTGGGGCTCTGGAGAGAAGAAAAAAAAAGAGAGAAAGAGGAAGATTGGCAGCAGATGTTAGCTCAGAGCAAATCTTTCCCAGCAAAAAAAAAAAAAAAAAAAAAAATACAATGACCACTGCTTTCCTCTCTAACTAGATGCAGTTTTAAAAAGTGCTGAGGTTTCTTATCAACAATCTACGCTTTAAGGTGAGTCTAAGCTTTGAGGTGAATCTCATTTCTGAAAGTTACTTATCTTCGGTTGCTCTGCCTGATCCCTCTGAAGCTAGAATCTGTGTGGTGCACTTTTCTAGGCTTCAACTCTGATCTGCTCTGCAGCCCAGAACAAGATGAAAAATGAACTGCAAAATCTTTGAGAGTCAGGGCTACCTGGAGTTTTATTTACTGAATTTATAGCTCTAACCCAAAGGAAGGCTTTAAGGATTGGAGTAATAAATAACATTCATTTTTAAGAAAAATAAATAGAATATGCCAGTTCCTTCCACCATAAATCTCATCCTACCCATTATCTCAATAACAAGGGTTTTAGTGTTGATGTTTTACTTGGAGTAAAGTAATTGATGTATTTGTAATTGGAGTAAAGTTGATGATTTGGAGTGTTCAGTCTATAGAAGCTCTGATGCATTAAAAAAGTAAAAATAATGGCTTACTATTTAATACAGAATTATTTATTTATTTTATAACAAAATGTCCACTGACCATGTCTTTAGATAAATGGTAAGTGTTACATTTATTTTCACCATGAATAAATCATATGGATTCAATTTGTACTGCATTTTACCAGTAACAATACAACTACCTTTTAAGCTACACACAAGGCAGGAAAACAAACATTTGCCAAGTCATAAGCATACTCTTCACAGCCTAACCAGTTCTCTGACAGAATACTTAATAAAAAGGCAGAATAGCATCTGGTTTGGTGCATGACATTTCATAGGACCTAAACATACATCTTTAAATTGAATTGAATTGACTGAAAACACAAAATATAGAGGAACTTTTTTGTGTGACAGTTTATTTCTTGTCACTGAAGGAAGGGACACTTAATCTAGAGCAAACTTCCTCTAAGGCAATCCTCTTCTGATTTACACAAGAGCATCTATTAGCAGTAGTATAAACATATACAACACACTCTAAGAAAGAAAGGAACAAAATAATGAAAGAGTAAATGGTGAATCTTTTAAATATCCTTAAGGGTTTTATAATTATTGTTATTAAACATAGCACTCAGTCAGCCACATTAAGTTAGTACTGAGTGTAATTCATTCCTGAGCTTATCCCAGGTTTAATGAGTAGGGTACTGCTGGACTAAGAGGGCTTCAGAAACTCACATTGCCCTCTTGAAACAAAGCCACATCCATTGTTCTGACCCTAATAAAAGGTGTTGTAAAATTGATGGCGGTGGATTCTGAAATCTCATCGTCAGTAATAAAAGCTGAGACCAGAAGCACATAAACTTCCAACTGCCATCTCAGTGCAAGTAAAGAACTATAGTCCCTAGAACCTCTTCCATTAGAAATTACTAGGGCCGGCCCCATGGCCCAGTGGTTAATTTCGCACGCTCCGGCTTGGCGTCCCAGGGTTTTGCAGGTTTGGATCCTGGGTGCAGACATGGCACTGCTTGTCAGGCCATGCTGAGGCAGCATCCCGCATGCCACTAGAAGGACCCACAACTAAAAAATATACAACTATATACTGGGGAGATTTGGGAAGGAAAAAAAAGAAGATTGGCAACAGTTGTTAGCTTAGCTGCCAATCTTAAAAAAAAAAAAAAAGAAATTATTAAACTTTTACATTTTTCACACTCCTTGTGATTTTCTGTTTTCCCATAATAATCAGTAGGAAATCCTCAATAAGTATTCATAGCTAATATTTTTAAGCATTTACTACTTGCTGGGCACTGTTCTAAGAAACACATATTAGCTTCAATCCTCATAAAAACCTAATGAGAACATTTAATATACTACAGGCTAATTTTCAAAGAGGAGGGATGAGAAAAAAATCACCAGTTCCTGTCCAATGTTGAGTACCCTTCCTTGTATCACTCCTGACTCCATGATCCCACACTTTCTTTGGTGTTATTAATATACTCCTGATGCCCACACATTGGCTCCAGGCCAGAAGTAATGTAGAGTGGCCTTGTTCAGAGATGCAGCATCTCACAGTAGAATTAGCATCATGTCCTACAAAGTGACTAAATTCTTTGTTATAGGACCTATAGCTCTGTGAGCAGGAGAACACACAAAGAGAGAGATGGAGACATAGAGATAGAGGTAAAGATAGAGATAGAGATAAAGATAGAGATAGAGATAAAGATAGAAATAGAGATAAAGATAGAGAGAAAGAGAGACAGCAGGGGAGAACGTGCCCCTCCACCTTACGTTACATCTGGTGTCAGATGGCTCTATCAATCCCACCTAATCCCAAAGCTAGATTACCAGCTTCCTCCCGTCTTTGGCTCTGTCCAAGTCCAAGGGGAAACTAATTTGCCTTACACACCCAGATCAACTTTCTCCTGGCTCTGAGCCCAGCCAAGCTACTCCCCCTCAGGTCTGGGTGCATTCTCTGGCATCTGCCCTGCCAAGAGAGAAGTCAGAGCATTGCCTGAGAATGAAAACTGAGAGAAAGAAATGAGGATAGTTCCAGTGAGCCCTCACTAAAGGACACAGCAGCATTAGTGAAGGCAGAATAGCCAGAGTTGAAGAGTGGCCATCTGTCAAACCAGAGCCACTCCTGCTACACCAGTCGCAGCCCCAAACTCAAACTGGGCCCCAGTCAGGTCATCCAGTGTGACTGTCCTTGCTTCTACTAAGCCCTCTGCAGGGGCCTCAAGCTCTAAAGAGGACACAAGGCTGCTAGCTGAGAGGAGAGCAGCAAAGAAGGAGGAAAGGGAAAGGAGGAAGTGGGAAGAACTCAAGTTCTCAAGAAAGAAGAGAGGAATTGGTTCAAAGGTGGGTGAAGAGAGGACTCGCAATGAGGAAGAATCCTGACAGCTACAAGCTGAGGAAGCCAGAGAGAAGGAGGAGCAACTGTGAAGGCAAGTAAGAGAGAGAGAACTAAGCAGCAGGAGGAGACAGAATGCATTCAGAAATAGAAAGAAGCTCACGTTCCTGAAGAAAAGATTCCGCAGGAACAAGAGAAGTGTTTTGAGAGACAAAAACAGGAAGGTATGAAGACAAAGAAGCTACTTGAGCAGATTATGAAAAGAACTGGGAGACTGGATGCTACAGATAAGAAAGCTGTACCTAAGAAATGTAGATATAGCCAAGGGAGCTAGCCCTGCAGAAACAACAGTATCTACACTACCATGTGAGAGAAACTCCAGGAAATGGAGAACCAGTGGCCATCTTGGAGTCGCTATGTTCCAGGTACTTCCCAGGCTACAGTCATGAACAAATGCATCCAAAACTTTTTATGAGCTTTGTCTGATAGATAAGCAATGTCTTTCAGAAATTGTTAAATTTAAGATCAAGCCAAATCAGCAAGAAATTATCCAATGGGAATCTCACAAAAGCAGTTTCAACAGAATTAATAAGCAAACAGGATAGGAGCTGGCTGGAGATTCATTCAATGGTAAGGGAACCTGTGAAGGAAGATTGTTACTTTGAAAAATTTGAATGAGAAGGTAGACAGTGGATTGAGGATGTAAACTCAAAGGATAGTTTTGTTTCTTTGCTTTGGCTTGGCTTTTAGAATAGAAGTTTAGCATGTTTATACAGGTTAAAGGCAAGAAGACAGTAGTGAATTTGTGACTGAAGCTATAAGAGAAGCAAAAGATAACAGATTGAGGAAGATTCTGGAAAAAGTGAGAGCAAATGGAATGAAGAGGACAGGTAGGTAGAGAGATTGTCTTTGAATGGGAAGAAAAAGAACTCATTCTATGAATGATTCTATTATTCTGGAGAAAAAAAGCCGGCAGAAAATTTGGGTGGGTGATGGGCATAAATTTAATTGAGGGAGTGCCTATGTCCTTAGTTTTCTCAGCTATGGGAAGGGTAAGTGGAAATCAGGAAAGGTGGGAATGTTGGGAATAATTGCTGAAACAAGACAGGGAGATGGCAAAAGACAAGCAAAACAATGACAAACAATTTAAAGTTTTACTAAATATTACTGGATGAAATAATTCCATAATTTATATGTATGTATTAACTCTGCATTATTAGATATTAGGTAATATATTAGGTAATATTTGGTAAGACATTGATTTGGATTTAATTGGGTTACCTCTTTGACATGATGTAGATGTCTGTAGGGCTGTCTACCAAAAATGCTTCCTTACTTCCTGAAATTCCTCCATTAATGATTCACTCATTTGACTATGAAGAGCTTTTCAATTCTAAGAATTTTTCTCCTAAAATTCCCCTAAAACCTTAAGTATTATTAGCTGAGGACAAAGTCCTGGAGAAATGGAAAACTATCATGTACAATAGAAGGCTAGTTCCTGGGGACACATGCGGGAGGGACTTTGAAACAGGATTTGGAGGGATAGACTCTGAAAATGGACAAATAGCACTGTAGTTTGATTGGGACTGCTTTGTTTTTTAAATCTTTTACTTATTTAAAAATCTGACGACCTCAAGAACTTCTTGATAACTGTTAACACCTGGGAAATTTTTTTTCATGCAAGATCAGAACTATTTTTTCCAGGGTTCATCCTGTGATCCACTTCTCTTGAAGTCATGGATATATTTCTCCTTGTATTTTTTTCCATCTTGTAGAAGCTACTAAGTGTCATCTGTGTGTATGTGTGTGTGTGTCTGTGTGTGTTCCACTCACTGAAGCTACAATGCAGGAAGCATTGATTTGTTGTCTGAAAGGGTACTATGCCCTCAATAGAAATGATAACTTGCCACTTATTGTGAAACCTGACCTCTGTGGTATAGCAATGAAACTGCTGAAAATCAATGTGATATCTTGGGGGGAAAAACCCATTTAAAATCAAAGTTGATGAAGGTCACTCTGTCTTATAATTCTTTCCTGTACAATTTCCAGGCACCAGTGGAGGAATTAAGAAAGGAAAGACCAATATTTTTATTTCTTCTCTGAGAAACAGTGACCCTGGAAGAGACCTCGTAGTCTAGCAGAGCAAAACAGTGAGTCTATGGCTATACACAGCCAGGGAACAGAAGAGCTTTGCACAGTCAAGTTGGGGTAGATCCCAGAGAAGAGGTTTGAAAGATTGAAGGATGAGGCCAAGTACTTCAGTGGAATCAAAGCAAATGCCATCTATCACATCTGCATTCATGCAGAGCGGAGACGTAAGAACAGCCTGGAGGATGAGATGGAAGTAAAATGGAGTGAACTGAAAATCGAAACCTGGAGTCAGAGGGGACCTTGCATCTGGAAACCTCTGGAAACCAAGCTTTTGGGGGAAAGCCTTTCCACAGTGTGAGGATAGTAAGCCCAGCCCATTTCATTCAAGTGTCATAGGTCAAGATGTCTTCAAGTGGTATCTGGTTTATTGCTCTAAGTTATAAGCTTCACAAAGATTTATATCACTCTGGAAATTATAACTTAGTTGGGATATCAGTGTCTGATTGACATCATATTTTACAAATTTTATGCTACTTTCTGGTTTATATGTGCTCCCTTTTGTTGGAGTCACTATACTACATGTCAAAAATGTAACTGAGCAGGCTGGCCCCATGGCCGAGCAGTTAAATTTCCGTGCACTCCACTTCAGTGGCCCAGGGTTCACAGGTTTGGATCCTGGGTGTGGACCTACACCACTCACCAGCCATGCTGTGGCAGTGACTCACATATAAAGTAGAGGAAGATTGGCACAGACGTTAGCTCAGGGTTAATCTTCCTCCAGCAAAAAAAAAAAGAGGATTGGCAACAGATGTTAGCATAGGGTCAATCTTCCTCACACACACACACAAAATACAAGTAAGTATTTGTGTGGCTCATTTCCACTTAAAGAAGGAACTCCTCAACTCAACCTCCATTCACATGTTCTGTATGCTGGGTCTCGTTGCAATGGCTGGTGAGCAAATTCTAGAATTTTCTGTAATAAATATGAATATCTAAACACTACATCTAATATAGACTTCAGTTAATGTTACCCACTGATAAGCAGCATGATGTCTTGTCAGAAATATACGAAAAAATGAATCCAAAGCTAGTTCATATTACACCATATTTTTTTCAATGTTCATTACATTGTTCAGCAGATATTTTAAAAGCAAATCTTAAATATGAAATTCAGCAGATTTGGTGTTGGCATTTGTACTTCCTAGAGAAGAAGAGAGAATAAAATTTTTTGGTAGCATAAAACACATACAAAATCCTAAACTAATGCATTATTAAAAGGGACCTGTTTAATAGTCAAAACAGAAAGATTTTTAAATTATCTAATCACCTTTATGAAACGATGAAACATGACATGAACTCTCTTATTGCCTCTTATATTTTCCTATATAACTTACCTCTATATTATGATTCTTTTAAAACTGATAAATTCACATGTATTTATCCTTAGCGCTAAATTCAAGAAATTTAGTCAAGTGTGAAAACATAGACTTGGTGGTTGTGAGGTTAAAAAAAAGAAAAGTAATTTTTAAAACAAAATAATAATTTGCTGTGTTTTCTTGATCTAATTTCTCTTAGGGTTGGTACCTCATATTACCTCACCGATGAATCAAAGATCCACAGCCACCTCTTGTTTTACAAAGTTGTGAGCATAAAATGAAAATGCTGCTCAGAATCTCTCAGTGAATAGACCTACTCTCCATGACTCAGTTAAGCATTTGAGACGGTACATCAACTCTTTGAGGTCATAGTTTTGTTTAGTGTATACAATATCAGCTCAGCAAGTGGTACCCTGGGGTTTCCCCTTTTCTCTGTAACACATGCATTAATATCAGAGTATATGCAAAGAGATCAAAGTAAAAAGATCACACAAATATTTATTTAGGAGAACTTAATTTGTTTTTGAGGGAGGTAAAAATGAAGTCTTATGCTGATATAGGGAGAAAAGCATTGTCAACTGAGTCAATATTTGAAGAAGGAGGGTGAATACCAACTGCCAATTTGCTAATCAGCTCTCGTCAATGTCCAAGATGACTGTCTTTCATTGAGAATGCATTTCAGTCTCTGTTTATTAAATTTCAGATGGTTTACGAAAACCGCCAACAAGAGGACTAATTGATGGCAATTATAGGGTCTTTCTCAAAGGAATTGGAATGAGTCCACACATTCATTTCACACACATGACTCATCTGCCCTCAATTTAATAATGATGATTAGCCACCTTGACACCATTATAGATAAAAATACAATCGCTGATTTGTCTTGTGCAATATCTGATCTGAAGTTAGACTGAGATATCTTATTCCTGGTACTGATATAACAGATTTCTCAGAATTTGGATTTAATTTTCAGTTTTCCCAATATTGCTATCTTTGTAGGAATGCAAACTTCAATTTCATAAGAAACAAGAATCTAGTTTTAAATATTATTGAAATGCTACTCTCAAAAAAGTCTTTTTTTAGAAAAGGCAAAAATAACACAAGCTGTGCTACTATAGCACACATGTCTGAATTGATAATGCAAGAAGCACAATTTTAATCTAAGTCTGAATGGTAGTTACTATTTATGATGCTGCTTTTTCAATGTAAATAACTGATCATATCCCCAGAAGTTATCATCCTGCTTCCCCAAGCCCTATTGAAATATTCATTCTTATTGAAAACTACTGTCCATCTCTATAGCATCACAATGTTCTTATTCTTACAAAGAATATTTCTCCTTCACATATTCTTAGCAAAACGTGGTAGAATTATCCCTTAAAATGAAGTAGGAGAACAGAGGATAAAATCTATCATTTATTGTATTCTATATGCCAGCCATTGCTGTGTATTTCATATACATTGCCTAATTTAATCCTCAGTGCAAACTGATGTTGTAGATACGATGATGGCTTCTCAAGGATCAGGAAATGGAAACATTATCTGGTGGCACCAATATGCAAGGGAGAACATCGAACGGAACCGAAAGGAAGCCTGGAAGCGATGATTTGTAGTAACTACAGAGTTTAAATGGTGGATGACTGTAGCCACCCCTGACGCAGGAAGGGTTAATAATCACTGGAAAAGGCTTGCCAACAAACTGTGACCTGGAGGTGAGAAGGTCGGTTAGCCAATGATGGGTAAGACCTCCAGGGGGAGGCAACCTAAGCCAGGCACCAGTCACCCGGGGGCACAGATGGAGACACGATATCGGGAGCAGGAGGGGCCATTGCCTAGGAGACCTTGCATGCTCCAAGATAAAATATACGAGCACAGCAATAACATGATAATATCAAAACAGAGGCCAAGGGAGGGCTCCTTGAGAAATCACTAAGAATTCTTGGCATTCGCTAATTACATTGTCCAGAACACCTGTGTTATGTTTAACAGATGTAAGCTATGTATATATTGAAACGCTGGTTATAATAAACTCAGAGTGGCCATCAGCCCTCTCCGCATCTATCCTGATGTGTACATTGGATTGTGACACCGAAAATGACTGTGCTTTGAGTGTAGAGTAAAGGTTTTAATATGAGTTCAAGTAATTATATACATGCTTAAGCAAATGTAATAAGTAAATTGGGCTTTTTGTTTTCTACTTAAAAATATTTGAAGAAATTCAATCTATGTATTGCAGTTCTACATACAGTGTATGATTTTGCTGCAAAAGATTGATGAAGTTTGCCAGCTAAGTAAAATAATATTTTTTAAACCCATTATCCACCATCACCCAAATGTCTTCTTGTGAACTCAGTATACACAACCAAAGTCTGGTAAAAAAAAAAAGAAAAAAGAAGAGCCAGAGTCTAAATTTCCAAACATTTAGAAGAGGAGACGATCCCGGGGATCAAAAGTGGTTGATGTTACCTGAATAGCAAGGAGACTATCAAAAACCACAGCCAAAATTGGCAACTGCAGACTACAACTATCATTCTTCCTACCTTAAGCTTCTTTAAATCCATTTCTTCTCAAGGGATTTAGAATAAATTTAGAACACCAAAATGCCTTGTCTCATTCTGGACTAACATTTATACTTTATGGTGTAGAATACACTCTTCCTAATAATAACATTGTATAAACTCCCTATGACACAGAGCATCACAGAATCTAAAACTTTTTTTTTTTGAGGAAGATTAGCCCTGAGCTAACTGCTGCCAATTCTCCTCTTTTTGCTGAGGAAGACTGGCCCTGAGGTAACATCCATGCACATCTTCCTCTACTTTATATGTGGGACGGCTACTACAGCACAGATTTTGCCAAGCAGTGCCATGTCCGCACCCAGGATGCGAACTGACAAACCCTGGGCCACTGAAGTGGAATGTGCGCACTTAACCACTGCGCCACCAGCCCCTAAAACTTTTATATATTAGTAAACTTTAATCCATCATTTTAAAAGGTGCTTTAAAGGGTAAATGGCTAATGTTTATTTTAAAAAATAATTCACTTCAAATGGTCAATGCATACTAACAAACTAATAGATGTTACCCTTTTGCGTATCTCTAAAATAGGTTATGTTAAAGAAGTGTTTTTTTAACTGAGAGTGTTAAGAATATTCTTGAAGAGCTCTATGGGTTTCTTAGTGAGGGATTCAGGAAAATTTCAGTTTATGTCTTTCAACAATGGCTCATCTTTTTAAAGTAGCTCAAAAATATCTTAATAATAAAACAGGTATGCCCATAGCATTCACCTGGTTTCTAAAAGAAAAGCATTGGATAAGCAAAAGGAGCAAAAATAACCAAAGTACCTAAGAAGGATAACTTCTCACCTCGTCTAGTCCTGAGACACTACAAAATCAAGCTGAGTTAAAAGAGATAAACTATACTTTTGAAAACTTAAATCAGCCATTGCTTTATTTAGGAACTTACCTGCTGCATCAGTTTTACAAATTCAAATTTGTCACAGCAACAGCAACAAAATTAAAACAACACAATGCTCAGAAATTCATGTCTATGATTTTAATTCTAATTTTGCTAGCTTTATTCATAGAAACATTTCACTTAGTCTACTCTTCCTTACTGCTGGCAGGTTGTGGTTCCCTCTTTTTTCTTTGTTTTGAGGAAGATTGTCCCTGAGCTAACATCTGTGCCAATCATCCTCTATTTTGTACTTGGGATGCTGCCACAGTGTGGCTTGACGAGCAGTGTACAGGTCCACACCTGGGATCTGAACCTGCGAGGCCCTGGCCTCCAAAGCAGAGAGCACAAACTTAACTACTACACCACCAGGCCACCCCCCCCCCCTTTTTTTCTTTTTATTTGCTGAGGAAGATTTTCCCTGAGCTAACATCTGTTGCCAATCTTCCTCTTCTGTACGTGAACCATTGTGACAGCCAGCCCCGGTAGCCTAGTGATTAAGTTTGGCATGCTTCACTTCTGTGGCCTTGCCCGATTCCCAAATGCAGATCTACACCATTCCTCTGTGGTTCCCTCTTGTGGTCATCTTTCTATTAATTCCCAGCTTAAATGAGAGAAATTCCTTTGGCCTGAGAATCCTGGCACAAGCGGGCTGAATAAAAAGACTACAGAAATACCACAGGATTTACTTAACAAGGGCTTCTCAAAATCTGATAAACTTTTCTAGGAATTTCAGAATAATTTTTTTATTAACTAAGATCAAATATGGAAACATTTGTAAAAGGATTTCAAGAGCTTTGTTAATGAAGCTGTGAAAATTTTCGATGTCTCAGTAGATAAGGAAAATATTATGGTACAGAGGAGGGAGGTTTTTTTGCTTTTGTTTATGTTTTTTAATGCCATCACACAACCTCAGGCAAATGAATAAAGTGAATAAGTGAATAGATGTACAAATAACTGAATGAAGGTTACACTTAGCATGGGAAATGAGAGTTTAAACATAGTAAAGGCTTTTTCAAACATCAAACATCATAGCAGAGCTAAATAAAATTGTTTTCTCCTAAGCTTATTTTCTGAAAGACAATATGTATCAGACATTGTACATTGTCTCCTAAAAGCTTCTCTTTTTAATGCTACAAAATGTCTGTAGAGAATGGAGCCCTACCATGTTGGAGATCTCGTTTTCAGCTGTGTAATTTATACACTGGGAATTTGACATAAAGAAAAAGATTTCACTGTTGTAATAGAACATCATTTTGAATGTCACAAAATCCTCAGAGGGCTTGGTAACAAGAGCCACTCAGTACAAAATATTCCATCTACTGTGATATATTGTGAGAACTGTTCACTAATGAGAAGCAGAAAATAGTAAGAAATGAAGGTAGGTGCTTAGAACATTTGCTGAAATTGCCAGAGGGATAAAGGGAAACTCTGATCCATATGTTATGGGAATGAATAAGAAGATGCTTGTCTAAAAGAGATTTCTATCAGAATTAACTTAAAATACCCACCTACTCTGGCATTGCTGTCTTGCACCTAGGTGTTTCACAGAATGATCCAGTTTTAAACAACCTATCTATGAGATCAACATTTATGCCAATAAATATCTGAGACCTGAAATAATCATTCTTAGGTGGCTAAATCCATAAACAACCTTACTAGTGAAAATGAGAGAAGGAAATATAGTGATTATAAAATAAACTCTATGAATTTTCAAGCTGTTAGTAATTCAAATATAATAAATAAGGATGAATTAAGTGATTACTAAACATATTTATTATAAAATGGGCGGATTAGTCCTAGGATAGTAAAAAATACTTCCATCATCAATACTTACCATATGTAAATGTTACTTCTATTTTATAAATATAGTTAATATATATTTGTATATAAATATATATATTTATAAGTAGCATAAATACATTTTCCCCAAAACATTTCTGTAAAACCTCACATTCTCTTCTCATAAAAAATCCGTTGAAATACATTCTACATACTAGATATATTTGGTAATGCTTTATGTAGAAGTAACTGTGACTCCGCTGTTCTTACAATTTAGAGAAGAAAGTTCAAAATCAAAAGAGAATATTTTTGATTGAATGAAAATAAGGAAGGTTCATGTTTGGAATGATGAAACTTTAGAACAAAAACTCAGTGGTTAAGATATAATAAAAGAGGAGCCAGCCCCATGGCGTAGAGTTTGAGTTTAGTGTGCTCCACTTTGGTGGCCCAAATTCTTGGGTTCAATTCCTAGGCACAGACCTACAGCACTTATCAGCCATGCAATGGCAGTGACCCACATATAAAGAGGAGGATGATTGGCAACAGATGTTAACTCACCGATAATCTTCTTCAGGAAAAAAAAAGAAAAATATACAATAAAAGGTAATAGGAAGTTCTTACTGATCAATTTTTACTAGCTTCTTTGTGTCATATGGTAATATAGAAAATATATTTAATGCACTTGACATTGATGCCTTATACACATACATAATGGTAACCACAATTGTGTATCTACTATAGAATAAAGAGGCACTAGGCTAAGCACTGTAAATATACTTCAGTTGTCACAACATAACATATCTACAGTTAAACCCATTTTAGAGAAATGGAAACCAAGTTGCAGAAATGATAAAACAACATGACGTCAGTTGATCAGAAACCACTGAAATGAGGATTTTAATCAATGCTCTCTGACCCCAACCTCCCTGTTCTTTTCACACCAGACTGCTTCTTGCAATTATTTATTCCACAAACATTTACTGTTTGTCTAGAATGAATCAGGCGTTGTGTTATATGCTAGGTATCTTGCTAGATGCTAGGAACTAAGGAGGCAAAATGCATACAAAAGAGTATGCACATTACCATCAGACAAACTTGAATTTAAATTTAGATTCTGCTGCTTGTCCACCTATCATAAGACCATGGGCTCATTACGTAACATCTTAAAGTCTCGGTTCACCCTCTATAAAATTGATATGACAGTGGGATCTGCTGCATAACGTTACTGTGAGGGTTGTTATGAGCATTAGGTACTTAGCATAGTGCCGGGACATGCTATATGCACACAAAATACTATGTGTTATTATTGGTATCTCAGAGTTGTTCTGAAGATTAAATGAGTTGGAATCATGAAATTCTTAGCACATCAAAAATATTAGTTTTAATCTTTCGCATTCCACTAGAGAAAGACATAATATATACCTATTTGATCAAACAGTTCTGATTTTCTAGGCACTGAAACCGGTAGGTGATTAACAGGAAATCATAGACATAGCTTATTGAAAACATAATTATTATTGACCAAACTGCTCATGAATGCAGTCTGGGTTTTGTAGATTACATGAAAACAAATGAATAGGCAATCATTATCTAGAAGAGGCCGTTCTGTGCATGAAGAAAAGTCGTCTTTTTTTTTTGCCTCAGATGTGAGGACCGAAAAAGTTGAGTTTACCTTATTTGAATTCAAAACAAGATTTGTTGACTGGATGCATGGTTCTTTTTTCAAGAAATCAGTGTGTGTGTGTGCATGTCTTTCCATATTAGGCTAATTTCAGAAGAATACGTATTTTAGAGAAAGAGAAAATAGGATAGGCAAAAGGAACATTTTGGCCTTGGGAAATTTTTTCTATCTTGATTTTAAAATGAATACAGTTGTTTGGCTCTGGAGGCTTATGGCCCTGGAGTAATGGGATATCTCTGGCAAAAGTGTTAGGAGAACTGGGTCTGATCTGCCTTTGCTACTAAATCAGTGGGAGCAAAGTTCCTCATTTTGTAACTGCTGATCACATATTGCTGATCATTAACTGATAGTGTAACCAAGCTACTGTACAAAGGCAACAGGGACATGTTTTAAGATATTTCAGCAGGTTCTCAAATCTGACATGAAACTTTGCTGACATTAGAATGAGTTATTTTTCAGGAACCAAAAATGGATGACAAGGCCACCCAAGATCGAAACCCATTGTTAAGGAGGAAATAATATTGGACCCTGAGAGCAGAGCAGAAGAAGAAAAGTCTGGAGAATGGATGCCAGAAAAGCCTGACCTCCTCCCTATTCTTCTCTCCTCCTCATACGGCTGCCTTAAGATTTTGTGCTTGTTTAAGATGGTCTTTGGGGCATGAGTGTGCCATCTTCTGATTTTGCTAGCTAATCAAGTAAATCCCTTTGTCTACCACCGACTTGTCTTGCAATTGATTGGTATCAGGTTGCTGCAAGCAGAACAAGCACTCGCTCAGTTACACTTTCTGTGGAACCCTGTGTGTGAACAATAATAATGTCTAACGTATTGAGCACTTACTGTTAAGTCAGCCTCTTTATATTCATTAAATCATTTACTCCTCCAAACAATGAGACAGGTACTACTATTATCCTGTGTTACAGATTAGGGACCATTGCCTTTGGGAATTTCTTTAAATGTCCTGAGTTCAAAGCTAGTTTGTTCTGGAGTCTGGGATTAAAACCCAGTCTGGTACCAGGATTGCACTCTCAACCACAACACTGTGCAAAAAGGAAAGAATGTAGTGAACCCAAGACCCCATTCCAGCATCAACAACATTCTGTATGTAGGAATGAAAAATGACTTAACAGACAGTTGAGTATATAAAAATGTGGGAATTATTTTAGCTCACAATTGATGAGGATCAAGGCTGCCCCAGGGAGAGAAGCCCAAGGTGTCCCGCCCTACATACTGATCTATATCTTCCTTCGGGAAGCATAGGACGTCCTGACTTAATCCGATCTGATTCTTATGAAGTTATAGGACCACCCAATAACCAGACCCCACCTGCACTGATATCATTTTTACGATTTTTTCATGATCTTTCCTTTGTTCTGTAAAGAAATAACTCACATACCCATGCCTTATAAATTTAGCTCTAACCCTCAACACATTGCAGCTCTTCGCTGCCCAAGGGTCCTGTCCCCATGCTATTCCATGCTATCCTCTGAATAAAAGAGTACTACTGCCAGAACTTGAGAGTCCAAGAAATCTTTCTTTCAACTCCTTGACTCACCAAGCCCACATCAACAATCAAGATTGTTCACAAATATAAATTCTATTTCTCAGGTGTAATAAGTGGAGATAGAATCTTTAATACTTCAAAACAATTCTCATAGGATATTTTTTGTTTTACTTTCACAGAATAACTCTCAGATTCTTTTCGTAAGGGCTGTTTTTACTCTTCTATTAGAATTTCATAGGGAAATGGTTTCTCTTCCTGGAGAGATTTCCTTCTTTAATGTCAATGTTACTTGTTATAGATTTTAAATGTTTTATTATATTTTTGATTTCTCCATTGCTTATTGCCATCTGGTAATATTTATAAGATTGAAAGAGAAATACAGTTTCTAGTAGTATGGCTTGTTATCATCTGAAAAATTAACACATTACACACACACACACACAAAACACACACACACACACACTACTTGTAAACGAATCAATCCAGAATATCAGGCTCTAAAGTCTATTCTTTGCCACTCATTGACAGTTTCGGCCATATTCCTGAGAGTTGGGGGAAGGGGAGAGGGAGGGTGTCGCTCTAATCTTCATTCATTTTCATTTTTATTCAGTTAATTCATAATGTGAGTGAAACCTGTATTTTAAAAGGAAAAGAAAAGGGTAGCCTGTTCCCTCTCTCTAGGTGTATGCAAACCACTTGAAACCAATTAGGTGTCAACAGAATTGTTAATTATCCTGGGGTCACCTTTTGTGAAGCCTTTCAGAGTAAAAGGCAGGCGTGGCTTGGCTCACAGCAGGTTCAAACAGCCCTCTAATTGATAAATTTCACACTCAGCAGTTGGGTTGGCTGGAGAGGTTAAATCACATTTACTTTCCTTCCATAGAAGAAAATGGATGGACTATTACATTTATCATTCATTTATTTATGAAGCAAATATCTATTGATTCTCTGGTTTGAGATCCAGGGGCCTAGTGAACCAGTGGTAAATAAGAGGAGAAGTCATTAACTCTTGAATCTTACATTCTCTCTTTATTAGAAAATAACTTCAATTCCCAATTTATAAATGATTACTTAAGAGGAACCAATTGCAGATTCCATCAGAAGGCTCTAAGTTGAAAGACTTTTGAAGCCCAGGTTGCTTTGTTTCCTAATTCTGAACACCTGGAAGGAGAAGTTGCCATACTTTCACTCAGGCTAAAGAATTAAACTCCTCATAAGGACAGCCCCACACCACTAATCAGACACCAGCTATCCCCATCTGCATCCCCAATTCCAAGATTCCCATTCCCTTCTGAAGGAGCCACCACCAACACCTTCCTATTACTACCATCCCAAAATGGAACATGGCTTACACTAGAACTTATGCTTTCACATAGAATCAGTTAGGAATTATTCTTGGATATAGTTGAAGTACTATTATTCATTTTAATATGCTGTGTAGAAAATATTCTGTACCAAGAGTCAAAAGCCCCGGGTTCTGATTCCTGCCCTTGTACTTAAGAGCTAACTGACATTGGGCAAGTTTTAGACTTTTCTAACCTTCATTTCCCTCATTGGTATAATGAGGACAATACTATCTCTTGTCTACTTGACAGTGTTAGTAAAAGACTTGAAAAAAGTATATGAAATTAATTTGAAAATTAACCAATATTATATAAATATAGAGGATTTAAAAATCATTATGCTTTCATTCTACGAACTAGAAATAATAAGTTACAAGACTCCCAGCCTAATTGCTCAGCTAAAATAGTAATTTTCAAAGTGTGGTCCAGGAACCCTTGGTGGTTCCTCACATCCTTTAAAGGACCCCTTTAGGTGGTCCATGTCATTGTGCAAGATAACATGAGTGGAGCCAGATCGAAACCATTTCATAGAAATTGTCTTGCACGTCCTGTTCTCTTTATGTTCCAAACTGGACCAAACTGCCAACATTCCAAGAAGTCAGTAAGGACAAGAATATCCTATTTGTAAGGACTGATGGAATTGGAATTTGCTGATGACCGAATTGCCAACCAATCAATGAAGTACAAGTCTAGCCTTTTGTCTGATGATTGAATCTCAAGCCAATCTATGAAGTACAAATCTAGCCTTATCTCATGTAGCACCAGTGAACTCTTCTTTAATACAAATTTCCTTATCTTTCTCCCCTTTTCCCATAAAAATTCTGAACTCTTCTCCAATAACTGAGATGCTATTTGGGTTTCTACCTGAATCTAGGCTTTCTGAATTGCAATGTTTTGATCCCAAAATAAATGCTTTGCCTCTTAAACTGGTTTCTGTTTTTGTAGATTGACAATGTTATTTGCCTTTTTTACTCTCATTCTTTCATCAGTATAGATTTTTTCACAAGATATATGACACGTGATATCACAACAGATTAAATGCAGAAGTATGATGATCCAGAATAGTAATGTCATTCATAAAAGCCAGATATTAAAGCTTTTCCAAAATATTAAAGAATACCACTCTTCTCAGGAATTATCTTTTCTTTGAGAAATTCTTCAAAATTTTCCTAAAATGTGTTATTTATATTAATATGTAATAAGTTTATTATTATTGTTTATTTTGAATGAAGTAATAAATATTTTTTAAAGTTTCTCAATTTAAACTTCTAATGGAGTTAATATTGATAAATATAACCTACATATTCACCAGCTCTTTGGGGTGCTCAATATTTTTTAAGAGTATAAAGGGGTCATGAGGCAAAGAAGTTTGAAAACTGTCCAGCTAAAATAATACCTAGTAAGGAGTTTTGTAACCATGAAGCATCACATATATAAAAACTGTTGAAATAATCATTGCGTTAGAATCAAACAGACATTTGTAAATTAACCTGTGTAATTTACTAATTCTCTCCTAGTTTTTGTTCCAAACGACTTATTTCAGAACAAAAGTTTGTAACACAACCTGATTTTACATAGGGGTCTGCTGGAATATTTATGTGCATTTAAAAACTAATAGAGGACTGCTAAGAAATGGCAGAAGAGTATAAATGAAATTCATGTGTCCACATCTAACCCAATACTCCAGCATTATTAAGGAAGTGACAAGTACCACTATTCCAACACTTTTCTCTCTGGTGGAAATGCCATGTTGGTGGCAAGTAAATCCCTGTCAGACACTTAAAGAAGTTAAAGATTGAGGAGAGGAATGAGAGTATTCATCCCCTTCTCCTCTTGCTCTTCAAGCTTGGGGACAGTTGATAAGCAAACTGGGTACACATGCCTGGAATTTCGAATTCAAAAACTATAAAGCAAAGGCATAAGGAGAGAGAAAATTCACAGATGCAGTGGCAGAGTTGAGAATCCAGCTGTGACCTGAGAAGCATCTGTCCTGCAGCAAAGATGACAGCTGTGGTGGTGATGAGGATCCAGTGACAGCAGCTTTAGTGCCAATGACATGATCTTGACTCTTCTCATCAGCCTGGTCTCCCTTGGTTCAAATCCAAATTCGGAGTCTGATTCTGCAGGTTTCCTGTGCATGCTGCAAGTTACCTGATATCCTTCAAGGTAACTTCTGTCCTGTTTATTTAGCCAAGATTTTGTTTTGTTTTGTTTTTTTGTGGTTTGCCTCCCAGAACTCTACAAATTCTGGCTGCCCAGTTAGATCGATTTGGGCCTTTAATTCGAGTTCTGCTATGTACAAGCTGTGTGAACTTAAGCACTTTATTTCACTTCCTAAAGTAGTAAAAACAATAATAGTTTTTTCTTTAGTCTTGGTTTATTCATCTGTATATTGGGAATATTGTGATGAGAAACAAATGAGGTAATGCACATAAAAATTTGTCACAGTGTCTGTGCACTTGCGATGGATTTCAGATATGGTCAGAGAAAAGCCCATCTCAGAAATAAAATTACTCTAAGATTCATATGAGTGAATATAGACAGGAGGCCATCACTCTTACGTTGTTTTAGTATTTCTTTTACTGAGGACACATGTAGAGTTTAAAAAAAAATAACCAATGGCTTTTCTACTAGACTCCTGATTCCTTTATCCACTTCTGTTGGCATATCAAGTCATGATTTCTCCTTTCTAATTAGAATTCAAATATTGCCTCTCAAAGCAGTGCTATTGGTATTTTGGGTGGAACAAGTCTTTATTGTACAGGACTGTCCCAAGCATATAGAACTTTATCATCAATGACCCTTGCCCATGAAATGCCAGTAGCTCTCTAAACTTATGACGACACAAATCATCACTAGGGGACAGTTCTGACCCCAGTAAAGAAAAATTCAAGTCTTGATTGCTCCACAGTACATTGGCACAATAATCTATTTTAAAATATTTTTAAATAGATAGGGAGAAGAGAACATACTTATTAAAATTGGTAGTGTTCCCAGAATGAAAATTAGTATTTTGAGGAACCAAATACTGAAACTCACATTGGTCTTAGCAAATTCAAGAGGCTGACGAGTAAAAAGAGATTCATTATACTATGTACAAGTATAAATTGAAGAAAAACATATTCATAATATTTTGAGAGACTTTGAGAACACATAGATGAGTTTTTCTCCAAAGTCAACGTGCCTCAGAATTGCCTATGGGCTGAATATAAATATGGGAACAGTATAAATATGGGCACTAAACTCTGTTCCAGAATGACCAAATTGGAATCCCAGAGAGCGGGCCAGGGCATGTATATTTTTACACGACAGCACGTTGTTTGTAAATGTAGAGTGCTTTAAAGATAATGGATTTTGTAGGTTTCACTCATTCAACATAAGTAGTAAAAGGGTTCTACAACAGTTCATCAGCACTTACCATGTGACTCGCACCGTACTATGCACTAAGGATGTAGAGATAAGCAAGATAAAGGTCTGAATTCCAAAGGTTCACTGTTTAGTTGTGAGAAACAGACATTGAATAATTGATGTCCAGTAATGTGATCAGAGTTTCAAAAGCTGAAAAAGGGGTAGGCAGCTGACAAATAGAAAGCAATGACAGGGACTCATTCCTAGAGGATTGGATGAAGTTTGATAACATGAATTAACATGGCTGAGGTTGGAGGGGTTTTGCTGTTTATAAAAAAACATTTTATGGTACACACAAGGAACAATTAACTTTGAATAATTATGAAAGAATGGCATCTGTAATGGTCAAGAGATTAGAGGTTAATATAAATGCACAGATAATTCATTCTGTTGTTTTGACCAAATTAACTGGTTACTTAACTAATAAAAAGACAAATTCAAATGGAGCTTAACTTGAAAATGCAAGCAGATATAGCAGAAACAATGCTTATTAGAACAAATAAGGGTTTATTCAGTTAGGAAAGCACTATTGAATTTCCCTAGAAAATGATTGCGTATTTGGTGAACTATATGTTGACTTTTCCTTCCTTCCTTCCTTCTGTCTTTCCTTCCTGCTCTTTCTCTTTTTCTCTTTCCTGTGTCTGCATAGAGTACCATATTATAAAGCAGAAAGTTAATTGCACATCCAAGTTCCAATGGAATCAACACCGCAAAAGATTGAAAATTTTTAAAAATTATATAGGGATAATTATATTATTAGCCCTATAATATTATAATATTATATAATTATATTACATATTATTTAATTATATAATAATATTTTAATTGTTATATAACATAATAATTTTATTGTTATATAATAAAATACATAGTTTTATCATATAATATTATATAATTATAACAGTTCTATTAATATTATATTAATTATATGGTTTTATCTGTAGGAATAGTTTTAACTATACCTTATCCCCTGATCTGCAAAAAATACTCTCAGTATAATTGCCAAAACACTACTTCAGTATTTCCCATGAGTCACAAATACCACGTTTTTCATGCAACAGTCCATCCAAGGGACAAATAACAGTCTTGACATAAAAAGATATTGCTTTTTACAATTAGCAAACAGAGTAATTCTTAATGAATGTACGCATAGATGAATTATATTTATATTCTTTTCTGTGAAATCTTATATTAGACCAAATTTTATAGTTTTTTAAAATATATTCCTTTTTTACAAAAGGTGGGAAAAATGATGCTATGTGAAAAAGCAGATAAGTACACATGTATATTGAGACCTCGTACTTTATGGGGAATATAATGAAAGTAATGGATGCATTCCCCTAGAATGGAAAGGACATGGAAATTGGAGTCATCTAGGAATGTGTTCCCTAACTAACTACACGACCAAAGGAAAGTTACTTATTTTCTCTATGCTTCAATTTTCTTATCTGTTAAACTGGAATAGTAATCGTATCAATCTGATGAGATTGCTATGGGGATTAAGTGAGATAATAATATATGTAAAACACTTAATACTAGGCACAGAGTAAAATCTCAGCATATGTTAGCTGCTATCATTATCATCATTATCAATTGTAGTTATTATTTATGAAATGGGACTAAAATTAGCACCACCTCATGGGGCTATGTAAAAAGTAAATGCGACAAAATACGTAAAATAAGTAGTTGCTCATAGTACGTGTTCAATAGACGTTAGCTATTACTGTCATTATGATTTTGATTTACTTCCTGTAATATAAACTTAGGATAATGGATGCTGTGCCTTCCTGGATGTAACAGACAAATCTTTTGTCCTTGGGCTGTACATAACAAATACGGCTTTATAAAATACCCTGGCTTTTGACAAGAAGTCAATTTTCAAACTGAGTATCCTTAAGAAAAATTTTCAAACAGTTAAAAATGTAACTCTCAGACAAATATAAAATGAACAGGTGTCAAAATTTCATTCAACTCATGAAAGCTTAGATTATTGCTTTTAGATCTTTCTTCTTTTCTGTTATATATAGTCAATGCTATAAACTTTCCTCTAAGCTCTGCTTTCACTGCATCCCACAAATTTTGATAAGTTGTATATTCCTTTTCAATTACTTCAAAATAATTGTTATTTCACTTGAGGTTTTTTTCTTTGACATTATTGTTATTCAGAAGTGTGTTGTTTAATTTCCAAGTATGTTGGGATTTTCCATCTATCTTTGTGTTATTAGCATCTGGTTCAATTCCATTGTGATCTGAGATCAGGTAAAATGTGATTTCTATTCTTTTAGATTTGTTAAGGTGTGTTTTACGGCCCAGAATGTGGTCTATCTTGGTAAATATGTCATGTGAGCTTGATAAGAATATGTAATCTGTCATTGGATGAAATAGTCCATTGATGTCAATTATATACAGTTGATTGATGATGTTGTTGAGTTCAACTCTGTCCTCAGTAATTTTTCTTCGTGCTGTATCTGTCCATTTATGGTAGTGGGTTGTTGAAGTCTCCAACTGTAGTAGTGAATTCATCTATTTGTTCTTGTGGTTCTATCAGATTTTGCTTCATGTATTTTGATGCTTCATTATTAGATACGTAGACATTAGGGATTATTATGTTTTCTTGGAGAATTCATCCCTTTATCATTAGTTAATGCTCCTCTTTATTTTTGATAACTTTCCTTACTCTGAGATCTGTTCTGTCTGAAACTAATATAGCTATATTAGCTTTATTCCCACTTTCTTTTGATTAGTGCTAACAGGATATATCTTTCTCTGTCCTCTACTTTTAATTTAAAAGTGTCTTTATACTTTTTAAGAGGATTTCTTGTGGACAACGTGTAGTTGGGTCTTGTATTTTTGATTCATTCTGACAATCTCTCTCTTTTAATTCATGGATTTAGACCATTGATGTTTAAAGTGATATTGATATAGTTGGATTAATATCTACCATATCTGTTACTGTTTTCTACTTGGTTGCCTTGTTCTTTGTCCTTATTATTATCCTTTACTCTTTTTCTTACCTTTTGTGGTTTTACTTGAACATACTAAGAGATTCCATTTCTCTCCTTTCTTTGTATATCAGTTAAACTTCTCTTTTTGCTTTTTTTTTAGTTGCCCTAGAATTTGCAATATACATTTATAACTAATCCAAATCCACTTTCAAATAACGTTATACTGCTTCACAAATAATGTAAATACCTTATAATAACAAAATAATCTTAATTCTACCCACATGTCCCTTGTCTCATTGCTGTCATTCACCTCACTTATATCTAAGTATATACACATATCCATATATAATCAAATATTATTATTTTGAGCAAACTGTTAAAAAAATAAAAGTTTTATTTTATGTCATTTGTTCCTTCTCCAATGTTCTTCTTTTCTTTAAATAAATCTGAGTTTCTGACTTACAGTAGTCCCCATTTTCTGCAGTTTCACTTTCCACAGTTTCAGTTGCCCACAACTTTGGTCCTGAAATATTAAGTGGGAAATTCCAGAAATAAACAATTCATAAGTTTTAAATTGCACACCCTTCTGAGTAGCATGATGAAATCTCATGCCATCTTGCCCAGGATGTGCATCATCCCTTTGTCCAGGGTATCCAGGCTGTATACTCTACCCTAGTAGCTGTCTCAGTTATCAGACTGACTCTATCACAACGCTTGCATTCAAGTAACCCTTATTTTACTTAATAATGGCACAAAAGACCCAGAGTAGTGATGCTGACAATTTGGATATGCCAAAAAGAAGTTTATTGTTGCCAATCTCTTATTGTGCCTAATTTATAAATTAAACTTCATCACAAGTATAGGAAAAAACATAGTATATATAATTTGGTACTCTTCACGGTTTCAGGGATCCGCTGGGGTCTTGGAATGCATCGCCCATGGGTAATGGGGAATTACTGTATGATCATTTTCTTTCTCACCAAAGATCTTCTGTTAACATTTCTTGCAAGGTAGGTCTACTGGCAACGAATTCCCTCAATTTTTGTTTGTCTGACAAAGTCTTTATTTCTCCTTCACTTTTGAAGGATAATTTTATGATATACAGAATTCTAGGTGAGTGGGACTTTTCTTTCGACACTTTAAATATTTCACTCCATTCTCTCCCTGTTTGCATGGCTTCTGAGAGGAAGTCTGATGTAATCCTTACTTTGTTTCTCTATTGGTAAGGTAGTTTTCTCCTCTAGCTTCTTTCAAGATTTTTTCTTTATCCTTGATTTTCTGAAATTTGAATAAGACATGCCTAGGTGTGGTTTTTGTCTTCGTTGTTTTTTTTTTTTTTCCCTGCATTTATCCTCCTTGGTGTTCTCTGAATTACCTGGCTGTGTGGTTTGGTGTCTGACATTAATTTGGTGAAATTCTCAGTCATTCTTTCTTCAAATATTTCTTCTGTTCATTTCTTCCTTTCTTCTCCTTCTGGTATTCCCATTATGCATATGTATTAATCAGTGTTCCCCAGGGAAGTGGAACCTATAAGATATATCCATATTTAAAGAGATGTGTAATGGGGAATTGACTCAAGTGATTATGGAGACTGGGAAGTTCCGTGATCTGTATTCTGCAAGCTGGTGTCCCAGGAAAGCCAATGGTTTAATCCAGTCTCAGTCTGAAGGCCTGAGAACTAGGGAAGCCACGGTTCAAGTTTCATTCTGAGGATGAGAGCAGACCAGTATCCCAGGTCAAGCAATCAGGCACAAAGGACAAATTCTCCCTTCTTCCACCCTTTTGTTCTACTCAGGCCCTTCACAGATTGGATGTTATCCACCCACATTGGGGAGGGCCAGCTGCTTCACTCAGTCTAATGATTCAAATGCTATTCTCATTCAGAAACACGCTCACAGACGTATCCAGAAATAGCGTTTAGCCAAATATCTGGGCCTCCCATAATCTAGTCAAGTTGACACATAAGATTATTCATTACAGTGTATGTTACAGCTTTTGTAGTTGTCCCACAGTCCTTGGATATTCTGTTCTGTTTTTTTAGTCTTTTTCTCTTTGCTTTTCTTTTGGAAGCTTCTTTTGATGTATCCTGAAGCTCAGAGACTTTTTTTCTTCAGCTGTGTCTAGTATGTTTATGAGTCCATCTTCATTTCAGTTTCAGTAGTTTTTAATCTCTTTCTTAGAATGTCCATCTCTCTGCTTACTTTGCTCATCTGTTCTTGCATGTTGTCTACTTTATCCATTAGAGCCCTTAACATATTAATTATAGTTGTTTAAACTCCTGGTCTGATAATTTCAACCTCCCTATCATATCTGAGTCTGATTCTGATACTTTCTCTGTCTCTTCAATCTGTTTTATGCCGCCTTTTTTTTTTGAGGAAGACTAGCCCTGAGCTAACTACCGCCAATCCCCCTCTTTTTTGCTGAGGAAGACTGGCCCTGAGCTAACATCCGTGCCCATCTTCCTCCACTTTATACATGGGACGCCTACCACAGCATGGCTTTTGCCAAGCAGTGCCGTGTCCGCACCCGGGATCTGAACCGGCAAACCCTGGGCCACTGAGCAGCGGAATGTGCAAACTTAACTGCTGCACCACAGGGCTGGCCGTGTTTTTTGCCTTCTATATGCCATGTAAATTTTTCTTAATAGCCAGATGTAATATAAGGGGTAAAAGGAACTGCTGTAAATAGACTTTTAGTGGTGGCAAGGTGTGAGGGGAGAGGAAGTGTTCTATAGTCCTGTGATTAGGCCTCAGTTGTTTAGCCAACTTGTGCCTCCATGCTTCTCAGCTTTTCCCCTCCTTCTGTGGAGCAGGATGGCTCCAGTGGGCTGAAGTTAGGTTCCCTTTCCTCAGGTCAGTTACGCTCTCATAAAATCCCAATAGTTTAGGCTCTGGTGAAATAGTTTCTCTTGAGTTCAGGCTTTGTTAAGGAGAACAGAATGCCTTGACAGACTTCAGATTGGTTCTTTTTCCTCTTTTCCTGCCAGGAGCATGAGGGGATTTTTCTCTGATATTCACTCTGAGAACCTGGGAAGGCTCCTGGAGGTAAAACTCATGAAAGTGTGTGGACCCTCCAAGGCCGAGTCCCCTTGGAGTTTTTCTCTCTAGGCTTGGCCACACTGAGCCTCTGCAATTTGTCACATAGTTCAGCTTATCCCACCCTGGATCAGTTCCCACAGAGGTTTCTGCTCTGACAAGTTGTGATTCTCTGTATCCACCTGTCTGTCTCTCCAGTTTGGGGGACGGTGTTTGCCCTGTGACAACGCTTCTCTGACAGATCCAAGAAGAGTTGTTGATTTTTCAGTTTGTTCAGCTTTTTACTTGTTAGGACAGAGTGATGACTTCCAAGCTCCTTACATGCTGGGCTGGAAATCCCCCTGTGGTTTTCCTGTCGAACATTCCTACTTGTATGTAGTTCACACATTTTCTCCAGAATGACCCGGAATTGCTATTGCTACTTCTAGAATTGGCGAAACAATTTTTTTTACCTAAACATGCTGTCTTTCTAGTTATATTAAATATCATAAAAATACTGTTACTAATGGAAAAATACTACAAATATGGCAACTTTTTTTAAACAAAGAGTTATCAACGTGAGAAAAAACACTATGCATTTAAATGCCATTTCTTCTTGTTCAAAGATACTAAATATTTTCCATCTTTTTAAATGCTATACCCACCTATACTTAGGCACGATGATAAATTCTACTCTCAACTATTTTTAATGCAATTTGTTAAGCAGAGGAAAACTGAACTGTGAAATTAAAACTTCTAATATGACACTGGAGGTACGTAGAATTTTATTCAGATAATATAGAATATTAATGTATTTAAATTTCATTAAGCGTGTCAATGGAAATAATTTCACAGTGACTTGATACCTAATTTCAATGACTTTAGCAAAGCAAGTTTGCCTCTTATTTTTGTCCATTTCATGTGTATGTTAGTAGCTTAACTGTCCTACACATAGAATTCATCTTAATCTCTCTATTTTAAAATATTCAGACACCTGCAATAACACATAGTCATAAAGCTCTTTTATGTCAGGTTATTCATCCCTCAGCTTGTTTTCATTATAGGTCTATTGGAAGATTTCCACCCTCAGCCCTATTCTCTTAGCAGTTAATTAAAATATTCTTGCTATTGAAATGCACTGTATAGTCTCTATGAATTAGGGGATGTCAAATATTGTAGTTTGCTTAGAGTAGCTAGAATTCAATTGCCATTTTTTTTAATTCCCACTATTTCATACTTGCTGCGATTTAGAAAAATTGCTGATGCATCAATTAATGCAAATTGTATAAAGGCTTCTATAATTTAGGCTTAAAATGCCACATCCAGCCATGGAGCTTTGTATTTTCATGAGCTGCAACTTAAAATATGGGGTTCAAGTTTCATTTACCTAATGTTCCCCAGTAATAAAGACATGTCTATTAAGGACATCTGTTACAATTTGGTAACCTTTAATTTCAGTGGGAAATAATAGAGTTCACGTCTGTAAGATTAGAGGTTATGGACTAGGTCTTTACACTGGTTTGGCTTCTTTGATATAATGTTCTGCCAGCCAACCTCATACATTCACAAAGGGCCCAAAGTCTTGGTACTATGGGCCAAAAAAGAAAGAAAAAAAGAAAAAAAAAAACTTTTCTATCTTGTCACTTTGCTCATTGCCTTGTCGAAAATCTGTCACCACCTGCTAGAAAATAATATTTTGTTTCTCTTTTTTAAAAGCACATGAAGAGACAAGGAACCAGTGAATAATTACACATTAAAGTCTACTCTGCCAACTGACTATGAGGGGGAGAAAGAAGACAGAGGAGAGGAGAGGAGGAGAGAGAAACGCAGGATGAAAATTTCTAAAGGTCTGCATATTCCCCAAGGCCACCAGTGGAACCCATGGCCTCTCACTGATCTTTTAGGTTTTAGATATTTTCCTCTTCTTAGGGAGTAAGTGACCGGGGTGAGGAAGGGACAAAACCTTTCCCTCCTCTTTCCTCTCTTGAACTGACAACCTACAGATAGTAAAGAGAATGAATCTGAGAAACAATTATATCTGCCAACTTCAGCAATTGTAACAATGAAACCCCCTTTTTTCTTTATTCAAGCCAAACTTCAACATTCCTTTTGAATGCAATTCCTTAATGGCATTTATGACTCTCACGGGTATTTATTTTAGCTGAATATCTTGCATTTGCCATGCCAAGAACAATCCTGAGTAAAAAAGATTTCTGTCACTTTATTCAAGCTTCAACAAAAAGCAACCAAGTCTGTAAATCAGTAAATGGAACTACCCACTTCCTATGACATGCATGAATAATGCCTTAGCAGTCTGCTCACTGGGAAGATTGGAATGGGAGTGAATGCAGCCCTGTAAGAGTATGCCTGCACAGGCTGAGCCCAGAGCTCTATCAAAATCAATTTCTGCCATTTGACATCCAAGCATTTTGAAATGTTCTAACAGGAAGCAACAGAATCAAATTTCTTTCCAACTTACTTTCAGCATAAAGAAAGAAGTGTGATAATCAAATTCACCAGGTTGTAAGTGTCGCTGAAAGTTCAACATTCACTTTGAGGCCACCTTGCTGCGGAGAAAAAAAGATGAAGGCAAACATTTGGTGTTGAATATTGAAATTGAGAAAACTTGGGCAAGTCCTGTTGCATGCAGACATATTTTTTCTTTAGTTGGGTAAAGTTAGAAACATCCTTGATCCATTTATGTACTGGAGTATAAGAGGGGAAGGTAAATGGTCCTTACAGATTACCCTAAGTAAAACAAGTAAGAGCATGGAATTTTCAATATGTATGGAGAGTTGATGAGTATATTTTATTCTGGTTAGTCCTCTAATAACAGTCCTTCCCAACAAGCCTATTTTTCAAAAGCATAAGAGAATCACATGTACATGTCACTCTGACTATGTGCTTTAATCCCTACAGAAGGAAAATAGAAAGTCATTAAAAAATGCTTTTTTTTTCCTTTTAGTCACACTGTGTTTTCAGTTGCCTTCTCTTTCTAAATGTAATAAACTGAGTTACGTGTTTACATGTCGTCAGGAAATGTATAAATGGCTACCTTTCATATTTCTAAATAAATATCCTTCTTTGTGTTTTGTTTACCTCAAAAATATTCTTATATTAAATTGATTACCCCCTCTCAAAATGACAAGGAAACATACAGATTCTAGAGATGAAATAAGATGAATTTTTTTTTTATGGCCTAATCATACACACTTCTACTGGATTTTCAAGTAAATTAAATCATCTTAAAGTATTTCTAAGCCCTCAAACAACCTTATGTGTTTTGCTGGGTTTATTTCAAAATGATTTAATAGTAATAATAATAACTAGAATTTTCATGTTTTACAAATTAAGATTTTTATCTTGAATGCTTGGAAGACTTGACCTATTTTTTTATTGGTAATAATACAGAGTTTAAAAATTAAAAATAAGAAAACTAGGGCATCATTTTTTTCAGGCTCATGTGGCTCCTTTGGTGATTTATAGATTAATCAATCATCAATGGGATTAAAGGCCATTTACACTAAACAAATTGCTTATGGCTGCAGCAAATTGTGTTTTGAGATTTAGTGATAGGGACTATAAATTGCCAGTCATGTTATTAGACATATAAATCAGAGAGTTACTGAAAATTGATTAGCTGACTCCAATTTTTCTGAATACATTGTTACTCTAGCTTATTATTTTTCTTTCCCAGGTCAGAACAGTTCAACTCTACAATTGAGTGAAGGAATCTATGTGCATTTCTATACCTAAGGCTAATACTCAGGGGTTTTGCTTTTTTGTTTCTATAGATGTTCTTTGAGATCAAGAAAACCAGACTTTTGCCTGCACGTGAGTATTGCAGTCTTGATTCTTTTTTCTATTCACTATCTTAGCATAATTATCCCAGGCATGGAAACTAATATATTTTGATAAAATAATTGGAAAGTGTTTTTTGTGTTTAATGATGGAACCATGTTATAATAAACCCATAATGAACACAGCCTCTTCTTTCTCCTTTAGCACTTTCCTAAGATCCTAAATATATAATCTACTTTTAAGAATAGAGAAATCAGCCAGCCTGGTGGCATAGTGGTTAAGCCCACACACTCTGCTTCAACAGCCTGGGGTTGGCTGGTTTGGATCCAGGGCGTGGACCTACACACCACTCATCAAGCCATGCTATGGTGGCGTCCCACATAAAAGAACTAGAAGGATATACAACTAGGATATACAACTGTATACTGGGGCTTTGGGGAGAAAAAAAAAGGATAGAGAAATCGCAAAAAGTCATGCACTATGTATGTTTGTGTTGTTACAATGATCTTTATGATAATTAGCCATCATTAGAAGGATAAGATGGTATTCATTTTAAAAGATTGCACAAATTATTTGTTTTCTAGATGAGTAACTGGTTTAAGAGAATATTCTGGATGCAGACTTTGAGTTCTGAATTAGTATGCTAGTTTTCCTGACACTCCACTCTTCCTATAGCAATATACCCCATACAAAGTCACTAGAATATTCTTACATATGGCTCTCATTTTATTATTACCCTGCTAGTAAGTTTCAATGGCTCCTCAATGATCTACAATATAATTTTCAAGAATTCCATTTTCTCAAGCTAGTCTTCACAAACTCTATCATCCAGTCAATTCCGAAAAATTTTCCTTGCCTAAACACCCTTCTGCCTTACTCCCTATTGTTATTACTACTCCTTGTAGTGGTGTTTCTGCACCTGCATCTATTACTATCATACCCACCCTTCAGGGCCCAGCTCAAAGACAATCTTCTCCAGAAATTATTCCTTATCTCCTTGGAAAGTATTGCAAATTAAATCAGCTCATGTCATTTATTTATGCTTCTATTAGTGCATTTACCTGTTGTACCCTACTTTTTTAACTGCAAATATATGTACCTTTCTATAATCTACAAGAGGTATAAAGTAAATTTTAAGTTGTGGGTGATATCTTTTTATCCTGGCATTCCAGAGGTAATGTACTTTATAGAACAGAGAATTGTTATGACCAAATCACTTGCAAGCAATCTGTAATACACAATTATCAAATGATCTATAATACACAATTATCAAATAAATTAACCTAAAAACAAACCTGCAAATTACAAATGAATTCCAAATATGTTACAAAAGCCCCCATTCTTATCAACTCTGTAAATTTAAGACCTTAAAAACAAAACAGGAGGCTGATAAGAGGAAATGGGTGCTCCTCTTCGCGATAGCCCACCACTAACCCACACTGATGGGCAATATAGATGTAGAAGTTAAGATGGGAACCTTTGGAGTTAGAGAAATCTGGGTTCAAATTTTAGGTATTACCTACTAGCTATAGTATGATGGAAAATACTAATTGTTATTTGATGTGTGTAATGAACTTTGCAAAAAATTAATGTAAAATCATAACTTGTAAAATCATAACTTGATCCCTTAATTCTCCAAATATATCAAGAGCTCCTGCTCCCAAAGGAATATACAATTTTTGAGCAAGGACATAAAGCAGACTGTTAGTACTGTTTCATATATACTCACTCTGTATTTAGTCATCACAAATGTCACGACTTGTGCTTAAATATGGCAGCTGAAGTTTAGAATAAAAATACATATCGAATTAATTCTGTCACAAATATAAATATCAGAGAACTATTTCAATGTCCAGGAAAAAGATGGATTTTTAGTTATTCTTGTTTTTTATTTTGACTCTTAGTGTTAGCCATTATAAATATTTTAATTGATCTGACCTCTCCCATTTGAATACACAGAAATGTGCAAAGCAAACATCTAACTTTATGTATTCTTAAAGATTTTTAAAAATAAACAGTGATATTCATAGTTGCAGGTAGCATTTGATTTATGTATAAGACCTTAGGATGTTGAAGGCAGTAGGCTTTATTTTTTTTTTTTTAAACCATACTATGAGTGATTTCCTCTAAACAAAAGATTTTTCAAATTCTGTTATGGCTAAGATGTCAAAAATATTGGTAAATGGTCTGAGGGTTTCACTAAACCACAAACCTTTCTGCAGGTTTTCTTTCTGTTTTTTTATTTTTTATTTTTTAATCTATATTAAATTCCCCATGTGTACACTACTTCATATGAACTATTTTTCCAATGAAATAAAGTAGACATTAGGTTCAAGGAAATAAAAGATGTTGTTGTTATTCTCAAACATTACACCAATATTTGCCTTGTTTATATTATAATAGAATTTCTTTTATAGAGGCCAGCTGAGGGAAAAATCCCTTCAAAACTGTAAGAAAGAAAATCCCTCCAAAACTATACGCTTTGAAAGATATCTATACATTTGAGGAAAGATGCACTCGGAATAATCTCAATAATTCCAGCTATCATAAATTGGGCTATTGTCTTCTCTCTGTCAATTATTTTCTTTTTTCTCCTTCTGTTTTGAACAGTTTCCTAACTAAGAGCTTGATATTTTTTGACAGTTTATGTCAAATGTATCAAAGCCAGGTGTAGTCATTAGCACTGGGAGACCAAGGATGTGAAAGAATTCTTAAAATCTTCCTGAGAGTGGAACAACCAAAGTTGATTTGGACTCTGTACATTGTCCTGACTAGCGCTAATCAAGACTCAAAATCCAAGGGACCTGCAGGTACCACATGACAGCAGTCAAGTCACAGATAGAGAGGACAGCCTTCCTTGGAAAACTCATCAAATTTGCCTCAGTGAATGGGGAAGTGAAGAACTTTTGCAGTTCCTAAATCACATTAAGCCAGTATTGACCCTAGTCTATACCAAAAAAAATATCTCTGTTGATTGAGTGTTTCTTGGTTTAATGTCCCTTTATCTCCCTTTATTTTCCTACTTCTGAACCCATCACTCACCCCGTTTCCTGCCTGATATAAGGTAGAGTTTAGAGAGAGTAAAGTTTATATTATCAACTCTGTAAAACAAGACAGGCACCAGATATTTAGTTCTTGGATTATCACACTGAACTGAGATCAGCTCATTAATCTTCTATTTTCACCCTAAGATTCCAAATCGACACACTTATGCAATTTAGCAGTTACAGAAATGATTAATAGGTTTCTCTGGTGCTAACCTAATTGCTGTGACACTAAAGACAAGAACATTACAAAAGATAAGGCATTGAGACCAGAATTACCTCCCTTCTAGGTAGCAATCAGCTGTGAACGGCAATTCGTGTGCTTCTTTAAGCAGTAAACAAATTACTGTCACCAAGCATGGTTTTTGCCTTGCTGGATTCAGCCAGAAGACAGTATCATTAACAATTTCTCATGCCCAGCTCACTGTTTTCCATTTTGTCTATGGTTTATGTTGTTAAGTATCCCCAGGAAGAAAATCTTTTTTAAAAAAATTCTAGATAATACTTTTACATTTCACTTCCATATAGCATCATATTTCCACATGTTCCATAGTCTCGAATTACTGTTTGGTATACATCTAACGAATGTGTAGATGTATTTAACAAATAAGAAGTGGAATGGGAAAAAGGCAATAATTTTAAAAATCTATGCATTAGTCATATTTGTGCTATAGGGTAGCAGAATATACCACCCCAAAATATGCCATTTTGGCATAAGAATTATTTTGAACCGAAGGCAATTAGAAGAAGAATATATAAGAAAAGCTCTCTGCCTTCCCTCTATTTGCCTAAAAGGAAGACATAAATTTGTAAAGATTCCCACCCACGCCTCTCTACCAGGAAGGAGAAAATTTAATCATTGGAGATAACTCTAAACTCTAGATCCTTATCAGCCCAAAGAAGGCACCACAAGAATCGACATGGCAAACTTTACTAACTAGCCCTCACCTTCCATTAGTTACTCCATGTATTTTCCTTTTCACAATATGTCACTGTAGAAACTCAAATTCCTTTTTTTTTTGGTTACTTCTCCAAAAATTTATTTTTCCCTTTTTAAGATGCTATATTAGCCCAAGTTCTAACCGTCATTTTGAGTTACTCATCCCTGAGTGCTCTTATATGTATCTGAGATGCACTTGTTAATAAACTTTTGTTTGTTTTTCCCTTGTTAATGTATTTCGTCAGTCTAATTTACAGAGCCCCAGACAATAAACTTAAGATGGGGAGAGAGAAAAAATTTTTTTCCTCCCCTACAGTATCATCTATATATTGCCAAGAAAAATTCTTCTCTGGTAAAGTACCCAAAATATTATTTCAGTTTTTCTATTTAGCTTTCTCTGTTTAGATAAGCTAATCATAACACATCCCTTGGGTTATGAAGTACTAAAAAGTACATACTACAAACTGAGTATTCAAATATCTTAATTTTTCTAGTGTTTTAAAAAAATTTTTAGTGCTTTTTAAATTTCTCACATCAACTTGAAACATGACTTTTGATCACTGAAATGAGTATGAGTTGGTTATTTCCACAACAAACTGAAGTCTCCTCTTAGACTATCTTCTCTTTATCAAAATGAAGTTCATGAGCAGATGCTTGTATTTTATATTTGAGTCCTTATACAGCAGTGAGTGAAGCATTCACTTCTAAATTGAAAAAATATGTATGTGTTGACACTGTTGGCTACATGTTCATTCCTATCATCTTAATATAATCTGTAGTACCTGTAATTTTCTCCTAAAATAGAGTTTGTCAGTTAAAAGAAAAATATTTGCTCTCCCTTTGTAGCTTGTGATTCTAATACTTTATTAAGCTGTTTAAAAAAGACATTCTAGCCTTCTTTAGGTTCTCTACTTGGTGGCATTTCCACCACTGAGTTTTTATTATGTAAATCATTGCAATCTGGTTAGCTCCTTCCATCTTTTTTCTTAACAAAAGGGGTCTGCAAGTGCTAATCAAAATGCTGCAATTTACATATTAATGAAGTTTTTATAATGACATTTCCTTCATACACAGGGTGAGCAAAAGGAAGATTTTTTTTATCTTTTTTTGAGAAAGCACCACTAAATTTTGATCTCATGAAGTATCTTTGAAAGTTTCCAAAGCTGATTGGAATGGCATTTATGTATTTTAATCAGACACAGAATAAAAGCACAAGGTATGAGCTGTCCACGTGTGATGTTTATAAGCAATGATTTTTTTTTTTGTATACATTCATGCACTTATAATTACACAAAATGCTAAGGATACATTTGGCAATGAGGATGCTGTGCACAATCAAGTCCTAATCATTTTCAGGAAAGAAAAAACATTTCACTAAAAATGAGGAGAGACAAGGAGTGTTCAAAAGCTATGTCAAAAGTGTCCAGCTGTTTTCACAGAATATAGGTGATTTCCTGGTGCTAGCAAAATCCAGAAGAAACATTATAACAACTAGAAATGTCTATAATTGCTGTGAAGACCGAGTATTAAGATTCATAAAAATAGAATAAGTGGATGAAAGTAGTTAAAACAATCTCCTTAATAATGAGGTACTCTGATTATAAAAGTGCTTTAACTATTTAGAGTGTGTCACTAAAAACCAAGCTGAAAACCCAAATTAATGATCTGTCACTAGAATGTGGGCTCCCACAGATAATATGCTCACAAGTGAAAAGACAGAGATTCCAATATTAACCATTATTGAGTCGATGCTGTTATATGGAAATTCAGGAAAGGAATCAATTTGTGTTATATTTTCTCTAATTATCAAATGAGCATATAGGCACAATATTTGTAATGGGAATCATTTTTTTTAATCAATAGCACCCTGACAGGGTGTACATATACGCTAAGGGAGAGGAAAGAAAGAGGAAAGTGGCTCAAATAGCATGACTTCTTGACTGTATTATAAAAAGTATTTTATGTGAAAAGTTTTTGCCACTACTTTGAAAATGTCAGTGTTTTCCAAGTTCTACTCTTTTTTTCAGAAATTGATGCGAAAATTAGTAATTTTTTAGATATTTGTAACAATAGTGATGTACAAGTTGATTTGTTTTCTCTAAAATTATTTCATGTTATAACACATTTTGGTGTGTAAGATCAGTAAAATTCCTAGTATTTTAATGAATCTTAAATTTCTAATATTAAAAATTATCTAATGCATCATAGATATACTTCTTAAATCTGAAAATTAGAATGTCATCTATATATAATATAGATATGTAGGTCAACTTAACTTGGCTTCAATATAATAAGCTACATGTTTATTTAGGAGATAGCAGTTAGTGAGAACAGACAACTCGTGTTTTGGATTCATGAGAAGACACCCCGACAAGTGAAATGATAAGACAGGTTTTACTTCTTTTCACAGCAGGACAAGAACACCCATTCAATCGGATTAGATAACATCATGCCAAGAGCCATTAGTCCAATCATTGACTTGCTACCATTTAGACACATGGAACCACTTGCGGTCAGATCTGGCCACTTGGGCATGTGAGCTGGCACAAGCAAGCTATGGGAAGATGAAGGCTCCTGCCCAGACTATTCACCCCAAATCCTTTAATATCATAGACTTATTTCTTTTAACAAAGAAGAATGCTTAAAACTATGAAACTCTAGCTGTGCATTTATGATCCACTGAAAGTTTATTTTTCTTTCTCTGCTTCTTCACTTGAGTGTTTTGGTTTCTGAATAGCTTCCATCTTGCTCCAGGCCTTTGAACTGTTGATTGCTCGTGTTCTGGCATTGATTTCAAGTTGTGCCAATTCATTGAAATTGTACTTAATTTCAAAGAACCTCCATCACTTGCTGGAAGGCCAGTTTGCATAGAAGTGGACAAATGACTTCCCTCCGGGGAACCCGACCTCTTCTAACCACGGGTATATACAGGCCTTCCAATGACAGAGAGTGATTGTTCTAATCTTTTGCTGGTTATCCCACAAGTCTCACGATTGTTTCAGTCTCCAAAGGGGAAAAATATTTGGCTTAATTTTATTTGCTACTGTTTTTCTCCATCTCACACCTAACCATAATTAATATACTTGGACAATTTAAAACGCGTTAAACTATGAACTCCAAAGAACTGAATTATGTACGATTGTTAGTTATCTATTTTATCATCTTTTTTACAGTACATTGTCATCCAGAATTAAAACCACACTTTCAAACTTATGTATGCACACACACATTATACAGTAAGTCAGCCATAACAAACACTATACAGACACAATTGTTTTCTAAAGCTTTTCTTGCAGTCATCAAATTCAGAGCCATTCTTTGTTAGTGGATGTGGTTCTTTTATGAAACTTCACTGTGCATAGTCAGTTCATCTAAACATTATGCCGTGATTATTTCTGGGACTATTTGATTAGTACATACAACAGCCGTAACTTGTCAACTTAACATATTTTCCCTAAAGAGGTGTGTTTTGGCTTATTTGTTTTTAAGTTAAATCAAAATAGCATGAGCCGCTTTCACTCTCCTTTCTCCATCCTAAGAGCAAAGTGAGAGAGACCAGAGAGTAGGAGAATGTTTTACTAATGGGGCTTTTTTCCCCTCAAACTAATGAAGGATGGCAGAATGCACCATCCCAAAATACGCCTCTTTGGTGTAAGGATTATTTTGAGCTGAATATTTTGACAAACTACAGACACAGGAGAAGCTCTAAAAACAGATGAGGTTACCTTTTTCTAAGGGACATTTATATTTTTAAAGGAAATATCCACTTGTAAGTGTCTCCTTCTCTGTACCAGGAAGAGAAGGATGACTCTAAATCCCAAGAGAATCTTATCAGTGGAGAAGGCGGGGACTGAAATCTGCACAGCCACCTTACCCTTTGTTCCTTGTTCACTGTGCTTTTTCCTAGTTAACCTCCCATAACTGGCCTCTTCCTCTCTCCCCTCAAAATTTGTCTTTTGCCTTTAGCTGAAGATGCTATTTGAAGAGGTAGCTTGGGCCACGTCTGAGAATTACCCAGCTTCCCTGGGTATCTTCTATGTATACGTGAGTTATACATGTTAATGCACTTCTATTTGTTATCTCTTATTGATCTATCTTTTATTACAGAGATGAAGAGTTTCAATCAAGAACGTAGAAGGGGAGAAAGAAAGTTATCTTTCCTTCCCTGCGCTAGCAGTTGGTACTTACCAGTTTCTAGCCTAAAGTTTTTATAGGTATATTTCAGGCTATAAGAAGGGAACAAAAGAAGCAATTGATTCAACCAGGCTTTTGCTGCAAAGAAACAAATCTGAAAACACATTAAGAATCTATTAGCCCAAGCCAATTGGAAAAAAAGCCAAAAATGCCATTAAGCAATATAGCCAATGCCAAAGAGGGAACTTATGAAGATTTTAGTTGACCTTCTGTTTGACATTGTGTTCATAGGCCACAATTCCTATGTTTAAAGTAAAATGCATTTAAAATATTTGACATAGAGGTTGATCAATTTTCTAATAGTACTGGAAAATAATTATTTCACTTTTAACAGTCATGCAAGAGCTTAATAAACATCTTCAATGAAAATACAGACAATTTACCACAAACAAGGATAAATAACAGTATTACAACAATAACAACATTACCAGAAAATAGTGATAAATCAGACTCATCTTAATTGTGCTAAATAAGTGAAAAGCAATAGGATATATTGGAGTATATGAGGAAGCCATTTGGTTTAAAACTAATTCAACCTGACCTTGTTTTTCCAAAAGGGCCTGATGTGGCCTGTTGAGCATGCATTATACATCTGTTTTAAATATTTGCTATGTTTCAAAGACAAGAATGATGTCCTTAAAGGTAGGGATGTAGCTTCCCCCATATCAACACTTTTTTAAGGATAGGCATCTCGGGGCTGGCCCAGGGGCACAGCAGTTACCTTTGCACATTCCACTTCAGTGGCCTGAGGTTCACAGGTTCGGATCCGGGGTGCGGACATGGCACTGCTTGGCAGGCCATGCTGTGGTAGGTGTCCTACATATAAAGTAGAGGAAGATGGGCATGGATGTTAGCTCAGGGCCAGTCTTCCTCAGCAAAAGGAGGAGGATTGGCAGCCCATGTTAGCTCAGGGCTAATCTTCCTCCAAAAAAAAAAACAAAAACAAAAACAAAAAAAAGGATAGGCTTCTCTTGCTGGGACCTAAAGATTAATTACTTACCTGTTGCGCTCACGTTGTGACCACTGACCTGCTGACCCCTGATCTGTTGTGCCAGCTCAGCATCTCGTGACAATTGTAAATGGGACATTCCTATCATATGTGTTATATGCTCTATGTTCCAAGATGTTACACAGCCACTCTGTTCACCCTACTTCTTTGGTGTCCTTCCTCCCTTGAGGAAGGAAGGCCTTGAGCTAGTCCCCAGATCTGGCTCATAATAAACTCTCCTCAATTTTGATTTATAGATTGATTATGGTTTATTTGCATCAACAATAGTTTCTGTAGGAGAGGAAAAACTTTTTTTCTCTACCCTTCTAGATTCAGTGGCTGGGGAACCTGTGAATTAAACTGACAAAAATCAGATTAACAAGAGAAAAAACAGTTTTAATTACGTACATATGCACAGGAGTTCATAAAGAAATGAAACTCAAGGAGGCAGTCAGAATTTGGGGGTTTATATATTATCCCAAAGCGGGACAAAGTGTGGAGAAGAGGCTGGACAAAGGAAAAGGGATTTGGGGCTTCTGGAGAGGAAAGTTAAGGGAGGAGATAGGGAATTTATGGAAAACAAGAATTGTTTCGGAAGATTTGGTATGCAGGTTCAAGCTGCAGTCTCCTCCACTGATAAGAGTTATTAAGAATCCTCTTTCTGCTAAGGGAGGGGACATTTCTGCAAATGAAAATTTCCTTTATAAGTGCAAATTACCTTTACAAAAGGAAAACTTATGATCTGTTTTTAGAGCTCTTCCTCCATCTGTTATTCTTCGATTGCCTTCAGATTAAAATAATCCTTATGCCAAAGTGGCATATTTTGGGACGGCATATTCTGGTCCCCTTCATTTCCAAGCTCCTTAATTTTTTTTCTAATTTCTGTTTTCCTTCTGTAGGGGAGGAAAAACTATCTTTTACTCTCTACCTTCCTAAGGTTTTGGACTTGGGCCCTGTGAATCAGACTGACAGATAGGTTAAGAGGAGAAAAGCATACAAGTTTATTTAATGTAAGTTTTACATAACACAGGAAGCATCATAAGGAAATGAAAATCCAAAGAAATGATTAAACTTGAGGGTTTTTATACTAGTTTTCATGAAGAGTGGAAAGCCATGGAAAAATATGATAGGGCAAAAGGCTATAAACTAAGGGCAGTAAACTGGGGGAATTTAGCAAGGCCTACTCGTTCGGATTTCTCTTAGCATCCCTCCATCTTTGAAGATAAGGATGCTCCTTTTCCTCTGGGTATAGGGACACCTCTCATGCGGGGATCTGATGACCTGCTTCAGGGGAGAAAGGAGAGGTCAGAGAGTCCTTCCTATGTCTGGTCAAATTCCTTCAGCTTAAAATATTCAGTATGCCAAAGTGCTAAAATTTGGGGGGGCATATTCTGAACTCTATCATTTCTTTCTTATCTTCTTTTCTTTCCTTCTTTCATTTGCATCCTCGTAAAACTTCTTTCTATAGTATGCAAGCCAATAATAGAGACAGCGTTCTGCAAATTTCTATTCCCCCTCACTCTTCTCCACAGCTTCTGCATGCCCTATCTAATGAGTCTGAGACCGCTGTCGAGGGGGCCTCGGAGCACATCAGCACTTTGCTGTTGCTTTTCCTGCAGCTTTGCTTTGTAGGTCCTTAAGCCCCTGTGTTCTCTAATAAGAGCAAAGCTTTACTTCAGTTGTTTCAAAAAGCATTCATTGCAAAATTTAGAAACTTTGGCACAGAATCTTGAAAGTGGATCATAACTGGATATAATTTATTAAAGAAACACATTTAACATTTCTAGCAGTAAGTAAAAATGTAAGAAATATTAAAAATACTAACTAAAATACTAAAAATATTAACAGAAAATAGGGTTTTCTCTTTAAATTTAAATATAGAAATCATTTATATATATTACATAAACTAGTAAATATATTATTTTCAGCAGTCTTTACAGGCTTATGATTTTATTCATTTAGGAACATAAAATGTATTTTCTATATTAAGCAATTTGTTTACCGAATTGCTGTAATTGAGGTTTTTACATATCAACAAGAATATCCATTCTCACCTCCTTTCCTTTGTTAGTGGAAAGAGATCTTTGCCTGTACATGGTTTGTTCCTCTGCCTGTCCACCTGTGCTCAACTCCTAATTATTAAACTTTCTTTCACTGGGTCTCACATAGCAGCTGATTTTTGAATCCGCTCTCTCTGTTATGCACTAGAGAATTTTGGAATGGAACAAAGTGAAAAAGATATTACAGAGATAATTTTAAAATATTTGTTTCAATAAACAAAAGAGAAGTATATCATTTATAAATTTTAGAGCTGTAGCTAAGATTAGCCATACCAGTACTGAAAACAACACACTAGTATGGATGACATTGTAATTGCATCCCACTGTTCTACCAGATGGATTAAATCACAGTCTCTCAGGGTGAGAACCTGGCAGAACATTTTGAGAATTGTAGGTCAATATTCTTGTCACTACCTCCTCATTTCTATTGACTCACTCCTCATTCAACTGCATTCTGGCTTTTACTTACATCACTCCATCAAAACTCTTCTATTGAAGGTTTTACTTTAAATTGCCAAACACAGCAGGCATCTTGCATATTATATCCAAAGTATTTATCACTTTTCATATTCTCACCCACCTATCCTCAAGACTCAGCTACCATCTGAGTGTCCATAATTCCAAAACCCATAGCTCTAACTCAATTCCCTCTCTGGGCACTAAACAAAATATTCATTTATTCAATGAACACTTACTGAGCATTTACTATTTGCCAGACATTCCACAAGCTTCTCAGACTCTAAGTATTCATACATTAATTAGTTGTGTTTTCCTTTCTCCACTTACCCTCTAAAAACTCAAAACGAAACATCACCATCAACAAAGAAACATGACAACACAACACAGTGCATCTTCCAAAACATAAACCTAGAGGTAGTTTTTTTTGGTTTCTTTCTTTCTCTTACTGTCAGACTTGTTAGTATGTCTCTAATCTATTTCCTTGCCTTATTTCCACTACCAAAAACAAAACAATCCAGGTGATCATCCTGCTTTTCTTGGATTTTCCAAGTATTTTTAAACTAATTTCCCAAGGCTTAAGTCTCATCTGCTTCTTATCCTTTCTAAATACAGTCACTGCATTGAACTCTTTAAAAGAATAGTTGGATAAAACTAGTCCCCCGACTAAAGTCTCCCATTGCTTATGGTAGCACTTCCTGGGTTCCTTGGTGGGATAATTTGCTTTGTGAGATATTAATTTGCATTCTATGAAAATGATTGATATTGGCAATATTTTTTCTTTTGATATGTAAAGTGTATGTGTGAGAAAACTACTACTCTCATGCTATAATTGATTTTAGGAAATGGCTTTCCAAAGTAGAGAACATTAGGAAGTTGTATGGGAGATCATTTTAAAATGCCATAAAATCTGTACACTGATGGTAGAAGCAGTAATGTCTCATTAATAGTTATATACAGCATTGCCTATTTGGTTATATCTGCTTATATTATGTATTTTAATATTTAAAAACTATTTTTTATATTTAGATTTTATCGTATATAAAGCATATGACTCAAATATTTATTATTTCTCAGAGTAACTATTTCCAAAGACATTTTTTTGCTACCGTAATCCAAACGTGTATTATCACATATGTTGGTTTTCCTCCAATATGTTATGATTTTTAAAATATTTCCATAACAAAATGAGCTTTGCAATGTTGGCTAATCATGTGGAATCCAGAGGTTCTTCATTTTTGATTGCCTAGCTGAATAGCCAGACTTCTTACACTCTCCAGTTGCCATTTCCATTCTCTTATACTTTTTTTGCACATGACATTGTCCCATTTCCCATTGGGTAGCCTGATCCTTTGAGTCTAGTTTGGGTGCACAGTGAGTTGTGTGTTTATAACACTTGACTCTGTTGTATATAGCATATAGTTAATAGAAGATATTCAACAGAAGTTGGCTTAGTGAAATTATAGTGACTAGTATTTGCTCATGATTCTAGACTTAATAATTGAATTTATTTAGTTTTGTTTTAACGAGTTATACTATGAATTACTGAATGTGGAAAAATATGTATTAATTTTTGCTTGCATGTGTGACAGTAGGCAAAATCTGACAATGGAAGAAGCCAAAAGCGTATTAATAGAACAAAGAAATTCATTTTGTTTTCTGGATTTATTATTCTACAAAATGTCAAGTATACACTGAAAACACTCATTGCATTAACCAGGGTTCTACAGAGAAACACAACCAAATGGATGAATATATATATATATATAATCAGAGAGAGAGAGAGAAAGACAGGGAGAGAAAGAGACTGTTTTGTAAGGAATTGGCTCACATGACAACAAAGCCTGAGAAGTCCCAAGGTCTGCAAATATGCAGTCAGCAAGCCGAGACCTAGGAGAACTGATAGTATAAGTTCCAGTCAGAGAGACAGCAGGCTCAAGAACCAAGAAGAGCCAATGTGTCAGTTCCAGTCTGAGTCCAAAGGCCAGAAAAGACCAATCTTCCCTCTCAGACAGTCAGGAAGGAGAAATCCCTCTTACTCAGCCTTTTTGATCTATTCAGGTCTTCAATTAATTGTATGAGATCCACCAACATGAGTGAGGGCAATCTACTCTACTCAATCTGTTGACTTAAATGTTAATCTCCTCGAGAAACATCCTTATAGATACACCCAGAATAATCTTTGTCCAAATAACATTTGGCCAAACCCCACAGCCCAGTCAAATTGACACATAAATTAACCATCACACTTATTTTCAGAGAAGAACTGAGATTAAAGGAAAAAATAACAAAAAAGATAAATGAATTAATAAGTAACATCCTTAAATTTAAAAATTTAATAATTTAGCTACTTGAAATTTTACCCAAGATGAATCAGTTTCATTTTCAGAAATCTCCATCAACAGTTTTTACTTGTCTTGACACATTAATTTTATTATCTCACCGATCTTTTTCTTCTTTTCTTTTTTTTGTGAGAAAGATTGGCCCTGAGCTAACACCTGTGGTCAATCTTCCACTTTTTGCTTGAGGAAGATTGTCACTGAGCTAACATCCATGCCAATCTTCCTTTACTTTTTTATGTGGGATGCCAACATAGTGTGGCTTGACAAGCAGTGCTAGGTCTGTGCCTGGGATCTGAACCTACCAACCCCAGGCCACTGAAGTAAAGCACTCAAACTTAACAACTACACCACCAGGTTGGCCCCTGATCTTATTTTTAAACATCTAAATTTTGGCTAGATTTGGGGAGAATATCTCCACTGTATTATGTGTCTGGTTGTTGTTTGAGTTGCTATGAACATTTCCAAATATCAGTTTTCTCACATGCTACAAAACAAGGACAACTCAAATACGGCCAGAAGAGTTGAGGGTTGTGTTCAGAGCACATAGTGGCTGGCATGGCCCTGGTAAAATTCCAGACTGCATTCATAGACCAAACACTTGAACATAAACTGTGTTATATTAATTCATCTCAGAGAAGTCCTTCTCTCTGCAAGGCATGATTTGTAGGTGTGTGTGCACTTGTTTATTGCCTGAGTATCTCTCTGGGGTTCCTGGGGGCAGGGACCTTGTCTCTTTGGTTCATTGTCATATATCAAGCACTTGGCACAGTCCCTGGCATGTAATAGGAACTCTTACATATTTGTTGAATGACTGAATGGATAAGAATGAATAATACATTGTCTAGGTGTCCTGACTCCTTCTGTTTCTTCCCCAAGAGCAAAAATTGTAGGCCAGTTGCTGCACATCTAACCCTAATTCATTTTAGCCATTGATTTAGACTTTTGCTGGCTGGCTCCTTGTTGTCTAGGTCCCAAAGCAACTTAAAAACTATCGAGTAAGTTTTGTAGTTGAAGTACTGTCATATAAGATATAAGAACAAGAGAAGAGGGTCCGGCCCAGAGGCGCAGCGGTTAAGTTCGCATGTTCAGCTTCTTGGCGGCCTGGGGTTCGTTGGTTCAGATCCGGGTGAGGACAGAGCACCTCTTGGCAAAAGCCATGCTGTGGCACGCGTCCCACATATACAGTAGAGGAAGATAGGCACGGATATTAGCTCAGGGCCAGTCTTCCTCAGCAAAAAGAGGAGGACTGGCAGTAGTTAGTTCATGGCTAATCTTCCTAAAAAAAAAGAGAACAAGAGAAGAGCAATCAAGCAAAAGAAATATGCAAAGGAGGGAGTAACAGATTCTGACAATGTCTTTAAAATTTCTTTATGACTATTTAACATGGTCCTACGGAGTGGCTTGTTTTATAATCTGATTGAATGTATCATAACGCTAACATCACTTATGTTTCCTGCCCTGTTATCTGGAAGCAAACAAATACGCAACAGCATAAATTGGTTGGCAATAAAATTCTTCTCATTTCCTAATGATGATTTTAATTTTTAATTGTACATATAAACTAGAATATACTGAAATTTTCAAAATCACTGTATTTTATAGGATCTTAGATGAATTATCTGATACAAAAATTAGAATTATCTGTTATAAAAATTATAAAATCAGGGGGCTGGCCCCGTGGCCGAGTGGTTAATTTCGCGCGCTCCGCTGCAGGCGGCCCAGTGTTTCGTTAGTTCGAATCCTGGGCGTGGACATGGCACTGCTCATCAGACCACGCTGAGGCGGCGTCCCACATGCCACAACTAGAAGAACCCACAACGAAGAATACACAACTATGTACCAGGGGGCTTTGGGGAGAAAAAGGAAAAAATAAAATCTTTAAAAAAAAAAATTATAAAATCAGAATTACCTAATTTTGTAAAAGTTATAAAAGGAGAAAGGCAGCATGAACCAAACATAGAAGTAGGATTTAGGCAATCTCTATTAAAAATCCTTTTCAGTTGAATGAGCTTGGTCAGTTTCTTATATTCATTGGCTTTTCCAATTTTTAATGGGGCTATGAAAGCTTTTAGTAAACTGAAAAATATACGTGAATGTAATTATTATTGGTCACATGAACTGATTACTATATATAGTTTTTAACTTAAACTGATTATTGTATATATTTTTAATTTTAAAATATTCATTTTCTAAATAAAGGGGTGATGGGAAACAGTTTGGAGAGCAATATATTAAAAACTCATCTTACACATTTTATGGTCATAAAAGTCCAATTTGCATAAGGCAGTGAAGATCACCATTCCCGAATAGGTATAGTATTTTGTGGAGTTTTTCTCATCTTTACCTGAAGTGCAAATAGTGATAGCACTACTAGTGTAATAAACTAGACTGAAAAACAAGTTTAACATCATATAGAATAGTACAGGATGATGTAAGGTAATGTAGACGGAATAAATCAGTCCTTTCTCTGCATTTGCATAGAGCATTACATGGCTCTCTAATGACTCTTGGAATACGTCATAATTTTTTTCCATTTCTATGGCAATTATTACAAGGGCTAATCTTTTACTATGTATCAGTACCTGGAGTTAGGCAAGTATCTGGGCATATGCAGAAAAACATGCCATATCTTTGGAGATAATCAGAAAAGAGAAAAGTGTTTATCTTTATCCAAACTTCAATCACGGAGTATTATCTCCTTAGAGCATTATATCTCCAATACACATAATAGCAACAGTTGTTCCTTAGTGCCCACACATAATTAGTTATTTCCCTTCTGATACGCCAAGCAAGGTGACTTAACTTCTAGGGTCACCTTCCATTCAAAAACCATCTTGGCTATGTGTTTGCTAAAGCTATTAACTCACAGCAAACAAAGGCTGTGCTTTTGTATAAATGTACAAAGCCTTGAAAAAGCTTTCAGTTTTGGACAGTCACAATTGAGTTATTTGTGTAGGTATAAACATCTATCAAAGACCACCCATCTCTCTCCATAGCACAATGCCAACCAGTTTAATGGTTGTTAAATCTGAGTAACAAGAATGTTATTAGCAGCTCTTGTGATTGTACTTTCTTTATTGTTTGCCAAAATGTGCTCAGAATTAAATAGGATGATAATTTAGATGCAAGATTCTGATACACAGAATGTAAGTGAGGCACTGTTAATAGAAGAAAGTGTACAGACACTTGGCAAAGGCTAAAGAGGGATTTTCTTTTTCTGATCTCACACACTGCACTATATAGTTATTGACCTTTAATTTTTTTTGCCTTGGATATGGCAGCTATTAATATGGAATCTTTTACTTTTCTACAATCAAAGTAACAAATCCACCTAGATTTACTTCCTTCTTCTCTTTCTTCAATATATCTGCAACAGAGGGAGCGTCCTTTCCTCCAAGAAAGACCAGAGTTTCCACCAAAGCTCTGGATCTGATCCCCACATCCCTCACAAGATTAGCTGACCTTAACTACTGTATCTGAAGCATAGCTCATTCTTATCAGTGTTACAGTACTTATCAAATCTGCCATTATTTTGCCTGCATGTCCATTTTTACCCCCTACCTGGAATTAAGTTTCGTGAAGACAAGGACTTTATCTAGCCGTTATTATACTCTTTGGCACATAGCACCTGCCTCACATATTGTAGGTGCTTAATTTTTATTAAAAAATAAATGATTAAATGAAATGGTTACTGTACTTGAAGAGATCATAAGTTGGCTTACCAACAAATTCTAGGGTGGTTGCCAGGATTAAATAAGATAATAGGTATAAAACGTTTAAAACAGTGCTGGAGCTGACCCAGTGGCATAGTGGTTAAATTCACACACTCTGCTTTGGCGGTCAGTGTTCACTGGATCCCAGGCGCAGATCTACTCCCCAATCATCAAGCCATGTTGTGGTGGAGTCCCACATAAAGTGGAGGAAGATTGGCACAGCTGTCAGCTAAAGGTCAATCTTCCTCACACACACACAAACAGTACTCCATCAACGTTAGCTGTATTGATTAATATTAGTACCATTTACATAAATAATGAGCTAGACTTGAAGAAACTGGATATGAGGCAGCATTTTGGGAATTAGTTTGGAAATAGTAAACTTGCAATCTCTTGTTGTCTCACTATATGACTTTGAAATGTCCTTGCACATAAATAGATGGGACCGAAAGATATCTTAGTTCCTTTCCAGCTATGAAATTCAGCAGCTTTGCAACTTGAGTCCTTACAAAAGAGATAACATCATTGTGGCTAGATTTCATGACAAAGCTTCCAAGAGGATCTGTAATATAAAATAGGCTTTTTAAAACAACGAAAATTAGATAGAACTTTCCAGATCTAAGACCTAGTATATAATGTACAGATCAGTGGGACTCTCTGAAGGCTACCACTTTCTTGGAGCTCAGAGTGTGATGAACCTGGTATTTAAATGAGTAATCAGAACAGTGTGTGATCAGTGCTAGCCTATGAGAGATACAGGTAGGAGTTGCTCTTGAAATCTAATAGAGAGAAATTAAATTGGCCTGAAAAGTCTGGGAAGGCTTTATTTATAAACCCAGAAAGGGGAATAGAAGTTTCCTACCCAAGTAAAGAGTGAACATTATTCAGAGGGAAGAGAATAGATACACAAAACTATATAAGTCCTTGGGATGTTTGAGAAATGACAGTAGCATATACTGTTTTAGAGAAGGAAAGAAAGAAGCAACAATTGCAGGAAATTAGGCAAGAAAGAGAAATTTGGAATAGTGAAGGGTCATATTTATTTTAATCAGACAAGGATCTGTTGTGGGAAGGAAAAAACAAAAAAATAAAAGAACAACAATAAAATACTTTAGCAATTATAAACAGATTAAGAGTTTACAAAATTGAATAGAATGGGGTCTAAGTTGTTTCCAAGAATGATTCCAAAACCATATCAATACAGGTTCAATACAGGGATCAGAAACCAACTGTTGGAGCCACTGTAATGGCCCCTCAACACTCGTGAAACTATGATGTTACTATAGAAAACCTAATTGTCTTCACTTCCATGCGTGACAGCAGAAAACACATCAGAAACAGGAGTAATCAATAATGGCTGTCTTCACTTCCTCACCTACCACTCACTTTTCAGTCCCATCTATCTTCCAAGCACTGCCATGACACTTCCCAAATCCCATGCAAGTATTGCTAACTGGTGGAACCTAATTTGCATCCAGCAGCCTAGTCCCAAGGAAACTTGAATACAGAGTTTTTAATTCTTCAAGCTCTACAGAATAGGAGTTACAGTAGAAGGAGATTGGAATAAATGTGGATTCAATCCAGCCTATCTACCACAATGATAAATATGAAGTTTGAACTTTATCTACTTGGATATGGGAGACGACAAAGATTTAAACCCAAGGAGTTTCCAGCACACATTTGAGAACAGCGTAGAGTTTCCAGAACAGCTTTAAGAAAAGAGTAGAGGTAAATTGGTGGTATTGTGAGAATATTATATATGTAGGAAAGTGAGAATACTGTACTGGATCAAAGGAAGTTAAAGATTGTGAAACGGATAGGGTAATCCACAAATTTAGGCGGGGGTCTTAAAATACAGGTAGAATATATGGGATTTGATGTAGATGACAAGAAAGCTATTATCTGTTCTTGAGTGAAGAAGAAGCAAGATGTTAGGAGTGCTCTAGAAAAAGTGCTGCTAAGTCAGTACGTGTTTAAAGGAGAGACTTGGAATTGGTTAGAGTAAGCCATATCTGCCAAGTCTGGGAAGGTCAGAGAAAGGTCAAACTCTGTGTGTGTGTGTCTGGTATGTGGTGGTTTTAAGAAATGTCAAATGCAATCTTAGATTGTTAACTATGCTCTGCATTCAATAAATAGATACTTATAATTTTTCTCATTTTACAGATGAAGAAATTGAGGCACTGAGAATTTAAGTAACTTACTCAAGACCACACAGCTAGTAAGTAGTAGTTCTAATTCAATAAAGATGAATAGGGTATCTTCTGTAGTAATGTGCTCATCCTGCTTTAAATATATTTCACATGCAGAAACAGACACAAGCAAGGCATTTGTCATGATGAATTCTAATAGGATATATTCACCCTGGCTTTTGACCTGCAAAAATGGATTTTTTTAATTCAGGTTAAAACAACAGTGATGGATGTTTTAACGTAAGATTTAAAGGAACTCTAGATTGCTATTCCTTTTGAATCTTAATTTGAGGTTCCCAGTGGATTCCCTCTGTGCCTGTAAAGACTGTTTTGGCAGCAGCCAATGCCTGAATCTTCTTGCTACCTGAAGGCCCCTCCCTCAGCAGTTGAATTCACTATTTCCTTCCTTCCTGCTAGTTACTGCAAGACTAATTGCATCACAACCTTCAACTGACAAATTAATAAGAGGCCAAGGCCATACTGAGTGTCAATTTTCTCTAAAAATTATAAAGCAATTTCCTGAGAGTAAGAACCAATGTCTTATGAATCCCTGCATCCATTCTGCACCCATTACAGTCCATAGATATTCTGTAAGCGATAAAGGGACTGAAAGAATGCTCACCTTAGGAAAGGTATATGTAGACCCTTATCCTTGCCCTCCACAAGTGAGAGGAGAAACCATGACAATCATTGCTAACCCTTTCCTTTAATGCTCTTGTTATATATTAAAATCTCATTTCCAGAGGGAACTATATTTTTCTACTATTGTACTGGAAATATTGGTCATGTTTCTGTAATAGCTCTTACTCTCTGTATCCACTAAAAGACAGAAAGCTCCTTGTTTACGACAGCAGTGCCCATCATTGAGCAAGTGTAATGATCAGGGTACAGATTCAACCAGAGATCTAAAAATAAGGCTCAACATTGTATAAAACAGTTGGCAATTCCTCAAAAATTAAGCATAGAATTACCATATGACCTGACAATTCCACTCCTAGGTGTATAAGCAAAAGAATTCAAAATAGATATTCAAGCAAATACTTATACAGGAATGTTTATAGCCGTGCTATTAATAACAGCAAAAAGTTGAAAATAACTCAAATGTCCATCAACAGAATAGATAAACAAAATGTGGTATACACACACACACACGCACAAATACTGAGTCATAAGAAAGAAGGAAGTACTGATACATGCCGCCATGTGGATGAACCTCAAAAACATTTTACTTGTTGAAAAAAGTCAGACACAAAAGGTCACATACTGTATAATTCCATTTATATGAAATACAAAGAATAGGTCAGCAAATTGCTGATAAGCAGAAAGCAGATGGGTGGTTGTTAGCGGATGGTAGGAGGTGGAAACAGGGACAACTTAATGGGTATGCAGTTTTCTTTTGGGGTGAGGAAAATGTTTTGGACTTTCATAGGGGTAGTGGTTGCACAACAGTGTGAGTGTACTGAATGACACAGAATTGCACACTTTAAAATAGTTTATTTTATGTAAATTTCCCCACACAAAAGAAAAATATGGCTCAAAATATCTCTGTCACTTAATGCTCCTGAGATAGGTGGTTTGGGGCAGGTAAGTGACTCAGCTCCATGAGGTGCTCCAGGACTATCCAAATATGCCATTGTCTGTGGGTTTCTTGATATACTCCAGCTTGAATAGTTCAAGTTGGTTAATCAGCATCATTTCTTGTTCTAGCCTTCAGAAAGGGGAAAATGAAAGATATTGAGACAAACCCTTCCCTCTTTAAAGGAGATAATCAAGGCGGTTACACACACCCGTCACTGTGCTGCTATATCAGGGCCTGGAACTTGGTCCTATGGCCATAATTAACTGCAAGGGAGACCAGGAAATATATCATATATCAGGCATCCATGTATCCCTTTAAAATTCAGTAGATTCTATTAACCAAAAGGAAGGAGAGAATGGATAATGGGAAAAAAAATTAGCAGTTTCTGCTACAGAAGGTGATTGATGATAAGCATTTCGTTGAAAAGTAGAACCTAATTTTTTCGGTTTAGCAAGTAATAATTACATATCAAAAGTTACATAGCCCTCAAATTTTACTTAGAAAGCTGTATTTATAGTGTAAGATTTCTTGTCGAGGCCATGACACGTATCAAAAATCCTTCACACCAGTGTAATATTATAACAGTAGAAAATTCCCTATTCCTTACATAGAGAGAAACACTAAAGTTACACCTGTTAGTTGAATAGAATAGGCATAATGTATGTTCTAGAAACTTTTATCAGCATAAAATATATCAGAATCTAGTGGCACAATGTTTGAGATGAGATCAAAGACATTTGGAGTGGTATGGTTGACGTGGAGGAAAGGGCACCCTCGTTACACTGCTAGTGAGAATGTAAACAGGTGCAGCCACTATGGAAAACAGTCTGGAGAGTCCTTAAAAAATCAGGAATAGAAATACTATGTGACCCAGCTATTCCACTTCCAGGTATTTATCCAAAGAACATGAAAACATTTATTTGAAAAGATATTTGCCTCCCTATGTTCATTGCAGTACTATTCACAATAGCCAAGACTGGAAACAACCTAAGTGTTCATCGGTGGATGAATGGATAAAGCAGATGTGGTATATATACACAATGAAATACTACTCAGCCACAAAAAATATGAAATATTGTCATTTGTGACAACATGGACGGACCTTGAGGACATTGTGCTAAGTGAAATAAGTCAGAAGGAGAAGGTCAAATACCATATGATATCACTCTTATGTGGAAGATAAAAACAACAACAACAACAAACAAACACATAGCTACAGAGACTAGATTGGTGGTTACCAGAGGGAGGAAGGTGAAAAGGGGTGACAGGGAACATGTGATGGTGATGGTTGGTAACTGGTCTTTGGGTGGTGAACATGATGCAGCCTGCACAGAAATCGAAATACAATAATTAACACCTGATATTTATATAATGTCATAAACCAATGTTATCTCAATAAAAAAATAAAAATAATGTTTCAATAAATATGACTACATCTAGTATGAAGAACGCATTTCTTACTTCTCCACAGTGACACTACAAAGCTACCTGGAATCACCTCATAAGCACATTCAGCTGGACAAGAAAAAACAAAACAAAACAGAGAAGAGTCACTAGGGCCCTTAATGCCCAGACTTGATTCACGAGGTACAAATGCTCTGGATTTGAACCAACCTCCTTTTTCTTGCTTCAAATTACTGATGTACTTGGCCCCAATGCTTGTTCACTCCAGGCTTATGGTTTTTCATTTTTACATTTGAAGTTGAAAAATGTATAAACATAATAGAAGCAATAATAAGCAAGGTATCCAGACTTAGGAGTCAAACACAGGTTTGGATTTAGCCTTGACTGGAGGCCATTTGATTGACATTTCCATTGCTAGAGTTAGTCCAAGTCGTTTTAAGATCCAACTAAATTTCATTTTGCCTTATCTGCAGGTTATCATTCTTGGAAGAATCATCTCATCCTGGCAGGATCTTGATTTAAGGCTTTAAAACTCAGTGAGGCTCAAAGAGATTTTGCAAGGTTACAAACACCGTAGGTTTGTTTGGTAATACAAAACCTGAAGACGGAATGCAGCCTGTGCAAGATCTCAGAAGTGGTCAGACATGTCACAGATCGCATTCTCATTCACAATCTGGACGACTTCAAGCCTGTCTGGTTCACAGTTTTCTTTTATGGTACAATTTTAATGTTTCTTCCAGGTGTACACTTTTGACAAAATTCTGTTTCTTCTCAATTTGCTCACCTCAGAAGAGGCTTGTCAGAAAAGTCATTAGGATCATTGAACTCTCTAAAAGCACATTTTCTTTATCACATCTTTCCCCAATAAGATAGGTTTTTCTCCTGTGGAAAGTCGTGTTTAGTCTGACAAATCACATATCATCTATAAGCACCTAAAGATACACAAGTTGGTCATCATCCATTTAGACAGTTCAGTGTAATATAGAATTGAGAATATTCATGTGGAAGTGATATGTATGCTAATTTCTTGCATGCATGTGGATATGTCACAGCTATTTTTGCTATAATTTTGTATGATGAATCTGTACACAATGATGTTCTCTTTCAATTTCAAGATGGATGATCTTGTATTTTAAGCTGTCTATAATTCACATCTACATTGAAGATTTAAGAATGTTTCATGAAAATTATCTCATTATTTCATGTAACACAAAGGAGAGTTAATTACATACACATACATATCTAGATTAAAGAGTTAAGAATTCACCATACTTTTCTTGCTGTTTAGCATAGGCAACATAGCATGGTGAATCAGAGCACACATTTGGAGTCAGATTGAGTTTGACTCCAAATCAGATCCAGCATTTACAAGCAGCATGATCTTGAGTTGATCCCATAAGCACTCTGGGCTGCAGGTTCTTCATCTAACAATGGAGATGATAAAATTATAAGAGTATTGTGAAGATCAAATGTTACCACATAAGTAAATCACTAGGCACTTAATCAATCGTCATAAATGTAGTTATTTTTATATTTCTGGTAAACCTTGGTAATTGTGGAAGGTGCAGGGTAGAGCAGTGTTTATCTGATAATGGTATGTTGTAATTAGTCTTGGGATGGGTAATAAGTAATTTGCTACTAATACAAGAAAGCTCTAAGGTTGACAAATGTTTTTATTATTTTTTGCTTATTTATTCAAACAAATTTAAAATTATAATCTACAATTATAATATTTTTACTCATTCTCATTTCAAAATGCTTGTATGAATAGCAGAGAAAGCCGGTGGGACAAGGATGGTATGTGGGCTTGTGTTGTGCCCAAGAAAAGTAACTGCTATGTGACTCCTGGCCAATGAGGATTGGGTGGAAAAATAAGCATGTGAAGAAATGTCAAGTACAGGAGGGGAGTTCCTTTCCACTGAGATGGGAATGAAAGAGGTAAGAATAGACATGTATGTGGATAAATAAATATCACAAGATTATTGGATTCTGTACTCTCCTACGACACACCTAAAAATAACACAATTTTTGAAGCATGTATTTTCAAGGTAAAGACCAGGAATAATTTATTGTTCCATACTTTGGATCCAAAATTTTGATGAAAATTTCAGTGGTCATGAGCTGGATTGAGCCACAAGGACTCTTGCCTAAGCCAAACAGATTAAATAGCTACCCCATACCAACACATCTGCATTCTTAGTGCTTAGAATCTTAAATATTTATGTAGATAAAATTTGTTGCTTATTATTTGATAAGGAGAATTTATGTTTTGACATAAATTATCTCATTTTATTCTCAAGGCAATACTTGGTGGAAGGAGTAAATATATGCAAAGAAAGAAGCAATCCAATGAAAGCACTTGTGATTTCCTCCTATAGCCTACTATTAGCCCTTTGCCTTCCCAGGACAATGATATTATAGACCAATAGAAGTGCTCTTCCGCAACAGGAAGTAGCCTGGAATATTTACCAACAGTTAGACATTGAAAAAGACAAAGAAGACAGAGGAAAGCTATTCCCAAGGAGAATGCAAGAGACTATTCCAAAACATGTGAGTCTACATAGAGCAGTGGTTCTCAACCAGGACAAGTTTTCCCCTCCTCGTCCTCCCTCCCTGCACCTATGCACTATATGTATATGTATATGCACTGCACTATGACAAGGTCTGGAGACACGTCTGTCAGGGATGCTGCTAAATCCTACAATGCATAGGACAACCCCCCACCCAAAACAATTATCCAGCTCAAAATGTCAATAGTGCTGAGTCTGAGAAACCATGAAATAGAATATGGCACTTGTAAATAATTGTTTTTCGTTTCTGGCCTTTTGATTGAAAGCTCCCACCCCAGGCACCATTTTCTGGACCCAAGTCAATAATTTGCATTTGTGTGTGCATGTGTGTGTGCGTGCGTGTGTGTGTTGGGGAGGAACAGGAGTGTGGAGACTATATAAAGAGGAGAAAGAAGGCTATGAGCCCCACCATATAAACTCTAAGGGTTGGGAGCCGGAGTGTGCCACTAAGAAATAAGAAGGTATTACTATTAACGTACAGTGCATATAAGTGAGGTCATTTATTTAATCCCATCTTAGTTTTTTGCTATTATTGTTGTTCCATGATCACAAACTCCCTATTTTGTAATGTGTCTAGATAGCTTACAAGTGTGTTATTGGCTATAAGGGCAATTATCTTTTATCAATTATCTATTGCTTCTCTCATCTTCATGAAACTTTCTTCTCTTTTGCCCTTCATGCTTTCTCTCCTCTCTCCTGCTATTCCTTTGAACACCTCTTCTCAATTTCCTTCACTTGCATCCTTTTCATTTGTTCCTCTCCATCTCCAAAAAAATGATGGTTTTCATCGGAATGCTTATGTGACTAGGCACAGTGTTTTGTATGACTTCTTTTGCCTAAATATTTCTCTCCCCATCCTTATCATAAGCATATATATGTACATGCACACTTTTCTAAAAACTTCATTTCCAAGATTTACTTCGTTATAACATGGAATAGACATTTTCTACAATATGATTCTGTCAGCTGCCTGAAAGTGTTTCAGGTGCTAACCAAGACTAGGCCAATCAGTGCTAACCAAGAGTGCTAACCAAGACTAGGCCAATCAGAATCTGTGCTGGAAGTTTTAGAACTGAAACTGAGCATAAAAGTGCTCCAGAATCATCATACTCACATTCACCAACAAAATGGAGGAATTTGAGGTGGTGGAGGGAGAGAAAGAGACAGAGGAGATAGATATGCATAGAGGAATAACTAAGGAATACCTAGTAGAGGTAACTAGCCCTGAAAGTGTTTGTGTCACTATCTCAAATTATACTTCTGTTCCAGGCTTATTCCTATCCCTGAACCTCTTAAGAAAATTCCGTATGAATTCTTTTTGAATAATCTAATTTGAATCCAATTTCTGTGTCGTGTAACAGAAGCACTTTTAGTCTGCTTGCAGTTCCCTCTTCACACACACCTTTCCCCTGAGCGATCCATTCCACGCTGTTACTTTAAGTTGTCTTGAAGAACCAATTTCAAGCCAACTGCTATCTGAACAGCTTCACATGATATTCATATCATCATTATATTCCATCTGCTTCTTCAAATTTCCTCTTCCTCCTGTATTTCTATCTTAAGGCAATCCAATTTGCCCATTCTCCTAAGCCAGAAACAGGGTCATCCTCAACAGCTCTGTTCCTTTTTTTTTTTTTAAGATAAATAATAATTAATGCAATATTTTTCAAATCAAAAATATTGAAAAAAAAAAACCTATGATGAACAAAACACCAAATTTCTAAGTCAGGACAGGATCAGTAATAGTACCCTGCAGAGCCATCCTTTTCTTTTGAGCCTTGCTCTACCTCCTCTCCTTAGTCCCCTTCACTTACTATTTAGACCATTGTCCGTGTTTTCCTGGGCTGCTGAAACAGCCTCCTGACTTTTCTCCCTACCTAGCCTAAAGCCCTTCATTTTTTTCTTAACTAAGGCAACAAAGTCATCTTTTTTTTTCTTTTAATGATTTTATTTTTCCTTTCTCTCCCCAAAGCCCCCTCATACACAGCTGTATATTCTTAGTTGTGGGTCCTTCCAGTTGTGGCATGTAGGATGCCGCCTCAGCGTGGCCTGATGAGTGGTGCCATGTCCGTGCCCAGGATATGAACCAGCGAAACTCTGGGCCTCTGAAGTGGAGCATGTGAACTTAACCACTCGGCCGTGGGGCCGGCCCCCAAAGTCATCTTTTTAATACGCAAATCTGATTATATCCCTTCCTTGCTTAAAACCTTTATAATGGTTTCTATTTCCATATGTTCCTGAACATGCTGTATAAGACATTTTATGATCAGGAATTGCCTGTCTCCTGCCTCATCTCCTACTACTTCAGCACTCTCCTACTACCAGCAATATTGAGCTTTACTCATCCATGATACTGAGCTTCCTTTGGTTCTTGAAATGCATCAAGACACTTCACTCATCTCTGCTTTTTTTACATGTTATATCTTTTGCCTGGATTTATCTTTATGATTTAGCCCTAACCTATGTATTAAGCACTTTCATCCTTCTAACCAACTCAGATTTACTTACTCCAGGAAGATAAATATTAAATATTATTGCTCTTCAATCTTCTGTTCTTAATCTTTTTCTCCTCTTTTAGCATGATACACTTTCTCCCTGGATTATCTCAACCACTTCTCATATCTTCAATTATTGGTGACTCCCAAAGTGAGGATATGATCCCTCATTCTGAACATCACATACGCATTTCCAATTACGTCATATATAAAACAGACAGTTCAAGCACAATATGTACAAAAGTGAAACTTTATCATCCCTTTGAATTTCTTCTTATCTAAGATCTTCTCTGTTTGAAAAAATTTTACAGCCATTTATTTAAGAAAGAAACCTGGAAATCATCCTTGACCCTTTCTTCTCCTTCCTGTTTGGTATCATCCTCCAATGTGCAGGACACAGAAGACACCCCAGCCATCGCATTGGTGTTGCCAGTATTTACATCTGTCTCAATGCCATGGTCACCAATGCTGCTGCCAACATTGTTACTGGCATTTACATAGCTATCACTGCCAATGTCACGTCCCAATAGTGCTGCTAACACCATCACTACCAACGATGCCAATGCTTCACACTCTTCATGTCCCACAGCAATTATAGAGCAATAGCTCTTCTAACTGTCACTTTTTAGTTTATGTTTCAGCCCTCTAGCCCGAGGATTTGTGTGTGAGATAATGAGATCTGGGATATGTAATAATCTCAGGGACACAAACCATGCTCAGAATCATCCTTCCCTTCTGTGTTCAATATTTGCCAACAATCTTTCAACCAACCTTACCCATCTTGACCCTCTTTTCCCCTAGGATGAATTTTTATTTTCTGGGAGGTTTTTTGACCCTCCATGTAAACACATCCCTGGCTGCTCTTCACCAGTCCTCCAAATTATGCCTGAACACGTGTGACTCAGACAGTAAATACAGCTTAGACTTGTGCAGTGACCATTGCCACTGAAGTACTTGGTAGTCAATAAATAGTTGTTGAAAACATCAGGGAATGAATACCTTTTATTCTCATGTTGTTTCCTTCTTCCAAAATACTTCTGATCATATTTATAACAGATTTCTTTTTCACTAAGTTCTAAAGAATCATTCTTAAAGAGCTAGGAGTATGTATATTACAATTGCCATTTGAACTGTACACAAATTGAAAATATAGACAAATGCTGTTATCCTACTACTATCTAGGAATATAGTTTAATTCATCAGTTGTATTTAATCAGATCAGTTGTAACTAATCTGGTAAAAGAGAAAAGAAGTAAAAGAGAAGATATCCAGTCCTCTCCAAAGTCATCCCTTTGTATATCCAATGCCTAGCACGTTATCTGGCATATTCTATTTTAGATCCTCAATACATATGTGTGAAGGGAGGGTTGTCCTACTGAAGCTCAACTTCCCACAGAATCCCTTGGACAAGGAAGGCATGTGTCCATCCTTTTTAATGATGGTGTTTACTTCACCATTGAAAGGAAAAACTCTTCTCCCTACTCTCATACTCAATTCTTCTGGCCAATAAAGGTGTGGGGCTGTTTTCTGATACAAGCAATTCTCAGTGGACACTGACTGGGTGTGCTACAAATGAACTCAATTCTGACACTGTCTGCTTGAAGATAGTGTCAGATCCCACAGGTTAAGGGCACAGTCCCACAGGACTGCCCCCAAATCAGATGCTAATTGACCTGTAATTCTGACCAAGTAGCTACAAATTGGGGGTTCCCACAACCCTCTCCTTGGGTCCAATAATTTGCTGTAATGGCTCTTGGAACTCAGGGAAACATTTTACTTACATTTACTGATTTATTATAAAAAGATACTACTCAGGAATGGCCAGATGGAAGAGCCACATAGGGCATGGTATGGAGTGGGCATACCCTGAGCTTCCATGCCTTCTGGATACATCACTCTCCAAACACCTCGATGTGTTCATCAACCTGGAAGTTTACCAAATCTTAGTGTTCAAGGGTATTTATAAAATGTAATTTCCACTCCCACCTTCCCCTTCCTAGAGGTCAGTGGGTGGGACTGAAATTTCCAACCCTCTGATTGATTTGTCTTTCTGGTGACAGGCCCCATCCTGAGGCTATGTAGGACCCCCAGCATAAAGTCATCTTATTAGCTCTGTGCCAGGAACTGGGGACAAACACCAAATATATTTCTTATACCACAACCATCATGTTCCTTTAACGGGCATGTTAGGAGATAATTTTATATTTGTCAAATTATATGACATGATATAACATATATATGTATGATATATGATAATTAAAACCATATAATATGATAAGTTTCATCTATAAATAAACTTAAAACAACGTAAAATCTAATTATAGTGAGAAAATGCAATGGTTTGAGTCAAAAATGCTATAGACATTAAAAAACATTCCTTCTGTTTTCTTCCTTTTTAAAAAAGTTAAAGTTATATGGTTCTAACAATATATCACCCAGATGTCCCAATGAAGCACAGATAAATTAAATTCACTGAGAATGAACGGATATAACAGCATAAATTAATGCTATTCATTTGAGGTAACGTGGTCCTAGCTACATTGTAATTACCTGGAGTGCTTGTTAAACATGAGGACTCCCAGGGGCACAGGGCCCCAGAATCTTGGTTTCACCACTATCCCAAGTAATCTGATGCATACAAAGTTTAAAAGCTGCTGATTGAAGGAATTGATAATAACACATAGATTGTATGCCAGATAAACTGGTAAAGATCAATTTAAATTATACCGGAAAGAATATCTTATATTCAAATTGGCATTGAATAAAACAAAAAATAGAAGTAAGAGTTAAGAAGAATTTTGCTTGATGATATTGTGCCATGAGATCTGCTTTTACCCAATGCCGTACGTATTCCTTTCCCTTGAATGAAGATTTTATTTTGTCTATCAGCCGAAATTTTAATGACTTTAATAACTTTCTAGAGATAATATTAGTCAAAATGTCTAAATCAACTCAGTTAAAACTACATGATGCAATCCAGATGAGATAAACTGACATTTATACTTAAGTACATAACAGACACAAAATATTTTTTAAAAATGTTTTGTTAACTACTACTGTTGATTTTTTAGAAACTTATTTGGTATAAAATGGAGAGTAGTAATTTTCATTTTCTATGAAAGAAATTAAGTATTTCACACATCTTTAACTGGGCTTCATTCTGTACAGTATTCTTTCTTTTCAGCGAAGAATCTTTGTCCAGCTTCAGATTTTTCACTTTGAGAAGCTTATTTTTTTTTAATTTTCTTCCTTGTTGGGATAGAGAGCACACACCTGATTCATACTTAGAATGTATATGAATTGCACATGCGAAAAAGGATCCAGTCCAGCTCAGCAACTCTTTTCCTCCTTTGTTGGATGTCAGTGTAGGTTGTAATGAACTCGGGCTCCTGGGGAGCATTTTAATGGTTTTTTCCACCTCCCCTGATGACTATGTTTATGCTAAATTTTGATACAGTATACAGGACTTGTGTAGTAATTAGCATTCAAATGGACCACTGATTTCCCTTTCATGGAGTGGGGTGGTCTATTTCTAGGCTCGGAAATGGAATACAATGAGTTAGAGCTTGTAATAACGAAGATGTATTAACAATTTAAATCCTAAATTAAACATCCAAGATAGAGGGTGTAAAAGGGAAGCATCACCATGGCACAGACTGGTTAAACAACCAAAAGGGAATAAAATTATGAAGAAGGTGAGCTTTCAGGGCTAATGGTCTATCAGCAAATGTGAGTCGCAAGAAAAAAATATGCTACATATAATGTCAAAGCAATATTGAATGGTGGAATATGTTGAGTTTGAGGTTTAAAATGCTTCAATGTCTTTAACCATTGTTTATATTGTTCTCAATGTAGTCACTGATAAAACTTAAGTATGAGAAAAAAGAAATAAAAATTCGGTGTACCTCTTTGATAAATATTTTAGGGAATCACCTAGTAACCTTAATAGGGAGCTGGCAATTATTCCAGACCAACCTCGAGAATCACAACTGCACAATCTCCTTAAAGCCTGTTATAGTATCTGAAAACATTGAACATTTTATGTGATAACATTTTGAGACATAAATCCTTTGCAAAATCTAATATAATCCTTGCACATTCTCAGTGCAATACTCAGAGAAAACATATCTATTCATACAAACAACTTAATAAGATTTGTTTTTAATTGCTAAATTAAAAAGGTGAAACAAATAAAAGTAGAATGACTTTATACTTCAAGTCTTTAATGAACAATAGTCATATAGTTCATGTATATATTATTGGTCTAATTATGATTTTCCTTTATTTCTGAGTCTATTCCTATTCTGAATGGTTAAAACTTAATAAAACAGGGGCCAGCCCTACGGTTGAGTGGTTAAGTTAGTGTACTCCAATTGGGCGGTCCAGGATTTAGCTGGTTCAGATCCTGGGCACAGACTGCACCACTCATCAAGCCATGCTGAGGCGGTGTCACACATAGCAAAACCAAAAGGACCTGCAACTAGAATATACAACTATCTGCTTGGGGGCTTGGGGAGAAGAAGAAGAAAGAAAAAAAAAGATTGACCACAGATCTTAGCTCAGGGCCAATCTTTAAAAAAAAGAATTAATCAAACCATGGCAGCAAAGAGCTTGAATAAAAACATTAAAAAAGTTCATTTTACTAAATATATCTCAAACACTTACAAAATAATAACAGGACAGCAGCTTGGTCTGCAATAACCTGCTAGATTTGCGAAACATGAAAACAGTCATTATTATTCACATCTACAAATGAATAGGAAAATAGAAAATTAAACTCACAATATTTTATTTAAAGATATACTTTTGCTACATTTCTGCTCTACACAAATAGCATGAATATATTTTTAGCACAATTTACCAAATACCCTTGAGTCTACTTTCCTGCTCATGGCTTTAGGCTGGTTAATGTGAAAATTAATTTGTGCTAATCTTCTCAAGGTTAGTAAAGTGTGAAATATACTGTACAATGGATTTATGCAACTTACGGCAGCATTGAATTGGTATAAAATTTCAGAAAACAATGTCTTAGAATTTTCTGATAAAAAATGAAGAAGAAACATTGAGGCTTCATTATCGTGGGTGAAACTATGCTAAAATTTTAAAGGAGAGGTAGTGTCCAGGGTAGCCAATAGAGACTACAAATAAGAAAGAGCTCTTAAAATGAACTTAAGAATTACAGAACTCTATTTAAAGTCAAGGTTACAAATTATTTCTCTTAAAGCTGAAACTCAAGAGGTGTGGAGAAGGCACCTGAATGTTGCCCTTAATAAAAAATCTACTCTGTTCCTAGAACTATCTCATCTAACAGTGTCTAAGCAAATAATTATCTGGAGTCAGAGAAGCCAAAATTTGAAATTTCTTCTCTGTAGAGGAACTGACTGTCCTGACTATCTCTAAGCTAGAAAAATACGGACCTTGTATTTAGGGGACTCTGTGAAACCGTTTGGGTGGCCAATTTAGTTACATACCTGATTCCTTTAAGAAGCATCAGTGGCACACGGAAACAACTTTTAAATGCACAGTAGGTGGTAAGGAAAATGGGTGTGGTATACAATTTATATTCTAAATGCACAAGGCTATTACACTGAAAGAAAATTCTACGAAACACTTAATGGATTAAATTGGAAAAGGAGTAATGATGTGAAAAAATATATAGGAGAAGAAGCAAATTGCATGCAATAAGGCAGAAAATAAAATTCAGTGAGATTTAGGTTTGTACAAACAGAGTTATCTCAAATAAGCCTCTCCGTTTGCATTCCTTTCTGGGAACCCACAACAGAGCTATAGAAATGCAGTAAGGGTTGAATAACGATCCTACAAAATTAAAATACATATGTGTCCCCATGTGTGTATCTATACCATTTAGCTACATGATATTGAAAGCCATGTTTTAAACATATATCAGCATTTAAAGGAAATGCAAAGCAAATAAAATTTAGAAATTCATTTTAGAAAGTCACAGTAGCCCTATTATTCCATGATGAACTCAATGTGATCAAATGGTAAAATATGCTCAATATGGTAAAATATACAAAATTCTTTGAAATCTAAAGTGCTATGCAAATATAAGGCATTATGAAATATAACATTTTACACAACAGAGGCAGAAAAAAATTAATGCATTGTGAAAGCAATTTTATTCTTTTATGTGACTGTAAATACACATTTGTGGAACAAATGGATATGTTATTCTTCTTATATGAAGATGACGGTATGAAACCACTTTTTAAAAATTATTTTTTTATTTTATTTTTTGGTTTTCTTGAGGAAGATTAGCCCTGAGCTAACATCCACTGCCAATCCTCCTCTTTTTGCTGAGGAAGACTGGCCATGAGCTAACATCCGTGCCCATCTTCACCTATTTTATATGTGGGGCACTGGCCACAGCATGGCTTAAGCATGCGGTGCTTAAGTCCACACCAGGAACCTGAACCGGAGAACCCCAGGCCACCGAAGCAGAGTGTGAGAAATTGACCACTACGCCACCAGGCCAGCCCCTGAAACCACTTTTAATATGATGAGTACTTTATTCATTATGGAAGCTAGTCAACTTGGAAATAGAGAGACGGAAAAAATTTGCTAAATAATCATATTTAGAAAGGTTTTATTTATAAGAGAAGGAATTAGAGAGGGAGAAAAAGAGAAATTCACAGATTTTTTTTTTTAGAAAAGCAAATCTTATTTCCTGATTTCAAAAGAGCTTCATATTTATTTTGTAATAGATGCAAAAATTTCCTTGTAATTTGTAACATTGCTGCCTAACTTGTGCAGAGAAGATGTTGAAATCTCACCACTGATATCTTTTAAACTAAACAAGAAAACATGGCTGAGGACAGAAGCTAGAAAGCTTTCTAGATCAATAAGCTGGTTAGAGTAATTTTCTCTTTTGATCATAATTAGAAAAATAATGTCTTATCTCAAGATATTCAGCACTTAGCTGTGGCCGTACTTCTATGTTCATCATAACTATTCCTACGTGTTATGAAACAGTTGACACCTTATTTATACATAACTATGTAGTAATCATGCTGTCATCTAGCTTAGTGAGTGATTTAAATTTTCATGTCTCTAACTACACAGAGTTTTAGTTACCCATCTTTGCAGGATGAAGTAATATACGTGCATTGCATCTTCTCAGGCATGACTCCAAGTTTAAAAAATAATCTATAACTTATCTTTATCCATTCAAATTCTATTCATCCTTCAAAGATTAGCATTGGGTTTCACCTTGTTCATTAGAGATTTTCAATGTTTTTTAGGCAACATTGATTATTCTGTTTCTAATAATCTAGATTGTGCTTATTTAAAAATTTCCATTCTTATTAATTCGTTACAAATACTAGCAGAAAGTCTATGGTCTAGTTTTGCAACCTAGTGGTAAAAAAAGTCTGCTCAAATCAGACTGGCAAACCAGAAGGTTTAAAAGAACAAGACATTTCACAGCACAAAATTTGTCGAAGGAGATGGTAAAGTAAATAGATTAAAAAAATTAGGGAAATGGTTTACAATGCAATGAGATAAGATTAATATCTATAAAATATAAAGAGCTTAGTAGTTCACTGATGACTAAATACAAAAGTTAATAAATGTGAAAAGATACTCAAGCTCATTAAAAGTTGAAAATAAACAAATTAAATAACGATGAGACAAAGTAGGATGGTTGTATCACTCTGTGCCCCTAACTTTCCTAGTTTTTTTCCTTCACAGCACTTAACATGAGCTGTCACATATTTACCTGTTTACCTATTAGTTATTTGCATCTCCCTCCTAGAGTGTAAGCTCCATGAGGACACACCTTGTATCTTTTCTTCACTGCTTTAATATAATACCTAGTGCAATGCGTAAAACATATGATGAACAGAGATGTTGCTTTATCCCCACTAACTGGTAATATTAAAAAAAGAATAATTAAGTCTATTGCTGATTAGAATGTGGGGGAAATGACACTCTTCGCATTGCTAGAAAAATGTGAATTATTGCAGTCATTTTGGAAAGCAATTTAATAACAGCTATTAAAATTAAACAGCACAATCTCACTCCTGGATTTCTATCCTAGAGAAATGAAAGCACAGGTATGGAAGAATATCTATACTAGGACAGTGTTTAATGCAACACTATTACTAAGGACAAAAAGCAGGAAGAGAAGAAAGATGAATGTTCATCAACAGGAAAAAAGTGGAGCAAATATCTGTACATCAATGTTATAGAATTTTATGCAGACAAAAACAAAAAGAAAAGGAGTCAGTGCTCTACTAGCTGAATTGCGAGATTTTCCACTAGAGCTGAATGGGGGAAAAAAGGCAGAAAATCATGGCTATATTATTCCTTTTAAAAACAATAAGACCCCCCTAAAACACTGTATATGTGCCTCCACATGTGTGTTTATGATTATATGAACATGGGGGTAATGCAATAATAGTCTGTTAACATGGATTATGTGTGAGATCATGATGTGGGGAAAGAAGGTCGGAGGGAGAAAGGGAGGAATAGTCAAAATAGAAAAAGATTTTTAACAGAATATACTAACAAAATCAGTTCTGATACATTATTAAGTTGATATATTTATATCAAATATATATGTAAATTCATAGAAATATCTGAATGAAAAATAATCTCATAGAAGACAAATGATTGGCATACAGGATTTAAAAGAAAAAAAAATAGCGTCAGATGAGATGTCCAGGGGAGGAAACACACTCTAAATTTGCTATTGTCTATTACCCTTCAGCAACAATCCGGTTTCACATCGGAGCTATAGTCTCATCTTTAATTCTCTTTAGTACAGTAGTTTCCAAGTGGTATTCTAAACATGGCGTTTCCCTCTCCTTTTGTCCAACTCCCGCAAACTCCTTTCGAAACAGAATTCTACCAAATTTGCTGCCTCAAAGGCACTCGTCTGCTAGACTACTTGCATCTTCCCCACAGTGAAACTTTCCCCTTGCATGACTTCTGATGTGTCCCCTGATGCGGCTCTTTCTCTCAGTCCACTTATTCTCAGTCACATTTGCTAGATTTTCTTCCTCTGCCTACCTTACCTAGCGTTGTGGATGATGAAAAAGAGAATATCTATTTAAAAGAAAGAAAAAGAAAATGGTAACTGTGTGAGGAGAGGGATATGTTGATTAGCTTGATTGTGGTGACCATTTCACAATGTATCCTTATATCAAAACATCAAGTTGTGCATCTTAAATATCTACAATTTTTACTTGTCAATTACATCTCAATAAAGCTGCAGAAAAAAAACATCTAGAGGTAATAGTTCCAACCTCTGAAAAAAGAGACATAGGTAAAAGGAAATCGGAAAACTAACAAAAACAAAAAGCACTTCAAATTACAAGATGAGAAAAAAAAAGTGTTCAGGGAAGTTAATTTCATCTCTTTGCTTAGGAAAAAAAACACTGGAGATCTTTTTTACTCAGAGGCTCAACAAGAAGCTAAAAACCATCTTGGAAATTGCCTGTAGAGTAATTTTGCTTGCGTTTTTATTTAGAAAAAGAGCTTTGAGAAGGAATATTTTTTCATGGATCAGTAGAAGCAAAAGAGATAGTTCTAACTGACTTTGGAATTGAAGTTAATAAAAACTAAAGAAGAAAATTAAAGAAAACTTCATGGAGACAATAGTATTAGCAAGATTGAAGCAAGGAAGAAATCAAGCTCCTCAACTTCATTATATGCCCAGAACGATATTACCTTCGTATTGTTTGCACCATTGTGATTTAACATTTGCCTTACGTCAACAAAAAAAATTCAATGAGCAGTGCAGTGTTCCTCTTTGATATGCTGATGAAAATTTTAATATAGTTTGCCTCTAATACAGTATTTTAATGTCCAATCAATTTTCTTCAATTGGGAACTTGGCTTTATTTTATTCTTGACCCCAAACATTCCATTTACCACCTCCTCTTTCTAGACCCACCTCCCTCCCCAACTTAACATATATTAGATTATTCATTCATTTATCTACAGCTGTAGAAAATGCAGAATAAAAGCTGATACTTTCACAGTAAGTCAAAGGGTTTGTTCTGAAGTTACCCCTTAGTACCGCGGAAGTAAATATTTGGAATTGTACATGAAATACAAAGAGGAGCACTTTTCACATTGAACGCTGCTGTCCTAAACTATTTGCTTTACATTATTGGCCAATATGTTTGCACGTTTCCCTGGAAAAAGAACCAAGTTAAAGCATTTTTTTTAGGAGTAGGAATTCTGGAGCAGAACTAGATGTGGACAGACACAACTGATTCATGGCCAAGTATGGAAGCAGATGGTCAGAGAATAGTGCCCTATCCCCACACCAGGTGTTTGATGACTTCATGATGCTCCCAGATGTTTAAATTTCCTGTTATATAACTGTCTAAGAAGACACACTGGGCTTATAACCTCTCCTAGCTTACACAGGGCAATTAAATCACTCCACGTTCTGTATCTTTTCCTCGCTTTTTAAAGGTAATGACTGCTAATCTGACCAACTAGGTCACTATTTTTAGCCACTAAATCCTTTTTTTGAGCAAGGCCAAGTGCAGTTCTTTAACATGAGTAAATATAAACAATACAGACCAGCCACCTGGACCTTCTTTTTGGTAACACACATGCCTATGGCAAAGCAGTTTAACTCCGTGCATGATCTGGCTTGAGCCTGCCTGAACCCAGCTTCACTGGGGTGGGATGTTCTTCCTTCTCAACTGCATCCCTTGTTAAGGGAGCCAAGAGGATTGAAGATAGTGAGGGTGTTAAAAACAATACAGCTGGAACAGATACCGCACTCCAAGCCACAACCAGATGTTGAAGAAACCACTATGTATAAGTAAAGTCTTTCATATGAAAGAAATCCTCTTTATGTGTCAAAATTCTACACGAAAATCTGACAGGAGAAAAAGACGATTTCGAAGATCTTGTGTGTGTGTGTGTGTGTGTGTGTGACTTTCTTTAATCTTCAACTCAATGCATATTTTGAACATAGAGTTTGTCCTCTCAGTTGGTGTGGTTCAAGTCAATATCCTCTCCCAAATTCAATATTTCAAGTTGAGATAACATAAATTGGTTTGTACTATTTATTGTCTAAAAAGTGGGGTTAACCCAGATGGGCACAGTTGTGTGAATATATGAGCACGATTTTTTGAGAGAAAGGCTATTTCTGTGAAGAAGATGAATGCATTAGGTACAATTATGAACTTGAGTTAAATCTTTCTTCATTACTCATTCTCAAAAGAATTTGAAATCATCATTTTTTTCCCCCTTCCTGAGCTCTTTTGGGAATAGGAGCTTGAATAACTCATTTTGATTTTTGAGGTTTTCTCTTTAAAAGCAGTTCAGTGACAAGGAATAGGTGTATTTCTTTTTCTATTTCAACTTTGAGGATTTTTGGTCATTAGAACTATTTTTAGTTGAAGTTTAGAAGTATTACACATATAGATTTCCTTTTGAAACTTGGCTTTGAATGAAGTGAGGGTCATATAACCCATTTACAGCATTACTTTATGCTCTCTCTTCTGTTTCAAGACTTCCAAAGAATTAATTAAAAGTTGATAGGATTGCCCCTAAAACCAATTATCCCTTTAGTCTGAAATGCTGAGTACACATTATTGAGTTTTCAAATAAAATGAAAAAAAAATTTCAGTCAGGCAATAGCATTATCTTAATTTATAAACATTAATACAAGAAAATATCTGATTTATTTTAAATGATTACTCCACTCTGTATTACCAGTATTCTCTCTTTCTGCCTGTTTAAAAGTCTATCAGAACACATTCCCAATCTATAATAACAGTGCACAATCAGGCATAATTTCTCTGAAATTGAACAGAGTGTTCTAGCTGAGGTGTTTCTGGAATTTAGAGACAGCATTTCACCAGATTGATACTTTGTTTCAATTTCTCACTTGATGAACCCCTCTAACCTGGTTGTCTTTTCAATCTTGCAGTATGGAGGACTGATGGCTTCAGGGACTTTTGACCTTTAACCTTTAAATCTGTTTTCTTGTCATTGTAACACGACTGTCCCATTTTCCATATACACATTTAATTTTTCTTCCTCCAGGTATATGCACGCATGCACACACACACACAATATATGAGATTAATAAAAGTTACGGGAAGTGATTGAAATTACTTGAATTGTAGAGAATTTTTTCATGCTATCCTAAATAAAAGCAAACTCCTTGAAAAACAATAGCTATTATTTTGGTGTCTTTATCATGGTAAGACATGTTGCTCAGAGGCTAATTGTAATTCTTCCATTTAAAGATGAAGAAATACAGCTCAGAGAAGTTGAGTAACTTACTCTACCAGGGAGAATAAGTTTTCAGGCAAGGATTTGACTCTAGAAAGTCTGATTCCAAAATCTCTCACTATGTTGCCATGCCTTAGTCATTTAACAAACACACTCTATGCCCAATACAGAGCTAGAGGATAAGATATTAAAAGAATGACATGATACACTGCCTTTAAGACCTCCAGTTTCCAAGAAGAATGAGAAGTTACTAAACTGAGTTTCTACAATAACTTGAAAATAATTTGGCTCAATAAAGATTGCTAAATTGATGAATAATTGAAGGAAGAAATGAGATCTGTACAGGCAATTTTCATTTTATGAACAGATTCAATTCTTAATGTTCAGTAATAACTCTATTATTTGCACTTCAAATCTGTTTTGCTATAGAGGCTATGGGTGTTGGATTATGGCTTTAATGACATGGGGAGACGGTTCTCAGCTTCTCATTTAACCATTGGCTTCAACAACACTGAGAGATCATTCTCCAATAATACTAATACCTCCATTAATATTAAGATATTGTTAATATCTTAACAATTGATATTTCAGGAAATGGCCCATCTTCATTCTGTGACCTTATATTACAACTCTCTGAACACTATCACATAATCCTGGTCATGTGCTCATTCTTATTTGAGAATCAAACAGTTAGGTAACGGGCAGCCAAAGTAGCAAGGATGTAAACTGATGAAAGCTCAATGAAGAAAATCCTTTCTGTTTCCAGTCTTTATGTAGTAATATGTATTAGCATATTTAATTGCTTGGACATGATTTATCTGGTTAATTCTTATCTTCCTTTTCAGTTTGCTTTTTTTTAGTTTATGGGAAAGGTGTTGAAAGAATTTTCTTGCTACTTCCATAAATCTTCTTGATAATAAGTTGAGAAAACAAGAATAAAATTGCTTCAATATGTCACTAAATTTTCACAGTTCCTTGCCTACACAACACAACCATAATTCCAATAAATCTCCAAAAATTTGCCAACAGAATGGTTGATTTCCATAAATACATTATTGTCTGCTAAGGAATGGGGGGGGGGGAGGAGAGAGAAATATTGCCTAGCTTTCTGTTACGTCACATTCTAAAATTTTTCCATGTGTATCTCCATTTTTAAACAAAGTGGGATCTTCTGAATTATTTAGTTGTTTCTAGTCTGCTTAGCATTTTCCTCTGTGAGCCACCTGAGAATTGTACCAACGTGCTATTTCTGCTCACTAATGAAAATGTCAAAGATCAGGCTTAAAAATGTTAAATAAAACTGAGCCAATCAGTCCCCTACTGTTGCTCATTTTGAGGCCAACTTTATTCAAAGACTGCCTTACTCCCTGTTGTTACTTCTTATCTAAACCTGTAATTGTCAGTAAACATTATCAAACAGGTTTGGGGATTGTCGCTGTGAAAGAGATGCTCTTGACTATGATCAAAAGTAACCATTCAAAAGCAGGATTAAGTCAAATATCATTAATTCAGATGCTAACCAGAGAAGTGCTGAAAATCACCTGATACCAAAACAACCAAGTTGTCCTCTCAGACTTGCTAAGCTGTTCTCAAGGATTTATTTTGTTCTATATTTCTGTGAAAACCATCAGAAAAATAACAAAAAGGTGAAAAATCATTTTCCCAATTCTAAAGGATAAGAAATCTTCCTTTTAACAACTTTGTAAAGTCGGGAAATCACACCAGTAGAGATAACCACTATTAACATATAATATTTTCTCCCAAACATATTCATAAATTTGATACTGTAATTTATATAAAATTGTATGTTTATATCCTGATTTTTTTAACTTAACATATATACTATGAACTTTCTCACATTCTTAAAAATGTGGACTATATAATGTCTATATAATTCAGGGTATTCACAAAGTTGAGAGACAGAAAATAAACTTTTTTTAAACAGTATGTAAACTACATATTCAAATAATGCTCAACGTGTTTTCAGGCGAAATGACTCTAAATTCACAGCAATGAGTTCAGTTGTTAATCTGAAAACAGTACAATAAATATAATACAGAGTGTCAAAAGTGTCTAGAAATACAGAGAAAAAAGGTGTATTTATTGAACTTTTATCAGATTAATAATTATACCCACTGCTTTTGAGATGCTTCATCAGAAAAGCGTCTGGAGGCTAAAGAAAAATTATTTGAGTATATTATTTAAACATATAGCTAAGATATGATTTAAAAATGTTTATCTTACATTTCTCAGAAGTAGTTTCTCTGGTTAAAATTACACATCTGCATGCGAATATCAGTTTTTGGTAACTCTTTTTAGTGGTAAAACACACTTTACAGCAAAACACAAGGACTGACAAATTTCCACTACACCAATACAGGTTCTTTTCCTTTTCTTTGTAAACTTTGCCTGGAATAAGATCTACCAAAATGTAAAGTCACACTTGAGCCACATTCTTGTAACTCTCGTGGCTCCTGCCATGTTGATTCTTTCAGTCACCATTTTGTATCTTCCTGTCAATACTCTTACCTGCAGAAAGGACAGTCAGATACAATTATCAGAAAGAAAATTTTACTGTCAAATGGTCAAACATAAACACTGAACCAGAGGGAATGCAAAAGAGTTGTTTATTTTGGCTTTTAAGTCCCTCATCAGATCATAACAAGGCATCTGTTTACAGTTTCACTTTCCCTATTATAATAACAGTACCGCCTTCACTTTTTTGCAAAGGCCTTTTTCTGTTGCTTGTCTGAAAGTGGGCCAGGGCCCCAGAATGGGGTTAAACACCTCACCCTAAGAATGAAGAGTGCTGGAGGAAAACCCTACCTTGCCAAATTTCACGTAAAAGATGATGCCTACCATGCACCCGATACTCTACCTAGTCATGAGGGCATGAAGTTAGTTAAGACACAGCCTCTACCCTCAAGAAACTCACAGTCTGATGGGAAATATAGATAAGTGGGTCCCTGGTTATAAAACATCATGATAACAAATGAAGAAGTAACACAGTGGATGAGCCTCAATCAGACTGTGAGGTTACAAATGAGTTCCTGGAGGTATCGTTTTAAAAACAATAGAGAATTAGTAAGACAAACTATATGTACCTTTGTGTATGTATGTATATATATTTGTTTGTGCGTGTGTGGTTTGTATTGCACAGGGGAAACTAAAAGATTCTTTATTCTAAGCAAATGAGATGCCAGGGAAGGGGCAGAAGATAAAGCAGTTATACAGACATTAGAAGAAAAAAGGACTTAAAACTCTCAGTTAAAATCTTTATCTTTGCCCTGAAAGCCCTGAGGAGAAATTCAGCAGTTTTAAGAAAGAATATTATATGACTAAATTTACATTTTTTAAGCTGCAATATGGCAGATGAACTAGACAAAGGAAGCTGTACACCATGGGCACTGCATTACACTAAGACTGCGGGGGTGGCAGTTGAGAACAAGGCTGGTTAAGAGAGGGATTTATATGTTGAATCCTCAGTCCTTGGTGAATGAGTTAGTTTGGCAGGGACAGTGAAAGAAAGTAGGTGTCCTGAATGATTGCCATGTTTCTGGCTTAGACTCTCTGGGAAGTTAAAATAAAGAATACAAGAGGAAGAGTAGGTTTGAGGGGAAATATGATGAGTCCAGACTTGGACATACTGAGTTTGAAGTGTTTACAGAACCTCCACGTACAAACGTTCTTCAGACAAATCCATGCGTTTGTAGCACAGATCTGAGATCCGTAAGAATATAAACAGTGATTAAAAACATGAAAAGGAATGCAATACTTTGGAGAGGAAAAGAAATCAACAAGATCATGATAAAGGAACGTTAACTAATAAGATATGGATTAAGAAGAAGATCTTGTGAAAGAAATTCTAGTAGAAGTAGCAAGAAAAAAAATGGAAGACAAGGAAGAAAATTAGAAACGTAGGATTTGCAATTAAAAAAATTTTTTTAGACTTAATATAATTGTTTTTGTAACTACTGATAAAAAAGAGGAAGGTAAGAATCCAGAAAAGAGAGGTGATATTTGATGGAGAAATGTGCCAAAGTAAGCAGAAGGGGATTGAAACTAACGCCCAGGTGGAGGCTTTGCTTTGGGTTTGGGAATACAGCTTCCACAGATGTGGGTGGAAGGAGAAAAAAAGTGCCTTCTATTTATGGCTAATTTGTAAATCTCACTAAGCAATAGCACAGATACAGCTGCGTAGAGGAAGTGAGCTGCTTGTTTACCGATGTTTGTACCAGGTATGTGTATTTAACTTTCTTTCTTATAAGCCACCTTCTACTTCCTGAAGGTCAGAATGTTGGAGAGTAAGGTTATCATTTCCTTTTACTCAGGATGCACATTTATTTCACAGTGAGGGTGAACTGATCCCACTCTGAAATAGGACAAAGTGGGCTAGCTTAGAAGAAACTTTAATGAAATAGTGGTACCTTCACACTCAGTCACTGATTGCAAGGATATAGTCCTTACCAAAATTCTTTTCAGGACAATTTTTTGAAACAGAAATCCCAAGTCACAGTGAAAAGGAATTCACAAAAGAAGTTGAACTATGAGTATATTGTTGGTGATCGTGGGAGGGGGGAAAAGTCCATCATTTTGCCCTCATGTTGGTGGCGGAGGGGAGGCCGATTACATTGAGCTACTTTCCTTTCCAGGGTCATTATCCCTCCACCAACTACCTGAGGCTGGGATCTTGACCCTTGTTCTTTCTGCTGTGTAGGAAGAGCTCTCTCTAGAGTGCAGAAACAGTTCTGGCATAGAGAGAAATGACTGTCCTTTTCCAAACACACTGCCCCCCAAACAGCTCTGTCAGTAGAATATCAAATGCCTCTTCCCAGAGAAGCAAGACCAGCAAGCATCTGTTATGTTGAGATGTTGGTGCTGAAGTCAGATGGCTAAGAGGGGTGTTATTGGCCCAATGGCTGTAGTGCAGATAGTATAAGGAACAGTCAAAGAAGTAGAATCTTGAGGAGAAGAACATGAGAAGCCAGGGAAATCATTCATGAAGAAACAGTCTGAAGGGGCTATAGAGAATCCAAGTGGAAGGCAACATAACATAAACCAGGGAAGCCAGAGAGCTTTGGGAAGTCTAGAGAAATGTCCTGATTAGAAAATGTAGCTAGAGAGGGTGTTCTTTATATAGGCCAGGATGCCTAGAAGACCGCCAAAGGTTCCAAAGAAAACACGCAGGATGAAGTCAAAAAGTTACTTTTTGTTCAATTTTCTCTACGTAACTAAGTGTTTAGCATCATTATGCAGGACATACACAGACAGATGACTGTCACTTTCAATCTTCATCTCCATGTGAATTATCATGCAGATAGGACTGAAATGTGCAAATAAAACATTTTAACCAGTAGTTTATTGTTGGTATTAAAGAAAATTTAGCATCAAAATTGTTTGCATGCTTTCATTCAGATGCTGGAATTGTCTTAAGCTTTTGTCGGACCCACCTTCTCTCTGATAGATAGTAGGCAGAAACAACCAGCCTAGTTCTTGGGAGACTTATTTGCTTCTTTTGGACAGCTATCAGAATAACTTCGAAAAATTAACCCACAAGCCTGTACTTCAAAAAATAGGACATATCATGGATATATTTGAATGAAAAATGGAAGTAAATATGTTAAGCAAAGTCTACATAAAGTTCAAGAGTACATACTTTTGGAAAAAATTCCTGAGTTACGACACTCAGGATGCATTACAACTGATTAGCTTTTTCAGTGTAAACCAGAATTTTTATGGAGGATTCTGGTTTCTAAACATTCGCCTGTTCCAGACTCTTGAGAAAATAAAAGTACACAAGGCACTTTGTCAAGAACTCACAGTGGTCTGGCATTGCTCTCATGTCTTGTCATATCACACCTTAGTTTATCTTTTAGGAAAGGAGTCCAGAAAGACAGAGCAATCCACAGAAACTCTTTGTTCATTTTATTTGCTCAGACTTTTGTGTATGTACACACACATGAAGACACATAAACACACACACATACACACACAGGAACTTTAAACCCCAAAGGAGAATACAGGTCTACTGTTGCTATTTATTTCTATAAAGAGTACAGTCAAAATTTATCCAAGCATTTCAGACGTTCTCCCAATTAAGATTTTGTATGCTTCTCTCTGTAATGTACTTGTTTCTATCCTGACCTCTCAAGAGTATTTTAAAATGAAGGTTATTGTGATTATAGTCTGAGATAGCAACTTTCTTCTATTTCACCTTATTTATCCTACTCAGAGCCATTTCTAGGCTATCGTCCAAAATAGCCTCTAACCACCTAAGCTGTTCAATGAAGTGTATCAGAAGGCAATTCCTGAAATAGCTCTTAAAATATGTTCTCTTCCTCCGTTTGAACATAGTTGCATGCCATCAACGGCAAAGCAATTAAAATCCTGCCAGGATCAAAGCACATGCCTCACCACAGCCTTTGCCAATCTATGAAAACATTTCCTCATCTCCTTTTGTTAAGGCCCTGGCAACCTACACTAAGCAATATCCAAGAATCTACTTATTCTCTTTATAGTTCTTAATTTCTTTCCAAATATGTGTCATCAAATTTCTTGTTGCAAAGTACATGCTGTCAGTTTCCAGTTTTCTCCACCTTACATTTCTCTGTTTTATATTTCTCCATATCTTTGTAAAACACCTGTCTTAACAACTCCAGTATTCCACCTTTCATCCTGGATGTACATACATTTGACTTTAATATTTTTGTAGAGGTTACGCTGCTCAACGATTTGTCATGTACTGCTAGTTATTGTGTACTGTACATCAATTTTCTCTATGTGTCGCCCTCTGCTAATAAGATAATCCTTTTGCAGATTTTTCTGGTGCAATCTACTGAATCCAAGTACACTCTGATATCAGCTTCCTTGAGTTAATCAGAGAATACATTGCTGTGGGATGCAGATAGTCCCTTTCTGGATTATTCTACCTTCTCATCAATAATTGAAAGGGCCACCTAAGCAATTTTCCGTACTCTCTCCTAATCCTTTTGTTTCCCCTCTGAGTGCAGTTGGGATGCAACTCACTCACACCATTCACTCAAGAATTTTGAAGTTTTGGGGGTGCTCAGAGCACTCCAAATGTCAAGAAACAGACCAAACAATTTCTACAAATCCAAAACTGTCTATGAATGCAAAGAGACACATAGAATTGCTGCAATTAAGATGAATAATTTAGGCCTGAAGGATGTCAGCTGAAAAACTTAGGTAATTGAGGCAAACCTATGTTTTCGTTTAAATTATGTGAATGATTATCTACATTTAACACTTTACTTTGTGTATACATGCTGTATCACTAGAAATTTTATATTCTCACAATTTCTCATGGCTGGTAAACTGTATTTTAAAGCTCTTTGTAATATAGGCATTAGTCTAACCTCACCAACCCAGCATTAGGCTAGACTTCTAATGTATTTCTACACATTGCTTCTCAACGTTACTATCAGTTTACTTCTCTAAAATATAGGTTTGCTCTTTATAGACCTAACTAAATATGATACCACAAAATATGCTTAATTCTTCAACTCTTTCATCGGTTAAGCCACAATATTCGTTTTCTTTTTCTTTTTTTTTTTGGTGGGGAATATTGGCCCTGAGCTAACATCTGTTGCCAATTTTCCTCCTTTTTTTTTGTTTGAGGAAGATTAGCCCTGAGCTAACATTTCTGCCAATCTTCCTCTATTTTCTATGTGGGATGCCACCACAGCATGACTTGATGAGCAATGTGCAGGTCTGTATCCAGGACCTGAACCCACAACCCGTGAGCTGCTGAAACAGAGCACATGAACTTAACCATTATGCCACTCAGCTGGCCTTGACACAATATTATTCTTTAGCTTTAAGGAAAAATGAACTTAAAGATTTAAATTTTTTGAAGATGAAATATTTTTTCGTTATCTATTTAATTTTAATTCTGCAGGTCTGACACACTGTCCCTTTTAGCATGATGATGTTTCCTTATGCGTACATAAAACTTAACCTCATTAATTCTTGCTCATCCTCCTCATCAGCTACCTGAGCCTAACAGTCATCCTGTTACTCTGCTTTTTCCTTGGAATTACAGAAGGGGAGTAAATTTGGTCCATCTGGTCCAGCAGCTCTCAACTGAGGATAGCCCTGGCTGGCACAGAGGCTGTTGGTTGAGTGTATGGAGGGACTCAGGGCATGACATTTCGGTGGTCAAATTGACTGGGAGACTGGCATTTACTGGACAGAATCAGGCATACTATAAAGCCTCTCTTTCTAATTATTACAGTATTTTTATTTTAAATGTAAAAACACATGTTTGAGAAAACTTAGCTACAAGTTGAAGCTTCAGAAATCTGAGTCTTATATTTAATCTCTTCACTTTTCTCTACAGACGTATTCTCACCTGTGGAAGTGCTAAACCCTGGTTTTTTATTCTCCTCCACTTGTCCCTCAAACATTTTCTTCTTAGAAGGTCAATGCTTTAAAAATTGTGTTTCTCCAGAGAGGTTCCTTTGTGAAACCCAGCCTGAACTTGTGGCATTGGAAGTTCTCCATAGCTGCTGTCATTTCTTTAGAGGCTAAAAGTACTTATGTGTCATGTCATCAATGACCCTTTCATGTCCATTGGTTTTACTGAAAACATCAAACTGCCCCAATAAATAAGTGCCATAGCTGACAATACTCATACAATTTTTAGAAAAGCTTAGACTTCCTTTTAAAAAGCAACTGATATCCAGTGCACTACACTTTTCTTGTTAAAAATTTCGTGGTCATCTTATCTTACTCCACTGTGTACTATCAATTCTTTTAAATCCTATACTGAGATAAACCAAAAAAATTTTTTTTTCTCTGAGAAGCATGAACTATTTTGTCCTTCATGAATTCCTTTAAGACTTGTCCTTATTTTTTTAATGAGTTAATTAAAAAGTAGCAACATTATAATATAGTATGAGATATTAACAGGTAAATTTCACATCTAGAATAAGTTTTCAGATCCCACTGATATAACAAAATGTATCCTATGAAAATTGCAGTAATTGCCAGTCAGATACCTACAATGCAGTAATACAAAGAATATCAAAAATTTATAAAATTTCTCTATATAATGAGACCAGAAATCTAACACCAAAGACTTGCTGATAATCAAAAAGATTTCTTAAGTTTTCTTTTTTGTGAGGAACATTGGCCCTGAGCTAACATCTGTTGCCAATCTTACTCTTTTTGCTTGAGGAAGATTGTCATTGAGCTAACGTCTATGTCAATCTTCCTCTATTTTATGTGGGATGCCACCACAGTGTGGCTTGATGAGCAGTGCTAGGTGCACACCCAGGATCCAAACCTGAAAATTCCTGGTCATGGAAGTAGAACATGTGAACTTAACCACTATGCCACCAGGCCAACCCCTTAAGATTTTTTTTTACTTATCAATTACGTGCTTTGACATACATGATACTCAGTATGCTACTCAATAGAGCAGTCTATTATTCCCCTGTGCTTACTTTAAAGGCAAAGATCTTCAAGACTATTTTATTGTGTCACTCCCATGTTCAAAAACTGTCAATGATTCTCCTTGTCCACAGGATGAACTTCAAGTTACATGATGCTGTCATCAGGGTTGTCCATAATCTGTATCCACACTGTCCTCATACCTGGTAAATCCTGTCCCATTCCCAATCTACTTAACTCCCGGGTAGAGTTTATGACCATGCTCCTCTCTGAGCTTCTGTGGTATTTTATTTTTCCATTCATCCAGTCAACAAGATGTGGAGCAACAACTAGATTTCTCAAACTGTTCTCTAAGGAGGTAATATACTAAGATGTAAGAAGCAAGAGAGTCCAGCCATGAAGATATGGGGGTGAAGATATGAAGTGGAGTTAGGACTCTGATAAGCAAAGGGAGCATCTAATGCAAAGGTCTTCAGGCAGAATGGAGTTCGTATGTTCGAGGAACAGAGAGAAAGCAAGTGTGGTTGAAGCATAGTATTTCAGAAGAAAATTACAAGAGAAGAGGTCAAAGAGTACTCAGGTCTTGTAGGCTTCTTTCTGAAACTTTCTGTTGGGAGATCGTCTTCGATAAGCCTTTTATACATCTGACTGCGTTTGCAGACAATGCAAGACTGACTACTCTTTATGGGGCCTTTCCTCAGGTTTCCAGTTGCAGCCAGGAACCTCAAAGGATGAGGTAATGTCTCTCCCTGGGACAAAAAAACACGCTTACTCACAGGCTGCTACAAAGTGGCAAGTTCCCCAGATTCGCTGTCCCTCTCTTGTCATGCAGCCCACTGTGTGTAGAGAGATCCATCCAGACCCACTTGTATCATCCCTGTGGGAAGTAAAGATCAGAGAACCGACATGACCATGCAGACAATCTGCCTAGTGCTTCTGATGTGAATAAGGAAGTCTTTTGTCTCTGACCCAGCAGTCGTGTATCCTTTGTCAGCACCTGGAAAATAGTGAAAAGCTAACCTGTTTGCTTGCAGGTAAGGTAAAAATGTCAGATTCTCCACAGTTCTTACCATTCTCTCAGGACATTTCTATGAAAATGCTCTTTCATTTTCACTTATCTCTCTGACTGCTCCTCCCCTTTCTCTTCATCTAATCTTCCTCGGACATTTTACATTTTCTGAAATGTTAATACTACACAGGGCTCTGTCCATGGTCCTGTTTTACTTTATTTCATACTTTCACCCTGACAATCCTCTCTTTAGCCACCGTTTCTTCTACCGTATTTGTACTCAGATCATTTTCATGTCCCCAAAATTAATCCCTTTATTTAGCTCCAGACTTCTTTGTCCAACTCCCTAATATGCTATACACCCATCAAACTTAATCTCACTTAAAGTAATCACCATTAACTCATGTTCCAAAGTGAAAAATATTGGAGTCATCTTCAGCCTCCCTGACAATTGTATCAATCACACAGCTAAGAGTCTTAAGCCTCATCTTTCCTTTCAGGGTCATCCCTCTCTCACTTGACGTATTATATTAACTCCTGACCAGCCCTCTTCATTTTATTTACTCTCCTGTGTATTACATGATCCAAACTGCTCCCAAAGTTATCGTTCTTAAACACAGATTTGAATACATTACCACAAGTCTCCCTGTTGCTTGTAGATTAAATAGAAATACCTAGGAATGGCAGTCCAGATGCTTCATAACAGTCCCTATTATAATTTTCCAATGTCACTTCAAATCGTTTTAACACCACCATTATACCAACTGGGGCACACACAACCACAAATGTGTATATTCACATACACTTACCTTGTACTATACACAACGCCCTCGAAAGTCTCAGTCACAACAACCATCTCATTATTCCCAATATAGTCCCTTCCCTCTTCTGCCCTTGTACATGCTGTCCCTTCTGTAGGAATAGCAGCCTCTTGAATAACTGCTACTCCCCCTTTAAATAATAACTGAAAAGGCATTTCTTCACTCTTTTAGCTTCACTTGTTTCCTCATCTATTATCTCATGATACCATAGTCTCATTTTGATTATTTTCTGTACTTTCTTCTCTTACAACAGAACTCTTACTGTTGCCCTTCAAATATTTCTGCTATAGCCCATGGAACAAAATAACTTGTATCCTTAATCTATCTTAAAATGGCCCATATGCTAGATTTTAACTGAAATCTGACTCTTTCCCACATCATATAACTTCTATCAGTGCTTTCAAAGGCAGCCACACTGTATACCTTTGAGTGGAGAGATGTGTGAGCAATCTAGATCTACAGCACTGCTTCCAATTATCTATGTAAAAAGATCCTGCTTTTCTGCCCTATCTATACTTATCTCTGTCATTTCCTGAACATGTCTTCATATCCCCATATTAATCAAAGACTTTGATACCTATGTCATAGTCTTCTCCACCTTGAGTCCAGCTGTCATCTAAGTGGTTTAAAAATCCATATGGATGATTTTATCCAAAACATTAGCCCCACAATTTGGTGACCTCTTCACCCATATTTGAATCATCCACTCTCATGGCCATACCTTGTAAAATTGTGTGTGTGTGTGTGAGGAAGATTGGCCCTGAGCTAACATCTGTTTCCAATTCTCCTCTTTTTGCTTGAGGAAGATTGTTGCTGAGCTAACATCTGTGGCAATCTTCCTCCATTTTGTATGTGGGATGCCACCACAGCATGGCTTGATGAGCAGTGCATAGGTCCACACCTGGGATCTGAACCCACAAACCCCAGGCCCAGAGTGAGCAAACGGGACCACTATGCCACTGGGCTGGCCCCTTGTAACATTTTTTTAGACTATAACAGTTACTTCTGAAATTCTGAACTCAGCTACACACTGACAAAATCTTTCTGCAGTTTCTTTTTATTTAGTTGATTTTTTTTACTGAGGTAACGCTAGTTTATAACATTATGTAAATTTCAGGTGTACACCATTATATTTCAGTTTCTACGTAGACTACATCATGTTCACTAGCAAAAGCCTAATTACCATCCATCACTGTACAATGTGCCCTTTTATTCCTTTCTCTCTCCCCACTTCTTCTTTCCCCTCTGATAACCACCAATCTAATATCTATATGTTTGTTTCTTGTTGTTATTGTTGTTGTTTTCATCTTCCAATTATGAGTGAAATCATATGGTATTTGATTTTCTGCAACTGACTTATTTCACTTAGCATAATACCCTCAAGGTCCATTCATGTTGTGACAAATGGAAAGATTTCATCCTTTTCAAGGCTGAGTAGTATTTCATTATGTGTGCATGTATATATATATAAAACATCTTCTTTATCCATTCATCCATTGATAGGCATTTATGTTGTTTCCAGGTCTTGGCTATTGTGAATAATACTACAATGAAAATAGAGGTGTAAATATCTTTACAAATTAGTGTTTTTGTGTTATTTGGATAAATATCCAAAATTGGAATAGCTGGATCATATGGTAGTTATATTTTTAATCTTCTGAGAAATCCCCAGACTGTTTTACATAGTGGCTGCACCAGTTTACCTTCCCAGCAGCAGTGTGTGAGAATTCACTTTTCTTCACATCCTCTCCAACACTTGTTATTTCTGGTCTTGTTAATTATAGCCATTCTGATACGCGTGAGGTCATACGTCATTGTGGTTTTAATTTGCATTTCCCTAATAACTAGTGATGTTCAACATTTTTTCATGTGCCTATTGGCAACCTGTATAACTTCTTTGGAAAAATGTCCATTCAGATTCTTTGCTTATTTTTTAATTTGATTTTTTTTCATTGTTAAGTTGTATGACTTCTTTATATATTTTGGACATTAATTCCTTAATAGGTACATGAACCTTTATTTCATGAATCACACCATTCCTGCTCTTTTAATTTATAGAGACTTATAATTCCTTGATCTCTCAATTTTCTTACCTTAAGACATCTCTTCTTTTCTGATTTAGCCTAAATCCTATGAATTTTAAATTTCTTTTCCACCACATTCTCAATTTCTTTTACTTTTTATCCTGAAACATACCCACCCAGAAAAATTATCAGATTGATTGACATTACTTTTCACTTTTCACTGGTCGAAAGCCTAGAGTGGCTGAGTACTATCAGAGAAACTTCACATCGTCTGCCCTTCAACCACAGTTGAGTTTCATAGTACTATCTATCAATTCTTTCCTTTATCGTCACTTATCTCTCTTTCAGATCTTCTCCATAACAAATGGTCACATTTCTCCTCAAACTCTTCACTCACTTCCTGATCCCAGAATTCTCAAAAGCAAAACTTGCCTCTTATTTCAGGATTCCACCAAACTTAATCTCTGCTTTGCTGTTCACACATTTCTTTACTTCTTCACTCATCCTCATCTTTCTTCTAGTTTCAGAGGACGAGATTTTCCTCCAATATTTTAACACAGATATGTTTCATCTTCAGCTTTCTGCATTGCCATAATCCTTTATGAGAATCATATTTCTTTTTGTGTGTTCTTTTTTTCTCTCACTCTTTCTTAAACTCTTTCTACATGTACTTTTTTTTAAAAGATTTTATTCTTTTCCTCTTTCTCCCCAAAACCCCCAGGTACATAGTTGTATATTCTTCGTTGTGGGTCCTTCTAGTTGTGGCATGTGGGACGCTGCCTCAGCATGGTTTGATGAGCAGTGCCATGTCCACGCCCAGGATTCAAACCAACGAAACACTGGGCCACCTGCAGTGGAGCGCGCGAACTTAACCACTCGGCCATGCGGCCAGTCCCTCTACATGTACTTTTTTTCATCCTATTTATATCCTCAAGACGATCACTTTAAAAAATCACCTCCTTTGATACAAAATTACCACCTACCTCATCTGCAAGCTTTTTTCTTCCAAAAAGAGTAACGTAAACTTGCTGACTTTACTTCCTGACCCCCCCATTTACTGTTCAACACTTATTATTCAATCTGACTTGATCCTCATTTCCACTGAACTTGATTTTTCCTAATTACCAAACCAAAAATACTCTTTAAATTATGTCTTAGATTCTGTATTGTATTTGATATTACCAGACTTTCCTGAAATACTCACTCCTTCATATCTATGATACCAGACTCTTCTGGTTCTCCCTTTTTTCTTCTCTCTCCCTTTTTTTCTTTTGTGGGTTCCTTTGCTCATCCCTTAAATGTTGGTGTACCCAAGAGATTTCCCCACCTTGATCCCATTGAAATTACCACGATTCACTCTTTCTGATGTCATCCATTCTCTTGCTTTCAATTACTACCTATATGCTAATGGCTTCCAGTACAAGTATAGCCCAGGATTCGCTCTAAGTTTCGCATTCATATATCAAAATCCTTCTTTCTTTCCAAGTTTTAGGTTCATATATGAATACATTGGTAGATATCTCAAATAAATACTGAAACAATGTATATTGTTATATATTTATTTCCTGTATATATTAAACGCTTACAATGTACCATGAATTGTGCTAGTCACTGGGTATATGATTCCTAATAAAATAGACTTCATTTGGCCCTCCTGGAAGTTACAGTCTATGTCTAAAATCAAACTCATCATCTTTTTCCATAAATCTGTTGCTTTTCTTGAATTTTTTCCCTTAAAGATATAGGTATAAAACTGGTTCCCTTCCCTTCCTTATTCCCCTCATTCAATGCAATCAGTCACAAACTCTTGCCATATAGAATGATTGTTTCATGATTTCTTAACCTTTTCTCTATCCCTTCTATCACTCTCCTCATTCAGTCTGTGGTTATCACTGGCCTGCTCTAATGCATCAGCCTCGTAATTCAGCTTCCTACTTTGCTTCTTGTATGAAGCAAATTCAGTGTCTAGCATACTGGCAAAATAGTGTATCAAAATGCAAATGTAGTTACGCTGCTCATCTGTTCAAAACCATTTTATTATTATTTTTTGACCAAAGGACAAATGTCAATCTCTCTGATATCACATTCAAAGTTCTTTAAAATCTAGCCCTGCTTAGCTTTCTGATCTTATCCCTCACCACCCTCTGTACTGAATTTTACATTATATCAGCCACATTTGTTAGTAGATCCCCATGTGCACACATTGTTTCTTACTTTGATATCTTTATAACTTGTGCTCTTCCGCATAGATAACAATTTGTCCAGAAAGCTTTCCCTGATCCTCCAAGTCTAACATTGTTCTTCCTTCTCTGTGCACCCATAGCACCATTCACATAACTCTATCCTTACATGTAATCATAATACATTATATTGATCTTTGGGTATGTCTGTTGTCCCAATAGGTGGTGAGGTGATTAAGGACAGAGACTGTAATCTATTCATCTTTGTTTCCCTAGAAACTAGCAGCGCTTAGCACATATTATTTAATAGATTATGGTTCAATAAATGAGTAAATGAATGCCGCTCATCTTTCATAATATTATCTTAATTCTCTGTTATATTACTTCCTTGAGTACATAAACCATGGCCTATTTATCTTTCTATTTCTATTTCTTAACCCAGTGACTGCTATATAACAGATACTCAGTGAGTGTTTGTTCCATGAAAAGTAGTGGATAAGCATCAAAAGCATTGCATAGCACCTCAAGGCAGGACAGGATATAGAACGGGAAAGAAGAGTTACCTCTGAAAAAAGAAAAAGTAAAACATTGACAAAAGGCAAACAATTCTAGTTTGAGATATTAATTAGAAGTCAGTATTTGATTATATTCTAAAAATAACTCCATTGTCCTTATTGTACAGAAGAGAGTTTAAATAAATCATGAAGATGTCTTCACTTAAAGCAAAGTTGTATTATAAAGTTGCTCTTTTGGGGGATCATTTTTAGATAAACTGATGCTTGCTAGGTATTTGATTTTCTATAAGAAAACACCGGCAGTTGCCACCGCTTGCAAAACAGACCTGTTCAATATTGTCAACACGTATGCACCCACCATGACAAACAACAATAAAGTTAAAGACAAATTTTCACCGACCTTGATAAAAACTCATAGCAACAGTAGTCTCTTACAAGCTGATTGCTATGGGAAGCTTCAGTGCACATGGCTGTGATGATTCTGAAATCTAGAGGTGTGTTATTAGCTGCCACTGCACTGACAAACATAATAGCAATGTTCTGATTCTCAGCCCTGACTTTTCCAAACAGTAGCTAGTGATTGTCAGCACTGCATTTCTGGTGACCAAACAATTTATTTTAATCTGGGATGTACTTTTAAAAAGCAAAAGAAGAGAAGCATTTTATTTATTATATTGTTTTTTGAGCAAGTACTAACGAATTCAAATAAACACCAAGTGTTGCAAAGCCATCACATTATATTTTCTAAATGGCATTAGATACAAGAAATATATTGTAAACTATGAAGAAAACTGATGTAATTATTGGAAAATTGACTTGGGCATTGAAAGAACTGGATTCTAAAACAGAATCTACCATTATGTAGCTCTGTTGACACGGAACAAATCAGTTTGTATTTTTGAGCCTCATTTCTTTCCCTTGTACATGAAGAGTTGGGCCAATGGCTTTCTCAATTATATTTAAAATATCACATTTCCTAATTTTATGGAAAACTTGTAAAAAGTTATCTACTATCTTCTCACCAAGCTCCATTGTACTTGAAAACAGAGGATCAGGTGAAAAACAGATGGAGAGAAAAAATAAAGATAAATTGCCATCGTGAAACTTTTTAATGAAGCATTTAAATAATCAAAGGTATTTTTCATCCCCTCCTCAGGTCAAGGGAAGATCTGATCGTCATTACTTTTAATCCATGTGAACCAATAGGTTGCCTAGTCAAGAAGTGCAGCTATCACGGATAGGGATAGGCTTAAAAGGGAAATGTAGTGTTGCTACATCAGCACCATAGACAGCCTCAGGAAAAGAATTCTGAATCCTCTGTCACTTTGTTCTCTTTCAACCCTGTACCTTGTGCTTACCACATAGTAAGGAATTTGAGCTTTGTTCTAAGTGAGATGAAAAGCTATTAAAGAGTTTTAAGCATAAGTTTATAATTCCATTGGTTTAAACAATTGCTCTGATGTTGGGAGATAGGCGTATATGCTAACAGAATAAGTAGCTGGGACACTATTGAAGTGGGCCAGGTGAGAAGTGATAGTGGCTTAGATTAGGGTAGTTTCAGTGAGATGAAAAGAAGAGGACTAATTCTGAATATATTTTTTAAGATAGAATATGCTGTATATTCACAATTTATCTTATTGACCCCAAGCCCTTTTTATCTTTCTCTGATCTACCCTGCAGTTGGGACACTGACCATCCTGACTAAATCATCTGTGCTCTCTTTCCCAGTATCCTCCAGTTGGATTTGGCCAACAGGAGTTGCTGGCAGGAAATTGGAAGGTGTGGAGGTGTTTCTTGCCCCCACACTCCCTACTTCAAGCTTATATCTCTGAGAATACCTGCATTTCTCTATGACTATGGCTCCTTCCACCTCGGCTCTACTCCACCTTCTTAAATTATTAAAATAAATTTTAATTTTAATCACATAAAGTTTAGAAAGGCATATTTGTATCACATGAAGTAGGATAAGGGGAGGTGTAAAATTGTTGCCAAACACAAGGTTGGAGGAGGACAGATGGATCTTTACTGAAAAGGGATTTAGTTCAACAAGAATCTCTTGAGCCCCTCATGTTTCCAAAATAATAACAAGCCACATAGGGTCTTATTATTTATAGCTAAAATATTTACTAACACTTAATTATGGTCAGAAGTTAGGTCTAAGAAATCTTGGAAACGTTTACTCTACTTTTCCAAGGAATAGGAATACACTTATCAAGGACTCTTCATCACAATGTTACATGATTTAATCAGAAACCTCAGAGAAAACAGTATATGCATGTTATTGCTTAGTCTAACTACTGCTAGTTTGCCTGGTTCAGTCTTTGTTGAAACAAATTCTACCAGCCTTAATTTTTTGGACATTGTTACCCAAAATGACTCAGGTCTCCTAACCTTCTCATTTAACTAGTGATATTTGGTGTCGTGTGACAATTAATATTTACATAAAGAGAGCTAAGATGATAGTATAGGAGAGTAGTGAAAAAATTACGTACTAACAAGACTTTAAAGAGTTACTCAACTCCCAAATATTAAAAAAATGAATCCCCATACCTTAACTGATTTCTAAGCTTTCAATATAAACTTTGCCCTCAAATTAACATCCAGTTAGAAGCCCAGTCTAGCTTTGAAAGCCTGGACATTAACTGACTGCTCTGCATTATCCTGGGAAGTGGTCTTGTGGATTTGGTAAATGTCTGGAAATCAATTGATAGCCTATCACAGCTACTCCTCCTCTAATCCTGTCACTGCACAAAAGCAGAAAACCTACACCAAGTACCAGTCACCCTGACACCTACTGCCAAGTTCATTACTAGCAGCTTTCTGTATTTAATACATTCTTTTGTCAGTTACGGTTATAGGTACTTGGAGTGGAAATCATCATACATAGTATTTGCTCAGGGACCTGAGATTAAAATGTTTGTTGATTTTGTTTTATAAATACATCTCAAATTCTGTTACATTCATTAAAAGTGGCCAGTAGCTAGAGAATAATATGTGGCATTTTGAGATATTTTAAAACTTTAATCAGCAAAAAGTATTTGGCAGAGTAAATTTAAGGATTTATTTATTTATTTTTTTCTACTGCTTCAATCAAGAGATGTTTTTAAATTTGATACCAAAATATAAGTATAAATCTGCACAAAAATAAAATTCTCCTAGCTCAGACTATTGCTTTGTTGTTATTTGAGGTCTCAGCTGGCTTAATAATGGTTCTTTGGGGAAAAGCTCAATATTTTCCCAATTCAAGTCAAATAAGCTAACAAAGGCAATGCCATCAGAGGCTTCACTTCTTTTTTCTGCCCTTCAAATGTTGTGACTTTGCTTGGGCTTTTCTGAGATAATTAATGACAGGTGTGACTGGGAGAAGTAATTATAGGGAGTGACTGGAAGTTTAAGACTTTGGGGATGAAAGAGAATGATATGAACATGAAAGTTTTAGTGATGAAGTCAACTTCTGACAAGCACAACATGCTCATTATGGAAATTTTGAAATAGAGTAAAGTAAGTTTGAAATGGAAGAACATAATTTAATCATTAACCTCTTTACTGTGGAGAATAAAGGCATATCCTGTGTTGAAAGCATTTGTGATTTGGAAGGCTAATTATTTATACCTCTACAACTTTGTTCTATTTTGTGCCTGAGCTCCTTCTGCATTCCCATGGACTGCACAATTTTCTCTGGTATTGAGATGGCCTGGATGGTTACTCACATGGTCTAGAAATTCTAAATGGAACATTTAAATCATTTAATTTTATATCAGTCCTTTATAGGCATCAAATTATCTCATATAGAGAAGCCCTAAAGAGCGACAAAGAACACTTCCAAGCATCTGTTGACTTTCTTTTTAGTTGGCCCTTTGACAGCATTGAAAGTTTAATTATATTCTATAAATCTGGAGGGCAAAGATCATATTTTATATGCTGTAACTCAAATAGTATCTAGCTTTGTGCCTCACGAATAATAGCTTTAAAATGAATATATAGAACAAATAACTGGCAAGATCATAGGTTCCCTGGAAAAAGATTTAAGAAGGAATGGAGTGAGCATATCTGAGCATGAACTTTAGAAAAATAAGTGTTAATGATTTCAAAACAAAATTGTTTTATTTACTTTGAATTTGCCAAGGACAGAGTTACTTCTCACTTATTACTTTACTTAAAGTCATAAAACTGTGTGCGCTTCCATACTAACCATTTTCCACTGATGCAAATTGAGAACATAGAGCATCAAATTTAACTTTTCCCTAGAAATTATATATTTCCAGAAACAACAAAAAGTCTAGAAAGTAATAATACTTTAACAACAGTCTTTTTTCTGAGAGGAGTTGGGCAGGAACTAATTTTCAGACATTGAGCCTCAGTTCTTCATGTCATATCCCATTTCATAGCTAATGTCCAATCACTCTCATTTACCAGTCTATCTGATTATTCTTTTTTCTGGACATCTGTTGTTTATGCTGCCAGTGTCCATCCATCCTTTTCCTTGAATTAATAAGTAAAATCTTCTTTGGAAACTGAGAGGCTCCTCACTTTTAATCCACGTGGTTAGGTGGGGTTTTATTCCTTCAAAGCTTCAAAGCTTCAAAGGTAGAGAAAATGAATCAAGCCTGGCTAGTCAATCCATCACATTCCAATGTCTTCAGTTCTTGAACCAAGTATATAATCAAATCCAAGCCACTGTAACATGGTTTTGGAAATAGTGTGGGAAAATAACAGGCTGGACCCACAATAAACCAATACTGCTGACACTTCACAACTCATAACCAAGAAAAACTAAGTTCCGTTCACATCATTTGGACTCTGATTCCAGCTGTGCTTGAAATTAGAGCTACCCTAACCTTTTTCACTTTTATGAATCGTAAATTTCCACTTATTTCTTAATCTAAGCTGAATTGGATTTTCTGTCAGTTGGACCTGAGAGTGCCCTCACATTGTGTAGCTCAAAGGCAACATGGCATGTAGTTGTCTGTTTCTAACCACTGCCAACAACCAATGTGAGCTGCAGGCATGGCTAGATGGCTATGATGTTCTGCGTGAAGGATATCTCAGAGTAAAGCTCTATTGTCATGCCCCTTGTGAATAGAATCTGGAGACTGTATGTAATTTTGGCTGCCTGCCACAACTAGATCTAGAGGAGAAATAGCTTCTTTGCTTCAATGTTAACACTCCTCCAAAGGTAACAAATTTGTCTATTATCTTTGGCATAATGGATAGTAAGCAGCAAGTGAATTGTGGGTGGTCCCAAATGATAGTGGGTTTAGACATCCTAAGTTGGCTAAAAGTTGTAGGCTTTCCCAAAGTGTCAACTTATGAGCATTCAGCAAGAGGAGATTTAAACCCAGAGGAAAGAATGTAGAGCAAGTGACAGTCAATAACACCTCAAAACAGAATGGCCATGACCATGGATCACGTGGAATTCTAACAGAGAACATTTATTAATATCCATTGTTGGAGCAAGTAGAAAAGCAAGGCATGTCAACTTAAAACTTAGTCCTTAAAGCTTCCAGAAATCCACAGGTTTGTATATTCTTCAAGGTGAAATCAAGACTCCATCCCCAGAGAGTTCTACTAAGAAATACTACTTCCTTGAGGCCTAGAATAAACACTGAGAACAGAACCAGCGTGTAGTCCAGTCATCCAGCAATGAAATGCAGCCAGTGGCAGAGATTTGAAGGCATGAAGCACATTTTCAGAGAACTAGAAGTTCTTTGACTCTTATGTCCTAAGAGGTGGGTTAGACAAGAAAGTGGAGGATACAACTAACACATGGGTTTTAAAACTTGGAGCCTGGTGTTACTGAAAGACAAAGTTTGGTAAAACTCAAGTTCAAGAACAAGCCAATCTAAAAGAAAAATCAATACAAAAATTAGACACTAAAACCAAAGCTAGGTTTGCAATTACAGAAGAGCAAGAGGAACCACCAGGATGTATAAAGTTGGTAAAGCAGAACCAGTGGAAGGCAGATCCTTAGGTCTCTTAAATATGGGTGGAGAACATTTTATGGAGAATTTAAGACTGTTCTCATCCTTTAGAGCAGCTAGCAAGCTTATACAACTACCCTGAACTCTAGATCATTCCTTCTTTTGGATTAGACTTAGAATCACAGTAGTAATTTATCTCAGAACTCTCCTATATTTTGTAAAAAGTAAGTGTATCCGCAAGAAATGTAGAAGTGTAGGGAGAGATGTGTTTCCTGCAAAATGAGCCACCTAGTGACTCTCTGAAGGGTTAAGAGTTTATTAGAAGCACACCCATTGCTGTTCTTTTTTGTTGTTGTTGTTGTTTGTTTGTTTGTTTTAAAATTAATTAATTTATTTATTTTCGGATGTATGTCATATTTCGAATTCTGTGTAGATTACATCATGTTCACCACCCGAAAACTAATTATAGTCCATCCACTCACATGTGAGCCTAATCATCCCTTTTGCCCTCCCCCCTGCCCCCTTCCCCTATGGTAACCACCAATCCAATCTCCAATGCTATGCGTTTTTTTATCATTGTTTTTGTCTTCAACTTATGATTGAGGTCATATGGTATTTGACTTCCTCCCTCTGACTTATTTCACTCAGCATAATACCCTCAAGGTCCATCCATGTTGTCACAAAAGGCTGGATTTCATCATTTCTTATAGCTGAGTAGTATTCCATCATGTATAAATACCACATCTTCTTTATCCATTCGTCCCATGATGGGCACCTAGGTTTTCCATGTCTTGGCTATTGTGTATAATGCTGCAATGAACATAGGGGTGCAAGTATCTTTATGCCTTTGTGTTTTCAAGTTCTTTGGATAAATACCCAGCAGTGGGATAGCTGGATCATATGGTAGATCTATCCTTAATTTTCTGAGGATACCCTATACTGCTTTCCATAGAGGTTGCACAAGTTTGCACTCCCACCAGCAGCGAACAAGGGTTCCCTTCTCTCCACATCCTCTCCAACATTTGTTATTTCCTGTCTTGTTAATTATAGCCATTCTGACCAAAGTGAGGTGATACCTCATTGTAGTTTTGATTTGCATTTCTCTGGTGGCTAATGATGTTGAGCATCTTTTCATATGCCTGTTGGCCATCCATATATCTTCTTTGGAGAAATCTCTGTTCAGATCTTTTGCCTATTTTCTAATTGGATTGTTGTTTTTTCTGTTGTTGAGCTGTATGAGTTCTTGTATATTTTGGATATTAACCCCTTATCTGATATGTGGTTTGCAAATATCTTCTCCCAATTGTTAAGTTGTCTTTTCGTTTTGTTGATGGTTTCCTTTGCTATGCAGAAGCTTTTTAGCTTGGTGTACTCCAATTTGTTCATTTTTTCTTTTGTTTTCCTTGCCCAGTCAGACATGGGACTTGAAAATTTGATGCTCAGAATAATGTCAAAGAGCGTATTGCCTATGTTTTCTTCTAGAAGTCTCATGGTTTCGGGTCTTACATTCAAATCTTTAATACATTTTGAGTTGATTTCTGTGCGTGGTGTAAGGGAATGGTCTACTTTCATTCTTTTGCATGTGGCTGTCCAGTTTTCCTAACACCATTTATTGAAGAGACTCTCCTTTCTCCATCGTATGCTCTTGGCTTCCTTGTGGCATATTATCTGTCCATAAACATGTGAGTTTACTTCTGGGCTCTCAATTCTGTTCCATTGATCTGTGTGTCTGTTTTTGTGCCAGTGCCATGCTGTTTTGGTTACTATGGTGTTGTAGTATATTTTGAAATCAGGGAGTGTGATACCTCCAACTTTGTTCTTTTTTCCAGGAATCCTTTTGCTATTCGGGGTCTTTTATTGTTTCACATATAAATTTTAGGATTCTTTGTTCTCTTTCGGTGAAAGATGTTGTTGCAACTTGATAGGGATTGTGTTGAATCTATAGATTGCTTTAGGAAGTATGGACATTTTAATGATGTTAATTCTTCCAATCCAAGAGCACGGAATATCTTTCCATTTCTTTGTGTCTTCTTCGATTTCTTTCAACAATGTTTTATAGTTTTCCGTGTACAGATGTTTCACCTGTTTGGTTAAGTTTATTCCTAGGTATTTTATTGTTTTTGTTGCAATTGTAAATGCGATTGCATTCTTAATTTCTCTTTCTGCTACTTCGTTGTTAGTGTATAGAATTGCAACCAATTTTTGTAAGTTGATTTTGTATCCCACGCCTTGACTCTATTCCTTTATTTTTTCTAAAAGTTTTTTAGTTGAATCTTTACGATTTTCTAGATATAAAATCATGTCATCTGCAAAGAGTGACAATTTCACTTCTTCTTTTCCAGTGTGGGTCCCTTTTATTTCTTTTTCTTGCCTGATTGCTCTGGCTAGGACTTCCAATACTATGTTAAATAAGAGTGGTGGCAGTGGGCATCCTTCTCTGGTTCCTGTTCTTAGAGGGATAGCTTTCAGTTTTTCTCCATTGAGAGTGATATTTGTTGTGGGTTTGTCATATGTGGCATTTATTATGTTGAGCTTTTTTTCCTTCTATACCCATATTATTTAGAGTTTTTATCATAAATGGATACTGTATCTTGTCAAATGCTTTCTCTGCATCTATTGAGATGATCATGTGATTTTTATTCTTCATTTTGTTAATGTGGTGTATCACGTTAATAGATTTGCGGATGCTGAATCATCCCTGCATCCCTGGAATGCAACCCACTTGATCATGATGTATGATCTTTTTAATGTATTGTTGTATTTGATTTGCTAGTATTTTATTGAGGTTTTTTGCATCGATGTTCACCAGTGATATTGACCTGTAATTTTCTTTTTTGTGTTTTCCTTGTCTGGTTTTGGTATCTGGATAATGTTGGCTTCGTAGAAGGAGTTAGGAAGCCTCCCCTCCTCTTCAAATTTTTGGAAGAGTTTGAGAAGGACAGGTATTAAGTCTTTTTTGAATGTTTGGTAGAATTCACCAGGGAAGCCATCTGGTCCTGGACTTTTATTTTTGGGGAGGTTTTTGATTGCTGTTTCTATCTCCTTACCAGTGATCAGTCTATTCAAATTTTCTACTTCTTCTTGGTCTAGTTTTGGAAGGTTGTATGTTTCTAAGAATTTATCCATTTCTGCTAGATTATCCAATTTCTTGGAGTATAGCTTTTCATTCTATTCTCTTATTATCTTTTGTATTTCTAAGGTGTCCGTTGTAATCTCTCCTCTTTCGTTTTTGATTTTATTTATTTGAGCCTTCTCTCTTTTTTTCTTGGTGAGTCTAGCTAAGGGTTTGTCAATTTTGTTTATCTTTTCAAAGAACCAGCTCTTGGTTTCATTAATTTTTTCTATTGCTTTTTTAGTCTCTATTTTGTTTATTTCTGCTCTGATTTTTATTATTTCCTTCCTTCTGCTGATTTTGGGCTTCAGTTGTTGTTCTTTTTCCAGTACCTTTAGGTGCACTTTTAGATTGTCTATTTGGGATTCTTCTTCTTTGTTGAGGTAGGCCTGAATTGCTACAAACTTCCCTCATAGAACCGCTTTTGCTGTATCCCACCAATTTTGGCATGTCGTGTTTTCATTTTCATTTGTCTCCAGGAATTTTTTGATTTCTTCTTTGATTTCTTCATTGACCCAATTGTTGTTCAGTAGCATTTTGTTTAATCTCCACATTTTTGTGGCTTTTCTGCTTTTCTTCCTGTAGTTGATTTCCAGTTTCATACATTTGTGGTCAGAAAAGATGCTTGGTATTATTTCAATCTTGTTAAATTTATTGAGACTCATTTTGTGGCCTAATATGTGATCAATCCTGGAGACTGTTCCATGGGCATTTGAAAAGAATGTGTATTCTCTGGTTTCTGGATGGAATGTTCTGTATATATCTACTAAGTCCACCTGGTCTAATGTGTCCTTTAAGGCCAGTGTTTCCTTATTGAACTTCTGTTTGGTTGATCTATCCATTGGTGTAAGTGGAGTGTTAAAGTCCCCTACTATTATTGTGTTACTGTCTATTTCTCCTTTTATGTCTGTTAATAATTGCTTTATATATTTAGGAGCTTCTATGTTGGGTGCATAGATATTTACAAGTGTTATATTTTCTTGTTGGATTGTTCCCTTTATCATTATGTAATGCCTGTCTTTGTCTCTTATTACAGTTTTTGTTTTAAATTCTATTTTTTCTGATATAAGTATTGCTACCCCTGCTTTCTTCTCTTTGCCATTTGAGTGGAGTATCTTTTTCCATCCTTTCACTTTCCGTTTGTGAGTGTCTGTAGGTCTGAAGCGTGTCTTTTGTATGCAGCATATACATGGGTCTTGTTTTTTTAATCCAATTGGCCACCATATCGCATTTGATTGAAGCATTTAGTCCATTGACATTTAAAGTAACTATTGATAAGTATGTATTTATTGCCACTTTGTCACTTTCTTTTTTCTGGGTGTTTTAGTAGTTCTTCTCTTTTCCTTCCCATTTCTCTTGCTCTCTTCCCTTGTGGTTTGGTGGCTATCTTTAGTAATATGTTTGATTTCTTTTGTCTTACTTTTTTTTCTTGCTTGTTATAGATTTCTGATTTGTGATTACCATGAGTATCCTATTTAATATATTATGCATATAACAGTCTATATTGAGTAGATAGACTCCTTAGCTTGACCTCTTTCTAAAAGCTCTACTTTTTCACTCCCCTCCTCCCACATTATATGTTTTTCAAATCATATATAGTCTCTTGTTTAATGTGCGTGTATGCATTACTCGCTTATCATTGAAATAGGTGATTTTAGTACATTTGTCTTTTAACCTTCATATTACCTTCACAGGTAGTTGTTCTGCTGCCTTTACTATATTTTTACTTTACAAGTGATTTTATTGCCTGTTTTTTTGTTGTTGTTGTTTTCTTTTTTTGATAATATCTTTTTTATCTCTACTTGTGGTCATTGCTTTCCCACTTAAATAAGTCCCTTCAGCATTTCTTGCAGAACTGGTTCCTTGGTGATAAACTCCTTTAATTTTTGCTTGTCTGGGAAGCTCTTTATCTCTCCTTCTGTTCTGAATGACAATCCTGAGGGATAAAGTATTCTTGGCTGTAGTTTTTTTCCTTTTAGCACTTTAAATATGTTGTGCCATTCTCTTCTCACCTGTAGGGTCTCAGCTGAGAAGTCTGCTGACAGCCTGATGGACTTCCCTTTATATGTCACTTGTGGCCTTTCTCTTGCTGCTTTTAGGATTCTCTCTTTCTCTTTAATTTGTGACATTTTTATTATAATATGTCTTGGTGTTGGCCTCTCTGGGCTTATCATGTTTGGAGCTCTGTGTACTCCCTGAACTTGGATGTCTGTTTCCTTACTCAGGTTAGGAAGATTTTCCTCTATTATTCAGACAAATAATTTTTCTGCCCCTTTGTCTCTCTCTTCTCCTTCTGGGACCCCTATAATCTGAATGTTAGCACGCTTGATATTGTCCCAGAGTTCCCTTAGACTGTTCTCATTCTGTCTGATTCTTTTTTCTCTTTTCTGTTCTGCTTGGCTGATTGCCTCTCGTCTTTCGTCTAGCTCACTGATCCATTCTTCTGCTTCCTCTGCTCTGCTATTGATTCCCTCTAGTGAATTTTGAGTATTGTATTCTTCATTTCTGATTGCTTTTATTTTATATCTTCCAGTTCTTTGCTGATGTGCTTACTGTGTTCATCTATTCTTCTCTGCATATTTGTCAGCATCCCCATGATATTTTCTTTAAAGTCTTTGTCAAATAGGTTGCTAGTTTGTATTTCACTTAATATTTTTTCTGGGGTTTTGTCCTGTTCCCTAGCTTAGAAAGTATTCCTTTGTCTCCTCATTATGTCTCTTTCTCTGTGCTATTTTCTTTGTATTAGGTGAGTTGGCTATGTCTCCTGATCTTGGAGAAGTGGTCTTATGTATGCTGTGCTTTATGAGGCCCAGCAGTGTGCTTCCCTCTCATCACCAGTCCGTAAGAACCAAGAGTGACCCTTTTGTGGGCTACTTGTGTCCTTCTGGTGTGGCAGGGTTGCTCCCACTGCAGGTACCCAGGGAATCTGATCTTTCCTTCCCTGGCCAGCTGTTTGTAAATCTGGTTTGGAGAACCTCAGCACTTTTGGCTACAAAGTTTATCAGCACACTCCTATTGCAGTTTTCCTCTTAATTGGGTTGGTACCCAGTGTAGCTGGTTGCTAGGCTCAGGGGCATACAGTTGTGATAGGCCTGAGGCCAACAAGGCTGTTGTCAGTTCTCTTAGGAGTGCAGCTGAGTGGGGCTGGCCCTTGGCATGGGGGCACTCAATTGTTTCAGGCTTTGGAAGGTGGGGCTGATCCTTTTTATGGCTATTTGTGAAGCACAGGTCTTCTTCCACTGACATGCTTCACCCCCCACAGGACCACATACATAGTCCTGGTCCGTGCACACTTCTCAACCCCCTGGAACATACACCAACTCCACATTGCAGAAGCCCCCACCTCCCACCTCTCCACCAATGCCCCACACAGTTCACCTGGTCCTCACACAGGCCCTGTCCCACAGAGGAAGGCACCCTTGCCTGCCCTTAGAGGATCAAGGCACCCAGCAATGTAGGCTGAAAAGTAGCCTGAGGGCTTGCTGTTAGGTGGGGCTTGTCCCTAGGGTGGGTTGCCTGCCCTGGCTGAACTGGATTAAATCTGTGCTCTAGTGTGTGTGGCAGACCCCTGAGCAAACAGGCCAAGGGATGAACCTCAATGGCCCCCACCGGGGTTTGTATCAGCATGCCTGGACCAACTCAGAACAATGGCCCCCAGCGATGTCTTAGTCTCTGGAGAGGTCCCTCCTCTCACCAAGATGCCCCCAAAGCCCACCAGGTGAGTCTCGTTTCACCAAAGGACTATCAGCCTTCTCTCTGGTGATTTTAGGTTGCTACAATGAGTGAGTTTGTGCATGGGCCCTTTAAGACACAAGTCTTTTCGACTTTCGGCTGATAGCTTTTCTGGGGGTATCCTTGCTGCAATTAATAGTCAGCCAAGCCAGACACTAAGACCCCCTCTCACTTGGGCTGAGTCTGAAAGATGCTTATAGCAGTATCGCCCCTGCTCTGGACCTCACTCCTCCAGGGAGGGCTCCGTACCTTAGGATGGCTACCGCCTGGCCAGCTGAGAAGCTGCGCTGCTCCCAAAGGTGGCTTTTTTCCTCTCCAGAAGGAATTACTGCCTCTTCTGCCTTCGTCAGGACTGTCCCTTGTTGTGAGGATTATTTTTATCCAGTTTTCAGTTTTCAATCTGGGGTAATTCTTCCAAAAATTGTTGTAACCTGATGTGTTTGTGGGAGGAGACAATTCAACGTCTACTCACACCGCCATCTTGACGAGATCTCCCCCATTGCTGTTCTATGTTGCTTATTTGCTAGTGTTGTGATTGCTTTCAGAAATATTTCATTCATGTCTTCTGTTAGTAGTGCATGGTGAAATGGAAAAAATGCGAGCAATATAGTTGGTTGTCACATAGCTGAATGTATTGAATTTAATGGAGAGTGCAGGATTCTGAGATGATGTTCTTCTTACATTTTAGTGTTCAAATGTCCTTCTTTTTTAAAGAATAATAATGATAGGAAATTGTAGTTGCGAAAATAGTCCTTGCTGTACAAAATAAAATCTGATAACCCTGTATTGGTTTCCCACTCCTACACACACACACACTCACACACACCCACAAAACACAAACATATACACTGTAAAGTTCAAATATATTCTGGAAAACTCAATGGTGTGACAGAAAAAAAGAATTCAAAACTGGGGAATTGAATTATTCTATGTGAAGTTGGCAATAATGTTTTGAAGTAGAATTGCCAGTCATCTAGGAGCTCAGAAACAATTGTTTGAAACAGATTCCTCCAAAGTGGGTGAAATATATCTTTGCTGATCCCAAGATGATGAGATAATATACATTGATGCCAGTGTTGCATAAGCAATACATCCAATTGTCAGGCTGTGACTACACTCACAAAGTTATTGATGACCTTTCATCACGATTTTCTAACTTTGTTTTGCTCTACCACTCCTGAGTTATAAGCTCATCAATAACTCATTGGAAAAATGATATGTAGAGAGTCAGTAAACAAATGATGTATCTCTACTCAGTCTTGTTGGTAAGCAGCAAGGTCTCTATATACTACTTTTGACATAAATTTACAGGCCCTGTTGAGCACCCTCTTTTTATAAACATTATTTCAGTACCACATACAGCAGCCTTTGATTTACTAATTTTTTTTAAGGTATAACAGTTTGAGAATTGACAAAATGAACATAAAAACTATTAAATATAATTTCTGGTACAATAGAATTTTATTTTCATTTATCAATTCCAATTAGTAAGTGATATTAATCCAAAACGTTCTATGTAGACTATGTCTAAATGTGTGGAAGAAATGGGAAAAAATCAATTAAATTTTCCTTAGCTAGATATTTTTGATTTGTGTAGAGATAGCTCATGTGCATTATACTTGCAATATTCAGTGATTTTACTATAAAAGTTGAAAAAGCACATTTTGAAATTTGTTTTTTGACATCTTATAGTGCTAGAGAATAAAGAAGTGCTCAGAAAATTATGAAAGTATGTCAAAAGGACATAGGAATGACATTGAAGGAGATCCCAAAGCCAAATCTGGGCAATTTGAGAAGGAAAAATGCTGAAAATAAATACTGATTGTAATGGATTATAATCCTTAGAATAACATAAATATCCTTAAATCCAGTTGAGATAAGTGGATAGATAGGTAGATAGATAGATGATAGATAAATAAGAGACAGTGCTTCCTTTCAGTAGAATTCTGATTTACAAATGTAGGAAAAAAATGATGTAAACAGAAAATCACTATTTGGTAAATACACATCATCTATAGTGATGATTTTGAATTTATGATTTAGAATCATCAATAGATCTAAAATTAGTGGGTAAAAGAAAAGTGAGAAACAAATATTTGCATAGTTTCAAAGCATCTCTTCACAAAATACTTGTTAATTACAACAGGAAATTAAGTTTACAGTACAGAAACCTGGCAGACACCACCTGAACCAAGTGGTCAAGGTTAACATTACCAGTAATGGGACATATTGGTATTATGAAGCACTGAGATATGAAGCAGTGAGAAAGAGTAAACATCACTTCTAGCTGTATTATGGCCAAAAAAATGCAGATTATGATTTTCCTCATGAGAAAATCTTAGACTAGCGAAAATTGAGGGACATTCAAAAAACTATATTTCTATTACTCTTTAAATGTGAGAATGTCATAAAGGCAAAGACAAGAAATGTCACAGATTGGAGGAGACTAAAGTGACAACCACTAAAGGCAATATGTGACACAGATTAGATCTTGCAGTAGGACATTTTTGGAACAGTTGGAGAAGTCTGAATAAGATCTATAGATTAGTTAAGAGTATTGTATCAATATTAACTTCCTGGTTTTGACAACTGTCCTGTGGTTGTATAAGATTTAACATTTGGAGAAGCTGGGTGAAGAGTACACAGCTGAGCAATCATGTTCAGCTGGGGCGTGCCAGACCCTGCCTATTCCCCAGCCTCAGACGCCGTCCTCTCAACCCAGCTGAGGCCAATTAATCCTGATGTACACGTTCCCTCAGGCCACATCTTTAGAACTAAACCTTATTTTAGACAAGAAGATGATAAGAACTCTCAATCGGTACAACTGGTTTTAGCAACATATCAACAACTAGCAACTGCTAGTCCTGTTCTAATACTGCACTCTAGTTCTGGTGAGAAGGCTGAACCTTGTTCCGCTAACTCCAGGGGATGATTTTAGTTCTTCAGTCCTTTTGGCACTTTAGTCCTACCTTCCTCTTGCACTGATACCTATTTCGTAATGATAGACTTCCCAAATTCCAAATACTTGCCATGATGTTTGGGCAGATCTTATCCCTCTGATAGTCCCATCACCTATGTAATCTCCATTGCTTCACATTAACCCTCGCTGCAAACCAGCTCCTTGTCTACATTCTGTGTTAGTCCTTATCTATCTTTCAGAATCTATGGATGCTTGCCATCATAAACTTCCTGCAACTACATCTATTTCCCCAGGTCATTCCTCATTCCAGTAAGTAGGCTTGCTATGGCTACATTGGGTACCCAGCCAAGTTTTAGTCCTTGACTCACTGCCTTTACACGGTGCTATGGTTCTTCTCACACGGAAAAAGTGTCCCTAACAATCTAGACGTGCAACTTCCACAAGAAGACACAACTCATCATGTCTACCCATGAGGAACCATCCTGACAGGCAGTGGGGATGGATTGTGTGCCTACAACTGTTAACATTATTTTTCATAACCTCATTGTGAAACAGAGCTGCTGTCAGAACAGGAACTAGAATTAGATAACTCAGGAAACAGAATCAGGAGCAGAAGGTGATTATTCTTCTTTTTGTCCTCAAAGAAAGGTCTATATTTTATGTTTTCTATAAAGAAATTGTATTCAGTGATGAATTCAACCTTCTCTGTTTGGACTAATTGGGAACAACTTGAAGGGTCATAGCACACAGTAATTTGTTCTTTTTCTGAGTTGTAGACTTTAGGATGCACATAAACTGAATCGACTCCCCATTCCCTGCATCTCAGCATGATTTTTATTGTGTTCCAATACACAGTGAGTATGCAGCGACTCTCATTAAGGATGTGAGGGGTAACATGTTGCTCAGAGACACTTTATTGCAATTTAGAGACTTAATTATTTGTTCTAGAGGTATTTTGGAAATTAGAAAGTTGAGATTTTCTCATTATACATGTCTTATGAACAGCAAGAGCCTTATGCTTTGTTGTATTTTACTTTTTGTTATTTCCACATATTGGTATTTTTTAAAAATTAAATGTATCCAGGGTAAGAGGTCAATAATCTGAGAGGTCAATAATCTATGCTGCTGCACTGTTCAAAAGAGTAGCCCCCAGCTATGTATGGCTATTTAAATTAAAATTTAAACTAAGTAAAATTATGAATTCAATTCCTCAGCTGCACTAGCCACATTTCAAATACTCAATAGCTACATATTGTCAGTGTGTTTCCACGATTGGGAAAGTTCTACCAGACAACACTATAAATCTAGAGCAGAAAGAATAGCAGGGTTTTTTGATGGTAATAAGTATGAGATAGTTGATGATGTCAAAAAGAAAGGGCTAACTCTCAAAAGACTTTGGTAGCACCATAATGAGAAGCAGGAGAGGCTATAGAATGCTAAATCCCTACTTTTTCCCTGATAAAAATATTTCATGCCTTCATAAATTATACTAAATTTCTACATAATGTCATATACTACTATGAAATGACTTTCTCTGTAATGGTACAAGTCAAATCATGTCTTTTGCTAGAAGTTTTAAGCATCTAATCACAATTTTTTCCTGATTCATTAGCAGCTTACCGTAGCTTGAAAATTTAAGGTGCCTATCTTACAAAATCGCAGTATAACATGTAATGCCCCATTTAGAAAAATATTTCTAGATCCTGTTCAATACAAATGTGTATAGGTCAATCTTTAAATCTTTTCAAGAGTTGAATCCCATATAGCATTGAATTAAATCAGATCTAAAAGTAGTAGCTATAATAATAATATCTATTCAGATGATCTCAATCTGTAGAAAGAGAATTTATTTTACACATGTAGCTTAAAATATTAAACATTGAACATAAAAAGTGAAGAAATTAAAATAAATGTAAAGCTAGAAGTTTTAAAAATATATATGTATAGTCATGCCATGGTTTTACTGGAGAAATATCATTTTGGTTCTTTGATACCTAATTTCAGTTTTGCAAAACAAATATGCTGGACAATCTCTTGGGCTGAGAATCACAGAGGTGAATAACAAACAGCAATGTCCTTTAAGAAGCTCACAGTCTGTTGAGACAGGCATAGAAAAGTTAGATGTTTAGTACAATTTAGCCTGTTCAGTGACACTGCTAGATCATCTATGGAATTCTGTCTGACTACATAGTCTAGCAGTTTGCATATTTTGACTAGCTGCATTTGTCAAGTTATGCTAAGAATTGACCTATCCACCTAATATGTCATGTCTTAGTTATAGATATGTAATTGTTAAAGAAGAAAATGATGATAGAATTTTCGTACAGCTTTATGCTCTAACTTCCAAAATCTACATTTCTTTACCATTGCAATGGTACCTTTTTATAAGCAGAGTACTTTTAAAGGAGAATTTTTTTTTTATTTCTCTTATGTTATGCCTGAGGAAACCTTCACTGCCTCATCTGCCTAGGATAGATTCTCCTGTCTGTCTCCTTTCTTGTACTTCTCACAATTATAGTTAACACTTTTACAAAGTTAGGAATTTATTAATGTTTGCTTTCTACTTTGAAAAGTGGTCCTTGGGAGCACAAACCTCATTTGTGGAAGAAACAGCAGAATATTTAACTAAGAGTGTTATGTAGAAAGTGGAAATAAATAATAAGAAAATAGCAAAAAGACCACAACTGAGATTCTAGGTTCGAGATTCACTTAGTCAGAGTGATATGTGTAGCCTTGAAAATATATGACTGCATGCAGGGAGTGAAAAGAGATGATGAAAAGACAAATGCTGGAGGCGTGGGTGACAGCCACATTTAAGGAATGGGGAAAGGAAAAAAAATGAAAGAAAGAAGTAGAAGCAGGGGCTAGAGAGGTAAGAGAATCGGAAAATGTGGAGTCATGGAAGGCAAGGAAAAAGTAGTTCAAGGAATGGAGGCTTAATGACATCACATGTTATAGACAGGCCAAGTAGCACTGAAAAAAGGTCATTAAATTTGAAGGTTCTGGGTGAATTTGAGAAATTCATTTCAATATATAAGCGGGAATTTAACCACTTAGAGTGAAACTGATAAGGGGATGGATTGTCCAAAGCAGCAGTTTTGTAGTATATACATATTAAAGAATTTGGGCAGTAAATGGAAACAAACATTAGAGTATTTTACTGTTTAGTAAGAAATTAGATCAAAGATTCTAAGAGTCAGATCAGTGGACTGAATACATCAATCTCGCTGTGGACAAGGATGGGGATGGTGGTAATGAGGTTTACAGTTTCTCTCAAAGATCAGAGGAATGATATTCATTTCCCTTGTTTCATGATCTTTCTGGAGACAGAGGAAACTCTGAACTTTGTGAGTTGAGTTATTTCTACATTAATGAATAACATATTACGTATGTGCCAGGGGTAAATAAAAATTCTAACATTCTGCACACCTATATTTAACTATAAAAAATATATAATGCAATAGAAAATAAAAGTTTGAAATTTATTAGTAAGAATAGTCTTCTTTTCCCCAAGCAAAGATTATAGAAAAATCTAATAAATTATCTGATAAATGTTTCCAAGGTAAAAATGACTACTTAGATTCAACTATGTACATTTTAAAAGTACACCTATGCCCAAAACGTTTTTAAAGTTAAAACAAAAGTATATTTTCTATACTCAATAGACGTTAAGCATTCATTTGAGTATTTATTGCAAGCTTACTTAGTGCCAGGCATTGTTCTAGGTTCTTGGAATATGTAAGTGAACAAAAACCAAGATTCCTGCCCTTATGCAGCTCCCTTCCAAGGAAAGACAGTCAATCCGCAAACATAATAAATAAGCAATTATATATTGAATTAGAAGGTAATGGAAGCCACGGAATAAAAAAATAATTAGAGCAGTTTATGGAAGATGAGGAGAGGAAGGCAGAGTGGTCAGGGTAGGTCTCATGGGAAGACCAAGACTTAAAGGAGGAAGACTGCCAAGAGGATACCTGGGGAAGAGGATTGCAAATAAAGGAAACGAAAGCCTTGTGATGTTTGGGAAACAGCAAGAAGGCCGGTGTGGTAGAAGCAGAGAACAAGGAGAGAATGGGAAGAGGGCGTAGGAGGTCAGAAAGGTTCTGGGGAGTAGAGGAGTATCATCTAAACCTTTGAAGGCCATTACAAGGACTTTGGCTTTTATCACAAAGATAATTGAGTCTCTCTCTTTCACTGTTTCCTATCACAGCCCTGAAAGTTGGGTTGGGGATCCATCAAGTTTGGGTTTAGTGGCTATATTTATGTATGCTCCAATCAGTTCTGCATCTAAGAATGGAATTCAGGAATATTCCTACTCCTACTGTGGTGACTCAGTTGGCTCATGACGCTTTTCAAAGAAGAGAGTATCATAATATGAAAGTGTCCTATGGCACCAGGAGGTGAGAGACAAGAGTTGAAATATAAACAGCTATAAATTAATCTGTGAAAGTTAGTCTTACAGCTCATCTATGAAAGAAACTTAGTAGACGTTTTCTCAAACTTGAAAACAATCTTAAAAATTTACATGCCATTACCAATAAACAGTTGTGAAGCTGAAAGTAAAAAATTAAATTAATAATAAAAAAAATTCCACCACAAAAGAGGAAAGACTAAATTATCTTTTTAGCCACTCTATAGAACATGGAGTATAAAATTGTCATATGAAGAGATAAAAGAATATGCAGCAAAAAATATAGAAAAAGTTGTAAAGCAGTTAAGAAAAACGTAGTTTTTCTGATTTCGTGATATTTGTGGTATTGTCAGATTTTTTTAGGTTTATAAGTTTGCTGTATTCTTTTCATTTATATCAACTCCTGAAGACAAATTTATATTACTTTTCTTTAAAGAATGCACCATATTTTATAAGCTTCAATCTTCAAAACCCTGCATCTGTTCTTGCTCTGAATAAAATGGAGAACATTTCAAGATTTTGAGCTGAGGAGTGGAGATAAATGGAAAGGGCACAAGGGAGCAAGGAGGACCTCAGGAGAGCTCTCACAGTGAGGAGCCAGAGGCAAGAGAAAGGAGGAAGCAGCAAAGACTTAGGAGCCACCACAAAGAGAAGAGGAAAAGCAGGAGTGGGTTTAGACTGGAACCAAAGTGAGGAAAATGCATAAAGTAGGAAGTGAGCAACTGTGTCCACTAATGGATTTAATTTCAAATGAATCTACAACTTGGTGTTTCTTTTTTTATTTCAGAATATTTCTGACAGACAAATAAAATGTCTTATGTTTAAATTTATTTAAAATTTTCTCAAGGTTTTCTTTTTCATAGTTTCCCTCACTGCTTTCAAAATCATCTTGTGGGTTGACATGTATGTTTCCCTCATTCAGCTATGAGCTCCTTGAAGAGAAAGACATGGTGTCTTCATTTTGTAAACTCAGCATAAAGTTTGATGCCTGGAACATCATAGCTGTTGATTCAAAGTTCAGTGAGAGATTAAAGGGACAAACAAAGGACAAATGTCAGGTTTCCTGTTTCAGTGGAAGGTCTATCCTGAAATGATATGGTCTCTGGAAATAACAATTCACACTTTACCAATTTCAGAAGTCAGGAGCTGGGAACACTAGACAGTGAACCATCCACTGAACATGCCCACAAATGCATTCATGGAAACAGCTCTTTATGCCTATTGATGGTTAATTTTGTGAGTTCTTTGAGTTAAGGGTAGGGGAATACAAAGTTGGTCAGCAAGTAGCCTTAGATGGTTAAAGAAACATACTTTTCCTTGAAGTTCCTTTGCATCTTAGATATAGACTTTCTGTTCCCCTATTTTAAAAACGGGGAAGGAGTGTTACTTGAAGAAGGTTGAAGGCCCTTAAAGTTAGCTTTTATCCTGTGAGTTTTCTCATCTCCTCCAGTTCCATTGGTTGCTTTCTTGACTTTTTCCTCCTGAAGCTACCCTTTTGGCTGCATATTCCATTTCCCCATATTTCAAGGTCACCTTTCTTATATTTCTCTTCAAAGGTATTTTTTTTTACTTCAATTTCAAACACCATCCACAATTGCTTACTTCTATGATTTACTGAAAGAGTATGTCTTCTGAGGACTAACAGAATTGTAATCTTCATATTATACAGATGCTAGTGGATTACACACAGAATTTTAAATGTAGTTTATAGATTACTTTATCTCATTCCTGAGTTGCATGGCTTACTCACTATTGATGTCTAGAATTGTATATATCATATCCCTGCATAACTATAGTGTGATTTAATTAATAGTTTGCAGGAGGTCATGTATTACGTCTTGTTCCTTATTTTCAGGAGTCCTCAATGCTGGCCATGAATATGCAGCCATTTAATCATAAATTCACAGCTTTCCAGTTATTACCTGTGTGACCCTGGCAAATTATTTAACCTCTATGCAGTTTAGATTCTAAGCTGAACAATAAATATGAACTCGGGTAAGCAGGTAATTTATTTTCCAAACAGAGACACTTTGTGAATGGTAGAGAATGATAATAATAATTTTGCTTTAGAAAAACAAGCATAAACCTGGATCAGTCAAGCAAATCTAGGACGTATGGTCACCCTACTAAAAATAGTACCTAATATTATTAAATGAGAAAATACATGGAAAACATGTAGACTTAAGACTTAGGACTGTAGGTGCTTAATAAGTGTTACATTATTGTTATTAATATTTATATATATATTACTATTGACCTTGGAAAACCCTTGAGCCATCTTGGATCTATACCAGATGTCAACCTACCAAGACAATTAGACCATGCAGGACAGTGTCGTTGTTATCCCATTTTTGCTTCTTTTACATTTTCTTTTGATAGCATAATCCAAAGTTAAACCATTCTCACCATCAGTACATTTCTATAATCAGGATGCAATAAAGGAAATATTTTGCTGAACTGAACATGTGTCTGGTAGAATTCCATCCTCAGCAGAGATTTAGAAGAGAAGATCAATTTTTTGAAAGAGCCCTGAAGGATTATTTTGAAACTGTTCTCAGTCTCTCATTTTAAAGGCAGAATCATTTCGATCCCTTTAATTTCTCCTCATAAGTATAATTTCCCAGCTCTTTCACTTATGTGGCTCTCCAAAGAATCCTACACGAAGTTTGTTAAACTCCTGAAGAAGCTTCAAATGGGAGATTCTTCTCTAATAAAGATAAAGTATTGAATATAGCAAGAGGATAACAATGAAGTGGCTGAATGCTAATTTGACATTCTACTAAAACATTTTTATGTGTATATTTAGTATTGTGCTTGATTTGTTACTTTCTACCAAAATAAGCAGCCTCTGTCTCCTAGGAGCTTACAACAAAAAAAAATACAGACTTCTTCAGGTCATTAAGACCTCTGTGGTGGTGTAGATGCTAGACTGAGAGTTCCAAAAGGACCAAGACCTTGTTTGTTTTTATTGCCAGTGTCTAAAAAGCTCCTAGCAGAGGGCTTGGCACATCATAGACAGCTAGTAAATATTTGCTGAACAGATGAATTAGTGGATGAACAAATGAATAAATGAAGACAGACACAGATGAGAGAATACTAAATAAACGTTGTGACTCACATATTAAAGTTATGTACAAATAAAAATATCAGATGCTAACATCTATTTATCCATTTATTCAGGGAACATATATTGAACATCTCTTTTGCTAGATACTAAGAATATTAAAAAAAAGGTACAGTCATTGCTTACGTATAAACATACATAGAGAAAAACATTATAGATTAAAATTTTAACAAATAATCTCAACATGCATTAAAATAGTGACACAACAAAAACGGTAAAGACTATCTCACAAATGCAAAGACGATTTAACAAGAAATTTTTTTTGTTCATTATATTGCTAATTGAAAGAAAAAAGTCATATAATCATAGGAATAGGTGACAAAAAATCTTTTGGTAATATCCAAATATTTCTGGCGTTCGTGTTGGCAAATATCAGAATAGAAAATACTCTTAACTCAAAAAATATAAATTAGAAATAACTATAGAGGTTGTTCTAGAAGGCTGAATCATTAGAGAGTCTCATTCAAGTAAGAAACAAGTCCTCTGTATTACCCTCTCTTTCTAGGCTAGAAGTTGTAAATTAAAAAAGAAAAAAAAAAGAAACAATGAACAAACAAGAGTATAGATACAGGAGAGGAAGAAACAAAATGATAATTAGCGTGTGTGTGTCTGTGTATGAAAAACTATGCAAAGATGTTCATCAAACTCTCAATAATGACTATCTTGAGTGTAGGTGAAATTGCAGGAATGAGAAATTGCTTTCTCATTATTCTATTTACAATTCTGTATTTGGCATGATGGAGCTGGAGTCCATCTATATCTATACCTATATCTATATCTATATCTATATCTATATCTATATCTATATCTATATCTATATCTATCTATACATACATTCCCTGCCCTCATGGAGCTTCATTGAGGAAAAGAGACATAGCTATGACCAAATAATTGCCTCGTAATCCATAGCATAATAGAACCCCTTCCCTGACTTAAAGAAACAGAGGAGGGTAACCAAAAAGGTTTCAGGGCGGACTTTGGGGAGCCATAGTAGTGAGAAAAAGAGAAATGCTTTCAAGGCAGTGAAAGTAATGAGTGTGAGATTAAGGAATATAAAAACGTAATTTATTCCATGACAGCAAATTACTCCAGGCAGCTAAGAGCATAGGGTGTAGTGGAAGAGGAAAAAGGAGGGGACGGCAGCGTGTTGAGAAAGAGGGATTTGACTAGACTGTAAAACTTGCTTACCCTGTCAAGGACTTGAGGTTTAATTTCATACCAGTGGTAACCATATATTTTCATTCATGTGCACTCAAATAAACTAGTAAAAACTATGTGTCCCTTGCAATATGTACATGTATGCTACTCACTATATATGCTATAAAAAATAGATATTATGTTTAAAAGCTATATACCTGTTTTATATTTCCAAATTGACATCAAAACTATTTTATCATAACTTTAAATAGTTGCAAAAGAAAAATTTCTGGCATATTATATACGTGCTTTAGTTATATTTGCAAATCTTTGAGCTTCAGAGTGGCTCATTTAATTTAAGGAAAATATCCTCCATGTAAACTAAATGACAAAAGTCCTCTCATTAAACTCATCATGCATATCAGAATTTCTTTTGGATAAATCGTGGCTTCATTTTCAATTCTCATGAGCATACTGACTTCTGAATTTTGCTTCTAAGATAAGTAAGTGGGTATTTAGGCAGATAGGGAGGTGTGTAGGTAGATAGACAAATAATCAGACAGACAGATGGATTACAAAATGGAGCCTTGACAAAAATAAATTACCGGTTAAAATAAGATATGACCCCCTTCAAAACTTCTTGATGAAGCCCTTTTGGTTTGTTCCTAGAAAAATCATTCTCAGAAACTATATCTTATTGAAATATCCCTTTGTTTATAACCCTGGAGATTTTCGTACTTGGGGAATGTGCAAAATTTTATCCAGGAGAGATGAAAAACATGGACAAGGATAATTATGAAAGGAGTGTTGAGAAAGGAGGATCTGTGAACAGCAAGATCATTCTCAGGAAGACTTGTGTTAGGAGAAAATATACATGGAAATTGAAGATATGGAAATGTCTTTCATTAAAACCATCTATGACCTTATATCGCCTACAAAGTCTTCCTGTAGCCAAGTACAAGTGTCTCAGTTTATAGACTATTTCCACTGACAAGAAAGAGCCATTGTACATTTTTAAATATAGAAATGACCTGATGATAGTTGTGTTTTAGAAAGATATCCAACTATCTCATCACCATTGTGTTCCAAGTGCCTAAAATTGTGATAGAAACTATAAAGTTATCAATAAGTGTTTATAAATAGATATCGATAAAGTAATCAATAAATGAACTAATAAACAATAAAGTTAACTAGGAACTATGGAGAACAGAAAAAATGTGTAACCTATTCTTAGAACTCCCCCAGCCACTGTCTTACTTGTCTAATTAGATTATCTCTACCTTCCTGTGAAGTTTTGCCTTTTTTGAAAAAATTTTGCTCAAATTATGCTGTTTCTTCCATACTTCTCTGTAAGTCTATTGTGTCTCACGAATATCTCTGTCAAATAATTGATGACATTGCACTGTAATCCTTGACTTATATTTTGCTTTTTCTTTTCTTTTATGATAACATGAACTACTCTGGCCAATGTATCCTCAGTGTCTAAGATATAGTAGGTGTTCAATAAAAATTCAAGTAATGAGTAATACAAAAAGATGATGGTCATATATTTAGATCCCCAGCATTGGCGCTAAGACTATTTCCTGGGTTCTACCTTATGGAGAGATATGGATAAATTTAATGATTGCCTTTTTCAGTCTTGCAGATCTGCAGGAGACATTTATTTACCAATTCAACACACAGCATAGTTATTCTTCTTCAGAACTATTAGTCTGCCTTTGTCTTTGAAAATTATGAATCATATAAAAGTTTGTGTTTTCCTCTTTGTAATGAATAAAATAAAAGGCTTAGAACCAAGTTGTTCATCACTAGAAAAAATAATCCATGTATATTTTATGTAACTTTATCACTGCTTTTATCTTTGTATCCTCATTTTGCTTTAGTTCTTGTTTTGTCATCAGTGAATTTTTAACACTGAAAAACTATTTTGTATGAAAAAGCAATTTGTGTAGGTAAGTAAAAATAAAATTATAATACATGTAAAAGTGAAAATTTCTCTCCTACTCCTGACTCACAGGCTTCCTTCCCAGAGTTAGTCGCTCTCACCAGAGTCTTGGATATCTTGAGCATTGCTTTTGAAGGTAATTTATGTATATACAATTGCATAAGCATACTATATCACTTTACATAAATTATGCTGTAACAACAATTCTCTATCTTTGTATTTTCCATTTGACAATGAATGTTGTTTGTATAGTATATTTCTATTTTCTCTTTCTATAACATTTGTTTGACATATTTTGGATCTTCTTATTATATTTTCCACATTTCTTATCTTCTCTACCACATTAACCATCTGCCCATCTCTTTTCACTGCCTTCTTGAAAATTCTTTCAGCTCTATCTTTCAATTCACTAATTATCTCTTCACTTATGTCTTATCTGCTATAGAAAACTTCCATGGAGTTGTTTAATTTTATTGACTATATTTTCCATTTCTAGAAATGATACTGGATTCTTTTGAAAATCTGTGCATTTTCTCATATTAAATAGATAAAGCATGCAAAAGAATATATCAGTTATTATATATTCTTACTTAAAGTGCATTGAACTAAAAATAAAGTAGAGAACTATGTGGTTTTTGAACATATAATATTTTGACTAAGTTAACCTGAACCTGAGTTAGCCTGAGAATGTAATTATGATTTCAAATATTTTAACATTGTTACTACCAAAAACATTTGTCAATTATAGAGAAAGAAAAAGAAGAAACTGGAAATTTGCCATTAAACATTGCTATGGCAGCAATAATCTAGCCCATGGTGTGAGAAGTTGCTTTTCATTCAGACACTTTCTCCTTCTACCCCTTTATATGTAATTCATACATATTACAAGTCATATAGTGTCCATTTAAAAACTTGCCTAGGTTTTCTGATAGTGACTTGTCTTTTATAGCACCTTTTAAATTTTTTTTAATCATGGTCTAAATAGTTTATAACATTGTGAAATTTCAGTTGTACATTAATATTTGTTAAACACTATATAAATTTGTCCCTGCACCCGTTGTATTCACCCACCTCCCTTTTTCCCCTGGTAACCACTAAATTGTTCTCCTTGTCTGTAAGTTTGTTTATATTCCGCATATGAGTGAAATCATATAGTGTTTGTCTTTCTCTGTCTGGCTTATTTCACTTAATATGATGCCCTCAAGGTCCACCCATGTGGTTGTGACTGGAACAATTATGTCTTTTTTATGGCTGAGTACTATTCCATTGTATATATACATACCACATCTTCTTTATCCAATCACCAGACATTGGGCACTTAGGTTGTTTCCACATCTTGGCTTTTGTGAATAATGCTGCAATGAACATAGGGGTGTGTAAGTCTCTTTGTATTGTCGATTTCAAGTTTTTTGGATAAATACTCAGTAGCAGGATAGCTGGGTCTTATGGTAATTATATTTTTAGTTTTTTGAGAAATCTCCATATTGTTTTCCAAAGTGGCTGCCCCAGTTTGCATTCCCACTAGTAGCGGATGAGGGTCCCCTTTTCTGTACAACATCTCCAACATTTATTATTTTTTGTCTTGGTGATTATAGCCATTCTACTGGGCATAAGATGATATCTAAGTATAGTTTTGATTTCATCTTCCTGATGATTAGTGATGTTGAGCATCTTTTCAAGTACATTTTGGCCATCTGTATATCTTTGGAAAATGTCTGTTCATGTCCTCATCCCTCTTCATCATTGGCTCATTTATTTTTTGTAGTTCAGTTGTGTGAGCTCTTTATAAATTATGGAGATTAACCTCTTATCAGATGTATGATTTGCAAATATTTTTTCCCAGTTTGCGGGTTGTTTTTTCATTTTGATCTTGGTTTCCTTTGCCTTCCAGAAGCTCTTTAATCTGATGAAGTCTCACTTGTTTATTTTTTCTTTTGTTTCCCTTGTCTGAGTGGACATCGTATTTGTAAAGATCCTTTTAAGGCTGATGTCAAAGAGTGTACTGCCTATATTTTCTTCCAGAAGTTTTATGGTTTCTGTTCTTAGCTTCAAGTCTTTGATCCATTTTGAGTCTATTTTTGTGTATGGAGAAAGATAATGATCTACTTTCATTCTTTTGCATGTGGCTATCCAGTTTTTCCAGCACCATTTATTGAAGAGGTTTTCCTTTCTCCATTGTATGTTCCTGGCTCCTTTGTAGAAGATTAGTTGTCCATATATGTGTCGTTTTATTTCTGAGCTTTCAATTCTGTTCCATTGATCTTTGTACCTGTTTTTGTATCAGTACCATGCTGTTTTGATTACTATAGCTTTGTAATATGTTTTGAAGTCAGAGATTGCAATGCCACCAGCTTTGTTCTTGTTTCTCAGGATTGCTTTGGCTATTTGGGGTCTTTTGTTGCCCTATATGAATTTTAGATTCTTTGTTCTACTTCTGTGAAGAATGTCATTAGGATTCTGATTGGGATTGCATTGAATCTGTAGATTACCTTAGGTAGTATGGCCATTTTAACTATGTTTATCTTTCAAATCCATGTACATGGAATATCTTTCCATTTCTTTATGTCGTTATCGATTTCTTTCAGTAATGTCCTCTAGTTTTCCTGGTATAGGTCTTTCACCTTCTTGGTTAAATTTATTCCTAGATATTTTATTCTTTGTGTTGCAGTCGTAAATGGGGTTATATTCTTGAGTTCTTGTTCTGTTAGTTCACTATTAGAGTATAGAAATGCCACTGATTGTGTACATTGACTTTGTATCCTGCAACTTTGAGATAGTTGTTGATTATTTCTAATAGTTTTCCAATGGATTCTTTAGGGTTTTCTGTAGATAAAATCATGTCATCTGCAAAGAGCAAGAGTTTCACTTCTTCAGTGCCTATTTGGATTCCTTTTGTTTCTTTTTCTTGCCTAACTGCTCTGGTCAAAACCTCTAGTACTATGTTGAATAAGAGCAGTGAGAGCAGACACCCTTGTCTTGTTCCTCTTCTCAGCAGGATGGCTTTCAGTTTTTCCCCATTGAGTATGATGTTGGCAGTGTGTTTGTCATACACGGCCTTTATCATGTTGAGGTATCTTCCTTCTATGTCCATTTTATTGAGCATTTTAATCATGAACAGATGTTGGATCTTGTAAAATGCTTTCTCTGCATCTGTGGAAATGATCATGTGGTTTATTTCCCTCCTTTAGTTAATATGGTGTATCACATTGACTGATTTGTGAATGTTGAACCATCCCTGTGTGCCTGGTACGAATCCCACTTGATCATGGTGTATGATCTTTTCAATGTATTGCTGCATTTGGTTTGCCAATATTTTGTTGAGGATGTTGCATGTATATTCATCAGTGATACTGGCCTGTAATTTTCCTCCTTTGTGTTGTCCTTGTCTAGTGTTGGGATCAGGGTGATGTTGGCCTCCTAGAATATGTTAGGAATATTTCCATCTTCCTCAATTTTTTGGAATAGTTTGAGAAGAATGGGTAATAAATTGTCTTTGCATGTTTGGTAGAATTCTCCCGAGAAGCCGTATTGCCCTGGGTGTTTAGTTTTTGGGGAGGTTTTTGAGTACAGTTTCAATCTGTTTCCTTGTGATTGCTCCATTCAGATTCTCTATTTCTTTTTGATTCAGTTTTAGGAAGTTATAAGAGTCTAAGAATTTATCCATTTCTTCTAGATTGTCCAGTTTGTTGGTGTAGAGTTTTTCATAGTATTCTCTTATAATCTTTTGTATTTCTGTGGTATCTGTTATAATTTCTCCTCTTTCACTTCTGGTTTTATTTATTTGAGCCTTTTCCCTTTTTTTCTTAGTGAGTCTGGCTAAGGGTTTGCCAATTTTGTTTATCCTCTCAAAGAACCAGCTCCTTGTTTCGTTGAGCCTTTGTACAATCTTTTTTGTTTCAATTTCATTTATTTCAGCTCTAATTTTTATTATTTCCCTCCTTCTGCTAAGTTTGGGCTTTGTTTGTTCTTCTTTTTCTAATTCTGTTAGGTGTAATTTAAGATTTTTTATTTGAGCTTTTTCTTGATTGTTAATGTGGGCCTGTATTGCCATAAATTTCCCTCTTAGGACTGCTTTTGCTGCACCCCACAGGAGTTGGTATGGTGTGTTTTCATTCTTGTTTGTCTCCAAATATTTTTTTATTTCTCCCTTTATTTCTTTGATGATCAGTTAGTTGTTCAGTAGCCTGTTGTTTAGTCTCCACATTTTTGTTACTTTTCCAACTTTTTTCTTGTAGTTGATTTCTAGTTTCATGGCAGTGTGGTTGGAAAAGATAGTAGATATGATTTCAATCTCTTAAATTTATTGAGGTTTGCCTTGTTTCCCAATATGTGGTCTAACCTTGAGAATGTTCCATGTGTACTTGAGGAGACTATATAGTATGCTGGTTTTGGATGGAGTGCTCTCTCTATATTTATTAAGTTCATCTGGTCTAGTTTTTCAGTTAAGTCCACTATCTCCTTGTTCACTTTTTGTCTGAATGATCTATCCATTGATGTAAGTGGGGTGTTGAGATCCCCTACTATTACTGTGTTATCATTAATATCTCCTTTTAGATTTGTTAATAGTTGCTTTATGTACTTTGGTGCTCCTATTTTTGGTGCATACATGTTTATAAGTGTTATATCTTCTTGGTGGAGAGTCCCTTTTATCATACACAGTCCCTCTATGTCTCTCTTTACCAGTTTTATCTTGCAGTCTACTTTGTCTGATATAAGTATGTCAATACCTGCTTTCTTTTGTTTGCCATTAGCTTGGAGTATTGTCTTCCATCCCTTCACTCTGAGCTTGTGTTTGTCTCTAGAGCTGATATGTGTTCCTGGAGGCAGCATATTGTTGGATCTTGTTCTTTATTCCAGCCTACCACTCTTTGTCTTTTGATTGGAGAATTCAATGCATGTACATTTAGAGTGATTATTGATATATGAGGGCTTAATATGGCCATCTTATCTCACGTTTCCTGGCTCTTCTGTATTTCGTTTATTTCTCATCTTGTGTATTTTGGACTACCAATTTGATTAGGTAGTTTTCTTCTTTTTCTCCTTCTTTATTGTAAAAGTTTCCATTCTAATTATTTGTTCAGTGGTTACCCTTAGGTTCATATAAAAAATCTCGTAGTTGAGATAGTCCATTTTCTGATAGCCTCCTATTTACTTAGACTATACTGATTCCACCCCTCTCCTCTTCCTCTTATAAGATATTTTATCTTTTTCCATCTTGTGTTGTGAGTTTGTGGTTAAAATGATGAGATCATTTTTGTTTTGGTTTTCCTTTTCTTTATCCTTGATGTTAGAGTTAAGTGTTTATTAACTTGATCTGATAGAGAGCTGCCATTTTCTGATTATTGCCTACCTATTCATCTCCATACTCAGGGCTTTGTAGCCCCTTTCCTATTTTTTTTTTTTCTTCAGGTAAGAGTGCCTTCTTGAAGATTTCTTGTAGGGGAGTCTTGTGGCAATGAACTCCCTTAGCTTTTGTTTATCTGGGAAAGTTTTATTTCTCCACCATATCTGAAGGAGATTTCTGCTGAATAGAGTATTCTTGGCTGAAAGTTTTTGTCTTTCAGGATTTTGAATATATCATTCCACTCTCTTCTAGCCTGTAAGGTTTCTGCTGAGAAATCCACTGAGAGTCTGATAGGGGTTCCTTTGTAAGCTATTTTCTTCTGCCCTGCTGCCCTCAGTGTATTTTCTTTGTCCCTGACTTTTGCCAGCTTCACTACTATATGCCTTGGAGTGAGTCTTTTTACAGTGACAAAGTTAGGAGATCTGGAGTTCTCTTTCTCGTGGATCTCCAGCTTCCTCCCCAGGTTTGGGAAGTTCTCAGCTATTATTTCTTTGAACAAGCTTTCTGCTCCATTCTCCTTCTCTTCCCTCTCTTGGATACCTGCAATCCTTATACTGCATTTCCTGACTGAGTCAGACATTTCTTTGAGAGAGAGCTTATTCATTTCTTTTTGGTCTTCATTCTCTCTTCTCTTCCCTCTGAAGCATTTCTATCATACTATCCTCTAACTGGCTGATTCTCTCCTCCATATTGTCAGCTCTGTTGTTTAGGGAATCCAGATTTTTCTTTATTTCATCCATTGTGTCTTTTATCTCTAACAATTCTGATTGGTTCTTCTTTATACTTTCAATTTCCTTTGTGAATAAGCATCTGAATTCATTAATTTCTCTTTCTGTGTTTTGTGACTTGAGGTTTTTTTTGATAGCTGTTTTGAATTCTTTGTCATTTAGATTATGGATTTCTGTTCCTTCAGGGTTGTTTTCTGGGTACTTGTCACTTTCCTACTGGTCTGGAGCTTTAATATACCTACTCCTACTGCTTAATGGGGTAAATTTTTGCTTCCTCATGGTGTTCTTATCAGGTCACAGCTGCCACATACCACCACAGGATGTGGATCAGGCACTGTGTATTCTGGGCCTGGCACAAGCAGGGGCTCCCCAGCTGCAGCCTTGACTGCTTTTCTCTCTGAGTGAGTGACCGATGGCAGATCTGGAGCACCAGGCAGGGAGGGGGTACTTTCCTTCCCCAGCACTTCCCCTATCCCCTCCTTGTCTCTCTGTACAGAGGGCTGGGCAATTGCAGGACTCTGCACTTTCCCTCTCTCTGCCACTGCTGCCATGCTCTCTGAACTGTGCTCCAGATGATTCTGGGGCTGGAGTACTGGGTGGGAATAGGGCGCCCTTCTCACCTGGACATTTCTTGCCACTGCAGCCCATCTCTCTCCACAGAGCTCCTATGTATCAGCTTCCACTTCCTCCAGAGGATCCAGCCCCACAACCACTTTCAAGTGTTTTTCTGCGTGGGTCTCCCAGATGTCTTTTGTGATGTGTATATGTCCTCTGTTTGTGTATGAATGTCTTTTTGGTTGTGTCTTAGAGGAGATAGTCCAAGGGAAGAGCTCACTCCACCGTGACACTGACGTCACTCCTCTTTTCTTGTATTTTTAATTCCTATGTTTAAATTTTTAGTTTAAATATCGCTACCCCTTTATTTAAATATAGGTTTGTTTATTTAAATAAATATACTTATTTTATAGTTGTCTTTGTGACCTTTTATCACTTAAATCTCCTATTGACACTTAGTCACAGTGGATTGATTCTCCATGTGCTCTGTGATGTTGGACTATGTGCTCATCTTCAGTCAGTATTTAACTGAGGTTCCTTGTGGAGCCACATCTTCCAAAGCAGTTTTGCATTTGTTTCTTCCAGCTGTTCACACATGTCAACTACTTGAGATCACTTGTTATGTTAAAATCACAGTCTGGAGAAACATTTTGGTTCCCTCAAAACTTCCTTGTGATCTTTCTGTACCTTCAGGCATTTTTTTTCTAACTCACATTTCACACAGTCTGCAGGCCTTTGGGGTTCTGGTTTATGCAAGGGTCTTTGATTTGACTTCCCTCCTGTATTACTTCAATACCTTGTCTCTTGTGCCCATTTAGGCATTAAAATTAAAGCCAATTAGTCACCATGACAATACTTCTTTTTCCTACCTTACAGTGCCCACCACCAAGCAACTGAAGCATTAATTCATTCTTCTATACACTGGTTTTGAATTTGCTGATTCTTTGTTTTTGGCACCTAGATATTGCTTTCTTTTTATCTTTCCAAGATTAACAGGTATTAAATTGAAGTTTTGGTTATATTTTATCCAGAATTTCTACATATATATGCTGAAAGAATTTTGAAGTTATCTTATTCCACTATGTGTCATAACCAGTTATACATCCTGGCTCCACTTACATGTTAACTCTTTCATATGAGTTTTACAATCAATTTGTCAGAATCTTTTATAGTTTATTTATTGACTAATTTAAAGAAAACTGATTAGTGGTAACACATTGTTCCCTTACAATTATTTTTCCATGTTTCATTTTCCTATATTGTAAACTGAAAAGTGTGAATAATTAATACTAATCAAAGATCTATAATTAATACCAGAGATCTTTCATTTGTAGAAATATGTGGTTCCTCCCTTTAAACAGAAGCTCTATTTTCTTATTTCCATCAAGATACTTTCTCAGGCTTCCTGGTTCCCAAGTAGTGGACCTGGTTTTGACTGTAAATTTTTCCATGGATTCACTAAAATACAAATAGGTCTGACCACTTGGATATATATTTTATGAAAAGTGTTTCATTTCCAGCTTAGTTTATTAAGATTCCAAATTTAGGCTAGTCCAGTTTCAATTAAGTGTTCCTAAACATTACCAGAGTTTTAATCAATTCATTAGGAGATTTTCTATTTTAGAAATCACCTCTGATTTTCACCTTTTCATTCACTTCTAATACAAATAAGCTATTTTCATTTTCCAAATATGTTTGACTACATTTGTATTCCAATTTATTCCCTTAGACCTAATTTTCTGTGTAAGCTGCATTGTCTTTACCCTTACAAGTCTTTTCTACTTATTTGTGCACTGTCATGATCTGCTTTACTTCCCCCTTTTGAAAAGATGTTCATTGCCACTTTAGCAATTTTGGCATTTTCTTTCCACTTCTCGTTCTCCCAAATATCTCTTGTTTTTGATATAAGGATATAGGAGGTTTTATTCCTTCATGCTAAGCTCAATTTTTCCTCTCCTGTGTAAGGAATGGACCCTCATTTGATACTTTTAAATGTCATTTCAAAAAACTTGTATTTGAAGTAATGAGGTTGAGAATTCATGACTTTCTGTTTTGTTGTTGGAGACTATGATGCCTATAGAGTTATGCCACTAAATTCTATGTCTCAACAATTAATAAATTCCAAGAGAAAATAATAAAGTTGTATACATGAGGGGACTTAGCACACTTGGGCTGGGTATCTAAAATAATTTGAAGCTCTGATTTTAAAGAATACTAGCACAAAATGAGAGCTTGGATAATTTATATGTTCGCAAATACCTGTTAGTAAAAGATATCTTTTCCGAGAGTTTCCCTGGATAAATAAAAGTGTCAAGCGATTTAAGATCAGGAATCATGGTTTGTACATATATTTGGCACATTGCCAACTTCTTTGCCATACTCACAATCACCCTTTACTAAGTACTTATTGAACTAAATTCTGTTGGAATTAACCTGCCAAACACTGCCCACATGCTCTAGATTCCTAAGTACTTCACCTCAGAGGAGCTGAGTTAGAAAGGTCAATAGTTAGATACTTTGCGTGTCTATCTAAACCACCATAATAGCTTTGGCAAATCTGAGACAAATCTACCAGGAAAAATGTCCTGAAACCACTTCTGAGTAGCTAGAAGGTGTTTTCCCCCCAAAATATCCAATATGATGGACAAAGAATTTGTTTAACAAAAAAATCCAGATGAGTGATAATAGTGCCTATAAATAACTCTGTTTGGGGTCAGCAGTTCACTCCAAAGTTCATCTTTTTAGCTGTTCCTTTCAGGTGAATCCAGACTCTTACTTTACTTTCAGGAACTTTAGTGAATGTAACTTTACTGGTGTTTCTCACATAGAATCACCTGGAGAGCTTGTTGAAATACAGATTTCTGGGCCCCATCCTCAGAGTGTCCAAAGTATTGCTATGCTGCAAGTCCTAGCATACCTTTTGAGAACCACTGTACTACTGTACACGTTACTTTTAAAAATTTTTATTTTTAGTATTCTTGAACCTCCCCAAAGTAATTTCTTTTATAATGCTGTACTTTTCATTTGAATATAACATCTAGAACTCCATTATTTAAAGGTAGCACTTTTTCGTTCTTTTCCTTTCTTTTTTCTTTAATATTTACCTATTTCTTACCGGATCCCCGTTTATAACGTCTTTGAGATGACTGACTACACAACAGATGAAAGATGACTATGGATCAAAGTTTGTACTGTGCACTTATTTAGATATTTACTTATTTCCAACCTTGTTCCAAAAAGGTTTGAGACAGATAGATCAAAGTAAAGCTAATTAAACCACATAGTTATTGAAACCAGGACCTGATTTCCTCAGGCCTGAGTCACTTTGGTCCTAATTACATTCCCACAACTCAAGAAACCACACTGGCCAATGCAAGAATCATGGTGATGTTGGTGAGCCGACCCCAGACTCTGGTCTCATTCTCTAACACATTCCAAATACACCCTCTACAGAGTGCTTGATTTTACTGCACTGCACTCAACAAGAAAGTCACCTTAACGCCTTCATCTATCTGCTGCCTGCCAGAGAGCAGCTGCAATGTATTTACTGTCAACTGAGAAAGAAATCTATATTTATCTGGATGTAGAAGATGCTGAATTTACCGACAATTGACAAATTAGTCTGGAATGAGAATGCATATAGAAATAGCCTACAGTGTGCCATTATGTTGTGACATAAATATATGGTCTCTTCCCTCAACTTATGCCACAAGCAAATGAACAATGTTTCTGCAACATAAGTAATTTCTCTTCCACATTAGTCTCACTGTTTTTTTTTTCTTTTATCTCTCTGAGCTCTTAGCAGTATTAAGGGAAAATCGTAATAACCATAATGAAATTTATACTATGAAATCCATACAGCAATTAGTAAAATCTCCAAGTGTTATGTGTCAAATTACTAATTTCATAGAAAATTAAATTTAAATTTACTCTCTCTTTCTGTATATTTATGTGGATGTGTATACACATATGTATGTATACACACATAGCTCTATAGTAGCAAGATACTATATATCTTAATATAGGCTGATTGGGCTTTTCATCATGTAGTCAGACAGATTTTTGCTCTAGCTATAAATGGATTTATGTCCCAAAACCTAATCATTTTCAATGAGATGGTATAGTCTAGCAATTAGGAACACAAATTAGAAGTTCTTGTATTAAAAACCAACCTTGTTCCTTGTTCTCTGTGTGACATTCAGTAAGTTAACTATCCTCTCACCACTTCCATTTCCTTAGCTTTGAACCAGATATCAAACATGGGACCTTATTTTAGGTATTAAATTTATATTATATACAAAGCCATAGCTTAATGCCTGGTAGATTGTATTTAATATTATTGAATTATCAATAGTACTATTGGTAGTAATTGCTGAGTACTAGTAGTAGTAGAATAAACATAGAAAAAATCTGGACTTATTTAGTGTACTATTCTATCATCCTTGTCATTAATCTCAGCATGGTGCTGAAAATTTTTTAGCTTATTTTCCTTAAGGATTAGCTCTATGTAACAACTCATTTAGCCATCGTATAAACTAGAAACCCATAAAGCTTACTCTTTCAGATCTTATAGAGCTTTGCTTAATGTATCTGTAAGTTTAGTTAACTCAGTAATAGCCAATTCCTACGGAAGCCAATGTGACAGATCTCTCCTACTCCCCTTTCCATGATCACACACTGTGCTCTTACTGTCCATCAACTACATCATAAATAAATACTAAAGTTTATAAAAGCTGTTCAAGATCATATAGAGTGGCCCAGTGCATGCTCATTAAACACATTGAATAATAGAAGAGAGTCAAAGTCAGCAAAAATCTACTACATATAGGAAAAATTGCACATTTTTTAAAATATATATATATTTTTAGGAAGACTGCCCCTGAGCTAACATCTGTGCCCATCTTCCTCTATTTCTTTATATGTGGGACATCTGCCAAAGCATGGCTTGATCCGCGCTGAGGATCCCAACCAGCCAATGCTGGGCCACCTACGCGGAGAGCATGAACTTAACTGCTACACCACTGTGCCAGTCCCCACACATTTTATTTTTATTGTGCACAACTTCATTCTGGATAATTGCCACTTCACAATTGGAGAAGAAAGCATTTTCGACATACTAATGATAGCCAATATTAAGTCAAAATTTTTCTGTCTGTGGCAAGACAGTTACTTAATCTCAGAGTAATTCATTGATCATAAGGGATGCTTGAATGTAGAAATGAGACATTCTTTAGAGAAATAGCTTATCTAAACCTCAGTAGACACATTATGACTATATTTTGATCCAATTTTGTGAGTGCTTCTAGATCTCAAACAACGTTGCCAGCTTTGAAACGTCTACCTTGTTAGTCCAACTCAGCACAAATTACTTATCTTTCAAAGGTCAGAGGTAAATCTCAGAAGTTGGTAGACTGTGTTTAGGCAACTTTATGAAGCCATTTTAATTTTGTTCATGTTCTAAAATATCTACACATATTTTTATTTAAATGCATTGGTATTGTCAATTTTTCTTGATTAAATACAAATGAACCTCCCAAGTTATCTTGCCAAATGTGTGCATGGAGGAAAAAATAAAGCTAGAAAAAGACCCATTGAGCACACTTAGCACCCAGAGCTTAGTTTCTAATACCATTGTCCAATATGAAAACCAGGACTCCTTGCACAAATGTTTGATTCTAGCACTGGGCCAGAAATGTAAAAGAACCTGGAGCATCTTGTAGTCCAGGAAGTAAGGACGTGCAAAAGAAAAACAGACAAACCCCACACAATAATGGGATATGTAAGACAGATTTATAGGTGCCAAATGAAAGAGATCCCAATCACCAAAGCTGAGACAATTTCTACATAAATTGTTATATATTAATAATAATTGCTAAATAAACAAAAGTAAGGGAGTAGTATGGGATTTTATCCTACAGTATAAAATAGATATCTATGAGTCTATACTGATATAAATAAATTACTAGATGAAAAGGTAAATAGGAAGAAAGGATATATCTCCAGTGCAGAAAAATTCCAAATTATTTATGTAGATAATCTGCTATTAAGGAGAGAGAGCAGAAATTCCCACTCCATAAGAGCAGACTGTTCATAGTAACTTCCTCCCGAAGAACACAGTACAAGAAAGAATCAAAAAAAAGAGTAATTTTATGGTGCAGAAACTTGACAAAACTACCTCAACCAGGTGCTCTAGGTCAACATCAAGAGTGATGGCATGTTGATAGCATGTACCCCTGGTAAAATGTGATGAGAATGGCACTTTACTTCTGTGGTCTTCCTCCCCAGAATCCATAACCCTAGTCTAATCATGATAAAAACATCAGACAAATCCCAAGTGAAGGACATTCCACACAACACCTGACTAGTACTCCTTGAAACTATCAATGTTATCAAAAACAAGGAAAGTCTGAGAAATTATTATAGCCTAAAGGAGTCTAAGGAGACATGATTCTAAATGTAATGTGGTATTCTGGATGGGATCCTGGAACAGAAAAAGGACATTAGGAAACTGAGGAAATCTGAATAAAGTATGGAATGTAATAGTATAACAATATTAATTCAACAATTGTGACAAATATGACATAGTAATGTAAGATGTTACTAATATGGGAAACTGGATCTGGTGTATACAGGAACATTCTGTACTTTCTTCACAATAAGTCTGTAAATCTAAGATGTTCTAAAATAAAAGGTTGTTTTTTAAAGGACTCAATTGAGTTATATTTGAGCAATTTAGTTTGAATTTCATAAGTTTCAAATTCAAGCAATTTTCATCAGAGGAAAAATTTTCTGTAATTTTCTAAAATCACATAAACATATACATAGCATCCACTTCCATATGTTGACTCCATGACACAAAGATATTTAACAAGTTATTTGAGTGTGGTATAATTGAGCAGAAATGATGGGGGGGTGCAATTTTAAGGATCACAAATGAAATTGCAATTGATTTCCAGTAATTCTCCTTCTGAGCAGAGTTGGTTTTGTATTTGAAAATTGCTCTGAGAAGGAAACTAAAGCCAAAAACAGACCTGACATATCATCATTGATATTTTAAGAGAGAGGTAGGACACCCAAATTACAACTAATTGAATTTTTATTCTTTCCCATTTCTTTTCCTCAGTTACATTGAAAGTAAATGTTGAGAGTGAAAGCAGTTCTATGTGCAGAGCCTTTAAGAAAACAATTCGTAAAAATTCTCTTAACAACAAGGATCTGCATTACTCATTTTCCTGAAGCATTTTGTCTCCTTATTTGGTTATACAATTAACTAAAATGATAGTGAGTGTTACGCCTTTAAAACAAAACTAAATTAAATGGTAATGCAGTAATCCATCAATTATGATGAGGCTACTGATGGATCCAGATGGCTTGGTATGAAAATATTTTCTTGGACTAATAATATATTTAATGCTATGTACTCACCATTACAGCGAGGAATAAAATACTGTTTTAATCTCTCACTGTTAGTGCCTAGAAAAGTTTACAATCCAAAGGATTATTATTCATCCACACATGAAGATGGACAACACTCTTTGACAGCCCCTTTTAAAATTACTCAAATTCCAGATTCACACCAATAGTAAATGGGGAGGAAAAGAGCATTTGAACTTAAATCAGTTGCCAAAATGACTATTTATGATTGAATGTATTATGGTATTACGTATACATTCCTTTTTTTCCAATGCAGTTGTTGCAAGAAGGCTTTCAAAAGTTTTGTATTTGTGGGGGCCGGCCCGGTGGCACAGAGGTTAAGTGCGCACATTCTGCTTCAGCAGCCTGGGGTTCGCCAGTTCGGATCCCAGGTGTGGACATGGCATCACTTGGCAAGCCGTGCTGTGGTAGGCGTCCCACATATAAAGTGGAGGAAGATGGGCACGCATGTTAGCTCAGGGCCAGCCTTCCTCAGCAAAAAGAGGAGGGTTGGCCGCAGATGTTAGCTCAGGGTTAATTGTCCTCAAAAGAAAAAGAAAAAGTTTTGTATTTGTGTATATATGTAACAAAATTCTAATACCTAAAGTATAGCTCTCTAAATATACTGTGCAACCAAACTCTGGCCTTAAATATGCCTTAGCTTAACATCAGCCAAAAATACCTAGCCCTGCACAGTGACATTTCGTCCATGGATGAAATGCTTTCATTAACATTTCTCCACTTCAACTAAACAACAGTCATTTTCATGTGAATTATATTTAATATTTCTAAAAGGTAACATTGAGCTCAGCAAAGGCAAAATAATATCCCCTGCAGTCTGTAATTCCTGGGAATCTTCAAGGCCATCAGTTGTCTTTAAAATATCTTTAGTCCAGAACATTCAACACTTAAGGCTGCATTTTATTAGCTGTGTTACATTTCCTGCAAAATTCAAATGGGGATACTTCAGATAGCAAACCATATGTCTGCTCCACATTTAGAAGTTCTCTTTTTTCATTTCCAAAGGAATTTCTCTACATCAAATATGTACAGAAATATCTAAATGTACTTATTGCACAGAAAAAAGACAAATTTGTGTTTCTTTACTCCTTCTTAGCAATAAGACTGTGGAACACAGGTGGGGAGCCAGGAGGAGAAGGATCCACTTACCCAATTTTTTTTGCGGTTTACAGCCAGGCTTGCAGAGCCCTCTTACCCACAGGAAAAGGCGTGCTCTGTATAGCGTGGTCATATTTTTTTTCCCAGTGAACCCCAATCACAGGTCACTTACAATGAAATGAAAGGAAGGTCTTTTCTTCCTTAATTGAAGAACACCAAAGGAGGAAAGGAGACACAAGAAAAATGACCACCATGAAAAGGAAGTTAAAATGATTTTATTGAACTGGCTGCATTCCTAGCCACCTAGTGTATGAAGTAATAACAATCAGTCACATTACCACACATGATTAATATCTATGACTGATCTTCAGATACCCGACCATCTATCCATCAGTATCTCAAGGAGGCATTACTCATGTTGCTTCTCAGCATGGCTCTCTTCTGTTGCAACATTGTAATTTCACCTTCTTGGTTTCATACACTCTGCAAAATGCAGCATTTAAGTCAGTTGAGCTTGAGAAAGAGTGGGCTACTTTTAAATGGTACACATAGCTTTTTAAGAGACAGTGGCATAATCAAATCAATTGTAAATCCAAATTACTTGGTTTTGAGGTACATCTGAATTGTTACACATTGCTGTTATTTATGAAGAAAGAACATGATGAGAAAAAATAAATTAAAAAAATAAAACTAAAAGTCCTCTCTTCTACGCCCTCACAAAACGTTCTTGCGCTCATTGTACTAAATTTCCATTCTTAGCAAAGTAGGAGTTTAAGAATAGGTTTGCAGTTGCCCTCAGAGTTCAAGTTGCAGTGTCCTTTAATATTTGGGGGAATAGTGGCCCATAGCAGCCTTTAATATTTGGGGAGAATAATAGCCCATAAGTTATGGGAGTAACGGTAATAGATTTCATTTGTATAATGTTTAAAGTTTTACAGTACTGAAGCATATATTATTTGATTTGGAGGGTAAGTTTTCTTTTTACCATTTTAAGTATGAGGAAACTGAAGTTAAGAGATCACATAACCGGAAAAGAGCGGGATTGTACTAGATCTTAGATCCCAACTATAAATTTTGAGCTACTTTCCCTTCTAGGTTTCTATGGATTGATAAGAGAACAACATTACTTACAATTCCATAAGCTGTCTCCACTCAACAAAGAAACCTTTATTATAGGGAAACTATTAGCAAAGTGCCAAAGCTGTGCTCATTGTTTAGTATTTCTACACTGATAGGATTAATTGGGAAGTGACCCAATTATTCTTTAAGAAGTGCTCCATTCCTTGACAGAAAATATTAGCGTTATGGCAGTAGAAAGACAATGTTTTCCATTTATGAATCTAGTTTTCCATCACATGACATGGACTTCTGCAAGTTTGAGAGAAGCACTGCTATCTTGCTCTGGGCCTCTCTCAGAGAAGCTCTTCTTCCTGCCAGAAGAGCTGTCCTAGAGAATTGCTAAAAGTAAGAAGAGAGAAGATGCATGAAGTCCTAAAAGCAGGTGCTTGCACATGCTGCACACAAATTAAGACTTGAGAATTAAAATAAACCTTTTTTTCAAACCAGTTAAGAGTCAAGATATCCCAAGCCCCATCCTGCTCACTCTTCCATTTGCCATCACTGAAAGGAAGAGCTGAGTCTGCACCATCTTGTATTGTTGGTTTTGCCTTGGCAGAGTCAGACAAGACACCTTGTTGGTGGTGGGAAAAACAGTGAAGACAGTCAACTCTGTCTCTTTTTAAGTTAGTCCCTTTTTAACTCATTGGCTCTGAGAATACAGTATAATATCACCACTTGTGATTTTTACTTCATAGAAGCAAGAAACTTCAAATAATTACAGTAGTTTTTTGCTATTCCTGTTTATATGGGACAAGACTAGAAAAATAACAGAGGTAATATTCTGGAAAGAAACAAGAGGGAGAAAAAGCCATACTTTTGGCATCTGATTGCCCTGACTTTAAATTCTGTCTCCGCTACAGTTCACTGTGAGTTTAATCTCTCAATTTCTTTGTCTCCCAAATCAGTGTAATGATGTTTAACCTCATATAATTTATAGGAGAATTGTATAAAGTTATGTAGATATTATACAGACTACACTACTTTGCACAATAAATGGTGCTTTCCATAAACCCTTCCCAATTCCTAGATTCTCAAGTGAATGTGTTGGAAAGACTTTTGTACTGTAGCTGTGTTGGAGAAAGGAGGAGTGATTAGGGAGTAAAATTAGCAGAAATTAAAATATCTTTAAAGATCACATCTTCTAAGATCTATGTTAATCTCAGCTAAAATGCTTCAAAATTATCCTTAATGTCACCTAACTAAACTGCAGAAAGTCTGTCATCAAAAGCTTGAAGATTCTGGCAGGTACTCCAGAAAATGTTCATAATCCCATTCAGTTTTCTTCCTCTCTCTTTTCAGTCATTCTCTTCTATCTCACTCTTCTTTCTTCTCTTTCTCTTTGTTAGCTCATTTTTCTCACTTCTCGAAAAGATTCAGATGAGTGTTGAGTTCAGAGCAGGACCTAGAGAGAGACATAGCTGGGTTCTATTTCCACCTCCAATCACTTAAGAGTTCTGTGATTTTGGCAAGTTCTTAACCCTCTGTGGTAGTAGTATTATTGACCTCACAAAACTGTTGAGAGAGAGATTCAGCTATTTGTGTAAAGTGCCCAGTCAGTGTTTGTTGACCTCTCTTTTTTCATCCACCTCTTCCTTTTCTTTGATTTGCCTCCCTCTCTGCTTTCTCTCATCTTTTCATTTTTCTCCCTCTCTTATCTCGTGTTTATTTCACTCTCTCCATGCTTCCCCTTACAAAAATAACTGTCATTAAAATGATCCTCCTCCTCTTTCTTCCTCCACGTGCACTTCTCTCATTTCATTTCCTCCTCTTTTGCTGACCTAAATCATGCTCATTTTAATGCAATAAAAAAACTCAGCAGGGTTTGACAATTTTTTTAAGTCTAAAAACATTATTTTAACCTGCCCTTGTTTCAATCAAGTTTTAATCTCTTCCAAAGTAACTTTTACATATTTTATAAGTAAAATGATAAAAACAAACTCGCAGCTTGATGTATATTAAAAATATTTTTATGTTGTGAATATTTGATCTAATAGGAAGGTCAATCTATATCAAACAATTCGCTAGATAGAAATTTGAGATGGGAAACACTACTAGATAGCTCTCATTTATGTTATTAAATTTTGGCAGTGTATTGACTATTCATATAAGAAATTATTTTTAAAATAGATTTATTTTTATATGACATCGAATATAAATTAGATGTAAATTTTCTCTATTCATGTGAGTATTTAAGATGCTTACTTCTTAGTAAATTGAAGAATCAGTGGGATTTGTCCTAAAATATGACTTCATTTTATGATTTTATACTTTCAATGGAGATTTTATATATATCATAGTTATATTTTTCATTGTGTAATTTAATTTATCTGCATAAAATACTCTATTGGAGCAGATATTTTTTAGTTAAATAATCTAATGCTGAAAAACTAATCTTCATGTTTAGTGAAAGTATCTAGATGAACTACTTTCTAAATAATAACAAAGAAAATCACGTTTTTAGATGATGAAATGTCATGTGGAGTACTGTATTATGTATGAGATTACCAATTAATTATAATATTCTTAGATATCATCATTCTTTTAAACATCAGGGACAACTCTCCTACTTTTTAAATTTTCATTTTTGTAAGACATTGGGATACTTTGAGTGAGTGAAACAGTTAAAATATTCTGACCCATGAGTCAGGTGTTAGAGTGGACTTATGTCTATGGCTGTGGGAGAAGTGCCTGCATTATTTTTGATGAGAGCAACTTGTTGAGAGTTTTTTCTCTTCCCTGTGTTACTTCATTGATTAATTAGGCAGATAATGAGTGTGATATGATAAATGATACTTTCTTCAATTAGCTGTAATTCTTGTGAAGTACAATATTCCAGTAAATTATTTAAACTAAACTTGCTTCAGCTATTGTGATTGGAAATTTTTCTAGAATGTAGACTTCTTATGGAAGTGACCTCTTTTAAAAGCATGTTTCCAGTCCACAACCCATCCCCATTCTTCCCCTAAGTGGCTTCACTGAGAACCACTTTCCTATCCCAGCAATGTGGCCTTGGCTGCCTTGATTGTACTAAGTGACCCTAAGGAACAAAAATGGGTCAGAAGTTGAAGACGTTTGCAGAAAATCCCCAGTATGCTTCGTGAAGAGCAAGAGAGAGAGCTGAATAGAAAGTCAGTATAATATTGTGTACTTTGATGAGAGCCAGTTGACATTATTGACAATACATTTTCAGTTGACTCACCCTGTGATTTCTGACCAGGGCAAGCACCTAGAAGAGAGATACTTGATCTGGGTTTTTTTCTGAAAGATGAGAACAAAGAACATAGAGTAAGAATGTTCAGAAGTATGGAAAAAGGCATAGAGATGGAAGATAATTCAGAGAGAAGGTAAAGAGTGGAAAGGGGTCACTTACTAGAAAATTCCAATGAAGTCCAAAATCAGGGGTCACAGGAGTGGTTGAGCATAATCACTGAAAGGACAGGAGCTTCTCCTGGAGAGTAAGAAGTAGGACTTCAATATTTCAAACATGCAGCATGGAATAAAAGATTCAGGTTGTGACCCTGAGAATCAATGAATGAGTAGAACAAAATAAAGTTTGTTGTCAGTTAAAGGCTGTTGAAAAATTGGGATGCTGGATTGGTCATCTCCATGAACATGATTATCACTCACAGATTCATTTGATAACTGGTTATGTTATCAGCTTAGCAACTTATTTCTTTTTCCTCTCCTGTCTCAGCATTACAACTTCAGTTCAAGACCTCGTTATCATTTACTTTAATCTCACATTCTATCCCAACTGGTGTTCCTGACTCCTGACTTACCTGCCTTCAATCCGTCTTCTACATAGCTTTGTCTGTCATCTTTCTAAAACCCAATCATGACTGTATTCTTGATTAAAAATCTATATTGTATACCTATAGGGAAAAGTCTAAATCCATTATCCTGACATGGAAGACGCCAAACCAAACTTTTTTCCTATCCAACAGACTTTCTTTCTCTCATGTCTTTATTTTCAATGCTCTCTCTACCTAGATTGCCTCCACTTGCCACTCTCAAATCTTGGCAAATACCAACTCCCCACTGAAGACTTGCTGACATGACCTCCTCTCTCTCTGGAGGATTTCCTATGTACCTCCAGCTCTGCCCTTTTGTCAGGCAGCGATCAACACTCCCTTTTTTCAGTTTCCTATCATACTGAGTATACACTTCTCTTGTGGCACTGCATTGTACTGATTTATTACTTGCCTTTTTCCTAGCTAAGAATTTGTATTATTTGACATTTGACTTTGAGCACTTAGCACAGCATGTGGCAAGGACAGACGCTCAATAAAGTTCCAAGGAATTCTTTAAACTTTGAAATAGCAGGATGACAAAAGGAATATGTTCAAATAAATATAAATTTGAATCCCATGATATTGGGAAAAAGGTGGTGGTTTTGAAAGTAATATGGAAATTAAAAGTTGATACTGACTTGAGAGGTAAGACAAGTGCTTTTGGGCATGCTGAGTTTGTGGAGAAAGGAATATTTTTGAGTGGAATGGTATTAGACAGAGAGACAGGGCAAGGTCTCCGGGACAATTAGAAGGCCCAGGAGAAACAGTAAGTGATAAAGAGTTGGCTGAGTATCTTTTCCTCCAAAACACTGGGATACAACAAGAGGGGGAATGTGACTTCTTTTTGAATTTAAAAATCTCCTACCAGATTATTAATTATTGAAGTGTGATCTCTATGGATCTAAATAATCAATATTTTTTTCATATATACAGAAAATTCAATTTTCATCATTTTGGGGCCTAAAACATGCTTTATCACAAATTTGAGAACTATTAGAGAATCTACAAAATGAATAAAATAAATTCAATTATCCTTCATCGCGTTTCACGTGTTTTTATAGATAAGGTCCATCTACAGCTCTAACAGAGCACTGATCAACTCTTTTATGGGGATTTGCTTGAGAAGATGTTAACAGACATCCTTGGAAAAAATGGGGCTCAGAAGCTGAGTTCGACTAAATAATTTTAGAGCTCTCTAAGATTTCCAAGAAATAATGCTACAAATAAATCTCTTTAACTTTATTATTCCAAATTTTTTTAAAGCTCATGTATTAACATCCCCAGAACAGTTTTCGAAGGAATTTACCACATTAAATCTACCAAGTGAACTTTTATTTTATGTTCCCTCATCAGAAAACGTCATTCAAATAACTAAAAATATTCATTTCTTTGATACTTATTGTTCATGTTGTAGGTTAACCAAAAGAAATGGATTTCCTGTTGTTCCTCTATTGAAAACTTCATTTTTATAAAATGACTCTCTCCTGTTATGGAGAAAATGATTTTGATTTGAAATATTTTTCGAAGTGCTGCATGTTGTTTGCCTTAGTGTGGCCTGTTTTCACTTGTCCTGAAGAGAGAGAGAGAGAGAAACAGAAAGAGAGAGAAAGAGACCTATCCTTATTTAAAAAGGCAGCACTTTGAATGATAAAACCCAGTGATGTTTTCTGGGAACAGAAGTGTAATAAAATGTAAAGAATGAACTTAAAAAATATGGAAATAACAAATGGCACAGTGTGACTAATGCAATAAAATTAAATCTAACTAAGACAAATATAAGAACACCAGTCTCTTGAGATGTACAGATGGATGCCAAGTTATTTTATAGATTGCCATGCAAAATTTGATTAGCCAGCCTTGTTTCTGCCTGTGCTTAAAGGCTTCAGAATTAAAGTTTTATCACTTCCAGATTTTAACAGGAGACTAAGCTTCTGTTTTCACATGCAATTCATCTTTAAAAAACACACATTTGCACATTTCAGAATTATTTCACTACTCTTTCTAAGTAAGCCTTCACATCAAGATAACAGTATGACGTGGTGGAAGGAACATGGCTTCAGAGTAAGAGGACCTGGACTCAGCTTTTACTTTTTGTTTCTCTTCAGCATGTCAGGTAATTTATCTGAAACACAATTTCTTTCTTTTCTTTTCTTTGTTTTTTTGGTGAGGAAGATTGGCCCTGAGCTAACTTATGTTGCTAATCTTCCTCTTTTTTTTTTTTCCCTCCCCAAAGCCCTAGTACATAGTTGTACATCAGTTATAGGTCTTTCTAGTTCTTCTATGCAGGATGCTGTCACAGCCTGTCTTGATGAGCAGTGTGTAGGTCCATGCCCAGGATCTGAACCAGTGAATCCGGGCCACTGAAGCGAAGCATGCTAACTTAACCACTCAGCCATGGGGCCGGCTCCATGAAACACAATTTCTTAATTTGTATAAAATACGATAGGGAATAGAAACAGTTACAAGGTCTCAGAATTTTTTTAAAAGCATGTGATAACATAATGAAATAGCTTTGGAAACTCTAAATTATTATACAGACATTAGTTATCATTGTCATGTCAGAAACAATGATTGTACAGAAAAGAGAATACAGTATTTGAAAGAGAAAATTGGGTTTGAACTCTGGCTCTACTTCTTGCCAGCAGAGGCCTCGTGGCTTCCACTAGCAGGGATGATATAAGCACGCACTTTATGAGTTCCTGTAAAAATCAGATGAGATATTTGTGACAAGACAACTGTTTCCTGAAGAACAGTTTGGTAACCCCACAGCTTGGTAGAACTCGGCATTAGGAACACCACAGCTGGGTAGAACTCAGATTGAAAGCCACACATTGAAATAATATATCAAAACTATAACCAATTTTTTAAATTTTGAAATGTTTTATTTGTTAATAAAAGATGAGAAGTTGGTGGTTCACCAGCAATATAGCCTTACAAATAAAAGAGAAGATTATTAAAGAGAAATTTCAAAAAGTGCTCTATGTACAATTTATTAATCACAAAATTTCACCCTTGCTTCTGTCTCATTTCAATCTCTTTCTTTTGCACACACACACACACACACACACAAAATGTGCATGCACATGATTTATCGTCCTTATATTGCTGCCAAATGTGGCCTGCTCTGCTAAGGTAAAAGGCATGAGGCAGCCTGTTATCATTTCAACACAATACCCTTGAGACATTTCATGTTCATGGGTCTTTTATACACAGCCACAGGGGGATTGCACAAGCTGGCCTCACATTCAAAGATGCAATGTACTGCTTAAGTGCCTCCTTTGTTCCCTGATGTGTGTACCTGTTGTCTCTACTGCATTGTACCATCCTAACCTTGCTGCAAGATTCCCACATCTCATCAGGTGACAGCTTTAGGCCCACGGTAGCTTGTCATCTGGTTCTACTCATGTCATAGACGTGAATCTCAGCAGCATTCTTTAAAGGAATGGGGTCAGCAGAGTGTTACAATACTGCTTTGACTTTTTCTATTTTCTATTTACTTTCCACATCCGTGTACACTCTCACACTCTTGCAAATTCATTTTCCTGGCAGACGCTTTAAAATGAAATTCTTATCTAACTCATGCTTGCAATAGTGCTTATAATACAATACTAATATACTAATACAACACTAATATAATTATTTTATGGCATCTCACAGTGTTATCACTCCTATTATCCCATATATTAATGTTGAACTACCTTAGCACAAATATTAGTGTTGAACTAAATATTAATTAATACTACACGTATCATTCCAAATCAGTAGCACAACTAAATTTTCCTGACCCTACAAAAATTTGCCTTAACTTCATCTTTGATAACATTTAATGGAATTGGAAAAGTTTGTCCTCTGCTGTTAGAATTCATGTATTTGAGTGAATGTAACAAAGCATGCATAGTCGCTCATTCCAGGAATGAGGATGCTGAGCCTGTTGCTCTGATAAAAGAGCGTTAAGGACTGCTGCGAACCCAGCAAGGACAGTGTCCAAAATGCCTGGACAGGACCTGCAGTTGGACATCTCTTGAAGATGTTTCATGGAGGGGCCACACCAGCATTTGCATTTTAAGAGAAAGCCAGATCAAAGCCAGAGTGATTTGTCTGAAACAAAATCACCAAGACTAAGAGAAGGAAACGAATGGCGAACAAGGGGCCAGGGTGGTTAGGGCTTCCTAGTTGGAGGAGAAATAGCTACCACGTAATTTTCCAACTTAAGTGCAGATGACCAAGGTTGCTTTTTTACCTGCATGCAGATAGGTGGTGAGACCTCCTGGAGCAAAGAAAAAAATGGTCAGCAGACAAATATGCAAGAAAACATGTCCAAAATGTATTAAGGGCAGGCAAAAAGGTCAGAAAAAGAAATTTGGAAGCCATTGCTATAGTGTAACTTCATTTCCCAGGATTTCCTTGTCTTTCAGGCCTCACTGAATAGTTTGTATTCCTGGCACAACCTCATCCTCTGACTTCTGGACCTTTGTCAAATGCACTATCTCTTTTATTCACCACAAGCCTGCAGCCCCACTACCAGAAGCCACAGGAGCTTGAGTCCTAACTCTGTGTGTTCAAACTGTCCTGACACCCACCAAACTGATGTGACTTTATTAAAACATATGTACCAACACAGTAACAATAAAGTAAACCACCAAACTGAGAAGGGGTCTAGACCTCTGTTACTCTGACCTAAGTGTTAACTCCTCTATAAACATTTTATTAAGTATTTCTATTAACCAATCTGTCTTTTAAAAAAACAAACCTTTTCAGCTCTTGTGGGAGAAAATGCCAAAAGTACAGATGGAGGTTAAAAAAATAAAAAAGAAAGGCTAGATTTTTAACATCTAGCCCCTCACAGATGTTGCTCCCAAAGGAACTTCCTGATAAGCCACCTGCATACCAATCTTAGAGTCTGTGAGTCTGTTTCCGGGGGAACTTGACCTGCAATCGTTGGTCCCAAAAATAATACAAGGAAGCGAATTTTATCGTGGGATTTTGGTGTCAGATCACCTACCTCCTGGCTGTTTTTAGGACCTCTTCACACTGGTGGAGCACTGAGACCATCTGCCATGCAGCACTAGTACAATGACTAAAATTTTCACCATGGAAAACTAGGAATTGATACCAGTGGTAAGGAAGGGACTGGTGGCTACAGTGCCTAAGGTATTTAAGAAGTCCTGGAAACAACAGTAATTATGAGAACCATGAACTTGGAGAACTATTGCTGAGGGTGATGAACACACTGGAAAAAGACAATGGAAGACTGAAGGTAATTAATAACCAATTAAAGACTAAGTCTGTAGGGCCAGCCTGGTGGTGCAGTGGTTAAGTGTGCATGTTCCACTTCTCCGTGGCCTGGGGTTCGCCAGTTTGGATCCTGGGTGTGGACATGGCACCACTTGGCAAAAACCATGCTGTGGTAGGTGTCCCACATATAAAGTAGAGGAAGATGAGCATGGATGTTAGCTCAGGGCCAGTCTTCCTCAGCAAAAAGAGGAGGATTGGCAGTAGTTAGCTCAGGGCTAATCTTTCTCAAAAAAAAAAAAAGTTCACCTGCTCCTATTCAGCAGCCTAGGGTTCACCAGTTCAGATCCTGGGCGCAGACCTACACACTGCCGTGAAGCCATGCTGTGGTGGCATCCTACGTGGAAGAACTAGAAGGACTTACAATTAGGATATACAACTATGTACTGGGACATTAGGGAGAAAAAAAAAGAAGAAGATTGGCAACAAATATTAGCTCAGGGCCAATCTTCCCCACCAAAAAGCATACCTCAAAAAAATAAAGAAATAAAAGAGAGAGAATAAGTAAATAAATAAATAAAAGCTAAGTGTTGAAGCCAGAGGAATTTCCTGGCAGGATAGAAAAACACTTTCATCTCATACAGCCAGATGATTATTTTCCCTGCTTGACAACAGAGGACACTGTTTAGAAAATAATAAGGAGTGCTCTGGTGAGATGGGCACCAGTATCACCAAGAAGCTCAGTTGTCGTGCTCCTTTGTAGGTCAAAACCAACAGAACGTGATAGTTTTACAAAACTAGGCTCAACAGGATTGATAGGTCCTCAGAATAACAAAAGCCAAGTGGCACACTTACTTGCAGAAGCCAGTTGTGTGCAATGATCTTAATGAGTGATAAGGTTGCAGTGGCAGCATGGGGGCATGACCCACAGATTGCTATGGAGATGCTTAACAGGACTAAAGAAACCTAGGATGCCCGATAAATGTTTGTTCAATTTGTACAAACACAAGGTTTCAAGTATAGGTCAGAAGGCTAAGGGAAGTCATGCCATTAAAAATTCATAATCCTTTCCCAATATCCAGATCTGAGCAGTTTCAGACCAAGACCTGCTGAATGAAGCAGAGGCTTTGTCCCTGGGAGGAAAGACTCTGTACCACCCCAATAAGTATGTACAGTAATTATTTCCCTAGACTTATTCCAAAGGGCAGGTAACCATATTGCAGAAAGGGATATACTTATACATTTCAAAGACTGTTGGACTTAGAATTGGAATCATTGCAGATTGGGTCCCCTAAAAAACAGATATTAAGATGGAATTTAATGTGTAGGATATTTAGAGATACTTAAGGATCTAAACCTATGGAAATGAGAGGGAAGAAGCAAGACGGTCAGAAGTAGAAGTCAAGTGTGATGATGGCTAAATGACATACTTGGTCAACTCTGCAGGGAGTTCTGGAGCTACAATAGCCCTTCAGAGTAGTCCTAAGTTGGGCTAATATAGTGGGGTCCTTATGCTGTCATGAATGAGTCACTGGAAGTGGACCGCCCTGAGAAGGGGCATGACTTTGAGCAAAGAGACTTTCTGAAGCTAAAGCTATTCCCGAAGAGACACTCGGCACTAGGGACAACAAGCCCCTTATTGAAGGGAATTTGGATGACATTTCACCATGTCCACCATTGAGTTGACTTTGATACCTGGTAATGATTCTTCTAGTCCTTCCCCAAAGAACCCTAAGCCGTTTACTCAGATAACTTCACACTGGGGAAAAGGGACTACCTAGTCATTTTTAGAACAATTCGTCACAGATTTTCTTTGACATTGATATTTGGAGATTTGTAGTATTCGAAGCATCATTTCTGGCCCCTTTGTTAGAGCAGGAACATATAGGATCCAGATAATACATGGGAGAGTTCTAGCCCAGATCCAACTCACAGTGGCTCTACTAGGTCCCAAACCCAGTGTTCATTTCCCCAGTTCCCAAAGGTAAAATTGGGATGGGCATACTTGGGGGTTGGTAGAACTCCCAACATTGGCCTCTTGACCTCTATGGTAAGAATCATCATAGTGAGAAAAGCCAAGTGAGAGCCTGCATCACTGCCCACCCCACCTCTGGCCAACAGAGTAGATCAAAGAAATACTGCATCCTATGGGAAATGATAAAGATTATTGTCATCTATTAAGCTTTGAATAAGGCAGAGATGGTAAGTTTCAACATATATCTATTTAGTTTACCAACTTGGGCCCTATAAAAGCCAAAGAGATCCAGAAGCGTGATAGTGGACTATAATAAACTCAACCAAAGTGGAAACCCAATTGAAGCTGCTGTACCAAATGTAATATCTTTTCTAGAGTAGATTAACAAGATCTCCAATACATAGTATATAGCCATTGATCTGGTGGATGCATTCTGTTCTACTCCTCTCAAGAAGCAGGATCAAGGGAGTAGGCATTCATGTGGGACAAACAAGCGTGTGTACTTACCATCTTTCCCCTTGGCTACATAATCCTCTTAGCCTCTATTACAGTATGGTCTGAAGGGACCTGACTCAACTGGAGATTCTTCAGAAGATTATAATGCTCACATATTAAATATAATATGTTAGTGAAGTCAAGTTAATCAGAGTGAATGAGCAAGAAGTGGTAAGGTATGTTGGAAATCTTTGTAAGACACAGGTATTCCAGAGGGTAGGAGAAAACACTAAAGTAATTTGGGAGCTCACAAGATGAAAAAAATCTTTAGGACTTCAGTAGTCTGGGGCATGCTGGGACATACTCTTCTAAGTAAAGAAAAGAAAAGAGAATAAGATGGCAAATCATAGACTTGGAGAAAGTATTTGCAAAATACACATCTGGTAAAGCTCTGCGATGTAAATATACAAAAAACACTTAAAACACAAGAATAAGGAAACAAGCAACAGATTAAACAATAGGCCAAAGGCCTTAAGAGACATCTCACCAAAGAAGGCATACAGATGGCAAATAAGCCTTTTAAAAGATGCTCAACATCATATGTCATTAGGGAAACAAGAATTAAAACAACGAGATACCACTACCCACCTATTAGAATGCCCAAAATCCAAAACACTGACACCACCAAATGCTGATGAGGATGTTAAGCAAGAGGAACTATCATTTATTGCTAAGGACAATGCAAAATGGTATAAGCACTTTGGAACACAGTTTGGTGGTTTCCTACAAAAGTAAACATATTCTTACCAAACAATCGAGCAATTGCATTCCTTGGTATTTACCTAAAGGAGTTGAAAACTTAGGTTCATCCTAAAACCTGCACGCATTTATAGCAGCTTTATTTGTAATTGCCAAAACTTGAAAGCAACCAAGATGTTCTTCTGTAGGTGAATGGATTAAAAAAATGTGATACATCTAGACAATGAAATATATGGTGCTAAAAAGAAATGAGCTATCAACCCATGAAAACATGAAAGAAATAAACAATTGCATATTCCTAAGTGAAAAAAGCCAATCTGAAAAGGCTACATACTGTATGATTCCAACTATATGACATCTGGAAAAGGCAAAACTATGGAGCTATTAAAAAACTCGATGGTTGTTAGTGGGGAGGGAGGAATGAAGAGGCAGGGCACAGAGGATTTTTAGGTCAGTGAAACTACTCTGTATCATTCTATAATTGTGGACACATGCCATTATACATTTGTCCAAACCCACAGGATGTATGATACCAAGAGTAAACTCTAACGGAAACTATGGAATTAGAGTGAAGAGGATGTGTCAATGTAGGTTCATCAATTGTAACAAATGTACCACTCTGGTGGGGATGTTGATAATAGAGGAGACTATACCTGTGTTGGGGCAGGAGGTATATGGGAAATCTCTGTACTTTCTCTTCAATTTTGTGTGAACCTAAAACTGCTCTAAAAAATAAAGCATTTTTTTGAAAAAAATTTAAAGATAATAATACTTATCTAGACCTTGTCTCATGCCAATAGCAGACAGCACCACCATTGTGAGATCCTTGGAGACCTCAAGTGGAAATTACTTGTAAATATCATAAAAGTGTGAATAAAGCTAAATACTTTCCCTTCAAAAAATTATTTTTCAGGAATGTGAAAACTATCTTGCTTTCAAATCCTTTCCATGTAAAAGGATGGACTTATTTTAATACAGCATCTTCAAATAACCTAAATCTTTGCTAATTTGAGATGCTTTAGAAATCAACTTATGAAATAAAACAGAAAGAAGGTTAAAGGCTTAATATAGGTTTATTAATTTTTTCTGTGGGTTCAAATTCCGAATTGAAAATGTCGAACCATATTGTAAACAATGTTTTTTCAAATTTTTATTTTTTCAAATTTTTTTAAATTTTTATTTTTTTCAGATGTACGTCATATTTCAAATTCTGGATACATTACATCATGTTCACCACCTGAACACTAATTATAGTGCATCCCCTCACATGTGACCCTAATCACCCCTTTTGCCCTTCCCCCTTCCCCAATGGTAACTGCCAGTCCAATCTCCAATGCTATGTTTTGTTTTGTTTTTTGTGGTTTTTATCTTCTACTTATGAGTGAGATCATATGGTATTGACTTTCTCCCTCTGACTTAATTTCAGTCAGCATAATACCCTCAAGGTCCATCCATGTTGTCACAAATGGCTGGATTTCGTCATTTCTTATGGCTGAGTAGTAGTCCATTGTGTATAAATACCACATCTTCTTTATCCGTTCGTCCCTTCGTGGGCACCTAGGTTGCTTCCAAGTCTTGGCTATTGTGTATAATGCCGCAATGAACATAGGAGTGCAAGTATCTTTATGCCTTTGTGTTTTCAAGTTCTTTGGATAAATACCCAGCAGTGGAATAGCTGGATCATATGGTAGATCTATCCTTAATTTTCTGAGAATACTCCAAACTGCTTTCTATAGTGGCTGCACCAGTTTGCACTGCCACCAGCAGTGAACAAGAGTTCCCTTCTCTCCACGGCCTCTCCAACATTTGTTGTTTCCTGTCTTGTTAATTATAGCCATTCTGACCAAAGTGAGGTGATACCTCATTGCAGTTTTGATTTGCATTTCCCTGATAGCTAATGATGTTGAGCATCTTTTCATATGCCTGTAGGCCGTCTGTATTTCTTCTTTGGAGAAATATCTGCTCAGATCTTTTGCCCATTTTCTAATTGGATTGTTGGTTTTTTGTTGTTGAGCTGTATGAGTTCTTTGTATATTTTGGATATTAACCCCTTATCTGATATGTGGTTTGCAAATATCTTCTCCCAATTGTTAGGTTGTCTTTTCGTTTTGTTGATGGTTTCTTTTGCTGTGCAGAAAGTTTTTAGTTTGATGTAGTCCCATTTGTTCATTTTTTATTTTGTGTCCCTTACCCGGTCAGACATGAGACTTGAAAATATGCTCAGACCAATGTCACAGAGTGTACTGCCTATGTTTTCTTCTAGAAGTCTCACGGTTTCAAGTCTTACATTCAAGTCTTTAATCCATTTTGAGTTGATTTTTGTGCATGGTGTAAGGGAATGGTCTATTTTCGTTCTTTTCCATGTGGCTGTCCAGTTTTCCCAACACCATTTATTGAAGAGATTCTCCTTTCTCCATCGTATGCTCTTGGCTCCCTTGTCGAATATTAGCTGTCCATAACCGTGTGGGTTTACTTCTTGGCTCTCAATTTTGTTCCATTGATCTATGTGTCTGTTTTTGTGCCAGTACCATGCTGTTTTGGTTACTATGGCTTTGTAGTATAATTTGAAATCGGGGAGTGTGATACCTCCAACTTTGTTATTTTTTCTCAGGAATCCTTTGGCTATTCGGGGTCTTTTGTTGTTCCATATAAATTTTAGGATTCTTTGTTCTATTTCTGTCAAAAATGTTGTTGGAAATTTGATAGGGATTGCGTTGAATCTGTAGATTGCTTTAGGAAGTATGGACATTTTAACAATGTTAATTCTTCAAATCCAAGAGCACGGAATATCTTTCCATTTCTTTGTGTCTTCGATTTCTTTCAACAATGTTTTATAGTTTTCGGTATACAGACCTTTCACCTCTTTCATTAAGTTTATTCCTAGGTATTTTATTCTTTTTGTTGCAATTGTAAATGGGACTGTGTTCTTAATTTCTCTTTCTGCTACTTCGTTGTTAGTGTATAGAAACGCAACGGATTTTTGTACATTGATTTTGTATCCCGCAACTTCACTGTATTCCTTTATTATTTCTAAAAGTTTTTTAGTGGACTCTTTAGGGTTTTCTAGATATAAAATCATGTCATCTGCAAAGAGCGACAGTTTCACATGTTCTTTTCCAATGTGGATCCCTTTTATTTCTTTTTCTTGCCTGATTGCTCTGGCTAGGACTTCCAATACTATGTTAAATAAGAGTGGTGACAGTGGGCATCCTTGTCTGGTTCCTGTTCTTAGAGGGATAGCTTTCAGTTTTTCTCCATTGAGAATGATATTTGCTGTGGGTCTGTCATATATGGCCTTTATTATGTTGAGGTATTTTACTTCTATACCCAATTTATTTAGAGTTTTTATCATAAATGTATGCTGTATCTTGTCAAATGCTTTCTCTGCATCTATTGAGATGATCATGTGATTTTTATTCTTCATTTTGTTAATGTGGTGTATCATGTTGACAGGTTTGCGGATGCTGAACCACCCCTGCATCCCCAGAATGCAACCCACTTGATCATGATGTATGATCTTTTTAATGTATTGTTGTATTTGATTTGCTAGTATTTTGTTGAGGATTTTTGCATCGAGATTCATCAGTGATATTGGCCTGTAATTTTCTTTTTTTGTGTTGTCCTTGTCTGATTTTGGTATCAAGATAATGTTTGCTTCATAGAAGGAGTTAGGAAGCCTCCCCTCCTCTTCAATTTTTTGGAAGAGTTTGAGAAGGACAGGTATTAAGTCTTTTTTGAATGTTTGGTAGAATTCACCAGGGAAGCCATCTGGTCCTGGACTTTTATTTTTTGGGTGGTTTTTAATTGCTGTTTCGATCTCCTTACTGGTGATCAGTCTATTCAAATTTTCTACATCTCCTTGGTCCAGTTTTGGAAGGTTGTATGTTTCTAAGAATTTATCCATTTCTTCTAGATTATCAAATTTGTTGGCATATAGCTTTTCATAGCATTCTCTTATTATCTTTTGCATTTCTAAGGTGTCTGTTGTAATCTCTCCACTTTCGTTTCTGATTTTATTTATTTGAGCCTGCTCTCTTTTTTTCTTGGTGAGTCTAGCTAAGGGTTTGTCAATTTTGTTTATCTTTTCGGAGAACCAGCTCTTGGTTTCATTAATTTTTTCTATTGCTTTTTTAGTCTCTATTTCGCTTATTTCTGCTCTGATTTTCATTATTTCCTTCCTTCTGCTGATTTTGGGCTTCGGTTGTTGTTCTTTTTCCAGTACCTTTAGGTGCACTTTTAGATTGTCTATTTGGGATTTTTCTTCTTTGTTGAGATAGGCCTGAATTGCTATAAACTTCCCTCGTAGAACCACTTTTGCTGTATCCCACCAATTTTGGCATGTCGTGTTTTCATTTTCATTTGTCTCCAGGAATTTTTTGATTTCTTCTTTGATTTCTTCATTGACCCAATCATTGTTCCGTAGCATTTTGTTTAATCTCCACATTTTTGTGGCTTTTCTGGTTTTCTTTCTGTAGTTGATTTCCAGTTTCATACCTTTGTGGTCAGAATAGATGCATGGTATTATTTCGATCTTCTTAAATTTATTGAGACTTGTTTTGTGGCCTAATATGTGATCAATCCTGGAGACTGTTCCATGGACATTTGAAAAGAATGTGTATTCTCTGGTTTTTGGATGGAATGTTCCGTATATATCTACTAAGTCCATCTGGTCTAATGTGTCCTTTAAGGCGAGTGTTTCCTTATTGATCTTCTGTTTGGATGATCTATCCATTGGTGTAAGTGGAGTGTTAAAGTCCCCTACTATTATTGTGTTACTGTCTATTTCTCCTCTTATGTCTGTTAATAATAGCTTTATATATTTAGGTGCTCCTATGTTGGGTGCATAGATATTTACAAGTGTTATATTTTCTTGTTGGATTGTTCCCTTTATCACTCTGTAGTGCCCGACTTTGTCTCTTATTACAGTTTTTGATTTAAAGTCTATTTTGTGTGATATAAGTATTGCTACCCCCACTTTCTTTTCTTTGCCATTTGCGTAGAATATCTTTTTCCATCCTTTCACTTTCAGTTTGTGAGTGTCTGTAGGTCTGAAGTGTGTCTCTTGTATGCAGCATATACATGGATCTTGTTCTTTTATCCAGTTGGACACCCTATGGCATTTGATTGGAGCATTTAATCCATTGACATTTAAAGTAGCTATTGATAAATACGTACTTATTGCCATTTTGTCACTTTTTCTTTTTTGGGGGTGTTTTAGTAGTTCTTCTCAGTTCCTTTCTTTTTCTCTTGCTCTCTTCACTTGTGGTTTGATGGTTATCTTTAGTAATATGTTTTATTTATTTGTCTTACTTCTTTTCCTCCTTTTTATAGGTTTCTGGTTTGTGGTTACCATGAGGATCCTATTGAATATGCTATGCATGTAAGAGTCTATATTGAGTAGATAGACTCTTTAGCTTGACCTCTTTCTAAAAGCTCTACTTTTTCACTCCCCTCCGCCCACATTATATGTTTTTCACATCATATACAGTCTTTTGTTTAGTGTGTGTATATCTATTACCCTCTTATCATTGAAATAGGTAATTTTAGTACATTTGTCTTTTAACCTTCATATTACCTTCACAGGTAGTTGATCTGCTGCCTTTACTATGCTTTTACCTTACAAGTGATTTTATTGCCTGGTTTTTCTTGTTATTGTTTTCATTCTTTTTGATAATTTTTTTCTTTTATCTCTATTTGTGGTCATTACTTTCCCACTTAAATAAGTCCCTTCAGCATTTCTTGTAGAACTGGTTTCTTAGTGATAAACTCCCTTAATTTTTGCTTGTCTGGGAAGCTCTCTATCTCTCCTTCCATTCCGAATGACAGCCTTGATGGATAGAGTATTCTTGGTTGTAGGTTTTTTCCTTTTAGCACGTCAAATATCTCGTGCCATTCTCTTCTCGCCTGTACGGTCTCAGTTGAGAAGTCTACTGATAGCCCGATGGGCTTCCCTTTATATGTTACTTGTGGCCTCTCTCTTGCTGCTTTTAAGATTCTCTCTTTGTCTTTAATTTTAGACATGTTCATTATAATATGTCTGGGTGTTGGCCTCTTTGGGCTTCTCTTGTTTGGAGCTCTCTGTGCTTCCTGAACTTGGATGTCTGTTTCCTTCCTCAGGTGAGGAAAATTTTCCTCTATTATTTCAACAAATAAATTTTCTGCCCCTTTGTCTCTCTCTTCTCCTTCTGGGACCCCTATAATCTGAATGTTAGCACGCTTGATATTGTCCCAGAGTTCCCTTACACTGTTCTCATTCTGTCTAATTCATTTGTCTCTTTTCTGTTCTGCTTGGGTGATTTCCTCTAATCTTTCGTCTAGCTCGCTGATCCAGTCTTCTGCTTCCTCTACTCTGCTATTGAGTCCCTCTAGTGAATTTCTTATTTCAAGTATTGTATTCTTCATTTCTGATTTGTTCTTTTTTATATCTTCTAATTCTTTGCTGATGTGCTCATTGTGTTCATCCATTCTTCTCTGCATATCTGTGAGCGACCTCATTATATTTTGTTTGAATTCCTTGTCCAGTAGGTTGCTAGTTTCTGTTTCACTTAGTTCTTTTTCTGGTGTTTTGTAGTGTTCCCTTGCTTGGAAAGTATTCCTTTGCCTCCTCATTATGCCTCTTTCTCTGTGCTATTTTCTTTGTACTAGGTGAGTTGGCTATGTCTCCTGATCTTGGAGAAGTGGCCTTATGTATGAGATGCCTTATGAGGCTCAACAGTGTGCTTCCCTCTTGTCACCAGACCACAAGAACCAGGAGTGACCCCTTTGTGGGCTACATGTGTTCTTCTGCTGTGGCAGGGTTGCTCCCACTAGAGGTACCCAGGGAGTCTGGTCTTTCTGTCCCTGGCCAGCTGTTTGTAAATCTGGTTTGGAGGGACCTCAGCACTGTTGGCTACAAAGTCTATCAGCACACTCTTATTGCAATTGTCCTCTTAATTGGGTTGGTACCCAGTGTAGCTGGTTGCTAGACTCAGGGGCTACAGTTGTGACAGGCCTGAGGCCAACAAGGCTGTTGTCAGTTCTCTTAGGAATGCAGCTGAGTGAGGCTAGCCCTTGGCTTGGAGGCACTCAGTTGTTTCAGGCTTTGGAAGGTGGGGCTGATCCTTTTTATGGTTATTTGTGAGGCACAAATCTTCTGCCACTGATAAGCCTCACTCCCCTCTGGACCACATACACTGTCAACACAGTCCTGGTCCATGCACATTTCTCAACCCCCTGGAGCATACCCCAATGCCACATTGCAGAGGCCCCCACCTCTGCCCCAATGCCCCCCACAGTTCACCTGGTCCTCACACAAGCCCTGCCCCACAGAGGCAGACACCCTTGCCTGCCTGTAGAGGATCAAGGCACTCAGTCAATGCAGGCTGAAAAGTAGCCTGAGGGCTTGCTGTTAGGTAGGGCCAGTCCCTAGGGTGGGTTGCCTGCCCTGGATGAACTGGATTAAATCTGTGCTCTAGTGGGTGTGGCAGACCCCTGGGCTAACAGCCCAAGGGACGCACCTCTATGGCCCCCACCAGTGTCCATATCAGCACGTCTGGACCAGCTCAGAACAACGGCCCCCACCAATGTCTCAGTCTCCGGAGAGGTCCCTCCTCTCACCAAGATGCCCCCAGAGCCCACCAGGTGAGACTTGTTTCACCAAAGGACAGTCAGCCTTCTCTCTGGCGATTTTAGGTTGCTGCAATGAGTGAGTTTGTGCATGGGCCCTTTAAGACCCGGATCTTTTCCGCTTTCAGCCGATAGCTTTTCTGGGGTGTCCTCACTGCAGTTAATCGCCAGTAAAGCCAGATAGTAAGATCCCCATCTCAGTTGGGCTGAGTCCGAGGGATGGTTATAGCAGTATTGCCCCTGCTCTGGACCTCATTCCTCCAGGGAGGGCTGCGTACCTTGGGTTGGCTCCCACCTGGCCACCTGAGAAGCTCCGCTTCTCCCAAAGGTGGCTTTTTTCCTCTCCTGCTGGAGTTACTGCCTCTTCGTCAGGACAGTCCCTTGTCGTGGGGGTTCTTTTTTCCAGTTTTCAGTTTTCAATCCAGGGTGATTCTTCCCAAAATTGTTGTAACCTGGTTGTGTTCGTGGGAGGAGGCGAGTTCAACATCTGCTCACAGCGCCATCTTGACGAGAACTCCAACAATTTTTAAAGATCACTTTCAAATGTACCATTGAGGGTTATAGAGAAGAGATCATAAATACGTACCTACTAGATGAATACAACAAACAATCATGCTAATCCAAAATTTCTCAGCCTTGTCTCTATTGACATTTTGGACCAGGTAGTTGTTGTGGGAAACTGTCCTGTTCATTGTAATATGCTTAGGAGTTTCCTGGCCTCCACTCATGAGACACCAATAACATACTGCCCCTATTGTGCCGTGATCACCAAAAATGTCCCCAAACATTACTAAATATTCCCGGGGGTGGACTGGGCAAAATCCCACACACATCCCACTGTGAACTACTGTCCTAATGTTATATGAATAAATTTGTGACGTGTGTTAAAATTTGCAGTGACAGCATGAGATACAAATTCAAAAAAGGCTGTATCTCCGTCAGCTCAGGCCATGGTGAAGCTGACGTGCTCCGGAAAATAGTTAGAAGGCTCTAGGGAAGATGAAGACATGAACATTGAGACCCATGAGAAAAGTCTCAATAAAACTGGTTCATGAAATATGAATGAAAAAGTAACATTTTAAATTAATTATTATTTTTAGAGCATGTAATTTTAAATTTATAGTGCAATTAAATAAATAAATTATCGAAGGCAGATATTTGACTCTTTTATTGATACTTCTAAATTTGGAGGCCGTTTCTATTGAGAAAATAAAGAATTAATTTATATTTTTGTTTTCCCTTTATTGAGTAATATAGTTTTCTGTTTCCTTGAAACTATAGAATCTAAGCATGTAAAACTGTACTGTATAATACAGTAGCCACCGGCCATGTATGGCTATTAGCAAATCCAAATTCAAATATGTTATAAATGTAAAATGTACACAGGATTTCAACGAATTGGTATGAATCAAAAGAATGTTCAATTACATTTATAACATTTAACATTTATAATGTTAAAATAGTGCTATAGTATCATTTACATTACTTGTTAATATTGAAATTATAATATTTTGGATATATTAGCTCAAATAAAGTATATTATTAAAATAAATTTAAGATTATTTTTTACTTTTTAAATATGTTCATTAGAAAATTCAAAATCACGTGTGTCTCACATTATATTTCTGTTGGACATCACTATGTAAGGTCTAGCTCAAGAATTATTAAATGGAACCCCAAGCCTTACAAGAAGTCATTTAATTGCCTAGAGGATTCACAAACATCGATTGATTAAAACAAGCAAAACAAAACACTGTATTTTCTCAGTGAAATAGTCAACTCAGTATACTTCTTTTCCTGAATCCAATTTCAAGGTGAAAATTAGTCACTCCTGCCACACTACTTCTTACAATAGAATTATAACTAATATCCATAACATCTTATTGAAAAATTATAACCATTATTTGATGAGAGTATTGAAAATAAAGAATGTCTTTTCATGGAGCACCAACAAAATATATGTTGTACAAATACAAATAACACTGTTTGTGAAAAGAAATATGATCGAAACCCCTTCTGAATCTACTCTATAAGTTTATGTACTTTCTTTAAGAAAATGAATTACAATTTGAAATATTTAAAGAATTCTGCATCAATAGACATAATATACTGAATATTATAACTCTAAAAGTCTAAAAGGAGATGCATGTAAACGAGTATGTCATTGATTGGACAACTGTGAAATATAAAAATCTTCTCTGTAAAAGAGATATCCCATTAGGCACTAGCTAATGTCTGCCCCTTCTCCCCCTTTAGCTAATGAGCATAGACATAAAAGAAACACACTTACTAAGGCCTATGTAGCAAAGACATGATTTGCTGGCAAAAGATAAAATTCAAGCAGAAAAAAAATGAATCTTAATGCCAATTATATATCAAGTGGTATTTTTTTAAATGCTCAATGGTTTTAAACTAAGACTTTAGAAAACAGATAAGAGTGCATTTTATGGAATAAAATTAACCCCAAGAGACCTGGAATCTCACAATTCCATGAAATCTTAACTTTGTACCAACTTTTTTTTTCATGCTTTGAGGAAATGGAGAGCATATTGCAAATTACATAATGTTGCATACAAGTCAGACTTTTACTCAGACTCTGTGCTGACATTCGCAACTCCAGCCAGATTAACCAATTGCCAGCTCTGTAAAGTAGTTTAATTGTGTCAGTTTGCATATTTGGGCTTGATTGTGCCATGAAATTAGCCCACTACTCAGTAGAAAATATACAAAACCCTCCTGAGTGAGGCAGATATCCATCTTGGTTACAGGGTCACTTCTTTCCTTATTTCTCATGTCTACTACTGGGGCTATTTCCCTATATTCTTCTGAATTATTCTTCTGCACATTACAGAATTAGATTCCAGATCTCCTGTTGCAGGCACTGCTGGGGGTCTGCCCAATATCCATTCCTCCTTTTCCCTTCTTTCAAACTAATGACTTTTTTCTTTCGGAGTGGCAATGAGTCCGGCTAAAATACTCTATCTCCCAGCTTCCCTTGAAGCTAGGAGATCTATTAGCAGAATTCTGGTCAGTAAAATGTAATTGGATTTCTTTGTGGAAAGCATGAAATCTTTTACTTTTTCTTCCTAAGAGAAAGTCCTTTGGCTTTTTCCTCTTGACCCTTAGCCCATGTTCCTTTTTCCCACCGATAATGTTAATACAACGCCTGGAGGTACAGCAAACTCCTTGCAATCATAAAGATGAGATCTAACTGTAAGGAAGACAGAGAAAGCAGATAGAAAATTCCAAGTCCTTGCAAAATCTTGAAGTTGCACCAATTCTGAAAAGTCTACAGTAGATTCTTTGTTATGTGAGGAAATTCACCTCTGACCTGTTTACACTCTATGTTATCAGTTATATAGTTAATATAGTCCCTAATTGATCTGCAATTCTTCTCTGCTTTCCTGTTTTGTGACTTAACCCTGGGCCTCTTCATTGACACATGTAAGTATCTCCTGTTCTTGGAACAACCATCATTGTACACCATTTCCCTGAAATGCACCTCTATGAACACATGTGGAGCACCCAGCAACAGTTGTTTTCCAGTTAGCTGACTTGACGCACGTTGGATGCCTCTCCTTCAAGCACCTGAAGCTTCCTTCATAGTTACCCCATACAAGTGGCCAGGGGCAGGTTTCTCATCTGGAGTCCATTCCATCTGAACCATGCTCAATATGTCCTGAAAGATGTCAGCCTCTGACTGAGTTACCTGGTCCTCCTCATGGCTCCACGTTAGAACTCTAGTTTCATAAATAACCCTTTCATCTGATTGTGTTCTATCTGTAGAGTAGCAGTTCTCACATTGGGGTGGTTTTGCCCCCAGGAAAACATGTCTAGCCATATTTTTTCTTGTCACACAGTGGGGTGGGGGGTGTTGCTACTGGATTCTAGTGGATAGAGGCAAGGGATGCTGTTAAACATATAATAATGCACAAGAAAGACAGCTTCCCACAACAAAGAACTATGCAGCACAAAGTATCAATAGTGCTGAGGCTGACATAGTCTGCTTTGGGCAATGATTTTAACCCCAGCTGCACTTTAGAATGAAATGGGGTATTTTAAAACAGTTCTTATACCTGGGCTCCTCTCTCAGAGGTTCTGGTTAAAGAGATCTGGAGTGGGGCCCATAGGTATTTGAAAGTATCCCAATTCACAGCCGAAGTTGAGAATCACTGAGGTAAGCATAACCCTTGGTTCTGGAGTGTGGGCTGAGTTAGAAAGTTGGCTTGAGTTGGGGAGAGGAAAGTCTAAGCCAAAATCAAGGATGGAAGTCAGAAAGTGCAAACACAGAAGTGGGCTAAGAATTAGACCCACAAGAGGGCTTCCAGTGAGAGAATTAATCCCAAGGAGAAAAGTCAAGACAGTAAGGAAAGGTTGCTGAAGAAAGTGTGATGTGTGTCAAGAAAAGAAGTTCAATTTCTTTGCCTAAATGCCCAGAATTGGAATTGCTGGCTGGTTATGGTAGTTTTATTTATTTTTTTTATTTTTTGAGGAAGATTAGCCCTGAGCTAACATCTGCCACCTATCCTCCTCTTTTTGCTGAGGAAGACTGGCCCTAAGCTAACATCCATGCTCATCTTCCTCTACTTTATATGTGGGATACCTGCCACAGCACGGTTTGAAAAGTGGTGTGTAGGTCCATGCCTGGGATCCAAACCCACAAATCCTGGGCCACTGAAGCGGAGCACAGGAACTTAACCGCTATACCACTGGGCTGGCTCCCATCTATTTTTAATTTTTTGAGGAGTCTCCATACCATTTTGCATAGTGGCTGCACCAGTTTACACTCCCACCAACAGTGTATGTATGAGGGTTCCCTTTTCTCCACATCTTCTCCAACACTTGTTTTTTGTCTTTTTGATAATAACCCTTCTGACAGGTGTGAGGTAGTATCTCACTGTGGTTTTGATTTGAATTTCCCTGAAGATTTGTGATGTTGAGCATCTTTTTATGTACCTGTTGGCCATCTGTAAGTCTTCTTTGAAAAAAAATGTTTGTTCAAGTCATCTGTCCATTTTTCAATTGGCTTGTTTGTGGGGGTTTTTGATATTAAGTTGTGCAAATTCTTTATGTATTTTCGATATTGACCCTTTATCAGATGTATGATTTGCAAATATTTTTTCCTATTTAGTAGGTTGCCTTTTAATTTTGTTGATGGTTTCCTTCACTGTGCAAAAGCTTTTTAGTTTGATATAATCCCATTTGTTTATTTTTTTCTTTTGTTGCCCTTGCCTGAGGAGACTGGTCCCCCAAAATATTGTTAATATCCATGTCAAAGAGCTAATTGCCTGTGTTTTCTTCTAGGAGTTTTATGGTTTCAGGTCTTATATTCAAGACTTTAATCCATTTTTAATTTATTTTTGTATATGGTGTAACGTAGTGGTCCAATTTCTTCCTTTTGCATATAGCTGTCCAGTTTTTCCCACACAATCCAGCAATTCCACTTCAGGATATTTATCTAAAGAAAAGAAAAACACTAATTCAAAGAGATATATACACTCTTATATTCATTGCAGCATTATTTACATAACCAAGATATGGAAGCAACCTAAGTGTCCATTGATAGATGAGTGGATAAAGAAGATAGAATTTTACTCAGCCATTTGCGACAACATGAATGGACCTAGAGGGTATTATTTTAAGTGAAATAAGCCAGGCAGAGAAAGACAAATACTGTATGATTTCACTTAAGTGTGAAATCTAAAAAACAAGACAGATGAACAAACAAAACAAAATAGAAACGGACTTATAGATACCGAAAACAAACTGGTAGTTACCAGAGGCGGAGGGGGTGGAGGCAGGTGAAATAGGTGAAGGGGATAAGAGGTACAAACTTTCAGTTATAAAATGAGTAAGTCGTGGGATGTAATGTGCAGCATGGGGAATGCAGTCAATAGCACTTTAACAACTTTTTTTGGTGACAGATGGTTACTAGACTTATTGTGGTGAACATTTTGTAATATATGTAAACATCCAATCACTATGATGTACACCTAACTAATAGGATATTGTGTGTTAATTATACTTCACTAGAAAAAGAAAGAAGTTCAAGAATCAAGATAGACCATAAATAACTCGAAGTTGTTGGAAGCTCTTTTTTCAAATTTTTAAAATGCGTGTCTGTTTATATACCTATGTTTGTAGGTTTATGGTTAGACCTATAACTATCTAATTGTTCTTTCATGTCCCTGACTATAACAGTCATGCAGATGGATAAATGAAAGAAGTTGTATGCCACGGTAGAATTTGCACTAAGCTCTTTTTTATAAAATAATTTCTTTAATATTGCTGTATCATACTACGTTAACAATTTTATAAAAATTTAAACGTCAAAATAAAAATAACATGGGCTTAGTGTTAAAAATTTTGAAAATAGAAAATGAGGAATAAAAATATAGAAATTACATAGAATAACAGCTTATAGAAACAACCATCAAGGTTTTCCCTTATTTATTTAGTTTTTATGATAAATGATGTAACCCAAGGGTTTGGTGGTACTGAGCAGGAACCAAAGTATCTTTTCCGGTTCCATTCTCATGTCCTGGCTCTAAACAATTCTGCCACAAATATCCCAATATATGAATTTGGTATAATTATTTCTATCAGCTTATAACTACCAATTTATTTTCATGTCAAAAAAAAATTGACATTAATGTCACATTCTTCTAGTATAATATCGAATATTGCATCTAATTTGAGTGTAATATTTTTAGCAATGAATCCATGCTCTGCATCTCTCTGTCCTCAGGAATTTTCTTCCAAATTCACAGTAATGTAGTTCTGCTAAGTGCGGTGATTGCTTTGGCAAATTCACAGGAACCCAGTCCAGTTAAGTTTGTTATATATGGCCAAACTCATCTTAATTTTCCGGTGTCTACAGCCTGTATTACATCTTTGACTTCTATTTAGTTTCATAATTCATTTGAAATATGGTTATGAAATGAAAATCTGTGCCTGTAATATTCTAATGTTAATTAAGTAATAGCCAGCCTCTTCTCTCGAGGATGTTTTTCACCAACAACTGTTACATACATAGATCTCTGACATTAAAATGATTAAGTCTAACACTTCATTTTTCATCCTTATGGGCAATTCATCAAGCATCAGTGAAGTCTTGATTGCAACATTGAAAGTGGGCCACTTGATCACATTCAGTGTGTATATTCCAAACTATAGATAAAATACTGTAAATGAACTACTTACATAGTTACAAGAGTATATACACAGTATTCTTCCATTGCCTTTCATCCAATCAAGTGGCTTTTCAGTAATATTTTACCAAAACATACAATGATAAATTCAGTTTCCATTGTGAACCACACAAGAGAAGCAAATCTTTCCATGAAACTTGTCCTTAGAATGATGCATGCAAGGCACTCTAATATTTTCTATTCTATAGCTATGAATTTTAAAAAATTCCCTGTGACTGATTAGTGAATTTCAACCTGTAGTTTGAAAAATGCTGAACAAGATCATGTAAAGGAAACTTACAGACTGTGAAGGAAAATTTTAAAGCAAGGAAAAACACTGAATGATGGAAGCAGAGATTACTAACTTTGAAAAATATGATAAATAATTCAACATTTTCTAAATTGTTATACTTCCTTAAAAACTGGACATTATGTTCAGGCCAGCCCTGGTGGCCTAGTGGTTAAGTTCAGTGTACTCTGTTTCAGTGGCCTGGGTTTGGTTCCTGGGAGCAGACCTACACTACTCATCTGTCAGGGGCCATGCTGTGTTAGGGATTCACATACAAAAAGAGGAAGATTGGCAGTGAACATTAGCTCAGGGAAAATCTTCCTCAACAACAACAAAAAAAACCCAAACATTATGAACGTATATTTTTCAATATGACAAAATTATGTTTCAGTTCCCCATAATGTACTGTACCAAATATTACATTTTATCTTGTTAAAGTTTTCTAAATTATTCTGTTTAATTTTCTGACATATTAGCAATATATATTTACTCTTACTATTCATACAAAAACTCCAAAATTGAAACATTGAGTTTTTTTTTCTCATTCTGACTTTCTATCTTCATTAATTCTAACGTTGGTTAACAAAAGACTAAAACAATCCAGTTATAATAATTTTCATGAAGAAATATCTAAGTAACAGAATAGATACATCCTCAGTGTTGATTAAGAACGTTCCAACTCACAAAATATATGGCTGAAGAATGCATAACCTTTGACAACACAAGATAATCATGCCACAAATCTGAGAGGAAAGGTTATTAGTTTGTTTTTTTGATAAATATATTTGTTAAATAGTAAATCATTATGTTTCATTTCATGTAGTTGATATCCTATTGTGAAGACTTTAATTAAATATGAAATATTTACTTGTCCTAGAGAATGTGTTCAACAAATAGGTTGGTATTATTGAAATTGAATAATACTAAGATTCTTAGGAGATTTTTTTTTCCTTGAACGTACATATAGAAATTAACAGTGTACATGCGACAACTAGAAGGACCCACAACTAAAAAAATATACAACGATGTACTGGGGGTACTTGGGGAGAAAAAGCAGAAAGAAAAAAAAAAGAAATGAACAGTGTAACTACTTCCAAAAGAAACAAATTATAATCATACAAACAGCTTAAAATTATGCCTGTAACTTTCTCTTATTTCAATTCTTACAGTATCAAAAGTTATATACGTGAGTATACGAAATTACAGGAAAAAGATTCCCTAAGACAGTTGAGAGCAAAAGAATAGTCTATTTTTGTCAGCAGCTTCTTAACATTCATTTTAATTTAGAGCAAACTTTTGAAAGCAAACTACTGTCTTGTTCTTTTTTATGAGATTTTTTCCTTGGGAAGACTATGATTTTTAAGCTTCATATCTTTCTATGGGTTTGTTTACATTTCATCAACCTCTTCACCTCACATTAGCCTATCTCCCTAGAGGGACACCAGATTATCGAGATAAAAATCTATGAAAATTTAAATTATGGTTTAAGAATGGTTCTCTTTAATTATTGAAAATACACCTTGCAAAATACAAGGTGCTATTTGACATAAGTCAAGGATTCATCTGTTTTCTTTTTCTATAATAAAACTGAGTTATTTTTAAATTAAAATAATTCCTTTGAGAAATCAAAATTTGCTCATCAAAGAGTGCTAAAGTTTTAGATTTGGGCCACATCCAAGTGAAAATTGGTGACCACGACTTCGGTAGGAAAAGGAAATCACTAGATACTCTTTTTGTCATTCTCCTACAGAAATTTAAGAATATGTTTCCCTTTAGCTGAGAATTTAATTAGGGTATGATAAATAATTTGAGGATAGACTAATTTCTTAACAGAGAATATGTATTTCAAGTTGTGTTCAAGAAATAAAAGAGAATATTAGAGTAACCAAAAGCAACACTATTATTTGGCACAGAACTGAAAATGTTCCATATTATGTGAACCTCCAAAAGATGCCACTATTCTCAGATAATATACTGTGTACTTAAAAATATTTTGTATATTTCAAATATACGCATATGTATATGTTTGTGAACATGTGTTTATGAATATGTATATATATCTACATATATGTATATATATGTATGCATATATATATACACATATTAGCCTTATTTATTTTGTTTTTGAAAGAATTATTGCCCGTTGGTTAATAAGTTTCAGATGCTTTCACATTTCAAAATATATATTTGTGCTAAAGGTAAAAGCTGATAACGAAGGTGTCAGTTCCACAGGGCCTTAGAAGTAATGACTGTTGGCCTTTGTATAACCTCCTACTTTCAACACTTCCACATACACAAACACACTGAGTCGACCTCTGTCATCAGTTACTCACTCGCAACTCCAAAGCTGAATTGGGTCCTCAGTGGCTCAAACAGAGATTCCCTAGGGAGTCAATTAGGTTTACACAGCAACTGCAGAGGACAACATCTGGACATGGCATTTCACCTAAGGCAGTGGCAGCTGACTTCACCTTAGCATTGTTCATATTGCTCCAACAACTACTGACAAAGGGTGAGGTAAGATACTCAAGCAATTAAAGTCTGTGTTTTGAGCTGACATTCAGAACTAACATTGGAGGTGTGCTTTAGCATTTGAAAAACAGATGTTATTTAAAACTCTACCACAAATTTAATTTGATTGTTTTTACCCCCGTGGTAATTCATATGGACAAAACCAACCTCAAAACTTAAATGACAGCTATTGAATTTAATTAGAGAGAAAAAATATTGCCTTGTCCGTGTCAAATCATGGAAGTTTACCAGACTAGCAGAGACCTGCCTATGTTGCATGAAGTCATTTGTACCCAACTCAATTTAGTTTTATACACTATCAAAATTACTTTCATCTGATTTAAGTTTAAAAGTGATTTGTTTGGCATATAATGTTAATAACCATTTTAATTATAATGTGTTTTGGCATGAGCACCTTAGGTTTATCTTGTTTGGTGCTCTCGGTGTTTCCTACACCTGGATGTCTGATTCCTTCCTTAGGTTAGGAAAATTTTCAGCTGTTATTTCTTCAAATAGATTCTCTGTCCCTTTGTATCTCTCTTTTCCTTCTGGGACACCTACAACATGGATGTTAGTGCACTTGATGTTTTCCCAGAGTTTCCTTAGACTGTCCTCATTCTTTTAATTCCTTTTTCTCTTATCAGTTTGCTTGGGTGATTTCCTTTAGTCTTTTGTCCAGCACACTGATCCTTTCTTCTGTATCATCTATCCTGCTATTGAGTACCTCTAGTGAATTTTTCATTTCCAGTATTATATTCTTCATTTCTGATTGGTTCTTTTTTATATTTTCCAATTCTTTGTTGATGTTCTCACTGAGTTAATCCATTCTTCTCCCAAGATCAATGAGCATCCTTATGAGTTTTAGTTGGAGCTCTTTGTCATGTGGATTGTTTATTTCTTTTTAATTTCATTCTTTTTCTGGGGTTTTGTCCTGTTCCCTTACTTGGAATGTATTCCTTTGTCTCTTCATTTTGCCTCTTCCTCTGTGCTTATATCTATGTATTAGTTAGGTCAGCTATGTCTTCTGATCTTGCAGAGGTGGTCTCATGTAAGAGATGCCTTTTGAGTCCCAAGAACGTGCTTCTCTCTTGTCACCAGTTCCAAATCTTACAGGAGTGTCCCCGTGTGGGCTACGTGTGTCCTTCTCTTATGGCAGGGTTGCTTTTGCTGCAGGTTCCCAGGGAGGCTGAGTGGTTCCCCTGGCCAGTTGATTGTAATGCTCAGCTGCATGTGGCTGCTATGGACCCTTCCATCACTTTATTGGGCATGGGCACTTCCAGCACAGTTAACAGCAGAGTCTAATAGCACATGCCTGTTGCAGTTTTTCTGTTAAGTGAGTAGGCCCCCAGGGTGGCTGGTTGCTAGGCCGAGGGGCTTACAATTGCTGTAGGGCTCCAGCCTGCAAGGCTGATGTCAGCTCTCTTAGGATTGCAGCTGAGTAGGGCAGGCTCCAGGCATGGAAGCGTCCAATTGTTTCAGGCTTTGGAAGGTGGGGCCAATACCCTATGTGGCTGTTTGAGAAGCAGAAGTCTGCTGCAGCTGACAAGCACCACTGCCCACAGAGCCACACACTCTATCAACACAGTGCTGTCCCAGGTGTGCACCCCGACCCACTGAAGTGGGTCACCCCACTGCAGAGGTCCCACATACTACGCCAACACAGACCTGCCCCCTCATACATGCCCTGCCCCACAGAGGTGGACTCACTCACTGGCTTGCAGACGTGCAGACTATGAAGGCCCACAAGTTACCTGAAGGCTGTCTTTTGGGTGGGGCCAGTCTCTAGAGTGGGCTGCCTGCCCTGGCTGAGCTAGATTAAATTGGTGCTCTAGTGGGTGAGGAGACCCCTGTGCTAACAGGCCAGGGGAAGAACTCCAATGGTGTCTGCCAGCATCTGTGTCAGCACACCTATACTAAGTCACAATAATGGCTGCTGCCAATGTCTCAGTCCCTGGAGAGGTCTCACCTCTCACTAAGATGCACCCAGAGCCTACCAGGTAAGTCTGTTTTCACCAAAGGACTGTTCACCTTTTCTTCTGGTGATTTTAGGTTACTTCCCCAAACAGGTGAATTTGTGCATGGGCCTTTTAAGAGCAGGCTTTCTTTCCTCTCATCTGCAATAGCTTTTCTGGGGCATTCCCCTTTGTAGTTAATAGCTGGCAAAGGCAGGTATTATGACACTTGTCTTGGTTGTGTTGAGTCCAAAAGTTGTTTATTGTGGTAATGCTCCCCTACTCCTCTAAGGAAGGCTTTGTACCTTAAGATTGCTCCCGGCCAGCCATGAAGCGTTGCAGCTATAAGGTGGCATTTTTCTCTCCAGAAAGAAATTTCTACCTCTTCTACCTCAGTCAGCACTGTCCCTCGGGGTTCTTTTTATCCAGTTTTCAGCTCTCAGGGGTAATTGTTCCAAGAGTAGTTGCAAATTTGTTGTGTGGAAGGAGGTGAGTTCAGAGTCCACCCACACTGCCATGTTGATACTGTATCAAGGCTTCACATTTTTTCTATTTATTCAGAAATAATTTAACTATATGAAAAATAAAGCACGCATTATTGAGACAACTACAACTATCACTTGGAGAGACAATTATGCAAAATACATATACATCTCCTCAACTTCATCTGTTTCAAATCCATCCTTCAAAGATGGTGGTCACGATGTGCACAGTCAAATATTACTCTCGTTCTTCATTCAAATATCTCCTCAGTGATGACTTTCCTCATAATCCTTTTCAAAATTGCAATACCTCTTCCTCAGCACTTCAAAGACTTCACCTTATTTTTCTTTATTGCACCTATCACCATCTGACATGTTCCATACTTTTAGTTGTAGATTGTCTCTTTCCTCCCACTAGAATGTAAACTCAGTGTGGGCAAGGATCTTTTTAGTGTTCTGTTCATTGGTATATCCTCAATGTCTGAAACGGTAGTACATAGAAGGAGCTAAATAAACATTCGTGAATGATTAAATAAAAGGTCGTTTTCTACAAACAAAGGATTTTACCTAAAATTAGGCATGTGTGATTTTGGAAGTGGTGAAACTGATAATAAAAATTTAGCTCAATAACTCTTATTACTGAGTGAGATGAAGCATGCACAAATTACCCATTCTCTCCTGATGACCGCAGGTATAAATTCTGGAGCAAATGCATGAAGCAGCCCTTTGAGGACTCTGGAAAGTAAATAATAACAGGCAAATTTCAGTAGAACAGAATTAAAGCACCACCAAACCAGTAGTGAATTTATCTTTTTATTACCCCTTCAATATCTTCAAGTTTGGACTCACGGCAGCAAAAAGTCCAGAAGTAGGCATTGGCACAGAGTACTAGGAGAAGCTCTTCAGGGTTAGTTTGATGCATAGAAAATACACATTATTTTCCAGTGCACATGGAGCATTCACCATAATAGATCATATCCTGGATCCTAAAACAAGCCTTAACAAATTTAAAGAATTTGCATCACACAAAGTATGTTCTTAAACCATAATGGAATTAAATTTAAAATCAATAAGAAAAGATACAGAAAAATCTTAGAAATTAAAAAGCACACACTTTTAAATACTCCATAGGAAAAAGAGGGAGTCTTGGGGGAGATATCTTGAACTGAAAAATACTGAAAATGCAACACATCAAAATTTGTAGCATGTAGCTAAAACAGTTTTTACAGGGGAAGAGTGTTTTGAAAAAATCAAATGCTTATATTATGAAAGAAGAAATGTCTCAAATTAATAAACTAAGCCTCTACCTCAAGAAACTAGAAAAAGAAGAGGAAAATAAACCCAAAGCAAGCAGAAGAAAGGAAATAATATAGCTAGAACAGAAATAAATGAAGTGGGTGCCTATGTGATTCCATTTATATGACATTCTCAAAAGACGAGACGGTAGTGATGTTGAATAGATCAGTGGTTGCCAGAGGTTAGGACTGGGGAAGTGTTTAACTACCAAAGATAGCACAAGAGAGTTTTGGAGGATGATGGAACTTTTCTGTATCCTGATCGAGGTGGTAGTTACACAAATCTATACATGGACTAAATTTCATAAAACTGTACACCAAAAATGACAGTTTTACTGTAGGTTATTCGTAAAAATAAATTTAAAAACAATATCCTTTTAAAAATACCTGTTAATACATTCATTTCTTTTTAATAGGGAGTATGAGAATTTTATAAATGTAAAATATGATATTAATTCTGTATTCAAATACTGGCTTTCAGATTACTAACTTTAGGAACTTTCTGCCATCTCCGTACTCCTCTGAGCTTTGTGTCCCTCTTTCTTAAGGCAGGGATGGTACCACTTCCATATAGGGCTGTAATGAGCAGCCCTAATCTGAATGGGACCCTGTTGAGCGGGATTTTACCCCATTCTCCTACTCAAGAAACTGACTTTAATCTTCCCAGTTTGTCCAAAAACCTTACATTTAAATCACAGCCAAGAAACACTCACCTACATTTACTTTAGGGAACCCACTATGGAAATATTTTAAAAGAAAGTTAAAATAATGTTTCACCAAACCACTATCGGTCAATTTAAGAGATAACTGCCTAATTTGAAGTTTTCATAGCCACAAGTGTAGTGTAGATCAATAATACATATTTCTGCTCTAGGAAGAAATGTAATCTATAATAAGTAGTTTCATCCAGGTGCTTTTTTTTTAATTCCCTTCTGAGACATCATTCTGAACCATGATTACAGCATTTTAAATATGTGTTTAGAATTGGGAAGAGTTTCTATATGGATAGATTAACTGTCCCTGCTGTTTTATGGCTTCTCTTTTTCACTAGCTTCAAAATATGGGCAAAGGCCTATTTTTCATTTATCACCACAAGATTTCTTTCATCCACTCTTAAAAGTTCTTTATCTTCAGTCTTATTAATCATAAAAAGAAATATCCTTTAATCTTGAGTATAGGCAAATAATCTTTTCAGGTGTCTCAGTAAACCTTCAGGGTTAACATGTGACCTGTAGAGTTGAAAATTATGATAAACCATTCCTTAAACGACACTGGAAACATGAGAGCTAAATAACCAGCCTACTGTAAATATGGACTGGGAAATTATTTTAAACTGTTACTTTTTACTCATGATTGAACTGAATTTAATGCATATCTCACTGCAGTCTGTAAAATCAACACACAAAATAAGTTGGTGAAATGGTAGTTTCAAATTTTATATCCTCTAATAATAAATCATTCAACACTAAATTTTATTTAAAATTATGGCTATCTGCAGATGAATTTTGAAGCATTCTACCAGAAAATAAAAACCAGCAGACAGACTCAAATAAAAACTAAATCAAAATAATTACCTCCTAAATTCCCTATTTCCATATGTGATTATATTTTCCAAAGACATTATGAAACTGTATTTGACAAAACAGGAAAAAGTATTAACATTTAATACTTCCTGTGTTCCAAAGACAGATAAATTGAATTTCAAGTGGGTGTTTATTGGTTTACATCAATACATTTGTAGAGGTGACACAGGTCTTTTACCATGACCTCAAAGCTCAACAGTGTTACCATAGATCAAATTCTCTCTGAGTCTCTGCATTGCTTCTCATCATTTTACTTTATCCATAGGCTCTATAAGATGCCTCTACCCAACAGTTCCGGGTGTTCCCCAAATTGGAATCAAAATGGCTATAATAATATTATACTTCATATTCTCACATCATTCAATCCTATTCCAGGGAAGAAAAACATCTAGTAATCTCCTTGAAAAAACTGAAAATTTTCTCTTTCCAAGGATTCTCTACAAAATTCTTCTTATTTCTCATTGCCCTGATAGGATCATAGGCCTAGTTCTTGGGGAAAAAATTCACTTTGGCCAGGACCTGTCCTTGCTCATCGTCTGTAGTAAATAATAACCCATCTCAAATAGTTGAGTGGATTCGACCTATCAAAAACCATGTGATTTTAGAAAGGAAAAATAAATTTAGAAGACAATAATGTGAGCATTCCCAGGATATATTAGTGATTTGTACTATTTGAGATTGATTTTACCTGCTTCTAGAATTTATAGCCATTATAAATATATGACAGAAGAACCAAGTGTTATTCGGAAACAATACAAAATTTATATTTAAGCCTCTTTGTCAAAAATACTTTATTATAGGGGCCAGCCTGGTGGCGCAGCAGTTAAGTTCACACATTCCACTTCGGCACCCCTGGGTTTGCCAGTTCGGATCCCGGGTGCAGACCTACGCACTGCTTGTCAAGCCATGCTGTGGCAGGTGTCCCACATATAAAGCAGAGTAGCAGAGGAAGATGGGCATGGATGTTAGCTCTGGGTCAGTCTTCCTCACCAAAAAGAAAAAAAGGAGGATTGGTGGTAGATGTTAGTTCAGGGCTAAGCTTCCTCAAAAAACATTTTTATTATGTATATACCAACATAAAATCCCAATTACATATGTTGACTGAACTTTTTAACTGACATAGTTAAATAAAATGTTTTATATATTTTTTAAACATGTTCAGAATTGTTAATTCTTCAAATATTTATTGGACACCTACTATATATCATTCACTATTATGAGTGATATATATATATATAGTGGTGAATAAAACGTATAGCTCTGCCCTCATAGAACTTACATCCTTATAAGAAGGCTAATATTCTAAATGATGACTTGATTGTGTAGATATAGGTATCATTATACGAACATCTAAAATTGTGATAGGCCTGTTGAAGAAGGCCAGTCATTTAACATATTGCTAATTTTGTTAGTAAATTTTCCCTATTAAAACCCTGAGATTTCTTTATTTATTCATCCTTTTAACAAATAATATTTTAAACTACTGAGTTCAAACATTCTGCCAACCCCTAACGAAACAAGGTGAGCAAGTGAACAAGTTTTTTTTTTCCCCAACAATAACAACTCAAGAGAAAAACACATATTGCAAATCTAAAATAATTGTAAGCAATTTTAGTTGCTGGAATATTAATTTCAAAATTTTTAGAAAGTAATTGAAAATCTGAAAAATTGAAATTGTCACCTTAAGTAACATACATACAATATATACATATGTGTTTTTATATATAACAGAAAATATGTCCATATGTATTTCAAGCCTATGGATCACTTTCAAACCAGTCCAATTCTCCTCCCTCTAAACCCCTGTGTATCCATATGTAGTAACTATGGCAACAGAGGTGCTAGGACAAACATTGGCATCCAGAGCTCTTGTAGAGGAATTTCCAAAGGGACAGTCTTGAATAGGCTCTTTCCAAGAGGAAGTAATTATTGTTGATATAGAAATTTGAAGTCAGAAAGTCATATTTTTATCTTTACACAAGACTTTGAAATTAGACACAAAAAAATTTTCTACCTTAGTCCCATTAGCTGACACTATGTTCTTTCTTCAGAAGAATAGAACCTTTGTGAAGCCCCTATTTGTACAAGTTTCAAATAATACATATTCATAGGTCCGAAAAAGTCATAATGGTTCTGTATGGGTTAAAAGGGTAGATCACTACTTATTATAATTTAACCAATTATATTTCCCTCCATAAAATAAAATGTAGACATTAAAAAGAAAAGGTAGATTTCTATGTGGTGAGATATAAATATCTACAGAATATATTAGTAAGTAAAACATGATAAACTGAAGAGCAATCTATATAAAACTATTATATTTCTGTTTTTAAAGAGAGAGAGGAGCAAGACGGTTTACTTACCTCTGCTACATAGACAAATTTCCTGGAAGGATGGTGTATAAGGCCAGAAAGCAGGTAGGAGCTGAATTAGACAGGGCTTGTGGCATTAAGGAGGAATTCAGAGTTTACATTAAGGAAAAAATGAGCCAAAAGAAGGTTTTAAGAGTAGATTGATGTAATCTGACTTTAAATTTTAAGTGAGAACTGTATGAATTCCACTTCTTGCCAAGTTGAAAAAACAGGAACTGGATATAGACTCCTGCCTGAAACAACCAGAAAATAAAAAAGTTAAAATATGTGACTCAACAGTTTCCAAGGCAATGGACATCAGGTAATGATGAACAGTGCTCCCTGAGAAATAGGAAGTGATCAAATTGCACTCTATGATTGCCCTCGCTTGCTACATTGGTAGAGATTTCAGGCTACAATGAAGGGATGGGGAAGACAGGTAGATGAGGTAAACACCTTGAGTTAGGGAAATGAAACCATGTATTTAGGGAGACTAAGGCAGCCAGAGTTTGCAGGACAAAGTCATGGATAGAAGAGGACCGGGCTCAGAGAGAATCCAAGAGATCTGCAAAGAGTTCCTTTGGAGTATTCAGCAAAATATTAATCAACACGTGCTTGTGAAGAAACCATTCAAGATTGGGGAGAGAACAACCCAGAAAGGTTAGCGGGAACAGTGACCAGATAGCACACAAGGTTAGAACGAGTGCTTTTTCCCACTATCCAGACTAGAATAATTCATAATTTGTGCAGGATTTAGTAGCTTATTCTAGAAGGTCTTGTCTCAGAAATGGGAAAAAATTAGGTCTAGACTGATCACTGCCCTGGAACTACCTAAAAATCATAAAAACGAGACTTCAAAAGGTCAGACTCTTCCCTGGAAACTTACCTGCACTCCAGAACACAGCTCAAGAATATTTATAGGAAGACAAAAATGTTTAGCACTCAACAAAATAAAGTTCATAATGTCTGCCATCTAACCAAACATTCCCAGGCATATAAGGGAGCAGGGAAACACAACTCTTATGAGAATAATTAATTAGTTGAAACTGCACCAGAACTGACACGAATGTAAGAATTGAGACAGAAAAATTAGAAGTTAATATAATCATATTTCATATATCCTAAAAGTTAGGTAGAAACATAAAAGACATAAATAGCACTTTATCAAACTTCTAGAGATGAAAACTCCAAAGTCTTGTATGAAAAATGTGCTGAATAGAAACAGCAACAGTACGGGCTTACTTCGTTTTATTGCGCTCTGCAAACACAGCATTTTTTACAAGGTCTTCCACCAGCAAAAAAGATTAAAACTCACAAAGCCTTTTTAGCAATAAAGCATTTTTTAAATTAAGGTATGTTCATTGCTTTTTAGCCATAATGCTATTGCACACTTAATAGACTATGGTATAGTGTGAACATAACTTTCATATACCCTGGGAAAGGGAAAGTTCCCGTGAGTTGCTTTATTGAGATATTCATTTTGTTTCAGTGGTCTGGAACCAAGTCTGCGGTCTCTCCAACGTTACCTGTATAGACAAGTTCATAAAATTAATGAATTTGAAGACGTAACAATAAGAAATATTCAAAATGAACCACAAAGAAAAAGAGAATTTTTTTTTCTTGAGGAAGATTAGCCCTGAGCTAACATCTGCTGCCAATCCTCCTCTTTTTGCTGAGGAAGACTGGCCCTGAGCTAACATCCATGCCCATCTTCCTCTACTTTATATGTGGGATGCCTACCACAGTATGGCTCGCCAAGCGGTGCTATGTCCACACCTGGGATCCGAACCGGCACTCCCTGGGCCACCAAAGAGGAACGCACACACTTAACCACTGCGCCACTGGGCCGGTCCCTGAAAAAAAGAAATTTTTAAAAAGTATATCCATCTCCTGTGAGACCACTTCAAGCACCTTAATATACATGCAACTGTAATTAGTCATAGAAAGGAGAGAGAAAGATAGACAAATTTTTTAAAGAAACAATGAGCAAAATTTCTCCAAGTTTGGGCTGGCCCCATGGCCTGGTGGTTGAGTTCGGCATGCTCTGCTTTGGCAGCCTGGGTTCTGTTCCCAGACATGGACCTACACCACTCGTCAGTGGCCATGCTGTTCTGGCAGCCCACATACAAAGTAGTGGAAGATTGGCACAGATGTTAGCTCAGGGTGAATCTTCCTCAGCAAAGAAAAGAAAAAGAAGAAAATTTGTCCAAATTTGATGAAAACTATAAAACCACACATCTAAAAAGCTCACCAAATCCCAAGCACAAGACTCACAAATAAAAATATAATAAGACACATCATAATTAAGTTGCTCAAAACCAATAGCAAAGAGGAAATCATGCAAACAGAAAGTAAAAAAGACACATTACACACACAGGAAAAAAGGCAAGGATGACAGCAGATTTCTCACTGGCAATAATGTAAGCAAGAAAATAGCAGGGCAACAACTTTAAAATAAAAAAATACTGTCAACCTAGAATTCTGTACTCAGAAAACATATCTTTCAAAGACAGAAAGCAAATAATTTTAGATGAACAAAAGCTGAAACAATTCATTGCCAGCAAATGACTGCTATAAAAAATGTTAAAGAAAATCCTTTTGGCAGCATGAAAATGATCCAAGGTAGAAATATGAATCTACACAAAGGAATGAACTGTACTATTATAACTATATGGATAAATATATATGATTTTTTCTTATTGCTTAAATATCTTTAAACAGTAATTGACTATAAACAAAATGTGCATAATGTGTAAAATACAACATACATAGAAGTAAAATTTCTTACAAAGGAGCAGAGGTTGGGAGGTGAGAAATAGAAGGACACTGATAGGAGGTTCTTTTACCATAGGTAAAGTGGTCTATATCACATGAAAGAAGACTGAGAAGTTAAAGATATATATTACACACCAAGTAAAAACCACCAAAATAATAAAACATAGAATTACAGTTAAGTTGACAAGGAGATAAATTGGAATAATAAAAAACAAGCAGTCTAAAAGAAGTTTAAAAAGGAGGAAAAACAAAACAAAAAGAAAATGGAACAAATAGCAAAATGATAGACAAAGCAAATGATAAAAAAAAAATCACATTAAATGTAAATGGTCTAAATACCAGGACACTTTTGGAAATTATAGACAGATTCACTACCTCAACTGTGGTTGTGGTTTATCATATTGTGCACCTTAAAAATGCAGTTTAGGGGCCAGCCCAGGGGCACAGTAATTAAGTTCGCACGTTCCGCTTCGGTGGCCTGGGGTTCGCCGGTTGGGATCCCGGGTGCAGACATGGCACTGCTTGGCAAGCCATGCTGTGGTAGGCATCCCACATGTAAAGGAGAGGAAGATGGGCATGGATGTTAGCTCAGGGCCAGTCTTCCTCAGCAAAAAGAGGAGGATTGGCAGCAGTTAGCTCAGGGCTAATCTTCCTCAAAAAAAAAAAAATGTAGTTTATTGTATATAAATATACCATAATAAAGCTACTTTAAAAATAATGCATAAGAAACTATTAATAATAGCTATAACTAGGATACAAGAACGCACATAGATGTGGCTTAAAAGATTTCTGCTTATCTTTTTAGGGTTTATCTTCTGCTTTATACACTTGCAAATTGTTTATAAAATATATGACTTACTCAAAAAATTTAAAACAAGTACAGAAAGGCATGACAAATTAGGAACATATTCATAATATAAGTGTTTATGTATTATATGTTTAATATAATATGCAAGGCAACAACAATCTTATTGTAGAAAAAAAGCGGTCCTGCAAATTAATAAGAAAAAAGCAGCAAAGTTTCAAGTGGCCAAAGAACATGAAAAAGCAATTCACCAAGATGAATACAAGTTGCCAATAAAAATAGGAAAAGGGGCTCTGCCTTATCAGTACTAAAAATGTCCATTAAGAACACAGTGAAATAATCCCATTCACCTATGAGATTATCAAAGATTTAAAAACTGATTATGTCCAGATACTGATGAAAGTGTAAAAGATAGATTTGCAAAGACAATCTGAACTTTTATATCAAAATTTTTAATGAACTTGTTGATAAATGAAGTTCACTTCCAGGCGTTTGTAGAAACTAATAGAAAAATAAGAAATGCTCATTCAGCATTATATAAGATAATAAAATTTAAATAATGCAAATGTTCATCAATAGGACTTGGATAAATAAAATGCTATATCCCTCTATTCATAATATAGAATACCACAGGTTGTTACAAAAGGAGAAGATAAGTTAGCTGGTTCCACATACCCACAATATACTATTTAGCGAATAGCTTTGAAATGGCATGTACTTCATGATCTTACTTATGAAGATATGTGTGTATATACATTAATGAATAGTGTGGAATTTATGTATTTTCCAGTCTTAACTGTAGCTATTTCTTGATGATAGTGAGAGGATCGGTGGCAGGAAGACTGAGTAGCATTACAAAGGGATTTTAACTTTTTACACATTTCTCTATGGTTAATTTTTTACAATGGACAGATACAACAAAGATATTTTTATTAAAAAAGAAATCAATCTGTTAGCCTAATGAAGACACAGAATAAGATAACCCTTTTGGGAAAATGCACATGATCAACCTTTGTGAAAATAGAACAGGATTTAGAATCACATCCTGGATTGGAATTTTTTCTCTACCACATACTAGCTGTGTGAACCTGAAAATTTATTTAAATTATCTGAGTCTCAAATTCTTTATGTGTACAGTGGAATACTATTAGCTACCTCAGAGAGTTGTTGAGAAGATTGTAAAATTCAACACCTATAAAGTGTCTATCACAGGTGTTCAAGAAATGCTAGTTTCCTTACTTTTAATGCCAAGAGAATACCATATAATATCAAGTCTTAAAATAATCAGGGTATTTTCTGAATATCTAATGTGCACCCAAGAAATATCTGAATAATACACGTGAACTTCCTAGAATGCCTTGCTTTAGAGGTTAGACCAAAAAAATCACCTTAAATGTAGTATTTGGATATTTCAAGCACTGTATTTAGAAAATGGGATTCAAGAAGGGCAGCCTCATGCTGAATTCTATCTATACAACTGGCATTAGGCAGAGTCTCAATGGGAAGAGAAATGTTATTGGATTTTCACATAGTGAATATGAATAAAAGTGGTGTCAAAACTACAAAAATATGTAACAAAGAGTAAAATACTCTCTCTCTTATGTGGGCACGTGCTCTCTTCCTGCTGTTGCCCACAAGCAGGCGGCACACACTGGTACAGGTGGTCCTTTATTACTGTGTGCATAAAATAACTGAGTCATTTTCTGATTGGTAAATAATATGCAATGTCAGACTCTGCACACCATCTGTGTCACTTACCACCACAGTTTTCTGCAAAACTGCCAGCAGCACAAACCCAGCACCTCATGGTTGGAGAAGTCACAGGAAGAAGTACTTGGCATCCTTGGCAAAGCTTAAATCTGCTCACAGTATTGAACCTGACATATGCCCCAAAGCAGAACGTGTATGCTACCCTAATGATCATTCCTGCTGTTTTATAATCAGAGACATACATGGAGGGAGTGCTGCCATTTTTTCTTTTGGCACTAATCAGCCTCCTGGACTCTCTTTTTGGCCCCAAAATGGTCTCATATTTAGGAGAATTAATGTTCAGATTGCTAAACACAACCATTTCACTATTTCCATCGCTATTTCCTAGATGTAAGATTTGTACTTATTTCTAAATTCTTGCTCCATCTTTCTTCAATTTAGGGGGTTTCTCATCTATGCCATTTGGAAAAAGAGTTGCTAACTGACAGTTTAGACAGATCCTTTGAAGTCTGAGAGAGCCTAGCTGGTAGAGCTAGGTAGAGCAGCTGGTAGCTGCTTTGTCAACTTCTCTTTTATTAGAAGGGAAGGAGCACTGAGTCAAAGGGCATATCTTGGCTTCATCCTCAAGACGTCTGGTATTGGCAGAAGCTAAAAAATCAGAGCCTCAGCATGCACCATGCACGGAAAGTCCTGGAAAGACTTCTTCCTCCATCCCTCTTTTTTGCTGTTTTCTTTCATATTATTCACAATGAGCCATATCCATATGGTGGCAGCCCCAGAACCAGGAGTTACTAGATTTTGCCAAATCTCTTTTAGATCAGGGCTTTCACTTCGTTTTTTGGTGCTAAAACCAGTTAAATATGTTAATATGCCTTCTAAGACCTCATGATTTCTATGGAAAAGCTCTACACCGAAGTTAATTCAATACAGCAAAACACAGAGTTTTGACCATAAATATTTTTTAATAATCTACACTGAATTAGTATCATTCTAAGTTATAGCTAGATTCCATAAGCAAACACAACAGCTACATATAACTGATGATCTAGATCCAAAAAAATTAAAAACCAGACAAAGGACACATATATATACTGCAACAAATCTAATATAAATAGGCTTACTTTGGGGATCACGATTCCCTTTGTTTTTAGTGTGATAAGAGTAAATGTCCTCACTACTATTTTAATCCATCTAGTGCTCAATATGATTTTGATCCTGTTGTACTAAAGATAACTCTGCAAAAATATCATATCTGGAAAAGAAACCATCATGATACCACTGTACAGAATTCCATGTTCCTTAAAAATAAAATGTGGACTAATCCAACCAAAAGTAAGGAAATAAAACTAAAGCCACAATTGTAAACTTAAAACAAAATGCACAGAAAAAAAGAGTTACAGCTCTCAGCTTTGTAAACCATAAACAATATCATACTAGTTATAATTCATATTTAAATAGCGTTACAAGATTATTTCCACATACATCAGTAGAGACAATTTCTAGAAAGTGCACACTCTAAAAACAGAAATTATTAGACTCTGATTTCTATTAGGCTATGGGATTGTGTCCTTGACTATATTTTTATCAATATCTAGCTCTTCTTGTCCCTTCATTGGATTACTGGAATTTTTTTGTTGCTGTTTGGTGTTTGCAGGTTTGTGAAGTAGCTAGCTCTCCCAGTGCCTTTTACTTAATGATCTTATGCCATGATTCACTGAGTCAACACTAACTTGGTCCAGGTTTTAACTGTCCACTTCTCCAGAGGAACTCGCTGGAGCTGCCCCTACTCAGTTCATAATCTTCTGCTGCTCTTGGCTCTTCGGGCAAGTACACAGGAGCTGTTGTCTGTGTTAAGATGTAGTGGGGATGTAAATACCTCCACTGTTTTAGTGCATATGGAAGTAGCTCTTACAGTATACTGGTCTACAACTGAAAAATCTTTGAGGAGACCAAGATTTGGGGGCCTGTCTGTAAACCTTATGTGATACAGGGCGGGTAAATAAGAGCTGTCAACAGAGAAGAGTGATGGGAAAGTATTCTGCTCCTCTGATTACCTGTAATAGCAGGTGAGGTCATTAGCCCCCACAGCACTTGTTTGAAACCTAAACAGGTACAGCAAGTCACCATTAAGATCAATCCATTACTGAATTAGAAATACGACTGAATTTAGCAACAAATTTGTGCCAACATTACTTCTAGCAGCAGTAGGTTTTCAGCAGCAGATTGGCACCGTGACAGGGTCCATAATTTTCACAGTATGTGTTTCATAATTTGTCATGCACACTCTGATTGCTTGGCATATTGGCAGAGTCCACAGTGCTCTCTAAATGTCACCAAACGCATTTGAGGATTTGTCATGCACGGTCTGAGCAAGTGACACAACACAGCAGAGTGGCCAGGTTCAGAGTTGATTTTTGCTCTCACTGTAAGTGAGTGTTCTTGAGCTCAGCCACCAGTGACGAGGGCCTGGTGGGGACCGCGTGCACTTCTCTTGGAGACGCTGATTTTTAATTCTGTGTCAAGTGATCATATGGATGCTGCCAGGAGGAAATACTATTACACTGCAGGTGTGACAAGCACAGCACAGAATTTCTGCCTGATAATATTCTTTTCAAATCAGTCCTGTAGTGTACTTAACATTTTCATACAAGCACAAAGAGCATTTCACAAATTTGGAGTAAGAAAGAGAAGAGTCATAAATATGAATAGAGGGTGGAGAAAGCCCTATTCAAGAAATTACTCAGTTGAGAGAAAAAACGAGGTGTCTGCTGTTTTTAACAGAAAGGTGGAATGGTGTTGGGATCAGAGAACCCTGGGCTAGTTGTTGTAACACCTGGTTTCTGTAGGAACAACTTCTGAGTTTAGGCAAACCATCCATCCTATTTTTGGCCCCAGTAAATGAGAAGGTTGAATGAGAGCAGCTCTAAGGGTGCTTTCACGTCTAAACATTCCATTGTTCTAAGAGAGGAGCATGAGTTTATTAATATCTTTCAGGCCTCTCCCCCATTTGCCTGCAATGATTGCATAATGCTTCTCCAGTGTTTAGTACAAGCTTCAAGAGCTACATCTGCTGGAAGCTTTTAGTTGTCTAGGATTCCAGCCATTATCTTATCACTTTTAGTCACTGTCTTTTAGAAGGAGAAAGGAAATTAGTCTTTTTTATACATTTGGATCCTGTGGATGCACCTGTTACTATGAAATCTGTTTGATGATAAATAACTCACATATGCTCAAGAGCGTTGTCTTGACATGTGCAGTGAGAGACCTTCACAGACATATGTTGTAAAAAGTGATAGCTGTAACTCTGTACTGGCTGGTGGATCAGTGAAAGTAGAGGAATAGGTGGAGTTAAGCTAACAAAGACTGTGTTGGCAGGGAGGGAACCTAAGTCTTAAACTGGGAAATTTTGAAAATTTCACACTAATATGCAATGCACAAAAACACAGATATAAAAAGCACACACACACACTCGCTACCCACAAATATACACTTATTGGCCAAAGCTGTAATATAAAAAAAGTCATGTGAAATATATGGAATTTTTAATTTTAAAAAATCCAGAAGAATAGAGTCATGTGTTTAAGATCTTTAGCTTTACTGAAAAAGAAATATTCTCTCTTCTGAAAAGGCTTCCAGGAATTTGTGTTTATTGAAAATGTTTATTCTAATTTTTCTGTGGTCAACTTGATTGGGGCAAGGGGAATCACCTCCACTTTTCCCTTATTTCTAGAAAAAAATTCTTTGTCTGCTAAACTTTATGTGCAATTTCCTGCCATTCACACACACTGTCAACCCCTTGATACAAATCAGGTGGCCATTGAACTCTTGTCCCCAAATCTCCCCATAGCACACACAACTGTGTGAGAATTCCATTAGGTCTTTTTATTTTTTTTCTCCTAGTTTATGATGAAAACTGGGTAATCTTATTCTTCAAATTCTATTAGATTGATTCATATAACTGACTCTGTACCTTTTATTAACTAACTTTTGAAGTTGATTTGTTCTGATCATTAAAGTTTTGATTATCTTATTCTGGAATATACCACTGTTAGTTTTCCAAATATCTTTTTAAAATTATATATCAAAGTAGAAGGTTTTATAACTTTCACACGTATATAGATAGTTTTCATACGCAGATAGTGAATTAACTACATCCTTTCATAGGCAGGTACTAAGAAAAATAGGTTTCATACATTTTATACAACAAATATATAACCTAATCACTTCTCTAAGTTGCCATCCTTATAAAATGCTTGTGCAGACATCTGTATCCATCCATAGCTCCTGCACAATGGGCCACACAAAGCCCTCACACCCATAAAAATCTTTTCATATGCCCTTATGAAAGATACCTGTCTTCTGTTATTCCTTAAATACACACACAAACAAAAGCATACCTGCCTAAAATTATTTGGTCGACAAATTAATAAATTGAAGTATTTGCTTGATTTGAAATAATATTTGATTTCAGCTTGTTATCATTTCCTCTATTCACATTGCCTAAACAATAAACAGATAGAAAGCAAAAAGTCAAAAAGTTAAACACACATTGAACTGAGATGAAGCAAAAGTTTTCATATTTTAAGCTGTCAATCTAATTCTCAAGAGAATGGGAGTGCATAACACAATTTGATAATTTTGGAAGCTTGTTTTCTTTTGTTTTTTTAAGTCAAAAAAAGTCTGCATCAACCTATCTTCCACCTTAGTTCTCTCCACTCCATCCATAATTGTTTATTTACTTTCCTATAGACAATGTTCACATGCAAACACACAGTTTTCCTCCTGCCCTATTTTCCTGTGATTCCTCACTTGTATTCAAGGACTGGATAATGAGTATAGCTCATTTATCTGGTGTTGTTAGCTTAACCAAAATTTTTCTAGTTCATCTCTTGCATTAGCTTTTGGTCTAAATGTCCATTTAATTATTTTTGTATCTATTACTCATTCCCTGTATAAAAGAGGTAAATAAAAACATTTTTGTTAGAAGCTTCCTACCTTCCATGATTAAATAAATCAAATAAAAATAAATTAGCTTCTAGAAAGATCATCAACTATTTGCTTTGTCTTAAGAAGCAGAGCAGAGCCTATCATTTCACAAAACCTCCCAGCGATAACCGTCAAATCACTTTGCCCGTGTCTCAAATGCTTTTGTAGTATGAAGTCATGAGTTTTCAAATAGCACATGGTCTACTGAGAGATTTTCTCAGAGTTAGTGTTAGTTCTGGTCAGCTTTTCACACAAACTGCAATCGCACATCCCATTACAATCACGGGTCTCCCCACTGTGCGTGATACATGAAGGTCACATTACGCATTTGTAGATGTAATTAGGAAATAATACATCTTGTACATTACCAGACAAACTGAGAAGAAGAAACAAACTAGTTGAAGATACATTTTAAAGATTTTCTGCACCTATTTAGCCAATAATTGTTAGTCTACTTTTACTTTGCAATGTAAAAGTAAACAAGGTTCTTGCTGTCACGGAGCTTGTATGCTCATGGGGGAGATAGACAATAAATAAATTATCAATTTATCTGTATATGTGTATTAGATAAATATGCACATGCATACATACATATTATATAATGCATATGTATACACACATTGTATATATACATATGCATAATTTATATCCTATGTATGCATACCTAGCATATATATATGTATGTACATGTATGTATGTACGTGTATATGGCTCACATAGCAGTAAACAATTTACAAAGAAATTTCAAGTGGAGCACAGGAAACGACGTGCCTGGTTTCCTCTGAAAGTATATCTCACGCACTATGTTGAGGGGGAAAAGAAGAGGCAGCCCTTCGATCCTCCTACGTGGCCTCGTCTGTTCATTTGTGTGCCAGGATGCCAATTGGAGGTCGGTGTAAAGTTACCCTTTCTCTACTTTTCCTTTTTGTTCTGCCTTTAGAGAGGGGAAATTGTTGCACCCTTCCTTTTAATTGAAGATCCAATATTCCTAGTGTTTCGTGATGCTACCCCCTATTTTTGCCTTTTTTGACAATTTCAATAGTAAATTAGAGGAAGGTGAATCAGACACTACTGGTTGGCCACTCCCTTAATTAAATGTATCAATAATCTTTTTAATATTCAAAGTAAAACCATTCTAACAAATGACAAACTGTGAAAACGACAGATACGTTTAGTTTGAAAGCAAATATATATTATTGTGAATCATAGTGAATATACAATTAATACTGTGTCATACACAAAAGGAGCAAATATATAGTCAAATGTTCATTTCTCTACTGCAATTTTAGTACTTTTACTTAACTAAAGCAAATACTTCTGGTCTCAGTAGAGAACAAATATTGTACTGGAATAGTAAGTGCTATTTGTTATCTCTTTGCCACTTAATAGGGCTCTTATCAAAAGGAAAAATCTGTTGCTATTCTACATTCTTCTGCCTGTATTTGAATTAATATGAGGAAGAACCACTCAATTTTAAGTCAAACAGTTTTCAATGCCTTATCTTATATTGCTCCAGCTTCCAGTAGAGCCACAGATGCTCTCACACTGTGAATATCTCAAATGACTGTTTTCCTGGATTGCCAACTGCCTACTAGAAATCTCCCCCTTCCTCTCCCACAGGTATACCTTGCACTCTATGTGAGTAAAATCCATTATCGTTTCTCCCTAAAACTGTTCCTTCCCTATATTCTTTTTCTTAGTGAATGGAACCAGCGTCTATCAAGTTACCCAAGCCAGAAAACTTATTGCCGTCCTAGAATTCTTTTTCTCTCTCACCTCACTTCATCAGTCCCCAAAACCTATTGCCTCTATCCTCTAAAGTCATCTCACACATTCTCTCTCACCCCATGGACGTTTGGGCAACACTGTTGGTTTTTAATACAACACTCATTTCCTCTCCCCCTTTATCCTTCCGACAGAATTATGATTTTGTTCAGGTAGAAGGTGATGTGCTTCAAGGAAGACTGGGTCCCTCCTGGGCCCTAGGATGTGAGTCTTAATTTATCTAAACCATCACTATACAATAGAACATTCTGTAATGATGCAAATGATGTATAATCTGTGCTGTTCAATATGGTAGCCACCGATCGAGTGTGATTACTACGCATCTGAATTTTGGCTAGAAGAGATGATGCACTGAATTTTTAATCGTATTTAATTTAAATTTAGATAGACACATGTGACTAAGGGCTACCTTATTAGACAGCACAGGTACCAATCAGGATATTTCCTTAACCCTCACCAAAGATTCGTGCAGGAGTGGATATTTGACAGAATTTTACCTAGTTAGAGGTGAGAAAGAGCCTGCTAGCTGACTTCTAGCAAACTTCTCCATCTTAAAAAGGAAAAAAAGAAGGGTCAGCCTGGTGGCGTAGTTGTTCAGTTAGCACACTTGGCTTCGGTGGCCCAGAGATCGCAGGTTTGGATCTCAGGCACAGACCTACACATGGCTCATCAAGCCAGGCTATGGTAGCCTCCCACATACAAAATAGAGGAAGATTGGCACAGATGTTAGCTTAGCAACAATCTCCCTCAAGCAAAAAGAAGAGGATTGGCAACAGATATTAGCTCAGGGCCTATTTTCCTCACCAAAAACAAAAGGAAAATAAGAAAGGGACATTCTTCTGTCCTCTGGATGTTGTGTTATGATATGATGCTTAGAGCTGTTGTAGCCATCTCACCCAGGAGGGCTCAAGCCTTAACATATGCCTACATGTTGAGGTGGTTCATAAGAAATATGGATATAACCTGGTGCTCAATCACATCTAAAGGAGGCTGCTGAATTAATAACACTAGAGTCTCTTTTCTTCTGGATTTGTTTGTGCAAGATACTAAACCTCTTTAGTATAAAACCTGTTGGTTAGGGCTGCTGGTGGTGCAGCAGTTAAGTGCGCACGTTCTGCTTCGGTGGCCTGGGGTTCACCAGTTCAGATCCCGGGTGTGGACATGGCACCGCTTGGCAAGCCACGCTGTGGTAGGCGTCCCACATAGAAAGTGGAGGAAGATGGGCATGGATATTAGCTCAGGGCCAGTCTTCCTCTGCAAAAAGAGGAGGATTGGCAGCAGATGTTAGCTCTGGGCTAATTTTCCTCAAAAAAAAAAAAAAAGAAAGAAAGAAAAAACCTGTTGGCTTGGCATTTGTAGCTCTTTAGGTGGAAAGCATCCTTAATGACAAAACTTTCTTAAATTCAGCACCTCATTATGTTTTGCCCATTTTTATAGTTGCCTCCTTCCTGACCTCATTTCTCTCCAATCTACCATTCATACATCCTTTAGAGTGCTTCTCCTTCATAAGACTTAACACAGTTTATGACTAATATTTAGTTATTTAGTTGGTGCTTTTTGGTTGTCTATACCCACACCAGCTTTTAGCCTTTGAACAACAGACATGTGTGCCTGGCTCACCATTGCTTGGCACACATCCTAGCAGTGTATAGATAGATATTGAATTAATTAACTAGTTAATAAATTAATTATAAAGTACAGTGCTGATCACAATTCTTCTTTTTTAAATGCTTCAATTTTTCCACTCAGATGACTGGATGAATCTCAAATAACATACACAGGTATTCACTATCTGGCCACATCCGCCTTTGCAGCCTCTTCTTTCACTGCCTGCCCATAGCTTCATGTGTAGTCTCAGAAATCATAACGACTCATCTTGTTCAGATTATCCAAGAATAGCTCAGTGGCATTTAGTGAGTGGTTCTGCAGGCTGCTGAGGTATTTTGCATGCACATAATTTACTCACATTGAAGGAAGTAGCTGGTAGATGGAGTCAAGGAAAAAAACATAAAAACAAGATTTATAAGACAGAAAGATCACAAGGAGGAAGCTCCATGTAGACCGGGACTAGTGAAACTCACTTACATGTTTTTTTATTAAACTGATTATCCAGCAGCTAGCAGAGAGGACAGTATGGGCATTAAGTCTTTGACTAGTCTGAATAAGGGTATAAAGAAAACATTTTCATTTGCTGGTGGTTCTTTCAAAAGCCTTGGGAGTTTAGTTGTGGAAAAAAGTGAAAAGCTGACTCAATGTAACACTAACCAGTGTACTCCCATGGGCACCTCAACCTTAGTCAATCCAAATTTCCACCATTTCTCTAATCATAATTTTTTAAGATGCATTCTTAATTTCTCTGTCTAGAGAGAAGACACATCTATCCTTCTAAACCTAGTGCTTTTCATCTGTAGGTTTTGAATATTTGATACCAGGCCTCTAAAATTTCTGTATCATCCTACACGTGTTGGATTTATTTTTGAACATATAACATGGTTCAGCACACGTTTATTGAGCAATGCATTAAGTTGACACTTATGCCTGTTGCTGGGGATGGAACAGTAAACTAGGTAGATTCAGTTACTTACAAACGAGAGGTGGCTACATCCAATTTAAAGGGCAATTAAGAGTGAAAATAAGCCACAGTCTCACACCGGTACAATCTACTGGTAACAGCAGAGTTAGTGTAGTTAAGTAGTGAGAAATACCAATTAGCAAGAAATTTTCAGCTAAATCAAGAGAAAAGACTGAATTCCTGTCCAGCGAAAGCCAACTCCAGGCTTAGGAAGGAGGTGAGCTTCCACGAAATAAGGTTTTCTTAACCTGAGTTCCATGTATAAAGAGAATCCATGGATGGCTTTATGCGGTTCATGGATTTTAGCACAAAACCTGGCTCTGAATAAATGATGGGCAAATGATTATTATTGTTCATCAAATTATTTTTTATTGCAAGTTTTAGTAAGTGAATGGCAAAAGGTAGTATTAGGTGCCGTCAAACCCTAGGTTGAGAGTTTCTTAGCCAGTCCAGCACCGTCTAGGGAGCACAGGTATTTCTCAGAATTTACTAACTAAATACACCTCACTCATAGCTATCCCACTTATGTTATTGCCTTCAACTATTTCTTCTGTTGTCTGATTTCTAAAGTTGATTTTTTGCCACTTCAAAGTTTTAGGTCATTGTAGTAGGTTGTGTTCTTTGTTCACAATTATTTATTCCATCCCTGGCTTTGTCATAGTTCCTTCACTTGGAATAGGCTCAGCTATCTCACTGGCTTTGAGCTTGGTCATGTGATTTTGGCCAATGGAACATGAGTGGATGGGACTTACACCGTTTTCAAGCAGAAACTTCAAAGGTACTTTTGTGCTTCGGCTTTATCCCCTTGAACTTCTGCCCTCTGGATGGAAAAAAAATGACCCATATAATGACTATTCCTTCACCCTGAGTCCTGGAATAAAAGCCACATGGAGCCAAGCCAAACTAAGTCCTGCCAAGGCCAGTGGAACCCAGCTGAGCCCAGCAGTGTCATAGCTGACCCACAGTTTTCATGAATCTAAAGTGACAAATAAATACTTGTTGTTATAAGCCACCAAGATTTCAGAGTTGTTTGTTGCTATGGCAAAAACTATCATAATTTTTCCTTTTAAAAAACCTGAAAATCAAATTAGATAACTGTCATGCTTGTTAAAAAATGATTAAAGAAAACAATTTAGGTGACACAAAGAACTTCATTTAATGCTTCATGAAGTGGTCAGTCTCCTTTTGGGGAAATGCAAAATGGGGCAGAAGGCAAGAAGTTTTTATAAGATAAGAATAAAGAATGAGCAAGAGACCAAAAAAACATATCTGATTAGCTGGGGCCACATAGTCAACCTTGTTTGGAGTGAGAGGCCTAGAGTTGGTTTGGTGTTTAGGGATTGGCTGACTGAAGATACTGAATTTCTGGTCAAGTGGAGCAGTTACAGGGGCACGAACGTCAGCAAAATTTCAGTTTGCTGACATGGCACCCAAGGCAGGAGCAACTCCATCTTGAGCCTAGAAAGTTATTTCAACATGCTTCATTCAAACTATTTTCTTCATATAAATTTTGCACATAATTTGGGTTGGTTGGCAGAGCACCCATTCTTTACAGAGAGGTCTAATACAGGCCTATTTTTCTTTTTTTTGACAATCTAGTGTTCAAGGAGATAAATTTGATCTATGAGCCTTTGAGATAGTGTTAAATTCCTCACACATAATATTTTGAGGTGTTTAATGTAATCGAGATAAAACAATCACGTTGCATTCTTGGGATATACACTTTCTACCAGCCTCCTCCAAATAAGCACTTTCTAATGCCTCCTAAACCTTTCCCTGGGCCTGGTCTTAATCCTTCGAATCTTGAGATCAGTCATCTCCCTCCTCAACCTTCTTAATTTCTCTCTAGGAAATCATGAAATTGACCATAGAAAACATTTTCCGCTTCCTTATCTTCTTGAACACGCAGAGAAATGTAATATCTCTTAAGTGTTGACAAAGGTTGAAGTATTGGGGTATTTCAGTAAGGTGATAGCTCTGCAAAGCCCCCCATCAAAATACCCATGAAATACAAACCTGCCTATAATTAGTCATCAGAAATAATAAATCACCACCACGCCACTCTTTACAGTCTCCAGCAGCCCTGACCTGAAACATCGCCTGTCCCCTGTGACTGCCAATCAAAGCAAGACAGCCCTGTTGGAGAGCTGAGCCAATTTAGCAAGTGTGGAACAGGACCAGCAGCTACTTAACATTTAGTTACACAAAATGCTCTGGAAAAGAGAGATCAAAATGTGGCAAAAGTCAGCCTAACACTAATAAAAATGGAAACTTCTAAACACACACCAGTGTGAAAGTGCCAGTCTTAAGTCTGGAAAACTGGTCAAAGTAACTACTTTTAGGAGCCTGGGCATTGTTTTTCTTTCCTCTGCTTCTCTCAAATTCCCTTTCATCTTCCATTATACAACTTTCATGAGAAGGCTAGTGAATGACTTAAGAACCCAAGTTCTCCAGTCGAAAACAAACACACACAACGTGAATGCAAATTTCCTCGCTTCTCCTGTGACCTGGGAGTCTGTTGCCCACAGGCAGTTCTGTCCTGCTGGACTGGAGCCTGCTGTGTTGAAGTTGAAGTTTGTTTTGAAGTCCAGCACACCGCCTTAAAAATCTCTTCCAGGGCCCACTACCTGAGTGTCAGAATTAGTCATTAATTCTGTTAGGACAATCTGAAGTGCTTACGAACCTTGTTAAATACATACTCCTTTGTCGTGGTTATTATGGTAATTTTAAATAGAGAGATGTTAACAGCAGGGATCATTAGGGTTCAATATTCTAATGATTCTTTTGAGGAACTGAAATAAGATTTAAAAGAAGCTAGATCTAAAACTGAGACTCCTGAGGGTGTGCCTAATTTTAACCTTGGCTTATTTTGCAGCCTAAAGCTAGTGACAAAACCTTTCACTCTCTGCAAGGGAGATATAAAATTTTGATGAAATGGTATTTTATAGAAATTCTGAAGAATTCACCTTTGCCTAATTTTTGCCTTTAAATTTCCCAGATATTCAACAATTAATCCCACTAACGTTTGGTCCCTATCCCAACTCTCAGACTTGTCTACATACACACGTATACGTAAGTTCAGTACTATCTTAGTTCCCAAACACAATGCAGTAGCCCCCTCCTATCCATGGGCAAACGTTCCAAGACCCCCAATGGATGCCTGAAACTGTGGATAGTATGGAACCCTGTATATACCATTTTTTTCTATACACACATACTGATGACAAAATTTAATTTATAAACTAGGCACAGTAAGAGATTAACAGTAACTAATAACAAAATAGAACAATTATAAAAATAGACTATAATAAAAGTTATCTGAATGTGGTCTTTCTCAAACTATTGTATTGTGCTCACCCTTCTTCTCACGATGGTGTGAGATGATACAGCGCCCATGTGATGAAATGAAGTGAGGTGAATGATGTAGACACTGTGACATAGTATCCTGGGTGGGACTAAGCGAAATTTCATCACGCTACTCAGAACAGTGCATAATTTAAAACTTTTGAATTGTTTATTTCTGGAATTTTCCATGTAATATTTTCGGACCACTGTTGACCATGGGCAGGAAACCATAGAAATCAAAACCACAAATAAGGGGGGACTACTGTAGACATATATCAAGAATCTCCAAACCACAGACTAGAAGGAATGGACCTCAGCTACTCACACAGACTCAGTGAGCCTGTTTAGATTAAGGTTTACATATGGCTCCCTTAGCCTTTTTCCTGACAAGCTGGCCTGATGATCCTAAGAACAACCCTATCTCCCAGTTTTCTGGCTAATTCATTAGATGGATGCTTCTGACCAGCTTCATCTCCCCGGGTCAGACAGGTAACAATGGCTTTGTGATTAAACATAGGTGCTTGGAGCCTTCTGTCTGGGTGCAATCCCAGTCTGTTCATTCCCGAGGTGTGATGGTTTTGTTTCCTGACCAGCAAAATGGGAGGAATAAAACAGTGGGACCTACCTCCTAGGCCAGTTAGGATAACTTAATGTCTGAAAGCACATAGAGTAATGCTAGGCATATGAGGAGTGCTGCACGTTTGTTAAAGAAATGCAATGACCATGACTGTCAGCTCCGAATACCAATTGCCCACCTGGACGCAGAGAGCTTCCTTTACTACTAGACACTCCATGAGGCTTTAGTGGAAGCCAAGTCAATGTTGCCTGCCTGAGTTGGCTACAGATATGGGGCACTGTGCCTCACTTGCCCTTCTTCCTACTATTATATCTGAGTTTTTACCTTAATCTTTTCCTGTGCAATCAGCATCATTGACGTTATCTGGATTCTTATTAAAAATGCAGAATTTCAGGCCCCATCCCAAACCTACTAAATCAGAATCTGGAGTTTAGATGTTCACCCAGGTAATTTAGGTGTATATTGATCTAAGAAACACTGCCTTAGCACTTATTTCCTAATGCACATCTCCACTGTGAGATTCTGAAGAGGCGATACATAATTTGTTCCTAATAATACAAGACCATACTTGGCAGATAATCATGAAAAAATAATTAGAGCTAAAGTAAAGTAATTTCTACAATGTGCTCATTCTCCCTTTCTTGCATTCTGACATAAATTTTCTTGAGCAAACAGGAAAGGAAGAAGGAGAGTAACAGCCTGTGTGCTGGGAACGGAGCTTTTAAGCCCTAGGACCTGCAGGATGGTCTGTCGGAAGTGGAGGCTGCCCATCCTGCATCCCTGCAGCACTGAGAGGTGCTGGCCTTATGTACGAATATCAGAAGTGTTTCCAAACTCTGTAAGAAACAAATCATTGTGTCTCTTATCCAGTCAATCTCCAGATGTTACAGAGTACCATACAAATCCCTGGGCATAAGAAATACCACCCTGGGGGCCAGCCCTGTGGCCAACTGGTTGGGTTCGCTTGCTCAGCTTCAGTGGCCCAGGGTTTCACCAGTTCAGATCCTGGACATGGACTTAGCACCACATGTCAAGCCATGCTGAGGAGGCACCCCACATAGCACAACTACAAGGACCTGCAACTAGAATATACAACTATGTACTGGCGGGCTTTGGGGAGAAGAAGAAGAAAAGAAAAGAAAAAAAAAAAAGGTTGGTAACAGATGTAAGCTCAGGTACCAATCTCTAAAAGAAAGAGAAATAGCACTCTAGTCATTTCCAAATGACATTTTCTACTCGACAATCGTTTCCTCTATGCCCCTCCCTCCAAAAAGATTACATATAGTTTACACGCTCATTTTTTTTAAGGTTTGAAGAATAAACATAACACAAAGAACATAAAAAATCGCTTATTATAGCACATCAAGATACAACTTTTATTAATATAATTAGTTTTATATATATATACACTCCTATATATTTGTATGTATTAAATAAGGTAAAATAATGTTTTTTGTAATTTACTTTAAGCACTTAATGATGCATGCTTGGGTATTAAAAAAATGCTTTTAAAAGCTATGCTTTGCCTACAAAACCTAAAGTCATCAAGTGAATTAGAGAAAAAACCCCAACTATTTGCACATTAAGATATGTGTCTATTAAAGAGGACTATCTCCACATATTTCATTACTTTACAATGCATCATCTTCAACATTATACAAAGGGAATTGCAGTTACTGCTCAATGTCAAACTAATGGAAAGTTTGTTCATAGAAAAAAATTGCACCTAAATTAAAAAATGACAAAGCTAATTTGATTCTAGCTTCTAGTAAAATAAAATAATACATGTATGAAGAAAGCCTTTCTCTCAGGCAGCAATTTTGTGCTCAACATTCTAAATTCTTTCCTGGAGCAAATAATTATAGTTGACTCATCAACCAGTAAAAGGCAGCATCAATAGAGAAAATGATTACAGAGCTGTTATCATAGTTTTAATATAGTTATCTTAACAACTTCTTGCCAGAAATCTAATCATTTCTTATAATGACATGAACATCTCTTGGCTGATCAACAGGTCTTTCTCCTTTGGTCCATAGTATTTTTAATAATGATTTTTCCTACATGCTTAAAACACATACACACACACACGCACATACACAAAACCCTCCAACTCAGTATAAACAAACAAAGAATATTTATATTCTCCTGCAAATAGAAATCTTAAAAGAAAATCATCTTTAGATTGTGTAATTCAGAAGATCAACAAAATTTCATAAGGTATGCAGTCTCTGTCGATTATTGGTTCTGCCCAATTCAATATGTTAGCTATACTATAGCCACAAGATGGCTACTACACAACTGTGTCCAGTGAGAAAGGAGAAAAGTGTCACAGGCACAGGCTTAAACCAACCTGTAGTGAAGGGAATGGGGTGATCATGAGGGGTTTATTCTAACAATGTTTGACTGCCAGGGGCTGTTCCACCACTGTCCCATCTTCCACACCAGCACACACACATAGCTTTGCTGAGGACCTGAGGACAGTAGATAAACAAGATAAGGTGTCTGTTGGAAAGGAGGAAAGGTTGTAAGTAGCTGATGGGAAGACAAGCAGCGATGTCTGTTACATCTAACAACTTTATGTTGCTCCTCAGATGCCCAGAACCCCACATGGGAATACAACACACTCTGTACCCAACAGTTTGTCTTCTAGACTATAAAGGTTCTCATTTTTGAAGATATGATCTGAGTCCAGCTCTAGGAGGTACTGTGCCAGGGATATAAAGAGACCTTATAACATTCACGTATTCATTTGGCAATTATTTATTGAACTATTGTTGTGGCAGCTTCTATAATGATACTGGGGTCTTTGACTTCAGGCAGTTTATGGACCAATGGGGAGGACAGGCATGGAAACAAATAATAGTTTTTTATTTATCAACTATTAATAATAATAAAATAATCAGCATAATAAATTGCTGATAAAATAATAATAACAACCTCTGTTAATATAGTATTTTTAATATGCCGGGAACTATTCTAAGTACTTTATATATAATTATACATTTGAACTTTGCAACAACCTTATGAGGTGGAAACCATTATTATCTCCATTTTACAGAGGATAAAAATGAGACTTGGAGAAGTATAATTTCTTGGCCAAAAAGCCACAGTAACTTGCCCAAGATGTATCATTTGTAAGTGAAAGAGCCAGAACTGAACCCCCATGATTTGAGTCTAACGTCCATGTTATTAAGGACTACAAGGCAGTGTCTCTCTGTGTATCACAAGGTTTCCGTATAAATCGGTATAGTGGCACAAAAGACAAGGCATTGAGGGATTGGGACACATAAGGTTGAACAGAGAAGCAACATTCAATTCATGGAGGACTTGGTCTGCTTTCCTGAGAATGTGCAAATACGATTTTTCACCCAAAAAGCTATACGCGTAGGAAATGCTTTAAAAACTTGGGTTAAATATTCCAAATCTCATTATAGTCGCTCTTCTCCTGGGTCTTGACACTTCCACCAGTCACTGCTGGGATGATATACCAGGGTGCTATCATCTCAGAACGCATAGACTCTCTCCCTTCTTCTCTTGCATCCTGGAAAGTCTTTCTAGTCTGGGAGAAAAGCTGCCTTCTCACTCTTACTTTTCTAAGACACTCTGGTTATAGCTTCAAATCTCTTTCTCCATGAAAATGACCTGAAATCTCCTAAAAACTCAGCATTTTCAAAACAAATCCCGGAAGACTTGCAGACTTCCTCTACTTTCACCCCTGCCAAGTGCCTTCTCAAGCAATGGCCTATAGAGCAGCTCATCCCACTGAAGTCAGGAAACAGACTGGGAAAATAAAAAGGAAAACAACAGAAATCACCCGTGAAGAGTTTATAGTTTTTCTTACAGCAATGGGGAGCTATTGAAAGGTTTTAAACAGATGACTAATATGATTGCATTTGGGTTTAGGGACATAAATCTAAGGGTAGGAGGGAGAAAATCAACCTAGAAGCAGGAGACCACCAGTGAGGAAGCCATTACAATAATCCAGGACAGAAATAACTCATACTCTGTTAGTGAGGACTGGGAATCAAGGGTGCTCAAGAGAGATGTTCAAGGGGCATGATTTTCACTTTCACAGGGCTTACAATTTATTTAGGAAGATTATAGTTAGATTTATTGACCTCTTTTTACATGCCAGATTCTCTGCTAAATGCTTTATGTGAAATAATTTAAAATATCTCATTAGTAATTCTCATATTGATTGTATGTTGAAATGATAATATTTTGGATCTATTGGGTTAAATAAACTATACTATCAAAATTAATTTCACTTTTTCTTTTATTTTTTCTGAATTTTTATTTATTTATTTTGGTGAGGAAGGCTGGCCCTGGGCTAACATCTGTTGCCAATCTTCTTTTTGCCTGAGGAAGATTGTCACTGAGCTAACACCTGTGCCAATCTTCCTCTATTGGGTATGTGGGATGCCACCACAGCATGGCTTGATGAGCAGTGTGTAGGTCCATGCCTGGGATCTGAACCCGTGAACCCCGGTCTGCCAAAGCAGAAAACATGAATTTAACTGCTACCCCCCTGGGCCAGCCCCTCTTTTTTTATTTTTAATGTGACTACTAGTATTTGTGGCTTTCACTTTATTTCTATTGAACAGTGCTAATCTAGAATATATGGCCCCCTCCCTTGCCTACCATCTCTCTCTCTCTTTTGGTTCATTCTCCTTGACTACAAGGAAGCTTTTCCATCTTTGGAAAAACAAATAAAAAAAAACACGTCCTCAATCCTTTCTCTCTCATTAAGCAATTTCCCCATTTCTTTGTACGTATTGCCCAATTCTTGAATGAGGACAATAGGAGAATGTTTTACTTTTATTGAGAGTCTCCTATGTACCACCACTGGGGCTAAACATTTTGTTTGTCTTATCTAATTCTTACAATGATCAGATAAGTTCTGTTAATCACTCCAATTTACATATGAAGAAACTGAGGCTCAGAGAAATAAATGGTTTTAAATGGGGTCTCACAGAATATAGGTATTTATGAAGTGATGTTGCAAAAATTCCTGGGGCTGGCCCCGTGGCTGAGTGGTTAAGTCTGTGCGCTCCGCTGCAGGCGGCCCAGTGCTTCGTTGGTTCGAATCCTGGGCACGGACATGGCACTGCTCATCAAACCACGCTGAGGCAGCGTCCCACATGCTACAACTAGAAGGACCCACAATGAAGAATATACAACTATGTACTGGGGGGCTTTGGGGAGAAAAAGGAAAAAATAAAATCTTTAAAAAAAAAAAAAAAATTCCTAAAGACACATTTGATTCCGAAACCCATACACAACCTCCCAGATCCATGATGCCACTTCTTAGCCAAAAAAACCCAAAATAAACAAAACCCACATCTGCTCTTTTAATTTCTTGCAACTTACTCAGTTTTCTAAGTGAAAATCTTGCCTTCCAACTTCACTAGTTTAATAATATGCATTTTTGGTTCTTATATCACTTAAGATGCTACATTTTTGCCACAGTTGACCACATTCCTGAGTTTTCCTCCTTCTTTGACTTCAGAAACATTCCTATCTGTTGTAAGGGCATTTAGAGACTTGCCACCTATATAACCATAAGCTCTTTTATTTTTTATTAAGGCACTGATTACATTGTACTATAATTTATGTAACTATCTGTACTCATTAACATTGACGTGCTTATTAGAAGGCATTGTATTTTAATCATATTTATATCCTAGTAGTCTAGTATAGTACCTGAAAACATAGAAAGCATTTGATAAATGATAGTTTACTTGGAATGAAAGGGCATTCATAATCAATCAATATTATCTGTGACTTCCAAAATATGGAGGAAAAGGATGAGTCAAAAATATTCCATAGTTTCAAATCTACATTATTAGGAAAATGGCAGAGACTTTTACAGGAGAGGAGACAGAAAATAACATTTGGTCTTAAATTAGTTTTATCTGAGATGATGATAAGATATGTAATTGATCATATAAGTCTGTTAGAGATTTAGAAGTTCTACTGACATACATATTTGGATGGATGTCAGGGCATAACAAGCCAAGAGAAACAGCTAAAAATTCCTGAGTGTACCTGCTATGGGCCTGGGTCTGAAATAAAAACGTTCCTGGTTTTATTTCATGCAGTGTTCTCAGATACTCTATCATATAGGTGTTACTGTTCTCATTTTACAGATGATAAGAATGTAACATAGGTTGCCCGAGACGACACAAATAATAAGTGATAGAGCCAGAATTTGCATCCAGTTTTACGTCCCATCTGGGTTGCCAAATTTGATATCGAACCTGGACTGTCCCAATTCTCTACAGAGCATAAGACCAGAACCAAAATTGAGAAACATGGGCTTGATGAGCTCCTTCATATGCTGCCTTTTTTACCACTTTTGTTTATTAGAATGAAAGGATAGAAACATTTTGTAAAATTCCCCACCCTTCTCCAGTTTTAATCACACTTGCTGGAAGTAACCTCTTAATCACTTCACTGAGTATCCTTCCAAAGATTTAGCAACTTGTTTTTTCTTATTTATTTGAAACTGTGAATTGAAATGTTTACTATGTCAGTACATATATATCTGCCTCATTGTTTCCAAGAATGCCAAATATTACATAGTATGAATATGTAATAATTTTTGTAACTTTTATAAGTGATGGTTTTTAACCTCATGCTGTTATAATTAATGCTATGATAATCATTCACGTACATAAATCTTTGTGCAATTATGTATCTGTAAGATAAATTCTTAGAAGTTGTATTTCTAAGCCAAATAATAAGAACATAAAATTTTGGCAAATATTGCCAATTTACTTTGCCCAAAATCCTGCATCGATATATGTTCATACCAAGAATGGATGAAAATGTCCATTTCTGTAGGGATACTTTTAAAGATCTAATTTTGTACTTTCATGACCTTCCTGAGGGTCATTGTATGCAGGGCCCCTGCCTGGTAAATATTTTTGGGGGGTTGTCTCTATAAAAAATTTGAGTCACTAAAGACAAGCATTTTGTCCCCATTCTGACAGCCCAATCGTATGCTACCTTGGAAAAAAATATCTTACAGGCCAACGGGAAAAATTGCTCACTAGGACACTCTTCTTGAATGAAGGCCAAGCTACAGAGCCTAGATAATCCCCATAGGTTCAATTCCTGGAGCTTTTATGGAGCATCTGGTCATCATGAAGTGTCCAGGGTAGGGGAGCATCCCAAAGAGGAGAAACAGGGACCAGAACCCCCATGGGTCCTTGTCCCAGGTCAGGAACTTTTCCCAGAAGGCACTATTGTCACCAGCTGGCCCAGGAAGGAGGAGGACTTACAAAATTTAAGGAAGGCATCCTAAAATGTGAGACCCCCCTGAGGAGCAGGGTGGGTCAGAGTTCCTCTACCCCAATTGTTGCCTGGATCAAAGGATGTTATCAACTATACCACCTAGCAAGGAAGCCATGGGAATGAGTTAAGTCTCTGGAAAAAAATGTTAAAATAACCTCAAAACCAAAAACTAGGAAATGGGAAACGTTTGCAGATAAGTGGAACCATCTGATGGAGAACATGCGGGTTGATATGCTAGAGATAAAGAGATCTAAAGAAGTGATTTAAGGGCCCTCTCCACTTCTTTCAGAAAAGCTGACACATTTCGAAAACACGTTTTCAGAAATAATTCTACGCATTTGCCTTACCATTTATGAGAGAAATAGCGAGACATTTTGATCTAATGGGGAGGATGAAAAAATGTCATGGAAGTTTGATTCAACAGGGCTGAAGGTTTTATTATCATCTGGTTTATTATACTTAACAATTCTCTGTCTATTTCACCCCCAGGGAGTGTCTAAAGCTGTGAAATTCATTCCATTCAGACTGACTTTCCTCTTGCTCAGACCCCCATGACTGAGGGCCAAAGCAAGGACTGGTGGAATACGGGCACAGGACCAAACCCTCTCTGGCAACTCTCACTTATTCTCCCATTATATTTTTCAGATTAAAAAAATATGTTGAGATTGGGATTATATATTGATAACAATGGTGTGGGGGTTAATTTTATGCATCAATTTGGCTGGGCCACAGTACCCAGATATCTGGTCAAACATTTTTTTGAATGTTTCTGTGAGAATGCATTTTAGATGAGATTAATATTTAAATCAGTGGACTTTGAGTAAAGCGATTACTCTGTTTTAATTTAGGCAACTATAACAGAAGACCCTAGGCTGGGTGGCTTATAAACAACAACGTTTCACAATTCTGGAGGCTGGAATTGGCACCCAAGATCAGGGTGCCAGCATGGTGAGATTCTGTTGAAGTTCCTCTTCCGAGTTGCTGAGTGCTGACTTCTCATTGTAGCCTCATACGGCAGAGGGAAGAGAAAGCAAGCAAGCTCTCCCTTATAAGTCTCGTCTTATAAGGGCACTAATCCCACTCCTGAGGGCCACACCCTCACGACCTAGTCACCTCCCAAGGGCCCCACCTCCTAATACCATCACATTAGGTATTAGGATTTCAACATAGGAATTTTGGGGGTACACAAACATT